>NC_073256.2:99450000-100700000 GCF_029289425.2 Pan paniscus | reverse complement strand
TAAGGAAGGGATCCAGTTTCAGCTTTCTACATATGGCTAGCCAGTTTTCCCAGCACCGTTTATTAAATAAGGAATCCTTTCCCCATTTCTGGTTTTTCTCAGGTTTGTCAAAGATCAGATGGTTGTAGATGTGTGGTGTTATTTCTGAGGCCTCTGTTCTGTTCCATTTGTCTATATCTCTGTTTTGGTACCAGTACTATGGTGTTTTGGTTACTGTAGCCTTGTAGCATAGTTTGAAGTCAGGTAGCGTGATGTCTCCAGCTTTGCTCATTTGCTTAGGATTATCTTGGCAATGTGGGCTCTTTTTGGGTTCCATATGAACTTTAAAGTAGTTTTTTCCAATTCTGTGAAGAAAGTCATGGTAGCTTGATGGGGATGGCATTGAATCTATAAATTACCTTGGGCAGTATGGCCATTTTCACGACGTTGATTCTTCCTATCCATGAGCATGGAATGCCCTTCCATTTGCTTGTGTCCTCTTTTATTTTGTTGAGCAGTGGTTTGTAGTTCTCTTTGAAGAGGTCCTTCACATCCCTTGTAAGTTGGATTCCTAGGTATTTTATTCTCTTTGTAGCAATTGTGAATGGGAGTTCACTCATGATTTGACTCTCAGTTATTGGTATATAGGAATGCTTGTGATTTTTGCATATTGATTTTGTATCCTGAGACTTTGCTGAAGTTGCTTATCAGTTTAAGGAGATTTTGGGCTGAAACAATGGGGTTTTCTAAATTTACAATCATGTCATCTGCAAACAGGGACAATTTGACTTCCTTTTTTCCTAATTGAATACCCTTTATTTCTTTCTCTTGCCTGATTGCCCTGACCAGAACTTCCAACACTATGTTGAATAGGAGTGGTGTGAGAGACAACATCCCTGTCTTGTGCCAGTTTTCAAAGGGAATGCTTCCAGTTTCCAGCCATGTAGTATGATATTGGCTGTGGGTTTGTCATAAATAGCTCTTATTATTTTGAGATATGTTCTATCAATACCTAGTTTATTGAGAGTTTTTAGCATTAATGACTGTTGAATCTTGTCAAAGGCCTTTTCTGCATCTATTGAGATAATCACATGGTTTTTGTCATTGGTTCTGTTTATGTGGTGGATTACGTTTACTGATTTGCATATGTTGAACCAGCCTTGCATCCCAGGGATGAAGCCGACTTGATTGTGGTGGATAAGCTTTTTGATGTGCTGCTGGATTCAATTTGCCAGTATTTTATTGAGGATTTTCACACTGATGTTCATCAGGGATATTGGTCTAAAATTCTCTTTTTTTGTTGTGTCTCTGCCAGGCTTTGGTATCAGGATGATGCTGGCCTCATAAAATGAGTTAGGGAGGATTCCTTCTTTTTCTATTGATTGGAATAGTTTCAGAAGGAATGGAACCAGCTCCTCTTTGTACCTGTGGTAGATTTCAGCTATGAATCTGTCTGGTCCTGGATTTTTTTGGCTGGTAGGCTATTAATTATTGCCTCAATTTCAGAGCCTGTTATTGGTCTATTCAGACATTCAACTTCTTCGTGGTTTAGTCTTGGGAGGGTGTATGTGTCCAGGAATTTATTCATTTCTTCTAGATATTCTAGTTTATTTGTGTAGAGGCATTTATAGTATTCTCTGATGGTAGTTTGTATTTCTGTGGGATTGGTGGTGCTATCCCCTTTATCTTTTTTTATTGTGTCTATTTGATTCTTCTTTTCTTCTTTATTAGTTTTGCTAGTGCGCTGTCAATTTTGTTGTGAAGATAGCTTCTTTCATGAGTAATATGTGTTTAATATTCCTCCATGTCTTTTCATGGCTTGATAGCTCATTTCTTTTTAGTGCTGAATAACAGTCCATTGTCTGGATGTTACACAATTTATCCATTCACCTACTGAAGAACAATTTGGTTGCTTCCAAATTTTGGCAATTATGAATAAAGCTGCTATAAACATCAATTTTCAGGTTTTTGTATTGATATGTTTTCAACTCCTTTTGGTAAATACCAAGTAGTATGACTGATATATCACCTAGTAGGAGTATGTTTAGTTTTATGAAAAAGTGCCAAACTGTTTTTCCAAGTGGCTGTACCATTTTGCATCTCCACCAGCAGTGAAAAAGAGTTCCTTCTGCTTCACAACTTTATCAGTATTTGGTTTTTGCAGTGTTCTGGATTTTGGCCATTCTAATAGGTGTGTAGTGGTATCTTACTGTTGTTTTAATTTAATTTTCCCTGATGATATATGATGTGGAGCATCTTTTCATACACTTACGTGTAATCTATATATTTTCTTTGATGAGGTATCAGTTAAGGTCTTTGGCTTTTTTTTTTTTTTTTTTTTTTTTTTGAGATGGAGTCCTACTCTGTAGTCCAGGCTGGAGTGCAATGGTGCGGTCTTGGCTCACTACAACCTCTGCCTCCCAGGTTCAAGCGATTCTTCTGCCTCAGCCTCCTGAGTAGCTGGTACTACAGGCACGTACCACCACATCTGGCTAATTTTTGTATTTTTATTAGAGATGGGGTTTCACCATATTGGCCAGGCTGGTCTCGAACCCTGACCTCAGGTGATCCGCCTGCTTTGGCCTTCCAAAGTGCTGGGATTACAGGCATGAGCCACCGTGCCCGGCCTGGCCCATTTTTAAATTGTGTTGTTTGTTTTCTTATTGGTGAGTTTTTAGAGCTCTTTGTATGTTTTGGATAATAATTCTTTAACAAAGGTGTCTTTTGCAAATATTTCCTCATAGTCTATGGCTGGTTTTCTCATTCTCTTGACATTGTCTTTCTTTCTTTCTTTCTAATTTTTATGTTTTTAATTGACCAAAAATTGTACACATTTATGATATACAACGTAACATTTTTACATATGTATATATTGTTGAATGACTAAATCAACTAACATATGAATTACCTCACATACTTATTATTTTTTGTTGAGAAAATTTAAAATTTATTCTCTTAGCAATTTTCAATTATACAATACATTGTTATTAACTATAACTGTAGTCATGTTGTATAATAATTCTCCTGAACTTATTCCTTCTAACTAAAATTTTCTATCCTTTGACCAATGTATTTTCAATTTCCCTTCTACCCCTCAACCCCAGCTCCTGGTAACCACCATTCTACTCTCTACTTCTCAAATTCTATGAGTTTCAGTGTTTCAGATTTCAAATATAAAGTAAGGTCATGCAGGAGTTGCCTTTCTGTCCCTGACTTATTTCACTTAGCACACTGTCCTCCAGGTTTATTCACATTGTTGGAAATGATAGCATTTCCTTCTTTTATAAGATTGAATATAGGGTTCCATGTATATATCTAACATATTTTCTTTAGTCATTCATCCATTGATGAACACAGGTTGATCCTATATCATGGCTATTGTGAATAGTGCTGCAATGAACATGAGAGTGCAGACATCTCTTTGACATATTGATTTCATTTTTTGAATATATATCCAAAAGCAGAATTGCTGGATCATATGGTAGTTTTATTTTTAATTTTTTGAGGAACCTCCATACATTTTTGCATAATGGCTTTACTAATTTACAGTGGACTTTATTTCTATAGGTTTATTTTTGGGCTCTCTATTCTGTTCCATTGATCTATTTGCCTATTATTTCAACAATATCACACTGTGTTGATTACTGTAGCTTTAAAGTAAATCTTGAAATAGAATACTGTGAGTCCTCTGATTTTATTATTCTCCCTCAATATTATATTAGTTATATTGGATCTTTTGCTTTTTCATATAAACTCTCAAATCAGTTTGTTGATATCCACAAAATAATCTGCAAAGATTTTGGTTGAGATTGCATCAAATCCATATATCAAGTTGGGAAGAACTGACATCTTGACAATATTGAGTCCTCCTATCCAGGGACATGGAATATCTCTCAATTTATTTTGTCCTTCTTTGACTTCTTTTATCAGAGTTTTATTCATATAGATCTTGGACACATTTTATTAGATTTATATCAAAGTATTTCATATTCTTGGGTGCTAATAACAGTGGTATTGTGTTTTTTACTTCAAATTCCATTTGTTAATTGCTGGTATATAGAAAAGTGATTGATTTTTTATTTCAACCTTGTATCCTGCAAATTTGCTGTAATAACTTATTAGTTTCAATAGTGTTCTTTGCTGTTGTTTATTCATTTGAATTTTCCACATAGATCATTCTGTTATCTGCAAACAATGATGATTTTATTTATTTTGCCTCAATCTGTATACTTTACCCTTCCTTTTAGTGTTTTATTATATTAGCTAGGACTTCCAGTATAATGTTGAAAAGGCAGGATGAGAGGAAACATCCTTGACTTGTTCCTGGTATTAGTGGGAAAGCTTCTACTTTTTCACCATTAAGTTTAATAGTAACTGTAGGTTTTCTTGTAGATATGCTTTATCAACTTAAGGAAATTCCCCTCTATTTTTTACTGAGAGTTTTTATTGTGAATGGGTGTTAGACTTTTGTCAAATGCTTTTTCTGGATTTATTGATATGACTATATAATTTAAAAAAAAAATTGGGATCTCACTCTGTTGCCCAGGCTAGAGTGCAGTGGTGTGATCATAGCTCACTGCAGCCTTCAATTCTTGGGCTCAAGAGATACTCCTGCTTCACCCACGCAAGTGGCTGGAACTACAGGTGTGTACAACTATAATTGATTTTTTTAACCCATTGATATGATGGATTACATTAGTTGATTTTTAAACACTGAACCAGCCTTGCACATGTTGTCTCTGTCTTTCTATGCCTGGGTTTTTATTTGTTTGTTTGTTTTTCATTTAAAGTCCTCCAGCTTCATTCCTATTGCTACAGATGTCAAGATTTCTTTCTTTTTTATGGCTGAATAGTATTCCATTGTGTGTATATACACACATTTTCTTTATATATTCATTTGTTGATGAACACTTAGGTTGATTCTATATTTGGCTATTGTGAATATTGGTGCAATAAACATGAGACTGTGCATATTTATTTGACATACTGATTTCATTTCATTTGGATGTATATCCAGTAGTGGAATTGCTGGATCATATGGTAGTTCTAATTTTACTGTTTTGAAGAAACTCCATACATTTTTGCATAATAGCTGTACTAATTTAAATCCCCACTAACAGTGTGCAAGTGTTCCTTTTTCTCCACAGCCTGGCCAACACTTTTTGTCTTTTGTCTTTTTTGAAAAAAATGTTTAATTATACTTTAGGTTCTGGGATACATGTCCAGAATGTGCAGGTTTGTTACATAGGTATACACGAGCCCTGGTGGTTTGCTGCACCCATCAACCTGTCATTTAGATATTTCTCATAAAGCTATCTCTCCCTTATCTCCCTATCCCCTGACAGGCTCATGTGTGTGATGTTCCTCTCCCTATGTCCATGTGTTCTCATTGTTCAACTCCCACTTATGAGTGAGAAGATGTGGTGTTTGGTTTTCTGTTCCTGTGTTAGAGAATTGTAATAGTGCTTTCTCTGGCATTGGAACTGTTAAAAAAAAACACACACACACAACCTATTGACTATTTGACACATGGGGATTCACATTGCTTGCTGTAACATAAGTAAAAAAGTTTCTTGTCTCCGACACAGGAGTTTTGTGTTTTCTGTCAGTATCAATAAAATAGTAACAGACTAACTTATTAAAGTAAAATTTCAAACCCTTCACAGTTCTTGACAAAAATACGTCATTCCACCATTCATTCCAAATAAGTTCTGTAATAAATTATGTTTTTATTAGAGATAATTAGCATTTTTCACTTTCAAGGTACGATTTGAAGACAGAATATTTTAAAATGCAAAATCTGTTGACCTCTTTACGGCTGAAATTAAAAGATGGTATTATATTTACTGCAAGTTTATTAACAACTTGATGTGCGTAGAAAAGCACTTGGGCTAGTGAAGCAGGTAGAAATAACAATCGTATTAAAAAAAAACCCAGGCTAATATAGTGATATAAATTAATGTCTCTTCTCTCCTTCTGCTGTCATCTAAGATATAACAGATAATAAGTCCATTTAGTGATTTAAAAGGAGAGATTTCTTTTTCACCCTGTATAGCATTGTTCTCCCCAGTGAATTGTTCAATTTTCTTTCTTTCTTTGTTACCGGAATATCTTTTATGACTCTATTCTAAATACATTTGATTTTACATTATTTAAGATAAAAAAATACATATTCAATTTATTGAGGGATTTATGTAGGATCTGTTCACAAAATTACTTTTTAGAAATTGATGTTTATTTCTAAAAAATAACTATATGTGGGTCAAGAAATTGTAGATAAAAAATACTTTTTTCACTGTAACATATAGTTTTTTTTTGTTATGGGGTTCTTGTTTTCATTTCCTTTTTTGTTTTTGAAATAAGTATCTTATCCAAAACTTAGGAATAACATTATAAATGCATTAAATTAATGAAATAGGGATTTTCCTCAGACTTCAATGAAACTGTGAATAGAAATAAAATCAAATTACACATTACACATTCACATGATGTTTACTATTTGCTAGGTTTCCAAGATACTGATAAAGAAATTATGGTACACAAAGGTCAATCAACTTGCTCAAGGTCACACAGCTAGAAAATGATCAGAGGAAGTATGACCTTAGGCTCCATATTCCTATCCACCTCACTATATTGCCTCTTAAATTTCATTCTATGCCCACACCAAACAACAACAACAACAACAAAAAACAAAAAAACCCCCACAGAAATCCAATTCCTTTCTATTGTTCCTTCACCTCACTTATGGACCACACTCTATGTCTTTCTAAAATACCAGTGCATTTTTCTGCAATTACATTGTCATATAATTGAGGACAAAACTATAAAGAGTATATTCATGTAAGGCTTTAATAAAGATTAAAAATATGGCATAGCAGCAGAAAGATAGTACAGACAAACATCAGAGAGGTCTAAAACTTTCTCCTTTTTTTCTTGAGTCTGCTTACTAGTGAAGCAATCTTCCTATCACTTATTTGTGCCACAACTAAACTATAAGATGTACAAGAGGTGTTAAAGTCTCCCATTATTATCGCGTGGGAGTCTAAGTCTCTTTGTAGGTCTCTAAAGACTTGCTTTATGCATCTGGGTCCTCCTGCATTGGGTGCATACATATTTAGGACAGTTAGCTCTTCTCGTAGAATTGATCCCTTTACCATTATGTAATGGCCTTCTTTGTCTCTTTTGATCTTTGTTGGTTTGAAGTCTGTTTTATCAGAGACTAGGACTGCAACCCCTGCTTTTTTTTTGCTTTCCATTTGCTTGGTAGATCTTCCTCCATCCCTTTATTTTGAGCCTATGTGTGTCTCTGCATGTGAGATGGGTCTCCTGAATACAGCAAACTGATGGATCTTGACTCTTTATCCAATTTGCCAGTCTGTGTCTTTTAATTGGGGCATTTAGCCCATTTACATTTAAGGTTAATATTGACATGTGTGAATTTGATCCTGTCATTATGATATTAGCTGGTTATTTTGCCCATTAGTTGATGCAGTTTCTTCCTAGCATTGATGGTCTTTATAATTTGGCAATATTAGACAGATCAGTGAAACAGAAGGTTAACAAGGATATCCAGGACTTGAACTCAGTTCTGCACCAAGAGGACCTAATAGACATCTACAGAACTCTCCACCCCAAATCAACAGAATATACATTCTTCTCAGCACCATGACGCACTTATTCCAAAATTGACCACATAGTAGGAAGTAAAGCACTCCTCTGCAAATGCAAAAGAAAAGAAATCACAACAAACTGTCTCTCAGACCACAGTGCAATCAAATTAGAAATCAGAGTTAAAAAACTCATTCAAAATCACACAACTACATGGAAACTGAATAACCTGCTCCTGAATGACTACTGGGTACATAATGAAATGAAGGCAGAAATAAAGATGCTCTTTGAAACCAATGAGAACAAAGACACAACATACCAGAATCTCTGGGACACATTTAAAGCAGTGTGAAGACGGAAACTTATAGCACTAAATGCCCACAAGAGAAAGCAGGAAAGATCTAAAATAGACACCATAACATCACAATTAAAAGACCTAGAGAAGCAAGAGCAAACACATTCAAAAGCTAGCAGAAGGCAAGAAATAACTAAGATCAGAGCAGAACCAACGGAGATAGAGACACAAAAAATCCTTCAAAAAAATCAGTGAAGCCAGGAGCTGGTTTTTTGAAAAGATCAACAAATTGATAGACCACTACCAAGACTAATAAAGAAGAAAAGAGAGAAGAATCAAATAGACGCAATAAAAAAAGATAAAGGGGATATCACCACGGATCCCACAAAAATACAAACTACCATCAGAGAATACTATAGACACTTCTATGCAAATAAACTAGAAAATCTAGAAGAAATGGATGAATTCCTGGACACATACACCCTCCCAAGACTAAACCACAAAGAAGTTGAATATCTGAATAGACCAATAACAGGCTCTGAAATTGAGGCAATAATTAAGAGCCTACCAACCAAAAAAAGTCCAGGAATAGACAGATTCACAGCCGAAATCTACCAGAGGTACAAAGAGTAGCTGGTTCCATTCCTTCTGAAACTATTCCAATCAATAGAAAAAGAAGGAATCCTCCCTAACTCATTTTATGAGGCCAGCATCATCCTGATACCAAAGCCTGGCAGAGACACAACAAAAAAAGAGAATTTTAGACCAATATCCCTGATGAACATCGATGCCAAAATCCTCAATAAAATACTGGCAAACTGAGTGCAACAGCACATCAAAAAGCTTATCCACCACAATCAAGTCGGCTTTATCCCTGGGATGCAAGGCTGGTTCAACATATGCAAATCAATAAACGTAATCCATCACATAAACAGAACCAATGACAAAAATCACATGATTATCTCAATAGATGCAGAAAAGGCCTTTGACAAGATTCAACATCCCTTCATGCTAAAAACTCTCAATAAACTAGGTATTGATGAATGTATCTCAAAATAATAAGAAACTATTTATGACAAATCCACAGCCAATATTATACTGAATGGACAAAAACTGGAAGCATTCCCTTTGAAAACTGGCAAAAGACAGGGATGCCCTCTCTCACCACTCCTATTCAACATAGTGTTGGAACTTCTGGCCAGGGCAATCAGGCAAGAGAAAGAAATAAAAAGTATTCAATTAGGAAAAGAGGAAGTCAAATTGTCCCTGTTTGCAGGTGACATGATTGTACATTTAGAAAACCCCATTGTTTCAGCCCAAACTCTCCTTAAGCTGATAAGCAACCTCGGCAAACTGTTAGGATACAAAATCAATGTGCAAAACTCACAAGCATTCCTATACACCAATAACAGACAGAGAGTCAAATCATGAGTGAGCCCCCATTCACAATTGCTTCAAAGAGAATAAAATACCTAGGAATCCAACTTACAAGGGATGTGAAGGACCTCTTCAAGGAGAACTACAAATCACTGCTCAACAAAATAAAAGAGGACACAAGCAAATGGAAGGGCATTCCATGCTCATGGATAGAAAGAATCAATATCGTGAAAATGGCCATACTGCCCAAGGTAATTTATAGATTCAATGCCATCCCCATCAAGCTACCAATGACTTTCTTCACAGAATTGGAAAAAACTACTTTAAAGTTCATATGGAACCCAAAAAGAGCCCACATTGCCAAGATAATCCTAAGCAAAAAGAGCAAAGCTGGAGACATCACGCTACCTGACTTCAAACTATACTACAAGGCTACAGTAACCAAAACACCATGGTACTGGTACCAAAACAGAGATATAGACAAATGGAACAGAACAGAGGCCTCAGAAATAACACTACACATCTACAACTATCTGATCTTTGACAAACCTGACAAAAACCAGAAATGGGGAAAGGATTCCCTATTTAATAAATGGTGCTGGGAAAACTGGCTAGCAATATGTAGAAAGCTGAAACTGGATCCCTTCCTTACATCTTATACAAAAATTAATTTAAGATGGATTAAAGATGTAAATGTTAAACCTAAAACCATAAGAACCCTAGAAGAAAACCTAGGCAATAACATTCAGGACATAGGCATGGGCAAGGACTTCATGACTAAAACGCCAAAAGCAATGGTGACAAAAGCCAAAATTGACAAATGGGATCTAACTAAACTAAAGAACTGCTGCACAGTGAAAGAAACTACCATCACAGTGAACAGGCAACCTACAGAATGGGAGAAAAATTTTGCAATCTACCCATCTGAAGAAAGGGCTAATATCCAGAATCTACAAAGAACTTAAACAAATTTACAAGAAAAAAACAACCCCATGAAAAAGTAGGCAAGGGATATGAACAGACACTTCTCAAAAGAAGACATTTATGCAGCCAACACACACATGAAAAAATTCTCGTTATCACCGGCCATCAGAGAAATGCAAATCAAAACCACAATGAGATACCATCTCACACCAGTTAGAATGGTGATCATTAAAAATTCAGGAAACAACAGATGCTAGAGAGGATGTGGAGAAATAGCAATGCTTTTACACTGTTGGTGGGAGTGTAAATTAGTTCAACCATTGTGGAAGTCAGTGTGGCAATTCCTCAAGGATCTAGAACTAGAAATACCATTTGACCCAGCCATCCCATTACTGGGTATATACCCAAAGGATTATAAGTCATTCTACTATAAAGACATATGCGCTCGTATGTTTATTGTGGCACTATTCACAATAGAAAAGACTTGGAACCAACCCAAATGTCCATCAGTGATAGACTGGATTAAGAAAATGTGGCACATATACACCATGGAAGACTATGCAGCCATAAAATATGATGAGTTCTTGTCATTTGCAGGGACATGGATGAAGCTGGAAAACATTATTCTCAGCAAACTATCACAAGGACAGAAAACCAAACACTGCATGTTCTTACTCACAGTTGGGAACTGAACAATGAGAACAGTTGGACACAGGGTGGGGAACATCATATATGGGGGCTTGTCGTGGGGTAGAGGGCAGTGGGAGGGATAGCATTAGGAGAAATACCTAATGTAAATGATGAGTTGATGGGTGCAGCAAACCAACATGGCACATGTATACCTATGTAACAAACCTGCACGTTGTGCACATGTACTCTAGAACTTAAAGTATATATATATATATATATATATATACTTTTATATATATATACTTATATATATATACATATATAAAAAGATGTGTAAGAGGTGATGATTGCCTAAGTTTAATTTCATTTCTATTTTTAAAAGTTGTGTTAAAATATACATGATATAAAATGTTATTATTTTAACAATTGAAGTGTACAGATTAGTGGTATTAAATACATTCATAACGTTTTACAATTATTACGGTCATCCATCTTCATAACTCATTTCATCTTGCAAGACTGAAACTATATATTCATTAAACAATAACTCCTCATTCCTGACACCCTCCAGCTCCTGGCAACTATCATTCTATCTTCTGTCTCTATGATTTTCACTATAAGTAATTACACAGTATTTGTCTTTTTGTCACTGGCCTATTTCATTTAATGTAATATCCTCAAGATTCATCCTTATTGTAGCATATATCAGAATTTCATTGCTTTTTAAGGCTGGGTAATACTGCATATGTCTATATTATATTTTGCTTATTCATTCATCTGTTGATGAACATGTGTTTCTTCTTTAGTTATTGTGAATAATGCTGTTATGAACATAAGCATAAAAATATCTTTTCAAGGCCCCGCTTTCAATTTTTGTTTTTGGTATATGCTTATAAGTGGAATTGCTGGATTACTTGGTAATTCTATATTTAACTTTTTAGGAAACGTCACAGATCTTTTTTTGGACAAGATGTGTTTAATCTTCAGATTTTGAATCACCAAGATAGAGCAAGTTACTTTGGTCTCAGGGAGTCAAATTTACCAAGAGGTCTTTGATAAGCCACTGGTTATGTAGCTAAAAGCAAACTGCATAATTGCTTAAATCAGGTGCAAACTACTGATCTGTCTTTTCTATAACATATGAAAATGTTGAATAATTTCTATTAACATGTATTCAGTTTCACTAATCTTTTCTTTTGTCATATCTATTCTGCTTTTAATCTCATGCATTGTATTTTTTTGTCTCAGACATTGTATTTTTTTATTTCTAGAAGTTTGATTTGATTTGAGTTTTAAAAACCATCTCCCATGTTTCTATTCACAATTAAATTTCTTAAGCTTCTTGAACATAATATCGTTGTTTACTAATTCTATTATTTGTATAATTTTTAGTTCAGTTTCAGTTGATTTTTCTCCTCATTATGGATTATATTTTCCAAATTTTTCTTACTGATGATTTTTTTTAAGGTGTGCACTTTTATTGAAGTGGTCTCAAGTCAGTACCAGTATCGACTGCCTCCACACCTCCACCCACTCCCAGGAAGACAAAAAACCTTCATACATTTCAAGCTGGGGGACAAAAAGAGGGCCATGATGGCTGATCATTCAAAATAAAACAAAATAAAAAAGGTGAAGATTTAAAAATTGTTGCATTACATAATTTACAAGAAAGCAATGCTGTCACCTCCACTGTGTGGATGGGGAGATGACTAGGCCATTCTTCTTAGAGAGAAGTGGGATGGCTTTTGGGAGGGCAAGGGACTTTCTACAACAATGCATCTCATGATATGTAGAATGACTATTTTTTTAAAAAGAACAATGTATGATCAAAGTCCTCTGCCACATTTTAGAATTTTGGGAGATGCTCACTCCAACTGACCACTCTCACTGTCACTGTTCATTTTTAAATCCTGAGTCACCAGGCCAAAAACCCCAAAGTGAACAGACAAAAAACAAATATGTTCATGCCAATTTCATCTTGTTTCCTGTGCAAGTTAGGTTTTATCAAGAAATGGTGTAACACAACTAAGTAACAGTCTGCCTAGAAGCATTTGTAGTGGACGATGGAGGGGATGGATTTTTAGTATTCTTGTTTGCTGATCCAAATCCACTGGAAGGTGAACAGGGAGGCCAGGATGAAGCCGCTGATTCACACAGAGAATGTGTGCTCACGGGGTGCAATAATTTTGATCTTATTGTGCTGGGGGCCAGGGCAGTGATCTCCTTTTGCATCCTGTCCTGGATGCTCAGGTACATGGTGGTGCCACCAGACAGCACTGTGTTGGAGTACAGGTTCTTGTGCATGTTCACATCACACTTCATGATGGAGTTGGAAGTAGTTTCATGGATGCCACAAGATTCCATATGCAGGAAAGAAGGCTGGAAGAGAGCCGGGACCTATCAAGAAGAGATTGTTGCAGATGGTAATTACCTGGCTGTTGGCAGGGAAAAGAAGGATGCAGGGGCTGTCAGCTCCTGATTGAAGTCCAAGATGTTCCAGCACAGCTTCTCCTTGATGTCATGCATAATTTCCCACTCTGCCATGATAGTGAAGCTATAGCTTCACTAGGGGAGGATCTTCATGAGATAGGTCCCAGCAAGCCAGGTCTGGATGCAGGATGGCATAGAGAAGGGCATAGTCCTCGGAGATGAGCACACTGTAGGTGACCCTGCCACTGGAATCCATCACAATGCCAGTGGTATGGCCAGAGGCTAGAGGGACAGCATGACCCAGATGGTCATGTACATAGCTGGGATGTTGAAGGTCTCAAACATGATCTGGGCTGTCTTCTCGTGGTTGGCCTTGGGGTTCAGGGGGACCTTGGTCAATAGCACAGGGTGCTCCTTGGGAGCCACAACTCATTGTAGAAGGTGTGGTGCCAGATCTTCTCCATGTCTTCCCAGTTGGTGATGATGCAGTGCTCAGTGGGGTACTTCAGGGTCAGGATGCCTCACTTGCTCTGGACCTCATTCCTCACATAGCAGTCCTTCTGCCCTATGCCCATCATCAAACTCTGGTCCCATGGGCATCCCACTATGGAAAGGAAGAAGGCCTGGGGGCATCTTTGACCAGGATTCTGGCCTTGCACATACCAGAGCAGTTGTCAACAAATGCAGAGGTATCATCATCCATGGTGAGCTCAGGGCAGATGTGAACCAGTGGCAAAGCAGTGAGGGCAAGGCTCTGTGCTTCCTGGGTGGATGAGGTTTTGGTGGTCTGCTATTGATTTGTGATTCAATGCCAGACAACAGTTTGAATTTTTTAGTCTTGTTTTAAGCTTTGTTAGGTGACACCAGAACAGCATTTAGCTTATTTATAGTTTGTAGCCACTAAGGCAAGACCCTTTTTAATGCTAAAACTAATATCTGGTGAATCATAAGGTTTCCCACAGTGGCTGTTGGAAATTGGCACCATTCCTGGTACTATAAGATTTCCAGGCAGTGGTTTCTCTTTTGGATGATTCTTCTTCAAACTCAGGTAGTTTCCTCACAAACAAGTGTTGGTCAGTACTCAATTCAGTACTCCAGGAGTACCCTCCAAAGATCTTTGTAGTTCTCTCTGTGTGCAGCACTTGTCTCTTCTGCCACTGCTCTGTAAACTCTAGCCATCTTGGCTTTCCTGAACTCCTAGCTCCAGGTCTTCAACTCAGGGTTTTGCTTGGGTTCCCCCTCACTGCACCATCACCTGGAAACTCTTCAACCACTAAGCTGGGATGACTGTAGGGCCAACCTCATTTGTTTCCAGTCCTTAAGGATCACTGCCTTTCATTATTTTAGATCCAATGTCTTGAAAGCTACTGTTTCATGTATTTGATCAGATTCTCAGTTCCAGTCCCCATTATTCCATCTTGGCTGGAAGCCGAAGCTGATTTATACATTTTCAATAAACAATGTAGACAGGTTAATACAAAATGCCTCGAGGAGTTTCAGATTTTAAACAGCATACTTTAATCACTAGGTAGCACAATTTATTCCTTTCTTGGCTGAGGGTCAGTACCATGGCTCCAGGGTTCTATGGAGGCAAGCACAGAGGTACCACAGAGACCAGCTGCAAATTACTTTTCTTAAACAGTTCTCTGGAGGTGCCATTGTTGCAGACGTTCATGCATTTTTCTGCTGCTTGCCATTGTTCCCTTTTCTCCCTGGCTAGCCTTCTCTTACTGGACCAAGCCGAACTGAGCTTGTGCTACTACTATATCTAGTTCATTTTTTATCGTTACCTTTATCACACTGTATTATATCAATCCCCCTATCAGACCACAGGATCTCTGCACACAGACTATGTCTATATAGTCTCAATGCCTGACACTCTGGGCACTTCATAATAATACATCAAATGAATTAATGAATAGAATAAATGAATATTTGAATATGAATTATTTTAAATGGTAAGTTAATGCAGAGAAATTTGGAAACTAGTATAGGAACTGCTACATAGAGTTTTTACTTTGTTACATATAATTATATTATTGAAGGAGGTATATCATTTTTATTCCATTTAATTTTTTACTTTCTCACCAAGTTATTTTATACTTTCAGGAAACCTGACCTAAAATAACTCTTCCTGGCACTTGCTATTTCAGCAATTGGATCAGTCGAATCTTCTCCAAGATTCCTGTACACAAAGTAGAGAAATTAGATACTACTGTCATGGTAGTTTGTGATTTTGACAGGCTGTAATTCTCAGAGGTGAAAAAGTAGAATTTTATTGTATAACTGAACATAGATTTTGTTGTTCTTGATTCCCTACCTCTTCTTAGCAACAGAAAATTAATTTTTAATTTTCAGATATTCAGTCTAATACAAAAGTTACTCCATAATTTAGTTATGATTGTCTAAGTCAGTTGGTTTTACAAAAGTCAGCTGGGATTTCTCTTCTATTCTCTTCCTCTAAGTTGCTTATAAGCTCTGTGTGTGTGTGTGTGTGTGTGTGTGTATCAATATCTCTACATATATATTTATATGTATCCATGCATATCTATAGTAAGCTAGAGTGGGATGGGGAAGGGAGGAGGGATGCCTATGACTTGGACTCACTGCTATCTCTGTGTGGCTTCAAATGTGTATACTATCTATATTACTGACACAAGCGATATGTTATGCTGGCTATGTTTGATAGCTTCTGGATAATCTACTGATTGTCTATGGCAGCTTTCTGACATGAAAGATTCTGTGAACTTCAGGCCCTATTTAGTCCAGACACTATAGGAGCCCTCCCTTTGCTGAGTGAGCTTGTCTCTTGGCTATTAATTTGACTCGTGCTCCTAGCATCCACAGCTTTCTCTGAATCTGAGGAATGGTATATTGGCACCAATCTCATACTTTTTAGCTGATCACAGATATCACAGATATTCGTAAATTTCAACAGGGACTCTTCCAGGAAAGGGTGGGAGTTGGGAAGGAAAGGAAAAAGAATCTGTTCTCCTTTCATGCTTTCTCAGAATCCCCATAAACTTCATTATTTCATTTGTTTTCTGCTCTAGCCCTCATATATCTACCTGTACAGGTTGTTTTGTTTTTTTTTTTTGTTTTTGTTTTTTTTTTTGAGTCTCACTCTGTCACCCAGGCTGGAGTGCAGTGGCATGATCTTAGCTCACTGCAACCTCCATCTTTTGGGTTGGAGTGATTCTCCTGCCTCAGCCTCCTGTGTAGCTGGGACTACAGGCATGTGCCACCATGCCTGGCTAATTTTTGTATTTTTAGTAGAGACAGGGTTTCAACATGTTGGCCAGGCCGGTCTTGAACTCCTGACCTCAGGTGATCCACCCGCCTTGGCCTCCCGAAGTGCTAGGATTGCAGGCGTGAGCCACCATGCCCGGCCCATATATCTAACTGTGCAGGTTTTATGAGAACACATTCCTTTTCACATATTTCAGTTTTCTGTTCTCACTGCCTATCATAGTTGTGTTAGTATGTATGAAGTAGGGAAGTTGCTTCTTTGAGTTAATAAGCAAAAAAAAGTAGTTGGAGCCTGGTCACTGCTCCCTAGCATATGCTGACACAGTTTGTACTGAGGCAGTTGCAAAGAAGGAAAACACAGCACTTTGTATCATCATTCCTGTTATTAATCTAGCAAAAATAAGCATTTCACATATCATTTCATTTCACTTTATAGATAAAATAATTTCTCAGTTAGGGCCTCACAGACCACCTGCTTCAAGCTGGAACTTACTAAGAAATCACAAGGCATTCTGCCTCAATGTTCCCTAACATTTCCTGAAACTGTCATTCAAGAATCCTGGGATGGGAGAGTTAACCATAATATCTTGAAGATTATTTAACTGAGCCATCTCAAGGCCGTACAAATCATGAGGTCGTTTGTAATAAATATGGGTTTTTCCAGAATAGAGATTCAGGTGGGTTCATTTCCTTTTTAGCTGCTCTTTTGCTTTAAGGTAGCAGTTGAATTTCTTTCTTGACATATTTATTTCAGATTATTATCAAACATTTATATCCTAGGCTTCTTTACTTCTCAGGCATAGAAAGGGAAACTCTTTTGCTAGGTACCAAATAAGAAAAAAGTCCTTCTTATTTATTTTATTTTTGAAGCTATAACTTGAATTCTGCTTTGAATTGTTTTTTAGTTTTCTTCCATGAACTAGGGATATGCATGCAGCAGATGGTCAATAAATGCTCACTGACTCAAGCCCAGTTGCTCTATTTAAATTACATATAAAAAACAAAATGACAATTCAACTAGTATATGTGAAAGAGGAAATTTCTCACAGCTATCCAAACTTTTCTAAGAAGTCAGTTTTAATGGTTACATAATAAAACGAGTATCTAAATCTAGTTCATTGTATATGGTCAATGAGCTTCACTAATGACATTAATAAGCTGATCAAATATATAGTTTGATACATTGTAGTATTAGAAAACTTTGTATAATCACAGTATTGAGATTATTGATAGATTTTTGATAATCCAAGTATTATTCATTGGATCTGCATCTCTATGAGTGGTTTGAATCAGACATGAAAGGCGACCTTCATCTGCATCAAAGGAGAAGTCACATAAAGAGGTTGTGCTTAAGGTAGATATAAAGGAAGAGAATGAGAATGGAGTGCTAATAAGAGAGTCCTAATAGCATTGCTGGACTAGCTACAGGTCAGTGACTACACACAAAAGCTTAACCAGGAGGTGGCTACCAATCATGGAGAGCCAGGCTGTGTGCAGTCTTCCTTCTTGATGATTCATGTCTGGCTTGTGCAGATTATTCATTAGCATGAGGTTGCACTCTTCAGGAGCAGCCATCGGGATAAGCACAAAAGTATTACAAAGTATTTTACTCTGTAGTTTATGTTTCTGTCAACCTCCCTTGGATGATTAATTCTTTAAAATCTTTGATTTTGTGTTACCTGTGTGTTCAGAGGATGTGCTTGATAAACACCTATTGAATGCATAATTGAGTCGATAAACAATGATAAAGTGTCTACCTTAAGTCCAAATGAAATGGATTGTATGTAGATGCATAGATATGTACATAGTTTTACTAAATACAAATGAGAGGAGGGGGAGATTGTCTAGCCAGAACACTCTATATAGAATAATCTCTATAAATATTTTAAACATTTGTTTACTTGTACTGAAATGAAAGAAAGACTGCAGTGTGTTTGCTTTTGCTAACGTTTTGCCTACATGAAGAGAAGTAGGAAAGGAGAAGCCCAAATGTGTAGGTTGATTCCAGATTATTCTGGAGCTGAAATGCTGGGTTGAGTATTTAGGTAACGACAGGCCATCCAGGTTTTGAAATGTGATTTTTTAAAACAAGGAAAATGATGATAAAATACTTCAGTGGAATTAAATTTAAAGGAGTTTAATTGAGCAACGAATGATTCACAAATTGGGCAGCCTTTTGAGCCAGGGTAGGCTCAGAGACTCCAGTGCAGCCTCGTGGTGGAAGAAGATTTATGAATGGAAAAAGGAAAGTGAAACTCACACCTGCAATCCCAGCACTTTAGGAGGCCGAGGCGGGTGGATCATCTGAGGTCAGGAGTTTGAGACCAGCCTGACCAACATGGTGAAACTCCATCCCTACTAAAAATACAAAAATTAGCCAGGCATGGTGGTGGCCACCTGTAATCCCAGCTACTCTGGAGGCTGAGGCAGGAGAATCACTTGAACCCAGGAGGCGGAGGTTGCAGTGAGCTGAGATCGTGTCATTGCACTCCAGCAGCCCGGGGGACAGAGCAAGACTCTGTCTCAAAAAAAAAAAAAAAAACAAAAAAAGAAATTGAGGCACAGAAACAACCGAATTGGTTACTGCTCGGTGTTTGCCTTATTTGAACACGGTTCAAACAGCTGGCTACATTTGATTGACCAAGCTCAGTGGTTGGCACAGGTTTGGGCTACAGTCTGTTTGTACCACCACTTGTTACAGTTCACAATGTAAAGATAACATTTAGACTGGACTTAAAACCTGTAAGGAGGCCGCTTTAGGCTAAATTTGATTTAACAATTCCCCACTTTTGGTCATTTTCTCAATTTTGAGACATTGACCAAAACTTTAGTCATTGATGTCACTATCACCATCATAAATATACTGTTTTGGTCTTGAAACTCACTGGGAAACAGCAGAACAGAGGGTTTTGTAAGGTGGGAACAAGGACTGAGTAGAGAGTACTTCCTTATGGAACACCCTGTTTATGAGGGAAATGCAAAACCTGGTCTGTTCTAGGACTTACGTGTTTTCTTAAGGTCTTAGTTTGATTATGTCACATTTAGCATGAGTGATTCTATTTTGGTTTGGTTTAGTCTGTTAGGGCCTAGAGAATGAGCTCAGTCCAAAACAATGGCCTCCCATAATTTTGTTTAAAAAAATTCCCCCATTTTGGTCAGGTTTTCACTTAGGTGAGAGTGTAACTAAAACTTAGGGCCTTAGCATCACTCTCAGTTACCATCATTTTGGGTTTCTGGCCTCAGCACATCATTCATAGGTTACAGTGTCTTCATGGTCTCACGTTTCTTTCAGCTCTTGTCATTCCAGTTGAAGAGAGACCATTTGATATTCTAGATGTGGCTGCATGCAATATTTAAAACCTTTGAGAGAATACAGCCTGCAAGGGAGACTATTATTATGACTATCTGGAGGATAATACTATGAGTTTGGCATATGCTTCTTACCCAGTGTCCCCATAAACCAAAGCACCTAAAATTAAATAGACCAAAGAATAAGCTAGATAAAAAGTCTACTCACTTAACTAAGAAGTCTCTTCATTAATCCTCTGGAATGAAATGTCTGTAATCTACATTTGATGTATTTTCCATTGTCTACAAGGGCCAGCAGCTGCATAGATATTTTTCTGTTTAGCTAATTATATTATTTAGCATAAATTTCACAAGAGAATTTAAAGTCTGTTGTGTGACTATAGCCTTTACAGTAGAATCTGCTATAGAGCCTATCATGAGGGGTACATTCCCAATCATTGCTTCTTTTACTCTGAACCATGGAAAAAGGACCTAACAAATGATGTCCTTCTAAAGGAGTGAAGGAGCCCTCCTGGCAATTTTCTCTTTAACTTGTGATGTGGGTTAAGAGGAGTGAACCAATATTCTGTTTCTGACTGATTATGCAGCAACATATGTACTATTTAATTTTTTCACCTACATTGGGGCCTCATCAAGGTATAAGGTTATCCAGGTATAAGGCTGGCTGCAAAATCCTTCACAAATAAAAGTATACCCCATAAGTGCACAAAACATACCGCCTTTTTCACTTCTATTGTTCATAGAGGCATAAGCAAGAGAAAAATATTGAAAGATAAGCGTCTCATAATAGTAGAGAAGTCTTCATGCATGATCCTGGGAAAAGCTGTTCACATCAAGGATGCCATTTTCTTTGGGGGAGAAACTTCCCTGGTTAGCTTTACCTTAAGGGTTCCAATAGGAGTGCAGTTCCAAGAGTGTGGAGGGACCCTTCTCAGTTGTGATATTATGAAACCAAGGTTCAAGGTCCTAAAGTTTTGTTGTAGTGTGGATGGCAAGGGCAGTCTTTCTCTGATGTTCTCAGAAGATCCAATCTTCGGGTTCTAGATTGTGAAGAGGTTGATTGTGGTCAGTCAGTGAACCATAAAAAGCTTTCTTTACCTGGTGAAAATACCACTGTGGCATAACAATTTACTGTTATAACATCAGCCCTCTTGCATGGGAAAGTTTTTTAATGCAACCAGAAAACATGCACTGAAAATGACAATTGAATAAAATCCCTCTACATATGTTTAAATGGCCCATCGGGTAGCCAAATTTATCTGAAGCTTTGATTGTCTTCCCAGGAATATGGGTTTGACAAAGTAAACATTACTCAAAAATTATTTTAGCAATTTAGAAATCACCACACCAATATATATTTAATTTAGATCATTTTAGGTTTTCCAGGATGAGTCATGGAATGCAAAACTTTTTTTTTTAAGAACTCAGGAAGGACAAGGCAGCTGTCCTGGTTCTCCATGAGTTCATCTTTAACATTGGACTTATGTCCTCTTAAATACCAGTTGTTTCTCCAATTGAGGGGCATAGCACTAATAGCTGGTAGGTTATCATAGGTAATTTGACTTAGACCATGGAGTTCATTCAAATTGTGTATCTAAACAATTGCACTATTGGCTGATTTAGCATGAAAATCTGGCAAAGTATTTTCTTGATATTCAATTAATTTTTGTTCTACTTGGGTTAGCATTTTATAAACCAGTCAGTCTTTTCATTAGAGTTCCAGGAATGCTTACCTAGCCCAAATGATATGATTTTAAAATTATGAGAAACCTGTATTCAAGAGTGCTTTACAGGTCCTTTTTATTTTTTCATGAACCTCCTAAAAGACACCATATTCTAGGATTTTGCATGCTTGTAAGGTTTTCAGAAACTGCACCAGCATTAAGCAATTAACTGTGGAAATGACTTTAAATGGTCATAGTTAAAGACACAATTGTCAAGGAAATTTAGTTATTTCTATAGTTTATAATAACCTAATAACCAAAATTATGATTGATAGCATATTCTCAGACATTAGAATTTTAGAAATCCCATATAATTTTGGAACATATATTAATATCATTCACTAAAAATATAACCAGAAGAAGTTTAAACATTATTTTTTATTTTGACAATGCTTCCCACGTAACTTAACATGTCAAACAATCCTGTTTACCTCTCTTTTGGATGCTTCAGGGGCCCTCTGTAGAATCTCAAAGTTAGAGGTCAGAAAAGACAATTTTGAAGCTGAAATTTGATTTGGGGAAGTCTATCAAATATATTAAAGGTTTTAAACACTTGATATTATAAAATAGAATTCCAGGTCAATGTAAGTCATTCATTCAGGCAAAATGATGACTCACAAATTTTAAAAAGTCAAAAACCATTACTCATTGATAGGGGAAAGTCTTAGCTTTCCAGTCTCTTGTCTTTCCCTTCTTTTTTTGCTGGTTTATTCAAAAAGCATTAAAAAATCTTTCATTATCCTTTAATATTACATGAAAATCTTGTTCAAGAGAGAAAGCCAAATTTCACCCTTGCATTAGTGTATTATTAATGTCAACCCCAATCTTTTTTTTTATTTTTATTTTTTGAGGTGGAGTTTCCCTCTTGTTGCTCAGGCTGGAGTGTAATGGTGCGATCTCAGCTCACTGCAACCTCCACCTCCCAGAGGTTCAAGTGATTCTCCTGCTGCAGCCTCCTGAATAGCTGGGATTACAGGCATCCTCCACCATGCCTGGCTACTTTTTTGTACTTTTAGTATAGATGGGGTTTCATCATGTTGGCCAGGCTGGTCTCAAACTCCTGACCTCAGGTGATCCACCCGTCTTGGCCTCCCAAAGTGATGGGATTACAGGCATAAGCCACCACACCCGGCCAACCCCAATCTTTAATATAACCTTATAGACAAATCTACCAATTTTAATCAGTTTGACCATAAGGTAAGATTTTCATAAACCTTTTATAACCCTTTACAAATCTTTGTTAAAGAGTAGATCAGTGCTCTAAGCACACTCTGTTGTGCTTTTATTCCAATCTTCAATTTACAGAAAAAAAATGGATAATATCCCTTTAAATTTAGCCAATGTGTTCATATACAGGATCTCTTTTACAAATAATTTTTCACAAATCTTTCACAACTTGTTCAAACCTTTAGCTTTATTGTATCTAATTTAAAATAATCCTTTAAACTAGGCAAAAATTTACATTTCCATGTCTTCTTATAATCTTTTACTAAAAGCACATTTTACTTTTCTTATCCACCTTGCATGTAAAACTGTTTTTTCAGTAGTCTCAAGTATATGTTACAATGTTAACTTTTAGCAATTTTTTTGTGTGAAAAATCTGGTAAGTAAGTGATTGTAATTATGTATGGATAAGGTCTAACTCTTTCCAGCATAGCTAGGGGACCACATGTCCCCAGGCCTTACCTGGTTATAAAACAGGCAAGTTGAACAACTTTCAAAAACCAAGGAAGCAGTTTATGATCTTAAAGCATTAGCAAACTAATATCAGACCTGCCTAATTTAGACCAAGTTTCTTTATTTTACTAGTAATATTTAAAACTATTTTTATTTCTCAAAGATTACTAAAGTCACTTGAACTAAAAGGCATTACAGTATTTTTTCTTTCAAAATATTCGATTTAAATGCTTTTCTTTAAGCCAATTAATTTGAGCTGTTCTACATTACCATCACACTCACAACACATATATAACTACACAGACGGACAGAAGATCCAGTAGTTGTAAGACTTTTTATTTGCCAGTTTTTAAGTTTCGTAATTGGATTACTGGCTTCAAGGTGGAGCCCTTCCAAGATCAGGGTCAGGAAAGCAGACAGTTTCTAGGGCCTAAGGAGGGAAGCTAGAAGTTGTTCATGGAGGAGAAGGGAATCAACAAATGGTAAAGGTCACACAGATATCAACAAGAAATTTCCTATGCTAGATTGAATCCAGGCCACCATTGTAAAATGGCACAGCCTTAGCTGCTGAGCTACAACACTGGGAAGTTTCCATTGCTCTTCCCAGAAGGAATCTGGAGCAATCAGTTTTGAGCTTGCAAAGACTTTTAACTGCTTGAGATAATTTTTAGTGCTATGACATAAATCCCCAAAATCCTATTCCCTGGAAGGCAGAGACCAAGAGAAAGTAACCACCACATGGTCATAAGGTCAAGCTTTCAAGGACATAAAACAAGGTGGAGACCTCATCCAGTTTTTTTGTTTATTTCAGGGATCTGCAGCAAAGTTTGTTACTGACTGGCTTGCTGCATCATCGTGAATAGTGAGCTTATGGGGTCCTGTATTAGTCTGTTCTCATGATGCTAATAAAGGCATACTTGAGACTAGGTAATTTATAAAAGAAAGAGGTTTAATTGACTCACAGTTCAGCATGGCTGTGGAGACCTCAGGAAACTTACAATCATGGTGAAAAGGGAAGCAAACATGTCCTTTTTCACATGGTGGCAGGAAAGAGAAGGATGAGAGTCAAGCAAAAAGAGAAAGTTCCTTATAAAACCATCAGATCTCATGAGAGCTTACCCACTATCATGAAAATAGCATAGGGGGACCGCCTCCATGATTCAATTACCTCCCACCGCGTCTGTCCCATGACACATGGAGATTATGGGAACTACAATTCAAGATGAGATTTGGGTGGTATCACAGCCAAACTATATCAGGACCTAAGCCCATGTTCTGGCCTAAGGTACCCCTCTTTATGATAGAACCATAAAGGAAGACACACAAAGCACACGAGATTTGCTACAGCCTAAGACTAGCCTCAGAATCCTTTTTTGCATTAATCAAAACTTTACAGAGGAGATGAATCATGATTTTTACCATTTATTCAACTAGTTTGCACAGAGAGAGAGGCTAGATACCTGACTGGTAAATAATCTTTACTCTTTTGCTGGCATGACAGACTGCTGGGTTTCCTTTCCCTGAGAGGCCCTAGCAACCCTGCTCACCACACTATAGCCCTAGAAGCCAAGCTGCAATAAAAAAGAATATTATTATTATTTTTCTGTTTCAGGGAACCACAGGCAAAACCTCTCAATTTTGTAAGATGCTGTCCAAGGGGCTGCATGGGGTAAGCAAATTAACATTTTCCACTCTGTCTAGAGCAAAACATATGTGACAAAACATAGACATTAGCCACTCTGCTTAGCACCCAATATTGAACTGGAAAGACTCAAACTTGCCCCCAGTTGAGCCCTGTCATCTTTAATCCAACATCTGACCAGGAGTTTCAATATGTGGTCTCTGGGTAAGATGGTTGCCCTGAGTAACAGAAGAGATAGGAAAGGGAAAGAAGAGAAAGAAAAACAAGCATTCCCTGTAGCAGGGTATGGAGAAGGTGAGGAGCTCAGGGAGGCCAGAGAAAGACCCATACATTGCAGCGATACTGAATCAAAAGTTCAGGTGGCTGCTTGTTGGTCCTGTACATGCCTATCCGTGCTACCCATAGCTGTCAGCAAAGAGTGCACGGCAGATTAATCCAAAGAGAATAGTGGTTAACATCCCATGGTGCCAAATCCACTTTTAACCAAGAGGGACTTTACTGAGGGGAGGGTCTCTAGTCCAATTCCATCCTTTACTCAGGTAAAATGTACCCCATTACTTAAACAAAGTCAGCCAGTTGGTGCTCCAGTCTATTTCCTTTGAATTGGGATAGTACCTAAGCTAAAAAGTTAGCAGATTTAATTTTTTTAAACCAATTAGTTACTTAAGCTTTTTATTTGTCCTTCTTACAGTCTTTAAAGAAAAATATTCAAATCGTTTTAGAAGCTTCTTCATATCAATAGGCACCCCTAGATGAGACTAACTTGGGAGCCCTCATTTTCAAACGCACTTCAGTGTAGTTTTGTTCATTTGGAACGTTCCACTCTACATTATATTAAGTAAGATTTTGCCATTTCTGTAAGACCTCACTGCTTCTGGGACCTAACACTTATGCAAGTATAAGCCAGAAGGAACTCAGTACTTTGTAAATTAAGGATCCCATTTTTACCTAAGATATTGACTTTGCTCTCAGGTTCCTTTGATTAACTTAGCCAATGATATATATATTTTTTTCCTACCGAAGCACGTAAGAAAAAGGAAACAGGGGGTAGAACATGAAAATCCCTGTGAATTTTCAAAAGCCAAATTTTGCAACCCCTGCAATATTACCATTTACTTTTTTTTCTGATCCAGTCAGATATAAGAGGCCTTTAACTAGATTCAAGCCAGATTACCAAATCAAATCCAATCCTGGACCCAGTCCAGTTTCTGTCATGACCTTTAAGCCCAGTTTGGATCAGAAATTTGTTAAAAGAAACTTGGAGAGCTCAAAACACAAATCTGTGGAGCTCTGAAATTCGAGAGAGAATTTCAGAATGCTGCCCAGCTGCTCCGACAGATCAATGGATACAATTGGATCCTGCGGGTACCTTGCTTTGGTCACTCAGTCTTCCTGGGGGTTGTTAGAAACTCTACTCAAACCCTGCTTCTGATACCATCTGATAAAAGAAAAACTTCAGCTGAATTAAATTTAAAGGAGTTTAATTGAGCAATGAATGATTCGTGAATCGAGCAGGCTTGTGGGCCAGGGTAGGTTGAGAGACTCCAGTGTAGTCATGTGGTAGAAGATTTATGGACAGAAAAAGGAAAGTGATGTATAGACAATGAAAGTAAGGTGCAGAAACAACTGGATTGGTTACAGGTGAGCGTCTGCCTTATTTGAACATGGTTCGAACAGTTAGCTACATTTGATTGGCAAAAACTCAGTGATTGGCACTGGTGTGGCAATCTGTTTACCACAGATTTAACAAGTGGAGGGGTCTGTTTACTCTTCCACTTGTTATAGTTCACGATGCACAGAAAAATCTTTAGGCTGAACTTAAAATATGTAAGGAGACAGCTTTAGGCTAAACTTCATTTAACAGTGATGTGATTATATTTGTACATTAGAAAGATTTGCATGGCAAGAATCTATATTATATTTAATGGAGAAGGCTACAGGGTAAATAAATTGAAGATGCTGTACTGAAATTATAAAAGGCTTTTTATATGTCAGGCTGAGCTACTTTCACCGCATTGCCAGTGAATAAAGCAAGGCAAAAGGGAAAGTATCAACATGGATAAAGGTCAGTAAAAATGCGTTTGGTTTCTGGAAATTTTTGATAATAGTTTTGGCACTTTTTAGGAGATAAAGGTTTTTGTATTAACCACAGTGAACTAATCTCATTTGAATTGCTTTGAATCCTCCAGTTGTCAAGAAGGAATTTAACACATTTAGCAAAAATAATGGAGGAAAGCTAAAGAGAAAACCAATCTTCTACATAGGCTTAAGATAAATCGTCAAAAGACAATGACAATAGCTACACATTTTTTTCTATTTGTTTATAAAGAGTAAGTGTTTTCTGTCTTAAAGCCTGACAAACAGAAATCATTAAAAGGTTAATAATGCTTTCTCCCAAACATAGGGCTAAAAACTAGAATTTTTAAGACATTTAAAAATAACATAAATAGAACACAATGCATACAAGGAAATTACAATTCCAGAGAAGATTTTTACATCAAAGTTTCTTTTACTGGAAAAGAAAATTGACAGCAAAGCTAATCTTCAGAAAGATGCTCTTTTTGTTAGGAGTCTATCAGAGAGAAGTAAAGTTGAGAGGAATGAGTAGCTTTGAATTGGACTATTCTGTGTAAACTTTAAAAATTAGTCTGGCTCAAATAGTAGCAATGTTATACCTGACGTAGTTAGAAGACTGTGAAATCTATAATGATTTTCCTCCAGAGGCTTTCAGCCTCAACTTAAAAGAGTGCTATGCATTAGATCATTAGGGCATGGGACAGAGTAGTGAGCATAATCATATTTAGAAGACATATTTTAAGCAGATTTCAGGTTATTTGGCAAATCATTAATGAACAAAGTAGTCAGGAAAGGTAAAATTTCATAAGATTAGTTTTATCTATGCACCACATCCTCTAGGATGTATGCAGTTACAGCCTGATGCAGGCTAATAATTTTGGACATTTTCTAATAGATGATCATTAAGTATTTCCTTGACACAATTGTGTATGTGTGTATGTATGCGTGTTTTAATGTGAAGGTGAATGAAGTGAGTGGAGAAGGATATTTGGAGGTTGAACCCTTATTTAAATTCTCCATGGAAAGAACAGAACAGAAAATTTGAATTAGCAGGATTACACTCTCTCTCCCCTTTATTACTGGTATTACCTGGGCCAAGAGACATACAAAAGTTATTCTCCTAACTGCATACAGTCTTATCTTAAAGAGAAACCATGGCGAATACATTTTTATTTGTCTCCTTCCATTTCCAATAAAGCAATTTTGCACAATATACAGGTTTTCACCTTATTCTCTTGACTTCTACCTCCACCCCTTAATTCAGTCCTAATCACCAGTGACTAAGGTCTTCCTTTTTTACTCTACATCAATCCTGGGTGTTGTGTGGTTTCCAAAAGGAAATTAGGAAGTCGGAATTGGAGGCTGAGATTTGAGAGTCAAAGGTGGATCATCCAAGAGGGTGTGAGCTGATGGATAAGTGGTTGATTGATTTCTGTCTTAGTCCATTGACGCTGCTATAAAAAATATAGTAGTTTATAAACAACATAAATTTATTTTTACAATTTTGGAAGTCCAAGATCAAGATGCTGGTAGATGTGGTATCTTAGGGAGGCTCACTCTCTGCTTCCAAAATGGTGCCTTGTTTCTGCATCCTCATACTGTGTAAGGTGGAAGGGCAAAAGGAATAAATGTGTCATGAAAATGCCAGACAGTCTCTGAAGCCTATTTTACAAAAGTGTTAATCCCATTAATGAAGACAGAGCCCTAATTACTTAATAACTTCTCAAAAGGCCATACTTCTTAATACCACCCCCTTAACGTTTAGAGTCCAACATATGCACTCTGGAGGAACACACACATTCAAACCATGACACTATCTAATTGGGAGATACTGTTTGCTATATCCCTAATGGGGAGGGCATCATCCCCAAAACTTACAAAAATTTGTAACAACTTAAAGCAAGCTGTTGAAATCTGCTGCTGATAGATCCTTCTGATATTCTCTTTGATAGACTGCATACCTCAGTTACTCTGATGTATAAAATGACTATCTGTGAGTATAATACAAAGGCTTTTGGTTCAAATAAACAACAGGTACCACAAACATATGTAGTAGAAAATGTCAGAGGATCATCTCCCTCTCTTCCTCATTTTGATCACCAATTTCTCTGTCTTCTTTATTTTTGTCATTAAGAATTCCTAGAGGTTAGCCCCTTGGTCCTCTCTGTTCCTAATTCATGGACATTTTTATTCATTCCTTCAGCTTTCTATAATGTCTCTGTGGAGAGTTCCAGAACAAATGCTTTCAGTCTTCATCATTTTCATGATATTTAGTACACTTTATGCTGGGAAATTTCACGTTGGATATATATGTTGCCTAAAATCCAACATGTCTAAAACTAAATGTATTATCTTTCTCCCAATCTCATCTTGATTCATGTATTTCTGTAATTAATAACTCTGTCTTCCAGTTATCAACAATATATTCAAAGTTCAGAAAAGTATAAAGATGGAGGAAAAAGTTATATACAATCAAACATTTTCTCCCAATGCATTATTTTTTAAAATAAAACTAAAGTAATCCTGTATACATAATTTTTATTCATCTTTAATCCTAAAATTTTCACCATGTCATTAGAAATCTTTTCTAATTATAATTTTAAAGGCTACACAATTTTATTCTTTTTTTTCTTCTTTCTTCTGATTATATCTTTTTAGGTAACCTAATTTTGATCCATCGTCGATGCTGTCTCTTGCATTTTTTATTTAATTCATTGCATTTTCAGCTCCAAAATTTCTGTTTTTAAAAAATAATTTCAATCTGTTTGTTAAATTTCTTATTCTGCTCATTGATTGTTTTTCTCATTTTATTGAACCATTTCAGTGAAAGAAAGAAGAGGTAGGAGAAGTCAACAGAGCCTCATGGGTAATGACAAAAGCTTTGGATTTACTCTAAGGGCATTGGGATGCTATGAAGTTTTAAAATGAAAGTGTAGCAATTTGCACTTTACATTGATGTTTTGAAAAGACAATTCTTACATTGGAGCTATAGGTAGAGAGGAAGCAAGGACATAAACAGGTGATTTCTAGAATATTTCATATGAAATTAAGAAAAGTAGATTAATGCAAGGTATATTTGGAGATAGACCAACAAAATGTGGTGGCAGACTGGAGGTGGAAGGAAACAGAAGAAATTTATGATGACTCCTGGATTTCTTGGTTTAGTAAATTGGGAGATAGTAATGTCCCATTTCTAGAGATAGGATTAATTTTATGTGGAAAACCAAGAGTTATGTTTGAGATGCTTGTGACACATCCAAATAAAAATGTCTAGTGAGAAGTTGGCTATAGAATAAGAGAGGGCAAGGCTATGAGTGTATTTTTGGGCTCATAAGCATATAAAATATCATTAAAAATCAAAAGAGTCTGGGTGCGGTGGCTCACGCCTGTAATGCCAGCACTTTGGGAGGCCAAGGCGGGTGGATCATGAGATCAGGAGTTCAAGGCCAGCCTGGCCAAGATGGTGAAGCCCTGTCTCTACTAAAAATACAAAAAAATTAGCCGGGCATGGTGGCGGGTGCCTGTAATCCCAGCTACTCAGGAGGCTGAGGCAGAGAATTGCTTGAACCCAGGAGGCAGAGGTGGCAGTGAGCCGAGATCGCCCCACTGCACTCCAGCCTGGGCGACAGAGCGAGACTTTGTCTCAAAACAAACAAACAAAAAAACAAACAAACAAACCCCAAAAAACCAAAAGAGTAAAAGAGATCTTTGAGGCTTAGGGAAAAAATTATATTTAATTAATAATGTGTAAAGAATTGGCATGTTCTGAACTTCCAACTTATCTAGGAACATCTTATATCTATTCATATATTCATATCTTTTATTTCTATGAATAAAAATTTGTAGTGTGTCCTACGATAGGTTTGTGCATTTCTTACTGAGCTTATTCTTAGGTATTTTAACTAGGTATAGTATCATTATTGAATGGAATATTTTTTCACTGTATTTTATAGCTGTTATTTGTATATTACAAAGCTATAAAAGTTTTAACTTTTATTGGAAAAATTAAAAAAAAATTATAATTAAGCCTAATAGTGTTTCTTCCTACTTACTTGGAGTTTGGAGGTTGATAATCCACATCATATTTAAGTAAAAATGTTTCTCGTCCTTTCTACTAGTTATACTATTGATTTCTGTTTCTTGCTTTATTGAACTACCTTCCTCTTCTAGAAAAAGATAAAATATTAATTTAAATGCAGAATTGTTCTTCTTGTAAATGTAACTTAAATTACAACATCTTTTTCAGTATAAAGTAGAATGTTATTTTAAGATGCATATACATATATCTATGTGTGTGTATGTGTGTGAGAATGTGTGTGAATTTTTGTCACAAAGCCCCACTTTGTCATGGGGGATCCTTTATATTGTGTTGAATTGTTTTGCTAGTATTTTGCTTTATTTCTGATTTTTACACCAATATTAGTGAATTAGCTAATTTAGCTATATTTAGCTTTTGGGTGCTACTTTTTCATCAAGTTTTTATATCAGAGTCAGTAGTTCCCTAAAATGAATTGAATAGATTCAGAGATTTAGGTCCTTTTATTGCTCTAAAATGGATTACATGGCAAGGAAATGAACAATATGTAAATATTTAATGGGTATCACATGTAAAATCTCTGAGCATGAAACTTTTGGGAGGTTCATTCAATCATTTGCAACGTTTTAATATTTTTGTGACTCTTCTAAGCAGCATATCATAGATTTTGGTAGCTTAATTGTAGTTGTTTTTTGTCTTTCAATAGAGTGATTGAACTTCCTGTCATTTAAAAAAATGACAATTTTTTAGGCATTTAAAAATCGATTTAGGCATTTAAAAAATACTTTGCTTCACATTCCATTGCCTGCCTTTCCTTCTTCCTCCTTTTCTCCTCACCCTTCCCTATTCTCTCTCTCTCCCTCCCTCCCTCTTTCCTCCCTTCCTCCCTTCTCTCTTTCCTTCCTTCCTTCTTTCCTTCCTTCCTTCCTTCCTTCCTCTTTTGGGGTACAGGCAATGTCTGGTTTAATTTTGTCATTGTTGGGTTTGTTCTATTAGTGATTAACTTTATATGAAATATACACTTGATATGCTACAAGCTTCATCAGGGTGAAGGGTTTCATGTCTTTTGTTCACTGATATATTCTAAGAATCTAGAAGAGTGTCTGACACATCATAGATTATTTGTGAATGTTTGTTAAATGAATGGGCCTGTGCAGGATAAGGCATTTAACATACATTTGTTTTCTGTTGTCCTCTCCTAATCAAATTTATTAACTCAATCTGGAATTATAGAAGCAGGTTGTTATTTAGCAGCAATTATATTTACATATAGATCATGTTTTTAATAATTTTTAAAATTCTATTTTAGAAATATCTTTGCAACATTTATATGTAACTCTGTGACATATTGAATTCACTAGTCATCATTAGATATTTGTTCTATAAACATCTTTTGCATTTTTATTTTTCGATATCACATGGTACATTATCTTTAGGTTAATTGTTCCAAAATGTTTTCAGGAATTCAGCATGAATGGCATACATTCTGAGTCTACAGATGTATGAGATATTTCATACGTGTTTTCACATATTATACACATTAATTATACACATTATACACTTTCACAAATTAAAGTATTCATGGCTCTGCTCGCTCTTATTCTGGCTTAGCACTTTTGATCATAAAAATTTTTCTATCATAGATTCAGCCTTAGCTATTTTGGAGCAGCTGCTTGAGAGCCTCCTGGAATTTGTTACTTTTTTATTTTTATATTTCACTTTTCTCCCTGTAATTTTGGATTTTCTTTTAAAATAGATTTTTCCTAGAGTATGGTGCTTTTTTTGAGTTGTAGATGGTTTTTCACTCAAGTAAAACATTTGCTTCAATTATGTCTTTTACTTTTCCATTTGTTCAGTTTTCTTTCTGAATGTTGTGATTTTTATTTTTATGGTTTCTTTCTAATTTAGTCTTGAGGTATCTCTGTCCAGAGTGGCCATAAGCCAAAATAGTCACTGTTTAGGAGAGCCCTGACCAGGGGATTTGGGTGTGTGTGTCAGGCGAGACACAATGAGGAGGTGAAACCAAAATGCATGAGACAGAAGAAATTTATTACTCATAGGTCCCGGAGAGGTAAGGAGTAATGATGAAAAGCTTAGGGAAAGTCCTGATGTGACAGGAAGCTCAAGATGGGGGCTGGGAGGTGGAGAGAGGAGAGGATCTGTGGGACTATATGTTTATTAAGGTCCATGGCACTATTCCTTAGGCTTTCCATGGGGGTTGTGAATTGGCTAGCTAAAAAAAAAAAAAAAAAAAGCATGAAAGAGAGGGAAGGAACTTACATGACTGATGATGATGAATAAGTATCATTATAGCAGCAGTGGGTGTGTTGGGCTGTAGGTCAGTGGGAAGAGGAAACAAATGGGCTATATCACCAGCAACCATATAGAGAAGGGAAGTTTTTACTAGGCCAGAGGTGACAGGGTACAACTGGGTTTCAAACAACTTACGTCAGGCCTAGAAATGGATGCCCAGGCAGAAACCACATTAAACAAATTTATGGTATTGAGGATTTAAAATGCTTGTATTGAGTCTTCTTTCTCTGCCCTCAATATTTAATATCATCTTTTTTATATGTTCGTTTCTTTATTTTTGCTCTATATCACATAGAAGTCTCTTAAAGTTATCTTTCACTAAATATTTGTTTTTCTAAATTATACAGTTGGCATTTGACTATTTTGTTTTCAAGTTCCTTAAGTCTATTTGTTTATTTAAAAAATGTCTGCCTTCATATCCATTCTTTTTAATGGCTCTGTGCTCCAATTTTATTAAGGTCTTATTGTCTTTTTATTTTAAAAAATTGTTCAATTTTTTTTGGCATTTTCAAGGTCTTATTGTCTGGTACTTTTTTCCCCCCCTTAACACAGAGCAACTGTTTTCTAAAATATTATCCTGTTTTATAAAAAATAGGGATCTGATCATTCTCTTAATTTTGAGTGAAATATTTCCTCTTTTTTATAACATAGTTTATTTTTGATGTGTTCCATTTTGTTTTTCTCCCCTTAACACAGAGCAACTGTTTTCTAAAATATTATCCTGTTTTATAAAAAATAGGGATCTGATCATTCTCTTAATTTTGAGTGAAATATTTCCTCTTTTTTATAACATAGTTTATTTTTGATGTGTTCCATTTTGTTTTTCTCCCCTTGCATATGCACTTGTCTACCAAAGAGTTACTACCTCTTTCTGTTTGCAAACCGAAAGGTGGTTGGAATTTCATGATTGTCTTTGATTGCTTGCATGCTGGTGGCTTCTACCTCTAAGATTCAGGCCTCCATGGCAGGTTAATTACCACAGCTTTTGGTACAATTTGAAGTATACAGAAAAAAAAAAAAAATTCTAGTTTGAAAAAAACTAGTTTTTTTAGTTTTTTTCAAACTAGAATTTTTTTTTCTGTAATTAACTGAAATATTTCTCTTGTTTTAACTATTTTGTTCTCTGCCCAGAATAGAATATCTGAAAAAAAGACTGCAGTTCTTTACTGAGGTATATTAATTTGAAAAAAAACTCCCCCAAACAAAACAGAACAAAACAAAACCCCCTAACTATCTTATCAAGCATGTGGTACTTCTAATTAACTTCTTTTCCCTTAGGTAACTATAAGAATTATTTAGAATTTTTTTCAGCTGCAATAACAGAAAATATGACTCCAATAGAAAAGTTATTTGAGGCCATGCGTGGTGGCTCACGCCTGTAATTCCAGCACTTTGGGATGCCAAGGTGGGCGAATCACGAGGTCAGGAAATCGAGACCATCCTGGCTAACACGGTGAAACCCCGTCGCTACTAAAAATATTTTAAAAAGTTAGCCGGGCATGGTGGCAGGTGCCTGTAGTCCCAGCTACTTGGGAGGCTGAGGCAGGAGAATGGCGTGAACCCGGGAGGCGGAGCTTGCAGTGAGCGGAGATCGCGCCACTGCACTCCAGCCTGGGCGACAAAGCAAGACTCCGTCTCAAAAAAAAAAAAAAGTTATTTGAATAATAAACATGTTTATTAACTCATATAAGCTAGAGGTAGAGTGGCTTCAGGGCTTATTTAGTGGATGGAAGGCATTATGAAGACCCAGATACTTTCATCTTTTCCCTCTGCCACCTTCAATATTCTGGCTCCTCTCCTCATCATTAGAAGACAGGTGTTGGAGCTCCAGGCCTCCAATCCTCACAACACGGCTTTTTCTACAAGCAGAAAAGAACCCAATCCTCAACCGTGTTTCCTTCACCAGCGGGAACACCTTTCTGAGGAGCTCCCAGGAAGGTAAGTCCTCATATCTTGTTGTAAAGAATTGTGTTACATACTCATTCCTCAATTAACCACTTGTAAGAGGAATGGATTTCCATAATTAGCTTAGGTCGGCGGTTCTCAACACAGTCTGCACGTAAACTACCTGGGCAACTTAAAACAAAACAAAACAAAACAAAAAACCCCTATAACAACACACCAATTAAATCAGAATATCTGAAACTGGCCTATGGTTATCTGTATTTTTAAAAGTTCTTTGTGTAGCAATACACAGATGTGGAGAATCATTGGCTTAGGCTTATCTAAGTTCAAAATCCAGGCCTTAGGGTTAAGGAGGGACCCAGCCTTCTCAGACGCACCTGGCTGATATCGTTTGGCTCTGTGTCCCCACCTGAATCTCATTTCAAATTGTAATGCCCACGTGTTGGAGGAGGGGCCTGGTGGGAGATGCTTGGATCAGGGGGCGGATTTCTCCCCTCGCGGTTTTTGTGATAGTGAGTTATCATGAGAGCTGATGGTTTTAAAGTGTGGCACTTCCTCCCTTGCTCTAGCACTCTCTCCTGCCACCATGTAAAATGTGCCTTGCTTCCCCTTTGCCTTTCTCCAGGATTCGAAGTTTCCTTAGGCCTCCCCAGCCATGCGGAACTGTGAGTCAATTAAACCCCCTTTTAAAAATAAATTAGTCAGTCGCAGGTAGTTCTTTATAGTAGTGTGAAAATGAACTAATACACTGGCCATTTGATATTTGAATAAAACCAGGATCTTATAGTTGAAGAAGGGCTGGCTGATGGGTCGTTATCTTTGTTCTGTGCAGTTGGCTACCATTTTGTGTTCTAAGAACTGAAGTATTGTCTTGGCTATCTAAAGAGAGGAGCTGATGAGTGTGCAGATGTGTGCCATCACTGTGGCTAACGTGGAAGAGTATTCCCTTGTGTTTGGGTGAATAGCTATGTTATCTTCAATGTACAGCTAGTTTGTGGAGTCTGTAAAAAGTTGTGGTAAATCTGAGCTTTGCCTGCTGTACTTTAGGGCACCTATGCTGCTCTGTTACAGTCAACTGAGCAAAGGTAATTTAAAAAATGATTCTCTATCCATTTCCATCAGTGCTGTAAGAAGCAAGACTTTGGCAGCCATTGTTCTTTTTAACTTGTAACATCATTTTAGACGTTTTTATTCTTTCCGTCTTTATTCTGCTATTTCCCAGAATTGTTCACTAGACCAGACCAGGTACTTTGAGGAACAGAAACGTGTTTGTATTCACCACTGCATGCCCATTATTACATACACACACAGAATAGAGCTAAGGCTTAACAAATATTTGATGAGTAAAGGAACGTGCTTCTCTGCTCTGATCAGACCAGTCTAGTCACAGGCCATGCTTATGCAGTGGTTTCTCAACCTAAAAATAGGAATTTCTGGGTTCCTTCTATTTCTTTAGTCTTTTCTCAATGTAGCAGCCCACATAGTTCTTTTAACCCTTGTGTGAGATCATTTCATTCTTCAGCTCAAAACCTTCCACTTTTTCCCATCCAATGCAAAATAAAAGCCAACGCACTCAGATTCATCTCTAAGGCTCTATGATCTGGAATTCTAGCTTTTCTCTGGTCTCATCTCTTACTTTTCTTTCCGTCATTTTCTTCGAATCCAAACATGTTGTCATTCTTGCTGTTCCTGAACACAGCAAGTATATTCCTGCTTCAGGGCATTTACTTGCTATTCCCTCTGTTCAGGAGACTTTTCCCATAAATGGCCACATAGCTCACCCTCTCCCCTGCTTCACACCTTTGTCCAAGTGCCACCTTACCAAGGAAACTTCCCTGACCAGCCTATTTGAAACGCTCATTTAAAACCTCATCAGCCCATTTTCCTTCCCTGCTTTGTTTTTCCCTTTGTGTTTATCATCATTTTCATCTGCAATACTATACATATGCCTCTTTATTGGCCTGTTAACATGTCATCCCCAGAGGAGTACAGCCTTTTTAAAGTCAGGAATTTCAGTCTTCATTATTTGTAACTGGACCCCTATTGCTGGGAACAGTGCTTGGCACAGAATTGGTACTCAATAAAGAATTGATGAGTGAACAAATTATCTGCTTTCTTTACCTGTAAACTGGTGGTAACAATACCCACCATGCAATTTTCCTTTGTGCATTAGTGATAATACATGTAAGGTAATTAGCACAGTGCTCAGCACATAGTACTTGCTGAACAAATTATGGCTTTTGTTATTTTTATAATATGGTAAAAACCTAAAACCCTGTTTAATCTAATTCCATAAACATATATGGATAAATTCTGTTATGTCCAAGGCACCATTTTTACAGAGTATAAAGACAGAAAAGGCAAAGCCCTTAGCCTTATAGGAGTAGCATATAAACATGGAAACTATTTTTTGTATTTAGGTACCCCAAATTCTTGCATGATTCATATTTAAATTTCTAGAGTTTCCAGATATCTCAAGTGCTGATAGGAAGCCTTTTCAACAATAACAAAAAAATAAATTCACGTGCACATTCCTTCTCTGTAAGAATGCCTTTGAACATTAGTGCATCTCTCTTTCTCTAGGTTATATTCTTGCCTAGGAATTTGAACATCTCTAGAAAAGGTAGAACACAAAGTCACAGTCTGCTGTTTCAAATTACCACCTTTATCTGTGCTTTTTATATCACCCACATCTCTGTATCATGAATATGTACATCTATATCTATGTATAGATAGATCTATGTGTAGAAACTTTTTATAGAAAAACTGTGTTTCTATGTATAGATCTATATATAGAAACTTATCTATGTATAGAAACTTTGAGATATAAATCACATACTTTTATTATAAGGAAGTATTTTAACCCTAAAAAGCAACATAGAGGAAATATAATGAATATCAGCCTAGTCTAAAGTTTTATCAAATCTTAACATTTTGCCATGTTTGATTCAAACATTTTTCCTAGTAAATCGATTATTACAGATGTTGTTGAATATCCTTATTTTATTTCCCAGATTCTATTTTCCTCTCTTTCTCACCAGAGATAATCCTGAATTTGTTGTTTCTAATTACAAAGAATTTATTCTTTTTAAGTCTTATAACTAGTAAATCCTGGATGTAAATTAAACCAGGATTCACATTAGAATAGAGCAAAAGAAACAAAATAAAATATCTCATTTTAAACTCTGGAGGTCTACTTTCTCTGGAAAAATCAGGAAACCTGGTCAATCCAGGTCTTCATTTCTTTAGAATTTCTTCATTTCTTCAGGTGCCCAGATGAAACTGAGAGATGGTTATCTACTCATCAACAGAGTTGCATTTAAGTTCTGCTAACTTACTTCTGGGCTATTTCTTTCATTTATATTTCTTATCAGAGCTTTATAAATATTTGCATTTGTAACTTTTGTTCTCTAAACCTTTTCTAAACCTTTTTTTTTTTTTTTTTTTTTGAGACGGAGGCTCATTCTATCATCCAGGCTGGAGTGCAATGGCGCCATCTCGGCTCACTGCAACCTCTGCCCGTTTGGGTTCAAGCCATTCTCCTGCCTCAGCCTCCTGAGTAGCTGGGATTACAGGCACGTGCTGCCACGCCTGGCTAATTTTTGTATTTTTAGTAGAGATGGGGTTTCACCATGTTGGCCAGGCTGGTCTTGAACTCCTGATCTCAAGTGACATGCCTGCCTCGGCCTCCCAAAGTGCTGGGATTACAGGCATGAGCCACTGCGCCCAGCCATTGTTCTCTAAACCTTTTTTTCTTTTGAGACAGAGTCTCCCTCTGTCCCCCAGGCTGGAGGGCAGTGGGTAGATCTCGGCTCACTGCAAGCTCCGCCTCCCGGGTTTACGCCATTCTCCTGCCTCAGCCTCCCGAGTAGCTGGGACTGCAGGCGCCCGCCACCGCGCCTGGCTAATTTTTTTTTTTTTTTTTTTTTTTTGTATTTTTAGTAGAGATGGGGTTTCACCGTGTTAGCCAGGATGGTCTCGATCTCCTGACCTCGTGATCTGCCCACCTCGGCCTCCCAAAGTGCTGGGATTACAGGCATGAGCGACCGCACTAGGCCTGTTGTCTAAACCTTTAACCCCTTAACAATTTTAAATAAATTGTTTCTTTTTGGCTTATCTTCTGCTTCATTTTTATTTTAATTCACTCGGTTGTGCATTTCTGCTTTGATAACCATTCTTTTGTTGAAGAAGATGAAAGCAAAATTGGTACTTTTCCTTTTCACATTTCCATGAGTCACCAGTTTACCTACCTTTAAGCAATGGGCCTAATTTTTCATATTTTTTCTTGAATTTAATGTGGTGAGCAATATCCTTCTTTTTCTTTTTCCCTTAGCATTGTTTTATGAGACTGACATAATCTGGAGTTAGAAGAAGCTCACATTCACCTCCTCAGCCTTTGAAAGCTTTAAGTTGTTAAACCAAACATTTAGGGATTACAATCCTAAATCACCTGTACTTTGATTTGGTATATATTTTATTCCATGTTTGTCATTAAAAGAAATTCTTAAGCCAGGAACTGGTAACACAAAGACCCATGGTTTTATATTTCAAGGTCTGTGTGGAGAAAATCCAGCCCAATAACAAAGAATTATTTTTATACACTTTAATTATTTATCTTATTTTGAGAATAATGTCCATTGGGGAAAATATGATACTCTCAATAATTTATGATCATGCTTGATTATAAATGCCACACTGTTTATTGAATACTATGAGGACAAATGACAAATTGGGAAAAATATTCACATACATAATTTTCTAATATGCAGTGCCTGCAACACTTCCTCTCTGGAGTATCAGATTATTCCTAGAAAATTCATCTATTTGGTGAAAACCAAGAAGCCACCTTGCTGATTTTATATAGAACCATATACAGGTTATTTTCAGAGTCTAATCTGGCAGTCACAAATTCTCCCATGCCTATTATGGTCATCAAAAATAACAGTGCATCATGGTATGGTTTTTGCAGTCCCTTAAAAAGGAAGTACATTCTTGATCCAGATCCTAGGTTCTATGTGCAACTTTCTAAAGACTTTAAATAGGAAAATGTAGTATATGCATGTTCTTTAATATTAGAGTTGTAATTTTTTTTTTGTCCAGAATTTTGGTTTTTAATACCTCTTGTTGGATAAAAGGGCATTGTTTTTCATTAGCTTGTCTTCAGAAGACAGAGAAATAAGATAAATTACCTTAAAGAAATTAAATAGAAAATTAAGGGAACATGTACCAAGGTGGTTTTAGACTCTCCTGTTTCTTTGAAAAAAGGAGGGCTTAATCTTACTAAGTGTCCTTGGTGACATTTATAGATGTTCTCTCTGTGCTCTTTAATGAGGAACTTGCAGTCATTTAGGTATAGACTTTAAGTCTGGCAGAACGTAAATACCTCCCGATGAAGTAGTTTCACCTTCAGTAGTATTCTGAAATATTTTCTTAAAATTCTGTATTTGGAGGAAAAATATACTTTCCTAAAATATAAACTGGAGTATGACTTCTGTCAAGGTTTGAAGGCCATCTGGCTTTCTTTTACACGGCAAATTATCAGTGCCAGAATACAGGTCACTCCCAAGAGAGTGTGGGCATGTAGAACCTATGATGCACGCTTTGGTAAAGATACACTACTTTCATTATGGAGCTGATTTTGTGGTAGCACAGTGACTGAAAAAGTTCAAACTGAATATTAAAACTAAATATACCCCAAATGAAAGATACACACCAACTTTGTTTTAAAAGAAACAGTATTTATTAAGAAATTATATGTTGAATTCTCCTACAGTCTGTGAAGATGGTTTCTTCCATTTCCACAGCACAAGACAACAGCTAAGATTATCTGGAAAACACTGGCAATGCTTGGGAATGGAGAGTTCCTAGGAACAGGAGGTGAAATGACATGATGTATGCACTAATTTAAACTTTTGGATCCAAGGGCAAGACAGTCTTTTCCTTGGCAATCTAGTCCTTACTTGTCCATGGAATCTCATACCCAGACTGAAGTAATAATTGGATCATTTAGTTCAGTAGAGCGGAGCATGCTCAACTTAATCACAGATCAAACCAACAGTTCTTTAACTATTATATCACATCTGAAATATCTGCATTCTTTATTAATAAAAAGGGTGCTTATACAGGGCAGAAATATAACTTTTTCAAGTATTTTATCATTATGATCTGAATTACTTTAAACTATAAATTATAAATAAATTATAAAAACTAGCATAAGATGCATCTTTTCTTACATGACATTGTTGGAAATAAGCTTTAAATACAGAATTGCAATATCACCTGACTTTATATATGATCAACAGTGAAACATGCTAATCATAAAAATAGCTTTTACAAATATACATTTGTATATAGTGTCTCCCTTACCATTCATAAATGCCTTTCACATTTTAAGACTAAGAAAAAAAACATAATTAGCAAAGGGGAAAACACATTTTACAATTTAAACCATAAAAACCTGACAATTGTACAGCTTAAAACATAGAAGAAATGGAATTTCTAAAACTGAGCAATACTGTCCATTTTATTTATTTGGGTTTTTATATAAATTGAACCAAAGATGCTGCTGTCCAGTAAGAAACCTCCTTTCACATTTCTGGGGGTTGTCACAGTTTCTCTTTTCTGCTTTGCGGCATCATGCGTTATTTCAGATCACTTTATCTGTAGAAACTGAGAAAATAAAAAAAAATTTTAAATACAGAGATTTGTGTTTTATTGTTGATAGCATGCGTATACTGATATGTAAGTTAGATTTTAAGGTTAAATCAGGGGAAGAATAAAGGAAGAATTAGATATTTAGGACAAATAATTTTGATGGTAGGTTCTTAGGTCCTTTGTTCTAGGCAAATCTATAATTATTTTCATTTATGGAATGTTACGATTTTTTTTCATCCAGCTAATTTACTGCCTGAGGTCAGCAATTACTTTTCAACCTGAGCTCTTGTCCAAGTCAAAGGAGGAACCATTTAAAGTTCTAGACTAGGGAAAGAGATTTCAATTACTCATGAATCTTTGTTGTGCCCCTAACAAGGATGACCATAGGATACCCCTACTACGAGGCTTTGAACAGTGCTGTCCTAAGCCTTATGCATCTGGGATAGGAGAAAAAGCCAATACAGGTCTTTGATCTGCATTTCACAATCTTGGTTGCAAAAGAAGAAAATCAGAAACATTGAAAGACTTCATGGTGCAACCATGAGTCTGAAGCATTATGTAAGAGCCCAAATTCAATTGGTTGAACAACTGATTGAAATTGAATATGAAGACAAAATAATGCAAGACTCAATCAGTGGGGAAAATTATGTATTTATCTTAGAATCCTATCAAGTTCCAGGTCTTTATATTTAGATAAAAAATATTAGACCTACTGTTATCCCGTCAACTTCAAAGGTCTTAGGGGTTAGATAGAAAATCTGTGTATGTCTTAAGAGTCAAAGACATGCAAATCAAGGTATCAGATGGGATGGGACATGTTGACCTTTTATAAGTAGCCAGAGAATTAGGTAACTTGACTTTATTTATTAAAGCTTTGAAGTCCATGATACAAAGATTATGAAAAAGACTGAGTGTGGCAAATAGGTGGTGAGAATTTCTTTGGAGGTTTGCAGCCCCCCAGATTTCATGCCTGGCTAAGACTACTGGTTGAAAGAGACTCAGTGAATGTGATGATTGAATTTTCACACTCATGTGTGAGATGTGCCTCCCTCAAATCTTGTTATGATATTGGCACATTACCTGTCTAACATGAAAAAAAATTTAATAAACTGATCTAAAACAAAACATACCCACTTAATAGTCTTTTCTATAGTCAGACATATTTAAAAACTTATATCCCTAGGAAAGAAACTTTCATGAATAAGACATTTTGACACTGTATTTTGATATATTCTCTTTCTCTCTATTTCTCTCCTTCACTGCCTTTTTCCTTTTCTCTTCCCTCTCTTTCTCCTTACCCAATTTATACTGTACACTGATCACATATATGAATTTTGAAAAATGAAAGCTTTATTCAAATGTGTTTGTCATGCAGTTCCAGGTTGTGTTTATGTGCATGAGAAGAGTCAGTTTTGTACTTAAGGCACAAAGGTTCGAACTTATTATACAACATAAGTAGACTACTTTTTGTGTGGTGTAAAGGAAGTTTTGTATATGACCTGCATGCACATATCAACAATGATCAATTATCATTATGAGAATGAATAACTTAAAAAATAAAATAAAAGTAACCCATAGATGAACACTGATATATGAAAATAGGTATTACAATGTTTGAATTTTGATAGATCCCACTTGTGTGCAAAAAAGGAAATAAGGCTATTTATATGATTGCAATTTCACTCTTTCCTCTAAGGCCTCCATTGATCACTTTCTTATTATAAATGGAAAATGCTAAAAATACTGTAGCAGCTGTGTATGTAAAGCTTACTAGTCATGGTGTTTCTCCAGGTTAAGTCATGGCAGTTGACATGAATTTAGTACATTCTTACACCATCCTGCATGTGTCAAAAGAGGTAATGACTGTTTAGCAACTATGTATTTTGTTAAGATGAAAAAAACAACCTGTAGATTTTTTGTGCATAATTCATTACCCCCAGTATAATTTTTTCTTACACCTTCCTTTGCTTCTTAGTTGTAAATAATTACATAAAAATAATTATTGGGGAAAGAAAGGTAGATTTGAAAATAATTTATTGAAGTCTTCCTTCTTACCATAAAGCTTCAAAGCATTTGAATAAAACAAAAGCCTCATTAACTTTGCATTGTGAAGTAGGTATTATTAACCACATGGTTACAAGTCATGAATATATTTCTCCTTATCTAAAAACAATGTCAAAACATATTCACAAAGCTTTCCATAAAACTTCTAGTATGAGAAAAGGCTTGCTGTTGGCTGTAAAGCCTGGGAGAAAGAGGACAAACTATGACATTCATATTGCTTTTTTCTCAAGAAACATAGTCACTTATGGAGCTGATTGGTTTAGTATAATGTAAAACTAATTGTGCTCTCTTTCTCTGAATAGTGGGTAATTTATCTACTGGCTTTTTGGGAGCTTGGAAGCTTTTAAAACAAATTCTCCTGATGATGAATGCTTTTTAAACTCTCAATCTCTCCCATTTCTGAAAAAGAACAAAGAGATCTACTCGGATGGGACTGGATTGTATTGAACCAAGCAATTACTTCTACTTGACAAAGATGAAATGGATAGTATTAATCTACATGGAAGGCGCATTTAATTTTAAACTTTATGCATTACTATATTTGAAATAAAAGAGTACAGCAATATATAGAATAAATCCACCTTATTTACACTCTGCCCAGAAAATCATACTTTTAAATAAGTCTTATGACTTCTTCAGTAGCAGGAATGCTTGTTATTTTTGTTCTAATTCAGATTTATAACTAATAAGAACTTAGATAAATTTACATAATCTGTATTTTTAGGGAGCATATATAAATGCAAATAAGGTGAAAGAAACTGTAGGTAAGACAGGTCACATAACACTTTATAGAAAAGCAAATTCTTATGAACAGCAATTATACTTGTTGCCACTATGGATCATGTTTCTTGAGTAATCATTCAGCCACTCACACTTTTTATAGACAATGTGAATATATTTGGCTTTCACAAATCCCTCATTCTAAATGAGATACAATTCAATTCAAATTTTTAAGTAACACAGACTAATTCTCAGCACCTACTGTTCATCATAAGTTAAAACTTGTCTTCTGTTAATAAACTCTTAGGAACCAAATTACGTTACATTTTTAGGCTCAAATAATCATATCAAAAAACTGTAATGGAATGAAAACCAAAATGAGTAGTAACTTATTGGAATAACTACCAATGGAGGAAACTGCTCCAGTAGGTAGTTCTTGGAGGCTGAATAATCTCTATTCCTGAGTTGATGGCCATTTAGAGTATAGGACAGTGAATCAGAAAACACAGGGGAGAATCATCTGAGATTTTAACTTTAAAAACAAGGCTTAGATGAGTGACATCTAGTATGTAATTTCCCAACAGGGTGACTACAGCCAATAATAATTTACCTGCACATTTTAATATAACTAAAAGAGAATAATTAAATTGTTTGTAACACAAAGGATAAATGCTTGAATGTAAATTGGGCTAACCCTTGACATTGTCTATAGTGATTCTTGGTAAATTGTGACTACACTGGCAAACTGTCTTCTGAACATGCTCACTGCTTTTTTCCCTGTCTCCATTCCACCTTCCCTGCCCCTCCTAACTGTTCAGTTTTATAACTCAAACCCATTGTTCTGCTCAGTAATTCTCATGTCTTTATCCTATTTTCCATCTGACTCACAATAGTCATGAAATAAAAAAGACCAAGAAACAACAGGGCTTTTTAACATAGTGGATCACAAATACCCAAATCAGTGGGTTTTGTTATTTCATACAGAAATGGAAAGATAAAAAGGCTAGGAAAATCAGCCATTTTCTATAGTATCATAGAATTTAAGTTACTGTATATGGTATGCTAAGATGTTTTATTTTCTTTCCTAAAACTGAAGCTAAACATAAAACAATACTATGAAACAATTATAAAAGGAAAAGGAAAAAGGAGAAACTTAATGTTAAACTAAATTTAACTTTATTTACCAAATCCACAGAAACTTTTCCTATAAGTATTATAAAGTGACTGTCAAACTTTTGCATCATGTTTTACTTTAGTTTATAAGATTGATTTATAGACACAGTATAAAGAGCTTTTGATTTCAAATTGAAAACAGTATACTAACATAAATTATAATTAGAACTACCATATTCTTCATGGATATTTGGTTTGGGACATGGCTTACTGTATTAGTCTGTTTTCATGCTACTAATAAAGACATACCTGAGACTGGGTAATTTATAAGGAAAAAGGGTTTAATGGATTTACAGTTCCATGTGGCTGGGGAAGCCTCACAATCATGGCAGAAGGCAAGGAGGAGGAAGTCACATCTTACATGGATGGCAGCAGGCAAAAAGAGAGAGCCTGTGCAGGGAAACTGCCCCCTATAGCACCATCAGATCTTATGAGACTTATTTACCATCACAAGAACAGCATGGGAAAGATGTGCCCCCATTACTCAATTACCTCCCACCAGAACCCTTCTACAATACTTGGGCATTCAAGATGAGATTTGGGTGGGGACACAGCCAAACCATATGACTTACCATATGTGATTTTAAAAAAAGAACCCTCTTTTTCAGAGTTAATGACATCATTTTCTATGTCTAATTACTGCTGTCTTTAATGAAGATGTTAGTGCAGTAATAGTTTTAACATCTAGACACACAGATCATTTGTGTTTCTGGAGTACATTTCATTTAACTGAAATCACAAATAATTTTCTAATAAGATTCTATTTATTTTGGATTCTACAGGAATAATTTTTTTAGTTTGATAAGATGTAATGATGTCAGGAACCACAATGATGTCTTCAGAACTGTAACTCCAGAAGCATCAGAGAACCAGAGTGGTTCAGTGGTGAAGCTGGTGATTAGTATCGTACAGTGATCTTGTCTAATCTTGCAAACAGAGCAGTGGTGCCTTTTACAGTAATCATGGCCAATGAATATGTAGCTGTGTCTTGTCTATCTCAAATGATACAGAACTATTAAGGCAGCTTGCTCTATTTGTAGATAATCGTGGTTAGAAAAGAATTTGTTACTTTGAGTCTAAATCAGCTAAATGACTGAACTATTTATTAATATTAAGCCAAAAATCTAGAGAGTATGGTGATCAGTAAGATAGCCAGGCAGAATGTGAGAGGTATTGAAGTGTCAGGGGGTTTTTAGCTATAAATTCAGGTGAGATCTTCTAAGATGGCAAGAGAGAGTGAGGCAGAAAGCAACTCCGGTGGGAGGTGGGTTGGTTTTAGAAACAACATTAAAGACAGCTGAGTTACCTAGCTAAGGCTCCCTTAATTCCCTCCAGATAGACTATGCAATCTCTATCATTAGAGTATGGAAATGGGTGTTTAGGATCTGGAACTGGGCTAAGCTTGTGGGCATGGGTGACAATCATCATAATGACACTTATTCGTATAGTGGGTGGAAGTTTATAAAAACAGTTTATATGTATATTTTCATTTGGTTTCTATTATAAATCAGTGAGGTAGGTTCTTGGGCAAGAATCATCCTCAGATTGATTATTAGTTCTTACATCAGAGAATGAATGATTTGCCTGTCTGCCCAGACTAGAGCTTTCTGTGATATTCTGTTCTGACCAATTGCGGGAAGAAGCGTTGTAGTGAGGCAGCCTGGGAACACCACTAATTACAGCACAGATTATCTTTATGTGAAAATACATACCCTCATAATGAGTAGGAGATAAGGGATGGAATTAGTGGAAACATACTAGGATTTTCCCATAAACTTCTACCTGCTTTTCCCTGATCTGTAGTAGTTCTGTCTACATTTTTTTTAAGTTCTGTTTTGAACTAATTAAAAATCATTTTAATTAAGAACGTGCTTTTGGCATTTGTCTGAAAAAGACCTTTTATGTTGTAAAACTACTTTGATTAGGTAAAAAGAACAATTAACTTTATAGTAAAATTGTGAGTTACATAATTTTATTTAAAATGTGTAAAAATTTAATTAAGTATTCAAAAAATTTAGTCACATTGCTTGGATGTTCTCTTACATATACATTAACATTTCTCTTATTTTATTCCAATTGTACTCTGATACTTTCTGAAGATAATGATGATTGTATTTTGAGTGTTTTGGGATCACTGACAATCATATTTAACTAGTTGCATTGATAGATTATAGTAGTTTTATTTGGCACATAATTTATGTTTGATCATGCATCGATTTTTGATTTTTCATACTAATTATGTAGTGTCTAAAAATCATTATTTACTCCCAATGCTGGAAATGATAATGATAATTTTAGGATAGTACTCTAAATTGCCTAAGTTAATGCTAGTGCGAAAAGCCAAGTGCTGATTAATGCTAAGATTATGAACTTTGAAATTTTACACATTTGACTGCTTTCCACAGTTCCTTATGGGATTAATTTTAGCACTACAAGTACTACAAGTAGAAATATTTCAAAAATCATTTTATAGCCAACAAAAATGTTATTTGGAATTAATTGCTTTACAGGAATAATTTTAAAAGCCCTTTGAAAACATATAGTTAACTCATAATTATTCTGACTAGCTGGGGGGAAGGTTGTCATGGTTGTTTAACAATTTTCATTTAATTAAATTTACTGTATACACATTCAAAGATTACAATATAATAAAATGACTTCATTTTTAAAATTGCATAAAATTAATCTGACAGTAAGTGAAATAGTATGGTGAAAAAAATACATTATTATCCTATACATAACCCTCCTTTTTTTTAAATCAGTATATTTGGGAAACATAGTTAATTTTAAAAAAACCACTTAAAGCTTTGTAATATTACCAAAATACTTTTAACACTCAAATTATGCTGGATATAATAGAATACTGGATAACTCAGAATTTCAGAGTCTTGTAGTACCTTCTATTTCATGTTTATAAAAGAATTTCCAGAATTATAACAGATGTAGAAGGAATTGGAAATTGGGTTTAATCTGTTTTATGAATGATCATGCCATATCCTCTGCAGGTTACTTTTTGAAATAGATTTCGGATACCAACTCACTTACCCATGTTTTCCTTTATTCATTATATGAGAATATAGAATTTAGAAAAATCGTCAGTTATATGATTATCCTGGTATAGATCAAGATAAATAAAACAGAGCATTTTTATTCAATAAATTATTGAAATAGTAAAAGTTGAATTCTCTCCTAGATTTTTGTGAACAAATCTGTTCCCAAATAAGAAGACAAACTTAATTGGAAGGGCTTTTTCCTTTATAATCAGATTCCTCTAATAAGCCACATGTTATAGACCTGAACAAAAGGTTCTAACATCATCTGTTCATTGGGATTTGACTGGGGTAATCCACAAGACTCATGATCACTAGACTGTACTTTGATAAAGAGGAAGGGCGCTGTGTTTGCCTGGCTTTCTTTCTGTTGTATCATCTACACCTGGCATTACTTGCTGAGCAAACAAGGTGTGGTGTTACTTAGTGTATATGTGTATCTATCTATCTATCTATCTATCTATCTATCTATCTATCTATCTATCTATCTATCTACCTACCTACCTACCTATCCATCCATCCATCCATCCATCCATCCATCCATCCATCCATCCATCCATCCATCCATCCTGGGTCTGCACTGTACATCCAAAACTAAATCATTTATACTGTATTTCACAAATGCTCATTTTAATGAAGAGAATCCTGAGACACAAAGAAAGAAAGTCACTTGACCAGGGTCTTACTGAAGGTGATCAAATAAATCCAGCACACAATCACATATTTCTGCACTTACCTGAGGGTCACATTAAATAAATACTTGATTTGAAATCAACATGACAGAATATTGATGCCCCTTGTGTGAAGGTTGGCAATGACATGTTCCCAACAAAACTTCCTCTAAAAACGTGGGTCCTTGGTGGGAGTTACTTTTAGATTTACTTTGGGCACTGGGAACTATTTTGATGAGCAGAGTTTTGGCAAATGAGCGTTAGGAAGCCAATGGCGGCAAGCATCTTTTGCACTGTTTTGGAGATCCTCTTCTGCTAACAATATCAGCAAGTGAAAGAGCAGAGGGAATTAGCTTCTGGGTCACAAAGAAGAATTGTGAATATTTACTTGCATATGTGCACATAACTTTAATAAACTTTAAATAAACATTATTGACCTTTTTAAGGCGGTGATGAACAATGCTTTTTTGAAACTGGATTTCTGTATTTTTTTCTTCTACATAATAAGGAATATATATTTTTGGTCTTAGTCTCTGGTTCCTAGCACAGAGCTCCTAAAACCCTTATAATTTCCTAAATGATAAGGGTGATAGGAGCATCTTTCATTATAATATTTGGTTTTTGTACAGAGCTTCTGGAATTCTTGTAATTTCTTAAGTGATAGCAGTGTCTTTTGTTATTCATAACAAGCCCTTTGCTCTCACTTGAGTTTATGATGATGAGGTGACTTAGGGCAAGGCCCCTAGATAGTCTCAAGATAGTGTTGGTCTCCAGAAAGACTGAATGATTAGAGGGTTTGAACTTTCAGCCCCACCCACTGACCTCAAGGAAAGTGAGAGGTGCTGGAGCTTAAGTGCTATAAAACTCTTGAACATGAAATTTAATGAGGTTCTCACTTGGTGAAAATAGCCACATGCCAGGAGGAGGGTGCATACCAACTCCACTGGGACAGAAGCTCCTGTGCTCAAAACCCTTCCAGACCTTACCTTATGTATCTCTTTATCTGGCTGTTCATCTGTATTGTTTATAATTTTGTTACATAATAAACCAGTAAATATAAGTGAAGTGTTTTCCTGAGTTCTGTGAGCCATCCTAGCAACATATTGAACACAAGGAGGGGGTACATGGGAACCTTGATTTATAGCCAGTAGGGCAGAGCACAGGTAAAAAGCTGGGACTTGCATTGGTACATGAAATGGGGGAGTGGGAAGGGTGGTCTTGTGGGACTGAGTCCTTAACCTGTGGGTTCAGATGCTATCTCCAGATAGATACTGTGAACTGAATCAACTATAGGACACCCAGTTGTTATCCACTGGAGAATAGCTTGCTGTGTGGGGAAACCCCTCTACCACCACATTTGGTCATAGAAGTGTTCTGTGTTGTGAGAATACAATAGAAGATATCAGTATAGTTTTCATCAAACCTTCTTATCTCTATGCTCTATCAATAGCTGCATACCTATAAAGTATTAATAATAGCAAATAGCCACTGAATATTTCAATGTAATTGACTCATGGATTGGATCTGTTTGGGTTATGAAAAGATATAACCAGTTTTATTACTTATATAGAAAATACCATATCTTGCATAGGAATAAAAAATTAGTGATATGGCTTAATCTTTCAAAAGCATATTCTAGTCAATGGATAGTTGCTAGTTGAACTTTCTGGTGGGGAGAGAAGGAAATTAAGCCTCAGATTTCCTATTCTGCAATGGATAGTTGCTAGTTGAACTTTCTGGTGGGGAGAAAAGGAAATTAAGCCTCAGATTTCCTATTCTGCAATGGATAGTTGCTAGTTGAACTTTCTGGTGGGGAGAAAAGGAAATTAAGCCTCAGATTTCCTATTCTGCCATCTTGCTCACGTCATTCTTTTTGGCTAAATTTTTCAATCTAATATATCAATACTTCCAGATATAGTTACTCTCTTTAAGTTGATAGAAACAACTCAAAGAAAAATCTATTTGTTGCTTAGTATCAGTAAATAATGGAGATCAAACATGCCCATGAATATCAGAAAATGAAATATATCTTAAATTTTGAAATCATTTAAAATTCTGGGTAAAGTTTTAGAATAATTGGGCCTTATCTCAAAGTTATTAGTTTTCATATAAATATACAATTTCAGGTGATTTAAATTTATATGATTAATATTATTTTTCCTATAGCAAAGGTAAATGATTTAAAAAAACAGATGATATTTTATATTTTACAGGAACAAAGATTGATTCTCTGGCACACAGGTAAGTTTCAGAGGACTGAAGTGCAATCAGTACTGAGGTGAGAAGCTATGCACATGATTATATAAAGAGCATTTTCAAGTGCTTTTTAGATGTAATTGATTTTTATGTAGAATTCATACTTATCTCTTATATATATTTTTACTTTATAAACTTTTTAGCCCTTAACATCATCATTGATGGTAACAGATTTTTTGTTTTGAGATTTGAAAGCTGTCTCATTTAGACATAATAACATATGACACCTATCAGCGTAATTAATTATGAAATGTTTATGTGACTGTCTGTATTTTAGGTACCCCTGTTGATATTAGATCATGTATTTTAAGCATTTAACATCTTACAGCCCAAGACTTTGATAATATGACTAACAGAGTAGAAGAAGTAGATCTTTCTCTGACATCTTTTTCTTCATTTCCAGTTTTCATTTGAAAAAAATTTCTAATTTTTCCATGGTGGCAGTACAAATAGAACCATGCCATGTTTAGAATGTACATATGGAACTTCATACACCATCCTGCTTCATGTTTGATTGTAATTGCAAGCGTCATGAAAAATGTTTTTCTCTTGATCCAAAGCATTGTGTAGGTGTGCTAAGGGGGCATGTTATAACTTGCATACCCTGGATGCCTCTCTACTGTGACACAGCCTCTTCCTCTGTCCATCCTTTCCTGAACCTCATTTGTTATTAAAATCTAATTAGCTATTGTTTGAAACAAAGTATGAGTGTCTGATTCTTTAGGTTAAAGTGGGAGATGAGGACCTGTTAGTTAATTGTTAGAGAACACCAAACTGAAATTTTCTCCTTAATATACCTGGGTTCTTTAAATAGTTTTGTCACTGCTTTTTCCTTGGCAGTAAGACTTTGAGGCTTAACTTATTTAGTTAAAAACTTACATGCACTGAGGGCTTACTATATGTCAAGCCCCCTTTTAAGTACTTTAAATATTTTTTTCCATTTAATATTCACACCAGCACCATGAGGGAAGTGCCATCATTATACTCATATTATAGATTAAAAAACTGAGGCACAGAGAGGTAAGTCATTTGCTCAAGTCACGTAAGTCTTCATATTTGGCTGTAACTAACCCAGTGCTTTGTTCATACAGCCTTTATTTCTTACCATTGTGTGTCATACACTGTCTCCTATTTACAGCAATTTAGATCATGCCTAAGCTCTCAACATCATTGTTACCCAAATAGTAATACTATTATATTTAGCAGCTAATGCTCAACTACTTCTGTGTTATATAAATAGAAGGTTTATTCAAAATTATTTGTATCTATTTCAGTATTTTTGTGTTAATTTCTTCCTATTCCCTTTGGACAAAACCTATGGTATTAATTAGGAATGTTGAGACCTTACATCCTTTGAAAGGCAATAACAGGCTTGTAAAGAGATATTTATTGAACTATCTCAGGAACATTTGGGCACTAGCCTGGCAGCTTCTCTACAATCAACTTGCTCTATAGAAACAAATGTGTATACAGTATTTATGACTTTTAAGTGTTCTTTTCATTGTGTGTGTCATAAGCTTTCCTTGTTAAAAATGAGGACATCTGAGAAGGCAATATCCTATTTTGATGGAAATCATTAGACATGTCACAGACAGAGCCCAGGTGAGGGCATCCATGTTGTCAGCAGTGGCTAGTGACCTAGAGGGCCATCTGCCTGCTGAGATCCTCAGGGATTTGGAATACATGGCATGGAAATGCTGTCTCACTTTTAACAATTGTGAGGTATCAAACTCTGTAAAATGTGGGGTACTTTTCCAATGTGATCTAACAAGTCGATCTGCATGCAGAGTTTCTTCCAACTTCAAGTAGAAAGTTGTGCAAAAAAAAAAAAGTGCTGGAGGGTGACATCCAGTCAGAATATCATTCAGCGACATTATCTTGTCAAGCACGAAATGCAGATCAGCAGGATTGAGCTCTGCATTTCCCGGGGGTTTTGGGGAGATGCACAAACTGCTAGGGCTGCCCAATATATTGTTATATGGGAAGATTCATTAAAAATATTGACTCATAGTGAAAGGATATCTGCATTCTCATATTTATTGTGGCATTATTCACAATAGTCAAGCTGTAGCATCTACCTGAGTGTCTAACAATGGGTGAATGGATAAAGAAAATGTGGCATATATACACAATGGAATACTATTCAGCCTTAAGAAAAGAAGGAAGGACTGGCTTTTATAACACCATGGATAAGCCTGGAGGACATTACGTTAAATGAAATAAGCCAGGCACAGAAAGACAAATACTGCATGTTCTCACTTCTATGTGGAATCTAAAACAGAGGTAGGAAGCAGAGAGTAGAATGGTGGTTACGAGAAACAGGGAGGTGAGGGAAATGTGGAGATGTCTGTCAAAGAGTACAAGATTTCAGTTAGAGAGGAGGAGTAAGTTTTTTGAGATCTATTGCACAGTATGGTGACTATAGTTAATAACAGTGCAATGTATATTTCGAAATTGCTAAGATAGTAAATTTCAAATGTTCTCATCACAAAAATTGATAAGTATTTGGGGTGATGAATATGTTAATTAGCTTTATTTAATCATTCTACATATGTGTACATACACTATAACATCACTTTGTACCCCTTAAATATATGCAATTATAATTTATCAATATACAATAAAATATAAACATTGACTCATGTAGTGAGAACACTGCTCTTCCAGTTCTTTGGATTGCATTAATGAGAAAGTTTATGTTTGTGTCAGTCTTAACATTTCTCTAGTACTGTCTATTCTTTTTAATGGGAGAAAGAGAGAATGAGAGAGAAACAGGAGAGGACAGCAGGAACACAGGGTTTTTTGGTCACAAATATCAAGGTTTTTTTTAAAATTTTATCCTTTCATTATATTTATTTTAAATATTTCTCCAACTTATGAAAAGAGATACTTGGTTTTTCACTTATTAGAGTGAACTAAAGTTTAGTGTAAAAGATACATTTATTTTAAATAATGAGGTAATTTAATAAGGAAGTAAAAAATAGTACCACTGATGCATAGATTTGGCACAAACCAAAAGGGTACTATACATATCAAAATTAATAAAATTTGTGGAAACCCTAATACAATGAAAATATCTAAGGGTGTTAGAATCTTACGGACCCTGATTGAAGGTTGATTCTGCCTCTTATGAGCAGTGTGAGCTTGGGGAAGTTACTTAATCTTTCTAAAATCAGTTATTTGTGAAATAGCTACTCCTCGAAGTTATTTTAGGCAATAATAACAAGACATATATAAAAAACTCAGCATTGTTCCTGGAAGGTAGTGAAAATGGAAACAGTATTGTTTTCTTTCCGTTTCTTCCTGACTTGGAATAAAATAAAAATCCTCTCAGTTTTTCACTGTGTGTGTGTGTGTGTGTGTGTGTGTGTGAACGCTATATCTTATTTTCTCAGATTTCTGCCTTTTAAAAGATAAGCTGTTTTCCACATTTTTGAAACAACTAAGGCCCAAAGTGATTCCAGAACTTGTTCAATTCACGCAGCTTTAAATAGCAGGGGTAGGTATTATTTCCAGTAGACTACAGGCTAGGAAGGTTTACTTTTAGGAAATGTTACTTAATATTATTAAAATGTATTCCTAAAACTGTGGCAAGGCAGAAAATATCAAATATGCATAAGGTTTCCAGGATACTTATCAGATTCCAGGTGAAAAGAATTCTTACCAGGTTTCCAAAGGCCTGAACTTTCATTTCATCTCAGGCTATCCTGGAGCAGGCTACCCCGGAGCTTGTGATTTTCCATATTCAGAGACATTCTAAAGACAGCGAAGGTTTAGAAGGGAAGATCCTTAGGCAGGGCAAGGCTGATAGTGCAGCATGGTTGTGCCGGTGAGAGATTTAATGAGTGGAGAACCAGCTGGGCACAGTCCTGGCTGGTGGGTGACAAAGGTGCACCATGCAAGGGACTGAGCTAGAGGATGCCTCTTTGCAACTTGAATGCTATCTGGATAAAATCTTTGTGCCAGTCCATGAAAATGTACTTTTTTTTTTTTTAATGAATTAACTTCCAGAATATGGGGCAAGAATTGTAAAAGGTCAGCAACATTTTGGCAATAAATCTCTTTTCCACTGTGATTTTGTCTGTTGAGGTATGAAAAAAGTTGGGGAAGAAAAGTGCCCCACTTTCTTTTCTTTCAATTTCAGATTAAATGAAATGTGTTCATACCTGTTGCCATTTCTTTTGTCACAGATTATTAGATTCAGTGTAGCTCGAGCAGGTATACCATTAGTTTCCAGAAATACTGCTGTTAATGACTTTCTTAGCTTGTTCAAGTACAAATTTCTTGCCCTGGTATTTATCAAATGAACATTGTCTTTTGTCTATTCATTTCTTTTTATTCTGTTTTTAGAGTTTTTACAGCTCATCATACTCAATATTTTAAAAAATAGCTAGAAAAAAATCATTAAAGTCCTGTGCCTGTGAAACACTGGGAAATGAATCAATTATATTTGTATTTGGAGCATTAAAAAATAAACTTGAAAAGAATTTCTAGCTATTTGGCAGATAAAATACTTAGGCCACAGAAGTTCAACAACCTCTGGAAAAGGCAGTGAGAGGTCAGCATTTACAGTTAATTACCTTTTCCCAGAAAAGTCTATTAATCTAATCAATAAATACAATGTAGGGGAATTGGCTTGTGTAATATGTATACACTTTAACACTTTACTTCAATGAATTGCTGGATGTTTCTAAGAAATAAATAGCTTCTGGTATTTCTGTGTAGAATATTTTACGTATTCAAAACATTTTAGGTTTGGAATGTAAAAAAACACACAACTAAAGGTTCCAGTGTTCTTATAGGTTGTAGGAAACAGGAGTATTACTATCATGTAGCTCTGGAAGAAAGAAATGAGGATAATTAAAAAAAAATAGTATTCATAATTGCTTGAACCTGGGAGGCAGAGGTTGCAGTGAGCTGAGATTGCACCATTGCACTCCATCCTGGGCGACAGAGCAAGACTCTGTGTCAAAAAAAAAAAAAAATAGTATTCATACAATGGTAGTGCCAGAAAATTCAAGGAATAGAACATTGTTGTGTCAGGAATCCAAAAATTCATTGTTTAATAGGATAAAGAGAATTGCTTTTATGTGTATTCTTAGAATACAAAGATAAGTGGAGAAATTGGAATGCTTGCACACTGTTGGTGGGAATGCAATATAATGCAGCCACTCTGGAAAACAGTATGGAGGTCCCCCTCTCCCCAAATAAAAAGGGAACTATCAGATGACCCAGCAATCCCACTACTGTGTGTTTATCCAAAGAAATTGAAATTAGGATCTCAAAGAGTTATGTGCACTCTTACACTCATTACAGCACTATTCAAAATCACCAAGATGTGGAAATAACCTAAATGTCCACTGACGGATGGATTTTGTAAAGTGTGGTATAAACATTCAAGGAAATATTATTTAGCCTTAAAAAAGAAGGAAAATCTGTAATGTGTAACAACATGGATGAACCTTGAGGAGATTATGCTGAGTGACAGTAAGACAAATACTGTGTGATTTCACTTATATGAGGTATCTAAAATAGTCAAATTTGTAGAATCAAAGAGTGAAATGGTAGTTACCAGGGGGCAGAGAGAAATGAAGGTGTTGCTAATAAGTGGGCATAAAGTTTCAGTTAAGCAAGATGAATAAATTCTAGAGATCTGCTGTACAACATTGCATAGTCAACAATACTGTATCGTACCCTTAAAATGTTTTAAAGATGGTAGATCTCATGTTAAGTGTTCTTCCATTCATTCTCTCTTCACTGGCAGACAATTCTCCCATTTAAAAACTAAACAGTTAAGTCATAAGAAAATTGGGTGGAATATGCACCTAACATGCCACAGTGAACAGAGGCAACATAGAAACCAGAAAGGGAATAAAAAAAAAAGTGTGGTTAAAATTTTATGAGTCTAAATGATATTTCCATGGTTACAGTGCCACTTTTTAGGATTACTTTTAACCAATGCAATTTGTAGAGTCTTTACATTTTCCCATAAACTGGAGGTAATTCTAGTTAAAATGATACTTTAAAAGTCAAATGAAGCAACTCTACAATCACTAGACAACCCGTGAACTATTTCTTTCTCATGAGTGGCTAACAGAAAATGGAAATAGTTTTGAATATATGTAATAGGTTTGGTTAAGCATACTCATAAGCATGTGTTCACATATTTTGAAATTATTTTCTTATAGAAATAAAATTCTTTTGGTTCTCTTATATTTACATTATTTGCTCAAATTACATTTTACCTCTTACAAAAATTGTGTAAATATTAGCATTAAAAATCACATTGTTTTAATACTAGTTTCCTTAAACCTAGAAATTTAGAAAGCATAGGTCAATTAGCGATGGTTAACAAAATTTACCTTGTGCTCATATTTCTACCTTATCTTAATAAGTCCTCTATTTACAATATCTCTCATCTATTTTTTTCAGTGAATTACAAATAGACCTTTTAATGGACAAGTCTGAATTTAAATAACAATGAGGCGTAACAATGGGCACTGAAGTAAAAATGAATTTAATACTCCAGTCATACTCCACTGTATTAGTTTTATAGAATGTGTTCAGGTTGAATAGTATATTTTAGAATGTGAATCTTGGATATGTTTTAGAATATAATCTGCGATTTGAGAATGAAGCGGCCTGCCTGCAACCCTTTCTCCCCAAAAGAGGTTTTTTTCTTTCTTATTCACTTCCTTTTACTCAGCCCTTACAATGGTGCCTGAGTACAGTAATCATTTAATAAGTATTTGCTGGCTGAGTGAATAAAAATGGCATTAAGGGCAAAACACATATCTAGACTAATTATTATTCTGTTGCATAAAACTCTTAATGTCACTAAGATGATTTTTCCAATAGCTTTTGCCCTTTGGAATTTGGGAATAATTTACAAGACGGGAAAGACTTGTTTGCCTCTCAGAATCTTAGAAGAGTTTATTGATTTAATAAATTTGGCTTGGCATCATAGAACTATAATACGGGTTTGGCCCACCCTACACAAAAATAGGCATTCTGGGCAAACTACGTGCAAGGCTATTTAAGAACCCTATGTTACTGATATTAGTATGTAGCATCTTACTCATCCTTATAGAACAATGGGAGTTACCTCCTGGGCAGGCAGAAGATGCCACTTCCCCATAGAACTCCCTCATATGTGTGTGTGTTCAGTCACCTGCCTGGGAGTGGTCTAGTCTGTCTCTCTGTGTTTAGGGCAATGTGAGGAGACTAAGGTACCAAAGGGTGAAGGTTAGGGTTGGGGATGGGGTGGGATTCAAAAGACCAAAATACAAAGATCTAGAATTTGTGGTCAGATTTTGTATGGCTAAATAATGACAAACCCTTCTCTTTAAATAAGATAATTATGTATCATCTGTTTTATCTTGATTAGTTCCTTTCTTCTTAGTATTCCCATATAAATGAAAATAACTTCTTTCAAATTTGAGATCACTGCAACTTTTCTCAGCAATTTCAAATGATTTGGTGTTACACTATACCCCAGCTCAACAGAGAATTCCTCAAAAGAGTGTCTTGATGTGAGATACAAGATTACTAATAAAATATTCTAGACTTTTAAGACAATAAAAGTTACAAGGGGTATGCATAAACACCATAACCAAGTCATTAAAAAAAATAGAGTCTCACTGTGTTGCCCAGGCTGGTCTCAAACTCCTAGGCCCAAGTGATCCTCCTATTTTGGACTCCCAAAGTATTGGATTACAGGCATGAGCCACCAAATCATTTTAATTTTTTTCTTTCAATGTTACTAAAACTTCCTATAATTGGCATGTCCACTAAATTTTGTTACTTGAGGAAAATATTAAGTTTGACATACAAAATCCCATAGCAGGGATTTTCATAAACATGATCCTATTTAATCTTTTCAATAACCCAAGAAAACTTCCTTTAACAGATATGGAAGTGAGCCTCAGAGACTCAGTGATTTGGCTTGTCCATCTGAACCTGAAACCCAAATAACTGAATCGATAAATGTATATCTGCACTTTGTAAGGGCAAATGGAAACGATTTTCTCCATTATAAAAGGCAAAGACACTGACTTTCCATTTCCCCATTTTTAGAGTGTCTATTTGGAGGCCTGGTGAATCTGTGTCCTTCCTCCTACCTTTGACATCAAAATAAATTTTATTAGGGATTAAGCCCATTCTCCAATGATTACAGTGTAGACATATGATATAGCTTGAATATGTGTTCCCCGTCCAAATCTCATGTTGAATTGTAATCCCCAGTAATGGAGGTGGGATCTGGTGGGAGATGATTGGATCATGAGGGAGGATTTCTCATGAATGGTTTAGCACCATCCTCTTGGTGCTGTTCTCACAATGGTGAGTGACTTCTTGTGAGATCTGTCTGTTTGAAAGTGTGTGGCACCTAGCTCTCTCTCTTGCTCCTGCTCTGGTCATGTGACCTGCCTACTCCTGCTGTATCTTCTGCCATGATTATACTTCTGGGGCCTCCTCGGAAGCTGAGGAGATGCCAGCATCATGCTCCCTGTACAGCCTGCAGAACTGTGAGCCAGTTACACCTCTTTTCTTTGTAAGTTACCGAGTCTTAGGTATTTCTTTATAGCAATGTGAGGATGGCCTAACACATCTCCAAGATTGTGAGTCAAATAACCTCTGGATATGTGATGATGTTGAATTTTATGTGAGCCTCATTAAGATAGTTAAGAAACCCTTTGTTCTCGGAAATGGCTTATTGCAAAGAACCACCCTTCTCCAGTTGATTTAGATAAGACTCACACCTGCTTATTTACCTATGCTAAGGCCAGACATAGATCCTCCAAATTCCCACTCTTGCCCTCATTCATGACTAACTGAACTATTTTGTCTCCTTTGGTCAATGAGAACAAAATGCTTATTAATCAAATAAGAGTCTCTCCTTCTCCCAGGACCCCAAACTTCAGTCCATCCTCAGCCTGAGCCAGGATCCATCCCCTCTTTAAGGGCCCTCCTGGAAAATATGCTGGCTTCAGGGTAGAACATCCTCTGATATATTTACTCAGTATGCCAGTCTTTCATCCCACTTCTCCACCCTGGGTTCTTTCTAATCTTGTTTACTCCTCTCATAAAAGAAAAACCCTTCTTGCCTAGTACTTGAGATGCTTGCAGATCTCATGGCCAAAGCATTCTCCCTATTGCAATAGTCCCTCTCCCGCCTTGCAATAGCCCTTTCAAATAAGTCTCTCATTACTAAGTCTTGATTTTTTTACTTGACAAATGTAAAAATGTAGCTCTGGAATTACCTCTGAGCTCTCTTAAGAGTTGTTCAGAAAACTGTCATGAGATACGATTTTTTGTCTTTTGGGGAAATAATTGTCCTTTCTTCTGTTTGGCCAAATAAAATGTGTGAGATTTTGTCCTGATGACCCAGAGGGCTTGACAAAACTTTAGACCGAGTTTTTCCTGACTATAGGCTCCTGACCTCCCTTTTCTTAGAGCATTTACTTTAGAAAAATTGTATTTGTAAATTTTTCCTCTGCCCCTTGGAGATATAAATCTTCCCCCAGCTTCTTGCCAGTTGTATAAACCCAGGAATATATTTCTTAAGGACCTGGAATCATTCCTTTGAACTGTAATCATTAAGTAAGAAGCAACCTCTATCTCTCAGTCTCTGTGGGAGGTGTAAACCTAACTTAGATAAGCAGCAATTAGCAAACACAGATGGCCTAATTACACTGACCAACCTTCCTCTACCATCCTCCAGTACTTTTCCACTAGTTACCCCAGTGCTTAAAATCTCTCCTGCCTGTTTCAGCAGAGCTGAGTTCAATCTGTCTCTTATTACAATAGTCTTGATTTCTGTTGAAACAGTCTTAAATCTTCCTTGCCTTTTTAACTTCATCCATTGCTATTTTTGCTATGACAGTAACATTGTGGTCACTTTGGTGCTACCTTACATGCTTGTAAATTTGTTACTGCTTATGCAATTAAAAAATTTTGTTTTCCTACTATATTGATAGGGAGAATTTTTTTTTTTTTTTTAAGACAAACTTTGGCTCTTGTTGCCCAGGCTGGAGTACAGTGGTGCAATCTTGGCTCACCACAACCTCTGCCTCCCGTGTTCAAGCCATTCTCCTGCCTCAACCTCCCAGGTAGCTGGAATTACAGGCATGTGCCACCATGACTGGCTAATTTTTTTCTATTTTTCATAGAGACAGGGTTTCTCCATGTTGGTCAGGCTGGTCTTGAACTCCCAACCTCAGGTGATCTGCCTGCCTCGGCCTTCCAAAGCGTTGGAATTACAGATGTGAGCCACTGCACCCAGCCGGGAGAGGTCTTTTTGTTGGCAGAATTGTTTTATTTTTCTAACTACTTTCATAATTAGCTTTTTGAAATCTCACAGAATTAAGACTTTAGATTTCTCCATTTTCCTCTAACACATTATAGCATTTTTAGAAAAGTAACTATTTTTTCCTATTTTTGTATATTTAAAGCTTATTTTTAAGCTGCTTCTCATTTCCAAAGGACTCCAGAATCTTTCTGTTCTCTTCCCCCTCTGTTATCCTCTGTATAGAAACTCAGAAATGGTGAAAATGTTTACACTCTAGATTTGTTATTTGGCTTTTAACATCATGAGAGGCTGTTTGAAAATTGTGTATCTACCACAATACTCTTAACATCTCAAAAATCCTTAGAACTAAAGCTTGTTTTTTAATGATCACGTTGTTTGATAGCTAGCTGCACTGATAGCTGCAGTTGAAATCAGAGCATCTATCTTACTTATCTGGGCATACTTTAGTTTGGAATCCTCTGAAATTTACTTTCTTATGAACTTGTGACTCTTTTCTTTTAGCTTTAAAAATTGTAGATCAGGAGTGAGAGGAAGTCTTATTTTCTGGTTTGTTTTATAAGTCAGCATTCTAGCTTTGCTAACTAAATTCAGGTTACTTCAAATTTGCATTTCTATCACTCGTGGGAGACAATATTTCAGAACCACTGAAAACCAACAGGATAAGTCAATACTGCTGTGTTGACTTTGATGTGTTGGTTTTAAGCCTCCTTCTGTTGTTCCTCCTCAGTGCCTTCAAGACTCAGGCTGCTGCCTGAATGACCTAGTGATTAAGCTATAATGAAAACTGTTTGCTTCCATTCTTTGTATAATAATCCTCAAAATCACAGAGGGGATGCACACAAAAGTAATACTTAGAACACAATCTGATTATGACAGACAATAAAAATGCACTTAAAATGCTCATAATATGTTTGAGGTAGTCTGAGGACATTTTCCTCTCTCTTTCTTTAACAAATATTTATGAACATTAACATATGCTAAGCACTACACTGAGGAAAAACACAAAGTAAAATAACCCCCGAGAAATGTACAAATCAGTGATCCAGAAAGAAGGAAAATCATTAATTACAATATAGTAAGTTAAGTATGAGGAGCTATGTACAAAGCATGGCCTAAAGAAAGAAGCAAATCCAAATGGATGTGTCCTTGTTGGGGGACAGATTTGTGGAACGGGTGACACAGAATGATGATCTTTAAGAGAGGAGATGTTTTTGCCAGACAGACAAAATAAAAGGTAGAATGGGTTATTCCAGGCAAAGGGAACAGCATATGTAAATGCATGGAGTCATGACACGGTGTGTCAAAATCATCAGGTAACCCAACATCCCTCAGTCTACTCACTCATCCATCCCCACACAAATGCTAGATACTGTGCTATGCGTGAGGGATCCACAATGAAAAAAAAACACCCTGGCTCAAACGGTTTTAAATCTAGTTGAAGAGAAAGGCATTTTAAAAAGTGGTAGCAGCACTGAAGGAAGTGTCCTAACAGAGGTTTACAGGAGTCGTGGAGGATGTGCCTGAGTAACTTGAAATTTCAGGAAGGTTTCCAGATAAAACCAAGTAGTGAAATAAAAGTGGGTGTTCACCAGGATCAGGTACGGAATGACATTTCAGGAAAGTCAATCCCTGCCCCTCACCCTTACGCTTCAGGCAACCTCTGTCTGTTTAATTGCAATGATACACTAGTGCTCCACTTCCTTGCCAGCATTTAGTTATAGCAGCCAATTTTGGTCAGTCTGAGTGAGGGTGTGCAGTGTTACCTTATTGTGGTTTTAATTTGTACTTTCTTGAAGACTGATGATTTTGAGTGAGTTTTCATGCGTTTACCTCTTTGGTGAAGTGTCTATTTGCCCTTTCTTCTTCATGTACCATGTGCTCTATCCCAGTGGTTCTCAGCCTTGGCTGCACAGTAAAACATCTTTAGACTTTTGGTCTGGGCTCCACCTTCTGAAACTCTGATTTAATTTTTATGGCTTGTGGCCCCTGTCATTGGTGTTTATGAAAGATGCACCCTCAGTGATGTCATGTGCACTCAGTTTTGAAAACTCTACTGTTGTACTTCAGGGTTCTCGAACTTCAGTAGGCACCACAATCACCTAGAATGCGTGTTAAAACATAGAGGACTGGGGTCCGCCCCAGAGTTTCTGATCCAGTAAGCCTGGGTTAGAGCCTGAGAATCTGCATTTCTAACAAATATTCCACATGATACGATGCTGCTGGTTCTGGGCCATCCTCTGAGTTCCACTGCTTTAGCCAAACTAAACTGGCAACTTCCCCAATTCTTTCATACCTTTCTTCCTTGTATATACTGTTCTTTCCATGTGGAATGCCATCTAATTCTTTTTTACTTTGCATACATTTTTTCATTCTTCAAGAACCAACTAGAATGTTACACAGACTTTGTGAAGTCTGCTCTATCATCTCACTTCCTACACCCGATTGTATGACTTATGTGACATTTTTACCTATCATACTGTTTTACTTATTTGTTCTGGTTGCAACATCTTCTCTTCTACCCAGTGAGAGCTCTGTGAAACCAGAAACCAGTAGGTCTTATTCTTTGAATCTTAAGCAACCAACAATATCTGGCACATTACTGAGTTTCCATTATTTAATTAAAAATTCTTTCGGTTGTTATTTTAATGAATAAGTGTCTGGGTGACTAAAGAAAATGTGATATGTAAGGCTTCTCACATACTCGGTTTTCATAAAACCACAAGTTACCATCTGTTACTAAATTCATGGCCAGATCACATGAGTCAGAGAACAAATCTATAGCAAAAACTGAAGCAAAAGCCCTATATCATCACAGGATACTGTTAGTGTTATCTTTATTAAAAAAAAGAAAGCCATAAGAATGGAATTTAAAAATAAATTGTTTTGAATTGAATGTGCTGAGAGCTATACAATCAAATAAAAATTTAACAAGCTGAAATCAAATCATAATTCTTCTCAGAATATTATATTTGTTTCCTGAAGTCTTTCTTATCAAATAAGAAGTGCTTTTTTAACAAATTTGAATAATCCAGGGTTTTTAAAAATACAAAGTTTCATATGAAGATTATGTTGCTAGGAATGTAATGTTTTATTGAAAGCTTCACTGGCAAAATGAGATGATCATAACAATAGCAATAATGATAACAGCAGCAATTTACTTGTTTACTTTGTGCCAGTGACTTTGTTAAGTGCAGTCCATGCATTATATTTTTTAATCGTTACAAAAGCCCCATGAGGTGGGTATTATTACTCTATTTTCATACCAAGGCTGAAAGAAGTTAAATAGTTTGTTCAAGGCCAGTATTCAATTCCATTTCTATGTAGGGGTGCCAGATAAAATACAGGAAACCCAGTTGAATTTGAATTTCAAATTAAATAACACTTTTTGGTACATTTCATGTAGTATTTGGGACATGATTATATTAGAAAATCATTTACTATTTATCTGAAATGCAACTTTAACTGAGTGTCCTGTATTTTATTTGCTAAATCTGGAGACCCTATCTCTATCTGACTCCAAAAAATTTACATCAGACCACTAGGTTGTATTGCATTCCAATTCTCTCTTATGTACAGGTAAGTACAGGTTTACTTATATGAAATTTGTGGAATAAACTTCAAACATTTAGTAAAGCATCAAGGTCTTTTATAATTTGCCCTCTGTTCTCCTGGTCCCCACATTCAGGGGTGCAGCAAATGCCAAGGCCTTGAAACAGGAGCTGAGCAGTGTGTGCCTGGAAACTACAGAGCTGATGTGGTGTGAATGGGAGAGAACTAGGAGCCAGATCAGAGAGGTAGCAGGGGCCAGATCACGCAAGACTTTGTAGATCAATGTAAGGACTTAGGTATCTATTCCAAGCAAGGTAGGCAGTTATTAGAGAGTTTTAAGTACAATGAAATAGCCTGGCTAAAGCTTTAACACAGCCAAATTGGCAGCTCTTTGGAGAACAATCTGCAGAAGAATAAGGCCAGAAGCAGGGAGTTTTTGCAAAATATTCAGTCATTAGCTCATGTAGCTGCTTTGCTCTATAGTAGAACTCATGGTTCAGGCTTTAAGCTGTGTTACTTGGGGTCTTGGTAACAACTTGCAGTTTAGAGCCGGGGACAGGGCATTGTCCTTGCAACTTTAATGTGGAACCTGATGTGGCTTCTCTGGCACAATGAGACCTGAAGGTATCTTACACCAAGTGCACCTTGTGGGTCCTGCACCTCTGAGTGTGAGAAAGTCATATTGGTTCTCACAAAAGGCAGCAGCAAAGTCTGTGGCAAGGCTGCATCCTCAAGGGGGAGGGCAGGTAGCGGGCAGGTAGAAGAAGCACATCATCAGATATGCTCCTGAGCACAGGTGAGATACTTTCTGGGACTCCCAGAAGCAGCTGGGAGAGATTGTGAGGGAGTGGCAAGGTATTGCAGCTATGCAGAGGCTGATATAAAGCCAGTAGACTTTTATTATTAACATAACTATGACTTAATTTATCCCATGTCTGGAAATGCATGGAAACATTTGGGTCACCAAAATTAAATACATGAAGTTAAGTAGGACAATAAAACAGAAAATACAGGCCTGGCACAGTGGCTCACACCTGTAATCCCAGCACTTTGGGAGGCCGAGGTGGGCGTATCACCTGAGGTCAGGAGTTAGAGACCACCCTGGCCAACATGGTGAAACCTCATCTCTACTAAAAATACAAAAATTAGCCAGGCGTGGTGGTGGGTGACTGTAATCCCAGCTAGTTGGGAGGCTGAGGCAGGAGAATCGCTTCAACTTGGGAGATGGAGGTTGTGGTGAGCCAAGATCACACCACTGCACTCCAGCTTGGGCAACAGAGAGAGACTCTGTCTCAAAACAAAGAAACAAACAAACACACAAACCAGAAAATATACACAAGGATAAAAATGCCCTACAATAAAAACAGAAAGACTTGGCAAGGTTTTTCTGACTTTGGAAAAAAATATATAAGAGGATACAAATGCTCTACAACATAAAAGACTTAGCAAAGTCTTTCTGACTTTCTAAGTCTTTTTTTTTTTTTGTCATAGTGCAGTAGGTCACCTAGACTAGGTCAATTGCAGGACACATGCACCATGGTTGTTTATCTTATCCCTAACTCCATCCAAATAATGGTACTGCTTTCTTTATGTCTTCAATATCTGTTCTCAGTAGGACAGGGAAGATAGCTTATGATGGATTGATAGAGTTCAAGACGAAGGTCTTTGAATGCCGTGCTAAAATACGAAAATCAAACAAAATTCAAAATCAAACAGATTAACTACAGAGTAGCACAAAATGCCTACTCTGTGCCAAGTATGTGCCTTTTAGACATTAGTTCATTTACTCCTCATGGCAGTTGTGAGCCAGACACATATTATTGTCAACCCTCTTTTATAGATGGAAAAACTAAAGCCAGTGAAGGCACAGGTAAGTGGCTTGCTCAAAGTCATGGGACTTTGAATATGCTTCTGTCAGACTGCAGGCAGAGCTCTTGTTTCTAACAGTTAAGCCATCCAACCTCCAGGAAAGATTTTGCCTTAATGGCAGAGTTCGTTAATTACAATAAAAATGATTGAAATCAAGTGAGATGGCAAGAGTAGCAAGTCTGAAGTAAGAGGGGACACTTATTACAAAGGGATCAGAGCTCTTGAAGAGGCGGGATTCCAGGTGGAAAGCTGGAAGCAGAGATACCTGCTTATTACACTTTCCCTCACATCAAAGGCTGAGTCATATCCCATTTCTGTTGAGAACAGATGGCCAGTGGACATGCATGACCCATGCAGGTCACCTAGGCCAGGTCAGTTGCAGGACACATGCACCATGGCTGTTCATCCTATCCCTAACTCCATCCAAATAAGGGTACTGCTGTCTTTATGCCCTCAATATCTATTCTCAGTAGGACAGGGAAGATAGCATATGATGGATTGACAGAGTTCAAGATGAAGGTCTTTGAATGCTGTGCTAAGATACATGCCAAAATCCAACAGATTGAGTACTACTTTCTTCCTTGTAATTTATAATTCTAACTAATTCAGTTGGCACTACCTTTGTGGAGCATGTCTCACAGTTCTTGTTTTTCCTCTAGCCAGCATTCATTCAAAATGATAAGAAAAAGAAAGAGAAGCGCAGTTGATAAGGGGGATCATCCAGGTGAAGGAATTCATTAGGAAAGAAACAAAAAGTCTCAAAAAGAAGGAGACATTTTCAGCCTTTCTCATAAAGAAAGACCAAGAATACTGATCAGAATGCTTTATGCATTCCAGATTTTCAATGGTGTACCAGAATTTTTACTTTGAGTTGTCTTCAACTGCAGGATTGGATTTGAGGTCCAGACCTTCCCCACTGTGCACAGAAATTCAATACCTGGTAAGCCCAGATGACTTACTGCTTAGTTGAATGTTTTGTTAAATCCTGAAAGATGTATTACAACGTAGTACTCAGCTTGCATGTCTAAGTATTACACAGTTCAGCTAGGTAAATCTACTGTGGATTCTTGCTAGATTTGCCTGATTTGATTGTGTGTAGTCAGCAAAAGGAAAAGCAATTATAAGTAGAATTCAAAAGAACTCAAATTCTCCTTAATCCATTTAAATGTTTTGCTTGTCTATAGTTTCCTTTGGGAATTGATGGTTTAGCTCTGTAGTTTCAAACCTTGGTTTGATAAAGCACAGATTCCAGGGCTGCTTCTTGAGATAATCTATGTTGGCATTTTAGCACCCCAGGTATTGAGTGTAAGTTGACCAAAAACTCTCCTTTGGAAAACACTGGATTAGCCTAAGGCTCCATAACACATCTGACAGCTTTATAATGTCCTAGAGTGTTCACAGAAGCCTTTTCTCGTACACCTGAGGAGAGCTCATTTGCTTTTTTGAATTAGCACTGTGTTAAGCACTAGCTTTCCTATAGTATTTCCATTATGGCAAAGGCCACTTTAATTTTGGATGATGTTATTTTATATAAAGGGGAATACAGATTTGGTGGATATAAATATAGAGAATAAAAGAGATTGAAATGTTGTATTTGTGAAGTTTCCAGTAGTTTTTATTTTTTAAAATTCACCTTTACCTACCTATTTATAATGTGAATTATCTAATGCTTTTGGGATTTTAAATATATTTTCCATAAAATGATCTGGGGACAATGAAGGATGATTTGAATGTTGTTTATTCAATTTTAGCACATGTCATTTCTCTAATTTGTCATCCTTCAAGGTAAAGTTCCAACCCCATTTCTGCCAGGAGTCTTTATTGACCATAGTGGCTATGTCTGGTTCCCCAACTGTAAACTATGTTTTTTATATGGTTCTTACCATGACATGCTGCATTGTATTTTTTGTCTGTGGCCTTTATCCTCAGTTAGTTCATATCTTTCTTATTTTCCTTCTTTATCCCCAGCAGTCAATCAATGAATACTTGCTAGTGGATTTATTCAGAAACATGACTATAGTAGTGGTTTCATAGTGTATGTATAGTGCATCAATACAGAATTTAACTGTAGATAAATCCAAATTTTGACTTCTATGCACTACTGAAATATATAGGTATAGATTATTGTAGAATCACAGATTTTTAGTCTTGGCTGGCTGCTTATAAATTATAAAGTCCGAGCTTGTTTTTTGTTTAGTTTTTCTGTTTTTGTGCATGAGGAAATCAGTCATCTGTCTGGTTTTTTTTTTATTATACTTTAAGTTTTAGGGTACATGTGCACAACGTGCAGGTTTGTTACATATGTATACATGTGCCATGTTGGTTTTTTTTTTTTTTTTAAGACAGAGTTTTTGCTCTGTTGCCCAGGCTGGAGTGCAATGGCTCAATCTCAACTCACAACAACCCCCGTCTCTTGGGTTCAAGCGATTCTCCTGCCTCAGCCTTCTGAGTAGCTGTAATTACAGGTACCTTCTACCATGCCCGGCTAATTTTTGTATTTTTAGTAGAGATGAAGTTTCACCATGTTGGCCAGGCTGGTTTCAAATTCTTGATCTCAGGTAATTCACCCACCTCAGCCTCCCAAAGTGCTAGGATTACAGGCGTGAGCCACCATGCCCAGCCAGGAAATCAGTCCTCTCTCTACAAGACACTAAGCTACTTGAGACAAGGAGCCATACTCTTAAACATTTCCTTTCATACATAAAGCAAGGACTTTAGTTATCCCTGCATTTTTGGTAGCACCTGGTGCACACATGATAGATTCCCGAATGTTAGTTGAAAGAATTGCTTCATGGAAATCAATTTCACTAAGTGTATATTTAGAACTAGACATTATGTAGATAGTCTGTGCTCATATCTTTGGCTTCTCACCACCTCACAAGGGGCACCACCACCTACAGCTACCCTACTAGCTCATTTTGTTGAATTTCCTTCACTTCAGATCCAATTCTTATTTCCTGTTCATTCTTTTGCAAGAGCATTCTGGATTTGCCTTGAGCAGCCAAATGGGCATGTGGATACCAGCTCTTCTTTGTGAGAAAAACTCTAATTATATTGTATCTTTGCTGTTCAAATCTATGATGCCCTTTATTACCTAAAAAGAAAATATTTGTGCTTTTATTTCACTTTTTGGGAACCAAGGATGGTTTGGTTCAGTAGCCTGGAAAGGAGATAACAGTGAACACCAGACTAGGGAATTTTCTCTTGGCCAATCACTAGGAGAGACTCCTTAGTTTCAATCTGGATTGTAAGGACTGAGTGTTAAACCCTTCCTCATTTATTATTTTCCAAGTCTTAGAAACAAAATGATATAATAGAGATAGGATTTATCTCTAGTTCCCTAAGCCTCCAATGATAATACCAGGGTTGAGGGAGAAAACCTGATGAGTACCTCCAGGCAGGTGCTCAGTTCTAATCAGCTATTTTCTGTGTATTTAGAGTATAGTCCAGATACCATGGTTTGGATTTATTGCCATGACTGTATGGTCAAGCCTTGCTCTTTCAGACATATTGCTCCTAGGAAACATATGCATCCAGAGTAAAACTGAAACAGAATGGTTTTTGAAATTTCTGATCTTGCCTTACTATTTTGTAAAAAAAGAAAGTCAAGAGAGACTCAGAGAAGTTATTTGGTTAGGTAGTTCAATTGGACTGATAATGACAGATCTGGGACTGAAATTGGCCATGCCCTCCCTTTCTTGTCAGCCTTTCCATAACTGTCTTACTCTTTCACCCTCTCATCCAATATTTGGAGTGACTTCATGCCCATGTAGATGACTCATCTTGCATCTGAGCCCCTCATTCCTTAGATTCTTCATCTGCTGTGACTTTCGCACTGATCCCACTTCTATCACTCCCTCCCATAGAACATCTCATCATCTCTTAAACTGTCCACCTCTGAAATATCTCGGTCCCTAAGTACAGACTTTGTTTTTCTTTTATTCATTTAGTTCCTCTTTCTCTAGTCCTTAATGGTATATGTAGGGGCTTTTTGTTCCCTTTGTGCCTTTATTTTCTCATTTTTAAACTGCCCCCACAACCGTGTTCCCTTCCTTCCCTGTTGGTTAGATTCCATGACCCATCTAGTCAGCCACTCTTATTTATTTATTTATTTTTTTACTAATATCCTAACTCCTTTTATTTATTGTTGTTTTTTTGCACTATCTGACAAAAATGCAACTTTGAACATGTTTGCTTTCTTCATGCTTCCATAAGGGCTGATAAAAGCCAATGGAGAAAAGGCAGATTGATGACGTGATAACAGTAGTTCTCAAAGTGTGATCCCAGACCAGCAGCATCAGTATAATTTAGGAACATGTTACAAATACAAATTCCTAGAGCCCCCTTCAGCATACTGAATCAGAATCTCTCAGAATGGGACACAAGAATCTGCGTTTTTACAAAGTTCTCTAAGTAGTTCTGATACATCTTAAAGTTTGCAAAATACTACTCTATTAATTCTTGATCTTTAACCTTAACTGGCTACTAACACTGCCAATCTTTATATGTTTTTTAAATTAGTAATCTTTAGTGTTTTCCATAGGAGCCTTTTCAAATCTTTTTCATTCCCCTCAAATCTGTGATAGTGCCCATCTCTCCTCATTCCCCAGAGGTTATCACTCTCTGACTTATCTTAGTTTGTGCTTGAACTCCCTCAAACTCCTGCCACAACATCCTTAGACTAATCACAGTCACTTGCAGTGGAGGAGTCTTCAGGTATGTATACTTGTGGTCTAGATCCCTTTCCTTTCAGCATTGGGGATCTTTTCTCTTTCTCTTCACCAAGTTCTCTCTCTCTACTGGCATCCTTCACCTAATCTCATCACAACTTACATTCACACTCTTTGGGATTTTGACTCTGTGTGTGATGAAAAACATTGTAGGGTTTTAAGCAAGGAAATGGCATTATCTGACAGATAGTTTATAAAGATATTTACCCTTCTTCTGTGGAGAATGGGTTGCATGAGGCAAGAGTTGAAGCAAGAAAACCAGTTTAGATATTATGGAAAATCTGAAGAGCAGGGATCGTGGCTTGGGTCATGGTACTTGTTGTGGAGTTGTAACTAACTTTGGGGGTGTGAGTTGGAAGTAGCATTAATAAGGATAAAGGTGGGGGCCAAGGATGATCTTAGTCTTTGGTTTTAATAACTATGTGAATGGCGATGCTGTTTACCAGAATGAGGAAGCCTGGGAAAGTGCAAAATGACTAGAAAAAAATCAAGACTGTTTCTGGCCATGTTAAGTTTCAATTGTTTATTGGAGAGCTATGTGGTGACAGGCAGCTAAACATTTGACTCTAGAGTCCCATGAAGAGATCAGGGATAGAAATGTGAATTTAGGAATCTTGGCCTATAGGTAATATTTAACGCTCTAGTATTTGATGAAGACATCTTGGGACAGGGTGTAGAAAGAGAAGATGGCCTAAGACAAAGCCCTGAGCTACCCAATATTTAAAGTGGGAGCATGGAGGGAAAATTTCTAGTACAGGAAACTGAGAATGAGCAAGTGGTAAATTAGGAGAATTTCTCAGAAGAAGGAAGTGGTCAGCTTATGAAAAATTCTGCTGAGAAGTAAATTAAAATAAGAACAGAGAAGTAACCATTGTAAATGGCAGCATGGAGGCCTCCAGAGAGCTCAAGGAGTGTATAGTCAGTCACAATGGAATCCTGACAGCAGAGATCTGATTAGAATGAGTTGAAGAAATCATGTTGTCGAATTAGTCCTGCTGAATCATGTAGTCCTGCCTAAGGAGAAGCTGGGACATTTGTTTGTTCTTTACTCTAATCCTTAATCAATAGATTCCTGAAATCAATGTCAGTCTAAGAACAGGTGCTTGTGTTCTGCAAACTGATACAGACTTTCATGGAAATAGGGGTGGTTGTTAAAAGTTCATATTTGAAAAGTTTAAATGAAGGTGCTGGCTGGGCACAGTGGTTCACACATGTAATCCCAGCTTTTTGGGAGGCCGAGGTGGGCAGATGACTTGAGGTCAGGAGTTTGAGACCAGCCTGGCCAACATGGTGAAACCGCATCTATATTAAAATTACAAAAATTAGCTGGATGTGGTGGCAGGTGCCTGCAATCCCAGCTACTCGGGAGGCTGAGGCAGGAGAATCGCTTGAACCAGAGGGGCTGAGGTTGCAGTGAGCTGAGATCATGCTACTGCACTCCAGCCTGGGTGACAGAGTGAGACTCTGTCTCAAAAATAATTAATTCAATAAATAAACAAAAAATAATAAAGGTGCCATAAATTTTAACAGAGCTGGCATGTTAAAAGTTAATATAGAATCTATACAATTCAGCTGTCTTGGAAACTATTGATAAAACAAGCACCATGACAAAATGAGTTAAGTAACTAAAGGTACAGTATTAAACTGGAATCTGATTTTTACCTGGGATAAGCCAAATTTAACATGATCAGTCCATAGATATTTGGAAGTTGGCGACATATACACCCACACTTGCCCGCATATCATTTTTATTAGTTAAGTCCTTTGAGATAGTATATTTAATTTCATGCTTGATAAAATATGAGAAATAACATCCTCATCAGCATACATTTACCAAGTCCGTGATGTGGTTATGCAGGAAAGGACATCTGGAAATGAGCAGTATAATGATTACAATATTAGGAAAATACAACTTGTAAAGAAGCAGGTCTTAGCCAAATTCCCAACTCATAATAACTGATTATCAGGCAGTACAGGCATTGAAAATGATGAACTGGCCATCTACCAAAGTGTCATCTTAGGGAGCACACTGTAGACAAGACTGTTGGCCATACAAATAGTATAAATAATTATCATCAGTTAGTAAACCAGGTATCTTCCAGTATATTGTAGTTTGTTACCAGGATATTATATCCACATATAGTTCACTTGTAATTGCATAAATGCAAGGTTCCTTTTGCAATGGAGCATTTTGGAGAGAATCTTTCATTTTGGACTTTAAATATACCTAATCTCTTACATGATATTTATTTTGCTCCTTCATTTAGACCTTCCTATTTTAAGTTAGCAATAAAGTATTGAGCACTTATTATGTGCAAAGCACTATACTCATGTTCCCTTAAATATATGCATATAAGAGAAATAAGCCCCAAATGATTTAATCCTTATTTTAGAATGAATGAGTTGCTAACATGCTAGTGTTGATACCCAAAGGGTGTGAATACCAAATGTTTCTTTCCTACCAGCTCATGACCCCCATCTTCATCGAAGTCCTCCTCTATCCCATCTGTCATCTCTTCTCCATCGGCATCTGGCCCTCCTTCAGCAGGCTCCTCTGTAGAGTGATCTGCAATCTCTGACACACATTCCTCTTGAATCAGCACTAGACTCTCTTCCAATTGCTTCTTCTGAGCTTCTGGGGGGGGAGAAAGCAAATGACTACTACCTTGGGTTGCTCATGAGCCATTTGGATAAACCATGAAAAAACAGTCCATGAAAGGGTAAACGCTATATGCTATTAAAGGTGTACAGAAGGTAAGGTAATATTATGCTTTAAGTTGAATTTTTTCAATCATGTAAATCATGTACAGATTTCTATGTGCACTTACATGTAAGCATATTTATTTAACAGAATTAGCAAAAATTAGGGAATCCAGATGGTAGTAGTACATAGATTAGTAAGATTTACATAAACAGATTGATCTTTCTGGCTACTTTATTTTATATATAGTGCTTTCTAATAAGGATGGTCTTTCTGAGAGGAAAATAGAGCAAAAACAAATGGCAAAAATCAGATACAACATAGAACTTTTTCACTCAAGGAAGCAGGATGGAGAAAATTCATTGACAAGTTCAAACCTAAGTGAAAAAGACAAAAACTCACTGAGGAAAAAAGTACAAAAGCAAATATGTTGTTTTTCAGACAACATGTCTGTGTGAATAATTGCCTGAAATTTTAAAGTCTAAATTATGTTGACAGATGTGGTTAACTTCAATGGTTAAGAACATAAATTCTGGGGTCAGACAACCTGGGTTCAAAGTTGAGCTTCATCACCTAATAGCTTTGTGATGCTGTGCAAAGTGGAAATGATTAACCCTCCATGTGTCTCAGTTTTCTCATCCATGCAATAAGGACAACTATTTCCTAAACTTTCAGGGTTTGGTATAGTGAATCAAAGTGTTAGTATAGAGACTTGCAAATAATAAGTGCTCAACAAATGAAGCTACACTCCACATTACTAGAATTTCCTCTAGTTGTCAGGATCTGTGCATTCCATATACAGAAACCTGCTCAAATGGAAATTGTGCTGACAGAATCATAATTATTTCCTCTAGTGGGTGGTATTCATCCCCTGTGATAATATAAAGAAATGTTGGGTATCTGATAAATTAGATCATTGTATGTTCCTCCTTCTCTAACTTATTCCCATGTGTTCATGACTATTCAAAAGTTGGTTGTTTTCACTAATTTTGCTGGGTTATTTTTTATCAGATGATTAATCTATCCTTTGATCTGAGTTTTTAAATAGCCTAATTTTTTATCTTATTTATTGATAATTTACGACAATAAAGGTAGTTTATAGAGCTAAATAACTTTAGGGTATTCATTTCTGGTCTTTTTCATAACGTGAGATAAAAGGAAAATGAGCATTGATATAAACATTTTGTCTCAGCACCAAACTTTTCAAACATAACTAATATATAAATCAACAAACTGATATAAATATAATGTACAAATAAGCAAATAAGCAGATATTCTTTCCAAGAAATTGCTTATAATTAAATAATAATTACTTTTATAAATAAATGTGTATCTATACTTTCTTGCATTTTAATTCTCCAAATGATAAAGTTTATTGAAAATAAGACAGTAGTAGAGGGTTGCCGTGCCTTGCCTCTGTTGTCAGAGTTTAGTTACCCTGAGCTCTAGTTGACAAGATTCTAGCTCTAGCTTTGTTACTTACCCACAGAATTATAGACACTGAGTTTGAGTCTAAGTTTTGGCCATTTGTTCAGGGCAGGTCCTTTAAGCACATTAAGTCATTCTTTCCTCATCTATACCTACCTCTGGGTTTTACTGTGAGAATTAGCAGAGCTTATATTTGGGAAATGTTTTGCAAATTATAAAGGACTACATAAATGTGTTCTATTATATACAAAAGGTAGATGGTATGCTCTTCACTGAATAACAACAACAGTAAAGTTAGATCAAGAGGCCTGTTGAGATCACAGAACAACACTCATGGGGCTGAGGCTGTGTTTCAGAGGAGAAAAAGAGCTGGTAGATCAAACCAAGGCTGGAAATAATTACTATGGGTATCATAAATGACCAAAACATAGGCTCTTTTTCATTAAGAGAAAGACATTTACTTCATATAAATAGACACAAGCTATACACGCCTTGATGTTTTTAAAATCAACTTATTAGGTTCAAATTTCTCCATTTAACAACATTATTTGTGCAGTAAGGATGTGAATTCTGCTTTTAAAATTATACTTTTTAATCTTGATATGCATATACAGATGTACTGATGGAAGGAAGTATAGTACATAAATTCTTCCCGTTTTTCCTAATGTCTATATAACATTTAGCACAGAAAGTCCTATGAAGACTATAAAGTGGTTATTGTAAAATGTAACCAAGATTTTTTCTAAATATAGAAAATTATTATCCAATTTAAGAAGGTAAAAGTGAGTTAAAGAAAAAAATCTGTTTAATCTAGAGAAGACTCAGTTGTTTGAATTCAAAGGAAGTTAAATAAGGCAAGAAAGACCAAAAACACTCTCAATTTTACTCTTACTGAAGATTTCTAGGTTTTATTCTCATTTTCCTTCCACATGTCATTCATTGTGCTCTACAGTTCTAGATCTGTAACCTAGGTTAACCCACATACACATCTATTAGTAGGCTCCACTGAGAAAATGATGTGATAAGTTGACTAGCTCGAGCATTGGACAGTTTTGAATCCTTTACCATTAATCACATCTCTTGTTCTATTCTGTTGCCTCTCCTATCACTGATCCTTTGACTGCACAATGGAGGTGGCTACTCTGGTTTTGGCCCCCCACTCTTCCTCCTAAAAGAAGTTTTTGTACACATCATCTAAACTGCTCACTTCTTGCCACTCTATGTCACCCTGCTGCTTGTTCAAAATGCCCTAGCTTTCAAGACCTAGTGTTGGTACCTGAAGAAAGAGAGAGAAATAGAAATTTGGGATTCTTATAATTCTGTACAGTGAAAAATGCTTTGAATCTTATACATTTTTTAAACCCAAACATTCTCAATGTCAGGTCATTGTGTTTATCTTTTTGTTACAACACATAAATGGACTTTTGCTTAAGACTGACATATATCAGGAATTCAATTGGCCTAGTATATCCATCTCTTCTCTAATGATTCCAGAAATATTTGCTCTTTGAGAACTCTTACTTTTTGATGTTGAAAGTAACATATACATATATGTGTGTGTGTAATATATATACAAATATGTGTGTGTATATATGTGTGTGTGTGTTTGTGTGTGTATGTATATATAATTTTTTCTCTAGAAGATCTCTGGCCAAGGAAGCATAGCAGATTTTCAAAGGACCCCTGTAGGACCACACTTTAAACATGCATAGTCCTCATCTGGCTTCATGTATCAATTTGTTTCAGCTTGTATCAGGAAAGCTGACTTTCCTGATCTTCCCAGCTGAATGTAATCTTTCCCTCTTTGATCAACCAAGGCCCTGATCAAATGCTGTCTTATAGTTAGTTCTACTGTTTTCTCATCTTCTTCTCATTAGTGTTTAAGCTTCCTGGAAATTTGAGCTATTGCCTCAGAAGATCGTTGTCACACTCAAAAAGGATGATACAGAGGTCGATCTTTAGTAAACTGAAAGGCACAATTCAAGTCAGTTATCAAAACATTTTGATGTGCTCTGTACCCCTCACTGAATGCCTTGCACATGAAGAGATAAGGTATCAGGAAGGATATAGGGTTTGAGATCCATACTTCTGCTAATTACTAGTCCTATTAATTGTAGTTTTCTTCTCTAAAAGGTAAGCATGAAAATAACATCTATTTCAGAGTTGCTGTGTGCTCTAACGAAGAAAAAGATGTGACTGTGTTTTTTAAACTGCAAAGACCACACAAACATGTTATAACAGGCTCAAAACAGTTCTTGAGTTGAATCTATATTTATTTCTTGATTGCTATAGACAAATTTCCCATGTCAAAATTATTCGCCCCTACTGATCATTAAGAATCAGGCATTATAAAGATTATTTTGGGTTTTGGTTTCAACACGGCCTTTTTAGTTCTATGTTTAGACAGGCATAGTCCAGTACTGATATGGTTTGTCTGTGTCCCCACCCAAATCTCATCTTGAATTGTAGCTCCCATAATACCCATGTGTTGTTGGAAGAACCCAGTGGGAGATAATCGAATGATGGGGATGGTTTCCCCCATTATAGTAAATAAGTCTCACAAGATCTGATGGTTTTATAAGGGGTTTCCCGTTTCTCCTGGCTCTCATTCTCTCTTGCCTGCTGCCGTATAAGATGTGCCTTTCATTTTCTGCTATGACTGTGAGGCCTCCCCAGCCACATGGAACTGTGAGTTCATTAAACCTCTTTTTCTTTTTAAGTTACCCAGTCTTGGGTATGTCTTTATTAGCAGCATGAGAACAAACTAATACAGTATATAGTACATAGACATAGTTACTCTATTTTTTGTATTAACATACAATATACATGTGATTCTGACGATGTATTTCAAAGGCAGTGGTATATTAATACAGTTCATTGCAAAAAATCCTATATATTATTCTCATCATCCAATCATTAACTTGAAAGCTAAATGCTTGGAAGTCATTATCTGAGTTGAGGGGAAAAAAGCTTTAATTATAATGGTATTGATTCATAGGAGTTTAACAAATACAATCAGCCTGTGTGTTAGTAATAGGTAGTCAACATAGCTTTTGTCATCATCTCAATGGGAAATATTATAATCACTAAACAATGATAGGTTCCATGAATAAAATCACACATGAAAACACATCTTCTTTATGAAACTGTTGGTTCACAGTTTAATAGGCAGTTTTGATTCAGTAATTACGTTGCTGAAGTAGAGATAAAGCAACTTGTTCTTTTTTTATGAATAATTATCTAATTTTACTTTTCTTAGAGATGAGTAATGTTTAGTTCGTTCTTAACTTTATACAATTCTCTTTATTTGCATAGTTATTCTTCTAGTCATCACTCTTTTTACTGTCAATGTGATTGTGTGAGTGTATATGTGTGTTTGTGTGTATGTGCATTTCTCTCTCTGCTGCTAAAGCTTCTTTGGGGCAGAAACATTTTTATTATTCATCTTTGTTTACCTGGTGGCTAACTCAGACCCTTAATCACAAGTTAAGTGTTTGCTGAATATATTAATGAATTGTGGCATCAACTAATTAAAATAAATATCAAATGTGTCAAATTCTTTTCAGTTAAAGTGACAGTTGAATTTTGCACACCATGGTAACAAAAATATAAATCCAAGATAACTTAAAAAGAAACAAAACTGAAAAACCTCGTTGCCACATTCTACATGACAATCCCAAACCACAAAGTCAAAGTAAAATGTGAGGTCTGAAATTTTCTGGGAAGAAAATTGTTTGTGTTTATATTGACAAGTCTTCAAGAGAAAAATGAAATATGAAGTCTTCCAGTGCTTATTGGAGGAGGGCTGCCTTTGAACACTGGCATCTTTTGGAGTGTCTGTTGGCTTCTTTAAGTCAGAGTGATGGATGACCATAGCATTTCTTTTGTGAAAAGAGAAATGAGTATTAGATTTTTTTTAAAGGTCGATTAGAAGCCAAAAAGCCAACAGCTTATGTAAAAAGACACCTCTAAGACACCTACATTATGGATTACAAAAAGAAAAGGTTTATAATGGCTACAAGTTAGTGTGTGCTTATGAAGTGCTGACCATGTAAGATTCATTAACTTTAGTCCTTGAAATATACTGCAATGTAGGCTTATTTATCATTTTACACATGGGGAAACTGAGGCACAAATAAGTGCTCATGGTCACACAGTAATAAGTGCAAGAGCTGGAATTCCAAGTTTAAATTTCTGATCTTACAACCTTGGCTGTTTTCTAATATATCTCTAAAAAAAGAAGGCCTAATTTGACATACCAAGGGAATACTTCAAATCTCTTCAATAACCAATTTTAAGTTCAAGAATGAAGAAGTCTGTTTAGTTAGGGGCACATGTTCTAGTTAGCTAAACAATGACTATCAAAGGAAAAGAAGTACAAATTACAGGTAAGTATTTCTGTTTAAGGGAAAATGCCTAAAGCTTTAAAAAACCATGAAAGAAAAGAATTTAATATTAAATTCCAATCCTCATATTCAAATATTTTTTCTGCACATCTCATCTCTACTTCAAAAAGCTATCTACAATTCAGAAAACAAGTTAGAATTGTTGGGATTTATGTTCAAAGTGTTTTTATTAAATTGAGTTTGCTGCATAGCTATTATCATTAATATAACTATGAAAATTGGTTGAGTTGGCAATTAAGTTTTTTGACATGCTGGCTTAATTGCTAGATAATTGCTGGCTGAATTGTACTTAGCAGATGGTTGGAAAGAATGTTGATACAAAAACAGTCACATTATTCACTAGAGCCAAGTTAGTATCCTTGAATCATTGTTTTTGCATACAAGCATAAACTGTATTTTAAGAAAAATTTTATATTACAACACCTGTATATAGTATTAATTTAACTCAATGGTTCCAATAAATTCCATTTAGAAAAATACAACTTATTTTGGATGGTATTACTATCAGCCACATAAATGAACATCAGGAAAATTACATAGAATGTTTTAGATGAATATATTAGTTATGTGAGTACATTTTTGGAGGAAATGGCTTCAAAGTTGTTCACATGAAATACCCTAGATTGTTGAGATGACACAAATGCAACATAAATCATTTAAAAATTACTGGTATATAATTGTGTTTATTTAAATCTAATAATGGTTTTAGTAGAGATATTATATAATCCTTATAAAACCATTTAATAGGTTTTATAAGGACTTTTCCAAATTTCATTCAGTTAGTAAGTTAAACTAGGTCTCTAGTGGGATGTGAACCTAGTTTTGTTTTATTCCTGTCTGGGACCTTAGATAATGTAAATCTGTTTTCCACAAGGAAGGTGAATTCGGGAGGAAGCAAACCAGAAGTGGAGACCAACTAAAAGGTGATTTTTAGGGGGATGAAAATGTCCTAACTGATTTGTGGTGATGGTTGTATCACTTGGTAAAATTACTAAGTCATTGAATTATACTCTTGAAATGAGTAAATTTTATTCTATGTAAAATATACCTCAATAAATTGGTGTAAAAAATAAGATGAATGCAACAGAACATGTGAGAGATCATGAGGGTTTGGGTATTGGCGTATCTTTAGGAAAATAGAGGGAAGGGGTGAAAAATATACCCAAGGTAAGATTTGGCAACACTGCTATGGTAGGAATAGAGGATAATGTTGAGACTGGCAATTTGATGGACAGGATTTATGTAATAGTGATGACAGAGATAGGGTACAGAGGAGTATATCTAGGTAGGAAAGTGAGGAGAAAGAATTCAATTTTGAAAGACTGTGATTGAGTTATTCGCAAGATGGCTTCAATATTCCCCTTGGCTTGACTAAACTACAGGTAGGTTTCTTCCTGACCATAGGCCGTGGAGCATCCTTTCCTTAGAGTGTTTGCTTTAGCAAACTTGCAATTGTAAATTCTTTCTCTGCCCATTTGAGAGGCAAATTTTCTGTAACCCAGGAATATTTTTCTTAAGATTCAGGAGCTATCTCTTTGACATGTTATCATTGAATAAGATAGAGCCATTGTCTTCCAGTCTCCTTGGGAGAGTAGCAGCCTAACTTTAATAAGAGCTAATTAGCAAACACAGATGGTGGCCAAATATCCTCCTCCAACATCCCCCAATACTTTTCCATTAGCTTGCTCCAGCATTCAAGAATCTGCCTGCCTTTAGCTCATTCTAGAATTCAAAAAATTATCCTGCCTTTTATTTTTGCAGAGTTGAGTTCAATTTTATCTCCTATTGCAATAGTCTTGAACAAAGCCTTCCTTGCTGCTTTTAGTAAGTGTCCAGGGCAATCTTGCCTTTACAGTTAACTGAGGGATAGCTACAGGAAGCACTCCAGTAAGCAGTTGAAAGGTTTGATCTAGTTGCTAAGGACAACTCAATGTCTTTTCACCCCCTTATATTTAACTTCTTTAAAATATTTAATTTTTGTACTCAAATATTTCTACAAGCTTGCTATGGAAAACAGCAGCGTTTTGTTCCTACCTGTTCACCATTTCCAGCTCCTTGAAGGCTTTCCACTCACTTGGCTGAATCTTTTAAATACATGCACTCCTATCTCTAAATATTGTTTATATTGCTACTTCTCGATCAGTTTTATGCACTGTCTGTTGACATTATCCCTAGGAAGCTGAGGATTCAGTTCTTGGTCCTATAATCCCCATTCACTTCCCATCTCTCTAGAGAATCATATTGTAAATTGGATTTAATAAATTTTCAGTTTTTACACAATTTTTACGGTGAAAGTACTTTGTGCAGCTAAGCTGTTACTACAGGATGAATACTTTTTCTTTCCTGAAGAATATTTTATTTTCTCTAGAATTAAAAATTGCCTCAAGTTTCAAAAATTCGTTCTCTATGTGCTTCTCTTTACGTACTTATGCAAACCTACCCCTCCTTCTCAACCAATCCTCTTTCCCACCCAGTAGCTATTTCATCAATTTTGATGTCTTAAGAAGTCTATCCCAGAGCTTTTGAGCAGTTCTGATCTGGACTCATTTCTTTCCAGATCTCTTGCACAGCTCATCTCCTAGGATCTCTGTTACCTCTATCTTGAGAATTCCTTTTGTTTTTTGCTTTTAGAGTCCATGCTTTAGGAAGGCTCTGTTTTTCCTCTTTCTTGGTTTATCGCTGTGTTTTGGTGAAGTACTCTTTTTAGTACTTTTCAGAGAAAGGGCATATTAAAACAGTTAATTGGAAGGCCATTAGGCTGAGATGGTTCCCGTGCCTTGGGTTCCCACATAGGTAAACTGAAACCCAACTCAGAATGAATACAGATGACCTAGGAAAACTGAAACTAAAGCTTATTCAGATATTCATCATGTAATTCTCATATCCTTCCCCTATTTTCCATTTCTGTTTTTTTTTTCCATATTTTCTGGGAGAGTTTTTCCAATTTTGTCTTCCAATCATTGTATTGAGTTATTTATTTGTGCTATCATATGTTAATTTATAAAAGCTCTTTTATCAGCACTTTGAATACTCAGTTTTATAATTTTATGTTTTTATTACAGTATCTTCTCATTTCTCTGAGGGTATTAGTGTTTTTTTTTTTTCTTTTTGAAGTTTTATTCTTCCTGTATATGTTTGTTTCCTCTGACTTTTTTTTTTTGGCATTTGCTTATTAACTATGTTCTTTGATCTGGTGATTCTTGTTTGTTCACATTAACAGTAGGGCATTAAAATATTGACTGGCAACTTTGTAAGTATAGAGAGATACTGTATCTGTAGGTGGTCTGGCTGAGTGATTCCTTAGTTGACCCTCTATCAGCATCTTTAAGTCTTTCCTCTTGGGCTGCTCATGCTCTCAACTGAAGACTCTTCTAGTGTCCTGCCAGTGCTGTGGTAGCTGAGTCAGGGAGAAGGTGGGCATTTCTACAGTAATTACGGAAACTTTCTCCCTCTCTGCTTTTAAGTGCTCTCAAGTTTCCTTATTGTCTACCAGCCCTGAGACCCACTGTTTTACCTTCACTAGAGGAAACTTCTCCAGCCTTCTTTCAAAGTGCAGTTGGGATAGCTGGGACATAGGAATCTGTTTCCTAAACAGACTTTCAACCATTTATTTTCCAGGGGAATATGATGCCTTGAATTCTGAGCTTTTTGGGAGTTTGTGATTAAAATCGGACTTGGATTTCTAGGATGTGCTAAATTAGGTATACCTCCTGTCCAGCTGCTAAACCCTTTCCTTGTTTTTAATGCAGCTTCAAGAGAAAACACTGCTCAATTCATGTGTTTAATTCATCATCTTTAACCGGAAGCATCACCAATTCAATCTGAAGTGTCAATGAGAGCAGTAAGGTATTCAGAACAGAAATGGTAGTCATGTTATAGGCTACAGCAGTCAGATCATATCTGGAGCAACACTTTCCATTCTGAGCAACGTAATCTGTGTTGACAAACTACATAATGACTAGAGAAGAGAGACGGCAATAGTTTAAGGTGCAAAACCAAGTTAAATGAGAAGCAACTAAAGGAACTGTTGATATTTCTCTAGACCAAAAAGGCCTCTACGATGCTGTGATCAAAATTTGAATGCAGTTAAGATGAATACCCATAGGCCAATGATATCAACTCTCTGTTCAAAGGTTTTGGAGGGGTTAGAATACTATAGCTCCCTTTAAATATATGTGTGTGTGCGTATATGTGTGTATATATATATGTGTGTGTGTAAATATATATATATATATATTTATTTATTTATTTGTTTTGAGATGGAATCTCGCTGTCACCCAGGTTGAAGTGCAGTGGCGTGATCTCAGTTCACTGCAACTTCCACCTCCTGGGTTCAAGCAATTCTCCTGCCTCAGACTCCTGAGTAGCTGGGATTACAGGCATGTGCCACCACATCCGGCTAATTTTTGTATTTTTCGTAGAGACAGGGTTTCACCATGTTGGCCAGGCTGGTCTCGAACTCCTAACCTCAAGTGATCCACTCGCCTCAGCCTCCCAAAGTGCTAGGATTACAGGCGTGAGCCACCGCGGCCGGCCACTCCCTTTAAATTCTTAATTGACTGTTGTATCACAAAGAATTAGACATTAAGTTTCTTTTCAGAGAACATAAAAGTGATAACTGAACCAAGTGAAAGCAAAATACATTTTAGCTCAGTGTAAGGAAAACCTGCAATGGGAGTCTCAGACATGAATGTGAACAGGGACCAAATAGATAATATAAATACATGAACTGGCTGGATAAAGATATTAGCAAACTGAAAAGTGCATGCCATGTGTAGAGTGATTGAGTAGCAGTATTGAAAAGTTCAATATTTTCAAAAGAGCTCATATTTTGAGATTTGTTTACAATACTCCAATTTTTGGACATTAATTTATTTTTGAAAACTTCATCTCTTATACCAAACATATGGGTAGGATGAATTTATCTTGTGGGACTCCTGCTTGTAACCTCTCTAAGACGTAAGTCTAACATCCCAATGTTATCACTGGAATTGTCCCAGTCAGACTTGGCTGCTCATGTATCAGGAATAACAGTGAGAATAAAATTGAACTAAATAATGTCTAATAATTGCCTTTTCACTTCAGAAAGTCTGCACTTGAAATGTAATTTTTTAAAAAATGTAGTTACCCATGGAGTAACTGTGCCCATTGCATGATATCCAGTCTTTACTTTACCTTCTTGTGCTTTTCACTGTTTTTGGTCACTTAACATCTTTGCGTAAAGCATGTAATTTGTGCTATGCATATGTGGCAACTTATATGGGGCTCTGTTAAAAGAAAAGAATCATCTAAGAATGAGGCAAAATTGCTGGCCGAACTGATTTTAAGTGTTACTTGTGGTTTTCTATAATCTACATAGTCACTATATCCCCAAAGAAGTTGTGTGATGTAATGGAAAAAATAATACACGCATGGTGGATTCACAGTAATCATAGTTTTAGAAGCCAGAATATACATTTGAGGCCATAACCCATTCCTCTAGTTTACATTTGAAAGTCTTGAGACCTAAGAGAGTTAAATGACTTGCTAAGCTGTGCCCAGTACATAATACCTGGTGTTGGGTAGAGTTAGGGAAGAGAAGACATGATCTTGTTCTGAGGAACTTAACAATCTCAAATGACAGGACACCACACACACATCTACTTGAGCAATTTAAGGTATAGAAAATCCAAAGTAATGTACTGAGAGCTTAGGAGTTCGCTTCCAAAAAAAAAGATACCATGGAACTTGACCTCAGGCACAGCCCATGTTGTGTGTCCTTCCCCACACTTTCAGATTCTCCATCTCCTTCCTGCCATTATTTCTCTGCTGGAAAATTTCACTATTAAATAAATAACTAATAGTAAATTAGGAGTGAGAAATTTATGAAAGAGTAATAATGAAGAGTAAATGCTAGCTACCAAGTAATTAGCTTTCAACTAATTAAGCATTGTAATGACTGTCCCCTTGAATAAGGAGCCATTGAGCATTTTAAAATGAGTTTTAGTGCATTTCACTCTACTTTCCATAAGGTAGTGTTAATTCTTTCCAAGCAAACCTGATTTTTTTCATAAAGAAAATATAGTAAAATATATAAAACATTTATCTTTTATTTCTATAAATACACTATTCAGGAAACAATTACTAAAAGAATGGAGTTACAAATTAATTCATTTTCTTCATAAAAAGTTAAAGAGAAAGACATGAATATCAAAGGACTAAGTCTTATTATTTTAAAAGCAACTGTCTCATGACTGGAAAAGTTTAAACATGTTCAAAAGTAAGTGACATCTCATGAAAAAAAGATGCAAGCTTTGAATTTTAGTGTTACATTTCTAAATGATCTTCCAAAAAGATATATGGAAGGTATTAGTCATTGCAGCAAACTGAAAGGTATATTATGATGGAATAAGGATCACATTTTTCTCTTTGAGGTGATTTATATTTAAATGAGTTCTCCATAATCCTTTAAACTGAAGTGCAAATTGGTTATCAAAGTCCTTTGCTGTAAGGGTTGTTTTACATAATAATGAATTTTACAGGGTTCCTCAAAGGGAAATATTGATTTAGGCAACATGACAGAATATTTCAGTTACAGTAACACGTCAGTGCCATAGACAGCATGTTAAAAACTTTCTAAAATCTATTTTTTTTATTAAAAAGTATAGGCAAGTATGCCTTTCTGAATTGGAAATACATTTGTAATAGAAATCTTTAATTAAGAAAGATTCCATTTAGTCTATCATTCCTCATCTACCTTAACAAGGGTTAGTGTGAGTTGACCACGTGCTAGGTACATGGCTTGTGTTTTTTAAAAATGAGCCGTATGAAAGTCGGAGGAAATGTCCATTTGCCTGTACATGGGTGTGTTGCTACTAGTCCTTGATAACTCCAATTATTATATTTTTAACTCTGTGCTATATAGTTTACATATGCCACTTTGTTCATTACTCACCATGTGAGGCAGCCATCAGTATCATTTTATAAATGAGAAAACTGTGAATGTGGTATATAGCGATTTGAACCAGAGTTATTTCTCTCATCCATTATGCTACACTACCACCTCAAATGTGCTTCTTTTCATTCTTGAGCCCTGTATGGCTCACCGCCAAGGGTACACTCCAACCCTCACCCCAGTGATATGAGTCAACAAACTGACAGGCTCCTGTGTGTGGTAGCTCAGGGGCCCTAGGTCCCCATGAGTTCTCATCATTTAGGTGTCACCCAGATAGCCTTACTTTAGTGAAATCCTGGGACAAAGCTCTGAGGAGAACCTGAGATTGGGGCTGTAAATGGGAAAGGGCACTAAATTCAGTTACAAGCTCTGAGTTTGAGACCGAGGTCTATCACTAATTAGATATACAGGTCTAGGAAAATCGATTTACTTTCCTGAGCCTTTGTTTTCTCATCTGCAAAATGAAGAGGTTGGATTTATCAAGGGCTTTCACACTTTATTTATTTATTTATTTTATAAGAAATGGAACTCTTCCAGCAAATTAAGTCTTATGTTGAATGCCAGTATCTAGAACAGATACAGGGAAGTTACACTGGTCAGAGGAAGGGCTGGGATTCGAAGAGGCATAAGTCTGTCTACCTACCGGGTCTCTTCCTAATCCCCATCTTAACTCCAAGGAGGCTTCTGAGGCATCTAAAGCCTCATAGAGCACACTTTTCAAACTGTGGCCTACTTCTAAGTTTATACCAGGTCTCATATACTTGTGACTCAAAAAATATCTGTAGCCATATGAAAAGAGCATTAGACTGGTACTAGAAAGGAGCTGGGTCAGGGCTGATAATTCAAAAGACAGAGGCTGTTAAATTGTAAAATATATGATCAAATAACTTGGCCTGTGGGTAGCCAGGTGCATGCTCTTAGTCTTGATGTTCCTGAACTTGGGTACTGAAGTCTTTCAGGGTGGCAGCAAAGGCAGGAGTTGGGCATTATAATAATTGTTGAAACCTGTCAAATTTTGCTGAAGTTAATTTAATTATATATGAATATTATATTAGCCTGATAGCATTATTCTGTTAATTGATTTTATTTTCTGAAAGGTTACTTGATATTGAGATAAATTTTCAACTGTGACTCAACTACTACTGATTATTCCATCAAAACACTTGTCCTTGCCTTTTATTTTTAGTATGAACCTTAGAAAAATTAGTTCATGTTCTCTAAAAGAAAAAAAATCACATTTTATTATTGCAACTCTTGGCTTAAAGACATTGTTGGCATATCTGTATTAAACGCTGTTAAACTCAGCCAGTGTCTTCCTGGCCCTGTACTGCTTCTGTGATTGACAACGTTTCACTGGTTCAATTCTGACCTGTCTGTGATCACAGATCACTTACCTGCCTCCGCCTTCTGCTGTTTCTCAATCTTCTCCAGGCGCCCTAGCAAGGAGTCAATTTTAGTTTTGATCTGGGTTAATTCTTTCTTGATGGTCTGTAACTCATCTGATTTCACTGGAAAGTAGAAAGAAGGAAGAAAACAACAGAGCATCAAATGCACCATAACTCACCTAGGACCGAACTCACAGGGACCCCGTATTTTCTCAAGTCTGTGTCAAATCACATAGGACATTTTTCAATTTTATCAACTTCACATTACTTCTAGTGATCCTGGAATACTGGATGATTTTGCCAATTACAAATACGGATTCTCAGTGACATGAGCGTTTAATCCTAAATCTTTTGACTGAAGGTTATGGAAATGGATAATGGAATTAAGAAATATTTTTTAAAATAACCCAATGATGCTAAATTAAATTTTACAAAATAGAGTAAATCTTCAATGTGAGAGGGATTCAGATGAAGCAATAATTAAATCATGACAGATACTACTTTGAGGAACTATGTTGTAACATGTATTTCAGCAGTCAATGATATTTTAATCCAGCTCCTTGAAGATTGATGGAAACCAGGATGTACAATTTATCCTTTAAAGAAAATGTCTTAGATGCGAGAAAACTCTTTCCAGCTCACTCAAAGCTGCTATGAAGCTTCAGTTTTCCTAAATAAAACTAAGGCAGTGAGTTACAACTCATGCCTCCCTCTAAGCCCTGGGCTTGATGGAAAGGAAAATCACAGAAGTTCTCACTGATAATTTCAATAGTAGTAGTTCCCATTCTAGATTTTTAGAGTTTAGTACAGTTTCAAAGAAAACAACTGGGGACTAACATAAGATGACAACTTTTAATTTTGCCAAGTATGGATGTTAAAAACAACAATAAATAGCCTACTATTGACTACAGTAATTATTTTATAAGGGAAAAAGGCTTAAGGAAAGAACAATCTCATATTTCGAAGACAATTCTTTAAATGAAATATGTTTATATTTGTAAAAAATTTACTGCACTGTCCTTATTTTTCTGAAAACCATTTCAATTTTATCAACTTCTCATTACTTCTAGTGATCCTGGAATACTGAATGATTTTGCCAGTTACAAATAGGGATTCTCAGTGACACGAGCATTTAATCCTAAATCTTTTGACTGAAGGGTATGCAAATGGATAATGGAATTTAGAAATATTTTGAATCCACAACAATCAGAGATGAAAGATTTTAAAGCTATTACAATGGAACAGCTATATCTGCCTCCGAGCTTTTATTAGGTGGACTGGCAGTATTCACACCTCATTCAAGAGCCAAGTTTCAATATCTTGGATACTTATTTGTTTCCAGTCTATTTATCTTCTGTCTCTTTTCCTTCTGGTTTCTAATAATCTCAGACTAGATATTCCCCAGAAATTTCTGAGGAAATTAGAGTGTTTAACTTGATTCTTTAGTCTTCAGACTTTTTTGAAAAAATAAAAAAACAAAAACAAAATGCAATTTATGTTTGCTTAAAATAGAACTATTTGTCGATTAAGATAAATGATATAATATACATGATATATTATGGATCATAAACACTAAATCTTAAGGGAAGAACAGATTTTTATATAAAAATGAGAAAACTTTTCCCATTGTCAAATCAGATTTTTTTTAAAGCAGACTTTTATTTACAACGCAAAGTAGTTTGCAAAATAAAAACTGCAAGAAGCATGGGCCCTCTAGAGTATCCCTCTGAGGAATGACTAAACTGAAAGTAGAACAGGGTAAAATAGAGAATCACTCCTCATGTCAATTACTTCAAAGACATCAAAGTACCATTGTGGAATTGCAGCTAAATTTGAAAAACATCATCTGTCACAATTGCAAATTGATTTTGCTTTGAAGAGTGGTACTCATTCCTTTGATGAAGGCATATGTAGTTTTACTTAAATGTATCAAATTTAATAGAAAATATTTTATCTTATAACATTAGATTTCAATGCAGGAGAAATAAATAGGACTATAGCTGAAAACTAACAGAATATATTTCTTAGCAACTAGAGCTACTCCTTAGCCCAGGAATGCAGTTGACTAATTTTAATTTATGTATTGCCTTAAAAAACAAGCGAATAAACCACTACTACTCCACTTTATTGAAACTACATTAGAAAACAATATAGACTCATCTGGCTGGAACTTAGAAGTCTCCAGGGAGCCAAGGTTTCATTTAAGTCTAGACTCAGGTCTAGCACTGAAAGAACATCTTTCAGATCTCAGCTGGATTATTATGGAATTTGGGTCTAATAAGTTAATGTTACTCAAGAAACAATGTTGAAATGTAACACGGAAATCCTGTCAGTTCTTTCCTGGACCCTATCAGGAAATGTTAAAGTGAGCCTCTAACCCTATGCAGGCTGCTCAGTTCCCTCTTAGAATGGGGGGCAGCAAATGCTCATCTAGGTCCTGCAAAGCAGGCTCTACAAATAGTCTTGGCTGCCTCTTGAGCAGTTGTAGAAGTCGTTTCCTCATCACACTTCAATATCTCAGTGCTGTCCTTGGGAAAAGGCTTGCCCCTTACCTAGTCCAATTGGCCTTAGTCCACTTTCTACTTTTCTTCATGCAGAGTCACTATCTATATATGGGGTACGGTTTTGTGCTATTACATGTGGTTTCTAGATGGAATGCCTGGGATGAACCTCCTCTATCTCTCATGTACTGCTCTTTCTAGCTCTCTTCTGCTTTTGTTTTCTACTTTTTCCCCTCCTGTTAACAACTTCTCTCCTGCACAGTGAATTATATTAAATCCCTATTTTTGCTTACTATTCTCTAGTAGTTGAGCATATATATATATACATTACAGATATTTTAGAAGACATTGGTAATACTATCTTCACAGGAAAAATATCTTTTGCTCTTTTTCTCCAGATAAATTTTACCACAAAAAAAACTTGTCAAAAATTATACACAAACATGGTAAAACCCCATCTCTACTAAAAATACAAAAATTAGCTGGGCATGGTGGCACACACCTGTAATCCCAGCTACTTGGGAGGCTGAGGCAGAGAATTGCTTGAACCCAGGAGACAGAGATTGCAGCGAGCCAAGATCGCACCACTGCACACCAGCCTGGGTGACAAAGTGAGACTCTGACTCAAAAAAAAAAAATTATACACAAAAGCAAACATACTGTCATAATAAAAATCTCTGGTTGTTTTGTTGAGGACAACTTATTTTTCTATGAGTGATTATAGGGCTTGAATTTAGAATTACCAAACAAAAATCAGCAAAGTGATAAATTAAAAAAATTACAAAGTTCCTAGGACAAATTACTTTAGCTTATTTTTAGGCAAGAAGAACACTAGAGAAATAGAAGTCAGGTTGCATCACTATCACTGTAGTATCTTTGTTTTTAAAAATAAGTCACATTAAATCATTTCAGATCTGCTCTCTCTATAGAGTTCATTGATTTGGTGATAAATGTTATTACATTCTGATACAGTTGACAAAATGATTGTGCCTTCTGCTGTGACATGAGATATAATCCAAAAAGAATATTAGGCACACGGGATGATATCATCTGTCTATATAAAAATCTGTGCATTTCTGACTTATGTGGTCAAAAATATTTCAATTTATTTTAATCATCTTTGGGTCAAGTCTATTCAGGGTAAATAAAGAAGTTTCAGCGAACTGTCTAGATCCGTGGTTCTTAACATGGTGATTTTGCTCTGCAGGAGAGATTCTGCTGTGTCTGGAGACATTTTTCCTTGTTATGACTTGGAGGGGGTGGTGCTACTGGCTTCTAGTGAGGATTTAGTCTGCTCAACATCCTACAGTGCACAAGATAGCCCACACCACATCACAGAATTATCTGACCCCAAATGCCGATCATGCCAAACTATTGAAACCCTGCTCTAGATATAACCTCCCTTACCAATACCATGCTTCCTATCAACTATTTAGAAAACTGAAAAATGTTTATAATCATGTGGACTTTGACAGTAAATCACATTAATTTGTTATTTATTTTCCCCAGCCATTAATACATTATTTGAATGTCCAAAACAAAGAAATAAATAAAATTTGCATATCACTTAATTTATAAATCAGTTTTAAATACAGTATTTCAACAATAAAGAATCTGAGAATCTGATGATGTACATGATTTTCCCAAAGTCATGTGATATGCACAGGTAAGAGTTTAGGCTGAAGCCTAGATTTTCTTACTTTCAATTCTACACTTTTTATTGTGCCATGCAGCTTCAGTTCATGTGAAAAATACGATCAAGGAAGCACTGTGTTTAATTCAATAATATTCAGAAAAAGAAAAGGAAGGTTCCTGGAACTCTTTATCATGATCACTTCAACGCCTCCGCTCTGCTCCCATCTGTCCCTTTCTTTATATATATATATAAATATCCTATAATAAGAAAATGAACAACTGGCCTGAAGTTATAGGACAGGTGATACCCTTGTAACATAATACATAATACAATTTTTGAAGCTAATTTACTATGAAGAGGCTAATTTGCTAGTCTAGAAAATAGTTTTCAAAAGTCAAACTTTAAAGTATTTTGCTAAAATAAATTGCAGCAACTGGTTATCACCCACCCCATAGATGAAATTTCCTAGAACAGGGAATTACATATATATGCATATTTATGTATTCATAATACTTATGCCTACATACATCTATACCCATTCTTTCTACATTTTTTAGAAAGAAAATGAAATGGAGAATGAGTGGATTTTATTCAATAAGTATTCATTAAATGCCTACTATCCGCATCTGTTCATCTTGCATTTCATTAGAAGCTGCAAGTGTATCATTTAATTTATTCCCAATATGCAAATCAGAATTGTTAAACTTACTTTTGGATTTGAATAGTGAATATTAGAGAAGTTAAGTAATGTGTTTAATTAAGATTGCTTAGCAGGCTGGGCATAGTGGTTCAGCCTCTAATCCCAGTGCTTTAGGAGGCTGAGGCAGGAGAGTTGCTTGAGCCAGGAGTTTATGATCAGCCTGGGCAACATGCTGAGATCCCTAACCTCACAAAAAATAAGGAAATTAGCCAGGCATGGTGGTATGCGCCTGTATTCCTGGCTCTTCAGGAGGCTGAGGTGGGAGGATAGCTTGAGTGCAGGAGTTTGAGGTTACAGTGAGCTATTCGATCATGCCACTGCATTCCAGCCTGGGTGACAGAGTGATACTCTATTTCTAAAAAATTTTTAAAAATGTTCTTTAAAAAGATTGCTTTAGCCAATAGGCAACAATTCAAGTTTAGAGTGGGCTGCCTGACTCCAAAGCCATGGGCATTTAGGTCCCACCCTCCTACCCCCTACTGCCCATCATGGTGAACTGCCTCCCTGGTCTCATGGACTCTATAACTAGTGACAGACAAGAAACATGTAAGTAATTTATTATTATACATATAAAATACAAAAAAATGAGAAATAGTAAAAATGTTCTGTCACTTGATATTGAAATTATCTCCCATTTTTAAATTTTCTGGTCCCCCCTGCCCCCGACCAGATATAAGTGCCTGAAAATGAAAGATCATGTCTATTTTGTCTATGAAATAGTTCCTCAGGGCTCATGTCTATTTCATCAATGGAAAATTAGTACCTGTCTGTGTTAGGTGCTGATTAATTGAACTTGTATCAGCCATGTGGGCAAAGAGAAAAGATAAATTAGTTTTGATGATAACTGATTGTGAAAATAGTCACAAAAGAATGAGTTTTTGAGTTATGACTGAAAAGATACTTTAGATTTCAGCAAGCAAAAACAGTCTTCTAAGTAACAGAAGTAGCAGATCTCAAATCACATAGCTTGAAAATACATGTCATACCGATTTCTTTTAGACCCTGGAGTGTAGGCCAGAATTTGTCCCCTTGTTTCACCGACTGATGCAACATATTCTGTAACTAATTTTCTCTGAACTGTAGCATTTCTAAAGATTTGGTTCAAAGTGAACTATAAAATGTATGACAAAAAGTAAAATGCAAAAAGCAAAAATAGTAGTGATGTCACATTTCACAAATGTTTAAGAGTATAATCTGTGCAAAGCATAATTAACTTGAATGAATTTGTAATTGAAAATAGAAAGATTAGATGTGCATACAAATAACTATAACATGAAGCAGAACAGTGTAAGTCCCATAATAAAAAAATGAACAACTGGCCTGAAGTTAGAGGACAGGTGATGCCCTTGTAACATAGAGGGGTCTAAACTTGTCCTTATAACAAGAGGAAATTTATTAGACAAGACACACAAAGAGAGAAAACAGCGTGAAGACATGGGGAGAAGATGGTCATCTACCAGTCAATGAGAGAGGACTGACACAGATCCTTACCACACAGCCATCAGAAGGAACCAAGCCTTCTGACATTTTGATCTCCAACTTTCAGCCTCCATCATTGTGATAAAATAAATTTCTGTTGTTTAAGCCACCCGAACTGTGGTACTTTGTTATGGCAGCCCTCGCCAACTAATGCCACCCATCATATAGATGTCCTAAAATATCATTTTGAGCAGGTAGCACTTTGCTGAGAATTTTTTATCTTGGCCCTGCATGAAATCCAAACCCTTCAATACTCTGCACAGTTTTTCATTATCCTTTTACCCATTTTTATATCTTGTTTGATAATAATGTCCTCAGTTTATTAACTGACATTCCTAGCAGTAAATCTTCACTTCAGATAATAATAGTTATTATTTTTACTGTCACAGTATTATCTATTAAGGCTTTTATATTAGCCGACACTGTTCTAAGAGCTCTACATGTGCTGGCTCATTCAATCCTCACAACTCTACAGAGAAGGCAGTAAGATTATCATTCCCATTTTATAGATGAGGAAAGTAAGGCACAGCAAGCAAGTACCTTGCTGCAAAACACACATAATAAATGGCTGAGGCACTATTGGATTCTAGGTTCAGCAATTTCATATTTCATACTCTTAACTGCTATAATAATTATAGTAGTAGCAATAATTAACCTCATTGAACACTACTATGTGCCTAAGCATTTTATACACATAAGTAATTTAATTCTTACAATAACTATTGGATACACAGTATATTATTTTTAATTTCCAGGTAGAAATTAGAGGTATATAGGGGTTAAAGGATTTCCCCAAGGCCACGATGGTAGTATACTATGGAACAGACTCCACTCCAGGCAATCTGACAGGAAAGCCTCTGTTCTTCTCCACCCAGATCCTGTCTCCCAGAAAGCAAGCATCTCTCATTCTATCTTTCCGAATCCACTGGCTCATCTAAACTCAATTCAAAATCCTCTGTTAAGCCTTCTCTAACCTTTCCGGCCAATAGTACATTCTCTCTTTAAAAATCTCTAAAGCAGAATATACTTTGCCTAGGATAATGGATGGATGGGAATGTTTAATGATATGTTGCTGAGTATTAATATTATTTCTCTGGTTGATGCTTTATCGCTGTATTTCAATCATACTTTTGAGGGGAGGAACCCAACATAAGAAAGCCTTCTTAGCATTGGGGATAAATTCTCAATTTTAACTTTAATTGAATTGTCTTTAATTTCCTGTTAGATGCTTCAGGGCATTTATATTAGTTTGTCACCTATTCTGTCACTGAAAGTGCATTGACAGGTCCCCAAAGGCATTCAAACTTACTAGAGTCTTTCTTGTTAGACATTAGAATTTAGATTAATTCTTTAAAGAAATTGATTTGATCGAATTTTTTTTTTCCAGAGGGCATCAATTTTTCCACTAAGAAACTACAGCTAAAGCTCACTGATATTCATGTTTTCTCTTTTGTAAAATGCTAATCTGCAATGTCACATTTTCTTTATTTTATGACTCTATGATGTCAGGAAAGGACAAGTTGATTATAGTTTTAGTTCAATTTGATTTTAAAAGGGACAGAAATGCCTAGTGGCAATCTATTTAAAGCAATTCATTTTAAATGCTTATCAGTATTCATTTTTGGTAAATTATGACATTAATATATTTTCTTTATATAGTTTTCTCCTTAGCAGAATTCAGTCATATTACAAATTCTGAAATAAGAAATGACAAATTATCCAAGCTATAACATTAATTTCCTCTTCTGAACTTGCCAAACCATTAAATGCTGGAAACAGCTATTAATTAAAGAGTAAGCTATATACCTTAGTAAATCTTTATTCAAATTATTTCAATATTAACATCGTATATTTTAAACTTCACTGATACTTTTCATTTGTGATTTGAGTTAGAAACTTTTGTTATTTCCAGAAACCAACCTAATTATAAAAAGTACTATAAATTAATGAATATTTATACATGCACATATATATTTTATTCACCTATATGTATACATAATGTAATCTGCCTATATGCTCCTAAAAAGAATATTAAATCATGATTCTAGTTATGCTTGCCAGTGAATTATAAATTTTTATTAATGTTTCACTAAAGTAACACTAATCAACAGTTAGCTTTTGTGACTTGAGCTCTAAATTTATAGAACTATATGAAATGAATAGAATAGATCAGTCTGTTGTCTTTCTGTAATAACAGGGGGCTGGCATCATGCTCAAGTACATCATGGCTGGCTGCCCCTTGTTTCTGGGTAATCTCTGGGATGTGACTGACCATGACATTGACTACTACACAGAAGCTCTGCTGCAGGGCTGGCTTGGAGCAGGCCCAGGGGCCCCTCTTTTCTACTATGTAAACCAGGCCTGCCAAGCTCCCTGACTCAAGTATCTTACTGGGGTTGCACCTATAGCCTATGGCTTGCCTGTCTCTCTGCAGTAATCCCTTGGAGCTATCTTATTGATGCTGGAAGCCACATGACTATTCTACCTCCAAGCTTAGATTTAATCCTTAGGATAAATCTTTTGAAGTGATTTTTCCCCAGTGTTTTATATGAAACATTTCCTTTTGATTTAACCTCAATATAATAAAGATACATCACTTTACAAAAGTAAGTAAAATTAACACAATTATATGCTGAATAGATTTTAAATGATCATTTGTCTTGATTGTCCTTACAAAATCTTTTTATCCCATAATTTATCTTTCTACCCATTGCTTATCTATATCTTTCCAGCATAACAGAGATACTCTAGGATGCACAGTTCCAAAGAATGATTGCTGCTAAAAAATAAAACACACCACATTTCTTTCAAAGTATCTCTAGTTTGTATTTAGTAGTCCAGTTTTCAGATTTAGCCTTTTTTCAAGACTGTCGCATCTTACACACACAAACACACACACACACAAACACACACAGAAAGAAAAGATGAAATTAAACCTCATGTGTGATTTACCATTGGACTTAAGGATAGATTCTTATGTTACATGTTGTAATGGTTACAAACTGTAAAGTCTCTTCACATTATTTCTCCAAGTAGCTGACTTTGGCAATTTGTCTTTCTATAAAAATCCCTTCATCGTTTATTTTTTCCAATGTAGGAAACAAGTCATTGAAATTTTCAACACTTGGAGACTTTTTGAGAGACAGAAACTTGTGTATACTCCACATTGGGGTGACCTAACCTCCAACGAGTTGCTGCAGAAACTCCTTTTCTTTTATTACTAAGACTCAAAATGGAATTCATATTTATCTATCTACAGAATAGATACATGAATACAGAATTACATAGAAATCCATAAATCTATTTAGTGTGCTATTGAAGTTATCTTAGTTAGGTCCACAAAGTTTGTTGAGTACAACAAACTTTAGCCTTTTCAGAAGCATCAGTACCTTCCTGCATTTTGAGCTGCATTTTGTAAAAACAAAGTATTTCAATAGTGATTCTTTCTCAGTATAGTGCTGAAATAAAAGGCAGTGTTCTACAGCAGATAGCACATAGGCATAAGAACTAAGAGACTCTACTATGTCTATTAGCTATATGACTTTCTGTGTTTACTCATCAATAAAACTGGGATAATAGTATTTGCCTTACTTGTCTTAAATGGTTGGGATGCAGAGTAAATCCAAGTCTCTACAGTGGCTTAGCAAGCTGCATTGGAACTTGCCCTGTGTCTAACTCTCTGACCTGATCCCCAGCCAGACTTTCTCTCTCTGGCTCGGCTCTGTTGCAGCCACACTGGCTTCCTTATTGTTCCTTGACTATTCAACTTAAGGTCTCTGCACTGATCATTTTCTCTCCACAGAATGCTCTGCCTCTGACAGCTTCAAGGTCACTTTCTCTTTTCCTCACATCCTTTAGGTTTCCACTCAAATGTCACCTCAATCAATGAAATATAGTGTTCCCAACTTTCTCTATGTGTTTATTCTTTTACCTATTGGTCAGCTTATTATCTGTTTGTTTTCTGATAAAAGGCAATCTCAAGGAATATGGGAAATTTTGTTATCCTTTCTTTAGGAATAATATTCTAACATAAAATTTTTTTTCTGTATCACTCCATATAAAAATTCAGCAATGTGTTTAGTTGGAAAGTTTGTATCACTGCTTTTTACCAATTAATGTGAAACTATGCAAATATTATTTTACTTTTTATGACATTAAATATATCTTCAGATACATATATCTTATCATAATTTATCACTGTATGGTAAATTATGCTTTTAACATCTCTATAGTTTGCCTCTCTTAATTGCTCAAATATTCAAACCATGAACTAATTTTGTATGTTTCTCTGAAAAGACAGTTTATGCACTCCCTTTGGAAGTAAAATTATTTCTTCATTAAAAGCAACATATTATATTTCAGTACTTTAATATATCACAAGCTAAGCCAAGAGCACAGTGTTATTTGCTCTGATAAAATACTTTTCCAATTGGTCCTGGATTTTTGTTAGACATTTTTGTGTTTGTCTCCCCTACTGCAACACAGTATGGTGGAAAGCAGAGACCATTTTTTATCCATCTTATGATTTTCTAACACTTTATACATAGCAGGCCCTTCATAACTATCTGGTTAATTTATTGAATATAGGCATTCGTGCAATGATAGTTAATCCCTCCCCTCTTTAAAGAGAAATAAAATGAAGGACATTACTTACATTTAGAACCTGTTGACCCACTGGCAGTAGATCTCGATCCACCTTTCATGGAAAAGACTCCTTTCCCCCTGCGAGTCGTTGTGACTGCCACTCTGGGACGCTTCAGCGGAATTACTGCACGGGGAGGTGGAGGCACACGCCCGTGGTAATCAAATAACCTTTACAAAACACAAATGGGACTGAGAGTTGGTTTGATGCCCGAGAGTTCTATCAAATATGTGAAATGTTGAACAGAATGTCCTGGTAGAAAATTTCAATAAATGTTTTCTTTCTGCTGCTGTTCTCTAATATTCAGATGCAGGTATTTATTGGCAGATTTAATTTTCACTAAGAAAATAGGATGCTAATATAGTCTATGCTTTCTGGACTTTAGAGTGTGACCTCCAAGAGGAACTCATTTGTAAGGTATGAAAGGACAAGGAGCTTTGCTCCAACAGTACCATGCAATTTATTGAAATTATGCTGACCTTCATTCCTAAATATATTTCTTTGCTTGGTAAAACAGATTTACACTTCTTATGAACAGAAATATTCCTCTTACACATCAAACACTTATTAGCACATTAGTTTAAAAGAGGAAAAGATCTTGCAGAACAGGAACAAAGAAATAAAATTACTGTTCAAACAGTAAACAGCCCAGCAAGATAAAAAGTAAAACCAGCTTCAAGAAAACAGCTATGAGAGACAAATCAATATGGTGCTTCAGCTCACTTTAAGCATCTTTTCAGTAACAAAGGCTCCTCTGATTGCAGACAAAAGGAGACAGTTTGAATGACATGAAGCTAGCATGAGGATAAAACTGTTGACTACTTACGGTGGGAAATATTTATCAAGATATCTTTTAATTATTCTGACCATTTGCTAGATTTGCAAATTGAGACTAGAGATATTTTATAGTTAGATATTACAAGCATATTTAACAAAAAAATCAATAAAACTTAAAACCTTTGCCGAAAAGTGAAAAATGATATTCACCACAATCAATTAATTTCCATTAAACAATGAAAGGAATCAAGGTATAAGGGTTAACTCATTTATAAAAATATATAATTCATAGATTCAGAAGCTTCATATTATTTGTACTGCATCCACATATACAACAAATTTTTATATGACAGCACATTTGAGTAACCTAAAAGGTCAATGAAAAAATACTGGGATACATTTCCTCATTTTCATGACTATTTTCCAGTGAACTAGACATGTAATTACATTATTCACTATAAAGAAAATAGCATTATTGACTTAGAATTATGATGGTTACATATTTTATTGTGACAGAATAAAATATTGGATTACATTCTTATAATTACTTTAAAACAGTCAATAAAAACAATCTAATATGAAAGTCAGAAATGAGAAACTAGAATGGGAAGAAAATAAAAAAAACAAGTTCTATAATAGGTTAATTCATAAAATTACATCTTGTTTATACATACAGATGAAAATGTGATCATCTACTTTTAGGAAATAATATATGAAATATAATAAAAGTTAAGATAGACTGGTTTCCAAATATTCACTTAGAGACATTTAAAACTATTATACTGTGAGGTGAGGGAAGCACAAAAAGCACTATTAAACCAAATTTAAAGCAAAATTCCTTAGTATTAAGAATATCTCCTACATTAGAGACTTAGGGTATTCGAAAATGATTTAGAACATGCTGGGGAAAAAACTAAGAGATATCTGGAAAGGAAAAGAAATGAAATGAGACAGAGTTCAAGAGAGGTGCCATCTTCTGTGACTAAGCAAAGTCCATTAGAGCTGAAGAACAGCTAGCAAAGAACAGGTCATGGATGTCAACACATAATAGTTTACTTCAAAGAGCACAGGCAGGATGAGGCTGAAAAGGGTTATGAATATCATCCATACCACTAGGGGCTTGAGAATCAAAAGGGTCAGCTAGACCTGCCCCTCATTTCAATCACAAAACAAGATCTACATTAGTTATTTATAAGTTGAATTCACAGAGCACCTTAAGTCAGTGAACCAAAATACAAAGGCACTTTGCATGAGCTATAACACCCAAAACTATTGAGCGAAAAGAAAATATGACAATTGACTGATCTCTTCTAGAGTAGAAGTTGCTGCTTGAAATGAAAGGCAAGCTCTTTTAGCAGGACCATTTCCCTAGGACACCAATGTGTAGTTTTACAGGTTCATTAAACAAGCCAATCTATAAACTGGGTTAAGAAAATCTCTAAAACACAATCAAAATATATAATGATGTAAGAGTGCTATAGTAAAAATACAGGCCAAGTAAAGTTCACTATATTCACTGCTACTTTAATTGCAATGTAATTTAATACTACTTTTATAGGAAACAAAAATGTTTATCAATATTTCTATTGCTTCCCCCAGCCAAGGATTACCAAACCTCCAACGGTGGCATGGCCTGATCTTATGCTGAGAAAGAGCCATACTTGCTCACTGTATTTATGATATGCTTTTAGTATGGGGCATACATTTTAGTAATATACTTAGTACTTTACTAAACAACTTTCCTTTGGTATAAATTCCTATGGTGAGTGGCCTGTTCTCTGAATATTTTGGTGAGCTACTTCAAAGGAAAATGACTATTTTTCTTTCTCTCTCTCTTGTTTTTTTGAGACAGAGTGTCACTCTGTCACCCAGGCTGGAGACCAGTGTTGTGACCTCACTGCAACCTCTGCCTCCTGGGCTTAAGCAATTCTCCCACCTCAGCCTCCCAAGTAGCTGGGACTACTGCATGCCACCGTGCCCGGCTAAATTTTTTTGTAGAGATAGCATTTTGCCATATTGCCCAGGCTGGTCTCGAACTCTTGGACTGAAGTGATCTGCCCAACTTGGGCTCCTAAAATACTGGGATTATAGGCATGAGCCACCAAGCCTGGCTGGATGACTTTCACCAAGGTATTGGGTAACGTTTTACCAATTCTTTCTTCCACTTTGATGGGATGTTGGGCAGCATCAGGACTTAACTATTTTAATGTGATAGGTCATTCACAAAACAAAATTGGGAATGCGTGAGGCAGGAGAATAGGGTCTGGAGGCAGGGAACCTAAGGCTGTTTCATGCTGACTTCCTAGAACTAAATAAAAAGGAAAACCCCACCTTTCTACGCCCAAGTAACAAAAGGACCAGAGGCTACTCCCTTTGCGCCCCTCCTCATCCTGCCACCTTTTTCTGCATGGCCGATGAAAAATTGAAAGTACCTCTGATTGGTCCCCTCCTGCAACCAATCGGACTGATTGTGGGCCACTACTTAATATACATAGGGCCAAGCAACCAATGGGAAACCTGTAGAGAATATTTAAACCCCAGAAAATTCTGTCACCAGGCTCTTGAGCCCTTATGCTCGGTTGGCTCCCACCCTGTGGAGTGTACTTTCATTTTCCACAAACCTCTGCTTTTGTTACTTCATTCTTTCCTTCCTTTGTTTGTGCGTTTTGCCCAATTATTTGTTCAAGAACCTGGACATCCTCCACCAGTAACATGGGCTAACACGAGGGCATAATTTTTAATTTTACAACTTTTAATGGACCTGAAGACTTTCTTAATTTTCACTGGGCACTCTTGAGTCAATTAGAAATAAAAGAAGGGAAGACTGGATGTTGTCCTAATGTACAAAAACATAACAAGACAAGGATAGAAAGCGGGGAAGGCTTTCTGGGATTGCAAGATGGGATATAGGGGTTCTTCAAAATCTAGAGGGAAGTAGGTGAAAGGCAGCCCAAGAAAGACAGGTATTGGCCTTCTCATCAGAATTCGGCCTACAGTAAATCAAAGAAATTTTACCTTTATCAAATATTAGATTGGCAAATAGTATTGAGACTAAGGAACTAGTTCATTTAAGATTGTAGACTGACAGCAGAAATGGCAATCCAGCAGAATTAAATGGAATCTAAATCTCCGGGCTAGTGAAAAGCTTTAATTTTTTTCCTTCCTCTTGTTTTTCTTGTTCCTTACCCTTTGGAGTTATATTTCCACTCCTTTCCTTTAATAGCTCTTAATTTTCCCTAATATTTCTTGGTCAGGATAATTTTCTCCCAAATACTTACTCATCAAATAGATAATGGTTTATAATGAAGCCAAACATATAATAATAATTCTTTCCTCAAGGTCCATTTTACAGTGAAAACTCTAAAACACCTGCTGTCAAGTAATAAATTTAAAAAATTCAGTCCGATTTTAATAAAACCAACTCATGGAGAAAATTTGAGAATTTAATTTCTTTATTTAATAAACGTTTCTATTTTCTATGTACCCTTTTCTTATTTTGCCTTTTAATGCTTTAAATAATATCTGACATATGTAACTTTATTAGCTAGCAAAAGCTAAAAACTGGTAATATTAATTTTAATAGTAGTTTATTTGATAAAATAGACAACTTTTCTCTAGGAAGAATAAGGACATTTGATTTCATCTACTGTTCTTAAACAATAATTGTTTTTGGACAAAGGTAATTTAATTTAAAAACTAAGTGCCTTTTGGACAAAGACATATTAACAAAGCAAACATTATTTTAAGTGTCTTTTTTAAAAAAGAGCTTGTTATTATTAAGCTTTAGCAATAATAAAGTAACATTTTGGAAAAAAAAAAGTACATAAAAAAACTACAACTCTAAGTCTCTGACCCCAGAACAACTACTATAATCCTTTAATCTTTTTTATAAGCATCCATATTTTTCACATAATTGAAAACATAATATATGTACAGTCATGTATTCTAGCTCATTCTCTTTGGTTTATATTAAAAACATTTCTCAGGCCTGTTAAATGGTCTTCGTAATGTTTATTTTAATGGCTGTGGGGCATTTTCTCAGGTAGATACACCACATTCTAATAAATCATTACCTGATGGCTAAACTTCTGACTTGATGCTTATATTTTACTGTCAACAAACGTGGTTTAAAACACAAGAAAAGAAACTGAAAAATGTAATATGTGTGTTGTATTTTATTACTGAATATTAAAATTTCATTTTAGATTAGTAGTAACTTCAAACATTTTCTGGTATTTACCTGTTTCTTTCTAAATTGCCCTCATGAAAACAATTCTTCTTTTTCCTTGTTCATGAATCAAAACTTATAGTTACTAAGTAGTTGATGCTAACAAAAATATTTGGTCTTCCCTAGGGGGCTAAAATTTCTGGGCTACCCAGAGGCAAAACCTGAGAACAAATTCAGGGCCATATTCTCACCAGGACCTTTCAGTAGCTCTACAAAGATCAATAACCAGAGGACCAGAGAAGATCTTGCTTCATGTCTTGATTCAATCTCCAGCCTTCCTTTTCATTATGCTTAACTTTGACAGATGTATAGTATATAAAACCAAAGTAAGGTGCCTATTCATTTCTAAGAAGGGATAGATTTGAAATCTACACAAATAATTCTTACAGGCTGGTAGTGTATCTGTTCCCTGTACTGTTTAAACTACTCAAAATTCATAAACTCTGCCTATAATTTCTACTCTGACTTCAAATAAATCTTTGGTTACAGTTGAATCAGAAAATAATTTTAAAAGGCACACTCTACCTGAGACCAGTAAATGAGTAAATTCCATTGCTCTTTTTTGTTATTAAATTTTCCAAGGTTTTCTGTGAAGTTCTCTCCTTGGATCACACGGAAATACTTCTTGAACATGCTTTTAAAGGCAAGTTGATTGCAATCTTGAATGATCTCTTTTGCAATATTTTGATTCTAATACAGTCTGTATTTTATCTAACATTGCTAACTGTACATTTTGTATACAGCTTTGTGTAATTAAAAAGTTAATAAATTCAAATGGTGTTGTGGGGTTATAAGCCACTAAAACGATTTTCTCATTTAATTCTTGTAATTCTGTAAGGTCAGTAGTGTTAAGCCATTTTGCCCATGAAGGAAACTGGCACAAAAAAGAGATGACTTCTCCAAGCTTAACCAGTCAACACATGTGCATCTAGTCCTGAAATTCATGTCTTCTGACTCCAAATAATACCATTTGTCAAGTGTACCATGCTGTTATTTTCAAACATTTCAAATGGAATACCATACTACCAGAGGATAGTTCAAATTTGCATAACAAAACATTGTTTCTTGTTAATATGTTTTCCAATATTCATGAATATATATCGTGCTCTCTAATCAACTATCTGAAACAACTGTAACTTAGTGTTCTTGCGTTAACTGCAAATCTAGTAGTTTCTTGGATCAATTAACACAAAATCAAAATGGTTCCAGAATTGAACAATGCCTATTTTGGATCATTTAAAATGTATATGTGTTTTACATAGAGGTAAAACACCTGTGGCATTTGTTTTTCTCTATTAATAAAAGTCTCCTTATCACTGGAAATTATAAACTGATCAGTGCTTTTCCTAGTATTATTGAAAAAAGAGGTTGGATTTAGACAGCCAACATTGCAGAAGTTAAAAACTTTCCCTAGGGAGATTAAATATAATTTTAGGTATACATCTCCTTTTACTTTGTTAGAGTATAAATACTTACATTTAATGTATTAACATACAATGTCCTACATTTAGAGTCATACATGGACCTTTAAAAGAAAACGCCATTCAATGCTGTAAATTATTGGGCAATGCTTTGTGTAAAAGAGAAAAGATAAGAATTTAGAATAACCACTCATCTACTCTTTAATGATACTCTTCATGATCCCTGAAACCATGAATAGACAGGTCAATGAATCACAGTAAGGTGGAACATTGTGTAAAGAAGTTTTCTAAGCTAAAACTATCTAAGGGTTGGAAACCTTCAATCACATTAGAGTCTCCAAACCTGGCAGAAATAGTATGACAATATAATGTGGACATATGTCAGTTATTAAGCTATTGTTTCTTGGTTTCAGACCTACCCTTAGCCACAGATGATGGGTTTGGAACTCCGAAAACCACGCTTCTGGAGGTGAGGGTTAGGGTTGGGGTTGGGCAGCTAGCTCCCTGCTGGGCTCAGCCAATAAAGGACCTAAGAAAGAGACTGCAAGGTTGGAGCAAGAAAAAGGGACCTGCTCCTTCTTGTTTTGCTTTTTATTTGTGTTTTGGCTTCCTGCTCTTTTCAGCATTACCCCAATCTAGTTTCTTCATCCTGGCAACAACAATTCATTCCAGTAGCATCAGCAGAATCCAGTCTGAGTAATTTTGCAACACTTGGAGAACAGCCACTCCACGTTCCCTCAAAGACTCCAGCACCTGTCAGCCCATATCCCCATCTCAGAGATTTGGGTGTCAGCACCACATGTTCTCCTTGTGGACTCAGACACAGCAGCACCATCTGAACAGAATCTCCTATGCATAGTTTCAGCTCTGGTAGGCTCTTTTTCTACAGCAATTTCTGAGACCCCAAATCTTCCTTTGTTTCTCCAGCCCTAGAGGTGGTAGCAGCTTCCTGCAGTCGCTAACTCCAGTATATCACAGTGTTGTCTTTTTGCGTTTTCAGTTCTTTAATACCGAGTTAACGAGTTTCTATATGCAATTAGCCCTGTTATATGTAAGTAGTGTAATTTCTGTTTTCATGACCTAAACAAGCAGCATGGGGTTAACAGAAACAGCTGAGCGCTCTCTGCAGGCAAGTGTGATCAGCTGCAGCTGGAATGCTTTGGGGGAGTAGGAGAGGGAAAACTGGGAAAACAGAATAATCCAGAGATGTCCCAAATAAGCTATTATGGAAGACAAACTGACCAACCAGTTTGTTTCTCAGTTATATGGACACTGCTGTATGAATGTCAATATGAGAAATACATCTACCATTATTTTTTTTTCTTTTTCTTTCTTTTTCTTTTCTTTTTTTTTTTTTTTTAAGACAGAGTTTCGCTCTGTCCCCAGGCTGGAGTGCAGTGGCACGATCTCGGCTCACTGCAACCTCCGCCTCCTGGGTTCAAGCAATTCTCCTGCCTCAGCCTCCTGAGTAGCTGGTATTACAGGTGCCCACCACCACACCTGGCTAATTTTTGTATTTTTGGTAGAGATGGGGTTTTACCATGTTGGCCAGGCTGGTCTCAAACTCCCCACTGCAGGTGATCCGTCTGCCTCGGCCTCCCAAAGTGCTGGGATCAGGCGTGAGCCACCGCGCCTGGCCCCATTATTGTTAATGGTTACTGTTAACTGTTAATACTAGCTAATGTTGATTAAGCACTAAAAAATACCAGGCATAATGCTGATCATTATGTTACCTCATTTAATTCTTAGAATGATTTCATGAATTAGGAATTAATTTCATGCTCACCTCCCAGAGGACATAACAGATTTTGTGATATTAACTAACTTGCCCAAGTTTGCACCTCTGCTAAAAGAGAGAGAAAAAGAAAACACAAATGCAAGAAGACTGTAACTTATGAGAAATGACTGTGGATTAGTAGTGACTCTGTAAGCTATGTATCTTGTCCAGCCTCTCCATTCTGTTTTTACTTCATGGTATTCTATGTTTATAGGGAACTCTTGAGTATATCCACTAGTGGCAGATGCTTATGTCTTTCTTAGCCAAGTGCCAAAAATGGAAAATAAACTAATGAGAGCACAGACTGCTCAGACAGTCTGTTAACAATACAACCATACTGATCTATTTCACACTTACATGCCAAACAGATTGTACATAAAACAAATAAATGATTTTGAAAATTGTTCATACTGTAGCTAAGTTCTTGTATAGTAGAGAGTCACCTGAAAGCTACAGCCTGTCTAATTATTTGACTATTTAAGGCTCTTGTTATTTGGCAAGTAAGATGGAACTATTGATTATCTATCTATCTATCTGTCGATCTATCTCCATCCATCCATCTATCACCGATCTAATCTAATGATTTTATTGAGCTAACATTTCTAAATAGTAAAATGCAAATCCTGGCTTCCTTTTAAAGATGAGAAAACTGAAAACCTGACTTGCCTAAAGTTACAAGGCTAGTTACCATGTCAGAGGCATTCAAACCAGAGCGACTCCATCTTGAGTGAGGGCTAGGAAGAATGAGGCTGGGACTTGCTGGGCTGCATTCTCAGGAGGTTAGGTATTTATTCCTAGCTTCTAGATGTTTATGGTTAAGAGAACAGATTAATAATGTTTACTAAACAGACCCAGGCCCAGGAATGTCTTGATATCTCCATATCTTGAGAACAAAAGCATTCCTAATTTTGCTTTAAAGATAGTCATATTGATTCTTGCAAAATGCAGTAATTAGAAAAATGTATCCTTTATCACAAACCCTTGTAGTAGAGCACAACTCCCCATGGTTTTTGTTGTTGTTGTTGTTGTCCTATGTATAAACAAGCATTGTACCTAGGGCAGGCACGTCCTTCCTCTTACTTTTGGGAATACTGGGAATACTCTACTCTGTCTATGGAGTAGCTATAGTTTCACCACCTTTCTTTCTTAATAAACTTGCTTTTGTGCTGTGGACTCGCCCTGACTTGTTTCTTGCAAGACCCAAGAACCCTCTCTTGGGGTCTGAATTGGGACCCCTTTCCGGTAACAACCAGAACTTGGGTCTCCTACGGTGTAGAGTAAAACTCCATGTTAGGTGGAAATTCTTTAAATGTATAAGGAAGTCATATGATAGAAAATAAAAGATGCTAAAATGGTTTTATATAGACAGAGTATAAGACAATGTATATTAATTGAAAACTTTATTCGTAGCAAGTGAAAAAATAGCTATAGTAGAAAATGTCTTTAAACTTGTCAAAAAGTAACATTTTCAAATAGTATAAAAACAGTCTAGATATCCTTCCTTAATAGTAAATGGGATTATTTTAATGCTGCCAGATATTTGCATCACTTTTAGAATAAGTTATGTTTCTTAATATTTAAAATATATTTTATAGAAATTATAAAATTTCTATAAAATGCTTTGAGAAAATCATTCTTAAAAATTATTTTTTTGTCAGAAAAGGATAACTAGTGAAATAAGTTGCTTAATTCAGTAGTTTGAGCATTGCAGCAATGAAGTTACAGTTGTGGGTCTGATTCTCAAGTAGGAATCGCATAGCTCCATAGGCTGATATTGCCCTCCCCATTGTGCATATTCACATAGTTGGTTATTGAATCTAAATTGGATGCCTAGATTATGATCATAGTTCTGTCACTAATTAGCTTGGTGACCTTGGGAAAATGACTGTGTCTCTAAATCTAAGGAGATGAATTAATAATACAGAGTATCCACTATGTGTGAGGTTTACTGATAGTCCCCAAGGATACAAAGATAAGCAAAACTGAACATTGTTCAGGTGGGGGAAGGAAGACAGACATGAATCAAACACTGCAGAAAGAAATATAGCAATAGAAATTAGGAGAGGTGCTGTGAAGTAACAGTGCTGGGTGCTGAGCGAGAGGAACAGAGGAACCTAATTTAATCTGTGAGGGATGTTCATGCTGAGATCTGAAAGATGAGGAGTCAAGTGAACCAGGTAGTGTAGGGAGGTATGAGGAGATGGAACAACACAGAGAAAGGACCTGAGGCAGGAAGAAACATGGAATTCTTGTGGAACTTACAAAAGGCCCTAGAGGCTGGAGCAGAGAGAATAAGACCCTTTCAAGGATCACAGTTACTTCCTCTTTAAAACATCTATTGAAAAATTTTTTCTAAGTTTGCATTTTTATACAGTACCTAAGGTTTTTTTTTGTTGTTTGCATAATACTCATAATTAAAGGCTTAAAATATATTTACCTCATTTTTTAATCCAGTAATCTATCTATATATAGTTGATCCTCATCTCTGATATGCATAAGTTTCAGTTACTGATATTAGTTAAATAACACCAGTTCTCCGACAACACAAATTTTAGTTACTACAACATATAAACTGTAAGTAATTTAATAAAGTCCAAACTTTGCTTCTAGCTTTTCCACAAATAAATGCATAAATAATAAATGTGCATGATAATAACAATGATCACTAATCACATTCCATCTTTCAAAGTCTGTCAATGATTTTTTTTGCTGTTCATTGATTATTCACTTCACTCACTTGTTTCAGATCATTAATTGTAATGCTTCCTTATCTCTCAGTGATAAAACGTGGCATTTTGCAAAATTGAATAATCAAAAGAAATAATTGATCAAAGATGAAAATGCAGCAAAGAATCGAAGAGTGATAATACTAGATGTGAAACTCAAATTAAATGTAAATGAAATTACAGAAGAAATAGCTCACTATAGGGATACTGATACTCCTCTACTCAAGAGACTCTAGGTATGGAGTCAGAGGAACTTAGTAAAGGCAAACTTATTGACATAAGTGAGGAAAGTGGATGTGATGTGATGAAACGTATAAAGCTATGGAGGGGAAGTGACCCTGGCAAGAGAATCACACATTGAAAGAACTCTCAGAGATAGTTCACAACATTGATAGAATGTCAAAGCTAATTCAACCTTAGAGAGGAGTATCCAACAAGGGATAAAACAGATGCCTACTCCATATCCTGTCCTGAGTTAGGAAATGAGAAGGCATGCACTGTTTCAACTACTTTTGATAAGTGTTCTTTACAAAGAACTAAAACACCTTAATTCTTAATATTTTATTGTTTTAAATTATAGTATACTAAATAACAATTAACTTTACTATAGTTTCCCATTAGTTTATAGAGAAGAGAATAAAAGTTGTTAATGTTTTGACAAACATGTTTAAGATCATGAGACAATCCTGTTTTTTCCTCATTGGATGGTTTCATCTTGCATCATCACCTTTATGGCCTCCTACTGTCCTGCAAAGCAGGAACAATCTGTAAATTTTACAGACTCTACCCAATATAGCATTTTCAATGTTTTATTATGGACTTTAGAAGGTTGGAGTTATTTTTCTGAGTTTTCAAACTCTTGATCTTGAAGGATTCTAAATCAACAAATGACTTGGCAGATAATATTAGTTAATTAAATCTTTAGGATTTTATCTAAGTATTAGACACCAAATCTTAGGTTTGAGCACCTCCAAAGTCCTAAAATTCCAAGATCCACTGTACTCAAGTAAGTATAATGAAAATATAAAAATCTGTATATTTTGTTGGGATTTAGTATTTTAAACTATAATAATATTGTTTTAAATACCATAATTAAGAGCACCCATGAATAAAATGTACAAAATGGTTAAAAGATAATTTAAGTCATAGGAAAACAAGGATGAAAAATTCACATACCGATTGTAGAAATCATCTCTGTAGTAATCATAGTCAAAGACATAACCGCTAAAGAGGGAAACAAAAAAATTAGTTGGCATTTGTTTCAATGACATTAATTTTACTATTAACTTATGATGTTATAGCATAAAATTTGTTACTTTTAAAATATTTATTTTTCAATATAATTATGCATCCAAAGGACCTTCCAAGATAATGTCCAATTTGATATAATGTCATGCCAAATTATTATTACATGTTTGACAATGTAGAGACTGATAATGGTGTGGTTTGGAATGAAAATCAGAACAGGTAGCAAAATAAATACGTTAAAACTTTTCGGGCGCCTGTAGTCCCAGCTACACGGGAGGCTGAAGCAGGAGAATGGCATGAACCTGGGAGGCGGAGCTTGCAGTGAGCCAAGATCGCGCCACTGCACTCCAGCCTGGGCGACACAGAGCGAGACTCCGTCTCAAAAAAACAAAACAAAAAAACAAAACAAAAAAAAAAAACTTTTAATTAGGTATGAATGAAGACCATAGTTTTTCATCTCAGACAAGATAATCATATAGTTGTCCCTTCTTTCTGAGGTAATATAATTATCCCTTCTTCCTAAGGTATGTACAATGAGGCTACATAATGAACAAAAGGTATTGAAATAAGATAAATGGAAAGGTTTAATAACCCATTCATTATAGAAATGGTGAATAGAAATGTGGTTCCTTGGAAATTCAGGATTTTTTAATTCTAAAACTATGGATTCAATACTTTAAATAGAGAAAAATTAGAAAAATAACTGGCTGTCTTACCAACAATACCTTAATATTTTAGTATATTTAAATATGAATTAGTAAATGCATTTCAGAGATAACAGTATTACGACTAAGCTCCCTAAAAGAATATATTTTAAAAAGTCACCTCCATCCACTTGCCTTGTTGTTTGAATTTACGAAGCACTTTATATGCATTTCAATTACAGTCATCAAAACAACTCTGTTGGACAGCATAACCTGAAGAAACTAAGGTGCAACAGACCTAAGTGACTTGCTCAAATTTGCATTCCTACTAGGTGACAGAGCTGGGATTTAAGGGAAAGTTTTCTGATTTCACAAGTGGGGTCATTTTGACAACATCTCGCAACACTCCCCAACCTGGAAGAAGTCTTAATGTGATGATGAATGGAGTAACTGTACCACAGGGGAGTAATTTAAAACAAAAGTTTACTTACTCATTTCCTTTTTATTGTGGCAAAACATACATAACTCCATATTTACTATTCTAATCTTTTTAAAGTTTATGATTCAGTGGCGTTAAGTACATTCACAAAATTGTACAAACATTGCCACTACCCATTTCAATAACCTTATCATCAACCTAAACAGAAACTTTGTACTCATTAAACAATAACTTCCCATTCCTGCCTCTCCAGCCTCTGTCATTAATACAAATACAAATCATACAATCATATAGTCATACAATATTTGTTCTTTTGTGTTTGGCTTATTTTACTTAGCATAATATTTTCAAAGTTTATCCATGTAGTATGTATCAGAATTTCATTCCTTTTTGAGGATGAACAATATTCCATTGGGATGAGATATATACATATATATATATACACACACACACATATATATACACACACATATATATACGTGCACACACACACAATATTTAAAAGTATTACTCCAATAGAATATTATTAAAATATATGTAAATATTATCTATATCACCCCTATAGATATATATGTATACTGACACACATATCACTTTTTCTTTACCCATTCATCTGTTGATAGACACTTGGTTGTTTCCACATCTTGGCCATTATGAATAGTGTTTCTATGAGCACTGGTGCAAAAGTGTCTGATTCCCTGATTTCATCTCTTTTAGGTATATACCTAGAAGTGGAATTGCTCGGTCATATGGTAATTCTATGTTTAACGTTTTGAGAAACTACTATATAATGGAGGAATAATTTTATATTTCCAAATAAATTTAACAGACCTTTACTTTGTAACTATTCTTATGTTAACTGAAATAATCTTATTAAGATGGGCTTGTTATTTTGGCTTTAAGGATAGATTTATTTATAGCTCCTCATGCTCTTACATAGAGGGTGAAAAATCCTGATCTAAGAGCAGACCTAATCCATGAAGGCAAAGTCTGCCTCCAGTTCTGTCAAATGGAACACATGGTGTTTGGGTTCAGGTGCTGAAATATAAAGTAAGAACTTACTCCATTTGAGCATCTGGATGGAAGACTGAGCATTGTATGGCTAGAGCAATGCTGTATCCATCTATGCAAACCAAGGGGACAATGAGACCACTGCCTAAAGTGTAAGAAGGAAATAGCCACTTTTGTCTGGCAGTCATGGATTATTAAAATAATAATGGTTTTTGCTTTAGTTTATTCTAATAGTATAGATACAACTGTGACATTGAGTTGAGGGATGCTAAAGCCCACCTATTGGCTACCATCAAACCCTAAGGTGTAAATGTCACCTCAAGAGATCAGAACAAGAGGGCTAACTAGATGCAGCCAGAAAGTGCCTGTCTCACCAAGAGACACCAAAATGTGGACTAAACCTACATACTTAAAGCAGATCTTTTGAGAGAAAACACTGAGAGTCAACAGAGAGGTGACACAGTAACTGAGGCTGAAGATGGAGGAAGCTGGGGACCCTGCATGGGGATGCCAAGTGCCAGGACTAATTCCCAGCCCTGAATGGCTATTAAGGAAGGCTGAGTGAAGTGACTGTGGGGCAAACCACTTTCGCCACAGACCTCTGGGATCCTAGCTATAAGAGATGCCATGATCCCCACAGACATTTGAATTGGCAGGGGAATCTGCTCAGAAAATAGGCAGAGGTGGAGCTCCTGTCTGGGCAGAGCCCAAGGGATTTTGTGTAGGGGGCAGCGGCAGCAAGACATGGCCACAGGTGCCCATCTCCCAAGACATTCCACTAAACTGGTAGACGAAGAAATTAGAAAACTCCCGAACTAACAGTCTAATACAGTATATGGGGGAATTAGAAAAACAAGAGCAAATTAACCCCGAAGTTAGCAGAAGAAAAAAATAGCCAAAAGTGGAGCAGAACTGAATGAAACCAAGATGTGAAAATCTACACAAAAGATCAATAAAACCAAAAGTTGGCTCTCTAAATAAATAAACAAGATCAGTGACACAGATAACATTACAATCAATCCCACAGAAACACAAAAGATCCTCAGAAACTATTATGAACACTGCTATGTACACAAAATAGGAAATCTAGAGAAAATGGATAAATTCCTTGAAACACAACCTCTCATAATTGAACCAGGAAGAAACTGAAAACCTGAACAGACCAGTAACAAGTTCTGAAATGGGATCCATAATACAAAACCTACCAATCAATAAAAGCTCATGATCAGATGTATTCACAGCTGAATTCTACCAGACAAATAAAAGAGTTGTTACCAATCCAACTGAAACTATTCCAAAAAAATCAAGGAGGAGAGACTTCTCTCTAACTCACTCTATGAAGTCAGCATCATCCTAACACCAAAATCTGGCAAAGAAAAATAATACACAAAAATCAGTAGCATTTCTATATACCAATAACATTTAAAGTGAGAGCCAAATCAAGAATGCAATCCCATTCACAATAGCCACAAACAAAAATAAAATACCCAGGAATTGATTTAACCAAGGAGGTGAAAGATCTCTACAAGGAGAACTACAAAACACTGCTCAAAGAAATCACAACATAAAATATAGAAAAACACTCCTTGTTCATGGATTGGAAGAATCAGCATCATTAAAATGGCCATACTATCCCATGCAATTTACAGATGCAATGCTATCCCTATAAAACTACCAACATCGTTTTTTAAAGAACTGGAAGAAACAATTGAAAATTCATAGGGAACAACAACAACAACAAAAGAGCCTGAATAGCCAAAGCAATCCTAAGCAAAAAGAACAAAGCAAGAGGCATCACATTATCCTACTTCAAACTATACTACAAGGCTACGGTAACCAAAAAGCATGGTCCTGGTACAAAAATAGACAATAGACCAATGGAACAGGATAGAGAACCTAGAAATAAGGACATACACCTACAGCCATCTAATCTCTGAAAAATTCAACAAAACTAAGCAATAAGGAAAGGACTCCCTAGTCAATAGTGCCATCATAGCTGGCTGATATGCAGAAGAATAAAGCTAGACCACAACCTTTCACCATATACAAAAACTGACTCGGGGGGAGGGGGGAGGGATAGCATTGGGAGATATACCTAATGCTAGATGACGAGTTAGTGGGTGCAGCGCACCAGCATGGCACATGTATACATATGTAACTAACCTGCACAATGTGCACATGTACCCTAAAACTTAAAGTATAATAAAAAAAAAAACTGACTCAAGATGGATTGAATATTTAAATGTAAGACCTCAAAATATGAAAATCTTAGAAGAAAACCTAGGAAATCCCCTTTTTGATATTGGCTATGTTTTCAAAAGCTATTGCAACAAAATCAAAAATTGACAAGTAGGACCTAATTAAACTCAAGAACTTCTGCACAGCAAAACTATGAAGGAAGTAAACAGCCTGCAGAATGGGGGAAATATTCATAAACTGTGCATCTGACAAAGGTCTAATATCCAGAATCTGTAAGAAAGTTAAATAAATTTTCAAGCAAAAAACCCACCCTATTAAAAAGAAGGCAAAAGACATGAACAGACACTTCTTAAAAGAAGACAAGCTGACAACAAACATATGAATAAATGGTCATCGTCACTAATCATTAGATAAATGCAAATCAAAACCACAATCTCAAACCCCTCAGAATGGCTTTTGTTAAAAAATAAAAAAAACAACAGATGTAGAGGATGCAAAGAAAAGGGAATAGTTGCTAATTCCAATAAATATATTTGAGTATTTACTGTGTAGCAGAAATGGTGCTAGACATATCTGATGCATTCAATTGCTATTTATTGAGGGGACAATCATTTTCATGGAATAAAAGTTCTCAGTATTTTCAGATGTAACCATATAAGCTCACAAAGGAAATACGTGACTAAATTTTTTATTTTTTTTAATTTTTTTATTATGCTTTAAGTTTTAGGGTACTTGTGCACAACGTGCAGATTAGTTACATACGTATACATGTGCCGTGTGGGTGTGCTGCACCCATTAACTCGTCATTTAACATTAGGTATATCTCCTAATGGTATCCCTCCCCCCTTCCCCCACCCCACAACAGGCCCTGGTGTGTGATGTTCCCCTTCCTGTGTCCATGTGTTCTCATCGTTCAATTCCCACCTATGAGTGAGAACATGCGGCATTTGGTTTTTTGTCCTTGCCATAGTTTGCTGAGAATGATGGTTTCCAGCTTCATCCATGACCCTACAAAGGACACGAACTCATTATTTTTATGGCTGCATAGTATTCCATGGTGTATATGTGCCACATTTTCTTAATCCACTCTATCATTGTTGGACATTTGGGTTGGTTCCAAGTCTTTGCTTTTGTGAATAGTGCTGCAATAAACATACATGTGCATGTGTCTTTATAGCAGCATGATTTATAGTCCTTTGGGTATATACCCAGTAATGGGATGGCTGGGACAAATGGTATTTCTAGTTCTGGATCCCTGAGGAATTGCCACACTGACTTCCACAATGGTCGAACTAGTTTACAGTCCCACTAACAGTGTAAAAGTGTTCCTATTTCTCCACATCCTCTCCAGCACCTGTTGTTTCCTGACTTTTTAATGATTGCCATTCTAACTGGTGTGAGATGGTATCTCATTGTGGTTTTGATTTGCATTTCTCTGATGGCCAGTGATGGTGAGCATTTTTTCATGTGTTTTTTGGCTGCATAAATGTCTTCTTTTGAGAAGTGTCTGTTCAGGTCCTTTGCCCACTTTTTGATGAGGTTGTTTGTTTTTTTCTTGTAAATTTGTTTGAGTTCATTGTACATTCTGGATATTAACCCTTTATCAGATGAGTAGGTTGCAAAAATTTTCTCCCATTCTGTAGGTTGCCTGTTCACTCTGATGGTAGTTTCTTTTGCTGTGCAGAAGCTCTTTAGTTTAATTAGATCCCATTTGTCAATTTTGGCTTTTGTTGCCATTGCTTTTGGTGTTTTAGACATGAAGTCCTTGCCCATGCCTATGTCCTGAATGGTATTGCCTAGGTTTTCTCCTAGGGTTTTTATGGTTCTAGGTTTAACATTTAAGTCTTTAATCCATCTTGAATTAATTTTTGTATAAGGTGTAAGGAAGGGATCCAGTTTCAGCTTTCTACATATGGCTAGCCAGTTTTCCCAGCACCATTTATTAAATAGGGTATCCTTTCCCCATTTCTTGTTTTTGTCAGGTTTGTGAAAGATCAGATGGTTGTAGCTATGCGGCATTATTTCTGAGGGCTCTGTTCTGTTCCATTGGTCTATATCACTGTTTTGGTACCAGTACCATGCTGTTTTGGTTACTGTAGTCTTGTAGTATAGTCTGAAGTCAGGTAGTGTGATGCCTCCAGCTTTGTTCTTTTGGCTTAGGATTCACTTGGCAATGTGGGCTCTTTTTTTGGTTCCATATGAAATTTAAAGTAGTTTTTTCCAATTCTGTGAAGAAAGTCACTGGTAGCTTGATGAGGATGGCATTGAATCTGTAAATTACCTTGGGCAGTATGGCCATTTTCACGATATTGATTCTTCCTACCCATGAGCATGGAATGTTCTTCCATTTCTTTGTATCCTCTTTTATTTCATTGAGCAGTGGTTTGTAGTTCTCCTTGAAGAGGTCCTTCATATCCCTTGTAAGTTGGATTCCTAGGTATTTTATTCTCTTTGAAGCAATTGTGAATTGGCGGTCACTCATGATTTGGCCCTCTGTTTGTCTGTTATTGGTGTATAAGAGTGCTTGTGATTTTTGCACACTGATTTTGTATCCTGAGACTTTGCTGAAGTTGCCTATCAGCTTAAGGAGATTTTGGGCTGAGACAGTGGGGTTTTCTAGATATACAATCATGTCATCTGCAAACAGGGACAATATGACTTCCTCTTTTCCTAGTTGAATACCCTTTATTTCCTTCTCTTGCCTGATTGCCCTGGCCAGAACTTCCAACACTACGTTGAATAGGAGTGGTGAGAGAGGGCATCCCTGTCTTGTGCCAGTTTTCAAAGGGAATGCTTCCAGTTTTTGCCCATTCTGTATGATATTGGCTGTGGGTTTGTTATAGATAGCTCTTATTATTTTGAGATACATCCTATCAATACCTAATTTATTGAGAATTTTTAGCATGAAGGGTTGTTGAATTTTGTCAAAGGCCTTTCTGCGTCTATTGAGACAATCATGAGGTTTTTGCCATCGGTTCTGTTTATATGCTGGATAACGTTTATTGATTTGCTTATGTTGAACCAGCCTTGCATCCCAGGGATGAAGCCCACTTGATCATGGTGGATAAGCATTTTGATGTGCCGCTGGATTCGGTTTGTCAGTATTTTATTGAGGATTTTTGCATCGATGTTCATCAGGGATATTGGTCTAAAATTCTCTTTTTTTGTCCTGTCTCTGCCAGGCTTTGGTATCAGTATGATGCTGGCCTCATAAAATGAGTTAGGGAGGATTCCTTCTTTTTCTATTGATTGGAATAGTTTCAGAAGGAATGGTACTAGCTCCTCCTTGTACCTCTGGTAGAATTCGGCTGTGAATCTGTCTGGTCCTGGACTTTTTTTGGTTGGTAAGCTATTAATTATTGCCTCAATTTCAGAGCCTGTTATTGGTCTATTCAGAGATTCAACTTCTTCCTGGTTTAGTCTTGGGAGGGCGTATGTGTCGAGGAATTTATCCGTTTCTTCTAGATTTTCTAGTTTATTTGCATAGAGGTGTTTATAGTATTCCCTGATGGTAGTTTGTATTTCTGTGGGATCACTGGTGATATCCCCTTTATCATTTTTTATTGCGTCTATTTGATTCTTCTCTCTTTTCTTCTTTATTAGTCTTGCTAGCAGTCTATCAATTTTGTTGATCTTTTCAAAAAACAAGCTCCTGGATTCATTAATTTTTTGAAGGGTTTTTTGTGTCTGTATTTCCTTCAGTTCTGCTCTGATCTTAGTTATTTCTTGCCTTTTGCTAGCTTTTGAATGTGTTTGCTCTTGCTTCTCTAGTTCTTTTAATTGTGATGTTAGGGTGTCAATTTTAGATCTTTCCTGCTTTCTCTTGTGAGCATTTAGTGCTATGAATTTCCCTCTACACACTGCTTTGAATGTGTCCCAGAGGTCTGGTATGTTGTGTCTTTGTTCTCATTGGTTTCAAAGAACGTCTTTATTTCTGCTTTCATTTCATTATGTACCCAGTAGTCATTCAGGAGCAGGTTTTTCAGTTTCCATGTAGTTGAGTGGTTTTGAGTGAGTTTCTTAATCCTGAGTTCTAGTTTGATTGCACTGTGGTCTGAGAGACAGTTTGTTGTAATTTCTGTTCTTTTACATTTGCAGAGGAGTGCTTTACTTCCAACTGTGTGGTGAATTTTGGAATAAGGGTGGTGTGGTGATGAGAAGAATGTATATTCTGTTGATTTGAGGTAGACAGTTCTGTAGATGTCTGTTAGGTCTGTTTGGTGCAGAGCTGAGTTCAGTTCCTGGATATCCTTGTTAACTTTCTGTCTCATTGATCTGTCTAATGTTGACAGTGTGGTGTTAAAGTCTCCCATTATTATTGTGTTGGAGTCTAAGTCTCTTTGTAGGTCTCTAAGGACTTGCTTTATGAATCTGGGTGCTCCTGTATTGGGTGCATATATATTTAGGATACTTAGCTCTTCTTGTTGAATTGATCCCTTTACCATTATGTAATGGCCTTCTTTGTCTCTTTTGATCTTTGTTGGTTTCAAGTCTGTTTTATCAGAGACTAGGATTGCAACCCCTGCCTTTTTTTGTTTTCCATTTGCTTGGTAGATCTTCCTCCATCCCTTTATTTTGAGCCTTTGTGTGTCTCTGCATGTGAGATGGGTCTCCTGAATACAGCACACTGATGGGTCTTGACTCTTTATCCAATTTGCCAGTCTGTGTCTTTTAATTGGAGCATTTAGCCCATTTACATTTAAGGTTAGTATTGTTATGTGTGAATTTGATCCTGTCATTATGATGTTAGCTGGTTATTTTGCTCATTAGTTGATGCAGTTTCTTCCTAGCCTCGATGGTCTTTACAATTTAGCATGTTTTTGCAGTGGCTGGTACTGGTTGTTCCTTTCCATGTTTAGTGCTTCCTTCAGGAGCTCTTTTAGGGCAGGCCTGGTGGTGACAAAATCTCTCAGCATTTGCTTGTCTGTAAAGGATTTTATTTCTCCTTCACTTATGAAGCTTAGTTTCGCTGGGTATGAAATTCTGGGTTGAAAATTCTTTTCTTTAAGAATGTTGAATATTGGCCCCAACTCTCTTCTGGCTTGTAGAGTTTCTGCCGAGAGATCAGTTGTTAGTCTGATGGGCTTCCCTTTGTGGGTAACCCTACCTTTTTCTCTGGCTGCCCTTAACATTTTTTCCTTCATTTCAAATTTGGTGAATCTGACAATTATGTGTCTTGGAGTTGCTCTTCTCGAGTAGTATCTTTGTGGCGTTCTCTGTATTTCCTGAATTTGAATGTTGGCCTGCCTTGCTAGATTGGGGAAGTTCTCCTGGATAATATCCCGCAGAGTGTTTTCCAACTTGGTTCCATTCTCCCAGTCACTTTCAGGTACACCAGTCAGGCGTAGATTTGGTCTTTTCACATAGTCCCATATTACTTGGAGGCTTTGTTCATTTCTTTTTTCTTTTTTCTCTAAACTTCTCTTCTCACTTCATTTCATTCATTTGATCTTCCATCACTGATACCCTTTCTTCCAGTTGATCAAATCGGCTACTGAGGCTTGTCCATTCGTCACGTAGTTCTGGTGCCTTGGTTTTCAGCTCCATCAGGTCCTTTAAGGACTTCTCTGCATTCGTTATTCTAGTTAGCCATTTGTCTCATTTTTTTTTCAAGGTTTTTTACTTCTTTGCCATGGGTTCAAACTTCCTCCTTTAGCTCGGAGTAGTTTGATCGTCTGAAGCCTTATTCTCTCAACTCGTCAAAGTCATTCTCTGTCCAGCTTTGTTCCGTTGCTGGTGAGGAGCTGCGATCCTTTGGAGGAGGAGAGGCACTCTGATTTTTAGAGTTTCCAGTTTTTCTGCTCTGTTTTTTCCCCATCTTTGTGGTTTTATCTACCTTTGGTCTTTGATGATGGTGACGTACAGATGGGGTTTTGGTGTGGATGTCCTTTCTGTTTGTTAGTTTTCCTTCTAACAGTCAGGACCCTCAGCTGCAGGTCTGTTGGAGTTTGCTGGAGGTCCACTCCAGACCCTGTTTGCCTGGCCATCAGCAGTCGTGGCTGCAGAACAGCAGATATTGGTGAGCAGCAAATGTTGCTGCCTGATCGTTCCTCTGGAAGTTTTGTCTCAGAGGAGTACCTGGCCGTGTGAGGTGTCAGTCTGCCCCTACTGGGGAGTGCCTCCCAGTTAGGCTACTCAGGGGTCAGGGACCCACTTGAGGAGGCAGTCTGTCCATTCTCCGATGTCCAGCTGCGTGCTGGGAGAACCACTACTCTCTTCAAAGCTGTCAGACAGGGACATTTAAGTCTGCAGAGGCTTCTGCTGCTTTTGTTTGGCTGTGCCCTGCCCCCAGAGGTGGAGTCTACAGAGGCAGGCAGGCCTCCTTGAGCTGCGGTGGGCTCCACCCAGTTCGAGCTTCCTGGCCATTTTGTTTACCTACTGAAGCCTGGGCAATGGCGGGCATCCCTCCCCCCAGCTTCGCTGCCCCCTTTCAGTTTGATCTCAGACTGCTGTGCTAGCAATGAGCGAGGCTCCGTGGGCATGGGACCCTCTGAGCCATGCGTGGGATATAATTTCCTGGTGTACCGTTTGCTAAGACCATTGGAAAAGCGCAGTATTAGGGTGGGAGTGACCCGATTTTCCAGGTGCCGTCTGTCACTCCTTTCTTTGACTAGGAAAGGGAATTCCCTGACCCCTTGCACTTCCCGGGGGAGGCGATGCCTCGCTCTGCTTCGGCTCACACTCAGTGCGCTGCACCCACTGTCCTGCATCCACTTTCCGACACTCCCCAGTGAGATGAACCTGGTACCTCAGTTGGAAATGCAGAAATCACCCATGTTCTGCGTTGCTCACGCTGGGAGCTGTAGACTGGAGCTGTTCCTATTTGGCCATCTTGGCCCCACCCCCCGCCCCCAAATTGTTTCTATAATTTTTTTCAGAGACTCTTTTTTATGCTGTAATCTCAGACAGCAGAGTTTAATTGCAAGAAGAAAATACGACACACTCATCAATTATAAAGGCGTTATTAATATAGATGACAGTAATGATTTCCACTTACGTGTCTTATACCTTCAGTAAATACTTCGATAATTTAAAAGCCTTCTGGGAATTTAAAAGTACACAGGAAAAGAAAATTCATTTTTATTTTTCTCAGTTGCTGCTTAAATTATCTTGTCCAACCTGCTTGTTTTTGTTCAATCCTCACTGCTAAGATGTATTTACAAGAATCAGTTATAGCTAAGTATTCTGAATTGTTTGATTCTCAAGTTCCACTGCCTGCCATCATAAACTCAGTTTTGTCTGTCAAAGTTAAAAATAAAATGAAATGCACAAACAGACCTGTCTTGGTAATCATGTCAAGACTGCTTTTGTCTTAATGGTTTGGGCTTTTAGCAGAAATGTCATGGCAGTAGTTGGCTCAGGTCATAAGCTATAAAATCAAGCTGGATTTCCAAGAAAGAGAAAGAGATTCAAAGAGATCCAAAGATCACACCAGGGCAAGTCTGATTCACGCTAGCTATTGTTTCCCCAGTGTTCCTGCCACCCTCCTCAGTCCTTTTTTGCGGGGGGAGGGGATCCTCTTCTCTCTTTCCAGATTCTATCTCTTTCATAAAAATCCCCTTTTTCTTTCTGAGTGAACCTCTATTTGAAATCACCCACCAAAAGATGGCATTGTGAGGAGTCATATTCAGTTTTTTAAAGAATTTTATATATCCTAGAACTGTATTGCTAAGAAGAGTTGGTTTTTCAGTTAAGAAAAATCCCTGCCCCACACCCCTTTTCTCCCTCATAAACTGAGAGTGGTACTGTGATCCTTATGGGATGATCTATTTTGGCTTTTAAGAGAAGAACTTTTGCCGCTCTCACTTTAATAGTTTAGTATGACAATTTGGTTCTTAGGTAACTCAAAACAAAAATGATAATAGAAGTTTAGGGCACTGTCTAGGATGAAACTCAACCAAGGAAATGCTGAGGTTTCTATTGCTTGGAAGCATAACCATTGGCTTATGGCAGGTATTTGACCTAGAAAAACGAAATGATGGTTTTGAATGTTTAGTGCAAACAGATATTTCATATTGTTTATTTAAAAATCCAGTACACCTTTACTAATTTTATCCTACTTCTCAGTGTGTCCTTAATCATTCACATTCTCTCAAGATGTAATGGGGAATCAGAATTGCTAAAGTAATTGCTTAGAGCCATATATCCACACTGTTTCTTTTATTACTGAAGATTAAATGAGGACCAAGTAACTTTCCTGAAATTTCATTTAAACTTTTTCATTTATAGAAGAATCACAACTCATTGGGTTTTACAATATACGTAATCAATTTTATCTAATCCCTTTGAATTCATAAAGCCAGTTTCATATGAGTAGGCTGATACCCAAAGTATTTCTTCTTATTTTCCCTCACCGAACTTCATTAAAATATAATCTTAAGAATATTAATAAATTTCCTAGCACAAGTAGGAAACATTTTAATGTGTTCTTAGCAAACATCTTGCCAATAATAACTACTACTAGAGGCTTCTCAATTGCGATAACTGGCTTTCTATATTAAATTGAATAATCAATTATTGAGTTCTTAATTGTAAGTCAGGTGCAATACTAGGAGTTGTGAATAACATTATCAGTAAAACATGACTTCTAACCTCAAGGAATTTCAATCTAAGTATAAGAGATTAGACAAATACACAGTTGACCGTAAGTTGAGGCAGAATTTGATAACTGTCAATCTGAAATAAAAACTTCTATGAGAGCTTATAAGAGGGGAAATAGGATGTGGTGAGTGAGACACAGGGATCAAACACAGCTTCATGAAAGAGCTGGCATTTGAACTGGACCTTGCAAAGAGTAGGGATTTGACAAGTGAATGTTCAAAGGGTAGGTCTTTCTAGATGATCAAGAAATCTGGTGGTAGAAAAATGTGGAACAGGTATGGACAATATGTTTTATGGAGATTATTCTCTCTCTTTGGCACAGCTATTCTTCAGAATACCCATGGTTAGTTCTAGAAATTATGAATGCAGAAGATATAATGTAAAAATAATGCAGGATATAATTCAACTAACTGGCTGAATTTCCAGAGCATACTTCCCCGTGGATAAGGTGAAATCAGAGGTATCCTTAGGTGTATCTACAGGATCCTTCTTCTAATTCATCATAAAATGTTGGTGTAGGTTTCTAGCTGTCAGAGTATCTAAAGTTAAACAAATTTACAAACTTTGCCAATCTAATATTGTGAACAAAAATCTGTTCATTTCACTTTAGGGAATACATATAAATTTTTACATTTAATTTGGTGTATGTCACCAATACATATGCACACATACATACGAAATTCAAAAACAGTGAAATAAGCTACTTAGTCTAAGTTTCATTGATGAAATATTCAATTTATTTTCAAGGACCTTTGTAATGGGGGAGAAAGTGAGGAGAAACCTAATGGGACCTAAATAATTATGATATCTTCACAGAGTTCCTCGCTACTGGTGAATCAGGACCTATCACCTGAGGAAGAGAAAATGGCTAAGAAGTTCTAAAGATTAAAATAATCTACCTAACTTAAGAAAGCTCTCATTCTTTGCTTGTTGTGAGTCAAGTTTACTGTCTCACACATTTAAAGGATGATTACTTTAATTGATAGACCAGTGACAGAATGTAGGAAGAGTAAATTTTGGAAATGAGAAAAGGAGGAAGAAAAATCCTATTATTTTTCTTTCTTTTGGCTAGTAACACAGGGTTTCTGATTTTGGAATTATCACTTTGAATGGGGTATGTTGTTACTTTTCTCTCTACTGTGTCTGTTAGGAAGCACACTTAAATAAAAATAACAGCAACAGCATAAAACCCTTCAATTAGTCCCCATGGCTTACAAGGTAACATACAGATCTCTTCAACATTCAGCACTCTCCAAAATGTAGCTCCTTTCTCTGACATTCTTTCACTATTCATTCAATTACTCTTTTAATCTGTCAGCATTTCTCAGCACCTACGCTCTGTCTGGCTCTACTCCGGTGCAAAAAAAAAAAAAAATCTCCTTGCTCTCAGGCAGAGACATTCTTGTATCTTGACACAATCTTTTGCATTAGCTCAACTGATGGCTCAACAAAAGGTTTCCTGTTATACTCTCCATCCATCAACATATGTGGTATATTCTTTCTGCTGGAAGTATGTCCATTTTTTTTTTTTTTTTTTGAGACAGAGTTTTGCTTTTGTTGCCCAGGCTGGAGTGCAATGGCACGATCTTGGCTCATCGCAACCTCTGCCTCCCAGGTTCAAGCAATTCTCCTGCCTCAGCCTCCCGAGTAGCTGGGATTACAGGCATGCACCACCACACCCAGCTAATTTTGTATTTTTTTTTTTTTTAAGTAGAGACAGGGTTTCTCCATGTTGAGGCTGGTCTCGAACTGCTGACCTCAGATGATCCACTCACCTCGGCCTGCCAAAGTGCTGAGATTACAGGCGTGAGCCACTGTGCCCAGCCAATATGTTCATTCTTAAAGGCCTAAATCAAGCTCCACATCTTCCCCCATTATAAAGTTTGTTGAATTAGACTAAATTCCACTTTCTGTGCTATTCTTTGATTATAGCTTTTTTGAATTTACATCCAACTCATGCTTGTCAGCTCTCTGCTTCTCTTGTCACTTAGCTAATCTGTATAGATTTATTTTTGTTAGCCTTTCCCCTCACAAGCCAGTCTTTCCCTTCCATTAATCATCACCATCTCTCTTCTTTGAACTTAACCTAATTTATCCGAATTTCTTGATACTGAAGTTTTCAGGGTAAAATATTCCAGGACGGCTCATGTCAAAATCCTGTAGACTATGATCCATCTCTTTGTTTTAACTGTTCAATGTAGTCATTAATGTTCAGGTCTCATTCTTACAGCTTCTTAAGCACACTTCTATCTAAATATATTATATTGTATTTGGCTGTTTATGAGTCTATCTCACTAGATCATAAGCTCTGAAAAGGCAGGTGTTTTAGTCACCCAAAGATATTTTTTTAAATCGAATGTTACACATCTGTGGAACTTTCTGCTATAGTATTTACTTTCTGTAGAAAAGTAAAGTGTTTTCATTCAAATTTTCAAACACCTGTATATTGATATTAGAATGTTTAGAGCATTACAATTGCGATATTGGGTTAGATCTTTCTTCCATCTATCAATTTATTGCTGGTCAGCTCTAAATCTACCCTTTTTTTGAGCTTGCTTTGTAATAGTGGAGCTGGACTTCCTCCTTTGCCTGCTGACACAGTGTTAAAGTTTGGCAGTACAGGGTGCTGAGGAAAACTGCAAGGCGTAGAAGAAGAAGGAGCTTCTTTTTCCAGGTGCTTTTCTTCTTATTCTCTGGCACTTGCTACCAGCAGCTTATCAGAGGCCCAGTGATAACCATGGGCATCTCAGCAGAGGTTTCCTACTCATCACCTCCAGTCCACTAACATCCTCATAGACTTCTCTGACCTCAAGTCAGCTGCAAACACATCTCCTCCAGTGAGATTTGCATCTCAACCCTGGGGAGAGAGGCTCTCTCAACTTCATTTTTCCCTTGAGTACTCTCCCTCAGCCACAGAGGTAGTAGCTGTTCCAAGCACTTTCTATTCCAATATTCTTTTGCAGATCCTGACTGACACAACCCAGTTTAGGCTGTGTTGTATTTTGCATGTTTTGTGTTTTTATATTCCATGTTTGTTGAGAATAACCATATGTGACACGTAGTCGAAGAGTACACTTGTCCATTTACAGGTAAATGTTTTTCATAGTTCATGCAGTTGATGTTTTTATGATTTAACATACTGAATTAAAATGATTTTTTCAAAGTTTTCCTTCAAGGGAAAATGTATCAACTACACAAGCTCTTTATGGTGGAGACTAGCTTTTAAAAATGTTGGAGAATGATGTCAAAACAGATGATAATAATTATAATAATGTTAACAGTTAACATTTACTGAAGGCTTAGCATTTATCAGCCACTATTCTAAATGCTTTACATATATCAAATAATTTCATTGTCTTCAAAATTCTATGAGTTAGTATTAATATTATCTTGACTTTATATATGAGAGAATCAAGGCATCAATATAATCGAAGTTCATAGCATAGACTACCTTGTCTATGGCTTCCCAGATATTGCTGTAAGAAATACTTGAGTGTTTTTGTCAATTGCAATCTCAACATTAAGCCACAAAGATAATGAAATCTTTTTTTTTTTTTTTTTTTGAGACGAAGTCGTGCTCTGTCACCCAGGCTGGAGTGAGTGCAATGGCGCAATCTCAGCTCACTGCAACCTCCGCCTCCTGGGTTCAAGCGATTCTCCTGCCTCAGCCTCCCGAGTAGCTGGGACTACAGGTGTGTGCCACTACACCTGGCTAATTTTTGTATTTTTAGTAGAGACAGGGTTTCGTCATGTTGGCCAGGCTGGTCTCAAACTCCTGACCTCAAATGATCTAGCCGCCTTGGCCTCTCAAAGTGCTGGGATTACAGGCATGAGCCACTGCACCCGGCCAGATAATGAAATCTTAATTGGCATTAAATGATTTTTAGTGTCTATAAAAAAAGGGTAATAATTCCATTGGACTTTCACTTTGAGCCATTACTGGAAATATTTAGTTTAGTATGTGTCAGTGCACTTTTAGAATAATTTTGACCAACTAGGATCCGTATAGATGAAGAAAATTAGGATGGCAAAAAGTCTCAAGACAATGACCCTATATAAAAAATAATTGAATTAAATAAGGATGTTTGGGCTAGAGAAGGATGTTGGGCTAGAGAAGAGCCTTTGAGAAGACAGCTAGAGAAGAAGGGTGCCTAACTTTAAATATTTGAAAGCCTGTCGAGTGGAAGAGGAATTGAATTTCTTCATTGTGGCTCCAGAAGGCAGACTAAGTATTAAAGGGTAGTAATTATAAGGAAGAATGTTACTGCTAAATTTAACAAAGAAATAAGATAATGAATACCAATACCTTGAGCTTCTAGTATGTTTTAAAAAAGAATAGAATCGAAAAATGGAAAATACCATGACCCAACATTGTATGTTGTAATATAACACACAGATACATACGCCACAAGAGTCTGAAAACTATTTGTTGGGGATTCTTTTTAGAAAAGAGGATTAATGCATTATAGCATTATATAGTTCTGGGATATTTTTCAAGTTAAAGTTTCATAATTTCATTAAAATTAAGTTACATTGTTAAAATGTAACATTTAGATATCCACCTACAGATTTTCAAAAGCTGATACCCTAAATCTGGCTCACTTTCCCTTAGTACTAGTTCAGTTTCTTTGACTCTCCCCAACCAAACTGATGCGAAGTCAAAAAAGAAAAATTGCACTACATATTCTCTAGAAAGAAATAAAAACAATACTTTTTCCAAAACCTGTGAGACACAGTGAATACTTGCCTCAGAAAAATCTACAGCTTTAGATGCCTTCATTCTTAAAGAAAAAAGATGAAAAAGAAAAGAACTCAGACCTAATCTCATTAGAAAAAGAGCAACCTATAAGCCAAAGTAAACCAGAAAGAGGTCATTAATATCAGTTTCAGGTCTGGAAATCTATCAACGTAATCTGGAACAAAAACAAATTAAAAGAGATTACAGATTTTATCTGTAAATACTAAAGAGGCATTTGATAAAATTTAAGAGGCATTTCTTATATTCAAAGTAAAATAGTAATAAGAAAACTACTTAAACACAATAGACTGTAGCAAAAACAAGTGGGGAATATTAATTCAGCATAAAACAGTAAACGTATTCAAATTAAAATGAGAGGACAGCTTTTTATCACCATTATTATTTTAAAATATTGAAGATTTTAGCAAATCTTTTTATACTAAACATTGTCATTCCTCTAGGCACATGCACTTGATTTTCTGCATTGCCCATTTTCCCAAAATACCTAGCTATATATACATGTCCTCTATTGTCTTTTTGTTACAAGCTCATACTGCACTGGACACATACTATCTAAAATGAGTATTTCATACAAATATTATAGAAGCAAAAAAGAACTGATTTGCACTTTTTGTCAATTATGACCTTTTTGTGTGAACATGACTTATTGTTATGGTTTCTATTTTTTTCCCCACTGATTACTGTCAATTTTTATCCCTAAATCATGAATTTGTAGAAGAGATAGTCTCCCTCCTATTACTATTACTCAAAATTTTTTAAAAATCTCATCACTATTTTACCAGCTGAATTTTTTAAATGTCAAATTTTCCCCCTCCCTGATTATTTTTCTACATAGTCATTTTCAGTGAATCACTTTAACCCTTCCATAAAGTTCCCAGTTAAAGAACATGACTAAATATTTGTTAAACATACGTTTGTAAAACAGGTTGATCCTTAAGATGCTGGTGTTCAGGATAGACAAAACCAGGTGAGTGACTACCCTTCTAGAATTTTATCTGGGATTGGTACATGATACATCATAATTTTCTGTTGATGTCTTTCCGGCATCTTCACACATACAAAATGACGTAGCTGAACACAGAGTTCTTGTGTTACAATCCTTTCCCGCAAAAATTCTCCACGATTATCTTCACAGTAGTACATCACAGAGAAAACTGAGTTCGATTTTACCTTTTGTCTTAAAGTTAGTCTCTTTTTAAATTTATGGATTCCTATAGATTTCTTTACATTTCAAATTCTAAATGCCTCATTTAGAAAAATCAATGAATTATATATTTTACTTTTTATTATTGACTCATGTTCTATAAAATTGTCATCTTTGGTAATGGCTGTTATTTACAGATTAAACTCAATGGTGTTTCATCCCATTTTTTTCTTTTGTTCTCATTTTTGCCATTTTACTTTTCCTCTATTTTTCTCATGGAATATTTGTTAATTTTCCTTAATATCATTTATTGACCTTCTTTTCCTCTGCAATATCAAATCTTTAATTTACTGCTTCAAATGGGGCATTGTATTGAATCTGGTGTCTTAAAGAGTTAACTGGTATTTTCCATATTAATCTCTTCTTATTATAATCTATAAATGTTTCTTAGAGGTACTTTCCTTCTGAATATTATTAAGAAAACATTTTATCTAATATTCTTTAGTTTCTAGAAAAAAACCTTATACTCAAAAGTGAGTCCTCTTTGAGCCCTCAAAATATTGCTCTGTTTACTTGTACTGAAGAATTTGTGAACTTCCATTTTTTTTCCTCATTAATTCTTTTTTGTTTGGTTAGGTCAATATTCAATGTTTATATTGATATAACCATATAAATATTATTTACAGCTGAGGAACATACTGTGCAATGATTATATTTCCTCCTTGTACAATCATTGTTTACTTGGCACTTATAATGGTCTACTTTTTTCATTCTTCCTGGAGCATTCCACTGTCCTGCTGCAACCCAGACTGGTTCTCTTTGGGTCTGTTACAAAGCTGTCATCTTGGTACTTCTCTTCACCAGCCACCTTGGGGACTTCCTTCCCTTTTGTGTTAGACCCCCACCCCCCATTTTTTCTGTTAGTTTGATAATTTTGGTGAAACAACCTTTAGATTTCTTAGAAATAGCTTGTGAATAATTATATTTCTGAAAATACAGTTGATTCTCATTATTCATGGATTCTATATTTGCAACTTTGCAAAATTTGTTTGTGACCTCCTAATTAATACTCGCAGGGTTTTTATGATCATTCAGAAACATGCATAGAGGGTAAACATTTTGAGTTACATGTTCCTAGATGAGGTCCAATGAGGTGACACTGCCTCTTTGTTTCAGTTCATACTGCAAATAAGCATCTATGTTATGATCTATTTAGTGCCTCATTTTTCATATTTTTGTGCTTTTTCTTGGTGATTTTGCAGCTTAAAATGCCCCCCCCCCCCAGTAAAGTGCTGAAATGCTGTGATGTGTCTTATAGAGAAAATATGTGAGCTTCTTTAGATGAGCTTCCTTCAGGCATGAGTTGTGCTGCTGGCTGTGAGTTCGATGTTAATGAATCAACATCACATATTGATATAACATACACTAAAGACATGGAGTCTTTAAACAGAAACAAACAGCAAGTTTATGTATTGATTGGTTGGCAAAAATGTTGTGACCAGAGGCTCATAGGGATCTAGCCCTCTATTTCCGCTAGGAGCAATGGTTCAGTATTTGCTAACTCAGTGTTCGCTGTGACTTTACAGAATATAACTTCCACAAATAACAAGAGTCACCTGTATCTTTTAAAAGTCTTTGTGCTTGATTGACAGTGTGTTTGGTTTGATTGATTCTCTGGGCCTTCCGGCTGGAAATAATCTTCCTTCAAAATTTTAAAGGCACTGAGGAGGGGCTGGGGGTTGGGAAGTGAGAGTGGGACCTGGTGTCCTGGGGGGCATACTGGGCCTGCCTCAGGTTTATCAAACAGACTTACTGGAAAGATGAAACCTCATGAAACTCCTGTTTGACCCAAGTCTACTTAAAGAAGTGGACTGGAATCAGAATACAGCTATATATGCTCCAGTTATTTCACCAACACATCTCCCAGAAGGCTTGGTTTAAGGCCTCTTTGTCTACTGATGATATGGTTTGGCTGTGTCTCCACCTAAATCTCATCTTGAGTTGTAGCTCCCATAATCCCTGCATGTCATGGTAGGGAGCCAGTGGGAGGTAACTGAATCATGGGAGTGGGTTTTTCCTGTACTATTCCCATGATAGTGAATAAGTCCCAGGAGATCTGATGGCTTTATAAAGGACAGTTCCCCTGCACATGCTCTCTTGCCTGCCATCACATAAGATGTGCCTTGTTCCTCCTTCACCTTCTGCCATGATTGTGAGGCCTCCCCAGCCACATGGAACTGCGAGTCCATTAAAACTCTTTCTGTTTATAAATTACCCAGTCTCAGGTGTTTCTTCATAGCAGTATGAAAATGGACTAATATAACTAACCTAGGGTTTTTTTTTTTTTAAGGTAGTGGGTCAGCAAACTGCCACTGGAGTTGTCAACCTTGATAATGTATAAAGCATTTTGAGCATACAAAGAAATCTGTGGTTCATTATGTTACAGTTGTGGAAGATGTGACTCGGTGACAGTGTTGCCATGACAACTCTGATAATAGTACATAAATTCATCCTTTCCTGTGCTAAGAGAGAAAGAGTAGATGTTGTTAGCAGTGAATGCAGAGGAAGACAGCTTGGCAAATTGTTATCAACTTGTAGTTTGCTAAGCAAGAAACTGAAATGTTATAAGATTACTCTTGAATGTCTACCACAAAATGTTGGTTTTTACAAAACATTTGGATACATTGGATCTGAAGAAAACTACATATGTCAGAGGTTTCTAAAGTAAAAATCTTTTCAGAAAGACAGTTGTCAAAGGAGCTAATCCTACAAAGCTATACTCTCCCTGGAGTTAAAATGTTTTGTTGCCGTAGCCCAGTGACCTCCATAAATACTGGCTTGAAAAAAAATTATAATACTGCAAATATAATGACATTTTAGAAGATTACCTTGGGCTGATGGGATATGCTGTGAATTTAGATTACAAAAGAATATTATTAAGGGGATGATTTTTACCCAAAGGGATAACTTGAATCTTTTCTTGCATTGCATTTTTCTAGAGTGTGGCTTCATTTCTTGGTAGTCAAGAGTACTGACAGTAAAGAGTTCTGTATCTGCTATCTGTGCTGCTTATTTTTAAAAAGATATACATTTAATAGGCTGTTTCTTATCATATGCATAAAATTAATTATTTTTGTTTCAAATAAACATATCTAAATACACAGAGAGGTATAATTTCCCACATATTAAATTGTATAAATTAGTTATTATACAAATCTAGTGCAGTTCAACATTTGTTGATCCTATTATGGACAAACAACCTGGCCACGCCTTTTAAAGAAGCAGAATAAATGAAAACTAACTTATAAAATGTGAGGAGATTCAAAGTAAAACAATTTAAATGTTTTACTAAAAGTTTATATAGTTCTATGTCAGTAAAAATTACCAAGTGGCTTATCTGTGAAATATATTAATAATTATTCATTTGTTAAAGATACCTATGAACAAATTATTGCAGGACATCTAACGTACTTTTTAACAGTAAAATTGGGAAATCTCAACGTATGTATTTCTACTTCAATTTTTCTTTTTATCTGAAGCCTCTCTTCTGAATAACATTTTCACCAAAAAATGGAATATTACAAAATTGAGTGGAATGCGATATTTAATAAAATATATTGTACTGGATTTGTCATACCATAAAATTTTGATGGAAGCTTTTCTTTTTAATGTGGTTATAATGGCACTGTTATTCTGGTAACTATCCTGTTTTGATTTTATTGATTTTAATTATTTTAAAAGTTGAAGTCAGAATTAGATAATTTACTGGCACTAATCTTGAGCATTCCAAGTTACAATAAGTCTATTCATGTAATCAGAAGACATTTAAAGGCATTCTTCTATTGTCTGCACATTCTAATCTTGAAAAATTTGATGTTATTCTCATTCTTTGTATGTGGCTTTTATTCCTCTATTTAGACATTTAAGGTCTTATATACAGTAAACTCTTTTAGTTTGGGTCATCTTTCATTTATTGTGGTGAGCATATTTTGTTAGAAAACTCGTATCTTTCAGTTTTAGGATATTTTCTTGTATTCTGATTGAATAATGTTGTCCTCTAAGTTTTCTCTTTGTGAAAACACTATTAGCTTGATATTGAACCCCTGGAGCAAGGGTCTGATTGTTTAAAAACCTTTTCTTTACTATTTTCCATCTGTTTATCTTTTTGATCTTTTAAGTTCATATTTCAAACTTTTATTAAATTTTTCATTTCTGCTATAAGGTTTTTAATTTCTAAGAAGATTTTTCTTGTTCTTCATATATTCTTTTAAGTAATACTTTTAAATGTAGATACATTTTCCTATTGCTAGGGGCATTAATTATGAGTTTTTTAGTATTTTTGTTTAGTTTTGTACTCTCTATATTTCCCCTATTTCTGTGGAAATCTGATTTTCTCTGGGATTTTCTTCCATGTTAGAGTATTTCCTCAAATGTCTGGTGATTCTTTCCTTGTTGATTAGGTTATATTTCGGGGCAAGGCATCAAAAACCTGGCTGTCAGCTTTGTGAGTGTGTGTGTGTGGGGGGGGGCGTGGGGGTGTGTTTGGGCGTATGTGTGTGGGTGGGTGTGTGAATGAGTGTGTAGATGTACATGTGGGCAGGGCTTATCGACTGGTGGGCCTTATTGGAGCGTGATGATGAAGGGTCCTAGTAGTTTACTGGGCATGTCAAATGTCAACATTTGATTGTCTTTTGGGATGACTAATTTCCTCAGAGATGATAAACTGCTAATTCCCAGATAGAGAGCAGTCTCATACTGGCCTAATATTAAAAAATGATGACATTTTTGGTATACCCTAGTATTTTAAATTTTTCATTAAGCTACTGGTAAAATTTTTTTCTCAACTGCAAAGCAAGAGCAAGAGAACAGGCTGGAGTATTAGGAACTTATGTTATTTCTGATACCCAGCAAACATTTCACATACATTAATTTTCCTTCCAATAGTGAGCTCTATTGCAAAGCAAAGAAAGCTCCTTGTTGAAGGCGTGCATTTTTTTTTTTTTTTTTTTTTTCAGATTCAGGGGATACATGTGTAGTTTTGTTACTTGGGTGCATTGTATGATGCTGAGGTTTGGAGCATGATTGGTCCCATCACCTAGTGAGCATGGTACCCAACAGTTTTTCAAACTTCCACCCTCCCTCCCTTTCCCCCTCTAGTAGTTCCTAGATTCTGCTGCTGCCATCTTTATGTTCATGAGTAGCCAATGTTTAGCTCCTTGTTATGAGTAAGAACATTCAATATATTTTTTTGTTCCTGTATTAATTCACTTTGGATAATGACCTCCAGCTACATCCATGTTGCTGCAAAGGACATAATTTTATTATTTTTCATGTCTGTGTAGTATTCCATGGTGTATGTGTACCACGTTTTCTTTTTCCAGACCACTATTGATGGACATTTAGGTTGATGCTATGTCTTTGCTATATTTTTGTTTTTTGAGATGGATCTTGCTTTATCTCCCAGGCTGAGTGCAGTGGCACAATCTTGACTCACTGCAACCTCTGCTTCCTGGGTTCAAGCGGTTCTCCTGCCTCGGCCTCCGAAGAAGCTGGGATTACAGTCACGCACCACCACGCCCAGCTAATTTTTGTATTTTTAGTAGAGATGGGGTTTCACCATGTTAGCCAGGCTGGGCTTGAACTCCTGACCTCAGGTGATCTGCCTGCCTCGGCCTTCCAAATTGCTGGGATTATGGGTGTGAGCCACCACACCTGGTTGTGTCTTTGCTATTGTAAATAGTGCTGTGATAAACATGTGAGTGCATGTGTCTTTTTGGTAGAACATTTTGTTTACTTTTGGATATATACCCCGTAATGGGATTGCTGGGTTGAATGATCATTCTATTTTAAGTTCTTTGAAAAATCTCCGGACTGCTTTCCACAGTGGTTGAACTAATTTACATTCCCACCAACAGTGTATGAGTGTTCCCTTTTCTCCACAGCCCTGCCAACATCTGTGGTTTTTTATTTTTTTTAATAATAGCCATTCTGACTGCTGTGAGATGGTATTTCATTGTGGTTTTGATCTGCATTTCTCTGAAGATTAGTGATGATGACCATTTACTCATATGTTTGTTGGCAGCCTGTATGTCTTCTTTTGAGAAATGTCTGTTCATGTCCTTTGCCTTCTTTTTAATGGGGTTGTTTTTTTGCTTGATGATTTAAGTTCCTTAGAGATTCTGGATATTAGCATTTTGTCAGATATATAGTTTGTGAATATTTTGCTCCCATTCTGTACGTTGTCTGTTTACTTCCTTGATAGTTTCTCTTGCATGCAGAAGCTCTTGAGTTTCATTAGGCCCCACTTCTCAATTTTTGTTTTCATTGTGATTGCTTTTGAGAACTTAGCCATGAATTCTTTCCCAAGGCTGATGTCCAGAATGGCATTTTCTAAGATTCTTATAGTTTGAGGTCTTATATTTAAATATTTAATCCAATTTGAGTTAATTTTTGTATATGGTGAAAGGCAGGGGTCCAGATTCATTCTTCTGCATATGGTTAGCCAGCTATCCCAACACCATTTATTGAATAGGAAGTTCATTCCCCATCGCTTATTTTTGTTGGCTTTGTCAAAGATCAGATAGCTGTAGGTGTGTGGCTTTACTTCCAGGTTCTCCATTCTGTTCCATGGGTCTATTGTCTGTTCTTGTACCAGTACCATGCTGTTTTGGTTATTGTAGCCTTATACTGTAGTTAGAAGTTGGGTAATGTAATGCCTCTGGCTTTGTTCTTTTTACTTAGGATTGTTTTGGATATTCAGGCTCTTTTTTTGGTTTCCTTTCCATTTTAAAATAGCTTTTTCTAGTTCTGAGAAAAATAATGTTGGTAGTTTGACAGGAATAGTGCTGGATCTATAGGTCGCTTTGGGCAGTCTGGCCATTTTAAAGATATTGATTTTTTCCAATTCATGAGCCATAGAATGTTTTTCCATTTGTTTGTGTCATGTATGATTTCTTTGAACAGTGTTTTGTAGTTCTCCTTGTAGAGATCTCTCACCTTCTTGGTTAGATGTATTCCTTGGTTTACTGACTTATTTTTTTTTGCAGCTATTGTAAATGGGATTGCATTCTTGATTTGGTTCTCAGATTGAACATTATTGGTATATAGAAATGCTACTGATTTTTGTACACTGATTTTGTAGGCTGAAACTTTACTGAAGTGGCATATCAGTTGCAGGAGCCTTTTGGTGGAGTCTTTAGGGCATTCTAGGTATAAACTCTTGTCATCTGTGAAGAGAGATAGTTTATTTTCCCATATGTATGACTTGTATTTTTTTCTCTTGACTGATTGCTCTGGCTAGCATTTCTAGTACCTTGTTGAATGGGAGTGTCAGAGTGGGCATACTTGTCTTGTTCCAGGTGTTAGGGGGAATGCTTCCAGTTTTTGTCTGTTCAATATGATGTTGGCGGTGGGTTTGTCACAGATGCCTCTTAATATTTTGAGGTATTCTCTTCTGATAGAAGGCATGCATTTTTTAAAATGAAGAAAAAATATAGAGAAGCTGAAAGAAGGAGGAATAGAGAGAGATAAAGTAGAGGGAAGAAGTAGGACAAGGAGAGAATGAGGAGAAAGGAAGAGAAGAGGAAAGAGAGAAGAAAAGAAGGAGAGTGAGAGGAAAATAAAGAGGGGTCAAGGAGGAGAGAGAGAAAGTAAGATAAGAAGGCAGAGGTGGGAGGGGTGAGAAAGGGAGAGGGGAGTTGAAGAAAAGTTAAAACATATTCAGGGCTTTCTAGTCTCCCTTGATATAGTCATTGTTTAATTTTCCAGGCACGTCATCCAGGGTCTCTTTTAAGATAAATGGTGCTACTACCTATCTCCAAAAAGAAACTAAACCCACCTGGCTTTGTGTGCCATTAGGTACCACTAGTCCCACAGCCTTTTATTTCCTCTCTTTCAAGAGTCTTCAAGGAATGACTTATGTTACAGATATCTGTTCATTTTTATTTTATCTTCTTCAGCAGATTAGAATTCCCAAGCAATGCCTTATATTATAGACACCAAATTATTTGTTTTGTCCTGTTCATTAGATTACTACCTCCCCAAAGGCAAAGATGTAGTCTTGTCTAGGGCTTCCTGGCTTATTGCGGTAAAGAACCAAATTTTTATTTTTCATTTAAAATATTTCCAATCTATCACAGTCTGATACTTTTGTACAAAATCATACATTTTGATATCATATAACATGCTATAACGATAGCATATAAACATGCTACACGTTTTAAAATGCTTACTCCTACTTTCTGAAATGAAATGGTAAAAACAATTCATTGATTGGCACTGCTTTACTGAATCCACTATGAGATGAAGCAGCAGTTCAGTGCACCTCGCATCTTGCTTTGCACCTACCAATAAAACGTAAATGGAATTTTGCACTGAATAAATTTTATCTAAATATAACTGAATTGATATTCAAAAATAACAATGAAGATACTGGAAATAAAGTCTTGATTAGAATGAAATGGCATCATAAGATCTACTTCCTGTTTTTAACCCCTGATTTGTAGTTTGGCGGGTACTGTTAGGCAATTAATGATGCTTTTAAAAACAATGTGCATTGCATAATTTTTGAAGACATATTGTTAGTTAAGTCTAAATGATTTTGATACTACTCTTCATCTTACATTGCCAAAATAAATGTCTAAATATTTTACTAAATTCCCTATCAATGATGATTTGGTGTTGTTATCTTTGTAATATGGAAGGAAAGCTCAATTTTTAATCACAATAGTAGGAAACTATCCCTGTCTAGCAGGCTAGTTTAGAACAGCAACTGACATTATTATCATATAATATTTTGCACATACACAGTGCCCTTCAAATGTTGAATTGATGCACTTAATGAAATTAGACAGTTATTCTTCACAGAAAGGGCAGCAATGCTATCAAATCCTTTCGCAAGAGCTTCAAATGAAAACCTGGCAACTTAAGAAAATTAGGAATGAATGCTTTGATTTATTGGGCAATCCCTTAATTTGTGACTTGGTGGCTTTACATGGGAATTTGGAGTGCTTAGCCTGCCATAGGCTGGATAATCAAAGGCCCATGATTTACAGAACACATCTTTAAAATAACTTCTCTAGAGAACCTCACTTTTAAAAAGGCTTTCAAGACTTTTAGTATCCAATTGGGCTATAATATACACTTAACTGAAATACCACTTGCATGATATGATAATTTAGCCAATATCTGGAAGAAATGTCTCAACAAGTGTTTCATCTTTTATATGCTTTTAATTGAAGCTAAGGGGAAACTGTAGTTGGTTGCCTAACACTGAATAAAACTACAAGCACATTATTTCATTTTGAAGTTGAATGTGGCCAGCAGCTTCTAATGGTATATTTTGAATGTGATCTAGTGAAATTTTTACTAAGGAAATAATAACATTTCTAAAAACATGAAACATTTGAGGATTGACTTTTTATTTTAATATCTACCTTAGCATGCCAAAATATAGCCACTCAATGCATTTTTTCTTCCTGATAATCTCTTAAAGTATAAGTGATGTGTGGCTTTTGCTAATAGTTGGCAGCTATTGATTATACTATGATAGCTGACTTGTTCTGCAGAATAAAGTAGAAAATCCTTTTGAATCAAAAAGCATTTCTGTACTTTGAAAATGTCATTAAAAGCATTGAAAAGGTCACATTTTGAGATTGATAAAATAAAGATCAGTCACTCCTGGCTGGATGACCAGAATGTGATTGGGAAGTGAGGCTTTAAAACTGTTGCTAGCACTTTTATAGTGCAAATCTGGGATTCACAATAGCTCTAAAAGCAATAAATAACTTTTTACATACATGATTATTTTCCTGAATAATTAAAGCTATTATTTAGACATTCAAGTGCAGATGAAACTCAGAAGAAAACATGAGGTGTTAAGATACATGAAGTTGCCAGCTTTGTAAGCAAAAGTCCCAGACTGGACTCCATTCCAAAATGGCTACCAATATTCTGTGTTTATTTATGGAGATATCATCATGTCTCTGTATCTCACTTATTCAGCATTAAATGAATGATGATATCTATTTTGTCTTTATGAGAATCAGTAAAGATTCATTGAAGAACACAAAATAAAGGATAGTCAATACTTTGAACTGTCTGAAATAAATGCTGTTTAAACTGCCAAAAAATTATTTAGATAATCAAGTATTATTTAATTGAAAATTCAGTCTTCAGTATATTTAATGGAGCTAAAACAAAGAGAAATGAGTTCTCTTCAAGTAAGCTTAATTAGCTTTCTTTGAGATGAGTTGAAGGTAGCCGAGTGAAATCAAAGCACTTATTTTGCATTATTTTTAGTGATTATTTTCAGGACTGATATTAAAAGTATATGAGACTAAGATCTTATTTTAAATTGAAACAATAACAACTCTCTTCGTGCAGTATTGATTCTACATACGACATCTAATCTTAGCCACCATTTCTATTTTATTCATATACACATTCAGTAAATATATCTTTCAACAGTCTGACTATATGATTACCCTTTCCAATGTGGCTTGACACCTTAAAAAACTCATGTTCCAATGAGAACACATGGACACAGGGAGGGGAACATCACACACCAGGGCCTGTCAGGGGGCAAGGGGAAAGGGGAGGGAGAGCATTAGGACAAATACCTAATGCATGCAGGACTTAAAACCTAGATGACAGGTTGATAGGTGAAGTAAACTATCATCGCACATGTATACCTATGTAACACACCTGCATGTTCAACACACATGTCCCAGAACTTACAGTAAAATTAAAAAAACAAGACAAAACAAAACCAAATTCATGTTCCTTGAAAACAGTACTGGTAACAATAAGGCAACAGTGCTGACTGTGTACATTAATGCACCTCCCAAAGCTTTGTTTGTTTTATATGTGATTCTGAAACATCACTTAAGGTTAGTTCTTTCCCATGAGTGAGAGCTTATGCATGTCAAGTTTACTGATTCATTTTCTTATGTAGAAATATTTGATGTCTATAAATTAGTTTGGCTAATTTAGAGTTGCATGCTATGAAGTGGTCATAAATCCTTCATAGATTTTAAAGGGTTTCTCATAAGACTTGCTTTTTAAAAATAAATAAATGGTGAGGATTGCTACAACCAAGAGTTCAGAGGGTACAGTTAGATTATTTAGAGAATATTTAAGTTACAATTTTAACAACATTTTATCTTAGAAACACAGCCTAAATGACATCAAATTGTTACTGGGTTGAGTGGATTTAATGATTGAACAGGTTCTCTCTCTCTCACTCTCTAATAGATTGATTTTTTAAATTCTATAATTTATTGTGATGAAAGATCTCATCAAAATTTTTTGGGGGCAGGGTTGCCTATGATATATAATGATACCAATTTTTGAAGTAAAACTGATATGAATTGTGATATTTGGTTTAATGTGATGCTTTATTATATGAATAAATTAGATAGTGGTAGAAGTGCTGATAACACTCTTTTGAAATATCATCAGCTATAAAGTACTGCACCACTGCTTTCTTTATAAGCAGAACTTAAATAAATCTATTTAATGATCCTATACATTTTCTTCCCTCCACGTAACACTATATTGCTGCCTGCTATAACCTGCAATTGCTTCCTTTTCCCCAAGGAGAACATTTTGCTGAAGAAATAAAAGCCATTTCAGGCACAATCAGCCCCTCTGTTTCTTAAGACATTTTTTTAATTGTAAAAGACTGAGGGAGACTCTTTTTGATGACTCTACTGTATTTTACTATTGAACAGTAATGAGTGCCTACTTCTTAAAAATGCATACAGGAGCCCATGCATTCAACACGCCACTGTCAAAATATGCACATACATGATTGATTACCCAATTTACTGGTGATATTGTATATGCCATCATAGTGCAGTTTAAATGATTTTGACAAGTACAGAAAAGTGTCATTGACAGGTGCAGAAATAAATGATGGGTTTAAGCTTTCACATGTTTTTACAGCATTTCACTGACTGGCAGGTTGATAAATTAAAATTACAGTTGTAGCATCAGGCCTGAAAGCACAACTGCTTTAGATTACAAAAATAGCGCTGTGAAAACTTTGTGTACTCTCCAGAGAAGTAGCCTGGAGGGCTTTGGGGAAAAAAATGAAGCAAATGCAGTTGGTAAAGAAATCATTAATTTTGTGGTAGCACTGTCTGAGTCTTAAAAAAAACGCAAAAAAGTAGATTTTTAGAAGAAAATTGGCTTTATCTCCTTATCCCTTTTTCCCTGCAGACATAGAGAAAATTGAAACCACATCATCAAAAGACAGGCATTGAATTGGCCATTAGTAATTCCATGATGTTAGATGGGCATATTTAAAGCTTGGGGACAATTTCTTGTTAACCTTCCCTTAGTTTCAACATGCATGGATTTTAGCTTGTCATGCTGTCACCATGATCCCATCAAGTCTAACTGAGAAAACTTTAAGACACCACTCACTCACTGATTTCGACATTCTTAAAGAAAATGCTATTTCATCAGGCATTTTCTTTACATTCTTATTTCATTCTATTCAAGTCCTGCATCTTTTCAAGTCATGCCTGAACTTCTGCAACTGCTTTATAAGTGGCTCACTTTGGATAATATCACTCTTCAGTTGAAAGCAAAACAGCCAAGCAGGTATACATCATTGAATGGCTCCACTTCACCCATAGAATGAGCAGAAAGCTCCTTGTATTAGGATAATTTCTCAATACAGATTCTCCCTGAATTTGCCAATCTTATCTTTTGTCTTTTCCTGAATCTTCCTAGCTCACTAGACTGGAATGTCTGATACGCTGGGTATGGTGCCTTCTCTGCTGCTACTCATCCAACTTTGTCTCCCAGGAATGCCATTTTAATAGCTCCTTATTGAATTCTTACCTCACCTTGAAGAAAAACTCAGGTCCTACTTTTGTCTTGGAAATTTTCCTAATAATCTGACCAGTTTCTTTAACTTCTCAATTCCTAAATGCTTGATAGACAGCTATCATTTGATGGCATTAATATAAATCTGCTTTTGCTTTTATGTGTTCTGCTACCAACCATCCCTAAATCAGTATTGCTTTCCCTCTTTCATGTTCCTATTATTAAAGTTTTCAATATTGTACTCCATATTTTATATCACTCTAAGTACAGCCTGGAATTGTCTTCCTGTCTTCAGGCTGCTGTTTTGTTTTTTTCTTGTCTCTCTTCCTCAATGATCTCCCCTAGTAAGGCAGTCTGTCACTCCTGTGCTGATTTCACTCTCTTCTGAACTGAGAATTGGATTCTCTTAACACTTTTAAAATATTCAGTCCTTTGGATTCAATTGGTTAACATTTCTGCGATTCAGTGAAACTTTAGAAAAGATTTATAACTTAATTGCTGCATAGAATGTTTTTAATAATTGATATTTATTTCCTGTTTACGATGTGTCAGACACTAAGTATTATCACATTCATAACAGCTGTTAAGAGTTAGTTATGACCCAGCATGATGGCTCATGCTTGTAATCCCAGCACTTTTGGAGGATGAGGTGGGAAGATTGCTAGAAATCAGGAGTTTAAGACCAGCCTGTCCAACACAGTGAGACCCCCCATTTCTAGAAAAGATAAGAATTAGCCAGGTGTGGTGGCTCATGCCTATAGTTCCAGCTACTTGGGAAGCTGAGGAGGGAGGATCACTTGGGCCTGGGAGGTTGAGGCTGCAGTGACTGTGATTGCACCACTGCACTCCAACCTGGGAGATGGAGTAAGACCCTGTCTCAAAAGAAATTAATAATAATAATAATAATAATAATAAAAGATTAGTTACTACCTTAAGTGAGCAAATGGAGACTCAGGAAAGTTAAACAAATTGCTAAAGCCATCTGTCTAGGAAGTGACAGAATAGGATTCAGAGGAAGGAAATCAAATCACAGAACTTGGGCTCTTAAAGCAAGTGGCTAATACTATAATAATATATAGCATCTGTTACTAAATATGAGGTTTCCTACAAAACCTGGATAAATGTAAAATAGTGTGAGTCTTTAACCTAATAAGAACGTCAAGGTTTAATAAAGTTTTCATAACAGCAGAAGTATATTGAAGATCTAAATTCTACTTCAAGACTGGAAAGAAAAGGGAGAAAATCAACCTCAAGGAAAATGGGTTCGCAAACTACAGCTGTTAGCAATTATAAGGTCATTTTTGGATGCAGGGCAAGCCTTGTTGCCCTGACAGTATTTACTCTCTCGTTTGGATTTAGTAGAATAGATCCTGTTCATCTCAAAGGACTTAGGAGATCCAGGCTTGGCTGGTCCATGCTTAGCTCACACATAGTCAGTGCTTCAATAGAGATAAATATAATAATTCTGATATTTTTATCATTGATGTATTCTTTTTATTTCTTTTTATAATTTTAAAATTTTCTAATGTTAACTTTAGTGGGTGCATAGTAGGCATATATATTTGTGGGGTACATGAGATATTTTCACACAGGTATGCAATGTGTAATAATCACATCAGGGAGAATGTGGTATCCATTCTCCCAAGCATTTACGCTTTGTATTACAAACAAACAATCCAATTACACTCTTATAGTTACTTAAGATGTACAATTATGTTATTATTGACTATAGTCACCCTGTTGTGCAATCAAATGGGTCTTATTCATTCTTTCTAATTTTTTTTTTTTGTATCCATTAACCATACCCCTACCCCTGCCTCAGTGATGTATTCTTGAAGATCTTACAACCAAACCTGGGAAATAATATATTGTGAGATAAGTCAATATAACTTTTAAATTGTTCTGAGTTATTTAAATTATTCTAATACAGTGAACAAAATCTGAAGTTTTTTTTTAACCAATGTAATAAGCATCCTCATATAAAGCTACTTATGAAAAAATTCATCAAATGAAAAATTGGTATAAATCGATATTTAATTTCAAAATACAACTAATTCATATTAAAGTCTTCTTTAAAAGTTCAACTTCATGCTGAAGAAGAAGAAATAATTCATGTGGACAGTTTCCTTTGGTGCTGTGAGTGTATGCTCAAAGTGGCTCAGTGTCTGCAAGGTATCAACAGTCAGTGCTTGAAGAAACTTCATGCATTTTTTGACATGTAACTTTAAAATGGAAATCTCAGTCTTCAAATGAAGGATCGTTGATTCCTTCTCATTTGTATTTTCATTAAAAAGTTGTAATAACTTTTTCAAGGCAAGACTGGTTTTAAACTAAGATTTATATATTAGAATCTTGATGATCACTCTGTGCTTATTCACCTTTCTTTTTTCTTTTTTTTGAGACAGAGTCTCTCTCTGTTGCCAGGCTGGAGTGCAATGGCATGATCCCGGCTCACTGCAACCTCTGACTTCCCGGTTCAAATGATTCTGCTGCCTCAACCTCCCGAGTAGCTAGGATTACAGGTGTACGCCACCACGTCCAGCTAATTTTTGTATTTTTAGTAGAGCTGGGGTTTCACCATGTTGGCCAGGATGGTCTGGATCTCCTGACCTCGTGATCTTGATCTGCCTGCTCGGCCTCCCAAAGTGCTGGGATTCCAGGCATGAGCCACTGCGCCTGGCCTTATTCACCTTTCTAAATGCAAACTTGATGCCTGTTTTCTCTCAGCTTATTTCCAAGATCAGAGTCTATCTGATGCAGCATTGAAAGGAAGCATTCTCCTAGCAGAATTTTATTATGTTAATTGCTCTAAAATATAATGTTTCAAGGATGATTGGAATATGAGCCACCAAACTTAAGCCCTCCATTAAGAAACAAGGTTGCTTACCATCTTAAAAAATGTTAAGATGGGCAAGAATTTTAATGTTCAAATTTATTTTATAAATATATTTTATTTATAATATAAACATTCAGTATTATGTATTTATAATAAATTTAAATATATTTAATAAATATATAAATAGTAAATATATAAAATACTTATAATAGTTTAAAATAGAAAATATTAATATTTAATAGACACTTATTAAATATTGAATTTATATTTAATATTTTGAAGTTTAAAATTTATTATGATCCCAGCCTTAGGTCTAAGATGACATCAGAATGAACTTATATGTACTTCTGCATAGGCAGTGTGGAGGCTTCCATGGCATATATTCTGGGCTCTTTGCATCTATCCTGGTCTCTGTTGAGTGAACTCCAAGATAGTTCTAGTTCAATGTGGCTGCCTCCACCACATGCATTTAAAACAGGGAGGGATTGTGGGACATTATATTTCGAAGATTTTCTGAAGGGATTCCAGAGAGAGATGATAAGTGTTTACAATGACAACCTGTGCATGTGTGTATGGAAAACAATGGAGGGGGATGAAAGCACCTTGTAGATGATGGCTCCCAGGCCCCACTGGTATCAGAATCACCTAGGTAGCGTTGGAAAACACTGCATCTGTTGATCTACCTGCACAAACAGAATCACACTTGGGATGACCTTTCATGCCTCACTCTAGGTGTATTAGAGGGAAACTACATTAAATGAACAAAGAAGTAACAACAGGTTTTTTTTCTCCCCCCTCAATGACATTATTTTAGAAATCATTTCCTGGTGCATATGAAGAAAGTTCTTTTTGTATCATATATATAGTTGCAGATCAGAGACCTGAGATTTCACTCAACTTCTTTTCACAACTCCATGATCTTTCTCAGTAAGGAAATAATTTCTTGTAACTTTCTTTGACAGTTTTTTTTCCACTGCAATATTCAGATTGGGTCTATGTTGTGACCAAACAATTTTATTTCAAAATTAGTACAACATATTTATCCAGGGAAGAATTTGGTTCCCCAATTTATATTAAGATGAGATGCATATTAAAAATGTATCAATATTTCTACTTAAAAAATTTAAATGACAATTACTAGTATTCATCATTAAAATCTGAAACATCTGTACTCATAACTCATTTCATGACAATTTTTATCTTTCCCCATTATAATAACTTCTGTTGGTTTTTATAATGAAACTTCTTTTGTTTTTTTATAATGTAACTCAAAGCACTGCCTATAAAAATGGAGATTTATTCTATGAACTATTTTAAAGCTTTCTGATTGATTGACTCTTTAGAACATGATACATAAATATACCTTCCAGAATTGTAATAATAGCTAACATTTATGAGCAATTCTTATGTGTCAAAAACTGTGCTAAATGTTTGATATAAATTATTATCATCTAAATCTTTTAATCTCCATTTCGCGAACCTGAAGCTTGAGAGTTTAAGTGGGGAGATGGATAAAGCTGGAAACCATCATTCTCAGCAAACTATCGCAAGGATAAAAAACCAAGCACTGCATGTTCTTACTTATAGGTGGGAATTGAACAATGAGAACACTTGGACACAGGAAGGGGAACATCACACACTGGGGCCTGTCATGGGGTGGGGGAGGGGTAGCATTAGGAGATATACCTCCTGTAAATGACGAGTTAATAGGTGCAGCACACCAACATGGCACATGTATACATATGTAACCTGCACGTTGTGCACACGTACCCTAGAACTTAAAGTATTAAAAAAAAAAAGTAATTGCCTAAACTAACACATCTAGCTTGTAAGTGTCCAAGCCTATGAGGGTGAAAGCAACTTTCACCAGTGCATATTAACAAATACTTTAAGACACTGACAGGCAGTGGACTGAAGTATGCAATATTTAGCAGTGATTTATTCATTAATATAATTCACACATTTTTATTGAACATAGAATTAAAATTAATGTGAGTGAGGTGTGCTGTGGACAAATTCAATGTTACATACTCACATGTCAACTGATGTAATAAACCATATACCATGCACTTATTCTGACATGTGACTATGGATTAAAAGTCATAAATTTGATCATCACAGAGGAATGGGAGGCAGGACCAGACTGCAGTTCCCACTCGGACAGACAGAGCAGCGTGCAGAGGCTCGCATGGTGAATTTTAGCTCCAGATCAACTGCAAGAATGAACCAGCAATCCCAAGAGGACCCACAGACCCTCTGAAGGAGGCAGAGTGCTCCTGCAGGACCCAGGAGACATCCCAAATACTGTGAGTGCCCCAACTGCAGAAGTGGGAAAGGGAGATCCTCCTCTTCCGAACACACACCCCCGACTGGAGAAACTGAAGGTCTGTTTGTGGCAGAAAAGTTTCTGACCTTATCTGGAGCTGAGTCAATTTCAAGAGCTGAGTGAAATACAGGGATAGAGGAAGCAGTGGGAAAGGCCCCGGGAGCTCGCCGGGTCTTCAAGCAGGCCATTCCTGCCTGGCACCACAGGGATCCATCAGGAGGGTGGCCAGAGGAGCGGGGGAAAAACACCACAGGCAGAAGGAAATCTCCAGCTGAACTTTGTAACAACTTGAAAGGGGCAAGAAGCCTCCTAGCCAAAATTCAAGGGAGAGCGGGAATCCAGTGTGCAGACTCCACAGGCTGGGGAAGAACCAAACCCTTTTCTTTCGCAGCTGGGAGACAGGTAGCCTGGGGCAAGTTCTCAAGCCTGGCTCACCCACTGCCTGCAAACCAACTTGGGGCTGTTAGCGGGGGCATGGTGGGAGTGAGACCTGCCCTTTGGTTTGCATGGGAGCTGGTTAAGCCCTGTGACTGCCAGTTTTCTCCCACTTCTCTGACAACCTTCATGATTCAGAAGAGGCAGCCATAATCCTTCTTGACCTGGGAACCTCATCTCCGTCCCCCACAGCAGCCACAGCAAGACCCATCGAAGGAGAGCCTGAGTTCGGACATGCCTAGCCCTGCCCCCACCTGATGGTCCTGCCCTACTCACCCTGGTAGCTGAAGACAAAGGGCATATAATCTTGGGAGTTCTAGGGCCCCACCCACCATTGGTTCCTCTCCATACTACCACAGCTGATGCTCCCTGGAAAGTGCCACCTCCCAGCAGAAGGCCAACCAGCACAAAAACAGAGCAATAAACCACCAAAGCTGAGAACCCTGACAGAGTCCATTTCATCACAGGACTCTGCAGACAACCCCCAGTACCAGACTGGAGCTGGGTGGACTTGCTGGGTGGCTAGACCCAGAAGAGGGACAACAATCACTGTAGTTCGGCTCACAGGAAGCCACATCTACAGGGAAAGGTGGAGAGCACTACATCAAGGGAACTCCCTGTGGGACAAAAGAATCTGGACAACAGCCTTCAGCCCTAGACCTTCCCTCTGACAGCGCCTACCCAAATGAAAAGGAACCAGAAAACCAACTCTGGTAATATGACAAAATAGGCTCTTTAACACCCCCAAAAATCACACTAGTTCATCAGCAATGGATCCAAACCAAGAAGAAATCCCCGATTTACCTGAAAAAGGGTTCAGGAGGTTAGTTATTAAGCTAATCAGGGAGGCACCAGAGAAAGGCAAAGCCCAATGCAAGGAAGTCCAAAAAAAGTGAAGGGAGAAATATTCAAGGAAATACATAAAGAAACAAACAATAAAAAATTCAGGAAACACTGGACACACAGAAATGCAAAATGCTCTGGAAAGTCTCAGCAATAGAAATGAACAAGTAGAAGAAAGAAATTCAGAGTTCAAAGACAAGGCCTTCAAATTAAACCAATCCAACCATGACAAATAATAAAGAATAAGAAAATATGAACAAAGCCTCTAAGAAGTCTGGGGTTATATTAAATGACCAAACCTAAGAATAATCGGTATTCCTGAGGAAGAAGAGAAATCTAAAAGTATGGAAAACATATTTGGGGGAATAATCGAGGAAAACTTCCCTGGCCTTGCTAGAGAACTAGACGTCTAAATACAAGAAGCACAAAGAACACCTGGGAAGTTCATCACAAAAATATCATCACCTAGGCACACTGTCATCAAGTTATCTAAAGTTAAGATGAAGGAAAGAATCTTAAGAGATGTGAGACAGAAGCACCAGGTAACCTACAAAGGAAAACCTATCAGATTAACAGCAGATTTCTCAGCAGAAACCTTACAAACTAGAAGGGATTGGGGTCCTATCTTCAGCCTCCTTAAACAAAACAATTATCAGCCAAGAATTTTGTACCCAGCGAAACTAAGCATCATATATAAAGGAAAGATACCATCTTTCTCAGACAAACAAATGCTGAGAGAGTTTGCCAGTACCAAACCACCACTATAAGAATTGCTAAAAGGAGCTCTAAATCTTGAAACAAATCCTGGAAACGCATCAAAACAGAACCTCTTTAAAGCATAAATCACACAGGACCTAGAAAACAAAAGTATAAAAGTTAAAAAGAAAAAAACAAAACCAAGGTATGCAGGCAACAAATAGCATGATGAATGCAATGGTACCTCACATCTCAATACTAAACATTGATTATAAATGGCCTAAATGATTTGCTTAAAAGATACAGAACTGCAGAATGGATAAGAACTCACCAACCAACTCTCTGCTGCCTTCAGGAGACTCACCTAATATGTAAGGACTCACATAAACTTAAAGTAAAGGGGTGGAAAAAGGCATTTCATGCAAATGGACACCAAAAGTGAACAGGGGTAACTATTCTTATATCAGGCAAAACAAACTTTAAAGTAACAGCAGTTAAAAGAGACAAAGAGGGACATTATATAATGGTAAAATACCTTGTCCAACAGGAAAATATCACAATCCTAAACATATATGCACCTAACACTGGAGCTTCCAAATTTATAAAACAATTACTAATAGACCTAAGAAATGTGATAGACAGCAACACAATAATAGTGGGGAACTTCAATACTCCACTGACAGCACTAGACAGGTCATCAAGACACAAAGTCAACAAAGAAATAATGGATTTAAAGTTTACCTTGGAACAAATGGTCTTAACAGATATATACAGAACATTTCATCCAACAACTAACTGTAGAATACACACATTCTATTCAACAGTGCATGGGACTTTCTAAAACATAGGCCATACAATAGGCCATAAAATGAGCCTCAATAAATTTAGGAAAATTGAAATTATATCAAGCACCTCTCAGACCACAGTGGAATAAAAGTGGAAATCAACTCAAAAAGGAACCTTCAAAACCTTGCAAATACATTGAAATTAAATAGGCTGCTCTGGAATGGACATTGAGTCAAAAACAAAATTAAGATGGAAATTTAAAAATTCTTTGAACTGAATGACAATAATGGCACAACCTATCAAAACCTCTGGGATACAGTAAAGGTGGTGCTAAGAGGAACGTTCATAGCCCTAAATGCCTACATCAGAAAGACTGAAAAAGTACAAACTGACATTCTAAGGTCACATCTCAAGGAACTAGAGAAACAAGAACAAACCAAAACCAAACCCAGTAAAAGAAAGGAAATAACCAAGATCAGAGCAGAACTAAATAAAATTGAAACAGAAAGAAACAATACAAAAGGTAAATGAAACAAAAAGCTAGTTCTTTGAAAAGATAAATACAACTGATAGACCATTAGCAAAATTAACCAAGAAAAGAAGAGAGAAAATCCAAATAACCTCATTAAGAAATGAAACAGGAGGTATTATAACTGACACCACTGAAATACAAAAGATCATTTAAGGCTACTATGAACACCTTTATGCACATAAACTAGAAAACCTAGAAGAGATGGATAAATTCCTGAAAAAATACAATCCTCTTGGCTTAAATCAGGAAGAATTAGATACCCCGAACAGACCAACAACAAGCAGGGAGATTGAAATGGTAATTTAAAAATTACCAACAAAAAAATGTCCAGGACCAGACAGATTCACAGCAGAATTCTACCAGACATTCAAAGAAGAATTGGTACCTATCTTTTGATGCTATTCCACAAGATAGAGAAAGAAGAAACCCTCCCTAATTTATTCTATGCAGCCAGCATCACCCTAATACCAAAACTAGGAAAGGACATAACCAAAAACGAAAACTACAGACCAATATCCTTGATAAACATAGATGCTAAAATCCTTAACAAAATACTAGCTAACCAAATCCAACAACATATCAAAAAGATAACCCACCATGATCAAGTAAGTTTCATACCAGGGATGCAGGGATGGTTTAACATAACATATGCAAGTCAATAAATGTGATATACCACATAAATAGAATTAAAAATAAAAAATCACATGATAACCTCAATAGATGCAGAAAAAGCATCTGACAAAATCCAGCATCCTTTTATGGTTAAAACTCTCATCCCTCAATGTAATAAAAGCCATCTATGAAAAACCCACAGCCAACATAATACTGAATGGGGAAAAGTTGAAAGCATTCCCTCTGAAAACTGGAACAAAACAAGGATGCCCACTCTCACCACTCCTCTTCACATAGCACTGGAAGTCCTAGCCAGAGCAACTAGACAAGAAAAAGAAATAAAGGGCATCTAAATCAGTAAAGAGGAAGTAAAACTGTCACTGTTTGCTAACAATACGATTGTTTTCCTTGAAAACCCTAGAGACTCCTCCAGAAAGCTCCTAGAATGGATAAAAGAATTCAGCAAAGTTTCTGGGTACAAGATTAATGTACACAAATCAGTAGTTCTGCTACACACCAACAGTGACCAAGCTAACAATCAAATAAAAAACGCAATCCACTTTACGATGGCTGCAAAAAAATTTAAAATACTTAGGAATATACCTAACCAAGGAGTCAAAAGACCTCTACAAGGAAAACTACAAAACACTGCTGAAAGAAATCACAGATGACACAAATGGAAATACTTCCCATGTTCATGGATAGGTAGAATCAATATTGTGAAAATGACCACACTGCCAAAAGCAATCTACAAATTCAATGCAATCCCAATCAAAATACCACTATCATTCTTTACAGAATTGGAAAAAACAATTCTAAAATTCATATGGAACCAAAAAAGAGCCCGTATAACAAAACAAAGACTAAGCAAAAAGAACAAATCTGGAGGCATCACACTACCTGATTTCACACTATATTACAAGGACATAGTCACCAAAACGGCTTGGTACTGGTATAAAAATAGGCACATAGACCAATGGAACAGAGAAGAGAACCCAGAAATAAACCCAAATACTTAACAGCCAAATGATCTTCGACAAAGCAAACAAAAACATAAAGTGGGAAAAGGACACCCTATTCAACAAATAGTACTGGGATAATTGGCAAGCCACGTGTAGGAGAATGAAACTGGATCCTCATCTCTCATCTTATACATAAATCAACTCAAGAAGGATTAAAGACTTAAATCTGAGACCTGAAACTATAAACATTCTAGAAGATAACATTGGAAAAATGCTTCTAGACATTGGCCTAGATTTCATGACCAAGAACCCGAAAGCAAATTCAATAAAAACAAAGATAAATAGTTGAGACTTAATTAAACTAAAGAGCTTTTGCATGGCAAAAAGAAGAGAGTGAACAGACAACCCACAGAGTGGGAGAAAATCTTCACAATCTATACATCTGACAAAGGACTAATATCCAGAATCTACAATGAACTCAATCAAATCAGTAAGAAAAACACAAACATCCCATCAAAAAGTGGGTTAATTACATGAATAGACAGTACTCAAATGAAGATATACAAATGGCCAAGAAACATATGAAAAAATGCTTAACATCACTAATGATCAGGCAAATGCAAATCAAAACGATAATGCAATACTAGCTTACTTCTGCAAAAAATGGCCATAATCAAAAAATCAAAAAACAGTAGATGGTGGAGTGGATGCAGTGAATAGGGAACACTTCTACACTACTGGTGGGAATGTAAACTAGTACAACCACTATAGAAAACAGTGTAAAGATTCCTTAAAGAACTAATAGTAGAACTACCATTTGATCCAGCAATCCCACTCTGGGTATCCACCCAGAGGAAAAGAAGTCATTATATGAAAAAGATACTTGCACATGCATGTTTATAGCAGCAGAATTCACAATTGCAAAATCATAGAACCAACCCAAATGCCCAACAATCAAAGAGTGGATAAAGAAATTGTGGTGTATATTTATATGATGGAATACTAATCAGCCATAAAAAGAAGCAAATTAACGGCGTTTGCAGTAACCTGGATGAGACTGGAGACTATTATTCTAAGTGAAGTAACTCAGGAATGGAAAACCAAACATCGTATGTGTTCACTGATAAGTGGGAGCTAAGCTATGAGGATGGAAAAGCATAAGAATGATACAATGGACTTTGGGGACTTGGTTGGGTGGGAAGGTTGGGAGGGGGGTGAGGGCTAAAAGACGACAAATATGATGCAGTGTATACTGCTTGGGTGATGGGCGCACCAAAATCTCACCAATCTCCACTAAAGAACTTACTTACATCTTCTCACTGAAAAAGGTAGCAGAGAGCTACATACATGCTTTTATTTTTTTGAGACGGGGTCTCACTTTGTTGCCTACACTGGAGTGAAGTGGTGCGATCTTGGTTCATTGTAGCCTGGACCTCCTGGGCTCAAATGATCCTCCCGCCTCAGCCCCCCAGGTGGCTAGGACTACAGGCACGGCACCACGGCCAGCTAATTTTTGTAATTTTTTGTAGAGATGATGTTTCACCATGTTGTCCAGTCTGGTCTCGAACTCCTGAACTCAAGTGAGTTGCCCACCTTAGCATACATACTTTTGGACAATCTTATTTAAAATAATTTTCTTGAGGGAACAGAAACATTTAGCTATAAATTAAAATATCCATTCAGCAGAATCATTTGGGTTGCCTTTCACACCACTTTACTTTTAAGACATAAGCAATATCTTATGTGTGCCATGCTAATTTTCCCACTTTGAGCATTTGCTGAGCGATACATTATTATTTTTTTTTGGAAAGTTTTTCTCAGGGTTCTAATAATCAGTGCTAAACTCTTGATAAATTTAAAACAAAGATTACTTAGGGTCTGCCTTTTAAAACAGAAGTATGCAATAAAAAAGGAATTCCATCTCATAATAGCCAGGAGAACAGTAAAGGCTGCACAGAAACTGCATGAAGTGAGGCGTGAAGAGAAGCTATTTCAGGCCTTTTGACTTGAGGGCAAATACATATGCATTCAAACTAAAAGATTTCTTCAGGTGTAGAGATTTTTAACAATAGGAGCTGATGATCAATGTAGGGAAAAAAGCATGCTTTATCACTTTTTTTGGGCCAGACCAACTCGACCTTTCATTTTCCATGTAGTCTTCAAATAAATGCATATATTCCGTTTTTTGTCTTCCACATCCCCTAATAATTATTTTGATTTCCATGATTTGAGTGGCTTTCTGAAAAGCTTTTATGAAGAGTAGAAAGGAATTGGGAACCATGTTGTTGAATGAGTGATTGATAGAAATATTCAATGACCATGTACAAAGTAATAAAAGAAAATTGATCTGGTCACTTAAAAATCTAACCCCATTCCATGTTTCTGGTCATTAAGCATCAGTATTGTGGCTGCCTATATATGACAGCTTTTTTTCCCTCATCAAATATAGCATGATTTCTCTAGGCAAGACATTGCATTTTTCACCACTTTTTCATACAATATCATCTATAATGTTGAAAGTACAAAAGTCCTTTCATAATACACTTTAATATGTTAGTCAAAGGAGTATTTGATCAGATACAAACAACATTGCTTACTCTTAGTTTGAAATGCCTAAAAATAGAACATGTGCACTCATGTCAAAAACATATTATTGTTATTATTTTATTACTATTACTTTTTGGGACAGAGTCTTGCTCTGTCACCCAGGCTGGAGTGGAGTGCAGTGGTGTGATCTTGGCTCACTGCAACTTCCGCCTCCCAGATTCAGGCAATTCTCCTGCCTCAGCCTCCCAAGTAGCTGGGATTACAGGCGTGTGCCACCATGCCCAGCTAATTTTTGTATTTTTAATAGAGACCGAGTCTCACCATGTTGGCCAGGCTGGTCTTGAGCTCCTGACCTCAGGTGATCCGCCCACCTCCCAAAATGCTAGGATTACAGGCATGAACCACCGCGCCCGGCCAACAATATATTATTCTTAAAGATATGTATTGTGACTAAGAAGGATACCATCAGAGCAGGCAAGCATTCATCTTATCTAAATTCGCCTCAGGGTTCCTCAGCTTTGGGTGCAAAGAAGCAGTCAATGTGAGTGAACTGGAGAAATTAAAGTGAAATGAGAGCTAAGGAGAAAAGATAGATATTGATTGTGAAGACAGACTTAGGGAAGTGGGTGAAGAAACAGTGAATAGAGTAGATTGAAAAGAAATGGAGAATGGCAATGGGTAGACAGGCTTGGAATGGTGAAGCTATGGCTCAGAGGAATTTTTAAAACCAATCTGAGTATATTTTTACATGAAGAGAATATGGATGATCACTGTGTACCTTGTTTACCCTTTATGGAAGATACAGGATTTCATATACATTCATTAGCTGCATTTCTGAGGTCACAATACAACCTAGGGAACATTTTAGTTAAGTCTTTATAAAACATAGATAGCAATGTTGCATGCAATGATATGTTATGATTTTGAATATGATGTTAAATGACTGAAAATACCATCTCAGAAGTTCTTGGCAATTTGAATTAAATAATTAATACTTAAAGTATTTAAATATATACTTACCCAACAGACAGGAAAGGTTCCTTTGATTCAAGTCTATGAAAAAATATGAAAATTTTCTTTTAATATAAAAATTTGCTGTATTTTCAAAAATTGCTTTTACATGAACCTGACAAAATTATTATACTTGTTTGGATGAAAATGCATAATGTAGCACCAGTAAAAAGCTCTAAATAATATATTAAGACCTAATCTGGACGAATTCAATTTGCAGCTGGATTAATGCAGAAGCTAAATAAAATGAGAGTCTTGGAATGAGGACATAACATTTAACTGATTGATATATTAAGATGATCATAGTATTAGTCTAATTCTGATTGCACTCTCTGTATCTACTCATTGTCTTTATACATGGTAATTTGTTTGTAGAAGTTTCTATATATCTATTTGTGGTTGTTGTAATAGTGAAATAATTTATAATGTGCTTGTTACATGTTAGTTGAATAACTGATTTACTCAGAAGAGAGAAGCAGCATACTATATATAGTTATTTATTGGTCTTAACACCCCTTAGGGTGGGGTAGTGTCAGCTCACAAATTTGGGTCCTTCAGCCTCCTTTGTGTCTTCTAAAAACTTGGTATTTTCTGTACCTCAATATCTCAAAGGGAAAGTCTAATCCTGAAGGTTGTGGTTCATTTGAGATAGCCACTTTAAAACATATTCTGTGTTTTATTTTTCTCATTATAAAATGGGCTAGGCTTACTTTCAGCTACTTTTCTAATTTCATAAATTAACTTTCTATTTTTTTTACAACATGTAAGTAAATAAGGAAAGAATCCACTTCTAAATAGTTCCTAGATAATAATTAAGGAAACCTGTTGGTAAGTGTATTTTGGCCACGCTAGTTTCATTATAGGTTTCTTAAGATACAATTAAGGGTTAAATGTAGGCGAACTGAAGATATTTTTAACTAAATCCTGGTGCTTAAGATTTTTAAGAAGCACAGTTGAAATGACTATCTTAGAATTAGGCTAAACATTTATTTTTATAAATGTGAGTCCAAACAATGAAGGCACTAATTACTTTTTTGTCTCTATTTCATTCTGTGTAGGCAAAAATGTGTTTATGAGAAATATGCCTTGGTGCGTTTATAGGCAGAGCTGACATGCATCTCTGCCATATACCATGCTGCTTTGGGTGAATCATAATAGCAGAAAAGGGATTTTTAGGAAGCAAGTGCCTTAGCAATCCCTTTGGACAGCTCTAGGTAGGGTAGAAGCAGATAAAACCAATAGTTGATGCTAAGAGTTTGGAGAGGTTTATTTATGTAACCTTTCCTTTTCTGAATTCCAATATTATTCACATCTCTAACTGTAGGTACATTAATTGCCTTATTGTGTTTGTTTTTCTCATACATTTGTGATCTACATAAGCAAACAGAACTAAGGAGGGAAAAGCTGAAGCAACGAAAAATGTTTGGATATATTTGCTTTATAAGACATGACCAGTGCCAAGTGATCAAAAGGAAATTGCCTTGAAGAAATGAGGGGGATTCTATATAATATGATGCAGGAGATTGTTCACATATTTAGACCATCAACATGATAATGATACTAATTTATTTTCCACCTGATAATACTTGAAATAAAGATAGCATGTGGGCATTAATGGGATCCCTTCTCTCTGTATTTGCCAATAATTTCAGCCTAACATTTATCAGACATTAGTGTATGTGTGTGATTTGCTTGTTTGAAGTGCTACTCTCCAGCCTCCTATGTTCCCCATTTTCTATACACTACATCGTCCCCCTTGCCTCTCACTGGTATGTGATTCTTAATGGCACTGAATAATATAATGAGAATATTTTAAAAGGTTTTATATCTTTCTCCTCTCTCTTTTTTCAGCCTCCATGTCTCATTAGTTAGCAAGTCCCATCAATTTTTCCTTTGGGACTCTCATGTCCCCCTCTGCATTCTATTCCCAGCCTGGTTTTCATTAGTTACCCCAGCCTAGTTAGTCTCTCCGAAATTCTTTGTTCAAAGTCACTTCAACTTTACACACTGCTCTCACACTAAGCTTCCATCAATGCTGCCACTCACTTCCTTTGGGCAAGTACTGCATTGCACCACTTTAGGGTGGCATAAGCAACTTGAATAAAAGCAAAGCCCACCACTTTTGATTTTCCCTCTGCAATTATCAAAATACTGAGTTCAGAATGTGTTTGCAGTAGTATTTATTGATTGATTTCTCTCTCTCTCTCTCTTTTTTTTTGAAGGTTTCAGACAAGCAACTGTTGGATTAGAGCATACAGGGACATATATTGTCCTACTGCCCCCTGTGGTTAGTATGATTTGTCTGACTAGCTAGTTATTAATAGTTGTCCCCTTCTCCTACCACTTCAAGCCCACTTCAACCAGCTCCTTCCAAATGCTCAAGAGAAGACTTCAGAACAAGCATGGACCAAAAAGTAAACAGCAGTGCCTCAGATTTTGGCCACAGGGGTCTTTCTATTGCATGGAAATAAACTGTCTTGTTGTTGTTAAAAAAAAAAAAAGAAAATTCAAAGTTTTCAAAATGATGTTGGATTGAAAGTTCTGATGATGTTCTATAAACCAAGAGTTTGCAAACTGTGGCCAAATCCTGCTCACCCTCTGATTGTGTATAGCCCCAAGCTAAGAATGGTTTTTACATTTTAAAGTAGCTGGAAAATATCAAAAGAAGAGTAATATTTTGTGACACATGAAAATTACATGAAATTCAAACTTCAGTGTCCGTAAATAAAGCTTACTGAAACAGAGCCATGTGACTTCATTTACATATTGTTTAAGGCTGCTTTGTGCTACGGCAACAAGTTGAGTAGTTGTGGCAGAGACTGCATGTCCAAAATCCTAAAATATTTGCTATGTGGCCTTTATAGAAAAAGTATGCCAGTGTGTGAGATATTATTTTGTTGGAAGGAATTGGAAACAACCTCCTAAAATAGGCTTTCTTTACTTTTAATACATATCAAGTTATTTATTTTCCTAGATTTAGAAATTCAGAATAATTTGAATTCCTTCTCTACATCACCATTTCAACCTCTGATCCTACTAACATATTCACCTGAAATGTTTTTATGTTACCACCTTTCTTGATTTCATTAATCATAAGATGATACCCAAACTTTTAAGATCTTCACAAACATGCCCTCACCAGTTTTCCGTGTCATTCTTTACTGCTTCTCTAACTAAACAATAAACACTTCATTCCAGAAAAACTAAGTATTGTCCAGACACATCTGATTTGGCTTTGCTTTGGTACACATAGCATTATATATCTATACCAGAATACTGTTTTTTCCCATGCATGATCTATTTATCATTTACATTTATCTCAATCTAACTCCTTCTTAAAGCTGATCTTGAAGCCTTCATTTTACAGGGACAAGCCCATCTCTGAGGTAATACTTATCATCACCATCACTATGACATATCCTCTGAACAATGTTATTCAATTAAAAAAAACTGAACTTAGAGTCTCATTAAGACTGGTAAGAATATTAAACCTGTACTCTGTTTAGACACGAGACTTCCAACAGTTTTGTGTTAAGTCTTCTGATGATGGGTCTAGAGGGGAGAATGTTGCCGATGGTTCATGAACTGAGCTGAAAGAAAAGAAGATTATTGGTCATTGGTTCCTCCAAGCCATAGACGATAAGGCCAAGGTACCAGGACTCCCAAGTATCTTCTGTGGTGAAATAGGGCAGGAAATCTTGGTGGGTGCCCCCATCAGGCCACTCTACCTTTTGTCTCATCCTCAAAATGATGATGACACACTGTAGAGTGGAGAGACAACTGGCCCGTGTTGAATGATGCTCTGCTTTGAAACCAACTGCTTAGTTGTTGTTCACTATATTGAGGCAGCTTCTCTAGGCTTGGTATGATTCAGGGACTCTGACTAACCTCATTTTTCTCAATTATATAGCAAACATCATAGCCAACTCACTCAAGGAGTTTGGGGAAGAATATGAGATTTTCTATTTAGAGCATCTAGCACTGTTCCTGGCAGAGTGGATCCTGATGGTGACGACCATACCAGAAACAGGTTGTTAATTCTAAAGTCTGAAACTGCTTGGAATGTATGAATAGATCATTTTAGTAGTGTTGGTCCTGAAAAATGAAAAAAAAGTAAAAGAAGGAAACTGCTAGGAGGAATATTCCTTTGTAGAAAATTATTTATCAATTTAATCTGTAGAAACGGATCATTACATTGTGATATGCCTAGAGAGAACTTTTCTAAGATTTTTTTACAAGGTAATTGTTTCATGAAGAAAGGAATTTTTTTTTTTATCTTTCCTAAGATTTACTTTTCATGTGAAATAGGTAGTGAATTTAATAATACTTCATTCAGGACCCACTAGAATTAGGAGTAGAATAAGATAAACAAACGACAGCCTTCGGAAAAGTAAGACATAGTGGAGAAATAAAATAGAACACAGAATGAAGGTCAATATTTGGAGCTAAATGAATTATAATACTTTTTATTTAATAAAAACTAAATTGTATTTACTGAAGGCCAGGTATTATTCAACATTCTTTATAAACACTAATTTATTTAAACATCATGATACAATCTGAGGTAGTTCTCATTTTATAGATGAGGAAACTGAGACCAAAAGATATTAAGTATCTTGTCCAAAATCACATAGCTCATAAGTGGTTGAGCTAGGATTTGAATTCAGACATTCTGACTCTAAAGTTCATGTGTCATCTATTTTATTTGTTTTGCTTTGTTTACATGTGCCTCAAGGTACTGTCACATTGTCTGTCTTTATACTTCTATGCTCTATTGAGAAAGCTCACCTGGATTCAGATGTTGGAAATTCCAAAACTTACATCTCTGGCATCATTCTATTTATGATAGGTGGCTATAGCTGCCCACAAAATATCTCTAATTGTAGATGCCTCTAAGCTAACATATCTCAAACTAAATTTACTGTCTTCCTCCCTTATTTTATTTATTTATTTTGAGACAGAGTCTTGCTCTGTTGCCCAGGCAGGCTGGAGTGCAGCGGCGTGATCTCGGCTCACTGCAAACTCCGCCTTTCGGGTTCACGCCATTCTCCTGCCTCAGCCTCCCGAGTAGCTGGGACTACAGGTGCCCACCACCACGCCTGGTTAATTTTTTGTATTTTTAGTAGAGACAGGGTTTCACCGTGTTAGCCAGGATGGTCTCGATCTCCTGACCTCGTGATCCGCCTGCCTCGGCCTCCCAAAGTGCTGGGATTACAGGCGTGAGCCAGCGCGCCCGGACCTTCCTCGCTTATTTTGCTCTTCCTTGTTTTTCCCTAACTTGGAAAACTCAGCCACTTAGGTGACCAAACTAAAAAGAAAGACTGGAGTCATTCTCATGAACTCCTTTCCAACAACATTTCTAGTTCTGTTGTTTCTGTTGCCAAAAGTCCTCTTGATTCTGTACTTGCCTCTCAATTCTTATTTTCACAGTTCAAGTGATCATCAACTTTTATATGATCCATTAATCTCTTCAATGACCTTCCTTCTTCAGTATTTCTTTGGTGTTGCCATATCTACTAACAGAATTAAATTTCTAAAATACAAATATAATCATGTAATTTTCCTCGTTACAAATCTCTGCATGTTTCCAGGAAGTATTTTCTTATAAGTCACAATGGGTTTGTTAGTGGTACTTCATAACTATTTTCATAGCACTCTGTAACACTTAACCGTGGTGAATTAAAATTTTCCAGTGTAATTGCCAAGCTCCCCCTAAGACTGCACACTCCTTGGAGGTACAAACAAACTGTATTTCAAGTACCTAGAATCATGCCTACTTCACTGGAGGCTCTCAGTAATGATTTTGTTAGATGAACCTTCCCTGCCTTGCTCCCCGACTTCTAGTCCCATGTTTTGCCTACAGAGTACAATCCAATATAACTTTATTACTATATTTATAGTATTAATATAACTAAAAGTTCATTCACAATCTGGTTCCAGTGTACCTTCTCAGCCTTTGTCTTCTATGACTTCAGTCTACAGACTCCATGCTCCAGCCAAGCTGAGCAAATTGCTCACTGTCTGGGTGGCATCTTGCTTTTTCCACTGTGCATTGGCATTTTGCTTTCCCGCATCCTGCTTTTTCTCTTGTGCTTTGGCATATGTGTGTTTTTGCAGAAATAATTTCAAAAGCTTTTGAAGGACTAGAGCTTTATCATGAATCCAAAGCATGTTATAAAAATATCCACCTATTATATTTACAGAATTTTGTAGTTAAAACTTCCAGGCAGTGATACTACTTACCATTATCTGATCTGTTCTTTTTAGCTATGACAACCCAAGCCCTGACCTACATTTAACATGGATGTGCCAAATGGCTTAAGTGTACAGGTTCTAGAATCAGATTGCCTAATTCCAGTCATGACTCTACCACCTCTGGCTGTGTGGCCTTGGAGAAGTAAGGGACTTCTCTTTGTGCCTCAATTATTCCATTTGCAAAATGGAAATAATAGTAGACCTATCTCAAAGAGCTACTGTGAGAAATAAATATATAACTACACACATTAGATAACTAAATAACTTAAATAAATAGTGGATAAATGGTTAATAAATATTAACCATCATTGCTATTACTTTTTTTTTTTTTTATCTCTGAGTCCTCGAATCCTTGTTCCTGCATTCATGGCCAGTTAATAGAAATAGAGAGTTCAGGTTGGGGAATAGGTTGGGATATATTGGAGAAGATATGCAGTAGTCAGCAGATGGAAATGTGGGCTTAAAACTCAGGTGAGACATTTGGGCTGGAAATAGATTCAGGAGTCGTGTCATCAATGCAGAATTAGTATATTAAATCATAAGAGAGAATAAGTTCGCCCAGAGACAGTGAAGAATAAGAAGAAAAGAGTGGAGTGAAGAATATTTATTTGGGATCACTAACAGGACCTTAGATGTGTAGAAGCAAAGTTCAGAAGGGGGCAGGAAATCTGTTCTGGCAGTTGCATTAACCTGTACCTGGCATGGCACCCAACACATAGCAGATGCTCCCCAAATGTTGACTGACTGAGAAAACCTGTGCCTAGATCTATGCCACTGGCTTTCAATCTGTTCTGTAGGATAAAAGTAAATAAAGAAGAGAAGATTATCTCTGAAAGTGGCTCCTGTGTGCCTTACTCAAGCCAGCAAGGAGTAGGAATTGAGAAGTGTTAACATTCTCCACTAAAGTCGATTTACAGGCCAAAGCTAGTGTCCAAATCTAGTGATGTTTGAAATCTTGTTTGTCTACCCTTTAGGAATTAATCTCTTAATAGGGAATAGAGGACTTCTTTTTTTAACTGCATACTTTTTTTCTCCAAAGGAATTTTCATATGCATTTCAAAGAGTTTTAAAGACCAATGTGGGTGCAAATATTTTATGTAGAAAAAAACAGTGTGGCTGACTCCTATCTGTCCCCACCACACTTCCACAAACAACGAGGGAGTCTAACGAACAATTATCACAAGAGTCAGAGCTTGCGATGTGCCAGGGACTCTGCCAAGCTCTCTCACACATGGAATTTTGACAACAGCATATAAGAAAACTAAAGTTCAGAAAAACCTAGTAATTTGTTTAAAGCCACACAGTGCTGTTATCTGAATGTCCTCTCTAAAACTCACGTTGAAGTTTAATTGCTATTGTGATGGTAGTAAAAAGTGAGACCTTTAAGAGATGATTAGGCCATGAGGACTTTACCCTCATGAATGGATTTATGTCATTATTGCAGATGTGGATTTGATCCGCTTTTTCTCTCTGTTTTGTGCATGCGTTTCTTCACCATATGATACTTTCCACCATATTATGATGCAACAAGAAATCCCTCACTAGACACTGCCTCTTGATTTTGGACTTCTCAGTCTCTAGAACTGTGCGCCAAATAACTTACATTTTTTATAAATCATCCAGTCAGTGTTACTCTGTGATAGTAGCAGGAAACGAACTAAGACACACAGCAAAGTGACAGAGTCTGAATTCAGTCACAGGTCTAACTCCAAAGTCTATACAGCCACTGTTCTGTACTCTTAAGAAAAGACAAAGAACACAATAAATGCTACACTGGCCATATATTTAGTCTATCTGGCCCCACACTGGGTATGATGGTGGCCCAGGCTATTTTAAGTTATTCCTTAGCTAACTGATGGCTTGTTATTTATGGAATAATTTAGCATGATATTTTATAAATAACTTAATATACTTAAGAATTATAGAAATCTTGTTTTGATATTTAAAATTTAGTTTATATCTCATCCTTAACTATTTGTAATCTAAACACATCCATATGACATTTTAATCATTCCAAGGCATTCTGATTTAAAAAAGCTTTTTTACAAGGTAAATGGTTAAATGGGAGCAACAGATGATGACTGATCAAAGATAAGCACTTGTAAGTGATTCTTAGGCGTCTTCTTACAGAATATTTTGCATATTAAAACATAATCCTATCAGTATTCTTAAAAATTCATTTATTGCCTAAAGATTTAATAAAGAAAGAGTCTTCTTTATGTAATAGGGAAAGGATATTCATGGATAACTGTAGGTGAATTCTGAGATCTACCAAAGATCAGAATCTGTCGGTGGCACTTATTCTCTTGGTTATTCTTTTCCCCTAACCTGAAAACTAAACAAAACAATCCCAGGCTTCTGTGCTGGCTGGCCTGGGCCAAGATGCCTAGGAGACACATTATTAGGGTCTTGTTGTGGAAAGCAAAAGATTTATTAGGAGGAAGCTTCCTTAGAGCATAGCATGGGAAGAAGCACTGGTTGGTCTGTACAGGCACTGACCTCCTCACCTCCATCTGCGCAAAGAAGTCTGAGCATGCCCTGTCAGTCAGCTTCTTTGGTCAAGATATTGTTGGATACTGACCTCAAGCATGTACTCACAGTGGACTCTCGTGCCAGCCATATCCCTTCTCCAGCTGTGGCTACTTACAAGGGTGTAGTGTTATGATGAATACACAAAGATTATCCCAAATGCAGACATTTGTGGTGTCCTATCAACATTGAAAAATTGGTGGCAAAGTGGGGGTGATACTGTGATGGGATAGTCTGAGGTGGCTGAAAGTGCTAATAAACATTCCTTTAAAAGCTTGTGAGCTCTAAAGCTGAGAGGTCAAATCAGTTTTGATTTTCATGTCAACTGACTGATGGTGGCTGCTGGGAACATCATGTTGACATGAATTCTAAAGCCTACTTAGGCCTCAGGGTGTAAGGGCCTGTAATTAACCTATGTCTGCCACAGGAATAAGAAGAAAAATGAAAAGCATTATGTCCAAATACGTATTTACCAACTTGTGCTAATGGAAGGTACAGAAATTTGCTCAAGGCTACAAAAGTAATGAAAAGGTATAAAATCCACAGTACAACTTAGATTTCCAGACATATAGTCCGTAAACCAATGTGTACAAATAATAATGTATATTTAATGCCCCATGTATGACAGCCACTATTTAGAATTTGACACTCTATTTTAAGCATTTTCACATATTTAATCCTCATAACTTTCTTGTGAAGTTGACATCATTATCATTTCTATTTTATAAATGACAAAAACAGATAAAAAGGAATCAGTAAACTTTCTCAGGCTCTTAGAGCTAGAAAGACATAGAGCAGGGTGATAACTCAGGCAGTCTGATTAAGACATTGAGTCTTAATATTTTAGAATATTTATACTATTTTCTAATACTTTATTTGTTGATCATTAGAAGAACATCATATTTACCTACAAGGTTGAGGAGACAGCCAGGCTCCTTCATTCCTATGGGATTTTCCTATATAGAATCAATTTCTCTGGAGTAAAATGCAGCTTTCCCCTCTATTTCCTGTGATATCTTTTTCAAAGACTTTCATGCTCAACTGAAATCTCTGCAACTGAAATCTCTGCTTAGGGCTATCATCAAGCCCCTTGGTAAGTTTCATTTGCAGTTACCACCATCTGGGCTGCTAACTCCAGGGACAGGTTAATGGATGGCTGTGGTATCAACCAAGAATCTCTGTGGCAGTTCTGACACTCAGACTCATGACTTTTGCCACATTGGAAATTAAGGCTGCAGGGCTCATCTCCCTCGGATGGACTGTAATGTTCTTTCATAATTCTACAGGGAGGAATGAACTGTAGCAAGAGGAATGGAGGTGAAGGATAAAGAACCTCCGGGCAAGAAAGATCATTAACCACTGGCAGATTCTCCTAGGATAATTGAAATGCTCCAACAGTTTTGGGGGCAGCAGTGAGGATGGTGCTGGTAGATATTTGGCCAGGGTAAAGAGTGGGGTCTCATCCTTTCTCCAATATGATTACAGGATTAACTTTACTGCTCCTCACACTGGAAGGGAGTCCACACAATTCTGCAGATGTTTCTATTAAGAAAAATGATTTTCTGAAAAGAAATACTTTCAAACTTAATTATTTTCATGTAGCAAGATTTGCTTATCTCAGTTCCAGACTTGTAAAGGGAAGTAAATTTAAGAAAAACTAGCATGTGGCTGCTCAGCTGTCTCTTTCAATTGTCTTAGTTGCTTGCTAATGGCTGTTAAATCCTACAGAGAAACTGTGCCTTCTGTCAAGAGTGCAGCCTGGGGAAGGAGGTAATCAGTCAGAGTTATCCAGTTTCAGATCTTCATCCTCAGTCCTGCTCTTTGCAGAATGCCAATGCCATTTATCTTTTTCTCCACTTTAAGATGAAGATATAAGAGTCAATACTCTGTAGTCTTTTGATTGCCCATCCTAATAAGTTGTGCAGAGTGTAAATGGTGCTAAATGACATGATCTATGTATTTTCAAGGACCTGGCCTAGTAGGTTGGGAGGAGCAGCTGACTTGTGTGTCCTTCCATGTATCTCCCTGCTGCCCTCCATCCATTCCATACTCTTCACCTGTGCCCCACACTCTCATACCCATCAGGTCCCAGCTTCAACCTCACCATCTCTGATCCTTTCTCTTAATAAAACAAGCTAATGTCTGATATAGACTTGGTGAACTACAACTCATTTTTACGTGTGTTTTGCTTAGCTGTGTTTCTTCCCTCTTCCCAGTGACATACTGGTCTCGCTGGTTAATTTCTTGTCTGAGTTTTTGTTTTGGTAACCTCAGCCCCTCTCTAACCAAGCTTTCCCACCCTCCCCTGGACCCTCGTTCTCTGAAGGCATTAAATCTTGGCACTTAATTTTAGAATGTAATTATTTTAACTGCCACAGGTTGACAAAATTGTGTGATACCAGTCACCTACCTGGATTATTGAATATTATCTACTCCTGGATTGTGTTGGAAGCTCCAAGTGACTGGCAAGGCTGCATTTTGGCTCCACGTTAGAATCCCTCCCACTCTACAGAACTGTATCTATCTTAGACTGATGTAGGTTTATAATTCTACATCCCCTCCTGGAATGCTCTCTGAGATAATTGTGCAGGATCAAGCCATAACACCAAACCCGATGGATTCAAAGTCTTGTTTGTTTTTGTCAATGTCTCGAATGGTCTCCACAATGCTAAGTTCAATGATGAATTATTAGTTAACATGAACTTTGAAGAGCAGTTGACCCAATTGATTAATTCTTATGGAAACATCTTCTTCCCTGAGTTTCATACCACCCAGCCTAACTACCTCACTAGTTGCTTCCTCCCAGTCACCTTTGCTGGTTCTTGACTTCAAATTTGAGAGTGTTGTAGAGCTCAGTCCTTGGAATTCTTCTCTTTTCTATCTTTTCTTATCCCCTTTCTGTTCTCACCCAGTCTTGTGGCTTTGAATACCATCTATATACTGATGACTCACAAATAGGCACATTCAGTCCAGATCTCTCCCCTGAACTCCAGATTAGATATTCAACTGCCTATATGATATCTTTACTCACCACCCACCTTGGCCTACTCTAACTTCTGTCAGTCTTCCCCATCACACTTCACTGCAACTTCATATGTCCAGTTGCTTGGTCCAAAAACCTTGGAGACATCTCTGGTAGACAGTCTGGCTATCATCAGTTTCTTCCCCTCACCCATCAAGAGGTGGAATCTATTTCCTTGTGACTTGCTCTTATACAAAGAATGTGATGTGGCAGATGGGACATTCTGGAACTTGCAATCCAGGTTTGAAGAGTACAAACAGCTTCTTCCTCTCTCTTGAAGTCAGTCACCATATACAAACTCTAACTGCTTTGAGACTACCATAATGTGATAAAACCTAAGCTGGCCCCAGGGAGAGACTATGTGGAGAAAAAGGCTCAGCCACCACAGCCATTCCTGCCAACCTCAGCTTCCAACCTTACCTGCTGTTGATATGGACAGAAGACAGGGGAGTACTGGGTAGAAGAAGGTGGTTCCCCAGCGAAGGCCCCACCCTTAAACCTGGAAACCCGTGGCCCTAAATGAGAAAAGGCATTCCTGTTTTCATGCCCAAATTTGCCTTTTGGCCTGCAACGCCCCCTATCCTGTACCCATGTAAACTCCAAACCACCAGCTCCAGGGGGGAGATGAGAGGACAAACAGAAGAGCAGAAGAAAGGCAGAACGGTGCAGCAGAGAGAAGAGAAGAAGTGTCCGTACACCAAGAGGAGTTTGGCTGGGGACAGTTGGAAAGGAGATTGGCCGCTGGATGGCCAAACTCCAGGGGAAGATCATCTTCCCACTCCATCCCCCTTCCATCTCCCCATCCATCCCACTGAGAGCCACCTCCAGGACTCAACAAAACCCCGCATTCATCTTTCAAGTCTGTGTGTGACCTGATTCTTCCTGGATGCTGGACAAGGACCCGGGGACCAAGAGGGTACTGAGCTAGTTAACACTTAAGCTGTCTGCAGATGGCAAGGCTAAAGGAGTGCACTGTAACACATGCCCACTTGGGCTTTGGGAGTCTCAGCTCCCTTCCCTGGATGCTGGCCTGGGGCCAGAGACCAGGGTTGCTTGCTTTGGCTTCTGCACCTGCCTGTTTGCATGCTCCCCCTCCCTTAAGGGGTTTGAGTGCACACATACGGTGGCTGAACAGACAGAAGGAGACATACCCTGTCACACATCCTGCCAGGGGGGGAAACAGGGAACTCTCCTGTTTCGCTCTGTTAGTGCCAAAGCAATCTGGGACACACAGAGCAGAACTATTTGACTGAACTCAGCCCACATCGCTGAATATGACAAAAATGTTTTTTTTTAAGTTAATAAATCTTGCTACGTAGCAGCAGATAATGTGTTTATCCTCAACTCCATTCTTTCTTTCACAGTCCACTTCCAATTTGTTAATAAACTTGTTGGCACTACTTTCAAAATCAATCAGTAACATAACCATTTTTATTTGACATCTCAGTTGCTACCGCTTAACCACATCACCATCTCCTGCCTGGTCTCCCACATTCTACCCTAACACTCCACAATCCATTGTCAACATATGGCTAATGGGACTTTTCAGAATTTAAGTTCTGTCATGGTACTCTTCTGCTTAAAACCTTCCAAAAGCTCTTTATTTTACTCAGAGTGAAACCCAAAGTGCTTCAAAGGCCTGTGAGGCTTTTACATGATTTGGTGCCTCCATTTACATCCCTGCCATTATTCCTCTCATTTCCTCCTTGCCCAAAGTTTTGTTTGAGTTTTCTCTAGAAACATTGGCATCCTTGCTTTCTAAAACACATGAGAATGCTTCTGCTTTAGGGCCTTTGCTAGCAAAGTTCCCCTACCTAGAATGCTTTTTCCCAGGCATCACTTTGCCTGCTCATCACCTCCTTCACGGCTGCTCAAATGTCATGTTCTCAGCTGAGCCTTCATTGAGCACCCTATAAAAAATTGCAGTACTTGTCATCTTCCTACTTCCAAAATCTTCTAGCTTAATTTTTTCCTATAACATCTACTACCTTCTAATTTATAATTAGTTTGCTTTTGTTTGTCTTTAGTTACCTCAAACTTGAAGGCAAGCTCAGAGATTTTTGTCTACTTTGTGATAAATCAAATTTAGCCTAAAGTTGCCTCTTTACATATTTTAAGTTCAGCCTAAAGGTTTCTCAGTACACGGTGAATTATAACCTAAATGAAATTGTAAACAGACCATAGCTTACTCTTGTGGCAATCACCAAGTTCTGGCCAATCAAAGGTGGTCAACTATTCAAATCATGTTCAAATAAGGCAGATGTGAAGCTGTAACCAATCCGCTACTTCTGGATCTCACTTCTATTTTTTGTACATCACTTTCTCTTTTCTGTCCATGAATCTTCTTCCACAATGTAACTGCACTGGAATCTCTGAACGTACTCTGGCTTGAGACACTGCCCAATTTGCAAATCATTTTTTGCTCAATTAAATTCTTTTACATTTAATTCAGCTAAAGATTTTCTTGTAGCATTAACTGGGATATCCTTAGTACCCAGAAAAATGTCCAGTGGGTGCTTAATAGTTAATTGATGAATAAATGACTACATCCACAAATTTATGTTTCCTTCTCCACTAGATCCATTAAGAATTTTTAATATAGGCTGAATTTGGTCAGTCTTTGGGCAAACTCTGTTCATAGAAGCTAAGAGGTAAGTCATCCTTTCAGGCTTCAGATCCCATGATCTGCTCCAAATGCTGGGATCAGAAATTCTTTTGCAAGTCTCCATTGTTCCTACACAGACCCTCAGGGCTGACCTTATGTGAAATATTTATTTTGCGTTTCATCTCTCTTGCCACCAATTTGGTTTGTCCCTAAAATTTGGCTGTCTTGGCTCTTAAGTTCTAATGGCTGGCACCCCACAATCCCTCATGGAGACCAGCTGACTAGCTTGCCCTGTTTTTTTCAATTAACATTCCAGGACTGGAGCTTTGTTCTGGACTTTGTTGTATGACCAAGAAACTTGTAACACACTGACTGGCTCCCCAGATGGCAACTCACTCCAGTGAGACTACTAACTGCCTGTCTATATGTGCTTCACCTACCCCTAAGACTAGTCTTTCTTGCTTTTATTTCATTAGCATTACATTTAAAAACATAATACATTTGCTTTTTCAGTTAAAATGGATACCTGATATTATTTATTTTTCATAATATCTTTATTTTCTAATGCCAAATATTGCAACTTTTCTATACTCAATTTAGTTCATATTTCTTTTATTCTTTTTCTTTTTTGAAACAGGGTCTCACTCTGTGGCTCTGGCTGGAGTGATTACAGCTCATGGAGCTTCAAACTGCAAGTAGGCTCAAGTGATCCTCCCAGCTCAGCCTTCTGAGTGGCTGGGACTACAAGTGTACATGACCACACCCGACTAATTTTTGTATTTTTTGTAAAGATGGGGTTTCACCATGTTGCCCAAGCTGGTCTCGAACTCCTGGGCTCAAGTGATCTGCCTGCTTTAGCCTCCCGAAGTATTGGGATTATAGGTGTGAACCACCGCACCCAGCCCATATTTTCAATGAGATCATATAATGTTTTTTTTTCAATCTTCTAAACATGAGATTTGCTATATTGAGTTGGAGTAACAAAGAGTAAGGAAAAAAATGAGAAAAAGATAATCTTCAACAAATCATAAAATTATATTACAATTCCATTTAAATTCTTCCTGAATTCTCATAGTATCATAAGTGTCTTTGCCACTGATGTTGTAGATAGTTTTAGTAAGATAGCATTTAAACTACCTTTAACAATTGCTAAGTAATTCAACTCAAAATGCTTTTTCACTCTTGATTATCTGTAATTTGTGGGTCATCGTCTGTTTCCTTTTCAAACTCAGCTATTGGTTGGTGTATCACATTCTTAAGAAGTACATTCTGATACATTTACTGAACTCAGACTCATTACCATTTGTTGCTCTGCATTGATGATAGATTCTCTGAGTTAGGAATACATCATGTATCTCCTGTTTTTCTGTCATGTCCCACGCTCTGCATACTAAGGCCACAACCTGGACTTTATTCCGTTACTCTTTTAGCTCACACACACTATGTCCTTTCAAAGCAGCAGCAAAGCAGCTGAATTACAGCTTTAAATACCAGGGGGCAGTTATTATTAGGCAGGCACAATTGTCTTCCTACCTGCTCACTAATCCGCAGTCATAAGAACTGCCTTTAGCACACATTCCTGATTGCTCATTCCACTGCACCACTTAAAGGCTCAGATATTTTGACTTTTTTCTTTTTGAAGATTAGAGGACTTCAGCTGCTCTCCTGGCCCCCATATCCTGCTCCTTGCCCTTCGCTCTGCATACTGAACTCCGCATTCTGTCCTGGCCTGGGCTGACTGATAGGCCACTTCCTGCAGTTAGCTCTAGTAGGAACTATGCCTCCACACAGGGTCACTGGACTGCGCTGAACTGTGAGACTAATGTTAATGAAGTTGCCCTTTTAGAAAATTAACTTTTCTAATAACCATGGAGACTAAAGCAGTCTAGTACTATGTGTTTCACTGGCTTTGCTTAACACCAGCCCCACCTCCCAAAACCTTCACTATTGCCTGCATGAGTCATTTGTATGGTGTTTGTCATTTTTCACTGAAAATATCTAATTTTAAAATACATCTTTTTTTGCTTATAAAATTCTCTTTAAAGAAAAATTGCATTATGTATTAAAGTTATAAGAAAAATATTATCTGCATATGGCTAGCCAGTTTTCTCAACGTCATTTATTAAATAGGGAATCCTTTCCCCATGGCTTGTTTTTGTCAGGTTTGTCAAAGATCAGATATATGTAGACGTCTGTTCTGTTCCATTGGCCTATATATCTGTTTTGGTACCAGTACCATGCTGTTTTGGACCCCTTCCTTACACCTTATACAAAAACCGACTCAAGATGGATTAAAGACTTAAACATAAGACCTAAAACCATAAAAACCCTAGGAGAAAAACTAGGCAATACCATTCAGGACATAGACAAGGGCAAATACTTCATGACTAAAACACCAAAAGCAATGGCAACAAAAGCCAAAATTAACAAATGGGATCTAACTAAACTAAAGAGCTTCTGCACAGCAAAAGAAACTATCATCAGAGGTAACAGGCAACCTACAGAATGGGGGAAAATTTTTGCAATCTACTCATCTGACAAAGGGCTAATATCCAGAATCTACAAAGAACTTAAACAAATTTACAAGAGAAAAACAACCCCATCAAAAAGTGGGCAAAGGATATGAACAGACACTTCTCAAAAGAGGACATGTATGTGGCCAACAGACATATGAAACAAAGCTCACTATCACTGGTCATTAGAGAAATGCAAATCAAAACCACAATGAGACACCATCTCACACCAGTTAGAATGGCGATCATTAAAATGTCAGGAAACAACAGATACTGGAGAGGATGTGGAGAAATAGAAACACTTTTACACTGTTGGTGGGACTGTAAATTAGTTCAACCATTGTGGAAGACAGTGTGGCAATTCCTCAAGGATCTAGAACCAGAAATACCATTTGACTCAGCAATCCCATTACTGGGTATATACCCAAAGGATTATAAATCATTCTACTATAAAGACACATGCACATGTATGTTTACTGCAGCACTGTTCACAATAGCAAAGACTTGGAACCAACCCAAATGCCCTTCAGTGATACTGGACAAAGATAATGTGGCACATATACACAATGGAATACTATGCAGCCATAAAAAAAGATGAGTTCATGTCCTTTGCAGGGACATGGATGAAGCTGGAAACCATCATTCTCAACAAACTAACACAGGAACAGAAAACCAAACACCGCATGTTCTCACTCATAAGTGGGAGTTGGACAATGAGAACACATGGACACAGGGAGGGGAACATCACACGCCGGGGTCTGTTTGGGGGTGGGGGGCTAGGGGAGGGATTGCATTAGGAGAAATACCTAATGTAGATGACGGGTTGAAGGGGGCAGCAAACCACCATAGCATGTGTATACCTATGTAACAAACCTGCATGTTCTGCACATGTATCACAGAACTGGAAGTATAATTTTTAAAAAAGATTAAAGAAAAATTTATCTATATTCCCACCATACAAAGAAAATTACAGTTAATATTTTGCTCTATTTTTTTCTCTGCATATATTTTATTTGTTAAGTAGTTTTGGTCATGATGTTTATGTAATTTTTTTTAACCAAAAGCAATCACAGCAAAAGCCCAAATTGACAAATGGGTTCTCATAAAACTAAAGATTTTCTGCACAGCAAAAGAAACTATTATCAGAGTGAACAGACAACTTACAGAATGGGAGAAAATTTTTGCAATCTAACCATCTGACAAAGGTCTAATATCTAGAATCTACAAGGAACTTAAACAAATTTACAAGAAAAAAACAAACAACTCTATTAAAAAGTAGGCAAAGGACATGAACAGACACTTCTCAAAAGAAGACATTTATGCAGCCAGCGAACACATGGAATAAAGCTCATCATCACTGGTCATTAGAGAAATGCAAATCAAAACCACAATGAGATATCATCTCACGCCAGTCAGAATGGCAGTTATTAAAAAAACAAGAAACAACAGATGCTGGCGAGGCTGTGGAGAAATAAGAACTCTTTTACACTGTTGGTTGGAATGTAAATTAGTTCAAACATCGTGGAAGACAGCGTGGCGATTCCTCAAAGACCTGGAACCAGAAATACTATTTGACCCAGCAAACCCATTACTAGGTATATACCCAAAGGAATAGAAATCATTCTATTATAAGGATACATGCACACATATGTTCATTGCAGCACCATTCACAATAGCAAATACATGGAATCAAACCAAATGCCCATTAATGATAGACTAGATAAAAGAAATGTGGTATACGTATACTGTGGAATACTATGCTGCCATAAAAAATGAGATCATATCCTTTGCAGGGACATGGATGGAGCTAGAAGTCATTATCCTCAGCAAACTAACACAGGAACAGAAAACCAAATACCACATGTTCTCACTTACAAGTGGGAGCTGAACAATGAGAACACATGGATACAGGTGGGGAACAAAACACACTCGGGCCTGTGGGCGGTGAGGCGGGGAGAGGGAGAGCATCAGAATAAATAGGTAATGTATGCTGGGCTTAATACCTAGGTGATGGGTTGATAGGTGCAGCAAACTACCATGGCACACATTTACCTATGTAACAAACCTGCACGTCCTGTACATGTATCCCAGAACTTAAAATGTTTTTTTCTCTAATCAAACGCTAAGTTCTTTCATGTCATTATTAACACTTTGTGAACATTTCATCTAATAGGTGCACCATACCCATTACTGCTTAATATTTTGGTTGGATCAGATTACTCACTATTATAAATAAATTACTCACTATTATAAATAAAACTGCAAAGAACATCTTGGAATAATTTAATTTTTAAAAAATGTTTTTAAAAATATTTAAAATTATCTCCTTAGATATACTCCAAAGGATGGAATTAGTCAAAAGACATGAATACTTTAAGACACTGCACCGAGTTTGAAGGAAAAAAGGTATTAACTTAACAATAAAGCATGTATGTCTGACTTTAGTCTCTGGATTGGGAAGTAAACAGCAGAATCCCAGAATGTTAGAAATGGAAATAAAGTAAGAGGTGTTTTAATTCAACTCCTTCATTTTACTATGAGAAAATGGGGCTTAAAAGAGGTTGATTTTTTATTATAATCACTTAATTAGTTTGGGCAGGTAGTAGCAGATACACAACTTAGTTGCAGGTTTCCTGACTTCCAGTCCAGTGCTTCTAATGAACACTGAAATCTTCAGGACTGAGTGGGAAGAGGAGATAATGTCAAACAAATATTAAAACATAAACTCTCATCATCATGCAATATACCCAGGTAACAGACCTGCTCAGGTACCCCCTACATCTAAAACAAAAGTTAAAATTATAAAAAACAAAAAGCACCCCCAAACTCTACATAAACTATGTGGCATCTCAGTTTCAGCTCCAATGTAATATGCTTAATTCAAACAAGCCCCTTGTCTTTTGATTCCTTCATACAATAAACATAAGCAAAATAGATGTCAACTCTCAGTTGGAAGAAGATCCCTAAGTATTGTGATATTTGGAAATACCAATAAAAATAAATTATCAATCATGTTATAATTCCACTAGAAAGAAATTTAGAAAGTTTAACAGTTAATTAACTTCTAAAATAATGAATTTTCATGTGAAGCATTCATCATGCATAGCCAACTGATAATCTAGTGACACTATCTGGTGTTCCCTTTTGCCTTCTGTCTAAACATGGAAAAAGGAGGCCTATCTAGCTTCACTTCTAGTACTTATAATTCCATCAGAAGAATTACTCTCACAAAGACACCAAATAGTTTATGTAAGTTTTATAAGGAAATTGTAGATTATTTTCTAATTAATATAATTAAAACCAACCAACACTTAAAAAACCTATAAGCCACTTTTCTACCATGCAGAACTTGTTCATAATTGACATTAAAAATATTTATATAACCTAAAGTCTTCTAGCTTATAATTTGTAATAAGTATTTTCAAACTTTAATGGACTAGGGAAAAATACATTTTTACAAAGATAATAGAATTTGCCAATTTTGTAAAATGATTTTATATGTCTTAAAAAATCATTCACATTGTAAGAGTGAGACTAGATGACTGAGGAAAAAGGGCTGTTTGGTTTCTCATTAATCACGTCCATCTACACTGTTAATATTCATTTCTTCTTCTCTCCTCTCCTCATTTTATATGGGCTCAAACATTCTTCTACACATTGTCAAATTGTTTATTACCATTTATTTCATTGTTAGAAGTTACACGGTCCGTCTGCTGCTAAAGCATCCCTGCATGTGTGAAGATTGTGTTATAGAAGAAGCCCTGATGTGGCTGCAGGGGCTTTAGAGGAGCAACCAGGAGGTGGAGCACAGGGTTCTAACTGCTAGAGAATGGGTGAAAAAAGAGGAACTTTCCATCAATCTTCAGTAGTCAGTCCTTAAATGGCACTGCCAATTGTACTATTGTTTAAAAAGAAATGAGACAAAACCCTAAAAACCTAAAATTAGAAGAAAAACACAGAATGATTTTAGAGTTGGAGGCAGGAAACCTGAACCTGAGCCCTAGCTTTTAGACTTCCTGGCTGGTTGCTCACTTTTTCTGCCTTGATTTTTCTTCCTTGTGCTTCCAAGGACAAATACAAATTAAAAACAGGTGGCTTAATTCTCCCTATTGAAAATAAAGAAAGAGATTTCCCTCCCTTCCTTTTGATTTGGGGATTTACTTTAGAAAACTGTGAATTGCAATTACTTCATCTTCTTTTTTAAATACATATGAATCCACTTGAAGACTAGATTGGCATTTTGTCAGCTTTGTGACCTGGGAATGTCTTTCTCAAGGACCTGGGGAGGCAGAGTGGGGGCAGGAGGCTTATTCCAAATTGCAGAACTACCTCCTTTCATGAGAATATGAAAAGTTTGTTTTTCTTTTGCATAAAGTCAATTACCTAACATAAATAAATGGTCACCCCAATTACCAGAAACAGTTAGAATGAAGGATCTATGACAAATGGTGCTGTCAATCCTCTTACTTGAGGACTACTTGTTGATTATATTGAAAATATGTATGTAATAGGTTGCATGTGTTTAGCTACATAAAAAGGTAAGATCTCTTTCTGTCTTCAGTCTCTTAGGTTGCCTGTGATGTGCACCACATTTTGGCTTAATGTTTATTCGATAATACAAGCTTTTTCTTTCTCTATTAGCTTTGTGGAGAGGATTTCTGACTTGGGAAAATACTTGTTTTAATTCATTTCCCCAACAGTATGATGAGAGAGTAACACTGTAACATTAAAAATTTTTAGTCTTTAATTTGATTCATTTAGAGATAAATCTTTAGAGACATTTCAATTTCTTTCATGCTACCCTCCATACAGTAATATGGAAGGAAAAACATATCCTGGAATCTTGAATACAGGGATAGATTGAGAAGGAGAAGGTGATATGGTGAGCGCAGAGGATAGATTGAGAAGGAGAAGGTCATATGGTGAGCACAAAGGGAATGAGATAACACTTCAAAATTAAAACAAACAATGGACTTACAAATTTATCACAGGTTGGACGCTCAAGACCCTACATTCTCTACTAAGGACTGTCCTAAAACAAGAAACAGGTCACTGGATAGAAAGACAATGAACAATACCCATAAAATAATGAAAACAAATGAAATCAACACTGACAATGAAGATACTTCAACTTACAAGCAAGCAAGGGCATTGCCCTTTGCAAGATAAAACCCACAAAGCATCTTCATCCCAGGCAGGGAGCACTTGCGCAATGACCCAGCATATGAGATGCACACGTTCCTGCTAAGCTCCAGTAGGGACTAGTGCTGTTGTTGGTGCTCTAACTGCAATACCCCACAGTGAGATGCCAGGAGAATATAGCATAAAAGACCATAACGTGAGTCCTGCTGATGAAGAGATCTTAGCTTCAGCACAGAACCATGCTTTTATATATAAAAGAAAGCAACAATTTCATGACAGGCTACAGTTTCCAAGGTGTAGTAAAACCAACAATTAGAAAGAATCAGTTGCCTGTCTTCATTGGCACCTGCCAACTGTAAGAATGATGTGAAATTTCAGCCCTTTCTATCCCATTCTTGGCTTACTATTCCTTTTCCACTTCTCCCTACCTCAAAGAAAGAGGAGTCTTAAGTAGCAGCTCAAGTGGTCACTGTTACAGGTTCTAGACATTCAAGCATTGTCTTTTTCTTCTAGACTTAGAAGCTGAGTGGATAAGCCAAGCAAGGGGTCAGCCCACTTTTCCTTTCTATCTCCTCCAAGTATGCAGCTGTGTGGTAATTTGAAGGCCTGGTCTGTAGATCTAGCTACATGGAACACTACTCCTAGAATTTTATAGGATGATAAATTTGTCACAGTATAGTAAACTGCCTTGGGAGAAGCAGAAAGGAAAGGAATATCGTGTGATTTGTTCTACTACAGTTTATCCTTGGCTTTTATTGAGTTCATAAGAAAAATGGCATCAGCTTTAAAACCTGTGTGTGTGTGTGTGTGTGTGTGTGTGCACACATGCGTGCACATATTGTCTAAATGCTACTCAAGGTGGTACCTGCTATGCTGTTTAGATGACTTCCTATGAAGGCCTATATAATAAGTTTACATCAGAAAACAGAGTTAGGAAAACATAGTTTCTTCTCACACATATTCAAGTATTTTCTTTTACTACGTGGTTACATAGATTATTTTGCTCCTGTTTTCACCTTGACTACCATGAATCACATGGCTAAGTTTGTTGTGCTCATGTAATACTTTGTGATTGCATAAGTTTTATTAGTATAATTAAACTTTTGCTTGATTTGCTTGATCCTACCTGCCCACCTCCCTCAATTCCCACTGAATTATTGACTCTTGCTACTTTTCTCCTTTTAAAATTGGTTGCATGGTTTTACTTCCTTTGATTTTTATCATAAACTATGTCAAACCAAACAAATAGTAATGTAGTCTTTCAAATAACCTGAAGACTAGCAACATAAACCACAAAGGTCTTAGAGATGGATTCTCTGCATTAAGTTCTCCCTCTACCTCTACCCTATTCTTTCTATATGCCAGAAGATATTAATGGATATTCATGCATTAAAAACATAACAGAAAACTGCAAATAGGCCATTCTTTAGCCTAGCAGAGAGAATTGCCCGCAGCAGAACTATTTAATGGGTATTGTCAGCACTTTTTTGAACATTTTAAATAAAAGGTCTATAAGTTATATTTGCTTAGTGTTAAAATGTGAGGAACATACTATAAGTAAAATAATCTTTTAAAAAATTTTATTTTTAAAGAAGTTATAGAAAACATTAACCTGTTTAGTTGACTGTGTGAGATTTAGCAACATCATCATAGCTAAAAACATATAAAATAACCTTTCAAAGCTGGACGCAGTGGCTCACACCTGTAATCCCAGCACTTTGGGAGGCTGAGGCGGGCAGATTGCTTAAGCTTGGGAGTTTGAGACCAGCCTGGGCAACATGGTGAAATCCTGTCTCTACTAAAAATACAAAAAAGAATTAGACAGGTATGGTGGCACACACCTGTAGTCCCAGCTACTCAGGAGACTGAGGTGGGAAGATCACTCGAACCTGGGAGGTGGAGGTTGCAGTGAGCTGAGATCACGCCCACTGCTCTCCAGCCTGGGTGATGAAGCGAGACCCTGTCTTAAAAAACAAACAAACAAACAAAAAACAAGAAAAACCTCCTAAAATACTTTATCATAGATGTTTTCTTTGAATAATCATAATGATGAGGATAACTAAAATTTGTAGAGTATCTCTAATAGTTGCAGGCTCCTTAAATACATTACCTTTTAGGAAATTTTATATCTTCCTTTATGCAGCCCAAAAAGCTGAGGAACAAAAGATCAAATTCAAAGCACTGATAATGCTCAGGTTATTTTAGGAGGTATGTCTAACATTTTTCCCACCAAGCAAACTGAACAAGCACACATAAAACATTTGCACAAATTTAAACAATCAATAAAGTGAATGTTTGACACCTTTTCTAGAACAAAAGCATTTCAACATTCATTTGTGGAGATTTCTGAATTAGAGAACTCTCCCTCAATTACCCAGATGTATGGATATTCAGGTTTGAGTTTTAGAAATATACACTGTTTTTGGTATTTTCTCTTGTGGATCTTGATAATCATACATTAGTAATTTGGTTGCACAGGAAAGATGGGATCCTGAGCAGAAAGAGACTGCAATTGCTATGTAGACCTAAGCAATAACATACATTCAAAGTAAACCAGGGAGGCAGGTCAGTGTTTGGGCTTGTGTCAGTTTCAGAAGGACAGGATGTATTAATATGGTGGGTAGGAGAAAATATTTCCCTCTCCTCCTCACACTGTAGTTTGAGTGGAACCATCTGGCTGGGTAGGTGAAATGGAAGGAAGCCTTTGCCAGTGCAAAGGGAGATAATGATAATGGAAATATTAAGCTTCTGAAAGGGAATGTGTGTTATCCTTGATGTTATAAAAGGAGACAGAAAATGAATAAAGTGATCAATAGCTAATTGGTAAACATTTCTCAGCAAACAGTACAAGTCAATGAAGTGAAGATGACCAGGATGTTTTTCCTTCATACTGATTTTTGCTATTTAGCATTAGCTGAAATTAGCTTACATTACTTTCATTTCTACTTTCAAGGTTCTAGGGAACATTTTAGGTGATTCAAGGGTCCCTTTTCCCATGATGTGCTAGAGCCCCCATGAAGGATGAAAACAAAACTCACGTAGGTCCAGTGGTGAATGAATCACCGCAGATATTTTGCTGCAGTCACCTTACTTGGTCTGTGCTCTGAAAGTTATTTTTTATCATTGGAGTTACTGTAATATAACCCACATTCATGGTGACCACCACCAATTGTGATGATCTTAAAATGGTGGCTGTAACTGTAGGTTATCTTCTGACAATCTTAAAGACTCTTGAAATGACTTGTGACAATCTTGATTCTCATGGTCATCTGGGTGGGATGGGAAGGTTGCTACAAGAGGCATTTGTATGATAGCCAAAAGCAATATTTGGCAATAGTACCAGATGATTGATTTTTACAGAATCAATGGGATGAAACTACATATACTACATGTCTTACTGAGTTGAGTTCCCTGCAAGTAGAAGGGAGTCACCTCTAGGTGAATAAAAATCCATTCTTGTTCATCTCTTATAAATAGTGTCTTTGTTCTCTGATATTTTTTGTTAGCTTTCCATCAAAGAGGAAAGGTCTGTCTACTTTACAAATAGAAGTAAAACCATCATACAATTATTCTCATTTAGCAATTATTGAGCATTAATTGAAAGTTGGCATGCTGGAAAACTCACTTCCTGGGGGAGAATTATTATTTTAGAGTGCCACAGATATTGTGTAATGTACATAACGTATTTGAAGCAGCAATTTATTAAAAGTTACAATGTTTTCCCTAGAGAATGGATTAGCTATTCACCATTAGGACCAGGTCCAATATTTATGAAATGTTCACAAATGATTAATTATGTTTCATTTACAAATAGACTCTAATGGGAGACATTTTTATTGCAAGTGCTATTTTAATGGATTGTCTGTCTTTATGAATTCATGTCCAAGACTGAAATAATTCCTTTTTGCTCCCTTTCCTCGATCTTACACCTGAGCCTGCCATTGCTTATCATGTGTTTCCTATTTCTTCTATTCAGCTCATGTGATCATTCCCTCAGTAGCCTGAACTAGAAAACCCTGGACATATTTGTGACTCTCTCTCCTCACACCCCATTTCCAATCAGTCACCATGTTTAAGTGGTTCCTTGTTGCCTACAGAATAAAAGTCAGCTCTCCTTAACCTGATATATAGATATATTCACAGCCTGGGCACCATAATGTCCCAGTTTTCCATTCCCCACAAGGTAGACTATCCTAGCTCCTACTATGAGATGCCCTTCCCTCTCTCTTTCCCTTCAAAAGCCAGCTCAAGTGTTGTCTTCTTCCTTTAACTTTCCAGATGTTTTTACTCCCTGCTCCCTAGGCAGAATCAGTAACTTCCTCATTTATTCTCTTACAGAAGTGTATGCATACTTCTCAGTTGTCTTTATTCATCTGTGCATCTAACTTATGCATAAGACTGTAAGCTTTTTGAAGTCTCACTGTTTTATTTTCTATGTATACCATGTTTACTTAGCACATAATAAGGCCTTATTGAAGGTTGTTTGGCTGAGTTGAAAATCCTATTAAAAGAAGAAACAAATCAAAGTTATGCCTCAGTGGATATTTCATGTGAATACCACTTTGTGATTGGTATTGGAGATAAAGTGGATGTACTTGAAGAAGAAAGTCTGGCGGCAGTTCACTTAGTGGTCCAAATAGAATAGTTATAGAGACATAGCAGTTTAGAGCAGGAAGGTAAATCAGAGACTACCTTCATACAAATAACTTACTTTCACTACATTATGCTCTCTCTTCACCCTGCTCTTGCCATTTTCTATGCTAGTTTCCTAGAAAAGCACTATTACAGTCCCTAGACCACAGTAGATACACACTAAATATATCTTGTATAAGTGAATGAATGAATGACCGAGTAAAAAGAGTCCCCCTCTTGCATTTTACAGATAAGAAAACAGACTCAGAAGCCGGGCGCGGTGGCTCACGCCTGTAATCCCAGCGCTTTGGGAGGCCGAAGTGGGCGGATCACGAGGTCAGGAGATCGAGACTATCCTGGCTAACACGGTGAAATGCTGCCTCTACTAAAAGTACAAAAAATTAGCCAGGTGTGGTGGCCGGCACCTGTACTCCCAGCTACTCGGGAGGCTGAGGCAGGGGTATGGCATGAACCTGGAAGGCGGAGCTTGCACTGAGCTGAGATCACGACACTGCACTCCAGCCTGAGCGACCGATTGAGACTCTGTCTCAAAAACAAAATAAAACAAAACAAAACAAAACACAGACTCAGAGATGCAAAGAACAGGAAAGCAAAAACCATCCCTTTTCCAAGCCGCCACCATATTCTCTACATTGAACTAAATGCTTTTACCTCATTTATGCAACTCTATCCTCTCAGGAAAATTATACAACTACTATGTTACAAAAAGAACTTACTTACTTGAAGCTTAAAACCTGTGCCCTATGATCACACAAATAGGTGGTATATCTGTTTTTCTTATGTAGTGTTTATTGTATAGTATTTCCTCTGCCCCTTGCTGGCATGGTATTCATGGACAGTAATAGTATTGATGATTGCTTTGATGCTCAGAAAATCTCTACTTTCCCTATCTGTGTTGTTTAGATGGTAGCAAGCGACTAAATACAGGGAGCTATAATCTAGTGGTAAGAATACTAGACGTGAAGGCTGAAAACAAGAGCGCATTTCCTAATCCTGTGATCTTGTCTTGAACAAACCCTTTATTGTCTTGGAAACTCAGGTTTCTCGTTTATACAGCATAGTATATACTACCAATTTTGTAGAGTTATCTGATGAACAGATGAATGACTATGAAAACATAGTTTGTCCACATAAAATTAAGGTAATTTTTTTCTTAAGCTTACGTGAGAATGAGAAAATGTGTATAAAAGGGCTTCCTCAGCTATACATTCACGTTTTTGTATCCCCTTTATTACTGTTTTGCAATTTCAGTGTACAGCCTTAATTTGTGTAAACAGATAAAAGGAGGATAAATAAGCACTTCCTCACTAATGCGGCTTGTATGCAATATAGCATATTTAAATGAAATTCTGCTTCTAGTTCTTTTGAACACAATTGAATATAACAGTAATAGAGAAATAACAGTGAAAATGACATTCATGTCATGAGCTTCCATTCTCATAAGAAAATCAAAACAATCCAAGAAAAGAGAAAATACGAAAATTAATATCATTGCACAGACAGTAGCAACTCTTTGATGATAAAAAAAATAGCCATTGGCAGCTTGTTTTAGCAGTAACTGAAAATAAGACTTTTCAAATGTTCTGCATTAGCTGCAGCTCTAATGTATACATTTACAAATGAATCTGATAAAAATTTCTCGGTTTTATAAATCATCTCCTTTACCTCAAACAAGGTACAGAATGTGTCATTTGCTTCTTGTTGATAACATCATCTCTGCTCTTTAATGTCAATATTACCCCATGACCCACTATCAACATTTGTTATACTCTATTGCTTTCCATTTTTAAGAAAATGTTTTATTAAAACAAAAACAACCAAAATAAGAGAAATTATGATGTATTTTTCAGTATAGATTTAAAAATCTCTGAATACCATACAGTAGAGAGCCCTGGGGTACTAGGCATGACTAGGACCTCAGAAGTGATCTAGTTCTGACCCTCATCTTAGAGTTCAAAAAATGAGGCTATAAGTGGCTGAAAAGAAGATATGCTAGTTTTCAGAGAACAAAAACAAGGAAAGTGCTCCAGGCTATTTTTGAGCACTCTTCTTACTATACTAAATCAGAAAATAATCAATTTTAACACATATAACTTAATTCTCCTTTATCCAAATGATATCAGAGAAAAAGGAAGCCTTGCTCAACACTTTTATGTTAACTCTTCCGATGCAGATACTGATGGACTGATGATATGTATCTGGGAGAAAACCAAATAAATAGGATGATAGGAGATCTCAATAGCCTGGAACAATTGGCTATATCTAACAAAAGAGAATTAAACAGCAATAGACACAAAGTCAGCACTTACAGTACAAAAACTAATGGCAAAAGCACATGAAGTGGGACATATGGTTTAACAGCAGAACATAATTTTTTCAGAAGTGGCTGTTCTTAAAGAACTGAAAGTTATATAAGTTTACTCTTGTACTCTTCCCCAAAATCAACTCAATTCTACTTAACATAATAGAAGTATATACACAACAACAAAGGTGCTAAATCTCTTCACCTGGATTCTCCGCATAGATATAGACACTGACAAATTGGGGCACGTAGAGAGGAAAGACCAGAGTGTTAAGTGACTCAGACCCAAGCACTTCAGGAAAGGTTAAAGGAATTGGATCTGTCTCTCTGGAGAAGAGAAGGACTATATTTGTTGTCTGGGAAAAATGGTCATGAGAGAAACATATACTTTGTAATAAAGAAGGCTGACTGATTGAGTGGAATTTAAGGTACAGAGGGCATGAGTTTGAGTATTGGTGCCATTGTTAACCAGTGGTGTGACTTTGAAAAAATCACTAAGAAACTGCATCTCAGGTTCCTGAGCTGCATTATGAGAACAGGAATATCTACATTGCAAGAGTCTTGTGAAAATTAAATTAAACAACATATGTAAAATAGCTATAAACATGGCATGCAGTTAATAGTCAACCAAGGGCTGGGCGTGGTGGCTCATGCCTGTAATCCCAGCACTTTGGGAGGCTGAGACAGGCAGATCACCTGAGGTCAGAAGTTTGAGATCAACCTGGCCAACATGGTGAAACCGTATCTCTACTAAAAATAATAATAATAATGATAGCTGGGTGTGCTGGTGGGCACCTGCAATCCCAGCTTCTCGGGAGGCTGAGGCAGGAGAATCACTTGAACCTAGGAGGCAGAAGTTGCAATGAGCTGAGATTGTGCCACTGCACTCCAGCCTGGGCAACAGAGAGAGACTCCATCTCAAAAAATAAAATAAAATAAAAAAAGTTAACCAACATTGGCCTTTCCACCTACTTGTCAGGTAGAGTCATTAGTGATTTTTATTAGATAAGTATCTTGTAGAAGGGTTGTATAAGCAGATATGAGAAGGTTAGGCATCTGAGATCCTTGCCAATGCAGCAAGATATATTTATATGTTGACCAACATTTGTTGTACTTTATTCCAATAAGGATTATTATTTTAAATAGTGGATGCCTTACAAGTTATATTGCCTTATAAGGCTGCAAGAAAATTTCACTAATATATAGAGTAAAACAGTGCTTATCTACTTACCTGTAAAGTGCAGAAAGGGGCCTCTTGTTTCCAGGTTTTGGTCTGTATGGTTTGGGCTCTCCTGCCATGTTGATATCTGAAAGCATAAAATAAAACAGCACTGATTAAGAAAATATGAAACCATTTGAGAAAAGTAAATCATGAACTTTTATGTTTCTTTTTACTATTTGTTTATGCAAACATTGTACACCATTGATTCATTCAACATATATTTATTGAGCATTTACTCTATGTCAGGCACTGTTTGGGATATGTCATGCACAAAACAGATTATATCTCTGCCCTTGTGGAACTTACATTTTACTGGGGGAAGACAGTGAGAAACAAACATAATAAATAAAAACTATATACCATATTAGAAAACAATGAGTACTATAAACAATCAAAATGTTGAGCAAAGTGAGGAGAATAAAAAATGCTTTTCTTTTTTCCCTAAAAGACAGGGTTTTGCTCTGTCGCCCAGGCTGGAGTGCAGTGGGGAAATCGTTGCTCACTGTAACCTTGAACTCCTGGTCTCAAACAATCCTCCTTCCTCTGCCTCTGAAGTAGCTAGGACTACAGGCATGTGCCACTATGCCTGGCTAATTTTTAAAATTTTCTGTAGAAATGAGGTCTGGCTAGGAGGCCCAGGCTGTCTCAAACTTCTGGCCTCAAGCAATTCTCCTGCCTCAGCCTCCCGAAGTGTTGGGATTATAGGCGTGAGCCGCTGTGACTGGCCAGAAATGCTTCATGAAACAAAAAGAGAATGAAATGTTCTTCTGATTTTCATTTTTCGCTAAGAATTTTTCAGTATGCATAAACATTTGTATGAAATAGAGTTCTGTTCATAGGAGGACTTATTAAATTTCCTATGATATATTTTCCATTTATATAGAAAAGGAAGCTAGAAGGACTTGATCATAAATCATACCAGGTTTACTAAAGGAACAACAAAATGCACTCAGCAACTGGAATACATAGTTATTGAATTCCAAGGTTGTCAAAAGGAGAAGAGAGCACATACTTTGCCTTCATAAACTGAAAATATTATTGTCTCTGGGATAGACAAAAAGAGGTTTAAGTATGTGAAAAAACAGTCTATGCATACAACTGACCAACCTCAATCTTAAAGAAATATGTAAAACTGTTAAGAAATTGGAAAGTTGGGAGGAGAAGGTTTGGAAAGTAATATAAATAACTAGATTGAACAAAATTAAAATTTCCAAATGATGATAGAAAGGGAAATCTAAAGGAGATGTGCTTCAAGAAATGAGGGATATTATTTTGACAGAAAGGAAAGGGAAAACTTCTATTTCTTGCACAGTGGACTAAATACACTGAGCTATCCACCACTGAAAACAACCAAAAATTCTGGATAAAATATAAATGTATCCTTTTAAAGAATGCAACATAAAACTAGCAAGACAGTAAGGGATTTGAAGAACATTCCACCTGAGTGGAAACAGGAAATCAAATGGAAAAAGAACACTGCACCTGGCTTGTTCCTTAAAGATACTTGTTGACGCCAGAACATGAGTTTTAGTTTTTACATCCTTGTGGTTCAGCGGGCACAGGTCACTATGCCCAGGTTAAAGAATGTGAGACATAAAATCATCTGATTCAACATAGGTGACAAATATGTGACAAAAGCCTTGGCAACTAGGAAAAGAAAAATTCCTTACTTAATAAAGAAGATTTACAAAAATCTATATTAAACATTATACCTAATGCTTCAAGAAATGATGTCTAGTGAGACATTGGGCACATTTGCTTTAAGATCAGATAATTTAAAAGGACACCCACTATATTAAACTTTATATAATATTGTACTAGAGGTCCTAGTCAGTGCAGTAAGACAGGAAAGCAATTTTAGAAATGAGAGAGAAGAAATAAAACTGTCACTAATTGCTAATGATATGTGGGTTCATGTAAAAAATTGTAAAGCATCCACAGATTATTACAATTAATAAGAGAGCTTAATAAGTTTATTGAATGCAAAGCCAGTATACAAAATTCAATTGTATAGCTCTATACAACAATCATATGTATAAAATACAGTCTAAAGTATATTATTTACATACTATAAAAGACAAAGTTTTAAGGGGTAATCTATTCCAACACTTGAAAGACCTTAATGAAAAAATTATAAAACTGTATTGAAAAATTTTAGTTACCTTATATAAACAGAAAAATTAGAAGACTCAATATAATAAATATGTCAGTTATCTTCAAGATAATTATGAATTCCATGTAATTCCAATAAAATCCCCAATATTTTTTATGTATATGCCTGAAGCTTGACAAGCTGATTCTGAATTTGTACAGTAGAACAAAAGCCAAACATAGCCATGATACACTTGGAAAAAAGGTATGAAGTTGGTAAAGTTGCCTTATCAATATTTATTTTAAAGCTGTGGTAATTAAGGCTGTAGTAATGGTAAAGAGATAGGAAAGGGACCAATGAACATGAAATACACACACGTATATATGACAAAACTGTACATGCATACAATTGACATATATAAACACATAGAGCCGACATAGCAGATCAGTGAGGGAAAGACTGATTCTTAAATAAATAATGCTGGAATGATTGGTTATCCACAAGGACAAATATGAAATTGAACATCTACCTACACCATACCAAAAAAATCAATTACTATTGCCTAAATATGAAAGAAAAAAATATAAAATGTTTAGAAAGCAATAAAATAGAACATCTTTTTGAGCTAAGAATATGGGAGGATAATCTTAAACCAGACATAAAAAATCGCTAACCTTAAAATACAAAATTGATAAATTCTGCTTCATTAAAATTAAGAATTTCTGGTCATAAAAAGCCACATAAAGACAGCGAAAAGAACCATAAATTTGACAAAGGATTTGTTTTTTGAATATATAGGAAACTCATGCATATCATAGTAAAGAGAGTCGAAACATCAAACAGAAAATTAATAAAAAGCCTAGTAAAAGCACTTTACACAAGGGAAAACATGAGTGGTGAATAAACACATGAAAAAATGCTCAACCTCATTAGTAGTGAGAAATGCAAGTTAAAACATCATGAGATACAAAAAAAACCCATTGAATTTACATTTTACAAAGCCTGGTAATATCAAATGCTGGCATTTATGAGCAAATAGAATTTGTGTAGAATGCAGATATAAATGTACATGGTAAAAACTATTTTGAAAAATAATTCATCAGTTTCTAATAAACTTAAAATGTTCAAACTCTGTGATCCAGGAAGTACACACTTAAAAAACCTTTTACACATGTGTACCATATGATATATACAAGTGTGTTCATTGTAGTACATTGGAATTGAAAAGATTCCTGGAAAAAACACAAATACCCATTGTATTTTTAATAGGATAAACAAATGGTAGCATATTTACCAAAAGGAATACTATACAACAGTAGAGAAATGACAGAGACAGAGAGAGAGAGAAAAAATGAATTAGGGCCATAGGAAATATTGAAATATTGATAACCTCAGAAACCTAACACTGAACAAAAATAATGCCCTGGAAAAATACTGACAGTATGAATTCTTTCATGTAAATTTAATTGCAAAATTGAATGATATATTGTATAAAAATAAAAATACATGGGATAAAACTAGAAAAAAAAGCTTCTGCGCAGCAAAAGAAACAGCAGAGTAAACAGACAACCCACAGAGTGGGAGAAAATCTTCACAATTTATACATCTGTCAAAGGACTAAAATCAAGAATCTACAAAGAACTCAAACAAATTAGCAAGAAAAAAACAAATAATCACATCAAAAAGTGGGCTAAGCATATGAATAAACAATTCTCAAAAGAAGATATACAAACAGCCAACAAACATTTGAAAAAATGCTCAACATCACTAATGATCAGGGAAATGCAAATCAAAACCACAGTGCTATACCACCTTACCCCCACGAGAATGGCCATAATAAAAAAATCAAAAAATAATGAATGTTGGCATGAATCTGGTAAAAAGGGAACACTTCTACACTGGTGGGGGAATGTAAACTAGTACAACCCTACGGAAAACAGTGTGGTAATTCCTTAAGAAACTAAAAGTAGAACTACCATTTGATCCAGCAGCCCCACTACTGGGTATCTACCCAGAGGAAAAGAAGTCATTATATGAAAAAGATACTTGCACGTGCATATTTATAGCAGCACAATTCACAATTGCAAAAATATGGAACGAGCCCAAAGGCCCATCAGTCAACAAGTGAATAAAGAAATTATGGTGTGTGTGTGTGTATATATATATATATATATATATATATATATATATATATATATATATATATATGATGGACTACTACTCAGCCATAAAAAGGAACAAATTACTGCTATTTGCAGCAATCTGGATGGAACTGGAGGCTGTTATTCTAAGTAAAGCAAAACAGGAATAGAAAACCAAACATCGTATGTTCTCACTCATAAGTGGGAGCTAAGCTATGGGGATATGAAGGCATAAGAATGATACAATGGACTTTGGGGACTCGGGGGAAAAGGCGGGAGGGGGTGAAGGGTAAAAGACTACAAATTGGGTTTAGTGTATACTGCTAGGGTGATGGGTGCATCAGATTCTCTCAAATCACCACCAAAGAACTTATGTAACCAAATACCACCTGTTTGCCAAAACCTATGGAAATAAACATTTTTCTAAAAAAAGAAGGCAGAGATAAACAAGGAATTCAGGATGAAGTTTACCTCTAAAGGAGTAGAAAAAGTGTGGGACTTGGAAACGACACCCAGAAGACATTAAAGTTAATAGTAAGGTAGTATTTCTTAAATTGGGTGGTAAGAGCATGGCTGTAAATTATAGCATTATTCCTCATAACTTACTTATTTTATTCTGTATGTAATTTATAACTAATAAGGAATTTAAGAAAATAGGAATGAAAATTGTAAATTATGTGTTGATAAATATTCACATCAGAGAAAATAGGGTTTTTTTGTTTGTTTGTTTTTGTTTTTCTCTGAGACAGAGTCTCACTCTGTCGCCCATGGCTCACTGCAAATTCTGCCTCCTGGGTTCAAGTGATTCTCCTGCCTCAGCCTCCCAAGTAGCTGGAATTGCAGTCACCTGCCACCCTGCCCTACTAATTTTTGTATTTTTAGCAGAGACAGGGTTTCACCATGTTGGCCAGACTGGTCTCCAACTCCTGACCTCAAGTGATCCGCCAGCCTCGGCCTCCCAAAGTGCTGGGATTACAGAGGCGTGAGCCACCGTGCTGGGCCAGAGACATTAGGTTTTAGTGAACAAGTGGTTTTAGCAGATTGTGAGCTGGTATATTTAAGAAAAGAGAACATGTTGTGGGTGGATTATTGGGTGAGAGAAGATCATTAGAAACCCCATTAGAGCTCCAAAGCTGATTTGAGTGGGATGTAATTTAGGGTTCTGAGTAGAGGAAAGACCCAAGAATCACTCAGGAAAATAGTGTCTCTTGTATGACTTAGAATAAGGCACAGCCAAGAGCGAGGCTGTCTGAATCTTTTAGATGTGACACAGTTGTAACAAAAAAAGCATGTAAAATAAAAACAGATTTCTACAAGTTTTTTAAGCTCTGTAATGATGGTAGAGGGCACATGCCCATGAAAATATCATCAGACATCTTTTATATATTTCTAGCTTAGACTTAATGACACAAAATGAACATGTAAAATTATTCTCATCAATAAAGAGCTTGAGACTTAAGTTTATTGACAAAATATTGTAGCATTTCTCTTGTTCTTAAAAATAATACACTGTCAGTGATTCTGAAAACACACTTAGATTGACAGCATATTATACAATGAAAAACCTTTCATGAAATGTTGTTAAACTCAGTATTTCCACACATTAACCTCCTTTCAAAGGTATTAAAAAAGTGCCAAAGAAAATACTTTGCCACCTATATACAATGAAGTGTGTTCAAATGCAGATTTTTTTTTGGATGTATGGAAATTTATGCTTAAATACAGATGGTCGCCGAGTTATGACAGTTCGACTTAACGATTTTTGAGTTTTTAACGGTAGGAAAGCAATTTGCATTCTGTAGAAACTATACTTCTCTCGCTTTGCTGGGCAGTGGAAGTGAGCCATAGCTCCTAGTCAGCCACACACTTTCAATTTATAGCGTTTTGAACTTACCATGGGCTTATTGGGATGCAGCCCCATCCTAAGTGAAGGATATCTGTATGCATATTTACATATTCTGCAGTGCTATGTTGTTTATCATCTAAAACCTGGTTTTAGTAGACAGGGAGAAGGGTGAAAGGGGCAGAAAGTATTCCATGGAGGAGGGTACAGTGGGCAAAGAGCTCAGGTAATCATAGTGAACATAAGCTTTGCCAAGATTCGAACTTTATAAATTGAATTGTATTGAACTTTATAAATACAAGATTAATTGGGTATTCAGGACAATCCAGCTTCATTGGAAGCCAAGGCTTAGGTTCTCATGCCTCAAGAGCTGTTGGCCTTGAAGGGACCAGACACACAGTATGGCATCCTAGCAGTAACTCTGTGGTCACCAACAACAGAGAGGTCTCCTGAGGTTTTGTTCCCTGATTATCCTGGCACTGTGTAAGTTACTCACAAAGTAGAGTAAATGGAAGAATGACCAAGGTTCAATTTTCTACACTCTCATAAGCTAGGGGCTTTGTAGTAAAACATTGAGACACAAAAAGTAAGGTGTTATTTCTTTGTTTTCTGGATTTACAAACAGATTTATACAAAATATCAACGTTCAGAGCTCTTAAACTGTTCTCAAGAAATGATGTGGGTTTAATCACTCCCAATAAATGCTTTTGGCATATTTCAAAAAGCCTAGTTAAATTTGTAGTCATTGTGCAGAAGTACCTTTACAGATGCCTATATACCAGGCTGGTCCACATTATTATCTGGCTATTAGAATTATATTCTTCTGAGTGAGGATTGATAAAACCAAACAGGCACCATTTAGATGAATTCTTTTGATAAGGCTTACTTATGTTTGGGTGCACTACACATCACATCTGTGTGGAGGAGCTAGCTACCCTCACTCCATTCCAGCCGTAGGGATAAAGCAGAAGAGAACAAACCACAGGTTAAGAGAACTCTACCTGTGGCTAATTGATGCCCGGCACGCCCCCACTTGAAGGGAGAAGGGCCATTTGCATTTTGTCATGATTCTCTCTAAGCAGAGAATAGACCCATCTCATTCTGAAGTTTCAATATTTCAAGTTAGCATGAAAAAAGTATAAAAAAAGTAAAATTTGCTCCAAAATTATCCCTCTGATATTAAACCTCAGGTTCAAACAATTGAAAAATATCCTGTTGGGCTACTAACTGTATCTTTTCACAGTAAGTTAATTAAAAATGTATTAACTGCTCTCCAAAATTTAGCCAATTTTTGTTTCTTCTTTAATTTAAAACTGAATAAGCAATACCATGATGCCGTGACAGAAATAACTATAAACTTATGGAACTGAAAAAAGTCAATGAGCTGAACCTATTCTAACTTGAGGTAAATGAGATGAAGCAAATGGAGACGGGTGCTATTCCAAAGTGTCATCCACCAGAATACTAACCAGCCATGTAAATACATTTATTTGACCAATCTTTGTAAGCATACTATTAAAGGTGATCACAATGGCTTTCTATTATTTCATGCTTTTGACTCTTGGGAAGATACTTTCAATTCTGCACCCAAATAGATGTGACTCTCCCTCCTTGCACCTACTTTATTACACCATTTCCATGACACTGAGTATGGGTGCCCTTTGACTTTGGACTTCTAAAGGGCAGTCATAATTTCACTCAGTTTCTTATGCCCTTCAGCACCCCATGCACTGTTGTTTATGCAATAGATGCTCAATAAGTCTATTGTTAATTAAATTTATACAAACCAAAAGGCATAACTTTGGGCTCCAGTGAGTCTAACCAAACACATGTTGCCAACACATTTTATAAAATGGTGTTTATCAGAACAATGTTTTCGGAGTTTTTTTTTTTTTTTTTTTTTTTTGAGACAGTCTCACTCTGTCGCCAGGCTGGAGTGCAGTGGCGCGATCTCAGCTCACTGCAAACTCTGCCTCTCGGGTTCAAGCTATTCTCCTGCCACAGCCTCCCAAGTAGCTGGGATTACAGGCGTGTGCCACCATGCCTGGCTAATTTTATTTATTTATTTATTTATTTATTTATTTATTTATTTATTTATTTTAGTAGAGATGGGGTTTCACCGTGTTAGCCAGGATGGTCTTGATCTCCTGACCTCGTGATCCACCCACCTTGGCCTCCCAAAGTGCTAGGATTACAGGTGTGAGCCACCACGCCTGGCTGGGAGATGTTATTAGGTATCGTGAAACAAATTTATCACAGTAAAACTGTTAGTAAAAATGCTACATTATATCCTTTTCTTGGCTATTCACACTTAACAGATAAAACTGCAAAAAAAGATTCACTTGTATTTAACTCAAATGTTCTTACATATACATGAATTTAGGATATTTTGGACGATATATCTATTAGCATCCAGCAAATCAGAGCTCCTCTAGGATACTGCGTTATGAGATACCCTGACATGTTTAGGAAAATATTTTATATTTATTTATTTGCCATGGATTCAACTTGGAGTACCCTCATTTTAAAAGTTAAACGTAGTCTTTTAAATTAAATATAATTTACACTGCTACAATAAACTGACACTTGCAACTTACTCTACCACTAGCAATCCCTGCTGGCTCTGTCATTTTTCAGATATATTTAACTTTGATATGGAAATTGTATCTAATTTATAATAGGACACCCACACTATCAATAGTATCTTCTAAATGTGAATAAGTCTAAAAGAAACATTTTTCTGAAATAATTAGTTAAAAGACAAATCTTTATTCTTAGGTTTTTTTTTTTTTTTTTCCCTCACCCAGGTTTAAATAGAAGTCTAAATAATTCAGCCATGGCATGCAGACTGCCAGGAAAAGTCATTCTGTATCTTTTACTGTTCACATTTAGAAGACTTAGGGATTCATTACTGTTCCATTGAATAAAAATTCAGGAGATAAAGAAAACAGTCTGTTATGTTTGACAAGTGAACGGACATAACCATACATTACCCAAGTATAAGCACCATACCACCAAAAAGTGTTTTTGTAGTTATTATTAGTTGAGATACTCAGAACAACCCTGTGAAATAAGCACAGCAGGAGCCATTCTTCCCACTTCGTATATATAGATGTTTGAGATACTGAGAAATTAAATGGCTTTCTTATTTGTACTGTTAGTTCAGTTCACTATAACCACCTTTCCTATTGAGCAAAGCCCACGTGTCAAGCATTGAACCAGCAAAAGACGTGATACCCTACCCCAGCAGCAGACAGGACTGTCTGAGAGTTAGCAGCAGATTGAACTGCAGCTGCACCAGACTCCTAATCTAGAACCTTCCCCACTACCTCTCCTTGTTCTTCATAAGATTTTGAATGTCGCACCTTCTATGCCAATCAAACCCAGTTTGGCTGTGGAAAGCAGCCTGTAAAGCAATGCACTCTGCGTCCCAGGAGCTCTGGCATCACAGGGGAGGATGCATGATTAAAGGAGTGCTGTAGAGAGATCTGTCTGGCAGCAGAGGAGAAGAAAATTCAACTACCAACTGTGCTGCCTGCAATTTCCTGGCCAGGTGGGTTCACAGCCCTGTGGTTTACAAGAGCTACACAGCAGTGCTTTTACTCTAAGGAAACAAAACAAAACAAAAAAACCCACAAATGTACCAGAGTTGCAAAAGCAAGTACAGCCCACCCTGGGCTCTAAAATATGGACATTTGTAGCATTTTGAGCGAAAATCTGAGATTGGAGCCAATCTTCTACAAAAGTAAGTAGCTTTCTAATGTTGTTGTTTTTCCCTTCACAGCATCAAAGCTAGTTTTAACACTTGAAGCATGTCCTTAATAGTATGTTAAAATATTCAGTGTTATAAGAATGAAACTGTAGTCTAATTTTACTGGGCAGTCACTGAATTGTGACCACTTTAATGAGCCTTTGGACCTAGTTTCATAAATTAGTTCTGACACAGCACTATGGCACGTTGGCCTCTGGTTATTAGAATGCTAATGTAGAGATCACTGGTTGGCCAGATTCCCATTTGTTACCAGAAAATTCTCCATGCTCCCAGGCTGTGTCTGCAAGGGCAAATCAAAGTGGAAACTTGAACTTCTTACTAGTTATTTGGTAAGCTTGATCATTGTATGTTACTTATTTAGATTTAGACTGTTTTTTTCCCTAATAGAAACTGAAGTGAAAAAAAGCACATATATATTTGGATGCCCTTCTATATTTATTGTATATTTCATTCAAAGGTTATATTAGAAGAAAATTAAAATCTCAGGGAGCATTCATTTTCATTGATCAAATAATTAGTTGAACATACAACATATGCCCGGTGCCATGCTAAAGTTTGGGTAAACAAACATGAACATTTTTGTATGCTCAAGGATATCACAGAGAAAGGCAAACCTGCCGCTAACTATAGAAAATGTAACAGGCATCATAATAAAGATGTAGCCTTCACACTTTGGGAACATGGCAGTACACTGAGAACTATCAGTGAGACCACCCTCAGGGTTCATTCTTGGTATATGAGGTGGTTTCTTCCCAAGACACAGATTCTAATGTTAGACGTTTTATGGAACCACATCTACCAGGAAACTCGGCAAATGCCTCAGCTCTATCAGTTGAGTCGTAGAGATCTGTCTCTGTTCTTTTGTTTGTTTGTTCTATTAGCTAATTGTCAAAACACCTTTGATTTGCCTTGAAGCATAAGTGGCCATGAAACTTGACGAATCCTTGTGGCTTTGGTGCATGCTTCATCTATGTCTAGTCTAAAAATTTTAGCTGAGAACAGAAGCACGTTTCATACAGGATACAAAGCAAACACGAAATGATAATGCCGTTAATTAACAAGTTTGTATTTACTTAATTCCTAAAGCTTATAATTTGGATTTTAAAAAAAGTTATTTTGTGTCCTCTGTTATCTTGAATAAGTTTTCTGAAAAAATATTTTCTATATTCCATGAGCATCTTTCTCTCTACAAAAGTTAAAAATGAAGGAGGCATATTTTATCAAGAGATAAAGCCTATAGAAACCCAATGAATAGAAGAAAATCCAGACAAGTGTTCACCAGTAGCCTCCTGAATATGTTTAGAACTTTGCTTAACAATTTGACAAATATACTCAGTGATTATTGACATCAACGGTGAATACAACTGTTAAGATAATCAAGACTAAAAATCACATGGTGAAAAATCTCAGCTATATATTCACCATTAGTGAACAGACTTAGCACTATTAATTTCATTGCATCCCAAGAGTTTATTTAGTTTCATACTTGAGGACAAAACATTCCTTAAAGAATATCCTGTTGGTAAAATTCAACCAACAGAAAGTCGGGATCATCAGTTTCCTTGAGAACTCTCAGGTTTTACCTTGGTGAAGCAAAGGAGACCCCAAGATTTTGGTATTTCTTTTCTTGTTCCTTCACTTTTCTCATTTCTCTCTTTTCATACGTGTATATATGGACATAATTTTCTTAGGTCCTTTTTGTGATGACTTTGTATTCCACATTTAAAAAACCAAGGCTGCTATGTGAGGTATTTTATAATTCATAAATATAATGAAATGCCAGAGCTAATGTTAGGAAACTAAATGTGTTTCATGTGGAGAGAAGTATACAACCCTAGAATATAACACATTTAGCTTAAATCTTTTCCTTCAATTATATCTTTAAATATTTTATTGTTTTAAGATGTTTTGAAAAGAGAATACTAGGAATTCTGAGCAGAAGAATAAAGCTTTCAGGAAAGACATTTGAAAAATGCTTTTCTAATTATTCCATTCTAAAGCTCAGAATGGAATAATGCTATATTAATGCACTGATGATAATAATGGTTGGTAACATTTGTACGTCATTTCATAGTTGATGAAATTTTCACACACATTTAGAAAAATCTGACAATGATCTTGTGGTGTGGGTCTTATTATTGATTCCCATTTATAGATATTGAAGTTCAGAAAGTCTTATTTGCACAAGGTAATGCAGCTAATAATTAGTGATGCCAGGACCCTGAGTTCAGCTGTCACTCCAAACATCATATTCTGTGGATAAAGCTGACTTTTTAACTTAAAAAATCCATTGCTTATGGCAAGGCCTATATAATTTGTTGGGAAATTACCAAATATTTAGTGATTTTATTTTCAAAAAGATTCTTTTCATAAAGTCTCTATGAGCATATGTAAAGTAAAAAGCCATTAAATTAAATGTGATTCTTAAGAATTCTATAAGGAAGCAAAACTTCAAAGAGCTCTTTTGACTGAGAATACAAACCTGAAAGAGCAAGGCATCAAGGAAATACAAAAGATCTAAGATCCTTCACCAAAGACAGGAGAGAAATGGGATATCTGATATTTAATAACAAAGCCAAGCTAATATAAAAGTAAGAACACAAAACATCCAGTGAGATAAAAATTCTAGCTGTTGTGTAAACAAGAGTGTTTAGAGGATTTTTGAAGTGCGCCATCTGTATCTCTCCTCTTTCTATCCCACTGCATTCCCTCTCTTGCCCTTCATGTCTCACATCCTGCTACTGCCCCTTTATTCCTCTTTAGCTATTCTGGTCTCCTTGCTGCATCTCAAACACGCCTGGTGCTTTGTTGCCCTTCCCTGTAGCAGTTTCGTCTCCCCTGGCCTGCTCTCTCCACAGATAATGCATGGCTAACTCCCTAAATTCCTCCAAATCTTTGCTCAAGTGTCACCTTCTCACCTATTTAATATTGCAAATTGTCATCTCCCTACCACTCCTCACACTCATAAGCCCCTTTACCGTTCTTGAATGTATGTTTTCCAAAGGATTTATAACTCCTAATACACAATGCTATTTTAAAATTTATTATGTATGTTGTTTATTACTGGACCCCCTCCCATGTTTGCCTGTTTTGCTCAAAAATATATTCAATGAACCTAGAACAATATTTGACTCATAGATGGAGCTTAATAAGTGTTTGTTAAATATGGGAATGAGTTAATCAATGAATTAATGAGTGTATTATCTGAGCTTCTGTGACTCAACATTGCTGTGGAAGGTAAAAAGTGGAGTCACGAGCAAGGTTCTAGTTAGGATGATCTTGCAATTTAGTATCTATGTGGTCACTTTACAGTTAAAGGGGGCATTAAAATTATTAAAATTATATAATTTCAAAATTTTAATTAATTCATTGGATAATGTAATTATCACTGGTTCTATAGGTTCCATAAATTATTTTAATAAACATATTTAAAGTGTAATTGAAACAAATTTAGGTTGACTCTCTGAATATTAAATATAAATGAACTGAATAATTTTCCAGACACTTTGCTTAGTTTTTTTGACTTATGTATCATATCCTGGTCAGTTATATTTTTCTATAAAATTAATTCTTCTGTATTATTTCTAATTTTTCATAAAATTTTAAAGGTCTTCAAAGTTGCATTTTCTCATTAATAGTTTTGACATTGTTGACTATTTTCCAATGACTTTGCTTTGTAAGTATTACATTTTTAATTGAGAAAATACTTCCTCTTACAGGTGCTGAGGAAAATAAGCTGAGAGCCAATTATGATAAATGGAAGAGATTCCCTATTCTATTTTTGTAGTGAAATGTGTACATATTTTAGCCCCAATATTTTTATAAGTGCGGTCTTCTTACCTCTATTCACAGAGTGCATTTCTTTAACATATTTTCTATGATTAAAACTGTCAAAAATGTTTTAATTTTCTTCTGAATGTCTCAGCAAATGTAGATATCATGCAGTTACAGGCATTCTCAATTTCATTCTATTCTGGTACAGAAGATAACTATCTAATTATAAATAGAAGCTCCATTAAAACCTTTTCCTTCAAATTGAGATATTTCAGAGCCTAATAATTGGCATTCAAATTAAATCTTGTATTCCTTCAGATCTCTCAATGTTTATTTACTCCCTTCTTTGCTTTTATGAGAATAAATTGGTCTTTTCATTCATGAGATTTACTTTTAATAACTGAAATTCTTTACAAACTTAAAAATCCGAATTTTGCTTAACATTTTGATTAGAGATTTCCAACTAATTTCTAATAAAATGTAAACAAAATGTAAATAATTTATGTGGTAAATGCAAACATTTTTAAAATCCAACTGTGATAGGTAGTAAAGAGATAGATTCTATGGAAATACGCTGATATTTTCTTTTTATCTCAGTATCAGATTATCACAAAAATTTTTGTATTTCTGTTTCATGACTGTGTATACATAAAATATTTATAAAATGTGATACTTATATCTCTGCTTGTATGAATTGGTAGAATATCACAGCTCTTTGGATGCAACAATAAATTATTTGTATAACATAACCAACTTCAAGTACATTTTTGTTCTATTGGTCTCCTAATTTAGTAAGAACATTATTTTTACCACCATGCTCTCTCTGTTCCACCCAAATTTGTATTCATATCAACATGGAAAAAAAAATCTAATTTTATCTTCAATGTTGAATTTTAAACTAAATTTACAGTGTCATTCACAAATAACAATCAATTTTATAATTTTTAATTTTATAGTTAGTAACAATGAGAAGTTTCAGTTTGAAAAATAATATCTAAGGGTACATGGATAAATTAGCTTGGGGCTTGTTTATGAATAAATATTAAAAGGGTTTTGGCATAATTACTATGTCTAGCAATGGCCTATAAGATAGGCAAATGGGGCAACATGTGATTCCTCAAAAAGGAGTCTTGATGTTTATGCTGGGTACCTGCCTGAAAGGGCTGAGACATATAAATCACTGGTGGAGGTCTAGACTATCTTTTTAAAAAGATATTGTTTATCAGTAACCTCAAGATTTAGAAGAAAAAGATCACATCACAGATATGTAACAGTATCAATAGCAGTCATTTTATAAAACAGTAGATTTTGGACAACAGAAAAGATGAAATAATCAATTTCTGAATTATAAATGAATCTGTACAATATCTGTGCAACATCAATATTATTTCCCTCATTTTATAAGTAAGAAAACCTTAGGCAAAAGAGATGAGTAACCTGCATAAGACCACATGGCAGTATTCTAGCAAAACTCAGATTATAACAAATTCTTTCTGACACCAGATGTATATATTTCTTAAACTAAACCCAGTTACTTTCTCCTACTTTAAGGTAGAAATTTTATCTTACTTAATCTGGGCAACCATAGATACCTGAGCAAGAGAAAGGTATGGATGTTGATCTCTATTGGATACTGAATAACTAGTGCAGGCAGTTCGTTACCTGGGTTAGTGATCCACTAGACTTTAATAAATATTCTGAAAGGACTGGACCTTGAGTGTGTGTATTTGGGCAGGAGGATGATCTAGGTACATTATTACTGTGGAGATTTAAAAAATATATCCACAAATTATTTGACAACTGTAGTAGAAAGAATAACAGTCCCCCAAAGACGTGAACATTCCAATTCCTGGAACCTGTAAATATGTTACATTACAAAGTAAAGGGAAATTAAATTGACTTTAAAATAGGGAGATTTATCTGGATAATCTGGGTACATTCAAATGTAATCAGAAGTGTCTTTACATTTGGAAGAGGAGGGAATAAGAGGAGGTCATAGTGCCATGATATGAGACTCAACCCACCATTGTTGGCTTTGCATATGGAACAAGGGGCCACAAGGAAAGGAATACAGGAGGCTGCCAGAAGTTGGAAAAGACAAGAAAATGAATTCTTCCCTGGAGCCTCCAGAAAGGAATGTAGCCCTACTAATACCTTTATGTTGGACTTCTGATCTACAGAACTTTAAAATACTAAATTTGAGTCTTTAAAGTTACTAAATTTGTGGTAATTTGTTGCAACAGCAATAGAAAATTAATACAATAGCCTTCCTTCAAGAAGCAGAACTTAACTACCTCCACTTAAGTGTGGGTTGGACTTAGTGATTCTCTTCTAATGAATTGAATATGACAGAAAATGGGATGTCACTTCCTAGATTAGGTCATAAAAACATGGTGTCTTTCATCTTGGGTGCACTTGTGTTTACCCTTCATTTTCTCCCCCTATCTGAGGGAGCTGGCTGTCATGTCATCAAGCACCCTGTGGGAAGGCCACGTGGTGAAGAACCAGGGCCTGCCAGCAACCACATAGGTGAACTTAGAATAATCCTCCTCCACCTAAACCTTTACATGACCGTAGCCCCAACCAACAACTTGGTGGCAGCCTTAGGAGAGACTCTAACCCAAAACCTTTCAGGTAAACTACTCTCAGGTTCCTGACCCACAGAAATAGTCAAATAATAAATATTTGTTGTTTTGGGCTATGATATTTTGGGATAACTTGTTATGCAGCAATAGATAACTCATGCAATTACTCTAAGGTTTTTATTTACCTACCCAAAGAAGGAAAATAGCAAGAAAAAGAAAAAGTACTAATCAGGTATTACTCTTTTCCACCAAATAAACTCTGATGCGAATGTGCAAACTCCATTGGAAAGCTATGAGAAAATTACCCAATATTTTTAGCATAAGAATGCACACTTACAGAAGCTGACATTTCTATTAATTTAATTTAGTCAGCTTTTATTTGGATTACGAATGGAATAAAACCTCAGTGTTGAGAAAAACCTTCTCAAAACACAGTCTTACTAAGAATACATTCATCACTTTTTACATATATTTTAATGGATCAGAGCTGTCAAAACTACTTGGAAATCAACAAAGGCAATTAACCTCTAGTTTTTCTCTCTGTTGTTTTTTCTCCTATATTTTGCTTTTTCCTATAAGTCTATACTTAATGGAACAAAGCATGCCAGAAACGCAGATTAATTAATAGGTTTTTTACTTTGCCATATAGAAATATTCTCTAAATTTTTAAAGCTTAATGACTTCCAGCCTAACATATATATTCATTAAAGAAAGAAAATAACCATTCACTCTAAGACACTTTTATGTTGACTTTCAGATTGAATATGACTATTGCAATAAAGCATCTTTTACCTCCTTTCTGAGTTTAATTTGTTTTGGCTAACCAAATATATATACTAGCCACACTATATTACATGGCAGGTAGCCCAGTTCCACCTCCATCCCTCTTTTTGATTCTACTAACATTTAGATTACAAATTCAGTGCTCACGAGTTCTTTTAAATGGAAGTGTTAGTACATCATATTCACCGCCCCTGCATAGCTAAAATAGAATTCCCCAAATTCAGCTTAAATATTGACTAGCATATAAATCATCTCCTCCATGTATGAATATAAGAGATATACAAACTGCACATCAGCAGTTTTTTCCCAAGAATTTGAATGAATGTCTGTACCTAAATGTTGCAACAGGAAAAACTGTACTTGTATATAAATTGGTCTCCATTATTATTTTCTCTGTGAAATCGGAACTAGATTTTACCTTTTGAAGCTAAATCTCAAGGAAACTCCGGTAGATAGAGATGATGTACTTTCATTTTGTAATGGCATCTTCTGATGCATATGATGTTTCAGGCATCATATCAGGCCTGAGTTTAATTAACAGCAGATAATCTAATATTCATAGGTTATCAAAAATATCTCTAAATTTTATTCATATTAAGAAATAACAGATTAGTTCCTTATTTCTACATGGAGAAATATGGAATTCTTTTCAGATGCTCTTTTCCTCCTTAATTCAAATTCTTCTTGTTAGTATGTCAAAACACATGTTATCACTGTTTAAGAGAGAGGCAAGCTATAGCATGACAGGGAATTTTAAATAAAAATGGTGTGTTCACATTCATGGTCTCTAAATCAAGTAAGAAATTGGCAAAAAAGACAAATAATTTTGTACCTTTTTAAAATGAGAAGAGTAATTGTGGTTTTATTCACAGAGTAATCAAAATATGCTTCCATTATGTAAAGAAAAGTGTTCATCTACAAATCAATTAGTTCTGCTAATAAAAAAAACCACCTTTTAAAACATATCTTTTATAATGCTTTTGCCTCACATATGAAGTTTGGATAATAAATCATGACAAACAATCATAATCAGCAATATGAATATTAAAATATGAATGTAATTAATTATGCATAACTTCGCTCCTCAGAGTGGGGCTCCAGGATCAGCAGGTGACATTGTATAAATTATTATGTTAGCAGCCCGGCTGTTGGGAAGATAGGTGTGTGTGTTACTAGTGGGTTCTTAAAATATCTACCTAAAATGGCACTAAGTCATCAATATTTATTCTTAAAGAGATGACAATTCAAAGCTAGCAAAATCAACATTTTTCAATTGTAGGAGCAGCTTGTGACTAGGATTTCATTATCATTAGCCACAGAGTGGGGGCTGCTATGTGTTCTAAACTATTTACTGAAGTTGTCTTGGTAGTTTGGTGCACTGATCCTACAATCTCTTTCTGTTCATTTTGATGGCCATCTATGAAGAAATTTATATCTACTTACCTCAAGCCTCTGTTATTTGCTTTACTTTGTGTCTTGTCTTCTTTGCTTAGAAATTAGGCATCTGGAAAATTGTCTGAAGCATTTTATCACTGTATATTTCAAATAATCTTATTGGTTTTTTGGGGGGGGGATGAGAAATAGGTGCCATAGGGGTAATATAATCCATGGTATATTGGTACAGATAATGTATGACCCTGCTACTTTATGGATATATTACTAATCTCAAAAATTCAAAAAAATGTAGGTTGCCTCCCTTTGTTCATGGCAATAAATTAAAACACATTTTCTGTAAACCTTTTTGGAAAAGATCAGCTTAACCACAGCTTCACATGATTTAAAACTCTGTCTTTGATACTTTTAGCTTAATGGCATTGTCAAATGTCAAGAACACTTGGTAAGAGGATTTTTTTTTTTACAATATGCCACATTTTGCCTTTTTTAATAATAGCTGTCAAGTTACAAAACATTTGCAATGAAGAATTATTAAGTGGATTACAATTTTAGGCACCATATTGTAGAATTAGAATTCTCTTGTATTTCTACTGTGGCCACATAATTCTATTATCACCTTTGTATAAATATTTAATATATATATGATTAAATATTAAGAAACAACATTGGCAGATGATTTCTTATCACTTAACAAGGCACTTTTATACAGACACAGCACTCACACACATACTAATATGATCATGTTGCAAATTCTATTCATTCTGTAAAAACAACAATTTGCCAATTCTGTCTAGAAAATATTCAAACATTTTATGTGATGTCACAGGACTGAACTGAAGTCCAGTTTATTTACGGTTATAGAGTTTGTTGAATATGTGGGTACAGTGATACAGCAAATATAAACAAAGGGGACTATGGAGATTTAAAGTAACTGCTACACGTCATTTTATTTGATGCCTTGAGAAGGTGCTTCTGTTGACAGCTTGTTATTCATGTGTGTATTTGTGGCAGACAACACTGATATCGGGTTAACAACAATTTTCCTACCATGGATATACAAAAAGACTGCTATTTGGTTTGTGAGACATAGCATCTGTTTTTAGGAGATGTGACTGCTTCTTTATCTGATGGGCCACACCAGCATTATTTTCTCATCTATCCACTCTCTAGCATCATACTATGTTGTGTTTGCCATGTTTCAACAGCTACTTCAAATTGCATATCTTCCCTCTTCCTGAGTCATCTTGACAGTTGACCCTCAATGCTCCATAGCACTTAAGCATCAGTATAACTATAGCTGCTGATGGAACCAGGCATTAAAACTGGAGTGCCTTGGATCAAATTCTAGCTCCACTTCTTGTAAGACTGCAAACTTGGGCAAGTTACCTAAGCACATCTACCAAAAAGAAATTTGTACCACCTCATAGTGCTTTGGGGAGGAATTAAATGAATTAATATGTGTAAAACACTTAGAAGAGAACCTGGCATATAAGTACTCAATGGTTACTGTTCTTCTTCTTATTATTGCCATCTACCTCCCTACAAGACCTACCGCATGGTGGCATCTATCAGTAATCTTTCCTCCTCATCTCTCTGTCCCCATTCAGTAAAAGAGGAGGTCCTGGGATGTGAAAAGTTGCCATTTGAGAGCATGCAATAGTTGTGAACTGTCCTCTCCTTTCATCTCTACATTGAAAAAGGAGAGAATGGTACCCAACTGGTGAACATCCTGCCAAGGGCAGGATCCTTAGAAAAACACTCTTCAAGTATGAGGATTTCAACATGAAAGAAAGACTGATAGTCAGTTCCACCATTGCACTTATACTTAATCTTGCAGCTTATCTGATGCTACCTGGAGAAGAGAAAGGAAACTGAGGAGAGGGCAAAGTGGAATGTCTAAGTAGAGAGGGACAAGAATCACCAGTATGAATTAATAATTCCAGAGAGGTATAGAGGACAGATTCTTCCTGGGCCCACCTACAACCAGTATGAGTTATCTATGAAGGAAAATTGTAATTGGTAGCAATAGACTTGCCAAAAATTGTTCAACCTGGTATATTAATCTGTTCTCACATTGTCATAAAGAAATTACCTCACATTTGGTAATTTATAAGGAAAAGCGGTTTAATTGGCTGTACAGGGAGCATGATGCTAGCATGCTTCTGGGGAGGCCACAAGAAACTTTCAATCATGGCAGAAGGCAAATGGGGAGCTAGCACTTCACCTGGCTGGAATAGGAGAAAGGGTGGGGAAGAGGTGCCATACACTTTTAAACAATCGGATCTCATGAGAACTTTTATTATGAGAATAGCACCAAAGGGGAAATCTGCCATCCCCATGATCCAGGCACTGGCCACCAGGCCCCATCTCTAACACTGGGAATTACATTTCGACATGAGATTTGGGCAGGGACACAAACTCAAATCTTATCATTCTGCCTAGGCCCCTCCCAAATCTCACATCCTCACGTTGTAAAATATAATCATACCTTCCCAACAGTCCCCCAAAGTCTTAACCCATTCTAGCATTAACTCAAAAGTCCAAGGTCCAAAGTCTTATCTGAGACAAGGCAAGTCCCTTCTGCCTATGAGCCTGTAAAATAAAGATCAAGTTAGATACTTTCAAAGTACAATGGAGTTACAAGAGTTGGGTAAACATTGCCATTCCAAAAGGGAGAAATTGGCCAAAAGAAAGAAACCACAGGCCTCCTGCAATTCTGAAAGCCAGCAGGGAATTCATTAATCTTAAAACTCCAAAATAATCTCCTTTGACTCCATGTCCCACATTCAGGGTACACTGATGCAAGGGGTGGATTTCCAAGGCTTTGGACAGTTTTGCCCCTGTGGTCATGGCTGCTCTCAGGGGCTGGCACTGAGTGCCTATGGGTTTTTCCAGGCACACAATGCAAGCTGCCAGTGGATCTACCATTCTGGGGGCTGGAGGGCAGTGGCCTTCATCTCACAGCTCCACTAAGCAGTGCTTTAGTGGGGACTTATTGCCCCTTTACCCTGTCCTAGTAGAGGTTCTCCATGAGGGCTCCAGCCCTGCAGCAGTATTCTGCCTGGACATCCAGGCTTTTCCATACATCCGCTGAAATCTAGACAGAGGCTCCCAAGTTTCAACTTTTATATTCCATGTACCTGCAGGCTTATTATCACATGTAAACTGCCAAAGCTTATGGTTTTCACCCTTTGAAGCAGTGGCCCAAGCTGTACCTGGGACCCTTTCAGCTACTGCTGGAGATGGAGCAGCTGGGAAGCAGAGAGCAGTGTTCCCAGGCTGCACAGGGGAACTGGGCCCTGGGCCTGTACTTTGAAATCATGTTTACCTCCTCCCTAGTGGGAGGAACTGCTGCAAAGCTCTCTGAAATGGCTTTGAGGCCTTTTTCCCATTGTCTTGGCTATCAGCACTTGCCTTCCTTTTAGTTATGCAAATTTCCACAGCCTGCTTGAATTCCTCCACTGAAAATGGGCTTTTCTTTTCTACCATATATCCAGGTTGCAAATTTTTCAAATTTTATGCTCTGCTTCCCTTTTAAATATAAGTTCCAGTTTCAGGTAATTTCTTTGCTCACACATACAAGCATAGGTGGTTAGAAGCAGCCAGGTCACTGTGAATGCTTTGTGGCTTAGAAATTTCTTCTGCCAGATAACCTAAGTCATCACTCTCAAGTTCAAAGTTCCGCAGATCCCTAGAGCAGGAGCACAATGCTGCCAGATTCTTTGCTAATACATAACAAAAGTGACCTTTGCTCCACTTCCCAATAAGCTCCTCATCTCCATCTGAGACCTCCTCAGCCTGGACTTCATCGTCCATATCACTATCAGAATTTCTGATAGTGATATGACAAGTCTCTAGGAAGTTCCAAACCTTCCCTCATCTTCCTGTCTTCTGTTGAGCCCTCCAATCTGTTCCGACCTCTGCCTGTTCCAAAGCTGCTTCCACATGTTCAGATATCTTTATAGCAATGCCCCACTTCTCAGTACCAATTTTCTATATTAGTCTGTTCTCACATTGCTATAAACAACTACCTGAGACTCGGTAATTTATGAAGAAAAGAGATTTAATTGGCTCATGGTTCCACAGGCTGTACAGGAAGCATGATACTGGCATGTGCTTCTTGGGAGGCCTCAGGAAACTTTCAATCTTGGCACAGGGCAAAGGGGGCAGTCAGGATTTCATATGGCTGGGCAGGAGGAAGGTTGTGGGGAGGTGCTACATACTTCATCATATCTTGTAAGAACTCTGTCATGAGAACAGCACCAAAGGGAGAAATCAACCCCCATGATCCAGTCACCTCCCACCAGTCCCCACCTCTAGTAATGGGTATTACAATTTGACATGAGATTTGGGCAGACACACAAATCCAAACCATATCATCTTGGGGACAAAAAAATGCATAAACCAGGCCAGGCGTGGTGGTTCACGCCTGTAATCCCAGCACTTTGGGAGGTCAAGGCAGGTGGATCACCTATGGTCAGGAGTTCAAGACCAGCCTGGCCAACATGGTGAAACCCCATCTCTACTAAAAATGCAAAAATTAGCCAGGCATGGTGGTACATGCATATAATCCCAGCTACTTGGGAGGCTGAGGCAGGAGAACCGCTTGAACCTGGGAGGCGGAGGTTGCAGTGAGCCAAGATCATGCCACTGCACCCTAGCCTGGGTGATAGAATGAGACTCAGTCTAAAAAAAAAGCATAAACCAGAGCATTTTTGAGGGATGTTTACCAACTGGGTGTCAGACTAAAGCCCCAGTGTCTCCAGAGGCTGACCAACTTGTCAAGGGAGCCTGCTAAAGCCATCACTCATACTTATCATGGTCACAGGAAATAGGTGAAAAGCACAGTGATATGGCCAATAAAGGACTAACAGTTTCTCAAGAGCAAGTATGTACGAAGACAGTGACTGTAGTCACTTTCTTTCCTATCCTCCCCACATCAGCAAGATAAATGCAGGGAAGAAAAAGAGGGAGTCTTAGTTCATTTTCTGTTGCTTATAATAGAATACATGAAACTAGGTAAAGTATGAAGAAAAAGAATTTATTTCTTACAGTTATGGAGGCTGAGAAGTCCAAGGTCAAGGGGCCACATCTGGTGGGGGCCTTCTTGCTAGTGGGGACCCTATGCACAGTCTTGAGGTGGTACAGGCCATCACATGGTAAGGGGGCTGAGCATGCTAGGTCAGGTCTCCCTTCCTCTTCTCATACAGCCATCAGTCCCACTTCCATAATAATCCATTAATTCACTAACCTATTAATTCATTAATCTATGAATAAATTAGTCCATTCATAAGAGCACAACCCTCATAATCTTATTTCCTCTTAAATGCCCATCTGTCAGTACTGGCAAATTGAGGATTACATTTCAACATGAGTTCAGAAGGGGGCAAATATTCAAACCATGGTAGGGGGCATGAGAGCAGGTGGACCACACTCCCTCTGACTGGCTGGAATGGCTGATTGATCATCTTCAACCAGGAGCCAGAGGCCATCACACAAGGGGTAAAAACAACAGCTTTATAGAAAGCACCTGGGTCCTTACAAAAGTTACCACATCATTCTTAGATAGGTTGTGTTCAGACTAATGTGTAAAGGTAGTTTCTATCTTGTTAAAAACCGCTGTATTTTGTTTTGTTGCCTAATCTGTATCCAATACAAGACTGATGTATCTTTCTGTAAAAGAAATAATTCTTCTCTTTAACTCTTTAATCAGAAACTGGTCCTGATTATGTAAAGTAACAAGGCTTTTACTGTACTACAGATTGCAGGACAGTTTTCTGGCTGGCTCTGGAGTGACCCAGTTCTTTCCCCTTTCTTATGTGTAATTCTTAAGAATAATCACAGAGTGTGCTGAGAGTGCAGCATCCTGAGATAAAGCTAACTGGCTGCAGCAGCTAGGTTCTGTTCCAGGCTTCTCCCAGAGCAGAATGCCCTTCAATAATTTAGCTCAGTGATTTATGTGACCCCAAGGTATATAAGACAGGATGAGCTGCCTCTCAGGGTTCCACATCTGTGGTTCAAGTGGGGCCATGAGCAGCCCAGAGCTCATCTTCCCTGGGCAGCTTTCTGACTTAAAATGAATGCTGGACTTCTGTTCACAGAACTGAATTCAGCTCACAATAAATCTTGGGCTTCTGTTGTTTCTTGCTGCCTATCTGTAAGTGATACATCTGCCTGTTGCTTATAAATGTGTTCTGTTTCCCTAGACTCAGACAAATTGGTAACCAGTGCACAGTGAACCTGCTTCACATAGATCCTCCCGTCCCCCAATGCTACATTCTTTCTCTTACTAATTTATGTCCTGTGGATTTTTGTCTGACTCATTCAACTGAGTTTTGCTATCACTTCTAGGGGACACTTGTTCCTGACTTCTTGGCGAGGAACCCTTGTCTATGATGTTTAGGTTTACCTCTTTCATAGTATGTGGAATATTGTATTTATTGGTGACTTCTCCTAAGAGAAAATGCCAGATTCTCAGCACGTAGTAGGTGCTCCCAAGTGACTTGTGAAACAAATGAATACTAGACTCAAAAGGAGGGTAATAGGTGCAGAATTGCATTTAAGGCAAAGCCATATGGCCAGAAGTCTATAAAAAAAATTGGTACAAGCAAATATATCAGGCAGAGAGATCAGTTCAGACACTATTAGAATAATGTGGATAAAAAGTGAAAAGGTTTCAACAATAACAGTGTTTAGGCTGAGAACCATTGGAAAAAGGTAGTAATACTTATTTTTTTTTTACAGTAATTCCAATTATCTATTATCAAAGGATTCCTGTGTCTGGATTTCAATTTGCATTTTTTGAACATTTGTGATATAAGTTTTTTTTTTAAAACTTTAGTACTTTAATTTTTTGACAACAGAGAGGTTAACTTAATGTGGAATTCAATTCTCAGAGTAGTGCTGCTGCCACTACAGAAAATTCTCTTTTCAGAAAGTAGCAAAAAGAAATATGATCAAGTTAATTGCAGATAAGAAGGTGTTAGGGGAACTTTAGTTTGCCAAGGAAAGTAGAAAAGAGACAAAGGACATAAACAAAACAAGAGAAGATGGGGAAATGCCGGCTCATTGATATTTTTCATTGGATCAAAACCTACATCAAAATATAATCATTAGGTTAAATAGTAACATCATGTGTTGGTAACAGTATTTAGAAAATGTTGATTATGGGTACATAAATCTAATTAGTAAATATTTGCATTCAACCAATATAAGATTCCAAGGTTCTGGTCAAGGATTAAATATTAGCATAGTTTGAAGTTAAGATACAAAGTAAATCTATTTAAAGTGAATCATTCAGGTAGCATGATAACATAAGAAAGAGATGTTTTACTGTTAGCTTCATCTTTTGCAATAGTAGTTACTGGCTTCAAAAACTTTCAAGACAATATATAGCTTCCTTTGTTTTTTAAGTAACTCAAAGAATTTCAGAATTAGGAAAATGGGGCAGGATTACAATAGATCATCTTGTCCTTGAGAGATCTTCCAAAGATTAAACACAAGAGCCAGGCTTGAATTAGATCTTCCCATTTTTCATCTGAGCTGCTACTCTCCTATCTTATCCATCTTTCATCATTCAAGCTCATACCATGTCAACTGAAAGCTGCACATTTTATTTGACAATTAGGTCAATTGTGCTTAACATTCCACTACAGACCTACCATTCCTACCTTCAAATATATGCTTGTATTCATATACTCTCTGTTGAATTATGGCCAAGAGTCAAAAGAGAAAATAATATGAAAAGAATGAAGAATCCTTTCAGTTAGTAAGATTAAATAAATTAATTCAAGTGGTGCTGGAATATAACTGCAACCTAAGAATTCTACCTTCCTACCCAAACAGCTAAAAGCAGTTTAAAAAGTATTAAGATGACACTTGACAAAGTAGACAAGTGATTCACCAACTTACAAAACTAATTCTCAACAGAAATATATGGATTTGGCTTCTGTTTTTGAACAAGCAGGTAGAAACCAACAACAAAAAAGTTTCAGGGTATTTACTTGTAACTTGATTTGAATCCAAAAGAATGTAAGGTCCCAGGTTATTTTTTTGGGGGGTGTGGCTCAAATATGTGATTAAGTGACAAATGTCTATCACATGATTTAGATTCTGTCTAAAATAGTAACTCTGTTCCTAAGTATGTGTAAAACCTTGAAAAAATTAACAAATAATTAGAGAGATAATAAATTAAATCAAGTCACTATTATTATTTTTCTGTTCAACTTAAAAATATATAGTGTAATCGCTTTAGTTTATTTGAGTTATCTGAAGTAATAAATAAAATTTAGAAATCTTTACAAGAACTGCTTATGTTCTTAGGAAGACTGTATGCTAGGCTTGTCTGCACTTTCCGACATTTAATATGGTGAGATAATCAGATGTACTAAAGTTACATATTTAATGTCATAAGTGTTTAAGACAATATAACTAACTCTCTGTAAATGAGATTAACTATATAGAGAAATTCAATCTCTTAAAATTAATTTGAACGTTAGTCAAAGGAGACATGGTATTGCTCTTATTTCAAAACAATTACCTAATGTATAAATTGGTTTCAAAAAAGCATGTAAGATGAATCTAAATATTTTTTCAAATAAAAATATTTTTATTCATTTTCTCCACACACACTTATTAGCACCAACTTTTTTTTTACATAAAACATTCTGCTGGATGCTGCAGAGTAAGGGTATCAAAATTCAGAAAAGCATTAAAAGAGAAAACAATCATGCCTTCTGTTTAAACATACTCCTAACAAAGAAATATTGGATTCTTCAACTTATTCTTCACAGTCTAATTTTAACTGGACATATGGTATATTTGTCACTGAAAATTTATCTATTGCAGACTTTTTTTATGCTCAGATAAAATAATCTTTTGTATTAATTTTGTTACAGAGTACAATGCTTATTATTCCTACTCTTCCAGATGAATATGTGATCATTAATTTGCAATTAATTGAACCTAACCTAAGAAAAGACTTGAATGTATAACTTTAATAAATTGAATATTAATTTACATAAAGTAACTTTCCTTACATTATCTACATAAAAAACTTACATTAGACAGTAAGCATCTTAAATAGTAGCATAATATTTGGTTATTAAGTAAATTTTATTAATTATTTTAAATGACCTTATTATTAAGTATTTGAAATTTAAGTCTACTCCAACAAATTTCTTCCATATTTCTTCAACTTTATGCATGGGGCTAGTTTCATGTTGAACTATCTTAGGGGAATAGTGGAACATTTGTATGTAATTTCTTATTATGAAATAAATATTTATTTTTCTACTCACAAGTTATGAGAAAATATGTATTTCAAGAGTAAAGTTTGGTGGTATAGTCCAATACACTAGAAAGGTCACAGGACTTCTCTTCATGGACCATGACTGATCCTCTTATTTCCTCTTTACCAAATACTGTACTTGGGTTTGATGTGATGAAGAAATGGCTATGCTCTTTCTAGGGTAGAAAATTACACAAGCAAAATTTTCTGACATGAATCTGAGAATTTCAGGAAGGTGAGATTTTTCTCAATGTGCTTTAAACATTACTAAAATTTCAGTTTTATGTTTTTCAATGTTTATATTTTTAAGTATCATATAAAATGTAGTACCTATGCCAACTCAAAGAGAAGAGGGTCATATAGTATATGTGATAGAGCTAATATCTGTTGGAAAACATTAATTGTTTTTGCTATTTTTTACATTTCCTCTCAAGTGATTTTCCCCATCCTGTGACAGGCATCTTCTGTCTTTGGAGAGAATTCAAATTGTTATTGCAGGAATGCAAAAAGAAACAATCAACTTTTAAATTTTGATATCCAGTGTAGGATTTTTGAGACCGAAGGTAAAACATAATCTTTAAAGCCAGGTTTTGTTGAGAGATGAAAGGATTTCCTCCAATTCTTTATCCTAGTTAATATCAAGAGATACCCTGCAGCTCAATCATAGGTTCTTCCATAGCCTGGAGTGCCTATTGCTTGCATCAATCTGGCTGAACCATGATGCTAGCTGTCCTTGGAAGGGGAATAATATCTAAGAGAAGTCCAGGCTAAAAAAAAAAAGGAATGAAAGTCATATACTTTTAGGCCCAAGGGATATGGAAAGGAGACAGGGATGGAAGCACTGGATAGATAGTGAGATCTATACACATTAGGTCCAATGACTAGAACGAAGCCAAAGACAAAATTACAGTTTTCCCAGTTTCTGTTTGAGATTCTTGAGGAGAGGGCCTAGAAGGCCATTTCTTTATAAAATAAGAGATGCTTCATGAGAGTAAAATCTTATATGCTACCTTGCAAGTGGAGACCTCATGAAGAAAAATATACTGTGGGCCATTAGAGATAAAGAAGGCACATTTTCTTTGCACTGTGAATCAATAGAGAGTAATGCTGTGACACAAACTTACACAATACAATCACTTCTTCTCTAATACATATGTATGCCTAAAAATCACTGTAGTACACTTAATTACACAATAGAAACCCTAGGGCTTATGAAAAAACTGGGGTTGGTGTGTAGCACTAAAATTTTTTCATCATAGACGCATTTAAAAAATAGGATCTTAATAAAAGAGTAGCATAATTTTACACAAATTAAACCATTAAAAACTATATAAATACTATCATAAACGTGGCAGTTCGTCTTGAAGAAGACTTGATATTTGCTTGTGGAAGTGGGCTTTGGAAGGATTACAGCATGTGCATTAATGTGAAGGAGTAGAGGGAGGGTGATCTGAAATCATACAGAACATTGTTAACACTAGATATGGATGGACCATGATGACTGGTGAACCAAGGTAATACTCATATGTGTGTGTATGTCTGTGTGTGTGTGTGTGTGTGTGTGTGTGTTTTGGGAGTGGGGTGTTGCATGTGTCTGTTCAGCTGGGTTCATGGAAGTGAGTGTTTTGTGCTCAACTAATGTTTTTCCAGATGAATTTATGTGTAAGAATACTGAAAATTTATGCTATTTATAAATTATTCAATAGTATATCAATTACTTTGCAACAGAATTCATGGTTTCAAACAAATATTATAGCAAAACTCCCTGTACTTCAACTCCTTCATATAGTCTTTTATCATCATTTTTGGAGATGAGAAGTTCTGTATCAAGACCATCATCCTGATACCAGTACTAGATCTATTCTTCACCGAATTAGATGATTTGCTCTGATTTGAGTATCAGCAAAATGGAAGATAATTCTGGAACACAGTTAATGACCTTCCTTTGAAAAGCTCTGAATGGCCTTGGTCTTTTTGTGAGTAGTTTAGATAGGCAATTTTCAAGATGTGGTCCACAAACAATACTTGAGTAATACACATTCTGAGGTCTGTTTTCAATGAGACTACTGTATAATTAAATGGAATCTAGTTTGTTTCCCACAAAGGTCAAGAAATTAGACTCTGAGTGTACTGGGCTACTCCAAATTTCTTTGTCTCTTTAAGAGTGGCTTCCTGCTTTGCTTCAATGGGACCTAAAGAGAAAAAGGCAATGACAGGAGAATGTCAAGCTCAATCCTGCAGCATTTTAAGGCAAAATAAGCAACACTTGGTTTGTGTCTGGGCAATCCACAGTGGAGCTCAGACTGCTTCCCTGTACCTATCTCAGTCAAAGAGGAGACCAGAATCTGTGGGGCTAGGGATGACAGGAGGAGCTTTGAGCTTAGAATTATGGACATTACAGAGTGAGCAGTGGCTAAGCAAATGTTTGCTTCCTGTTCTGATTCCATTCCTCTCACAATTCTCCAATATCTAACTATCTCCTGCCCATTTCCTCTTATTTTTATTTTTTAAAAATTGTTTCCAAATACATAACACAAAAGTTGCTACTTTAACCATTTTAAGTGTACAGTTCAGAGGTATTAAGTGGATACACATTGCTGTGCAATCATTGCTACTATCCGTCTCCAATTTTTTTCATTTTCCCAAACTGAAACTCCATACAATTAAACAATAAATCCTCATTCCTCCCTCTCTCTAAACTCCTGCCTACCAGCATTCTGCTTTCTGTCTGTATGAATTTAACTATTCTAGGTACCTTATATAAGTGAAATCATAAAATGTGTATCCTTCTTTGACTGGTTTATTTCAGTTAGCATAATGTCTTCAAAATTTATCCATTAGCAGCAATGTGTCAGGATTGCTTTCCTTTTTAAGGCTGCATAATATTTCTCTAATTTCCTTTTTATGTTGACTAAAAAGTACATATTAATTTCTAGACATTGTCTTGTGCCTTTTTGTTGTAGCATGTTAAGATAAGATGTGACCTGATGTCTTGGTTGTCTCAAAAAGCATAAAACTACTCAGTTACTTTTCAGCCTTTTCTTCTGCAGACTAAGTAGCTGTATTCAGTAACTCCCTAGCTGTGAATAAAATTTGTGAATGAAATGTGAGAACCCTTTTCTTAGGCCAATATGTTTTCAAATGTTGAGCATAAATTGACAGCGTCTCCATAAGAGACACTTTTTTTTTTTGGTGGTGGTGAGGGGAAGACAATCAGCAAGAATGCTAAATGACATTTCATCATTGGTTGGATCTTTCATTTTCTGATAATCACTGTGATCCCATGCAGTTTCAAATGAAAGCCTAAGGAGAACTCAAATGCAAAGTGACCTCTGAAGCAGAGGAAAGGACACAGAACGAAAAACTTCTCCAGTTAGCTTTATCCTGTGTCAGGGAATCACTATCTTATTTTAGAATGCTGTCATTTTAAGGCTGTGAAATACTTTCTGTAGAAATGATTACATTAATCCTGTAGTCAATTTGTCTGAGGTTAGCAAAGTGTTACAGCTATCAGAAGCGCTGCAAAAATAATTGAATACATTTTTAAAACTAGTAGATATTGTGACCATAATATATTTTCCTAAGATTGCCAGGAAATAACAGAAGAGAAATGACTCTGTCAGGCAGCAGAAAAGGGATGGATAAATTGAATGATACCATGCTTAATGTTATTCAAGGATCTCACATTCAAGGATCTCAATAAGTAGTAGTAACTTCTGCTTTCAACTATTGTTCCCCTTATGAGCACAAAGAAATTAGGACAACTATCCTTTCTTGATTTAAACCGTATGTGCACAAGTCAGCCTGATGGGTAACATAACCGGACTGCTTGAAGGACAGCCTGTTTCTATGCAACACTTCACCAAAACCAATATGTAATGTACTATTTTAGGACTAATTTTATTCTCCCCTTGGGGGATGTTCCATCATACCTCCATTTCTTTGCTTTTAATGCTTGGTAAACATTAAAATCATTGACCTGTGAGGGTTGGTCTCCACCCCTCCCAGTTTCCTCTGATTCTTGCTTACTCCTTCTGGAGTCACAGCCATGGAACATGGGACTGAGGCAGAGAATGGAATAAACTTGAAAAATGAGGTAATCGATTATGTGGATATATTCATCTTCCTTTTTGGCATATAGTTAACTTTTTCATGTTAACTTTTTTTTTAAACAATTTTTTTTGGTCCAACTAACTTCCATGATTATACAGATATTTACAGTATTTTCATGTAGTGTTTATTTGTAACACTTGCAACTGTCTAATATTTGCTAATAGCTTTTTTATAGGTAAAAACAAATTTAACCATAGTTTTAAAGGTCTCACATATTTTTAAAAACACTATTTTATCTGAACACTGATTCTTGTTGGCAGAAAATTTTGCTATTACATATAAAAATGGTAACCAAATGTCCATGAATATATTTGATGGTAAGACTGGATTTTTATCCACTTAGATTCATAAGGCTGTAGTCTGAGGCTTGTTTAGAGCCTTGCCAGTGTTTCCCTACCTAAACTTGTAATAGAAAATGTTATCAAGAACATTTGAGCTCCTTAAAAATGTATCATTTGTATGACCACAAACTTTTCTTTTGTATCTTTTCACCTCTTCTTTTTCTTCTCTCATTCTCAGTTCCTCCCATATCCCCCACCCAGGCTCAAAGGAAAGAGAACCAAAATAAAAAAAAAATGGCCCTGGAAATAATAGACCTGTCTAATGTCCAAACCTTGAATATTAATGGCCCAAATTTTTAGTCTACTAACAATGAAAACAGTATGCAGTATGGAATATTGTAAAACTTAAATTTTGTTAAAGTAAGTATTTCCTTCTATGACAATAAAAGTTTTATACACTCTGGAGCAAATTCTTTTTCTTTTGAAAGTGATATTTTCTTCTGTAAATTATAAATATATCCATGGTTTGGATGTATGTGTTCCCCAGAATTCATATGATGAGCCTAAGACCCAATGTGATAGTATTAAGAGGTGGCGGGTCTTTAGAAGGTGATTAAGTCATAAGTGCTCAGTCATTACAAACGGGATTAATGACTTTGTAAAAGCGCTGGAGAGAACTAGCTAATCCCTTTTACCCTTTAGTTTCTCTTCTGCCATGTGAGTCCACAGCATTCAAGGCACCATCTTGGAAGCGGAGAGCAGCCTTTGGAACTGAATTTGTTTTCACCTTGATCATGGACTTCCCAACCTCCAGGGCCATGAGAAATATATTTGCATTATTTATAAAGTAACCAGTCTGAGGTATTTGTTACAGCAGCACATGCAAACTAAGACAGCTAGCTGTGTGATATCACTCCTGAGGAATAGGCACTGAGGAATGGAGTGATGAGCAGTGACCCTGGAGGAGGCTGCATCAAGCAGTGCCTCAGAGAGGCCAACACTGTGGTCATCATCTTCCTTTTCATCTACTCCAAGAGACACGATGTTCTTTCTCTTCCATGTCTTTACTGAGTCCCATCCAGGATAAGCCATACAAAGGAGAGGAGTCAAATCATTCTAAAATGACCGTTGCTCCCAACTCCATTTTGGGGACTGGGGCCTGATAAACCATAACTCCTTTTCTTCTGGCCCTCCAATATTAAAAAACCCTCCATCCTGTCCTTCCTGCCTTCTTGCCTTTATTTTTTTCTTGCAAGACTCTTCAGGTCTCAGAGTACCTAATATACAAAAGTGCGTAAGTATAATAGTAACTCAAATAGATGTCACCTGGTACTTTAGTTACATTAAGAACACAACCCTCTTATTACCTATTCCCAGGGACTTTTCATCACTGAACAGTCTGGCAAAGACTTTGATAGCTTACAATTACCAAAAGTTTGTGCCAGAATAACAGAAATTTCTCAACCACTTATGCAGAGCCATCGATTTTATCCACACTACACAATTCAACTGTGGTTCATTTTTAACCTCTGGAGTTATAATGCAAATTCAGGAGTATATAAATGTGTTATAGACATAAATAGGTATCAAGTTTCAGTTATGCAAAATAATTAAGTTCTAGTAATCTGCTGAACAACTTTGTGTGTGTAGCTAACAATACTGTATTGCACACTTAAAACTTTCAGAAGGTAGATCCATGTTAAGTATTCTTACCACAATAAAAAGTTACCTTTAAATGACTGACTTTTCACAGCTTCTAAAGATTAGGAAAAAGGGAAAAATAAATTACTTTCTTTTTAGAATAAATTATGCTTTATTGTATAATCTCTTCTCTATCACTGGTTGCTTTTATTCCGCCCTCTTTTTTTCTCTTTTCTTCTCCTGATCTTTAACAATAACCTTCAATACTTAATCTTTTTTCCTCATTTCTCAGCATTTGATCCTGCAGAGAGTAACTGACTTGCTCCAAGTTTTGAAATCATCTCCCAGTGGATGAATCTAGATATTTTAGTCTTTCACACTGTTTTTGAGCTCTTGGACATTATGCACACCCGAAGTATAACGCAGAAAACTAAGCTAGTTGCCTTCCTTCCTTAAAGACACTTTTCCATCTGCTCGTTCATAAGTATTCGCATGCCTTCCTTCCTCACATTTCTTTATCTCGTCAGACTTTTATTCTTAGGCTTTATTCTTCTATTCTATTTTTTCTTCCTGCTTTACCTTGGAACCACTCTCTAATGATATAATTCTTTGTTATTGCTAAAGCCACCACCCTCAAGCAAACCCCACAAAGCAAACCTGGGCTAATGTTTGGATTTACTGCTTTCTTCTTATATATAGTGACTCCAATTCTTATGTATATTATTTCACTCTTTTTAAGGTGTCCTAGTTAGTTTTAACATCAAAGTTTGTATAAAAGTTTAACTTTAAAGATTTTCATTAAATCATACTCAGAGTCTCAGATTCATTTCTCAAAATTCATCTTTCATTATTATTAATGATTCATCTGTTTCTTTCAAGTGAACCACTTGAATTCAATCCCCTAACTACATCTAACTACATTGATAATTATTGTCTTCATGACTTTTCTGTCATGTTTGTGTGTGAATATATATATGAAATACATACATATATTTTGTATGTGTGGATATATATATATGAAATACATATATACATAAGTATTTCACCTAAAATATTTTCACTCTTTCCTGCTCAACAATTGGTACTATTTTCTTCAAGGTGTAGGTGGAACCATTTATCCTTGAACAATTCTCTCTAATTCATATCTTTCCTATATTCTTTATTTCCTTGACACTTAGTCATTTATTTATATTATCTTATTTTACATGTTTCTATTTGACATCAATTTTTCCTAGTTTTTTTGATACTAAACTATAAGCTCTTTAATTGGCTAAGATCTGTGATAGCTTTTTTCTCTTTCCAGTGATTATACGACATGAAGTATTTGATAATTGTTTATGAACCAACAAAAGCATTTGATAATTGTTTATGAACTTACAAAAGAACACCATGGCATTACCAGAATCTTTTCAGCCAAATACAATAATCTAAATGAGTTTAATTCTTAATAGGAACTAAGGAAGATATAACATACGAATGTAAATTGTCTGAATTAAAATTATATCTTAATCATGGACACATTAATTAATTTTGAATTTCCATTATCTTATTTTAGATTTTTGTTGGAATTTCCAATGTCATCTTCATGACGTGTATTCACATGTTAAATGGTTCATATTTCATGGGCCTTCCACATCTTAATCAGTTTCACATGGAATGATTGGTTTAGGAATACATATTTAATTTTTGAATTAAGTTCCATTGGTTGATAAAATAATTGATATTAAATCTCTCAAAAATTGCAAACATTCATTAATTAAACACTCAATAGGTTCGGGCAGTTACCGTTAGTACTTCCCCATTGATGCTCACTGCATTTATCACAGTATTACAGCTATTTCCAAGACCTTATACATACTAATGTCAAGACATCTAGAGTTATGGTTTACAATGTGCTAAAGTATGCCCAATTAGTATAAAATAACATTGTATTGTTATCTATGATGCTCATGTTGATAGTAATATATAACAATGCTATGCTGAAGATGTAGCTGCAGAGGCAATATCAATTATGCTTTTCCAATGTATTTTCCCATATAGAAAGAAGGTAAAAGTAAAAAATAAGAAAGGGTAAGAAAAATATCTGAAAGAGTATTTCTGCCAGTGATGCAAATCTAAGTTTGAAGTGTGTCTGTAAGATCTATACCCATTCTCCACTAGCATTCCTGCAATGACTCATGGATTTCAGGATAGCATTTTAAATCTTTGATCATAGCGTGGTTCTATGGTCTTGACTGAGGTTAAGATTATGGTGAAGATCATAGCATGGTCTTAACTATGTCTCTTGAGGACTTTTTTTGTACATCTTGCTATTGCTGCTTTCCCACTAGGAATGTCCTTCATCTTTCTTTCCTTCCAATTCCTACTCTTTAAAACTCAACTGGACCAGTCACTCCTCCTCCAGCCTTTCCTAATTATACTATACTATGTGATTTAGATGGGGGTCCTTTGGCTCCCATAGCCCTGTGTGCTTCATTTAATCACAGAACTTAGACAATCATTGACTTACTTATCTGAATCTTTTATTTGGTTGTAAGTTCCTGAAGGGAAGAAATCACACCTAATTCGATCACACACCAACACCTAGTACAATGTCTGACATGGTCTTGGTCTGTTTGGGCTTCTATAGAAAAACACCATGGACTGGGTGGCTCATAAACAACAGAAATTTATTTCTTACAGTTCTGGAGGCAAGTCCAAGATGAAGGTGCCAGCAGATGATTCTGTGTCTGGTAAGAGCATGCTTCCTGGCTCATAGAGGGCCATGTTTTCACCGTGTGCTCATTTGGCAGAAGGAGGAAGGAATCTCTGTGGAGCCTCTTTTCTTAAAAGCATAAATCCCATCATAAGGGATCTGTCCTTATACACTAATCACCTCCCAAATACCCCTCCTCCAGACACCACCACATTGCTGATGAGGTTTCGCCATATAAAATTTGGGGACACAAACATTTAGTCTGTGACAGACATACAATCAATATATTTTTAAATGAAAACATGATTGATTTTGATAAACTAGATTTAAAGTTAGGCTAATTATCTTGAAATTATACACATTTCATATGGGAATGTCCTTTACTTAATATATAGTTCCCCCAATAGCACTAGTCTGTGTATATTATATAAATGTGTAAAATAACCTGCAAGATATAGATTATTAGGCCAGGAAAGAAAGAAAAGAGGTAATCTAAAATATCTCCATTAAAAGTTTGACTATTAGTCAAGTTTTATGTAATATCAAGTAATATCAAGTAATGTTGCATAAAGGTCAATATAATATTTATATTTGGTAACATACCTGATGAGTTACAATGAAATTAAGGATTTATTTACCTTTAGTTTTACTGCAACAAAATTTAAGTGTAACTGCTAATAATAACAGCTAATAGCTTTTCAGTGATTGAGTTTTAAAAATATTTCTGCATAAAAGTGTGGTGATTTAGACCACAGAATGTGGAATCAGACAGAAAATTTCTGTCTTGGCTTTCTCACTATTACTTCTTTGAGCTCTTAATAGATAGAGTTGTTTGACTACTGTATCAAATTCCTAACCCAGGGCTGGTTACAGAAATGCTTAATACATAGTTTTTGTGCTAATGTGGAATTCAGGCATCTTTGAAAACAGCATTATTTTAGTAGTAATATTACAGTTTCATCCTTCAAAATGTGTTGAATAGCAAGTAGGATTTAGGAAAAGAAATCACAATGAAATATTTCTTTTAAAGGTGTTTTCATACTAGGAATAGGTGAAGGGGTAACATAATATCTATCATGAAGTAGATAACAATAAGAACAATGATTGTTCTAAACTTCAGGTAAAGACCTCTAGGTAGGCATAGAAAGAAACTCTGGACACTGGAATACAATAAGAAGTGGTTGAATATTGTTTTAGAAAACATTAAATTCAGAATAATCAATCAAATGTAATTGTGAATCACCTGATAATAGACCTCTAAGCATTTCAAATGGAGTAATTATAGTTCAATGGACATCGAACTGTTTACCTATTACCTATTATACTCACACATGATAGACAGTATGAAATATGATGACATCTTTCACAAATCTGATGTTTCAGGTGCCTGAGCTATTTTTACATATTTTGCATGTGTAGCTTATATTGCACCTCTCTCATGAAACTTTTTCAACCTCTAAGTTCCTATAACACACAGGTACCACTAAAGTTTCCACTGGATTATATTCTGTCTTATGTTGTCCTTTACTTGTTTCCAGTCATCCACCAAATTATACTTACTAGAAAGAGAAGATGATTTTTTTCCTTATCTTCTTAACGTAATAGATAGAATTGTTGGATTATTGTATCAAATTCCTAGCCCAAGGCTGGTTACAGAGAAGCTTAATCCATACTTTTTGTGCTGATGTGGAATTCCGGCATCTTTGAAAACAGCATTAATTCTTTCAGTATATGAATATATTTACTGCACTGGGAAGAAACTTAGATATAATGTTTTTCTTATTATTCTAATTCTTTGTTTGTTATGAATTTAAAATTAACTGGTCTCACATCTGCCTCCTGTGTTTCTCACATTGCTAGAAAAGTATGACTAGAGTCTGTGTTGGAGTGTTGCAGTTCTGGGAGAATATCTTAGAACCTAGTGTGTCATAATCACATGTGTTTGACTTTGCAGTATTTTGAGACAACTGTGAGGCTGGTCTCCAAGGAGCATGGTCAGAAATAAAAATTTCTGTGTCTGAGATGACATCCTGAATGACATCTCTGGACCTGTGTGTTCTCGTTCTCTCTCTCTCTCTCTCTCTCTCTCTCTCTCGCGGTTTGGATGATCTTAAGGAACGGGGCATGTTTTTTACCCATAGTTGATAGTAAAATCGTCCTTGCAAGAAGGTTGATTCAAGTTCAACCACATGCTCAATAATTGGCTGGAGAGAACCTCATTGTGTAAGGGTACTAGTAAAAAGGGTAGATAGATTGTCAGTGTTCCAGTTAAGTGGGCTGAGTTTCAGGCTAGCAGACCAGCCTAAGAAAGGAAATGGAACATTTGTCTAAAACTAGGTTAGGACTCAGTAATTGAGACTCAATACATGAACTTCAGTTGAGGCTCAGTTGGCAGTTAGCACATGGGAAACTCTGCTGCTGGGGTGGAGGTGACTGACACAGCTAAATTTGGCTCTCTGTGGTTTCTGAAGCCATGCGTAATAGAATTTGTAGAATGTTAATATGAGAAAAAAATTTAAAAATTGCCTTTAAGTTGCTTTGTTTTTTAACCTAAGATACTAAATTGTTAGTTGGATAGGAGTTTTTCCTTTTATCCTTTATTAATTTTTATTTCATGAGCCCAGTGTGGCAGACACTGTTCTAGGTCCTGTGGATACAGCATGAAGAACTTGGAACAGTACTGGAGGAATAAGTGTCAAGAATTCATTATCTAGTCTGCTGATACCCAGGCTACTCCTTGGGGTATTCGGCTTGGTACTGAGAAGTGTCTAAGTTGGTAACGAACAGTCCATCAATATGGCAAATGAAACTGTGCTTCTGACCATTTGTGGCCAATAAAATGTGACTGAACTTTCAGGTAAATGGAATACACACACACACACACACACACACACACACACACACACACATATCTATATATTTCATTTTATTCAGTGACATATATATATATTCATGTTTTAAATCATGATTTATAGCAGTATTATTCATATTAGTCTTCTCCAAACCCACGTTTTAAATTTGAAACTAATTTATTTAATTGTTGGTTCTTTCCACTTTTATTCCTAGGTACTTTGGTGCACCTTATCATAACTCCTTTACTGTAATATTTTTCCACACTATCCATGTTTTTTACATTTATCTGTAGTTTCAGAATTCATGCTAATGTATACCTCATAGATTTTTTTTCCTATTTCATAGATAATGCCATTTTCAGTTAGAACAACCAAGATGCAGGGACTCAGAACAGAACTATCTTATAAGAATAGTCAACATGTTTTAGTGACTATCAAGAACAGAATATCACCAGGTAGTACAATGCATTTTAGCATTCTAGGACTTTATTGCTTCTAAAATTCTGTTTCTCTATACTGATTGACTGAAAATTTTTTGCTCTGGCAGCTGGATATTTTCATTCCAAGACCCAAAATACAACTCCTTTATATGAATGAAATGTTAACAATGAAGCAATAGTGAAGGAATTATTTTATAAAGTTGTACCTTAAAAATTTAAGAAAAACTAATCTTTTAGCATAAATATTCTCTTATGGCTAATAAACACAGGAACTATACCTAAGGTCTTTGTTTAAGCTAATTATAATTTTTTAAAAAATGAGTAAAGATATTTATTTTTTCCACTCTAAAAACCATCCCCTTTATTAAATTAGCTTGTCAAAGATTTAAATTAAGGGGTGATATGCACAACAGGAATAGAAAATGGAATTAACAATGAAAGCTATTCAGCAGTAAACAGAGATAAATGTGGCTGCCCACTTGCTGATTCAAATAGACTATGCAGGGTTTTCATATTACAGTCTGTCTGCATAAATCACGCATTTTTTACACAAAGAGTAAAAGCCTTATTAGCAGCCATAGCCCCACGTGAAAAGGTTGTGTATATTTGTAACAAAATAATACTTTGTATACAGAACTAACATTCCTTTTGTAGCAATAGGAAGTATTCTTTCTGCCTTTTTACTATTTTCTTGTTAGTCTTCTTTGAACATACAATTCAGAAATTGGTAGCATTTTATGCACATGCAAATCAGTAGCATCTCTGGACTTGGCTGATAGTGATGGGTCAGGTATTTCATGCGGTAGCAATGCTAACCACCATTCACCAGTGATCACTGTGTCCCAGTCACAGTGCAAAAGATTTGACAGATACTTTCCCATTTACCAAAACAACCATATAATGTAAATCCTGTTATTATTACTAACATACAGATGAGAAAACAGACTGGCAGGATCAGGGAGGGATTCAAATTTTCTGGTTCACTAGATTTCAAGACCAGCACTTTAAAGCTCAGGCTAAATTTTAACTCTTTTCTTATAAATGACATGTTATTATTTTCCCTCATTCTCCATATTTAGGACTTTAACTTTGTGCTCCTAGTATCAATACTATTAATAATATTACTTACTTTTCCGTTGTATGTCCTCAAAGCATTGTGGTGACCAACTCTCCTTGATGAGGTAGATGGATGAGGGATAAAATAATAGACTGTCAGAATGGAAAGGAACCTTACAGTTCATCTAGTTTTATTTTTTAACTTGGTAGCATAAGGAAATTTTGGAGATGGTACAGGTGGATGAGAAAGTATATCCTAGTGGTCTGAAACAAATGACAGATGCTGATGACAGGTGACAGAACTAAAGCTGAGTACAACGAAGGGCCTATTGCTCTATATCTGCTTCCTGAGCCAGAAGCTAGTGATTCATTTGTGCCCTCTCCATAATCTCCATTTACCTGACAGCAGTAAGCATCAGCACAGTAAAAAGGGAATTTAATAGTATGCTGGGCCACAATTTCCATTTTTATCGGTCACTATGACTTTCCCAAACAACTAATATCTGACTCTGGGCCACAAGAGGACCAAGGTAAAATGCATACTAATTTTCAAAAATAATTACTTAGGCCAGGCATGGTGGCTCATGCCTGTAATCCCAGCACTTTGGGAGGCTAAGGTGGGTAGATCACTGGAGGTCAGGAGTTCTAGACCAGCATGGCCAACATGGTGAAACCCCATCTCTACTAGAAACACAAAAAATTAGCCAGGCGTGGTGGTAAGCCCTGTAATCCCAGCTACTCGGGAGGCTGAGACAGGAGAATCGCTTGAATCTGGGAGGCAGAGGCTGCAGTGAGCCAAGATAGCACCACTGCACTCCAGCCTGGGTGACAGAGCAAGACTCCATCTAAAAAAAATTATATATATGTGTGTGTGTATATATATATATATATATATAATTATTTAATAATTATGATAATAAAATTAGACTTCTCAGATAAATTACATGTTTTATCCTTTTCAGGTACTACCTGAACATTAAAATGTATTTTATATTTCTTAAATTTGTACTGAAATGACATTTCTCCCTCAAAAAACATTAGTTTTGTTCTTTGTGACCCTGAAGTTTTTGTAGTTGAATAATAGCTAATTATTTCAGTACTTTCTATATGTCAAAAACTTTAGATGAATAATCTTACTTATTAGATTGTGACTATCCTTCTTCATCCAATGGAAAAAGAGAAGCTTGTGGAGCTTACGAAAATTACCCAAGTCCATGCATTTAGTAAATGGAGAAGCTAGAATTTAAGCACAGATGAGGCTATTAATCATTCATGGTTCATTCAACAAATATTTACTGAATACCTGTTCTATGTTGGATGTAAATTCTCAGCATAAAAGAGCAAAAAAATCGTGATATCTTCCTCATGGTGCTTTTAGACTAACAAGAGGTACAGATACTGAACAAAAAGCACACTTGTTAATATATATGTATGAAAGGGATAAGGATTCCACAGGAAAAGCACAGAGCCATAAGAATCTACAGAAGGGGAATTTTCTCTGTTTGCAGGATCAAGGAAGACTCCTGAGGAAGTCATATTTCACCTGAGGTCTGAAGGACAAACGTTTATTAAACAAATAAAGGGGGAAGGGTAGGGATGAGGACTAGAGAATGTTTTAGGAAAGGGAACAGCATGAACAAAGTCCCAGCTTATCCAAGCACATGAAGCAACACCAGTGTGAGCGCTACATGGAAAAATGAGGGAAGATACAGAGGTTGGCACTGCTGCCTATGAAATATCTTTTGGTCACTGAAGGACTTTGGTTTTTTTCAAGGGCAATAGAAAGCGATAGTTTTTTTACATTACTATTTTACTTTTATTTTAGGGGGCAGAATGTGAAGACTAGGTTTGGATTTTAAAAACATCATCCTGGCTATAGTATACAAAACAAACTGTAGCAGGAAAATACAGATGTAGGAGGCACCATTTAGAAGGCAACTGCAGTAGCCCAGATACAAGATGTTAATGTTTGCAATAGCAAGGTAGCAGTGAAAGTGGAGAGAATTGGATGGATTATAGAACAATTTAAGAGATAAAATCACTGACGTTTGGTGATCGATTAAAAATGGAAGGTAAAGAGAAAGAGGTTTCAAAGATAATTACCAGATTTACTGCTTGCATAATCAATATGTATGCTGCCTCTCTGTACCCCAAAATAGAGGAAGATTTTTTACAGCAGAAAACTTTACTCTATGCCCTTAAATAAAATACTTCTCTGATCCTTATCCTCAAAAGACGGTTAACCATCCCTGCTGATCTCACAGTTACAGACAGGGAGGGCCAAATGAACATGAGTTTTGCTGAATTCAATTCTGTGGGTACAGATCTCAGCCTCCTATTCTACAGACTCTGTCTCCACGGGCAAGGGAGGCTTTCCAAGTCTTCATTTCCCATTCGATAGATTAGAGATAGTAATAGTATCTAATGCATAGAGTTATCATAAAAAGTCAATAAAATCATCCAAGTGGCTTAGTTGTTAGTTTACATTTTGCCAAATGGGATTTTCACCAAAAAAATGTTTCTGCCCATCTTTCTCACATTCTCTTCTCCTCTATCCCCTATTTCTTCTGCACCACCTTTTCCTTCTTTCTCCTCCTCCTCTTTCTTATTCACTAACCTAAATTCCATCACAGCATATTTTTTCATTATCTCTTTTATTTTAGTTTTCTTTACATTCTCATTCCCATCATCAAGTATCAGCCTTTGTTTTTTAATTCCTCTACCATGATGAACGGTGTCATTGCTTCTAGTCTTGTGGCTTTCAAATCATGTGACATGCTGCTGTTAGATTAATGTCCCCAAATTACAAGTTTTGTTATGTCCCATGGTGCTGCTCAGAACGTTGTACAGATCCTCATTCATGGTAAGTGGAATGAAAATATAGTGAAGAGTTTTTGGGCTGAGACAATGGGGTTTTCTAGATATACAATCATGTCCTCTGCCAACAGGGACAATTTGACTTCCTCTTTTCCTAATTGAATACTCTTTATTTCCTTCTCCTGCCTAATTGCCCTGGCCAGAACTTCCAACACTATGTTGAATAGGAGTGGTGAGAGAGGGCATCCCTGTCTTGTGCCAGTTTTCAAAGGGAATGCTTCCAGTTTTTGCCCATTCAGTATGATATTGGCTGTGGGCATGTCATAGATAGCTCTTATTATTTTGAGATACATCCCATCAATACCTCATTTATTGAGAGTTTTTAGCATGAAGTGTTGTTGAATTTTGTCAAAGGCCTTTTCTGCATCTATTGAGATAATCATGTGGTTTTTGTCTTTGGTTCTATTTATATGCTGGATTACATTTATTGATTTGTGTATATTGAACCAGCCTTGCATCCCAGGGATGAAGCCAACTTGATCATGGTGGATAAGCTTTTTGATGTGCTGCTGGATTCAGTTTGCCAGTATTTTATTGAGGATTTTTGCATCAATGTTCATCAAGGATATTGGTCTAAAATTCTCTTTTTTGGTTGTGTCTCTGCCCAGCTTTGGTGTCAGGATGATGTTGGCCTCATAAAATGAGTTAGGGAAGATTCCCTCTTTTTCTATTGATTGGAATAGTTTCAGAAGGAACGGTAGCAGTTCCTCCTTGTACCTCTGGTAGAATTCAGCTGTGAATCCATCTGGTCCTGGACTCTTTTTGGTTGGTAAGCGATTGATTATTGCCACAATTTCAGATCCTATTATTGGTCTATTCAGAGATTCAAATTCTTCCTGGTTTAGTCTTGGGAGAGTGTATGTGTCGAGGAATTTATCCATTTCTTCTAGATTTTCTAGTTTATTTGCGTAGAGGTGTTTGTAGTATTCTCTGATGGTAGTTTGTATTTCTGTGGGATCAGTGGTGATATCCCCTTTATCATTTTTTATTGCGTCTATTTGATTCTTCTCTCTTTTTTTCTTTACTAGTCTTGCTAGCGGTCTATCAATTTTGTTGATCCTTTCAAAAAACCAGCTCCTGGATTCATTAATTTTTTGAAGGGTTTTTTGTGTCTCTATTTCCTTCAGTTCTGCTCTGATTTTAGTTATTTCTTGCCTTCTGCTAGCTTTTGAATGTGTTTGCTCTTGCTTTTCTAGTTCTTTTAATTGTGATGTTAGGGTGTCAATTTTGGATCTTTCCTGCTTTCTCCTGTGGGCATTAAGTGCTATAAATTTCCCTCTACACACTGCTTTGAGCCCAAAATCTCCTTAAGCTGATAAGCAACTTCAGCAAAGTCTCAGGAAACAAAATCAGTGTACAAAAATCACAAGCATTCTTATACACCAAGAACAGACAAACAGACAGCCAAATCATGAGTGAACTCCCATTCACAATTGCTTCAAAGAAAATAAAATACCTAGGAATCCAACTTACAAGGGATGTGAAGGACCTCTTCAAGGAGAACTACAAACCACTGCTCAATGAAATAAAAGAGGATACAAACAAATGGAAGAACATTCCATGCTCATGGGTAGGAAGAATCAATATCATGAAAATGGCCATACTGCCCAAGGTAATTCATAGATTCAATGCCATCCCCATCAAACTACCAATGACTTTCTTCACAGAATTGGAAAAAACTACTTTAAAGTTCATATGCAACGAAAAAAGAGCCCACATTGCTAAGTAAATCCTAAGCCAAAAGAACAAAGCTGGAGGCATCACGCTACCTGACTTCAAACTACACTACAAGGCTACAGTAACCAAAACACCATGGTACTGGTACCAAAACAGAGATATAGATCAATGGAACAGAACAGAGCCCTCAGAAATAATGCCACATATCTACAACTATCTGATCTTTGACAAACCTGAGAAAAACAAGTAATGGGGAAAGGATTCCCTATTTAATAAATGGTGCTGGGAAAACTGGCTAGCCATATGTAGAAAGCTGAAACTGGATCCCTTCCTTACACCTTATACAAAAATCAATTCAAGATGGATTAAAGACTTAAACCTCAGATCTAAAACCATAAAAACCCTAGAAGAAAACCTAGGCATTACCATTCAGGACATAGGCATGGGTAAGGACTTCATGTCTAAAACACCAAAAGCAATGGCAACAAAAGACAAAATTGACAAATGGGATCTAATTAAACTAAAGAGCTTCTGCACAGCAAAAGAAACTACCATCAGAGTGAACAGGCAACCTACAAAATGGGAGAAAATTTTCGCAACCTTCTCATCTGACAAAGGGCTTATATCCAGAATCTACAATGAACTCAAACAAATTTACAAGAGAAAAACAAACAACCCCATCAAAAAGTGGGCGAAGGACATGAGCAGACACTTCTCAAAAGAAGACATTTATGTAGCCAAAAAACACATGAAAAAATGCTCACCATCACTGGCCATCAGAGAAATGCAAATCAAAACCACAGTGAGATACCATCTCACACCAGTTAGAATGGCAATCATTAAAAAGTCAGGAAACAACAGGTGCTGGAGAGGATGTGGAGAAATAGGAACACTTTTACACTGTTGGTGGGACTGTAAACTAGTTCAACCCTTGTGGAAGTCAGTGTGGCGATTCCTCAGGGATCTAGAACCAGAAATACCATTTGACCCAGCCATCCCATTACTGGGTATATACCCAAAGGACTATAAATCATGCTGCTATAAAGACACATGCACACATATGTTTATTGCGGCACTATTCACAATAGCAAGGACTTGGAACCAACCCGAATGTCCAACAACGATAGACTGGATTAAGAAAATGTGCCACGTATACACCATGGAATACTATGCAGCCATAAAAAAGGATGAGTTCATGTCCTTTGTAGGGACATGGATGAAATTGGAAATCATCATTCTCAGTAAACTATCGCAAGAACAAAAAAAACCAAACACCGCATATTTTCACTCATAGGTGGGAACTGAACAATGAGAACACATGGACACAGGAAGGGGAACATCACCCTCTGGGGACTGTTGTGGGGTGGGGGGAGGGAGGAGGGATAGCATTGGGAGATATACCTATTGCTAGATGACGAGTTAGTGGGTGCAGCGCACCAGCATGTCACATGTATACATATGTAACTAACCTGCACATTGTGCACATGTACCCTAAAACTTGAAGTATAATAATAATAAAAAATAAAATAAAAAAAAGAAAAGAAAATATAGTGAAGAGTTAGTCCTCTGGAATAAGAAAGATTTTTGTTGTTTTGTTTTTTGATTCAGACACTCATCAATTTTGGGGGAAATCACTGCATACCTTCAGGGTTTAATGTTCCCTTTTATAAAATGAAGGTAATAACTCCTTACAGGCTTGTTGTGAAGATCAGCTAAGATGATGAATTCAGAAGCGCAGAATCATGTCTCATACATCTTAAGAGATGCCCAACATTTGATAACATTATCTTGGCATGAATGTCACGCTTCTAAGTATACTGTTGAATATCTTCCAAATCCGATGTGTATTTTTATTATAATGTCTCATAACCCACTTTTCAGTAGAGCCTTCCAAGGGGAATTTGGTGCTTAACTTAACCCCTCTTCATTCTCTAAACACACCTAGTGTCTTCCAAGCTTCATCTGCTGTTTCATTCTATACTTTATTCTCCACTTCCATTTATTGATAGTCTACCCATCCTTCAAGTTTTAAACACTGTAGCAGAACTAATCTTATTTTCCTGAGAGCTGCAAAGGCATTTTGTTAACTACCTTGTGTTGTGTCTGTGTAAACTTCCTGAGGATGGGGATCACCCTTATTTATATTTACAACCCTCACAAGGCCTAGCACAGTACATTTCCCATTGAATAAATGTTTGCTAAGTAAATTGGTGAATTTAATGCTCTCTTCATTTAAAATCTGAGAATAACTTGGACTGGAGCCATAAAAAACTTCATAAAACTGAGAAGAGCAGGACAAATATAGCAAATTATTGGAAATTGCCTCCATGTAAGAGTAATAGATTCTCTCTACATCATATATATGTACATATATATATTGCTATTTTATAAGGTTTTGCATGGTTTCTTTTAAATGTGAATTTAAGGCAATTTCTACCTTATAAACACTTGTTAGAAATGATATAGTGCTATTTTATTTCTCTCTTTTGAAAGTCAAAATAGAGTTGAAATCATATTAGGTTACAGATTATCCTTTAGTTATAGTCTACCAACATCAAGTGAACCGCTAGGTAGTAACAAAAATACCTCTTTTATACTCTAATTTTCAACCGTTATCTGTAAGGAAGACATTGCACAGGACTATACCTACAAAAATAAAATTATATATAATTATATATTTATAAATATATATAATTTTATTTTTAAAAATATATAAATAAAATATATAAAAATAAAATTATATATAATTATATATATTTATATATAAAAATAAAATTATACACAATTTTATTTTTATATAAGTGTGATCTAGATTAGTTACATTACCACTGAGCAGGTTTGGCTATATATGCAATTATTCAAAATGATGATTGTTTATGGATTTCTTGATTTTATATATTCAAGTTGCTTTGAGGCTATTTTATACATCTGAATTTACTTTTATAACAAAGAAATACTTAGTTGCCTTAAATTTTTGTAAATTTAAATTGCTTTGTTTAAATCTCATGAAAATATAAACAGTTGCTTATAAAGCATAATTGTTTTCATAGTCCTCATTTTAAATTTAAACGAAACTGATGATTTCAAACTAAGATTGCTTAATACTATTAAATGTGTTTGTGACTCCTATATACATCCAGAAAAATATCCATAAAATATATTTATGTGGGTCATTGGTCAACTAAATTAAGCTTTTCATCTTTTCTAATGTTTATGAAAAGAGTATATAGGAATCTGTATTATTCATTATGGGTTTCATTTATCTGCATTCTGGTAGTTTAATAATCTCTTACTTATAACTCATATTTCTTACTAATAACTCATATTTCTAAATTGAAGGGCTCACAGACGTATATTACCTAATGTGAGAACTCAACTAGAACATGCTGAATATAAAAATTATTGTTATTAAAGGAACTGAAAATTAAGTTTGCTCACAAAACATCATTCTTCTATGTGTGAACAGATGTATCAGCTACTAAAGGACACAACATTGCTTTGATTAAAGCATGAATCAGTCTACTTAATCTGTTTCAGTAGTCCATCCCAATATTATCAAAGTTACTGTTTAATACATTCCTTTTTCCTTGGTAAACTGACTAGACTGATTGGATTCATTGTTCAAAATAATTAACTGCCATTACCACAAATCAAATTTCTATAGTAATGGAAAAAGAAATAAGTGTGGCCTATATCCATTCTTGGTTGATATTTTGTCATAGCAATGTACTTTCATATATTATTTAATGGCCTTAGCAGTCACATTATATCAAGAAAGAAAAAACCTAAGACTCTGCCTAAACTATCAAAATGACTTTTTTGACATAAAACACTTGAATAGCATTGGTACTAAGATAATTAAAAAATAGTATTGATTTAGGCAGATCTTAGGCAATAGAAAAATTATACAATATTCATTAATTACATATAATTGAAATATATATAACCACCTTACCTGCCATAAGATTCAGACTATGATAAACAGCAGGTTGATTGCACATCAAGGAAAAAATGAAGCTATGCTTCATAATTAATAAGTGATTGCAACATAAAATATTCTTAGAGCTTATTACTTCCATGATGAACATAGCATTGAAGTATTCTATTTGGAGAGATTAATTAAGCATTGTGAAAAATAAAGAGTATATATACTTAGTATTTAATTAAGGACTATTGATTTGATGATTATCTGGTGAATTTCTAAGCACAAATTCTATGGAAATGAGAAATTTGCCTACAAAATCTTAAACAACTTACTGTACATAGTGTGGGGAAGATGATGAAATAAAATCCAATGGGATAATTGAAAACTTTGATAAAATATGAAGCAGGATATTTTTCTGGTCTTGGTTTTAAAATGACTTGGAAAATAACAGAGCAGAGGTCAAAACAAAGTTGCTTTAGAAGTTCTGAATCAAAGCCTGTGACTGTGGGCCAAAAGTGATCAAGGAGATGAATTCTAAATGAATGTCAAAGATGGTACTTTTAAAGTTTGCCAGAAATTGGAATACTAGGTCAAGAGCTTTGAATATTTTTCCTCTAACATAACCAAGTAGATGGCTAGCCAAATATCTTTAACAAAGATTCCTCTATGGTATGCTTAGCACTCTAAAGGGGTGAATACATGATGATGAATTATTTATGATTCAGATATGAAAGTTGCCATTTATACTGTTACTGAAAGAGAGACAATGTAAAGTTCTTAAATTGTGAATGAAGACTACTGATTAAATTTCCAACCATTAAGAGGCATTAATTCAAAGAGGTTTCACCCTTTGTAGCCTTGCACATTTTAGAAACTGACAATAATATTATGGCTCCCTCTGGTACAATTTTATTAGTAATGGTAAATATCTGATTTAATTTCTCCATGTTTTATTACTGAATATAAGCAGAAGTTTTAAAAGTATAATAAAAACAGACTCAACAATATTACTGAATTCATTCATTTATTCATTCATTTATTTGTTCATCAAATACTCACTGAGATCCTACTATGAACCAGGTACAGAGCCAGATAAGGTGATGCAAAGGTAACAGAACTACTCTTAATGATTACAGTTTACTGGAAAGAGTGACCCAAAGAAATAAATATAATTTACAGCATGATAAGCACTTTAATAGAATAAAGGGTAATGAGGGAGCATTAGAGGTTTGGGTGGGGGAATGGTGAGTATAGAAAAAAATGACTTATTAGGAAGAGAGACTATTGCAATAATAAAAATAACTACTTAAAGATTGATGTTAAACAGAAGAATATTCTCATGTGAACCTTTATTAAATCTTAACTTTTCAGTGACAACATTCCTTTTCTAAAAAAAGTGAAGTAACTAATGCTGAAGAAATTCCTAGTTACTTAAAGAAGGAAGATGGAAAGACACATTTATTAGTTACCATTTCTGGTGGGCAATAGAACAAACCTATTTCCTCTATGAAATCAAAAGTTTAGCTTCGATAACTCTGAAGTCTTTTTTGCTTTATTCCATGTCATTGCTGGGTTATGTTTATAAAAACTGGAGCATAGAATCAATATAAATATCCAGAGAATTCTGCCCAACTGAATTTAAGTTTATGAAAACCACTATGATTAAGTGTGATGCATGTGATAACTTTAGGTTCAAATCGACAGTAAGTCAGTACTGCACTGGTAGTGGAGGTGTAAGATTTATACTTATTAAATTAAGAAAGATGCCATGACACAATGTGAAACTCACTAGATAAAGCTGGAACTTTTCCTACTAATTCTTCTCACAGTAGGGCCTGAACCAAGCCTAAGCCTTCCTCAATAAAACAAATCTCAGATTCTTCGGTTCTTTCATGGTGGACAAAGTCAAGTTTCCTATATAAATTTAGTTACACCCATTCTGATGCCTCAAGAGAAAAGACAACAGCATACTTAATTATTTCAATGTCCTTTAAATTATCTAAAATTTTACTTATGCATGCAAGGATATAATGAAAAATATTGGGACTACCTTCATATACTTCAGTGAAGCAAGCTTTTTTTGAAATTGTAGATATTTTGTGTCCTGTGAAATTTCAAGTGTGTGAACTTGACACCTGATCAAAAAGTAAGTGAAGTGAACCTGGTCGATTTTTACTGCCTTTATAAATTAAAACAAAAACAAATAATTGTTATTCAAACACAGTTATTCTCCCTTTTTTATACAAAATTGTCACACTATATATATATGTATATATCTAGTGTTATGTGTATCCATATGTAAAGTGAGTATATTGCTAGAGTGATATATATAATATTATATATACACACATACACAAAACATACCATACGATATACATTGTGTATATATATATATATATATATATATATAATCACTCTAGGAATATACTGACCTTGAGACATTGTAGTTCTGACGGCTGTGTATTGGCCCTGACCTGTTTCCCTCTTTCATCCACTGTTGTGTTGGGACTAGGTCCTTCTTTAAAGAATGTCTGGGCATAGTGCCCAAAATGGTCTGTGACCCAGAAAGAGGATAAACTACCTGGGCCACAGACAGCTCAACCCTATGACCTTGGCCACTTTACCCTGGTGTTCTAATCATCTCAGCTAAGAAGGTTGATATGAATTTATCAACCATACAATATTTTGTCTTCAGTTCTTTAAATTACTTATTGCTCTTTTAACAATTTTATCTTTTTTTTTAAATTACCAAGTCCAGAATATAAAATGAACACTCAGTAAAAATTTTTGGAAATCTCAATTATACTCAGAAAAGAAAGAAATATGTGTAGCAATCTAGAGGTCCTTTCAGAGTATCTGTATTATTCTAATAGCTTTTTTTCAATTCTTACATTCTAAGCTTTTATGTTAGAGATTTGCCAAAGCTGAGAATAAAGTTTGGGCTATAACTATTCAAGTTAATTTAATGTGTGGCATTCATTATTGACAGACATTGTACATCCATGTATTGAAACGCTGAACGCCCTTGAGAGAGCTTTCACCTGCAATAACTTTAAATGCTTCGGAAATGAGGTCATTTTTACTTACAATTCAAGAATTTCCAGTTGATACCATTACTGAGTAGCAGTAATAATGGAGAAGACAATGAAAGAACAGAGTAAGAAAGTGTGCATTACGTTATATGACCATTCTAATCATATCCCCAAATTTTAAAGTAGCATAAATTAGTGACAAAGATTTATTATATGATATGAAGTCTTAACTTTCATAGATTCAGCCAGTATGTCCTGGACTTGGTTCAAATTATTCCCTTCTGTCCATGTATTTCTGATGTTGATGTTAAAAAAAAATATTCACTGAGTTACTGCTGAGATTAATGGCTACAAATCTGTGGAAAAACAATTTGTTCCTCTAACTGATGCAAAATTGATTTAAGGAATAAAGACACTTAGCAGCAGAGACAACCCTTGATGGGGGAGGAAACAGAATATAGAGAGACAAGTTTTAATTCTGAATGTGTTATCAGCTATGAGTCTTCATTTCTTAAAATGATAAAATAATCTGGAAGCTTTAAATTAAATAGAAACTATTACATTGTGCATATGCTGCACATTTTGTTTATTCATCTGTTGATGAACACTGAGTTGATTCCATATCTTGGGCCATTGTGAACAGTGCTGCAGTAAACATAGGAATACAGATATCTCTGGACATATGATTTCATTTCTTTTGGGTATATAACCAGTACTCAGTAATGAAACTGCTGGATCACATGGTAGTTTTATTTTTAGGTTTTGTTTTCTTTCTTTCTTTCTTTCTTTTTTTTAATAGAGATAGGGTCTCACTATGTGGCCCAGGCTTCCCTTGAACTCCTGGCCTCAAGCTATCCTCCTGCCTCAGCCTCCTGAAATGCTGGGATTACAGATCTGAGCCATCTTGCCCCATCTTATTTTTAGTCTCAAAAGGAATCTTCATACTGTTTTCCATTGTGGCTGTACTAGTTTGCATTCCCACTTCCCTTTCTCCAAATGCTCCCCAGCATTTATTACCTTTTGTCTTTTTAATAATACCCATTTTAACTGGGTGAGATAATATCTCATTGTGATTTTCATTTGCATTTCCCTGATGATAAGTGATGCTGACAATTTTTTCATATATCTGCTATCCATTTGTATGTCTCTTTTTGAGAGATGTCTACTCAGATCTTTTGTTCATTATTAATCACATTGTTTTTTTTTGCTATTGAGTTGTTTGAGTTCTACATATAATTTGGATATGAACCCCTTATTAAATGTATAGTTTGCAAATATTCTCCTTCATTCTGCAGATTTTCTCTTCACTCTGTTGATTGTTTCCTTTGCTGTGCAGAAGCTTCTTGGTTTGATGAAATCCTATTTTTCTACTTTTGCTTTCGATGCCTATGCTTTTGAGTTCTTGTTCAAAAAATCTTTGCCCAGACCAATGCCATAAGGCATTTCCCTTATTTTTCTTCTAGTCTTTTTATAGCACATAAGTCTTTAATACATTTTGAGTTAATTTTTTATACAGTGAGGGATAGAGGTCTAGTTTCAGTCTTCTAAATGTACATATTCAGCTTTTCCAGCACCCTTTGTTGAAGAGGTTGTCTTTTCCCCAGGACATGTTCTTGACATTTTTGTCAAAAATCAGTTGGCTGTAAGTATACAGGTTTATTTCTGGGTTATCTTTTCTATTTGTCTATGTGTCTATTTTTATGACAGTACCATGCTGTTTGGATTACTGTAGTTTTGTAGTATATTTTGAAGTCAGGTAGTGTAATGACTCTAGTTTGTTCTTTTTGCCTAAGATTGCTTTGGCTATTTGGGTTTTTTGTGGTTCCATACACATTTTTTTAAGATGGGTTTTTTTCTATTTCAACACAGTATGTCACTGGAATATTATTTAGCCATAAAAAAGATTGGAATCCTATCATTTGTGACAACATGCATGAACCTGGAGGACACTACATTAAGTGAAGTGAGCTAGGACAGAAAGACAAATATGATATCGTTTATATAAAGAATCTAAAAATGCTGGTCTCATTGAAGTAGAGAGTAGAATTGTGGCTACCAAAGATTGGAGAGTGGAAAGGGGCTGGGGTATAATGAGAGATTGATTAACTGTATATATGGTCACAGTTAGACAGGAGGAGTAAGTTCTGGTGTGTTGACTATAGTTAACAATATTGCATGATATATTTCAAAATAGGTGGAAGAGAGAATTTTGAATGTTCTCCCCACAAAGAGATGATGAAAATGCTAAATACCCTGATGTGATAATTATCCAATATATATGTATCAAAACATCTCACTGTAACCCATAAATATGTACAATTTTTATGTCAATTTTTAAAAAGTATAATAAAATAAGCCATGAATTAACTAGAAACTAGTATCATTGCTTAATAATTAGTACAACAATAGGGCTTGTGAGAAAATTATAATATGGATTTCATGGCACTTTCAAAGTATGCCTTAAACATTGTTAAATTGCCCAGCATATAAGTATTTTTAGATTCCTTTTCATACTTCTCATCAAATAAGGAAATTAGGGTTGTCAGTAGAAAAAGTAACTCCAAAACCTGAGAACAAAAAGGACTTGGCAGGTGATATCATGCATACACATCTGTGAATATAAAAAGGCAAGAGATAGTTCACCAACAGCCTATATCATAGTAACATATTTGGGGCAAATGACTAAAATTTCTAGTTGCTACAACAGGTACATAAATAAGGCAATCCGTTCTGTTTATCCTTCAACGTCTATTAATTGAGGGCTTCCTAGGCCAGACCATGCTGGGGATATAGAATGAAAATAATGACCTGATCTCTGTCTTTGGGGGTTTTAGCCAAATGACTAGATAAATTATCAATTACATACAGAATACATACAGGTTACAGAGGAATCCATAACAAAGATAAACTCTACCAGCCACCAGCAGCTTAGAGAAATGTATCAGAAAGAAGTGATTATCTAAGCTGGCACCTGAAGGATGAGTAGGAATTAGCTCAGAAGAGAGGAGAGTGTTCTAAATGGAAACAACATAATGTATGAATGATGGAAAGAGTGCTTCAGAGAACAGAAAGAATTTTCAGTATCATATACTAATCTGAAATATGCAAGGTGAGATGTCAACAAATGAACCTTCAAAGTAAGATAATACCAGGTCAAGAAATGCCTTGCTTTTTAAAAGTCATAAAATTAGACGTTTATTTTCTTTTCTTTCTTTTTCTTTTTTTTTTAAATGGAGTCTCACTCTGTCACCCAGGCTAGAGTACAGTGGTGCGATCTCGGCTCACTGCAACCTCTGCCTCTTGAGCTCAAGTGATTGTCCTGCCTCAGCCTCCTGCACAGCTGGGATTACAGGCATGCACCACCACGCCCAGCTAATTTTCTGTATTTTTAGTAGAGATGAGGTTTCACCATGTTGGCCAGTCTGGTTTTGGACTCCTGACCTCAGGTGATCTGCCCACCTAGGCCTCCCAAAGTGCTGGGATTACAGGCATGAGCCACCGCGCCCGGCCAGAGAATGTTTCTTAACATACAATGTGCACATGTACCCTAAAACTTAAAGTATAATAAAAAAAAAAAAAAGGAAAAAAAAATCTGTCTTTACTATAACAACTAAGAAATAGAGTTTGTACGAGTAAATAATATTAAGGCTTTCAGTAAATAATAATGAAACTGACCCAGAATACCTACAAGGAGCAACTAATATAACCTTAAGTTGATAACACATACTTATCAACTGAAATGACCTCTAGATATACTGTTTTCCAGGAAATTTGGCAGTTTATGTTTATTTCAATTGGGACAAGTAATGGAATATATGCTTCCATTCAATACATAGAACAAAATCTTAACAATTTGGTAATAATCTGATTAAAGATCCTAGTATTTTGCTTTTCTAGACAGAAGATAATAAAATTTCCCAAGACATAACAACCAAAAGAATTCTATTATTTTCAATCATGACAAATACCCATAGGGGAGTTTATAATTTTTCTTAAGTCATATCACTTTATAATAATCATAAAAAACTCAATAATGACTAAAAGCCATAAATAGCTTCATAAAAATACCTAAAACTAGTTTTATTACCACATAAATATGGCAATGGTATTTGTTATGAAGCTACATGAAACTGTATGGTTATTAAGTACATAAAAGGCTACAGCAAGGTATAAAAAATGCCCATTAGGAAGTCTCCTAGGGCAAAGAATTGTGTGATGATAGTCATATTCCAAATGTCAGTCTATACCAGTGATTGGAATGTTAGTTACAAAGAATAATGAAATAATATTACCATTGTAGTACATCTTATGCAATTCCAGATTTAATTATCCTGGACCCAAAATGAAATTATCATAACTGATGTGATTACACTGAATTACAATATTTAAAATATGTATTTTTAAAATGAATATTAAAACAGACATTCCTTACACCTTGCAGCCTATTCCTAAGTTAATATTGGTAAATATTAACAATGTGGGCAACTTACTGAGAATTCCAGGCCCAATGCCACATTATCCTTTAATATTCATATAAGCAAGGCAAGACTGTTAATTTGGCTTGAAGTATAGGGTAAATTACTACAACTGTTTATTAATTGCTGCCAGTAGTAATCTAAGAGAAATAGTATTATCAAAGGCTAGTATCTTCCCCAAACAAATGACTATGTCAGATGGCTGTTTATACAGTACAAAAAATATAGCATCTTTAACCTGATAAACAACTGTTTCTAATATATAAGAAATGGTTAACTTAATATGGTTCTAATTTCCAGGGACCCATTTTCAGAGACCAAAAAGAGAATCGTAGTAACAAACACATCTATGATCTTTTTTTGAGATGGAGTCCCGCTCTGTCGCCCAGGTTGGAGTGCAATGGCGTGATCTCGGCTCACTGCAACCTCCGCCTCCTGGGTTCAAGCAATTCTCCTGTCTCAGCCTCCTGAGTAGCTGCAATTACAGGTGTGTGCCATCATGCATGGCTAATTTTTGTATTTTTAGTAGAGACAGGGTTTTACCATGTTGGTCAAGCTGGTCTCAAACTTCTGATCTCGTGATCTGCGCGCCTTGGCCTCCCAAAGCATATCTATGATCTTTATGCTACAATTTCCTGTATTTTGTTCCTGTGCTTGGTTATTAACTTTTTTCCTAGATACTCAAGTTTCAAAGCATATTTTTAAAGTAGAATTTTTAATGATTTGTTTTTATTTCAAAATCAAATAAATTTTTATGTCCATTCAAATAGAATTTTCTCAGACTCTAGCTTGGGTTCTTGAAAACTGGGATGGTGAAAAATATGCAAAATATTTCTGTCTGGATAGTGAATAAGCAAACAAATTCTAGAAAGCTTCATGGAGTATTACTGGTACAGCTTCTTTAGGAGAGTTTGGACCCATTTATCAAAATTGAGTGTATCATCTATGTTACAAGTGATCATTAGAAAATGACTAGCTTCATATAAATAGCTCTGGAGGACAGTTCAGTGCTGAGAAAAATTTTATGACCACTTGTACAATGCAAGTGACCATTTATCTCTTGCTACCTTATGAAGGCCAAGCATGTGACCAAGTAAATGAATTTTTCCTCATACCTCAATTAAAAGTAAACCTTTTCTGATTTTTGTCTAAGTTTATTTTTATGTAATTGTGAGCCAACCTCTCACTAATTATTAAGACTATAAATTAAATAAAAATTAAATATTCCATGTAGTATGTATGCATTTATGGATGTCTTAAAACAAACGTGAGTTGGAAGACACTGTTAAGTGTGGGAAGAAAAAAGGTATGAAATAGACTTATCTACATGAACCCAGCAGAGGTGACTTCAAAGTCAACATTCCCATTGCCTGTGGAGCCTATTAAGAAGACAAACACTAGCAATTTGAAGAACAATGTGTATTTATTTAAGGAAATACATTCAGCTGTTCCTCTAAGGCAGTTTCAGGTTTACTAGGGGTCAAAAGAATCATATAATATGAAATATAACATTTTCCAATGATAGGTAGCCCAAGGCATGGAACATTACAAAAATATATGCCACATACTCTGTAAGGAGTCTAAGGAAATAAATGTGGACTTAATTTTTATTTTAAATACAAATGAAGTTCTAGAGATAATATGTCAATAATAAGAGACCATTAATACTTTGAGTCAATATTTACACATATATAATGTTTTCCTATGTAACTAAAGGTGTCAGAAATTCCATTGTTAGAATAAGAGTGTAATTCAGTAAATAGTTCTGAGAAAATCAATAACTAGAAAAAGGAAAATGAATCAAAAGGTTATGCCAAACAACTTAGCTGTTCTAGATCAAGAAGTGTGTAATGACTCACAATGAATTACTAAAATCACTGCAGAGAACTTCACTTATTCTAAGTTCTGGAAACCTTTCATTCCTTTGCAGAAAAGATAGCATATGAGACAAATACATTCATTTGCAGATATTTTGTTTGCCTATATTTATGTAAAACTTTCCTCAAGATATTTTTTCTGTTTCTATATGATTTAAAGGGTAGGGATATTGGTAAAACTTATATTTTGCTTTTTAAAGTTAATTTATTAGATTCCTTAGGAGATATATAAGGTTGCTTTTTAACTCCACTCAATGTTCATATTTTAATTTAATTTTGGGTGTCCAATTTCCTAGAGATTAGAAATAAAATCATAAATAACATTTTGAAATTATAATAAAAATGAAGTATCACAGATTACTTCATTATTCTATTACATGTTTGATTATTGCTCTCTTATGTAAACTACATTAGTCATCTATAACAAAATGCTTAAAACAGTGCCTGACATATGGTAAACATTCAATATATTTGTCAATTTTATTATCATTACCCAATTCATTTAGAACTACTCAATTTTCCATTTGGATGAAAACAACGTTTTAATGATAAAATATGTAAAATTAGAATTCAAGTGCTTATAATAAACATTGTAAGTTTAGTTGAAGGTAGATACTTTCTAGAAAAGCTCTGATATGTCACTTGCAAAAATAAAGTCATCTAGTTAATCTATGTTGATGACACTGAACATACTTTCATTTTTTTTGTAGGAAGTTTAACCTTATATATCCTAAAGAACAACAATGCATATATTCCCTAATGTAATTAGATATTTTTAGTGTATTACATAATCACACTTGGTTAACTGTAACAGTCCTATGCTTTTAATACCAACTTGTGCTGGCATAATGGCTTATTATACCCACCTCTCCCCTTTTCTTGCCCACTTATGCAATAGCTGGTATTTATTAGATTTAACCATTGACTTACAAAACTGGTGATTTCATATTGCTCAACCAAAAGGATTTCCCAAAACACATAATTATGCCAGATCATGGTTTTTAAGAAAGTTGCTTTCTGATGTTTCAAAGATGGCATATGTTAGAGCATAAAAAACACTACTTCCTACTCTGCAATGATGCTTATGAATGGTTATCTTTTCTTTAGTCATGTCAAACTGCTTGCATTCATGACACTATTTTATTTTAGTTTAGTTTATTGATTAATAAAAATTATATATATATGATGTTTTCATATATGTACGTATTGTGGAGCGGCTAAGTCAACTTAATGAATGAAACATACCTATTACCATGTCTTTTTGTGAAAACATTTAAAATCTACTCCCTTAGCAATGTTCAAGCATATGATATATTGTTATGACTGTAGTCACCATGTTGCACAATAGATCTCCTGAACTTATTGCTTTTATAACTAAAATTTTGTATCTGTTGACAAACATGTTTCCATTGCCCTTCCCGCCCACCTAACCTCTGGTAACCCCCATTCTACTCTCTGCTTCTATTAATGACTTCCACTATTTTAGATTCCAAATATTAGTGAGATGACACAGTATTTATCTTTCTGTACCTGGCTTATTCATTTAGCATAATGTCCTCTAGGTTTATCCATGTTGCCATAAGTGACAGGATTTCCTTCTTTTTAAAGATTGAATAGTATTCCATTGGGGTGTGTGTGTGTGTGAGTATGTGTGTGTGTGTTGTATCTATCTAACTATATGAGATATATATATCTCATATAATCATATTTTTAATCCATTCATCTGTGGATGGACATTTACATATGATATATATGATATATGAAACATGTATATGTCTGAGATATGATATTTATATATTATATGATATATATATATCATATATTTTATCCTATCTGTGGATGGACATTTATGTTGATTCCAATCTTGACTTTTGTGAGTAATTCTGCTATAAAAATGGAAGTAGAGATATCTCTTTGAGATAATTAATTTTATTTTCTTTGAATATATTCCCAGAAATGAAATTGCTGGATCATTTGGTAGTTCTATTTTTATTTTATGAGGAAACTTCACACTGTTTTCCATAATGATTGTACTAATATACATTCCTACCAACAGTGTAAAATAATTCCCTTTACTTTATGTACTCACTGACACTTGTTGTCATGTCACTTTTATAACAATTCTTCTAACAGGTGTGATGTGATATATCATTGTGGTTTTAATTTTTAATTTGTATTTCCCTGATGATTAGTGATTTTGAACTTTTTTCATATGTATGTTGATTATTTGTATGTCTTCTTTTGAGATATGACTTTTTCACATTCTTTGTCCATTTTTCAATCAAGTTATTAATTTTATTGCTATTGAGCTGTTTGAGTTATGGTTAATATTAAAAATATATGAAGAGTTTAATATTGAAAATATGTTAATCAGAATAGAAAGCCCAGCCATAAATCTAAGCATTTTTAGTCAACTGATCTACCAAAGTGCCAAGAACATACAATGGGGAAAGTATAGTCTCTTCAATAAATGGTGTTGGAAAACTGGATATCCATACAAACAAGAAAGAAATTTGATCTCTATTTCACCCCTTATACAAAAATACAATGAATTAAAGAATTAAATATGAGACCTACAACTATGAAACTACTAGAAGAAAACATAGAAGAAAAGTTTCTTGACATTAGTTTGAGCCAAAACTTTTTGGATATGTCCCCAAAAGTACAGGTAACACAAGCAAAAACAGACAGAATTGCATCAAACTAAAAAGCTTTTGCACAGCAAAGAAAAATAATCAACAGAGTGAAGAGACAATCATGGAATGGAAGAAAATGTTTGCAAACCACATGACAGTATGTTAAAATGATAGACTAATATCTTCGTTTAACACCAATCTTATTTTCCTAAGTGTCTTGTTGTTTCACATGTATAATTCTTTTATCAACAAATAGAAATTAACATTATTTTTTAACTGTAACATTTTTTGAAGTGATAAAGTATACTCTGCAGAGAACAATTACCTGAACACCTGGGGACAGAGTCAATGCCACGGTTTTTATGCAAGTGTAGATATAAATGCAGCACAGATTCTTAGAAGAGAAATTAAAGGAGCAGGTGACATATGATAGTCAAGTTGTTTTCTGAAAGTACAGAAGAGAAATGGACAAATGCTGACCCGGTACAAAAGTGACCTTTGAGTGTGTGGGGCATTGTTAAACAGAAAAATACATGAATATCATCAGATTTTTTTGAGAGAGAGACAGAGAGAGAGAAAGAGAGAGAGAGAGAATATATTTCTGCAGGCAGAACCAGTCACAGGCTGGAGCCTGTAAAAGCCTGTGATTAAGGATATGAGGCAGACCAATATGCATTTCCATTTAAGGTCAATCTGTATCAGGGGTGTTATCAGTCAGCCTTTGTACGTCTCTGCTCCCAAACTGGCATCTATAGTCCCATTGTGCATGCTCAATCAGACTGCACTGATTCTATCCATGCACGTGTGATTCCATGGAGGAATCTATAAAATTACAATTTCTCAATTTCTACCAGTTATAGAATTCATATTAGAACTTGAGAATAAAAAGGGCTGAAGACATTGCAGATATCATACCAGAATTCCCTACAAGCATCAGTAATAGAGAAATCAAAGATTGAATTTAATAGTGTCCTCTAGAGAGCCTTTACCAATCAAGCCTAAAAATAGTTTGTTTTTTCTGGTATAAACTTAAAAAAATGTTTTAAAACCTAGATAACATTTTCAACTCGTTAGGTAACAAAAAAAATCAACACTTAAGATATGAAGTAATTTGGGAATTAATAAAAAATTATTTCTTTTGTCTTCACAGTTACAAAGAAATCATGGTATCAATATAAGTATTTGTTTTAAATAATCCATTTTTATATTGCTATTTAATTTGTAATCAATTTCAATAAGTACCTTTAAACAAGACTTCTATAAAATGCAACACATTAATAAATATGTGACCGCTAAGACAAGTCATATTCTAAAAATTACAAAATATCAAACCTATTATCACTGTTGATCACTGAGAGACCAATTTTACACATCAATTGAGACTGGCAACAGCCTTGTTTTTCCCTGTCAATGCCATAAAAAGCCTTAGAACAATTCTATCAAAATGTAAATTTACTTTTTCTCATAGGAAGATTTTTAAAGAGAGGTAGACTGAATTTTAATTCTTGTAATAAAGAATACAAGGATATTTATAAGAAGATAAGTCAGAAAATATTCCTGGTCAAACAATATCTTTTGGACTTCTGGATGACCAAAATTTGATTGTCTTCCAGTCAATGACTGCATGCCTTGCCATGTATGGAGAGTGATTATTTTAAAAATACTTTTAAAAATTGTCATTTAAAAATTATTGCACAAGTCACTTAGAAATATGGATAGTGATTTCTAAAAGTTAGTATATACATATTATGTCTTAATTCAGTTACAAATGAAACGTACTTTTCAGTTAAAATCTGTTGTCTGTCCTACTCTATCTATCCAATGTTCCTCATGCTTTTTTGACCTCATCTTTAGTCACTCTACTTATTGGACTCTTTCTTGGTCCTTCAATTATCCCAATGTTCCTCAGGGACTTTGCATATGCTATTTCTACTTGTAACTATCCAGAGAGAAACTGAACCAATTTCCTCCTTCTTTAGGGTGTCTGATCAAATGTCCCCTTAGTAAGTGGCTTTTCCTGACTTCCCCATAGAAAATAGAAATTCCTCACTCCACATTCCAAAACTCCATTTCTCCCTCACTTGCTTTATTTTTCTCATAGCACTTAGCATTACATAGCATATTACATATTTATTTGTGTGTCATCTTATCTTCAATAAAATGTTGTTTTGCTCATTGCTATAGCCCTACCATTAGAGCAGTCTCTGGAAAGTAGTAGGTGGTCAAAAATATATATTTAAGTCGATAAACTTCATTAGACAGCCATGGATTTTGATGGGCAAAGCATCATATTATGCACTGAGAATGTATCAAACAAGAATAAAGAATACCTTATATGAAAGAAACTTAGAGATTAGTGGTGTAAATAGATAATTTTCTATACATAAGACAGAATATAGAAATTTTAAGAAAAATTACAATATATGAACTGAGGCCGAGTGCAGTGGCTCACAACTGTAATCCCAGCACTTTGGGAGGCCAAGGCAGGCAGATCACCTGAGGTCAGGAGTTCAAGACCAGCCTGGGCAACATGGTGAAACCCTATCTCTACTAAAAATACAAAAATGAGCCAGGCATGGTGGTGGGCACCTGTAATCCCAGCTACTCAGGAGGCTGCGGAAGGAGAATCGCTTGAACCTGGAGGCAGAGTTTGCAGTGCAGTGAGCTGAGATTGTACCGCTGCACTCCAGCTTGGTGACAGAGTGAGGCTCTGTCTCAAAACAAACAAACAAACAAACAAACAAAAATATATGAACTGAAAAGATAGAAGGGAAAGAGCAATTTGACTTAGAAACTGGAGAGGCATTTAGGAAGGATGTGGCATGTGAGTGAAACCTTCAACAGAGAGGTGTGAAGGTGCAGGTGAAGGCCATCTATCAACAAGAAGATAAATAGGCAAAGGCATTGAGATAAGAGAATATAGTGAATTTCAAGGACAATTCACAGCTTTTTTGTTTATTTGTTTGTTTTTTTGAGATGGAGTCTAGCTCTGTCACTCATGCTGGAGTGCAGTGGTGCAATCTTGGCTCACTGCAACCTCCACCTCTTGGGTTCAAGCGATTATTGTGCCTCAGCCTCCCATGTAGCTGGGATTATAGGTGTCTGCCACCACACCCAGCTAATTTTGGTATTTTTAGTAGAGATGCGGTTTCACCATGATGCCCAGGCTGGTCTTGAACTCCTGAACTCAAGTAATCCTCCCGCCTTGGCCTCCCAAATTGCTGGGATTACAGGCATGAGACACTGCGCCTGGCTGACAATTGGTAGCTTGATAAAGGGTAGAATATAGGTGGTACCAGGAAGAGAAGAAAGTAGTGGGCAGATGACAATCATGTAAATTTCTACATTATAAGGTCTTGCTTGTACTCACTTTCTAGTTCAGTGATTCTCAACCTTCGGGAGTATGAAGTTTTTTTTTAAAAAAAAGAATACCGAAACATAATGAGGGCTGCATGTACTATAGTTTTTTTTTAAAGTAAAATATATGGTATAAAAAGCTATTACAAAAGCAGTACACCACCTTTTAAATACATTTGTTTTTATTAAACATATTTTAGGACTTTAAAAGCATATATGTGTGTATATGTTTATGTATATATACACGTGTATGTCCATATACACATATATTTTTCTTCATTATACAATGATTCATATTTATGTAAATATTAATATGTAGTAACCTTGTAGTAACTCCATGGGCACCCAAGGATCTGAAGCACACAAGCCCAGAGCCACCATTATCTAGTCAATGAGAAACCATTAATGTCTTTGAGTAGGGAAATGACCTGATGAGGGTTGTGTTATGGAGGCAATGAGGGTTAGAGATGGAAGGTACCCTACAGGACACTTTCTCAGTGCAATCTACTAAACTTACAGAAGAGATTGCAACCCACAGAAATAATAGATAATTGGCCAAGACTATAAGAAGAGGGCTATGATGACTAGTATTTAGATTTCTGAAGTGATCTCAAGTATTTCCATGATAATATGGATAAGGTCGATAAGCTCACCCAAAGATATTATTAGGAATAAAAAATACATGATCTGTTCCAATTCAGTAAAATAAGATGAAATGTTACATATCTGAAACTCGATTCACACTGTTTTCTTTGCCATGGCACAGGTATTGTGCTAGTTTCAAAATCCTATGGCTTCTACTCTACTTTCTCCTCTATGTCAGTGTTTTAAAAACATATTCATTTTTTAAAAATGTACCTTCATGTGTCTTTTATAAAACTCCAAAAATGTTTTCTCAAGGTCATGTGGAGTTTCAGCAAGGGAGGTTACAGGTTTTCCTTGTTGTATACAGAAATTTTTGAAAATTTAAACATAAACTTCACAGTTAAATAAATATTGTTATTATATATGTATAAAAACTTAGTATTTAAATGGACTCAAAAGTTAAACATTAATTCCCAAATCAATCTGATTTGTAAAAAAACAGGTTTACATGTATTAGAATTCCTTAAATTGGTCTGTACCTGTTTGGCTCTGGCAATATCAGCATCTGATATATGCAAACATTTTTTAATACCATTCAAAATATTCTGTGTCCAATTGAAAGTATTTAATGCAGTTTTGCACAAGTAAGATCTGCTATTTGAGTGAACACTAAGCTGTTCCTTTTACCTAGCAATTGTTCTATCAGAAGCAAGGCAATGGGCACTCTTCCCTCCCTCTCCTCCTCTTGTATAGTGAATTATAAATAACTAATCTCAATATGAGTAGAGAATGAATTTCAAAGCCCCACATGAATCTTCAAAGGTTTAGTACAATTTGTACTTTAAAATCTCTCTCATAAGTATTTTTGTTCACCCCTTTTCCCTCAAACTCCTGACATAGCCACATGCACCTTTACTATTCCTTTTGTCAGATCCTCTGAAAGGAAACACTTATTTTTACTAAAAGATACCATATTAAATCTTTGGATAATGAGAAAAATTAGAAAGTTGATTTATGTACTATCTCATTTTTAAAGAAAATTGTAAAAATACTTTCCTTCTTTCCTACAGTGAGGTTTTCTTGAATGTACAATTATTGCCTTAATTGGATTACAATTGCCTCTAGGTGAGTTTATGCCTTTTATATGATCAAAAACCCACGCATAAAAGATATGACTGAAAATGGAAATGCCCTGGATTTTGGTGATGGGAAAATTCCAGTTTTTCTGTTTACGCATTGGATGGCAAACCATTGTATTACATTCTACTTTTGCAAATATTGCTAGTTTAAGAAATTCATTTAAGGATTCTATTTGCTTTTATTGCTAAGCTTTCTATATACTTTAATTTTATTATGTTCCTGCTCTCTGATATTTTATATTATTAGAATATAGAAACACTTAATGCAACATAAAATAGTTGATACAATTAAATTTAAGTAACACATTAGATTTTTTTTAACTGAACCATTCCAGTACACCCTACTGTGTTTATGCCTGTATAATTATACATCTTCTGACTTGTCTCATGTAATTCATAATTTCTTCCTGCTGCTTAATCACAGACTTCAGTGAGCACATTTTAAGGGGAGACACTCAGTATAATTTTTCTGTGAATCTCTTATTTTCCATGTGCATTAAGGCATTGATAATCCACAAGGAAAAAAAAATGAGGGATATATAAAAGATACAGGAGTAAAGGCACAAGATGGTTTTCATATCTATGCATAATTTAGATTCATTCTTGTAAGAGGAAATCACAAGAAAATTAATCAGCAATATATGTGTAGACTTCACACCAATCATTTTTACCTGAAAAAAGTAGCAGTTTTCATATATTGTTTCTTTATCACAAGAAAGAACTGGCATCAAAAGGCAATCAAGCTTGCAGAATCAAACTGGCAGCCTAGCCCTCAGAGCTTTCTGTGGTGCATGAAACTTCTTTGAACAGGAGAAATGTTAGTTTTCAGATCTTAGGTGAAAACAGACCAAAGAATAAATTATCACACTAAAAATTATCTTTCTATGATTTATTGGCTTTTTGATAGGATAATTGTGACTGATAGACTTTGATTTTCAAAATATTTGATAACATTTAAAGACATCAAAAGAAATAATGAAAAAGTACAGACTTTGAGTACAGAGTAAGTTGCTGTTACCTGTCTATGACGATAAATAGAGACAGTGACAGACCATTTTGGGCTAAATATGGTATTATTTACTTTAGACAATAGAAAAGATAAAGTGATAAAGAGTTAAACTTACTAGAGAGAGGTGATTGTAAAGCTTTTCTTGAGAGGCATATTGCTTTACCGTAAAATAGTGTTATAACAATCTTTTGATTTTTAGCAAGATCCTGATAGCTTTCAGTTCCATAATAATCTTTGTTCTGGACTTTACGCCAGGGTAATTGTGCTGCTCCTTTTCAGCCAGAATCAGTTCCTTTAGGGAAGACTGCAGATGACTCCTTTTAACCCTTTGAAATGGTGCCTGTAGTGAATTATGTCACTAGCATGCTCTGGACCAAGAAGTTTGGCAATGAATATCCTGTTAAATATTTAGCTTGTCATTCACAATTAACTCTCTCCCCTCCATTCTGAACTGCTTTCTACTCCCTAAGAGTTGTAATTGAAATTGGATGAATAAAGAGAAGTTTTAGGCTAGCTTCCCAAACCTTTCAATAGACTTCCAGGAAAGAAAATCTATCACTCCTAGAAAAGCAAAAAAGAGAACTGTCCAGTGATCATGCCTGAATGAAGGATGCTGAGCTAGACTGAAATTGCATTTGATCTGTTTCTCTGTTGATTTTGTAAACCTTTCCAAGGGTTTCCATAGTAACAAGCGAATTATCCCCTCTGCCCTCAACATCTTTCATGCATGTTACAGGAATAAAGATAAAGGTTAGGGTGAGAAAAGCTACAGTATCTTTTCTACTACCAGGATGTATCTGAAGAAGTCATGATTAGTCTTTTAAGAAATCAAGTATGTTTTCCCTACCCCAGTGACATGAAAAAGTTGGGTCAGATTTTACTTACATCTCTGATGTCTGCGTTTGCTCCTGTACATGGTCATTTTGAAAAAAATTAGACTTTCTAAGAAGTAATTGATTTGACCACGGAGACAAAGAGACGGGTTGTGCTCCTGCTTTGCAGTAAGACTGTTGCTCACTGACAGAAGGTAACCAGCAATCACACAGTGAAAGCCAGGGTAATACCATTCTCATAAAATTACAGGGGAGATGCTACAGCCTGTAACTACTCTGTCTAATGTAAATCTTCTAGGGAAAATTGTATTTCCTTCACCTCCCCCCAACCTATAGCAGTTAAGTTCTCTAATGAAATCTGTACTACTAAACTGCTGTCCCTGAAGCAATGTTGGATTAAGAATAGATTCATATATTTAGCAAGAATCGCAAAACTGAAAATCTAAATATAAAAACCTTGTTTAGTATTTATATAAATTAAAAATTGGGTTCATATATCTTTTAACCACTATAGAATACTGAAATTTGTATATTATTTTGAAACTCTGCTAAATTCTTTTCTTCTGAGAATCTCTGATACACTTTGTATGTTCAATTATTAAAGCAATTATCAATTTTAGTTTTGTCTATTTCCCCAGTCTATACTTCTCAGGCAAAACAGAAATTGCACATTTTCACATTTATATCCCCAGAACTTTACATAGAAGGTGAACACAATAGGTTCTCAGGCTCGTTGAGTGCCTACTATGTAGCAGGCACTCTGCTCCTGCTTGCAAGAAGCCTCTCCAGAAGCTTCCCCCACCCCCAATCCCTGGGGCCTCAGTTTAGTCCTCAGTTCTCTACTTTGACAGCAGTTGGGGCATATCCCTATCTGAATATGTTTCACACTGTCACTCAAGTGGACAAGGTGGAAGCTCTGCCTTCATTATGGCTTGTACTGTCCTTTTCTGAGAGCAATGCCTGGCATTCAGCAGAAGCCCAGGAACACTGCCTCTCCCAAACACTCCAAATGAGAACATGGTTTCAAAAACACCTTTGGGTGCTGACTTGGGTGTCTGAAATTAGTTGTTATTTAAAATACAGAAGGACCCACATGCTAGTGAAAAATTTCTATGTCATAAGACTTCCTTGTTATGTATTAAGTTTCACCTTCTTGCCAAGAAGCAGAAGTGGAGATACTCAGCTGTTCAAAGTTATTCTTTTTTAGGTGTGAACAAATCCAGGCTACCTACTAGTAGCGGGAAATATCATCTCCATAACTCTTCATAGAAGCATTGTTTCAGTGTAAAGGATTTTTTTTACTTAAATAATTACATTTTGTAACCACAGATACCAAGAATAATATTCTACAAGTTTTCAGCAATATTCTGTTCCGTGTCCTTGACTTTTGACTAACTAAACTCTTTGGTAAGACTGTTTGTCAAAGACCCCTATGGTTATATCTGGCTTTAGGGCATAGTCAGTGTCTGCATTACTATACATTCCACTGCTGTCTTTCTCTTCCTATTAGAACATACATTTCTGAGGATAAAACTTCATTTTTTTTTTCAGAGATGTATGTCCAGAGGTTAGATCAATGCCTGGCACAAAGTAGGCTCTTAATAAACATTTGTGGAATAAATGAGTTGTGTGTGTGTGTGTGTGTGTGTGTGTGTGTTTGTGTGTGTGTTGGGGGGCTGGTGGTATGGAGTCTCGCTCTGTTACCTAGGCTGGTGTACAGTTGTGCGATCTCGGCTCACTGCAAACTCCGCCTCCCAGGTTCAAGCGATTCTCCTGCCTCGGCCTCCTGAGTAGCTGGGATTACAGGTGCCTGCCACCATGCCCAGCTAATTTTTGTATTTTTGGTAGAGACAGGGTTTCGCCATGTTGGCCAGGCTGGTCTCGAACTCCTGACCTCAGGTGATCCGCCCACCTTGGCTTCCCAAAGTGCTAGGACTACAGGTGTGAGCCACCATGCCCGGCCATGAATAAATTTTAATAAACAAGTTTCAATGATAAAGTCCATACAATCACAAATTCTTTTTCAATAAATTTAGACAAGAGCCAATTCATGTTTATTGACTACAGTAACTTTTTTATATAATTAAAATACTTGTCATTTCACATCTTTTAGTTCCAGTGTTAATTTGAATGCATTCTGTCATTACATCAGTTCTCAATATATAGATTTTGATGAAATTGTACATATTCACAGGTATGAAGATCTAGTGATGTATTTTAAATTCACAGGAACAAAGCCATATTTAATAAGCAATGTCTCCTTTATAAAAGCTATTTGCTGATTTCTTAGACATCAATGCCATAAGACCAACAAGGCATGAAAACTGTGGCAATTCAATAGAATTAAAACAGTTTTTCTGTTTTAGGCAGTATATAGGTGGTATATATTTATGATATGAATAAACGTGGTGATGATTAGGCAGTAATGGACTAATGACTCAAATGTCATTGATATTAGCATTATTATTTGATTATATACAGTCAAATTTGTAGTTTTTCACTTTTCACATTTTTAATTCTCCATTATCTATAATTAATATCAATCTGAACAGTTTTTGGAAAGACCATGTGACAATTCACTTCATTCATATGTACAAGAAGCCCCCACCCTCCAGCCTCATCGATCATCACACCTATACACCTTAAAATCCACGTGTATATATAAACAGATACACACTACAACAAACAGCCTGACTTGTACTCATCAATGTTTGGCCCACCTTTCTTCTCCAGACCTTATATCAGGGCTGAGTTTCTTAGGCTCCATATAGGCGATTTCCATCTCCTCAATCCTGTCTTATGTTCCTTTTCTCACCTCAGTGCATTTAGAGCACCTACTCCTGAACCTCACATCTGGGCCTAGTGGCTTGAATCTTGGAGGGATTGGGGACCTTACATACACCCGGTGAATACAAGCCAACTTCATGAGCACCATGCTGCAGTAGGGTAGGCAGGTGAGAGAAAGGCAGGGGCAGTGGCTTAGGGGGAGCAGAGTCCTTGGTGAAAGTGGAACCTGGGGAACCTTCATTCCGAAAAGTAGGAAGAAAAAATATAGACATAAGAGACAGAGAGAGAAGCTGAAGAGAAGGGCATGTCCAGGCACCCTACTCTTCTTCCTGCCCTCTTCAAGAATCCCAAATGGGCTAGAGTTGTTTTGTTTGCAAAATCAGTTTTATGCCTATAACAACAGAGGCCAAAAGATGCCTTAATTAACAAACTTTCTCCTCATCTACTCCCAACAATCAGTTTTTCTTTTACTTAAATTGAATCTTTATACTCCACACTTAAAATGCAAATCTAGTGAGCGTTGATACATTGGGATGAATTAACTTTCATTAAAAATCAAATAATTGTATCTATACCTTTCATTTCTTGATGGAAGGAATCAGTAGAAATAAAAGCCTATAAGATATATACTTTTAATATAAATGTATAATAGAAACTGTCCTTTTAACAGTAATAGAATAACAAATAGAAGAAAGGAAGGAGAGAGAGGAAGAAAAGGAAGAAAGAGAGAGGGGAGAGTGAGATAGGAGGGCGAGGGAAAGAGGAAGAGAGAAAGGGAAAGAATGAGTGTGTGTGTGTGTGTGTGTGTGTGTGAGAGAGAGAGAGAGAGAGAGAGAGAGAGAAAGACTATGCATCTAGCCCTGTGCTAAATATACATCATGTCACATAATCTTCTGTTACTTGAGTATCTCTAGCCCAATTTTGAAAATGGGGAAACTTTAGCCAAATGAGAACATGTAGAAGTAATGGTCAGGGACACCCCATGACTTACATAGTTGTGTTGAGAGCATTTTACCAGGAACTAGGCCAATATGATTTAGGGCTGAATTAAGTGGCAATGCACTGGGTAGCTTCTAGGGGAAACTTACCTAAAAGGGCTCTCTGGTGTCACTAGTAATGTACTGAAACCAAGGACAACATGTTTGCCAGAACGTGACACAGGGAGTGAATGCTGTGTGATTTAAAAAGAGCTAAAATTTAGAGAATGTTCATTAGGTGCTGAGGTCTTTTCTAAATGTTATATGCATTATTTCATTGAACACTGAAAACAGTCCTGTGATGTATGTATTGTTATTATTGGTTTCATTTTTATTATTCTTATCATCATTCTTATTTGATGCTTCAGTAAAGTGAAGCTAAGAGGTTATGTCTGAATAAAGTGTCGCAGAGGGCAAGACATAGTGTGATTAAAATCTGGCTAATATTTCTCCAGAGACAGTTCAACATAACATGCCATGTGAGGTGAAGGGATACTTTGAGTAGTTGTGCAGGAAACAGGAGATGAGACCCCACAAGGGACATGTTTCCACAACAACTAGTTGTGCTAAACTACCTTCTAGGAGGGGTGAATCCAGTTGACTGCAGGGCTTCTGGCTTCCTGGCAGGGACATTCAAGTTTGGAGCCAGAGCTGACTTGGGATAACAGAACAGGCCTTCTCAGCTCTGCAGCAGGGATGAGTACCCTGTCTTACTGGAGTCACCTCACCCCGTCTCTTCCTGATCCTCCAGCCCTCATTCTTTTCTCCAAATAAAACCCTAACTGGATATTTCCAGAATATCAAATGTATCGAATTATTAGCTCACTCGGAGTATTGACATCTTTATCTGGTTTTCAAGTTAAAACGTGTTGAATTTCATAAACCTTCTAAGTATTTTGTCAAGACACTGTATATAGAATGTATAGAAATCATTAACTTGAATTTTATGATGGTTCCATTTCAGAGAATTGCTAGAATAATTAAATATTAAAACCGAAAAGATGCAGCAAAGTTCTGTTGCCCAAATTCTTCATTTACAGATGTCCGATAGAGACCAGACAGCTCCTACAAGTTTGCTGAAAAGATAACTGAAGGAAGATGAGGTATATTAACTCATGCAACTTGGACCATGTACTCCCAGCAGGGGCTTCAATCAGGGCTTCCAAGAGTGATAGGAAGTGATATCTCAACTCTCCTTTCTCAGGTAGGAACAGAAAATGTTTATCAGGTTTAGATGTAAAGTTACTCACAGTTAACCTTTCTCCTAGGTCACTCATATCACCCAGCGCCCTGATGTATGGGTGGGACCCTTCTCTTACCCTTTCCTCCTTATCTTATCCGCTGCCCCTGTGGTACCACTGGCTTTTCTCCTCTTAGAGATAAATGCTTCCTTCTTTTGAAACACCTCCCTATTCATACAATTCCTATGAATTCTTTATATGAATACTTTCCTCAGGTTTTTTCAAGGATAACAACCAAATAATTTTCAACCCCAGCACAATCACCAACCCATCTTTTCATCAATTAAACAAATATATATCTGTATCTTTGACACTCATCTATATTAAATTACTTGCTGTCTTGACAACTGTCTGGAGATCTGGACCCACATCCATCCGCCCCAAGTCAAGTGCTGTCCTGGAAGTAGATAATCTAAAAATAGTTACTAAAATATTTAATGGCTATCATATTAAAAACATCTTGTCATTTCATTCAACACCTCATTTTACTTTATTTATCATTGTTCTTTTTTGAATTGAAGGAAATAAAAGACTTTCTTAAGTTTGGTCCAGGTTTTCATTTGTGGTATTGGTTCAAATTAGGGAAAAATAATGATTTCCAGAAAGATGCTTCTTTATTCTTGACTGTTGCTAAAAGTGAAATAAGCAAACAAATCAATTCTGTACTCCTTAGTTTTGTTCAGTTTTTTTATGTATCTGGAAGAGACTTTCATTTTTTTTAAACTATAATTGGGTTTTATTATTAAGTCTTTATTCATTTCTTTGGACTTTGTCCAGTTTCCTATGCATTAATGTCAAAGAAATCTTTACAATTATTATGATTCTGAAATATTTAATACTTACATGTATTAAACAGTTAAAATGTTTATCCTTTATAACTACAATTACAATTGATTTTATTTTTACTGCATCTCCTTAGTGGTAATTGTTTTTTAGCATTCTTGCTTTTGTTGCTTCTCTTTATATGCTTTCCATTCAATTTTATCTGAGTTTTATCTTTTTGTAGCCTAAATTTGATTATCCAGACTTAGTTTTATCTTCTTGGTTGCCTGATTTTCTCATTTATACTTGGATGAATTTGCAGTGTTTTAAGGATAATGAAATTCTATCTTCTTTATCATATCCTTTGGATGGGTTCAAGTATTTAATGGTTACAAAAGAGTTGAAAAATGTCTTTAATTTCCTAGCGATTATACTTAAAAGTATGAAGGAAATTACTTATGTCTATGTAAATAATTTACCTCCCTTCAATATATTTTTAATAAATGTTGGCTATATTTTACCTTAAAGGTATAACGTAAAATAATCCTGAACCTAAAAAGGTACAAGGTCTCTTTTCGGATGATAGCCACATAAAAGGTACTATCATCTGCAACAAACTACCTCACAGACATATGGAAGTGATTATATAGTTTATTGGAGATGTGCATTGCTATGGTCTAAATGTTTTTGTTCCTCTCCAATTAGTGCATTGAAACCCAATCCCTCCTGTGATGTATTTAAAGGTGGGGCCTTTGGGAGGTGATTAGGTCATGGGAGCAGAACCCTCACAAATGTGATTAGTGCCTTTATTAAAAAGACCCCAGAGAGATCCCTTGCCTCTTCCACCTGAGGACACAAAGAGAAGTTGCCTTCTATTGACCAGAAAGAAGGCCCTCACAAGATACTGAATCTGCCAGCACTTTGATCTCAGACTTCCCAGCCTTTAGAACTCTGGGAAACAAATTTCTGTTGTTTATAAGCCACCCAATGTATGGCATTTTGTTATAACAGTGGAGTGGACTAGACAAGCATGATGTGGGAGAGTTGCTGTACCATGCTCCCTAGAGATTTTTACTTATAAAAAATACTTCCTCAGCAGCTCACAACTTTTGTCTCAGAGCATCTCCACTGTGTCCTGAGATGAAGGGATTGTACTGAGTTTATAGGGAATCATGATGAGAAATTAAAACATCCTTGAAGTCATATTAGTTTCTGTGATCATGAAAATTATGCATAGAGTTTTACTATGAAAGAGTTTACAGAATAGGATATATACACTTATCTATCTACTATCTATCTATTCATCTGTTATCTATTTATTCTATCTATCTATCTATCTATCTATCTATCTATCTATCTATCTATCTATCTATCTATCTATGTACCTACCTATCTTAAAAGCCACAGGGTTGTGAGTGGTAAAGCTTCCTAGCAAAACACGGTTCTGAGGTGTTTGCAGGATGCGTCCTTCCTCAGTGGCCAGATTGTAGCTAGAGAAAATTCTTAACCAAGCACAGAAGACTCAGGACAATGGTGGGGACCAGCAAGTGGCACGTGGCACGTGAAGTAGAGGAAGGCAGAGACATAAAGTAGCAAGTATCCTATTGTACACACTGCTGACTTCTCAGAGTTCTGCCTTTCTCTTTTCCTGGCTGATTCTATCTTAGTCAACGTCTGTCTTTCCTGAAACTTGCCCTTACTTTCTTCTTTCTGGACTCTGAACTAGAGCATCTGGTTTCATCTTTCTATTCTGTGGGGTTTCTTTCCTCTGCTGTGTTTTATCTATATAAAATTCATTGTATTTCTACTTTATTTTATATATGTGGTAGTGGGGCACAAATTCTTCTTGGTGTGAGGCAGGTAATAAATACATGATGCTAAAAAAACGATGAACTGGGATTCTGCACTCCACTGTATGATACCTTGCATATTCTGCTTCAAAAAATATATGTTATTATCATTGGGACTCTATATTATAATTTTACATCATCGCCCCTAGAGTTCACTAATGTTAGCTTTATAATGTAAGCAATGAATTAAATATAGATGAGGTATTTTAATTAAAATATTCCCTAATTAATTGCAGAAGCTAAATGGAATCATAAAAATGAACAATTATTAAGTGCTTGCTTTGTGTGAGGGATTTTGTTTATGTTGCTTTAATTTTAAAGCAGTGATGCGAGGTAGGAGTCCTCATCCTACAGATAAGGGAACTAAGGTTCAAGGGCCAAGTTCAAAGAGCTTGCAAGAAAGAAGCAGAGCTGGAGTGTGTAAGTTTGTGAGCTGCAAAAGCTGTACCCAGTTCATGATACCACTGTCTCGTGTGTTGTAAAACTAATTGTCAAAGAAACCAAATTCAGAAAACAGTTGAGAATGGAGAACACTACCTAGGATTTTACTTTAGTTGGAATTATTGGAGTTATTGTCATTTTGGCAAATATACATGCTTTTAAAGTGTCAGACAATGGGAGAATATATTTGATATGTGAGATTTCAATAGAGAATGCATTCTGATACTTACCTATCCTCATACTCCAGATAAAGAATACAGTGTGTTCTCCCTTGTAAGTGGGAGCTAAATGATGAGAACATATGGACACATAGAGGGGAAAAACAGACACTAGGGCCTTTGGAGGGTGGAGGGTGGGAGAAGAGAGAAAATCAGAAAAAATAACTAATAGGTACTAGGCTTAATACCTGGGTGATGAAATAATCTGTACAGCAAACCCCCATGACACAAGTTTACCTGTATAACAAACCTGCACTTTCACTCCTGAATTAAAAGTTAAAAAGAATTCTAGAGGTGCATATATTGTGATTCTAAAGATATTCAAGTAAAGCCTAATTGGTGCATGAAGTCCACTGAAATGATATATTTGCACTAATCTAAGGTCCATTATGGACTTGGATAATGTTCTTCGGGGAAAATAATCAAGTAGGTTAGAATGACCCAGAGCAAATTTCCAATTAAAAAGAGATAACATTATGTCAGAAAATTAGGTGCCCATACACACACATAACCAAACAATTTTGAAAATGTTGGTCTAGACATTAAGAAGATTTATTCATAGTTTAAAAATATAATGCTTAAAATAGACAAAGACCAATACTATGATAAGTAACTCTTTATGGGCTTTAAAAAATATCAATTTCGATTTATGGATCATATTCAGCATATTTTTGTTTCTAAGAATAATATCAACATTTTTACTCCAAAATTTCTAATTATTTCCAATTTAAAATTTGCATAAAATATTATATATTAATAGAATTCATTTCAGCCTGTCTACAAAAGTATTATACACAGCAATCCTGTCCTCCTAATTCCTTTCCTGTTCCTATTTAGTTATAATTACACCACATTGATGAGCTACTTCAGCCTGCTGAGTTGAATAGAATGAATTTTCAGGTATAATTTAGCATTACATAGCCCAAGGGCATTTCAGAAATCCATCTCGAATCCTCATTTTGTGTGTATTTGTGTCTGCTAAAGGGCTCAGAACCACCTGGATATTCTTTGACCTCTTATATATGTTTCAAAGACAACTATTTGAATAAACTCTGCATTTGCCATTACCAGCACAGCAGTATGTGAACAGTAAATATGTAAATGAAATTCATGATTCTCTTACCATTATAAAGACCGTTTTTAGATGTTTACTTAAACGGCCTTAGATACAGAAACAGAAATTATGGTGGGAAAAAAGAGTCTCACATTTTATTTTCAAAACTTCTTTAGTTTGGCAAACACAAAATCTTGTATTATTTTTAATATTTTTAAATCATGCCTTGGAAAGCTATAGAAAGCCCACCTGGAGAACGCAGTAAATACTTAAATGAATCATTAGAGGATTCACAAAATATGAACACAAATACAGCATGTGAAAAGGTGATTATTCAATTTTAAAAACCTTTGGCTCCCAGCTTCTAAGACCATTTAAAGAAACGTTTGTAGGAAAATAGTATAACAAAGAAGGAACAAAGATTTCAGCTTGTGACTACCTAATCTTGATTCGATGAGGAAAACAATTTCTTTTTTATGGTTGCCTTTTTCTTGGGTTGATGATCACATGTGTTTTCAGTAGCATAAATAGCTATGTTCCCATCTGGATAAGATTAACCTTTTTTTTTTTCAAATTATAACATTTAGGATTTAACATATGATCCCTCATTTAAATTAAATGAACTTAACTTCAGTTTTTTAAATAATATACCTTGTGCACTTAAATTTTGTCATCTGGTTGATGTAATGCTAAGTAAAAACAGACATGATTGTTCATATAGCTTTTATTTTATTGGGGAATACTGACACTAATCAAGTGATCACAAACTTACAGAATATATTCATTCATGTGATTCATCATCCTGTTCATAGCAGATTTGTGGTCCTTTGACAGTGTATTGAAAAAAATGGCCCTTGACAATGAGTGGTCCACTCTTCTCTGAGGCTGAGGGAATGAGTGCTGTATTAGGAGTGTTTAAAGAATGGAGTCATGGGTAACAATAATTAAGCATTAGTGAGAGAATTACTGAGAGGGGTAGAAAGTTCAGTGGACTATGTTGATTTAAGAACAGCATGATGATACATAATTGGTGTTCAACAAATAATGTTGATACATTTTTGTTTGCTAAGTTTGCTACCAATTTGTAATCATGGTGCAAACAATTTCTCATTACTCAGATTAAGAACACAATAATTAGTAAATAGAATTCTATACCTCATTACTTCATGCAACAAATACTAAGTATATACTTGTCCAAGATACAAGGGGACAAAGATAAAATAGCCATCATCTTAATCTTAAAATTTTGCTTATAATAGATATGTGATTCATAAGGTTTTCAAAAATAACATTTCTATAAAACTACCAGTTAAAATATGTTTATATCAAAGAGAATGAATATAACCAGTACCCTGACACTTGAAATAATGGTTCTAGTTTTGAAAAGTGGCAGTCAGTGGTGATAGAAAACCCTGTAATATGTCAATAAATATATGACAAGAATTAATTCCATGCAGATCACTGGGCATGACATTTTGGAAATTTTCAGCAGAAGCAGAATAAATTACTTATGTCTTAGAGGATATTATAAAAATCTAAGCTGAGATGTATGTTTGTGAGTTGGTGCCCATGACATGAACAGGTTAGTGACAGCTGAAAAAATTACTCAAAATAAAAATAAACTGCTGAAACATATGTGTAAAGACCTGACACATTATCAAGAAACAGTGATTAATCAATATGGCTTCAGAAAATGGAAAAAAGAAAACTTTTATAATAAAAATACCAAATCAAGGCATTTCTGGTTAATCCTAATTCTTCTTGATATTAGTTAATATCTGACGTTAATTATACTTCATATTTTCATACCAGAGTTTCCTCATCTATAAATGTTTCCTCAACTATTATATATTTACAGGACTGTTACAAGAATTAAATGAGTTAATACATAAAAAGTACTTAGAATAATGACAAGTATAGTGTTAGCTATTATTACTGGCTATACCCATGTAGATGTTCAAAACACGTATCAAATACAACATATACAAAAAACAAACAGCCTATTCCAGTGTTTCTGGTTAGATTAGAACATATCACAAGACAATAATTTATTGGCAAATGTGTCCGGTTTTATGACAGTACCATGCCACTTTGATTACTATAGCTTTGTAATTATTTTAAAATTAGGTAAAATGATGCTTCCAGCTGTGTTCTTTTTGTTCAAGATTACCTTGGCTATTCAAGGTCTTTTGTGGTTCCATACATATTTTAGGATTGCTTTTTCTATTTCTGTGGAGAATGTCATTGGAATTATGGTGAGTATTTCATTGAATCTACAGATTGCTTTGAATTGTCATTTAAAAAATATTAATTCTTTTAATCTATAAACACAGGCATTTTTCTACTTATTTGTGTCTTCTACAATTTCTTTCATCCCTGTTTTATAGCTCTCATTATACAGGTGTTTCACCTCCTTGCTTAAATTTACTCATGAATATATTTTTTTATGATGCTATGTAAACGAGATTGTTTTCTTAATCTTTTTTTCCCAATAGTTTGTTAGTGAATGCTACTGATCTTGGCATGTTGATTTTGTATCCTGCAACTTTATTGAATTTGTTTATCAGTTCTAATGGACTGATATGAATCAGATTTTTGGTGGAGTCTTTAGGATTTCTCTATATAAGATCATGTCATCTGCAAACAGAAAATTCAACTCCTTCCTTTCCAATCTGGATGCCTTTTATTTCTTTGTCTTACCCAATTGCTTTGGCTAGGACTTCCAGTGCTATGTTGCATAGGAGTGGAGAGAGTGGGGTTCTTGTTCCTAATCATAGAAGAACTTTCAACTTTCCACCATTGGTTAAATGTTAGCTGTGGGTTCCTCATATATGGCCTTTATTGTGTAGAGGTACATTATTTTTATACCTAATTTGTTGAGAGCTTTTTTTTAATCATGAAAGAATGTTAAATTTTGTGAAATGTATTTTTCTTCATCTTTGAGGTGATCATATGGTTTTTCTCCTTCATTATGTTAATATGGTGAATCACATTTATTGATTTACATATTTGAATGATTCTTATATCCCAGGGATGAATTCCACTTGATAATGATCACTGATTCTTTTAAAATGCTGTTGAATTTTATTTGCTTCTATTTTGTTGAGAATTTTTACATCTATGTTCATCAGGAATATCAGCCTGCAATTTTTTTTCTTGTAGTGCCCTTGTCAGGCTTTGGTATCAGAGTAATGCTGGACTCATAAAATGCGTCTAAAAATATTCTCTCCTCTTCAAGTTTTCATTTGCTATTATATTAATATGGTTTGGCTATGTCCCCACCCAAATCTCATCTTCAATTGTTTTTCCCATAATCCCCACGTGTTGTGGGAGGGACCCAGTGGAAGGTAATTGAGTCATGGGGCAGTTACTTCCATGCTGTTCTTGTGATAGTGAGTTCCCATGAGATCTGTTGGTTTTATAATGGGCTTTCCCCTTTTGCTTGACATTTCTTCTTCCTGCCATCATGTGAAGAAGGACGTGTTTGCTTCCCCTTCTGCATGATTGTAAGTTTTGTGAGGCCTTTCCAGCTATGCGAAACTGTGAGTCAATTAAACCTCTTTGCTTTATAAATTGCCCAGTCTCAGGCACTTCTTTTTAGCAGTGTGAGAATGGGCTAATACATTTATCCCCAACAGCCAGCCAGTGTCCAAGATATATTAGTTGCTCTACAAATATTTATGAATCAAATGAGTGTATTAGTTTTCTATTGTTGCTTTAACAAATTACCAAAAATTTGATAATTTAAAACCACACAAATTTACTCTGATGATCTTGGAAGTTAGACATTTAAAATAAGGTGTTGGTTGGGCTATGTTATTTATGAAGATTTCAGGAGATAATTTGTTTGCTTGCCTTTTCTAACTTCTAGAGGCTACCTACCATCCTTGGCTCATGGCCTCTTCCTTCAACTTAGTGCATCATCCCACTTCGTGGATCCATTACCATGTCTCCCTTTTCTTACTTTGATTCTCCTTCCTCTCTAGTAGAAGGGTTCTTGTGATCACATTGACACATCCAGATAATCTGCCATCACTGTCACTGCTACAACCAACAAGACTCAAGTATTTGGAAAAACAGCCAGATCCTGAACTATGCCATACCTGTTACAACATACACATGCAAAATAATGCTACATACTTTGCATTTTTAGCTTTTCAGTTTCTGCAGCAGAAGGATGAATACCAGAAATAGTTGAAATAGATATTTCACTAAATCTATAGATTAATTTGTGAGAAATAGATATTTCACTAAATCTATAGATTAATTTGTGAGAAATGATATTTTAGGTCTTCAAATCCACGAACAGGTTTTGCAGGTTTCAGGGTAGTGGTCTTACACACCTTCCATTAGATTTATGCTGAAACATTCGAATTGTAAAAGCTATTCTAAGTGATACCCCTTTAAAATTTCATATTCTATGTTTGATTGCTATTGCTGGTACATAGAATGAAAAATGACTTTGTATATTGACCTTCTGGAATTTCTTAACTAATTCTAACTGAGCAGTCCATATTGTTTTTGATTTTTCTATATGTTCAATCAGGTTATCTACAAATAGGGATGTTTTTTATTTCTGTCTTCAGTGGCTGTGACATCCAGTGTAATACTAAATATAAGTGGTGAGAATGTGCATCTTTTTCTCACTCTTCATTTCAAGGCATAAAGTTTCAATAATTCATTGCTAAGCATGATTTTACTCATGTGCATGTTTTTCTATTTTCAGAAACTTGTTACATTAAAGACATCCCTTCTATTCTAATTTTCCAAAGTTTTTTTTAAAAATCATGATTGGATATTGAATTTGGTCAAATATATCTACTGATGTATAATTTTTTCTCATTTATTGTGAAATATTTTGGTATATTTTTAAATGTTTTACCATATCTGCATTTCTAGAATAAACCCAATGTGATCATGATATTTTATACTTTCTATGAATCACTACATTTGATTTGCTAATATTTTGCTCTTGTTTAGGATTTTTGTATCTATGCACATGAGAAAATTGGACTATATTTTCTCACTCCAGTTATTTTAGTATCACTTCTTTTGCATGTGCTTTCTATCTACCTGGAATATCCCTTTCCTGCCTTTCCTCCAGGGGACTCACTCTCTTCTATTGCTTTCCTAGCACCCCAGGAATCCATCTGATATAGGCCTCACCACTTCTATACAAGATATGAGGGGAGGGGGGAGGAAGAAAGCCCAGCATGTGTGGTTTAGAAGGTGCTCATTTGTTCTTTCTTGAATTAAATGGGGCTGTGCTTAGCTCCTTAGGAATATAATCAGATAACGATTTGGAAGTCTTACTCTTTGTTTTTGAATCTTTCTCAATTCACTGTCATTTCAACTACTTAATGATGAAAATAAACTATGATTAAAGTGCAAAGATTTTATTCCAGCAAAAACATTTAGAGAACTGAAATATAATCTGTACTTGCAAATAGCCAGAGATGGCCAGAGTGCCCCAGATTCTATCTCAAGAGTGATCTGTGGACAAAGATAACCTCCTTGTAAACCAGAATGCCATATTTTATATATGACAGAAACCAAAGTCCCTTTGGCTTTCCTTCAGGAGAGTTCATCACAAGCCCATTTATCATTTCTAGATCCCATATAAAGTTATCCTGACAAACAATACAAAATGTTTGTAGTCTAATAAAACTAAAGAAAGTAATTTTAACTTTTAGGTTTAATAAATGCCAGACATGGAAATTCTCCAAACAGTGCTTTGACTTGCCTGGAAAATGTTATTACTATAAAATGCTTGGAGATGCTAGATTTCTTTTTCTTTTAATCTCAAAAATCAGTCTTACAAAGATAAAAAAATTAGCAATTCCACCATTTGAAAGTAGTTATGTCATTTTCCACCTATATAGTTACATTTCTATAACTTTGCTTCACTGATAAATTTATTTTAAAATGTGAATTAATGGATGATATCACCATTATCTCCAAAATCTGGGTCCTCATAATCCAGCTTTAGAATTTATCATCCACTTTCTTCTCTTTAATTTTCTGATTTAAAATATTTAATATTTGGCTATAAGACTTAAAGATGGATTTCTATTTCTATGTTATATGCATGTGAGAAAGTTAATTTTATTAAAAACAATAGTTCTTTTACCTTATAAATTTATTTTTAAATTTTTTTGTTTTTGAATTTTCTAACTTTATTGAAGTATAATTAACAGATAAAAATTGTATATATTTACAATTTATAATTGTATATGTTTTGATATACATACAAATTAAGAAATGATTACCATAATGAAGCCACTTAACACATCCATTACCATTTTTGTGTGATGAGACCACTTAAGGTCTACTCTCCCAGCACTAGCTATAGCCACCATTCTGTAGGTTAGGTCTCCCAAACTTATTCATCCTGCAAAACTGCAACTTTATATTCTTTGACCAATATCTTCCAATTTCTCCCATTCTTCAGCCCCTGCCAACTACCATCCTATTATCTGCTTTTATGGATTTGATTTTTTTAGATTCCACATGTAAATGAGATCATGTAGTATTTGTCTTTCTGTGCCTCGCTTATTTAATTTAGCATCATGTCCTCTAAATACATCCATGTGGTTATAAAAGACAAGATTTCCTCCATTGTTTAAGGCTCAATAATATTCCACTGTATTTATATGTGCCACATTTTCTTTATCCATTCATTCGCTGATGGAAACTTAGGTTGATTTCATATCTTGGATATTGTGAATAATGCTACAATGAACAGAGGAGTGATGATATTTCCACATACTGATTTCATTTCCTTTCAATATACAAGTAGTGTAATTGCTGGATGATGTAGCAGTTCCAGATTTAATTTTTTGAGGAACCTCAATACTGTTCCATCAGGGCTGTACCAATTTATATTCACATCAACTGTAAAACTGCTTTTTTTCCCACACTTGATGACACTTGCTATCTTTTGTCTTTTTGAAAATAGTCATTCCAAAAAGCACATGAAAAAATGCTCACCATCACTGGCCATCAGAGAAATGCAAATCACAACCATAATGAGATATCATCTCACACCAGTTAGAATGGCAAACATTAAAAAGTCAGGAAACAACAGGTGCTGGAGAGGATGTGGAGAAATAGGAACACTTTTACACTGTTGGTGGGACTGTAAACTAGTTCAACCATTGTGGAAGTCAGTGTGGTGATTCCTCAGGGATCTAGAACTAGAAATACCATTTGACCCAGCCATCCCATTACTGGGTATATACCCAAAGGATTATAAATCATGCTGCTATAAAGACACATGCACACGTATGTTTATTGTGGCACTATTCACAATAGCAAAGACTTGGAACCAACCCAAATGTCCAACAATGATAGACTGGATTAAGAAAATGTGGCACATATACACCATGGAATACTATGCAGCCATAAAAATGATGAGTTCATGTCCTTTGTAGGGACATGGATGAAATTGGAAATCATCATTCTCAGTAAACTATCGCAAGAACAAAAAACCAAACACCACATATTCTCACTCATAGGTGGGAATTGAACAATGAGAACACATGGACACAGCAAGGGGAACATCACACTCTGGGGACTGTTATGGGGTCGGGGGGAGGAGGGATAGCATTGGGAGATATACCTAATGCTAGATGACGAGTTAGTGGGGGCAGCGCACCAGCATGGCACATGTATACATATGTAACTAACCTGAACATTGTGCACATGTACCCTAAAACTTAAAGTATAATAATAAATTTTAAAAAAAAAGAAACAAGTCATTCCAATGTGTATGAGTCAGTCTAATAGTGTATGAGTTAATATCTAATTGTGGTTTGGATTTGCATTTTCCTGATAGTTAGCGATGTTGAAATTTTTTTTCATATACCTGTTGGCCCTTTGTATGTCTTCTCTTGAGAAATTCTTTCGACATCCCTTTAACCATTTCTTAATCAGATTATTTGTTGTTCGCTATTGAGTTTCTTATGTATTTTAGATATTAACCCATTTTGAGATGTATTGTTTGCAAATATTTTCTCCCATTTCATAGGTTGCCTCTTCACTCCATGATTGTTTCCCTTGCTGTGAAGAAGCTTCTTAGTTTGATGCAATCCTATTTTTCTACTTTTACTCTTGTTGCCTTTGCTTTTGGGGTTATAGTAAAAAAGCATTGCCCAGATTAATGTAAAAAAAGCTTTTTCCCTATGTTTTTTTCTACTAATTTTACAGTTTCAGGTCTTATGTTTAAATCTTTAATCAATTTTGAGTTGATTTTTGTATATAGGGTAAAACAAGAATCAAGTTTTTTTCTTCTGCTGCATTAAGATGTTCAGTTTTCCCAGCAACACTTATTGAAGTGATTATCCTTTCCCCATTGTGTGTTCTTGGGACACTTTAATTGATCACATATGTGTGGCTTTATTTCTGGGTTCTCTCTTTTGTTCCTTCAATCTATATATCTGTTTTTATGCCAGCATCAGGCTGTTTCGATTACTACAACATTGTAGTATATTTTGAAATTATCTTATTGGATACATATTTGCCTTTATTTGTATCCTGTTATTTTGTCACCTAACATTCTAGATTATGGAATTCCAAGGCCTCTTCCAAATAAATTCTATACTGATGAATATTACATATTATTTAACACAGAAAGGCAAGTCTTATCCAGTATTGTTTCGTATTACAAATATGCGTTCTGAAGTTAAAGAAAAAAAAACTATGAGGAGTGAGAAGTAGCTTAGTTCATCAATGGCAATTGGGGGAGAAATTAAATAAATGAAATACTTTGAGTGTCCATTTGTCCATTTAAATTCTTTTTCTTTTATTTATCCCCCAAAAGAGTAGAATTAACTGATTATGAGTATATTATCTTTCTCATATTATTTCTGTCTGTAAAGTGCCCAAAAAATGAACTGAGCAAAAAGGTGGATGGGATCATGAGAAATAAAAATAAGAATCAAAGGATTTACCTAACAGAGCTTGCATTATAAGAGTCATTACATTAACAATCTTAGCAATTTCAATGACACAACTGTCTTCAAGATGTAGTGAGAGACTGAATACCCCAAACAAAAAAAATTACAGAATTTTTGCAGAAAATAAAAGAAGTTTCTAGAAAACTTCTGTAGAGTACTTCATAGAACCCTAAAAAATTCAGTGTACTACAAGTAGTTTGAATAGGTTCAGTAATTTTGCCAATTATGCAACACATTTTTAAAATTATTACAATTTTTTGTGTTTCAAGTAACTGAGCTAAACAAGATACTTGTCTATATAAAGCAGTAAGTTACTGTAAAACTTAGATTTCAGTGTTCTCAAAGGATCGGAAACTATAATAAATTTGATCATCCATGTGGAATAAGGCCTACGTCTATCAGGAAATCAATTAACCTAATCAGTTGAGCGAAATAATAATGTTGTTTTCACTCGGGTATTTTTTCCCATTCGATGTGCTTCTATCAAGAGTGTTCTGAGTACAGATATACAATACTCAACAAGAGGGAACATTGGAAATTATAAGACATGAAATGAAATGAAATAGACTCATAGACCCTAAGATCATTTTATGCATATGGTAGGCATTTAATAAGTGACTGTTAATTGATTTAATGAATCCATGTAATATAAGAATACATTTTGTATTTTGTTAATTTGAAATAGAATAGGTTAAACCTCAAGGAACAATATTTCTTTGGCTGAATTAAAAATTCTAATTAACATTAATTTAAACCATCAAGTTTGTAATATATCAGAACACAAAAAATGAAAACATGATTACCCCTGGATTAGAATTCATGAAGTTGCCATTTTTGTTATTTCAAAGTATGCGAAAGATATTTTCTAACATGGAAAGACTATTTGTAATATTTAATATCAAGGCAAAGTTAATTCAGTTAGAGTGAAAGTATTTGAAATTTTTACAATGTTGCCATGTTATTAGGTGGGTTACATAAAAAGAAAGGCACATATATTAAATGAAGGTTTTAGACATCAAATGAAGTCAAATTATTTTTCCCGTCATTGGGGGGAATAAGAAATAAAGAATCAAATGTTGGAAAAGGAAGTGAATTACAACACTTACGATGATGAAAATATGTTTGATAAAACTTTTAAAAACATTATGATGTAATGGTTGGGTGTGGTGGTTCATGCCTAAAATCCCAGCACTTTGGGAGGCCGAGATGGGAGGATCATTTGAGGTCAGGAGTTTGAGACCAGCCTGGCCAACATGGTGAAACCCAGTCTCTACTAAAAATAGAAAAATTAGCTGGGCATGGTGGCATGCACCTGTAATCCCAACCACTCAGGAGGCTGAGGCAGGAGAATTGCTTGAACCTGGGAGGTGGAGGTTGCAGTGAACTGAGATTGCACCATTGCACTCCAGGTTGGGCGACAGAGCTGGACCCAGTCTCAAAACAAACAAACAAACAATATGATGTATTAATATAGCTAAATAACATGCTGGCAGTTTGCCAAACATGATGTTCTCTTTCACACTTGGTCCCCTCTATACATGTTGTTTCCTTGGCCTGGTTCCCTTTCCTCTTTTCTGCTGATATATAGCTTTTCATGTTAGAAGGCTCAGTTTACTTCACCACTTTTGTGATAATTTTTCCAACTGTTCAAGGCACAATTATTGTCAGTTTTGCTATAATGCCTGTATTGAAAAAGTAAATTTGTTCTAAAGGAATTGATATAAAGAAAAAAATTAAGGTTGCTTATGCATGATTTCCTCCATGAGAAACATAGGGGGAATGCAAAAAAACTGCACCAGCTGTGTCCAAGCTAAGTGGAGATACACAAAATGTACCCTAATCCACACATACCACAAACATGCACCAGCTCTCTCCATTCACTGGGTGTTTTATAAGCCACACCTATCTGCACCTAATACAACCTTTCCTCTGATTTCAGCTCACCGTCCTCCTACTTCCTAATAATTCACAAGCTGCAACCCTTTTAATACTCACTTCCAAAAGCAAACCAGATTTTATGGTAAAAATACCCACATTATTGTATCATTTATGTGTTTCTTAACTATTCACACACACACAAACACTGTTATTTTCATTAGATTCTTATTTTTAAAAATATGGCAGTGACAAAATTTTTGAATGCTGAACTCCAAGCCCATTTTATCATTAGCCCTGTGTTTTTTAAATTGTGTAATTCTACATGGTGTGATAATTTTTCAGGAACATGTATGTCATATTTATAACAGAACTGACTATACTACCATTAGTAACTTCTGTGATTCAGTAGTACTTAGCATATTGAGTTGCATTTACTTGTATACTTACCTATTTTCTCCACTAGAATGTGCAAATGTCCTAAATTGGGAGAGAATCAGGTACTAGAAAGGAGCTGAATAGTGCTGAGGAGGGTGGTGGAATGAGGGCTGGTAGTGGAGATGATGGTGGGGGTTGGGTAAAGAGCAGGAAGGGAACTAGGATGAAGACTAGTGCAGTAGCCTCACCTGGTGGCATAGAGTTGATGGGTTACAATGGGTAGAGAAAAAAGTAGACTGTATCTTCTCTCTGAGCTACAATCAATCAATCAATCAATCAATTGACCACTCAAACCCACTGATTTCACCTCACAGCTGCTCTTCTGTTTCTTTCCTTCTCCCCTGTTATGGACTCAATGTTTGTGTCTCAATACATTCCCATGTCAAAACCCCAGCCTCCAATGTGATTGTATTTGGAAATGGGGCCTTTGGGAGGTAATGAGTTAGACGAGGTCATGAGGGTAGACTCCTCATAATAGGATTAGTGCCTTCATAAGGAAAGACACCAGAGAGCTTGCTCTCTCTTTGCTCCCACAAAGAAGTCACATGAGCACACAGCAAGATGGCGACTGCCTACCAGCTGAGAGGAGGCCTCAGGTAAAACTTGCTTTGCCAGCCCCTGGATGATTGATTTCTCTACCTCCTAAACTGTGCAAAAAATAAATTGCTGTTGCTTAAACTTCCCAATCTATGACAATTTGACAGGGCAGCCTGAACTAATACATCCTCATAAATACAAACTGTACCCTGACATGTATGTAAGGTATGCATATATGCCATGTATGGCCTTTCAAAGTCTTGATTGACTTCTCTCACCTACAGAAAAAAGTTTGGGTGTCTTAAAATGTCATGCCAATTCTTGCGTGATTTGAACTCTGCATACCTTTCCAGCCTCAGGTCTTCTCAGTTCTGACCTTTCAAATACCAACTTCTTTGTAGTTCCTTGAACACAGATAGTGTTTTCTCATCAATGCTTTTGTCCACACAAATTCATTGCTTAGGATGTCATTTCTCTTCATCTTCAAATGCAATCTTCTAATTTCTTTAATATGGAGCTCAATCAAAAACTTTTCCAGAAAGCTTTACCTCAGGCTAGTCGGTGCTTTCATAATTCCCACTGAGTCTCCTTATCATTGCCTTGGGCATATCTGTTTATATTTGATTATATGCTCCTTGAAGGCAGTGATCATCTTCCTCATCCTAATTCATAGTGGGTACTCAATAAATATTTATCAAATAAACATAAATGGTCAGCACAGTAACTTGGCACAAGTATCACGTATTCAGTAAATGACAATTACTATTATTATTTTATAATGTTGAAGTCTTTTTTGTGAAGTGGTTATTAACAACTCCATAAAAGGTTAGGATTCCAATGAAAAGATGTGTTTTCATTTGAAAACCTTCAGGGCTCAGTTGTGTCACGTTAGCAGTGAGTAGTGCTGAATTTGGTGTAATAGTTAATGATCTTATTTACGTCTTCCAAGCAATCCTCAGCAGCATTTTTTTACCATGCTCTGATCAAAAACATACCAGCTACAGCCAGGCATGGCTCAACGCCTGTAATCCCACCACTTTGGGAGGCTGAGGTGGGTGGATCACCTGAGGGATCGAGAGTTCCTGATCGGGAGTTCGAGATCAGTCTGGCTAATATAGTGAAACTTGGTCTCTACTTAATATACAGAATTCGCTGGGCATGGTGGCACATGCCTATAATCCCAGTAACTCAGGAGGATGTGGCAGGAGAATCGCTTGAAACCAGGAGGCGGAGGTTGCAGTGAACCGGGATCGTGCCACTGCACTCCAGCCTGGGTGACAGAGTGAGACTCAGTCTCAAAACCAAAACCAAAACCAAAAACAAAACAATAAAACAAAAAAACCCAGCTTCTACACAAAAGCTTCTAATCTCAGCCCCAGTGCTGTTTAGATGTAGTTGTGCTAACCATGCAAATCTGGTATCTTTCAACATCCATTGAACAAGTATGAATCTTATATGCACCCAATACAGGAGCACCCAGATTCATAAAGCAAGTCCTTAGAGACCTACAAATAGACTTAGACTCCCACACTATAATAATGGGAGACTTTAACACCCCACTGTCAACATTAGACAGACCAACGAGACAGAAAGTTAACAAAGATATCCAGGAATTGAACTCAGCTCTGCACCAAGCAGACCTAATAGACATCTACAGAACTCTACACCCCAAATCAACAGAATATACATTCTTTTCAGCACCACACCACACCTATTCCAAAATTGACCACATAGTTGGAAGTAAAGCACTCGTTAGCAAATGTAAAATAACAGAAATTATAACAAACTGTCTCTCAGACCACAGTGCAATCAAACTAGAACTCAGGATTAAGAAACTCACTCAAAACCACTCAACTACATGGAAACTGAAAAACCTGCTCCTGAATGACTACTGGGTACATAACAAAATGAAGGCAGAAATAAAGATGGTCTTTGAAATCAACGAGAACAGAGACACAACATACCAGAATCTCTGGGACACATTCAAAGCAGTGTGTAGAGGGAAATTTATAGCACTAAATGCCCACAGGAGAAAGCAGGAAAGATCTAAAATTGACACCCTAACATCACAATTAAAAGACTAGAGAAGCAAGAGCAAACACATTCAAAAGCTAGCAGAAGGCAAGAAATAACTAAGGTCAGAGCAGAACTGAAGGAAATAGAGACAAAAAAAAAAAAAACATCAAAAAATCAATGAATCCAGGAGCTGGTTTTTTGAAAGGATCAACAAAATTGATAGACCACTAGCAAGACTAATAAAGAAGAAAAGAGAGACGAATCAAATAGACGCAATAAAAACTGATAAAGGGGATACCACCACTGATCCCACAGAAATACAAAATACCATCAGAGAATACTATAAACACCTCTACGCAAATAAACTAGAAAATCTAGAAGAAATGAATGAATTCCTCGACAAATACACTCTCCCAAGACTAAACCAGGAAGAAGTTGAATCTCTGAATAGACCAATAACAGGCTCTGAAATTGAGGCAATAATTAATAGCCTACCAACTAAAAAACGTCCAGGACCAGACGGATTCGCCGCCGAATCCTACCAGAGGTAAAAGGAGGAGCTAGTACCATGCCTTCTGAAACTATTCCAATCAATAGAAAAAGAAGGAATCCTCCCTAACTCATTTTATGAGGCCAGCATCATCCTGATACCAAAGCCTGGCAGAGACACAACAAAAAAAGGGAATTTTAGACCAACATCCCTGATGAACATTGATGCAAAAATCCTCAATACAATAATGGCAAACCAAATCCAGCAGCACATCAAAAAGCTTATCCACCATGATCAAGTGGGCTTCATCCCTGGGATGCAAGGCTGGTTCAACATATGCAAATCAATAAACGTAATCCAGCATATAAACAGAACCAAAGACAAAAGCCACATGATCATCTCAATGGATGCAGAAAAGGCCTTTGACAAAATTCAACAGCCCTTCATGCTAAAAACTCTCAATAAATTGGGTATTGATGGGACGTATCTCAAAATAATAAGAGCTATCTATGACAAACCCACAGCTAATATCATACTGAATGGGCAAAAACTGGAAGCATTCCCTTTGAAAACTGGCACAAGACAGGGATGCCCTCTCTCACCACTCTGATTCAACATAGTGTTGGAAGTTCTGGCCAGGGCAATCAGGCAGAAGAAGGAAGTAAAGGGTATTCAATTAGGAAAAGAGGAAGTCAAATTGTCCCTGTTTGCAGATGACATGATTGTACATTTAGAAAACCCCATTGTCTCAGCCCAAACTCTCCTTAAGCTGATAAACAACTGCGGCAAACTGTTAGGATACAAAAATCAATGTGCAAAAATCACAAGCATTCCTATACACCAATAACAGAGAGTCAAATCATGAGTGAACTCCCATTCACAATTGCTTCAAAGAGAATAAAATACCTAGGAATCCAATTTACAAGGGATGTGAAGGACCTCTTCAAGGAGAACTACAAACCACTGCTCAACAAAATAAAAGAGGACACAAGCAAATGGAAGTGCATTCCATGCTCATGGATAGGAAGAATCAATACAGTGAAAATGGCCATACTGCCCAAGGTAATTTATAGATTCAATGCCATCCCCATCAAGCTACCAATAACTTTCTTCACAGAATTGGAAAAAACTACTTTAAAGTTCATATGGAACCAAAAAAGAGCCCACATTGCCAAGATAATCCTAAGCAAAAAGACCAAAGCTGGAGACATCACGCTACCTGACTTCAAACTATACTACAAGGCTACAGTAACCAAAACACCATGGTACTGGTACCAAAACAGAGATATAGACCAATGGAACAGAACACAGCCCATAGAAATAATGCCATATATCTACCACTATCTGATCTTTGACAAACCTGATAAAATCAAGAAATGGGGAAAGGATTCCCTATTTAATAAATGGTGCTGGGAAAACTGGCTAGCCATATGTAGAAAGCTGAAACTGGATCCCTTCCTTACACCTTATACAAAAATTAATTCAAGATGGATTAAAGACTTAAATGTTAGACCTAAAACCATAAAAACCCTAGAAGAAAACCTAGGCAATACCATTCAGGACATAGGCATGGGCAAGAACTTCATGTCTAAAACGCCAAAAGCAATGGCAACAAAAGCCAAAATTGACAAATGGGATCTAATGAAACTAAAGAGCTTCTGCACAGCAAAAGAAACTACCATCAGAGTGAACAAGCAACCTATAGAATGGGAGAAAATTTTTGCAACCTACTTATCTGACGAAGGGCTAATTTGCAAGAAAAAACAAACAACCCCATCAACAAGTGGGCGAAGGATATGAACAGACACTTCTCAAAAGAAGACATTTATGCAGCCAAAAAACACATGAAAAAATGCTCACCATCACTGGCCATCAGAGAAATGCAAATCAAAACCACAATGAGATACCATCTCACACCAGTTAGAATGGCAGTCATTAAAAAGTCAGGAAACAACAAGTGCTGGAGAGGATGTGGAGAAATAGGAACACTTTTAAACTGTTTTGGGACTATAAACTGGTTCAATCATTGTGGAAGTCAGTGTGGCGATTCCTCAGGGATCTAGTACTAGAAATACCATTTGACCCAGCCATCCCATTACTGGGTATATACCAAAAGGATTAAAAATCATGCTGCTATAAAGACACATGCACACGTATGTTTATTGGGGCACTATTCACAATAGCAAAGACTTGGAACCAAGCCAAATGTCCAACAATGATAGACTGGATTAAGAAAATGTGGCACATATACACCACGGAATACTATGCAGCCATAAAAAATGATGAGTTTATGACCATTGTAGGAACATGGATGAAGCTCAAAACCGTCATTCTCAGCAAACTATCGCAAGGACAAAAAACCAAACACCGCATGTTCTCACTCATAGGTGGGAATTGAACAATGAGAACACATGGACACAGGAAGGGAACATCACACACCGGGGCCTGTTGTGGGGTGGGGGGAGTGGGGAGGGATAGCATTAGGAGACATATATACCTAAGATTAAATGATGAGTTAATGGGTGCAGCACACCAACATGGCACATGTATATACATGTAACAAACCTGCACATTGTACACATTTACCCTAAAACTTAAAGTATAATTTAAAAAAAAAAAGAAAAAAAATAAAGATGTGAGTCTGACCCTCTAGATCAGGTAAACTAAATTCAATCTTTCTATCCAATTTCCCTGGCTTCATCAGTGCTGAATCCAAAGTATCAGGTCTGTTAGTGGCCATCAGCACTTAATATTGCCTTGAGGGTCAAAGCCATCCAACTGATGAATTAGTTCCCACATTTTTCTCTGTACTTCATTGTCACCTCCAGCACCATCATCAAACTGAGCTCTTCCAATAGCATCAGTTTCATCAAAGAAGATAAGGCAGGCGTTTCTTGTTCTGGCCATTGGGAAGAGCTCATGAACCATTCCAGCCCCTTTGCAGATATATTTCTGTAAAAGTTAACATCCAATAACTCGATGAAGCAAGCATCAGTCCTATTTAGCAACCACCTAAGCACAGAGTGTCTTGCACCTAGTGGACCAAAGAGCACACTCTTGGGAGGCTCCACGCCAAGGTTAACAAATCTCTCTGGATGAAGTAGTGGGGTTTCAACTGCTTACAATGTCTCAATCTGTTCCCTACAGCCAACAACATCACTGTATATGACATCAGGTTTTTACTCCACCGGCATCATGGTAATTGTTGGATCAATCTTAGAAAGTATGGGAATATGAATTTAATACTTGCATTCTTCCACATCAAATTTCATCCCTGCCTCAATGTCTGTAGATCACTGAGGTCTGCCATAAACTTAGCAATCTGCTCCACATTGACAATGTATTTTGAGTTCTCAGAATCAGCATTTACTATCTTTCTACACGTTGCAATCTGTAAACATTGTCCACCCTGGAGCATTTGCTTATTTGCAGCCAAATCCCAGAGTGCTGGTGGTGGCCAGGCTAGTGTCAGACTCTTTAACACTATTGAGATAATTAATTTTCTTAAGAAGTTGTTGAATGTCATTCTCAACCTGCTTAATCTGCCTAGAATAAGTGCTCTGACCACGATTTTTCAGCAAGGCAGTATCCTCTTCATTCAGAGCTCAAAAGTGTTTGTCATCCTTCTCATCCTTTTTGATTTTCCACTGATCAGCACTGAGGTAATCCAGCATTTTAAGAGATACCAGTGCTTCAGCTCCTTAGTGATTACACCGCCTTACTATTATTTCTTTTATGCACTGTTGCTAGTGAACTTTTAGCTTTCTGCAGGAAATGTGAAAGTAATAAAGAGACTCAAGAAAGAACTCCATGTTGAAATAGGTTTGTACAATTTTTCTGACCTTTTGCAGCCTCCTTTTAAATTCTTTATCATATGCTTGTTTGCATTAAAAAATGCTACACTTGGCTGGGCACAGTGGCTCTCGCCTGTAATCCTAGCACTTTGGGAGGCCGAGGCGGGTGGATCATTTTAGGTCAGGAGTTTGAAACCAGCCTGGCCAACATGGTGAAACCCTGTGTCTACTAAAAATATGAAAAAATTATCTGGGTGTGGTGGTGCATACCTAAAATCTCAGCTACTCGGGAGGCTGAGGCAGGAGAATCGCTTGAACCTGGGGTGTGGAGGTTGCAGTGAGCTGAGATCTCGCCACCGCACTCCAGCTTGGGTGACAAAGTGAGACTCCATCTCAAAAAAAAAAACCCAAAAAAACAACAAAAAAACTATACTTGCAGGGCAGAGGAGGTCATTTTTATAGGAAGTAATTCATAAAACTGACAATTTAGCTGTAGTAATCAAGAGTTGTCCATTCCCATATAGACAATGTTAAAAAAAAAAAGGGTGAAAAGCAAAGTGCTTTTGTATGACTTATGATATCGGTGGAATTTGAAATTTAGAACTAATGATTTTTTTTTCAGTTGGTTGGTAATTTAAGAGAAAAGTAATATCACTTGACTTCACTCTGAAGCACACATCCAGAAAAATCTATAGCTCTAGCACTCCAGAGAAGTTCAACCTCCTATAAATGAAGAAATAGAACGTGGTTTTATTTTCCATTTGTGCTGTACATAAGTTTATTTCTTGAAAAATGCTATCTGAGGTGAGTAAAGGGAAAGTAGCCTAGGCTAATAATTTAGACTAGAAGTACATGCATTGAAGGTACATTGAAAATGTCATAAAAAAGTCATTTCACGTGGGAGCTGGGTTAGCCATAGCTTTAAGAAGTTTTCTTTAAAAACAGCTTTACCTGAGAAAGCAGCTGAAATAACTGCATCTTTCATTTTCTTTTATTGCACAAAATATCAGTAAATACTGCTGGTTTTAAGCATTTTCTATTCAGAAGCAATCTTTATTCTTTTCTATTTCCAGTTTTATCACCAGTTTAAATTGTTAGATAGAAAATGTTATAGGTACACTTTTCTGATTCAAAAAAATCTCTGAAAAACACATGTTGTTGAGATCATTAAGAAATAGGCAAATTATTTAGTCTTGCTATTATAACATATCATTTCTTAGTAGGTAATCTATTCCTATTCCCATTTATACTTTTATTTCCTTTTAAGGTTATAAGTAGTACAATGACCAGGTTTAACTGTTTATATTATTTCCAATCTATACTTACTGCTATATGAAAATATCTGAACCATGTTATTCAAAATACATTTTACAAACATAATAATTTTAACTTTTTATTGGTCTATTTAATAAAAGGCTAATCAAGATCAAATTTTATTTTATCTGGGACATTGACAACTAGGGAAAAACAAGTTTAGCTTTGAAGGCTTAATAGATATAGCTCTGCCTTGATAAAATCTTTTGGCTCCTTCATTCCTTTAATTCTTCATTTCTTCCTTTAAAGTACAAGAGTGCATTACGGGCAGGGTGGCTCATGCCTGTAATCCCAGTACTTTGGGAGGCCCAAGAGGGTGGATCATGAGGTCGGGAGTTTGAGACCAGCCTGGCCAATATGGTGAAACTCCGTCCATACTAAAAATACAAAAATTAGCCAGGTGTGGTGGCATGTGCCTGTAGTCCCAGCTACTTGGGAGGCTGAGCAGAAGAATTGCTTGAACCTGGGAGGCGGAGGTTGCAGTGAGCTGAGATCAGGCCACTGCATTCCAGCCTGGGTGACAAAGCGAGACTCCGTCTCAAAAAAAGAAAAAAAAGTCTTTTAATATGTAATCAAGCCCAAGCAATAAAAAATATTTTGAAAGGATTATAACTTGTGCATTCATTTCTATGTTTCCCCATAACTCCAAGCACTGAAAGGCCTTAATAATCATTTAGTTGAGGCTTAATGATGGCATAACCAGCTATTATATAGCTTCTTGAAATCCAGAAGGCTATTTTAGGATTGGGTGGGGACCTTAAATGGTCATTTGCTATTAAGCACGATCACACTAAAATTCTGGAGACAGATTCAGTTATCTCATGGACTCATTGTGAAATCAGTTTGCTCACATAACTAAATGCTAACTGGGACATGGGATTTGGGAGCACACTGGGAATGTTAGGACATGGTTTTGATTGCAACATTCTCATAAACTATCTATAGGAAAAAAGGGGTTATGCCTACAATCAAGCTTTGTATATTTGCATGCAAGCCACAAACTAAGACCTATTTCTGCTGTATGGACATCTGCAAAATCTCAGGGACTATTTGGAGAAAGGAATAAGCTGCATTTCTGATATAGTCATAGTATAAGCAACCCAAATTGGCCATCCATATCTCTACATTAGTGATTCCTGGTTTTTGCAATTGCAATTACTTGGATCAGAAAAAATCCAAAGAGAAAATATTCTTTCATGTAAGGACATTTATAAAATATTATTGCTCATCATTTCATTTATTTATTTATTTTCCCATTTTTTCCAGCCTTGTTGAGGTATACTTGACAAATAACAGTTGGATATATTCAAGATATACAGTGTAATGATTTGACATACACATGAATTGTGAAATGATTGCCACATTACACTAATTAACACATCAATTGCCTTGCAGTTCTCTTTTTAGTTAAGATTCACCAATTCATGTGCTCTTTTTGTTGGTGACCAATAATATTTTCCCCCTTTTTATTTGTACAAATCTATGCAGTACACGTGCAATTTTGTTACATGCATAGATTGTATAGGGGTAAAGTCAGGGCTTTTAGAGCACCCATCACCTGAGTAATATACATGGTGGAGAAGATGATCTAATATCTATGAACTATGGTGAAAAGCCAAGGAGAATATCTACAGAAAAGGGGGAACTCAAAAAGACAAACTTTTTGGATGTGACCAAACACATAAACCAGTAAGGAATTCTGCAGGGAAACAAAGTTGGCCTTTCAGAGAAAAAGAGATGTTTCAATTTGATAATATTTGTATGAGCATGAAAATCATCAAATACTGGTTACCTAAGTCAAAAATCAACTCCTAAAATTTCATTTTATAATTCAGTTTTGAAAATATTCCTCAAGTATAAACTAATTTTTATCTTTTTGAAGTAAATTTTAAACTAATATTTGGGGAATTAGGTCTATTCCATTCAGTTCGCCTATCTCCTATTTAAGGAGCCGTTTGTAAGCCTCTATTAAGTCAAATTTCTTAAAAACATCAGTAGAAAAGTAACAGAATTGGTGGGCTGGTTATACCTTAATACATACTTTTGAAAAAAGAGATTCTTCAAATAATCTCAAAACCACCCAAGTCATCCAAAGTTACATTGTAATTTAAGGAATAAGAACATTTAATAAGCATATTTTAAAAGTTTAGTGAAAAATTCAAGTTTATATTCAACTTAAATATTTATTTGCTAAGCCTTCAGAAAAAAATGTATTTCTCAAACAGCATGGAATTGGAAATACGATAAATCTTATTTGTTATGGGTTTTATGGTTTAAAAACCTTCAATTTAACAAGTTACAAACATAATTACATTTTTAAGAACTCAGAGCTACTTAACAGTAGATAGCAGTAAATTTTAAGTCTTCCTTTTTTTTTTACATCTGCACTATTGGCATATATCTTCTTATAATCAAATTTTAAATAAACATAAGTAAGAATAAATCCAAGAAACAACTTTAACTCAAACTGTGCTTACTTTGTATACAATTTGGTTTCAAAAATATAAGAAATGTACCTTCTTCTAAGTGTTCTGTAATCTTGGATTTCATGTGTAATAACCTAGTAAGCAAGTAATGACTGCACTAAGAGCTAAAAAGGAAATTTTATCAAATTTTATTGAGTATTCTCCATATGCTAAAAATATGCTAAGAATAAAAGACAAATGGTGCTGTCCACCTGGATTATACAGCCTTGATGAGATAATGATAAAAAGAATTACCTTTGAAGTACTTTTAAAGTACTGTGTAATCATCCAGAGTGTACATCTTGGCCTTTGGAAGGAGTAGGAAGAGCCAGAGATAACTACAAAAGAATGCTGTGTTTAGAGTAATGTTGAAAGATGGGGCAGTCACAGCCAATATCATACTAAATGGGCAAAAGCTGGAAGCATTCCCCTTGAAAACTAGCACCAGACAAGGATGCCCTCTCTCACCATTTCTATTCAATATAATATTGGAAGTTCTGGCCAGGGCAATCAGGCAAGAGAAAGAAATAAAGGCATTCAAATACAAAGAGAGGAAGTTAAACTATCCCTGTTTGCAGAAGACATGGTCCTATATCTAGAAAACCCCACCATCTCAGCCCAAAAGCTTCTTAAGCTAATAAGCAACTTCAGCAAAGTCTCAGGATACAAAATCAATGTGAAAAAATTACTAGCATTCTTATACACCAACAACAGTCAAGCCAAGAGCCAAATACGGAATGAACTCCCATTCACAATTGTCACAAAAAGGATAAAATACTTAGGAATACAGCTAATTAGGAAAGTGAAAGATCTCTACAAAGTGAACTACAAACCACTGCTCAAAGAAATCAGAGATCACACAAATTAAAAAAAATTCCATATTCATGGACAGGAAGTATCAATATCATGAAAATAGCCATACTGCCCAAAGCAATTTGTAGATTCAATGCTGTTCACATTAAACTACCATTGCCATTCTTCACAGAATTAGAAAAAACTATTTTAAAATCCATATGAAACTAAAAGGGAACCTAAATTGTCAAGTCAATCCTAAACAAAAGAAACAAAACTGGAGGCGTTACACTACCCAACTTCAAACTATACTACAGGGCTAGACTAACCAAAGCAGCATGGTACTGGAAGAACAGACACATAGACCAATGGAACAGAATAGAGAACCCAGAAATAAGACTGTGCACCTACAATTATCTGATCTTTGACAAACCTGACAAAAGCCAGCAATGGGGAAAGGATTCCCTATTCAATAAATTGTTCTGGGATAACAGGCTAGCCATATGCAGAAGATTAAAACTGGACCCCTTCCTTACATCATATACAAAAATCAACTCAAGATGGATTTTAAATGTAAAATGTAAAGTAAAACCCAAATCTATAAAAATCCTGGAAGACAACCTAGGCAATAGCATTCAAGATATAGGTACGAGCAAAAATTGCATGACAAAGACACCCAAAGCAATTGCAACAAAAGCAAAAATTGAAAAAATGAGATTTAATTAAACTGAAGAGCTTCAGCACAGCAAAATAAACTACCAACAGAGTAAACAGACAACCTAAAGAATGGGAGAAAATTTTTGCAGTTTACCCATCTGACAAAGGTCTAATATTCAGCATCTACAAGGAACTTAAACACATTTACAATAAAACAAACAACCCCATTAAAAAGTAGGCAAATAACATGAACAGACATTTTTCAAAAGAAGACATACATGTGGCCACCAAGCATATGAAAAAAAGCTTAACATCACTGATCATTAAATGCAAATCAAAATCACAATGAGATACCATCTAACACCAGTCAGAATAACTACTATTAAAAAGTCAAAAAATAATAAATGCTGGCAAGGTTGTGGAGAAAAAGGAACACTTATACACTGTTGGTAAGACTGTAAATTAGTTCAGCCTTTGTGGAAGACAGTGTAGATTCTCTGCAGATTTGACTAGTGCAATTACATGAACAGATTTACAGAAACTGGAGCTTTTTGGTTGATATGGTTTGGTTGTGTCCTCACCCAAATCTCCTCTTGAACTGTAGCTCCCACAATCCCCACATGTCATGGGAGGGACCTGGTGGGAGGTAACTGCATCATGGGGGCAGGTTTTCCTGTGCTGTTCTCATGATAGTGAATAAGTCTCATGAGATCTGAAGGTTTTATAAAGGGCACTTCCCCTGTACATGTTCTCTTGCCTGCCACCATGTAAGATGTGCCCTTGCTCCTCCTTTGCCTTCTGCCATGATTATAAGACCTCCCCAGTCTTGTGGAACTGTGAGTCCATTAAATCTCTTTTTCTTTATAAATTACCCAGTCTTGGGTATTTCTTCATAGCAATATGAAAATGGACTAATACAGTAAATTAGTACGAAGTAATGGGGTGCTGCTGTAAAGATACCCAAAAATGTTGAAGTTACTTTGGAACTGGGTAACAGGCAGAGGTTGGAACAGTTGGAGGACTCAGAAGAAGACAGGAAAACGTGGGAAAGTTTGGAACTTCCTAAAAACTTGGAGGGCTCATAAGACAAGATGTGGGAAAGTTTGGAACTTCCTAGAGAATTGTTGAATGGCTTTGACCAAAATGCTGATAATGATATGGACAATAAAGTCCAGGCTGAGGTGGTATCTGATGGAGATGAGGAACTTGTTGGGAAATGGAGTAAAAGTGACTCCTGTTATGCTTTAGCAATGAGACTGGCAGCATTTGACCCTGCCCTAGAGACCTGTGAAACTTTGAACTTGAGAGAGATGATTTAGGGTATTTGGTGGAAGAAATTTCTACACAGAAAAGTATTAGAGATGTGACTTGGGTGTTCTTTAAAGCATTTAGTTTTATTCATTCACAAAGATATGGTTTGGAACATTTAAAATGTTTGGAATGTTTAAAAGGGAAGCAGAGCATAACAGTTTGGAAAATTTGCAGCCTGACAATGCAATAGAAAAGAAAAACCCATCTTCTGATTTTCTGAGGAGAAAATCAAGCTGGCTGCATAAATTTGCATAAGTAATGAGGAGTAAATGTTAACTGCCAAGACAATGGGGAAAATGTTTCCAGGGCATGTCAAAGACCTTCCAGCAGCCCCTCCCATCACAGGCCCAGAGGCCTAGAAGGAAAAAATGGTTTTGTGGGCTGGGCCCAGGCCCCCACTGCTGTGTGTAGCCTTGGTACTTGGTGCCCTGTGTCCCAGCTGCTCCAGCCTTGACTAAACTGTGCCAAGGTACAGCTCAGGTCAGGGCTTCAGAGGGTGGAAGCCCCAAGCTGTGGCAGCTTCCATGTGGTGTTGAGCCTGTGAGCGCACAGAAGTCAGGAATTGAAGTTTGGGAGCCTCTGCCTAGATTTCAGAGGATGTATGGAAACACGTGGATGTTCAGGCAGAAGTTTGCTGCAGGGATGGGGCCCTCATTGAGAACCTCTGACAGGGCAGTGTGGAAGGCAAATGTGGGGTTAGAGCTCCCTACGCCCACAGTCCCCACTGGGGCACTGCCTAGTGGAGCTGCAAGAAGAGGGCCCCCATCCTCCAGACCCCAGAATGGTAGATCCACCAACAGTTTACACTGTGCACCTGGAAAAGACACAGACACTCAATGCCAACCTATTACAGCAGCCAGCAGGGAGGGCTGTATCCTGCAAAGCCGCAGGGACAGAGCTGGCCAAGACTGTGGGAGCCCACCTCTTGCATCAGCATGACCTGGATGTGAGACATGGTGTCAAAGGATATCATTTTGGAGCTTTAAGATTTGACTGCCCTGCTGGATTTTGGACTTGCATAGGGCCTATAGACCCTTCGTTTTGGCCAGTTTCTCCCATTTGGAACAGGTGTATTTACCCAATGCCTGTACCCCCATTGTATATAGGAAGTAACTAACTTGCTTTTGATTTTACAGGCTCTAAACAGAAGGGACTGGCCTTGTCTCAGATGAGACTTTGAACTGTGGGACTTTGAGTTAATGATGAAATGAGTTAAGACTTTGGGTGACTGTTGGGAAGGCATGATTGGTTTTGAAATGTGAGGATATGACATTTGATAGGGGCCAGAGGCAGAATGATATGATTTGGCTCTGTCCTCACCCAAATCTCATCTTGAATTATAGCTCCCATAATCCCTAATGTGTCTTCAGAAGGACCTGGTGGGAGGCAATTGAATCATGGGGGTGGGCTTTCCCATGCTGTTCTCATGATAGTGATTAATGCTCACAAGATCTGGTGGTTTTATAAAGGGCAGTTCCCCTGCACACACACTCTTGCCTGCTGCCATGTAAAACATACCTTTGCTCCTCCTTCACCTTCCACCATGATTGTGAGGCCTTCCCAGCTATGTGGAAATATGAGTCCATTAAACCTCTTTTTCTTTATAAATTACACAGCCTTGGGTATTTCTTCATAGCCATGTGAAGAAGTACATAATACATTGGTGTAAGGCATTGTGAAATTTTTTACATAATTTTTATAATCATCACTTTGTTTGAGGGAGATCAGATGTCTGACATTTCTCTTTCTCAAGGGATAGTCAACAGAAATTGCTAATTTGTGTACAAGTATTGTGTTCAATATGAGTTGAATGTCCAGCAGAAAGAGTTGTGTAACTCCTCAAGTGGGAAAAGTATAAAAAACAACAAAAGAGCTTTGAAGTCCTTCATCTGTATTTTTAGGGAAAAAATATTAAAAGTGATCTTAGGCAGAAAGTCCATGACCAGGATCCCATTATCAGTGGGAAATTAGTGTAAGAGGTGGGAGGTTATTATTAGGTTTTTTTTTTCAGCAGGAAATAGTCAGAGAAGATGCCTTAAAATGAAGGAAAAAAAAGAGCCCTGTTTCAGAGGAACAAGCTCTCAAGAATTTTGATATAAAATAAGCAAGAATCAGCACCAATCCCCTTGGGGTTGTTTTGAGACTATATTAAGAAAGATGAACATAAAGAGAGAGTGAAAAGACTAGGAATCGGTTGAAATGCGCACTTGTAGTTTGCAAACTGCTCTATTTACAAAGAGATGCAAAATACTTGGTGTTTGACAGAAAATAAGTTATGCTTATTTTAATAAGTTGATAATTTTTTGAGAATTTTTCATTTACTTAGCTATGGTATGAATCTAGGGCAGGAGTTGGGACACACCTTCTCCATTAGTAATGGAAGTACACCACTGACTTGAGGTCTGGACTGTAAAAAGTGAATGGCCATCTTATATGATAGGGTGTTTTGAATCCTTGACATTTGATGTGGACAGACTTGATCAACAGCACGCTCAGCTCCATAATCTTAAGCAAATTAATGCAGGAACAGAAAACCAAATATCACATGCTCTCACTTATAAGTGGGAATTAAACACTGAGCACACATGGACATAAAGATGGGAACAACAGACACTGTGAACTAATAGAGTGGGGAGGGAGGAGGGAGGGGGGAGGGGGGAGGGAGAAGATGTGGGCTGAAAAACTAACTACTGGGGACTATGCTCACTACCTGGATGCAATATACCCATGTAACAAACCTGCACGGGTAACCCCTCTATCTAAAATAAAAGTTGAAATTTTAAAAAAAATGCTCAGAAGCACATGGGTGTTCCAAAATGGTAATTCCCAAATGGCCCTGCCCAAGCCCAGAGACTATTCATGATCACCTAGTGTCAACATTTAGTGAAAAGGGATGACTGCCGAATTACTTTGGTTTAACATACAGAGTCAAAGTGTACCCAGTGAGATGGACTGTCCAGGGGTGATCTGACAAAACCAACACTAGACTGAAAGTTGTGGCTGTGAATCTCAGTTATCTATTACTGTATTACACCATTTCAAAGGGTGGGACCAAGTTTTATTTTTCTATGTGTTTCTTGCAAGACACATGAACATAATAGGCCTTGATAATCATTGAGTAAATGATTACGAATGAATGAATAAATGGATGGATGGATGGATGGATGTGTTGTTGAACATTTAACCTCAATAGCTTTCCTGCCAATTATCTGACATTTACCAGTAAATTTCTTGGATACTTGATTGTCTACTTTTTGATTTCTTTATGTTTTGTGATTTTTAAAAAAAATCCTTTAATATCCTTCTCTGTCTTGTCTGGTTATTTCTGAGCTCTAACTACCCTACTTTGGTCTCACTCCATTATCATCCAAGCTCTAATAACAGTCATCATAACAAAATTATGTTGTCATATTTAAATCTTTCCTCACATCCACTCACCAGAATGACTGTTCTATTTGTACAGTGTCTCAGTAAGATATGCCTCTCTATTTAATGCCAACTGTGATTATTCAAGGTTAGATAATAACTTTATAAGTGACCTTGCTACACCAACAAACTGACTGAAAGTGTCTTCTCAGCATAATGTTGGAACTTCCACCCAGGCACTCTATACTCTAACCACCTGGATCTACTACCTTTCCACTTTTAAATCACTGTGTCTTTGTCTTTATTACAGCTGTTCTGTTTTAAATAATGCCCCAACTCCCTATCCCCTGTTACATACGTACACACACACCAAAGTTTTATTCCTTTAAGACCTTTATGAAAACTCACTGCATGACTGCTTCTCTTTTTCACTCAGGCAGAATTTATTACTTTCTTGTTCTGGGCTCCAACAATAGCATTCATCACTCTATTGAAATAACCTGAAGGACAATGTGAAATAAGGTTTTAATCCTGTTTGAATCCCTTAAAGCTAGCATAGTGACTATTCAGTAAGCATTTCCTGATTGTCATATACCTTGACAGACACAGAACCCCATGAAATGAAGTGGTAATTTATAAAACGATTGCCTGCTATTATCACACACCTTTTCATCATCAAAGGAGGTAAGCCATGGAGAAAGAGCCTGCAAACATATGCCTTAGAGGATTAAAAATAGTAATGAAAAAGAATTTTAAAAGGCTGTTGTCTCTATGGCATGATTTTCCTGCACACCACCATGCACTCCTCAGCCTATGTGGAATGCCCATTTTCTTGCTCATTCTCAGAAAAGCACTGCCATCCTCCCTAGGTTATATAACTCCAGGTAAGTTTTCAGATTGAGTCTCTAAACACCAACTTCCACTAAGTTACTTGTTGGGCTGACTGGTTCTCAGTGTAGATCAGGAATGGTATAAGATATGTTGGTTACATTTTATCATACCAGAAACAAGGAAGTTATCAATGATGACCGGGGTCAAGTCTAAAGTTCTCTGGAGCCAATCTGAAGTGGCTGTCATTGACCAAAGTTGGGATTATTCAGGGAAAAAAAATGTAATGGACTGAGGAGATTAATTTTTAAAAACATCAGTTCATAATGATAACAGGAAAAATCCTTCAGCAGTCTACTTTAACTGATATTCAAGTACCAACTCATCATTTTGAAAACTGATAAAGAAGCAAGCCTTTATCTTGATTTTCCTATACCCACTGTACTGCAGCATAACTAGTCAATCAGAGAAAGTTTCTCTTCATAGAAAATTATGGCAAATATATTAAGAAGGAGTAAAAGAAAATAACCACTTAAAGTTCTTGACAAAATACTGGATTTAGGGAATGAAAATAATGGTCCATAAAATCCAAAAAGACACTTAAAACAGGTAGCATGGGTCTCTTGATGGAAGTACTCAACATTACTGATGAAGTATTCCAGCCCATACTCGAACCTGAATATGAACAAGTCTCTAGATTTAGCTAACAGTTTACAGGAAATACAAGAGGCAAGGAGAAAAAAAAAGTAAAAATAAACAGAAGGTCAAAATAAGCAAAAAATCCATGGTCAAATTACCTGTTTTCTTCTGCAAATGAATTAAATGGCAAAACAGAAAAGAGAAAAAGGAACTTCTTCCTTTTGTTTTAAAAACCCATGTCCAGCTTTCACACTTTTACTTAACTTAAATTTACCCTCACAATGTTGCACTTCTCATTCAGGAATGTAATCACAGATTACTTACTTGTCTTTCCTAATTGATATAGCAGAAACAATGTCTTGTTAATTTTGTATTAGCAACTACCACCAGAGTGCCCAGCACACAGCTCATAATAGGTGCTCACTGAATGTTTGCAGAATAAATACATGAATAAACTCCAAGCACCATCAACTGGCCCTTTATCCCAATGTTATAATTCATTTTCTTCTTGCTAAATCTGGGAGTATGAAGCAAGAAGACTGCAGTGGAAGAAAGGTGGCACAGAAACGATTTCATTTGATCTCAGATAAAGGTGCTCTTTATGAGTATTTTCAGTATTTGTTACACATTAGTGCCTCCTGGGAAAATTTTTCAAATACATACGGTTGGTCCCATAACCAGACATTTTGATTTATTTGATTTTGAGTGGAACCCAGAAAAAGTATTTTTTGTAACTCCTCAGTTGGCACAAATGCGGGGCCAGGATAAATTGCTCTGTATCATTTTCAATGCCTTTCCATTCCACATGTCTCTCAAACTTTAACCTCCCATAAGTACAGAGTTCTTTGTTATACCTGCAGATTCTAGTGCAGAGCCTGGTTCACTGTTAAATATTTATCTTTGTGTGTGTGCCTGTATACATGTGTGTGCACATGCGTACTCATTTTCGTATGTATATTTTGTTCACATGAATAAATATGAAGGCCCTTTTTCAATAGAGCATCTTCACTATGGTCTCAGAAGTAAGAGACTCAGGTCATGAAGCCAATAACGAGCAAAATAGGCTAGTATTTCAGAGCAATGAAAAATATGTTATGGTGGTTAGAAATATACTTAAAGCTGACTCTTCATGCAAGAATAGAGCCAACCCTGGTTGGTAGAATCAAAGAGCTGTTATCTTTGTTTTACTGACAAAACATATACAGATCTAAAAGCATATCAATACCCGAACCATTAGGGGGACTGTTAGTTCTCTATGTGATAAGACCAATCTATATCCAGAAAATACAAGATAAAATAAACAAGTGGTCTAGTATTGTCTTTATTCTTTGTTGACAGATTTTTTTTACTATGATCTTTTATATTATGATATAAGAGAGATGAAAAATAGTTTAGATGGCTTAGTCAAGACTTGTGTTTGTGCTTGCTTTGGCAGCACATATACTAAAACTGAAGTGATACAGAGAAAAGTAGCATGGCCCCTGCACAAGGATTACATGCAAATTTGTGAAGTGTTCCGTATTTCTCCAGGAGTTGGATTTTGAAAAAAATTAATAAAATAGACTTCTAGCTAGCTAATAAAGAAGAAAAAAGAGAAGATTCAAATAAACACAATCAGAAATGATAAGGGGATATCACGACTAATGCCACAGAAATACAAACAACCATTAGAGAATACTATAAACACCTCTATGCACATAAACTAGAAAATCTAGAAGAAATGGATAAATTCCTGGACACATACACCCTCCCAAGACTGAAGCAGGAAGAAATTGAATCCCTGACTAGAACAATAATGAGTTCTGAAATTGTGCAGTAATAAGTAGCTATAAACAAAAAAACAGCACAGGACCAGACAAATACTACTAGAGTTACAAAGAAGAGCTGGTACCATTCCTACTGAAATTATTCCAAAAATTGAAAAGGAGGGACTCTTCCCTAACTCATTCTATGAGGCCAGAATCATCCTGATAAAAAAAAGCCCGGTAGAGATACAACAAAAAAATAAAACTTCAGGCCAATATTGTTGATGAAGATCAATGCAAAAATCCTCAACAAAATACTGGCAAACCAAATCCAGCCACACATCAAAAAGCTTAACCACCGCAATCAAAGAGACTTCATGCAAGTTTGGTTCAACATACACAAATAAATAAAAGTGATTCATCACATAAACAGGACTAAAGACAAAAACAACATGATTATCTCAATAGATGCAGAAAAAGCCTTCAATAAAATTCAACATCCCTTCATGTTAAAAACTCTTAGTAAACTAGGTATTGAAGGAACATACCTCAAAATAATAAGAGTCATATATGACAAACCCACAACCAATATCATACTCAACAGGCAAAAGCTGGAAGCATTCCCCTTGAAAACTGGCAAAAGACAAGGATGTCTTCTTTCACCACTTTTATTCAACATAGTATTGGAAGTTCTGGCCAGGGGAATCAGGCAAGAGAAAGAAATAAAGGCATTCAAGTAGAAACAGAGGAAGTCAAACCATCCCTGTTTGTAGATGACACGATCCTATATCTAGAAAACCCCATCGTCTCACCCTAAAAGCTTCTTAAGCTGATAAGCAACTTCAGCAAAGTCTTATATACAAAATCAATATTCAAAAATCACTAGCATTCAGATACACCAACAACTGTCAAGCCAAGAGCCTAATCAGGAATGAACTCCCATTCACAATTGCCACAAAAATAATAAAATACCTAGGAATGCAGCTAAGCAGGGAAGTGAAATATCTCCACAAGGAGAACCATAAACCTAAAAGACATCAGAGATCACACAAACAAATGGAAACACATTCCATGCTCATGGATAGGAAGAATCAATATCATGAAAATAGTCATACTGTCCAAGGGAATTTATAAATTCAATGCTATTCTCACTAAACTACCACTGATATTCTTCACAGAACTAGAAAAAACCTATTTTAAAATTCATATAGAACCAAAAAAAGAACCTGAATAGTCAAGGCAATCCAAAGCAAAAAAAAAAAAGGTAGAGGCATCACACTCACGCTACCTGACTTCAAACTATGCTATGGGGCTAGAGTAACCAAAGCAGCATGGTGCTGGTACAAAGACACAAAGACCAATGGAACATAATAGAGAACCCAGAAATAAGTCCACACACCTACAACCATCTGATCTTTGACAAACCTGACCAAAACAAGCAATGGGGAAAGGATTCTCTATTTAATAAATGGTGCTAAGATAACTGACTAGCCATATACAGAAGATTGAAACTGGACCCCTTCCTTACACCATACACAAAAATCAATTCAGGATGGATGAAAGACCTAAATGTAAAACCCCAAACTATAAAATCCCCAGAAGAAAACCTATGCAATAGAATTCAGGACATAGGCACAGCAAAGATTTCATGATGAAGATGCCAAAAGCAATTGCAACAAAAGCAAAAATTGAAAAATGGGAGCTAATTAAACTAAAGAGCTCTGCACAGCAAAGGAAACTATCATCAGAGTGAATGGACAGCCTAGAGAATGAGAGAACATTTTTGCAATCTACCCATCAGACAAAGGTCTAATATCCAGTGTCTACAAGGAACATAAACAATTTTACAATTAAAAAAACAACCCCATTAAAAAGTGGGCAAAGGACATGAACAGACACTTCTCAAAAGAATACATGCATGCAGCCAACAAACATGAAAAAAAGCTCAACGTCACTGATCATTACAGAAATGCAAATAAAGCCACAGTGAAATACCATCACACACCAGTCAGAATGGCTATTATTAAAAAGCCAAAAAGCAACAGATGCTGGTGAGGTTGTGGAGAAAAAGGAACACTTTTGTTGGTGGGAGTGTAAATTAGTTCAACCATTGTGGAAGACAGTGTGGCAATTCCTCAAAGACCTAGAGGCAGCATTCCCTCCAGCAATCTCATTACTGGGTATATACATAAAGGAATATACATCATTCTATTATAAAGATACATGCACACGTATGTTCACTGCAGCACTTTTCACAATAGCAAAGTCATGGAATCAACCAAAATGCCCACCAATTATAGACTGGATAAAGAAAATATAGTACATATATACCATGGAATAGTATGCAGCCATAAGAAAGAACAAGCTCATGTCCTTTGCAGGGACATGGATGGAGCTGGAATCCATTATCCTTGGCAAACTAACACAGGAACAGAAAACCAAACACCACATAGTCTCACTTATTAGTGGGAGCTGTACAATGAAAACACATGGACACAGGGAGGAGAGCAACCCACACTTGAGCCTGTTGGGGGGTGGGAGGAGGGAGAGCATCAGTAAGAATAGCTAGTGGATGCTGTGCTTAATCTGTAGGTGATGGGATGATCTGTGTAGCTAATCACCATGGCACACGTTTAACTATGTAACAAACCTGCATATCCTGCACATGTATCCCTGAACTTAAAAGTTCAAAATCCAAAAAGTAAATAAATAAAAATTATATATGCATTTTATATACTATTTTATATAAATATGTAGTAATAGATTAATTGTGGATGCCTATATATGATCTAAAACTATATTAAAATACATTTCCATAATTTGATCCAAAAAGATTTTTTTTTATTTTGAAAAGTTTCAAATATATACAAAAGTCAAGAGATTGGTATAATGATTACCACGTGTTCAACATCCAGTTTAAACAATTATAAGCTCAGACAGCCTTGTTTCACCTACTTTCCAACCTCGGATTATTTTGAACCAAATCTCAGACATTATCATAAGCCTCTCATCATGTGTATGTAAAGAATAAGATTTCTTTGTTTAAACAAAATCAAAATATTATATCACATCTAAAAACATTAAAATGATGTCTTAATTTCATAAAATCATTATTAAATTACCTTGATTATTCTCAAAATATTTTTCTTTATATGTTCTTCAAATACAGATCCAAATAAGATCTATAAACTGATCAAGGACCTAAAGCATATATTAGTGTGAATGTGTGGTAGAGTGCAAGAAGGGAAGTTTTCAGAAGCAAGGTAGGAAATGAAAGCACATTCCTTCCATGAAGCCCATGATAAGCCAGGTGAAAGAGTTTCAGCATTATCCTGAGAGCCGTGAGAGTCCACTGAAATACTTTAAAGATTGAGACATGAGCATATTTAAGAGGCAAAGAAATTGAATGAATATTAAGGGAGCTAGAAAAGAGGTCACACGTTGAATAGCTTTCAAACTTTTTTATGTATTGACTTTATTTTTCTGTGAGAACTAAATTTGGAGGTCTTTAAAGATTATGAGAAAAGCTACCTTAAATCTGGACAACTATAAGAAGTATGGGACCACAAGGAAAAAATAAACAGTAACAAAAATGTGACTATGACTAAGTAGAGCTGGCCCCAGCTCAAAGAAATGTGAAAAGGGGTTTTGCATAATTCCTTCTACACTGCCAGGCCAGTTTATCTGGGAAGAAAAGAGGCAAGAAGAAGAAATAAATAACCATACACTTAGGTGGAGCTTCCTTATCAAAAAGTATATGTAATGAAAGAAAACTGCTAGATGACGAGTTAGTAGGTGCAGCGCACCAGCATGGCACATGTATACATATGTAACTAACCTGCACAATGTGCACATGTACCCTAAAACTTAAAGTATAATAAAAAAATAAAATAAATAAAATAAAATGTAGCACCAGAAAAAGAAAATAAAACTATGTCAAAAAACTATTGCCATAAATTAAAGCCATGCCTATATCAAAATAATTCAGAGAATCTAGAAAGTAAACATTGATTAAATTCAATCAAAAAGAATGGAGATATTGTTACAATAATAAAAAGCACATTTGATTTGAAAGCCTAGTCATTAAGATAGTACTATACATACTGTATAATCAACAATAAAGATTTGTTATTGAAAATTTATACAGCAAAATTGGAAAAGAATGAAATAGCAGAATGAAATTGATTTATCAGAGGAGTGGGTGACTTTGACTCATATATCTTACTCTATTCTATGGTATATCACAGGGCAAAAATAGTAATAATTTATGGTCCCTCTATATATTAATAATAACGTGGGCCGGGCGCGGTGGCTCTTGTCTGTAATCCCAGCACTGTGGGAGGCCGAGGTGGGAGGATCACGAGGTCAGGAGATCGAGACCATCCTGGCTAACACGGTGAAACCCGTCTCTACTAAAAATACAAAAAATTAGCCGGGCATGGTGGCGGGCGCCTGTAGTCCCAGCTAGTCGGGAGACTGAGGCAGGAGAATGGCGTGAACCCGGGAGGCAGAGCTTGCAGAGAGCCGAGATTGCACCACTGCACTTCAGCCTGGGTGACAGAGGAAGACTCTGTCTCAAAAAATAAATAAATAAATAAAATAAACAAATAAAAATAATAATGTAAGACATTTTATATGTATATTAAGATACTAAATTCTACATCCTGAAAATAGAATACAAACTTTCTTTTCAAATTCTCTTGGGAATATATTCAAAATTTGTTCTATATGAAGTCTCAATAGTCTCAATATAACTTCAGTGAATTCTACATTTACACATAATTTATAACTTGCTTTTTGATAACAATATCAAAGTGGAAGTTAAATTTTAAAAATAGAATCCTCCTCAAAAGGTATCTTTAAGTTGAAAACCTTAAAACTGGGGAAAAGCAAAAACATTGAAGAATATCTAAATATAATAGTTAAAAAACATGAAAAACCACAATTTATGAAATATGGAAATAAAATATAAACTATGAAATGATTCACTGTAAGAAAGTTTATTGTCTTAAATGCTACACACTGAAATAGGAAAATATAAATTAAATGAATTATTAAATGTAAAAAGCAAAATAAATACCTCTAATGAGACAGAGGGGGAAAAGTTAACCAAGATTAAAGCAGAAATTAACAATATTTAGAAGGTACAAATAGAGAAAAGCTAATACAATTCAAGCATATGGTTATGTGAAAGAACTGATAACATAAACTACTTAATAAACTAATTAGGACACAAAAAGAGAAATAAAAAAGTAATATAAATGAGATATATCATTATTGAGAAAATTCAAATAACTCTCAATTCTCAACTTTATGTACATAAATTTGAAAATTTAGAACAAATATCTTTTCTTCAAAAGGGTTATTATATCCAAACAGGCCAACTGTAGTAGAATAAATTGAGAAAATTGTAAAGTGCCATGCCTATATCACTTCAAATGTAACCACCTACAAAATATTCGTGGAATACATACTTCTACTATTCTTCAAAGTGTTATTCTATTTTTCTCTCCCTATTGGTAACCATTGTAAATCAGAATAATATACTTAAACCTCTATTTCTTGTCCTATTCATATAGACAGTATTTACTGATTTCTAACTTTATCTTTTAATGATATTAGTAATCCTACTCTTTCACTCCTTTTCACCTTCAACTTCAAAATATTGATTATCTATAATTTTAAATTTTGATTAATATGGGGATCATATGCATTCATTTATAGCCTTGTAGTCACAAATCTTCCAAATTTCAACAGGTTGAATATAAATGGCAAAAGCAATACATGATATTTATATTATTGTGACTAGGTAAAGCCACATGATCATATTTCCTTTCTAGCAGTTTGCCCTGAGCCTCCACCCACTCCTAGTCCACTATCACATATTTTATAGCCTTTCTTTTATTTTCTTGTATTTGCTGCCTCTCTGTCAAGTTCTTCTGATATCTTAAGCTTATTATTAAATTGCTTAGGTCCCCTTTAAGGAAGAGCCTGCCTCAGCAGCTTTTAGTGCTGCAACAAGCTACCTTTCTTTATCAAACAGCCTTTTCTGATTGCCTTCCATTGACCAAAGGCTCACTCTTCAGGGGTGGCCCTCATCTGATGTCTGATCCAGGGAGGGGTACAATGGCTCTCTCACATTTGGCCTAATGGGGAACACCGCAGCCAGACCCTATCAACTCCAGAATTTCCTCTGGGTCAGCTTAAGTGGTTGATCAACAGCTTACGGTGTTGATGCCACATCACAGTTCCACTTCTCTCTCTGCCTGCTGCTGCTTCCCCACACCCCTTTTTAAAAGGTGTTGATCCCTTCACAGTTTCTAATAAACATTCTACAATCTTATTTCCATCTCAGTGTCTGTTTCCTGGAGAATCCACTCTGCAACAATGCTGTTTTAGTCTAACTAGCTCCTTGGTCAGTAACCTGGAAATATGCCATTAAACATTATGCCTATACAGCCTGAAACCACTAGCACTGAAGAAAAATCTATCCCACTTGTAGTAAGCTGTCTTCCCTGGAAACAAGTCAGAGTCAACTTAGCAATGCTCCTTTCAGTTTTTTGTTTGTTTGTTTGTTTGTTTGTTTGTTTTTTCTATTAGAGAGCCCTTGTGTTTTCACGGCAGCCATATCCAGCCGCAAACTGAGACAAAAGGCAAAAGGAGAATTTGGCTTAATATGAGACTGAGATGTAGTTCCCTCCTTTTTCCCTATCCCAATTCCTCTTTCAATAAATCCCCTCTTCTCTCAACACCATATATGACAAATTCTAGCCACAGAGTATCAACCTGGGTTTTTCTTTTACTTCGCTTTTCCTTATTTATATATTTGTATAAGTGTAAGCTCATATACGAAGAGGCTTCATCTCCAAGCAGAGAGACCATCAGCTCTGGATTGTCAGTTTTCCACTCAGGCTATCTGTCTATCCATCATCTTACACAAACTGTTGGAACCGCGTTCTATGGGATCACTAGTACTGATGACTCAGTTGTTCCTCAGCACACTTACTGCTGTTTCTAAAACTACAGAGTTTATCCACAATTTCCTATGCATACACCTTTCTAACTTTAAGAGGGAGATACAATTCATAAATTTAAAAAGATGTATCAACTGAAGAATGATAAAGTTCATAAATTTGGAAAGGAGAGCTTTACTTTTAATAAAGGTTGCAGCCTGCAGCGTAGCCATTCTGAGAGGCCAGGAAGTGTAACCTCCATCCAGAAGCCAGAAACACACTTTTTGAGGGTCAGAAGAATATGACAGGGATTCATGTTGAATAGACTGGCCAAATACACATATCCAATAAACTATAGGAAGAGTCATGAATATTTATAAGTAGAGAAATGTGGGCATGTGCAGTTGAGTTTCATGTCTCTCTATGGGACCCATGTTCCAAAAATGGGTTAGCATAATTCGAGGATACAGTTTTCAGCCCTGTGGTGTCAAAAGGTGAAGCAAGGGACATGAAAACTTTCATTGCACATGGGAGATGGTGTCCAACCTCCCATCCTGTCATTGCTGGGAACTCAACTTCCAAGCTTTCCCTGAGATCCCCTTGACCAAGACAGAATCCATTCAGTCAGTTGACAGGCTTAGGATTTCATTTTTATTTCTCATAGGTATACTTAACAAAGTAAAAGGACAGCAATCTATATCAGACGGTGAACTCTCTCCTGAAATCCTCCCTCCTCCAGCCCACTGATTGACTTGGTGGAATCTACTCCAATCAGGACTGACAGCTCTGTAGCCCTGTTGCAACATCTCATCTAGAGCTAGGTCCACAATTTCCTGGATCTCCCATCTTCTTTCTTGATTTATCCCCCCAGTTTTAGAGAAGACTTCCTCAAGTGGCCTCTTTGCACTTCTATTAGAGTGTTCTTTCTCTGATCTGTTTTTTCACTAGACTTTCTTCCACCAAAGTTTCATCTTGTAGGAATCTATTGAAGGTATTCATCTGCAGATGGATGCTTTCCTATTCTCTTTGAACTTGGTAACGTATATCTAGAAAGCCCCTTTACTGATGCACTGTTTGAGGAGAAAGGTATGCACATGAGTGCTTTCTGTCAGCCCCAACAAGAAATATTCTAAAAAACCATAACCAGTTTCGGTTGAGAGTAAGACTTGGATTCTGGGAAGGAAGAGAAGCTTTCTTTTAACTGCAATTCTATTGAGTTGTGGAAATTTTTACCTTGAAAGCACATTCCTTTGTTTTTTAGTAAAAGAAAACTAATTTGATAAATGGACAAATACTAAACAAGCAACTACTACATACCAGACACAGTTCCAGATGGTTTTTAAAGGGTACAGGAGATGGAGAAAAATCCAACACCTATTAGGCAATTTGAAAAGGAAATTGCCACTGCAACAGAACAGCAATTTCTGGATTTGTTACTATTCACTAGATCTGTGGAAGCCTACAGAATTTTGGTCTGTTTTAAAAGTAAAATAAAAACAATCTTTACAGTGTCAGCAGCTGAAATTTCTTATACTCATGTAATGTGGGCTTTGAAATAAATTTTTATCATTATATAAAATCTGAATCATCTGCTTAAAGTGAGCTCATTTTGCCTCATAAAACATTTTTTCCATTGTCCCATGTATTTTAGCATGATTCCAGCTATAAAATTATAATAATCATAATCTCACATAATAGAAAATTTCCAGGCTACTTTGGATATTTAATGGGAAAATAGCCAGTTGTTTTATCTCATATGGCTTCTTAAACCCAATGCATTTTAAAATATATTTTTTCTCATTTTATATATATTTCAAGTATATTTATCTCAGACAGACAATGCTTTAACTTTAACAATTACTCTAATTATCAAGAAATCTACACTCAATTTTGGGTAACTTGGTATGTTTGTATTAACTTTTCAAGTATGATAATAAAATGTTGGACCTGGAAGAGGTGGTGAAACAAATAAAGGCACTTAACACTTTGTGAATGCTCACTATTTACCAAACATCATGAACGTGGATTCTGAAACTCTGGTTTTCTTGTTATAAAATCAGAATATGAATATCTCATCTCATAAGGTGTGAATGAGGACTGAGTATGCCTAACTCATAGTCAGCAATCAGTCAGGGATATTATTTCTCCATATATTTCCATCTTTATGGATTAATTTAAGTGAGTCTGGTCATATTCCTATAAGTAGAAAACCCTATTTCAAGAAGACAACTATTTTTCAAGGTTGCCAAAAGAGTTGCTGATCAATGCTTGTCAATCAAAGGAGAACCTCAATAATATGAGCAAGGGACTTGTCTTGGGGCCTGCAGAATCAGCTCTACAAAGACACATGGTATAACTAAAAGGAAATTGAGCTATGCCCTCAATCGGGGTGAAAACCAGTCTTGTACTTTTATAATCAGTTACACTGCAAATATGTCCTCTTGCATATAAAAACAAAACAAAACAAACAAAAAATAACTGACTTTGGTTATGAACTTACCTTCTATATCCTTCTGTAACTGTGAGAAAGATGCAAATTATGAAATTCATTTCGAGTAGGTAGCATCATTTTCAGCTGTGGTGAGATATATTCCATAAGGTATTAACCGTTGCTGGTTCTCCGTAATGCATAAGATGTTAAAAGTAACTAAACAAGGTTGCTGATTCAGGGGATCCTACTCTTAATTTCTGAAACATACTTCCAGCAATTGAGACAAATTGTCATCTCTAAGCTGAAATTCAGCTTATTCACAATCTATTTCTTCATTCTATTTGTCAAGTCATATTTATTGAGGATATACAGTATGGCAGACACTGTAGTATATATTGCAGTAAAAAGACCCCAAACACTTCCCCACTAAATCAAAACAAAAAATCCATTTGACAAGGGATTATCATCAGAATATAAGGAGCTCAAACGACTCCATAGGAAAAAAAATATATAATAATCCTTGGCCGTGGTGCATGTCTGTAATTCTGGCACTTTGGGAGGCCAAGGCTGGTGGATCACTTGAGGTCAGGAGTTCGAGACCAGCCTGGCCAACATGGCAAAACCCCATCTCTACTAAAAATACAACAATTAGCTGGGCATGGTGATGTGCACCTGTAGTCCCAACTACTTGGGAGGCTGAGGCAGGAGAATCACTTGAACCTGGAAGGCAGCAGTTACAGTGAGCCGAGATTGCACCACTGCACTCCAGCTTGGGCAACAGAGGGAGACTCTGCCTCAAAAAAACAACAACAAAAAACAAAACAAAACAAGACAAAAAAAAATCCCTAATAATCTGATTTAAAAAGGGGCAAAAGGTCTGAATAGACATTTCTCAAAAGAAGATATATAAATGGGAAACAGCATATGAAAAGGTGCTCCACATCACTGATCTTCAGAGAAATGCAAATCAAAACTACAATGAGATATTGTCTCACTCCAGTCAAAATGACTTTTACCCAAAAGCTAGGCAATAATGAATCCTGGTGAGCATGTAGCAGAAAGGAAAACTTCGTGCACTGTTGGTGAGAATATAAATTAGAACAACCCACTATGAAGAACAGTTTGGAGGTTCCCCAAAAAACTAAAAATAGACCCACCATATGATCCAGCAATCCCACCGCTAGGTATATATACCCAAAAAGAAAGGAAATTGGTATATCGAAGAGATAGCTGTATTCTCTTGTTTACTGCAGCACTATTCACAATAGCCAAGATTTGGAAGCAGCTGAAGAGCCCATAAACAGATGAATGAAGAAAATGTGGTACATACACACAATGAAGTACAATTTAGTCACAAATAAAAATGAGATCCTGTTTTTGCAACAACATAGATGGAACTTGAGGTCATTACGTTAAGTGACATAAGCCAGGCACAGAAAGATAAACATTGTATGTCCTCACTTATTTGTGGAGCTAAATATTAAAACAATTGAACTCCTGGAGATATAAAGTAGAAGGATAGTTACCAGAGGCAGGGAAAGAGCAGTGGTGGTAGGAAGTGGGGATGATTAATGGGTACAGAAAATAGTTAGAATGAATAAGAGCTAGTATTTGGTAACACAACAGGATGACTGCAGTCAACAATAATTAATTGTACATTGAAAAATAAGTAACAGAATAATTGGATTGTTTGTAATACAATAAAATGATAAATGCTTGGGTGGACGGATATCCCATTTACCCTGATGTGATTATTACACATCATATGTCTGTATCAAAATATCTCATGTAGCATACCTATATGTGGTACATTTTATATATATATATATATATATAGATATATGGAAGATGAGATATACATATACGTTGGTGGTGGTGGTTTGTTTTGTTTTAATTTTGTACATGTACATGTTGGTGATGGTGGCTTTTGTGTTAATTTTTGTGGATACATATATACACTATATATATGTAACATATATGTATATATTTTTGTGGATATCTACTATGTGTGTATATATATATTTGTGTGTGTGTGTTTATATATACATATACTATGTATCCACAAAAATTAAAACAAAACAAACCACCACCACCACCAAAAAACAAAATACAAACCCTGGTCTCAATGGGCTTACCCTTTAGAGCGGCAGACAGAGAATAAGTGAAATAAATAAGTATAAAATAAGGTATGTTAGAAGGTGTAAGTTCTATGGAGAATATTAAAGTAAAAATATATTAGAGAATATTAAGATAAAAAAGTTAAAATATTTTTACTTTAATATTCTCCATAGAACTTACACATTCTAACACACCTTATTTTATGGAGGTATGTTAGAAGGTCTGTTTTATGGAGGTATGTTAGAAGGTCTGTTTTATGGAGGTATGTTAGAAGGTCTGTTTTATGGAGGTATGTTAGAAGGTCTGTTTTATGGAGGTATGTTAGGAGGTATGTTTTATGGAGGAATGGGGAAAAGTAAGATGTGTGGCAATGGGGCTTTTGCTGTTTAAATTTGATTAATCAGAGATCTCTACTAGAAGATGACATTTTGGCAAAGACCTGAAGGAAGGAAGGAAGCCATTGGGAAATGAGAGGGAAAAGTATACCAAATAGAGGGACTGGAAATTGCAAAGGCCCTATGAGAGAAGGGAGCTTAATATGCTTTAGGAAAGCAAGGAAGCTACTGACTGTGGCTGAAACAGAATGAGTAAAAGAAAGGTAGGAGGTGAGGTCCAGAATGTGTGTGTGTGTGCATGCATTGCATGTGTAGCTCTATGGGCCATGTAGGTGCTTTTTGCCCTCATCCTCAGCTTGTCTATATTTATGTAGAGATAAATATGTTGATATTTTCTTAGAACTCTTTTGACTAGAAATAACCTATTTTGTTGAATATTGGTTTTTTAAAAAGTGGCATATAATTTAAAGCAGCTGAAGAAGAGTAGTTTTATTAATCAATCTTACCCAGGGACAAATTCTTTCTAAAGAAAGCATGTGCACAGCATGCATAAATTTCTAATATTATACTCTGGTACGCACTCTCAAGTTTCATAACCCATTCGTTTGTTTGTTGTTTTTAGCATTGGACTAACTGGTATACACAGTGAGATTTATGCAAGCATCCTGGAGACATTAACTTGAATAGATGTCCAAGTTCTCTATTTTTCTTTAAGCATTTAAAGTAGAAACCATATTTCTAGTTTTCCAGTACATTGATGCAATGTCTGAATCTTGATTAAATAACCCTGGTTTCTTATTGTGGTCCAGAGTGACCATAAAATTTATCATCCAAATGAGACATTTCAGAAGAGAACAAATGCTAAGCCGGATAGGCAACAATCAGAACTGCCCCAGACAACCAGAATACATGGGCCCCAGAGATAGACTGGACAAAAGTTTTGGTGGTAAGCAGACCAAGAATTGAATCATAGCCTTACCTCTTACTCCCTTTATGGACTTAAACATATTATACAGCCTGTTTTAGATTCATAATGTGGGGTTACAAAACCTAACTCACTGTTGTTTACAAGGATTTATGCAGATGAAAAAACACACATATCTAATACAGAGCCATTTTTAAAATGGGATCTAAGCACAGATAGGGACATAGGAATAAATATGTTCACTTGTTGTAAAAGTTATTGAAAGGGGATTGCTATAATACTTTCCTGGGTGAAGTTACTCTAAGGCCATAGCAGCATAAAACTATCATTACTCAGTGAGTATCAAAGAGACTATCAGGGGTTCTGAACATCCTGTGGCATAAATAATAGTGCAATCATTTAACTAAAATCATACCAATTGAAGTGATGGAATCATCAAATATAGTATCTATTATGCTTACTATTAGAACAGCAAACCTTATAATAGAGAGATAATTTCTAAGTTTTTAGTTATCAGACTGATTGATTTAAAATGCTAAGTTTGATAACAAAAGTTTCTTTGGAAGAAGAGATTTATATTTTTACCCTCCTCTTACAATTATAGTCCAGTGCTGTGCCTACTTGTAGAAACACATTTGACAGCAAAGTGTCTTACACTTGAGATTCCTATGTGCAATCACAGGGGACTGGAATCCTTATGAGACATTTTAGGCCTTTGGATTTAATAATATGTTCAATTTTCATGTCAAATAAAAATGTGAGGATTCTGGCAAAAGATTCTAAGATCTTTACTATGCAAAGACTTGTAGAAATATTCTCATTTTCTCAGATTCAAGATATTTGGACGTTTTTTCTACTCTTTTAAATTATCCTAATCCAATTGATCTGCTCTTTTCTTTCACAGGCTTTATCTACAGAATCTGACATCCTGTTCCTTTCCAACAATTGGCTCAATACATTACCTACTTTGCTCCAAATCTAATTCAATAATTATCTTTATTTCCTCAACTTTCTCTCAAAAGTCTATTTCTCTTAAGTTTTTTTCATATAACACGTTTTATGAAATTGTCATAATTTTTGATCAGCACCTTAACTTTTGTCAATTTCCAAAGTCTGTAAAGTATATCAAATGACATATTTATGTATTCTGTTACTTATTTTTGACACTTTAAACTTTTCAAGATGAAATAAATTCAAATGCTGTGTTTATTCTATGGAAAACATTTGCCTCTATCTCTAAATTTAATTCCTGCCAAAACCTGGAGGTTGAAGTAAATTTCTGTGTTTCAGCAAATTTCCCTATTTGTCTCATAATTAGGATTGAATTTAGTCATAAGTATTTTATCTTCACTGCTTGTGCCTAGAAATAAGCAATTTAATATTGTGGTTCCATACAAGTTATTAATTATAGTATAAATATTAACTATATTAACTGTATTATTCATAGTTATGGCATTTATATCATGCTATCCTTATTGCCAGGCATTGGTCTAAATAAATTTTATTTTATTTTAATTTTTTTAATTTTATTATTATTATACTTTAAGTTTTAGGGTACATGTGCACAATGTGCAGGTTAGTTACATATGTATACATGTGACATGCTGGTGTGCTGCACCCATTAACTCATCATTTAGCATTAGGTATATCTCCTAAAGCTATCCCTCCCCCCTACCCCCACCCCACAACAGTCCCCATAGTGTGATGTTCCCCTTCCTGTGTCCATGTGTTCTCATTGTTCAATTCCCACCTATGAGTGAGAATATGCGGTGTTTGGTTTTTTGTTCTTGTGATAGTTTACTGAGAATGATGATTTCCAATTTCATCCACATCCCTACAAAGGACACGAACTCATCATTTTTATGGCTGCATAGTATTCCATGGTGTATATGTGCCACTTTTTCTTAATCCAGTCTATCATTATTGGACATTTGGGTTGGTTCCAAGTCTTTGCTATTGTGAATAGTGCCGCAATAAACACATGTGTGCAGGTGTCTTTATAGCAGCATGATTTATAATCCTTTGAGTATATACCCAGTAATGGGATGGCTGGGTCAAATGGTATTTCTAGTTCTAGATCCCTGAGGAATCGCCACACTGACTTCCACAAGGGTTGAACTAGTTTACAGTCCCACCAACAGTGTAAAAGTGTTCCTATTTCTCCACATCCTCTCCAGCACTTATTGTTTCCTGACTTTTTAATGTTTGCCATTCTAACTGGTGTGAGATGGTATCTCATTGTGGTTTTGATTTGCATTTCTCTGATGGCCAGTGATGGTGAGCATTTTTTCATGTGTTTTTTGGCTGCATAAATGTCTTCTTTTGAGAAGTGTCTTTTCACGTCTTTCGCCTACTTTTTGATGGGGTTGTTTGTTTTTTTCTTGTAAATTTGTTTGAGTTCATTGTAGATTCTGGATATTAGCCCTTTGTCAGATGAGTAGGTTGCAAAAATTTTCTCCAGAGCAATTAGGCAGGAGAAGGAAATAACGGGTACTCAATTAGGAAAAGAGGAAGTCAAATTGTCCCTGTTTGCAGATGATTGTATATCTAGAAAACCCCATTGTCTCAGCCCAAAATCTCCTTAAGCTGATAAGCAACTTCAGCAAAGTCTCAGGATACAAAATCAATGTACAAAAATCACAAGCACTCTTATACACCAATAACAGACAAACAGAGAGCCAAATCATGAGTGAACTCCCATTCACAATTGCTTCAAAGAGAATAAAATACCTAGGAATCCAACTTACAAGGGATGTGAAGGACCTCTTCAAGGAGAACTACAAACCACTGCTCAAGGAAATAAAAGAGGATACAAACAAATGGGAGAACATTCCATGCTCATGGGTAGGAAGAATCAATATCATGAAAATGGCCATACTGCCCAAGGTAGTTTATAGATTCAATGCCATCCCCATCAAGCTACCAATGCCTTTCATCACAGAATTGGAAAAAACTACTTTAAAGTTCATATGCAACCAAAAAAGAGCCCACATCACCAAGATAATCCTAAGCCAAAAGAACAAAGCTGGAGGCATCACACTACCTGACTTCAAACTATACTACAAGGCTACAGTAACCAAAACAGCATGGTACTGGTACCAAAACAGAGATATAGATCAATGGAACAGAATAGAGCCCTCAGAAATAACGCTGCATATCTACAACTATCTGATCCTTGACAAACCCGAGAAAAACAAGCAATGGGGAAAGGATTCCCTATTTAATAAATGGTGCTGGGAAAACTGGCTAGCCATATGTAGAAAGCTGAAACTGGATCCCTCCCTTACACCTTATACAAAAATTAATTCAAGATGGATTAAAGACTTAAACGTTAGACCTAAAACCATAAAAACCCTAGAAGAAAACCTAGGCATTACCATTCAGGACATAGGCATGGGCAAGGACTTCATGTCTAAAACACCAAAAGCAATGGCAACAAAAGCCAAAGTTGACAAATGGGATCTAATTAAACTGAAGAGCTTCTGCACAGCAAAAGAAACTACCATCAGAGTGAACAGGCAACCTAAAAAATGGGAGAAAATTTAAATAAATTTTAGAAAGTTAAAGATTAACATGGTCTATAACCTGAAGGGATTTATAGAAGAGTTTTGGTGACAACATATGCAATCCTTATGTGAACCTAATAAATGAGTGAATATGGTTAATTAATAAACTTTTTATAAAAATAACACAAAGGGAGGGAGGTCTTGAGAATAAGATATCACTGTGAGAAATTCATTTAACAAATATTTACTCTATGAATGAGCACCATGTGGTGTTATGCTTAAAGGGATGATAGATAAATAAGACTATCATTTTCCCTCCAGAAGAAACAACTCCAAAAGATTTGGTGAGAAAATCTTCTCAGATAGGTAGATGGAACCACCATGTGTTCCCTGTATCACTTTTGTTAAGATATTATAGTATTATTTAAAATTTTATATATACATATATAAATAATACACATACATATTCATAATTCAACTTAATGCATTGAATATAAATTCAAATAATATATTAATAATTTTATCAAAATGCTTAAGACATCCTTTTTATGATTAGAAAACATGAGAATTAAATATTTTCCTCTTTTGAAATTTATACATTTAAATATTTTAATAAGATGTATAATGATTTATTCCATGCATAGTAATGTGAATATACTCTAAAGTTTTAGATTTTTCTTATGTTAATAGATCACCACGTGTGAAAAATGTTTAGCATGGCCAGGGAAAAGGAATCAGAATCATTGGACAAAAGATTATCTTCAGCAAACTAATTCTAGCCTTGCAGTGAAAAGCAACCCTCTGGCACCATCTACTGACTGCATTGCTTTACTTTCTAATCAGCAAATTAGTACTGAATGAATAAAACATAAACTTTTCTTCCTCATTTTTTGTTTATGATGGGGAGCTTGAGCCATGGATGCTGACAGCAGTTGATGAATTAAGATAAACTGGCAAATCTATGGGGCACCCGTGGAATCTGATGTTTTCTAATTGCTAATGAAAACTTGCTTTAATGTGTCTGCAGGAGTCTACCTCCACAGGTGATATACTGGAATGTTTAATCAGAGACCAAAATGATCTTTGCCAGAATTAAGCGGCAACGTCGTGTGTGTGTGTGTGTGTGTGTGCATGCATGTGCGCACATGCTCAAGCATTTAAACTCTGCTGGAGAGTCCCTAACACAATATTCTGTGGTACTAACTTTAAACCTGGACATTGAAAAGACAGCTATGCAAAGAGCACCCATTAGCTACTACTGTATAGGGAAATACTTTGACATGGACCATTTAATGTAATCCTTCCCCAAATTACAGATGAGGAAATTAGGTACAAAACGATTAAGCACCTTGCACTAACTCACATCTTCCAGGATTTTCATTCAAATGTCACTTTTTCAGTAAGCTCTTTCATAGCTGTCTTGCCTAAAATTCTGAACATCTCTCCAGCACTCGTTATCCTTCTTTCCTGTTTAATAATGATCACCATAATATACTGTGTCTTTTACTTACATATCATGTTTCTTTTGTATCTCCCTCCATGGAATGTAAGCTTCATGACACCAGGAGTTTTATCAGTTCTCTTCAAGGGAAAGGTAAATACTAGAGATAATAAATTGAATCCACAAAGACCTATCATTCTCTCACACTAGAAGATTCTTTTGTGAGCTCCAAAACTGCATATTCTGGGTTATATTTCATTATAGGTTAACTTAATAAAATCTCTTTATGAATTGCAACATTACGTTGTGCAAAGAACACAATGTGTGAAGTCACGTAGATAGATTTGAATACCACCTTCTCCAATTTCTATCCTCAGGCATGTTTATTCAGTCCTTACAAATACACATCACCCTCTTACTTCTCTGACCTTTCATCTTACTCTTCTTTTCCATATTCACCTGCACATCCATAGTCCAGCTCCCCTCATTTCTGTTCTGCAAACATGCCAGACATACTTATACCTCAAGACCATCATGCTGTTTCCTCTGCCTGAAATGCATCCCCATCCAATATCCCACTGCACAACTTTCTAATCCTTTTCAAGGCTTTGTTTAATATAACTTTCTCATTAACATCCTCTCTGTTCACCTCCAGATCTTAAAGACCTATAGGCTTGGAGAACAAGGTTGGCGGTCTGAGCTTGAATCCCCCCATTGATCCTTCTCCCAAAAAACTATAAAACCAACAAGGGGAACAAACCAAACCACAGATGATTCACATATCCAGGAACCCTTAGGAAGTATTTCCATTGCCTGCGGGTGTGGAGAAAGAAGGAGAGGAAACTTAAGAACTAAAAAAGAGTAGGATTCTAGATGAATTAGATAAAACACAAACAAAATCATCATCAAAGTGAGAAAGTTCAATACAAATACCAAAATGCCGAACACAGGTCAGAACTTGGTGGTTCCTAACACTGGGTTTAGTGATAGTGAGTGGTGCCAGAAGTGGCAACAGCAGGGAGTTATTGACAGTAGATGGAAGGGGGAAGTCAGATGTATAAAGTTGGAAAGGAAAGAAACAAAGAAAACAAAAGGGAATAAAACACTCCTATCCCTCCGCCCACAACACTGCAATCAAAACACCATTCATAAAAGAAATTACACAGATTTGGGCTGAACTGAAAGAAGTGGGCACTCTCAATTTATGAGTATAGCCATAGAAAAAAAATCAGACCACATCCACACACAACTATTTTGAAAAATCACTTAAATTGAATTGACGCATTTCAGCTGATGAAAATTTTCCCCATAAAACCAACCAAAGAACTGAAGAGACCTATAATACAATCCCCCAAAACTAAAGTAAATATCCTCAAATGAGCATTTGGAAATTTTTTCAAAGTATGCTGAATTAGAAAGATAAACACTGAAAGCAGCAAAGGACAAAAACAGGAAGAAATAAAATGAGAATCAATTGAACCCCAGAAAGAAATTTAAAAATTAAATATCAGAATTGAAAAGTAAGTTACAAAATGACCAAAAATACGAATTCAAATGACAATTTTATAAAGGGTATTGAATAAAGAGAAAAACAACCAGGGTAATGTAAATGACATTTTTATTTAAAAAAAATAAAAGAAAAAGGGTCAGAGAGAAGATGCTTGAAATGGAAGCTAAGTAAAGGATGTCCGAGATTTGCAGATCTGGAGCCTTTCACTAAGAAAAACAAAACCAAGAAAGAGAACTAATATTTAAAACTATAGGTCAAGGAAACTTTCCAGAAAGCAAAAGAAGACCTGAATCTGCATCTTGAAAGGATGTATTAAGGAAAATTGAACTGGTGTGAGCAATTCCAAACCATACTCAAGTAAAACTATTAGACTTAAAAAAACATAAAGTATCCTCAGGGTCTCCAGGAAATGAAATGACAAGGTACAAAAGCATGAGAATAGACAGGCAATCAGACCTCTCAAAAATAAAACCAACATGAAGCAGAATTTTCAAGAAATTTAGAAATTCTGACATCAGCTAAGTCCTTGAAGTGTGAAAGGAATAGAAAAAAGTTTTGAATGTGCAAAACACACACTTATGTGCCCTTTCAAAGGAATCTGCTAGAGGATGAGCTTCATCCAACCAAGTCTGACCAAAGGACTGAGGGTATTTCATATTTTTACTAGCAGACCTAAGACAAAGAACTGAGACTACAAAGTCTTAATCTTGGGTAAAAGAATAATATGTAAACATAATATATTCTCACAAAAATAAAACTTAAAAAAGAAAACATGGAAAAGGAGAAAGGAAAGTAGAATCGTTTCATTAACTACTGTCCATGTCTTAGATAGGATTTGAAAGATACCAATTAAAATTGACAGAAGAGATTGTAAAAATTTTTAAATGGAGAAAACAGAAACAGAAAAATTAAGATTACTATATAAAATATTAAACCAAAAATAACCACTAGAGCTGGAATAGAAATCTTCATAAATATAGTATAAATATATAGTATAAACAAGTTAAAATATAGTATAAACAAGTTAAATGATGTAAACAACAACAAAAACACAACATAGTGGGGGGGAAACACAGTAAAAATAAGATAATATACTCAGTAATTACAACATAAGATACCATGACAATTGAGACCCAACATATTAGTCACATCCTAAATGTGATTAGGATGTATTCATTTAATAATAATAAAAAAATTTCAATTTGGCTTATAAAGCAAAACTGAATTCTATGCTATACACAAAGGAAAAACTTGGCCAGGTGCGGTGGCTTATGCCTGTAATCCTAGCATTTTGGGAGGCTGAGGGATGTGGATCACTTGAGGCCAGGAGCTCAAGACCAGTCTGGCCATCATGGGGAAACTCTGTCTCTATTAAAAATACAAAAATTAGCTGGCTGTGGTGGTGCATACCTGTAATCCCAGCTACTCAGGAGACTGGGGCACAAGAATCACTTAAACCTGTGAGTTGGAGGTTGCAGTGAGCCAAGATTGAACCACTGCACTCCAGCCTGGGCAAGAGAGCAAGACTCTGTCTCAAAAAAATAAGAAGAAGAAGAAAAAAAGAAAAAAAAAAAGACAAACTTGAAACACAATGATTCAAAAAGCTAAACATAAAGGAATGAGCAAAGGTTTAACAGACAAGATAATACACAGGAAAGCAGGGATGGAATCCTGTTGCAGATAAAGTAGAATTTAAGCCAGAAACATGACATGAGTAATATTGCTACACTTTCCCTGCTGTCACTCCAGCAGTCAGATCTTCCTTACACTGTTCTACCTTTTCTTTTTTCTAAAGAATGTATCAAGTTCTAATATATAATTTTAATTACTAATTTCTTATGTCTTGTAATAAATGAGAAGTTTCTTATTAGAATGTCAGTCCACAAGGATAGGAATTTTATCCATTTTAAAATTAGTAATACCAAATTTCTAGAATAAAGCCTAGCTCATACAAGATGTTCAATATTTGTTAAGTGTATGAATAATAAATTTAACCTGTTTTGTTACCTGTGAAATGGGAATAATAATGTCATTGTTTTAGGCTAAAGAGTCTAGCCTAAAAGCGCATTTTAAAACTTTTCCCCGTTTTCCCTTTTTTCCCTAGTCTCAAAATGTAACCCTTAAGCATATTGCGGAAACCTTTTCTTCTCCTCTTTAGTCTTAAGCTATAGCCTTGAAATATACTTTCTTTGAAACACCACATCCCTCTCTTTCTCACCATACACTCCCTTACACCATGCACATTTATCTAACTGTATACTTTTACTCATTATCAGCTTATTTAGAAGTCCCAGGTGCTAGCCTTAAAACAGACCATGCCTAGAGACCCATCTGCAAGTTTCCAGAGATTACATGAAGGCTGTTATCAGCAATCTGGCTATTGCTTAGATGATGCCAGCCTGCATTTCAGGAGGATCATGGCTAGAAACAGCCACTGGGACAAGATATACAGACCTCGTACTCAGTACCCTTCCCACATGCCTCCCATTCCAAGTTCCTCTTTTTAAACCCCTATCCCTAAAGTATGAAGTGGTTACTTCGGATGTGAATGTGGCTACTTCTCCATTATTAGTTTTAGTAAATAAATTCACTTAGTTTTTATTATACCTCACTCTTGTTACTGGGCTTTGCAAGCAGCAAGTGGCCAGATCTGCATTTAGTTACAATTTTGGTGGCCCATATGGGGATTGCTGTGTGCTCCAGAGTCTCCAGCCTGCCAGTCTAATTTCTGTATGATGGGGCATAGGGATGCCTGTGAATGCTGGCTGCTCATGGCTGACCCCATGGCTGGAACGTTAGGGAATTTCTCTGCAGCTGCCAAGATGCTTTTGTCTTGTGGATCCTCTTTCTCTTCCTGCTGCAGTGCCTGCTGCCTTCAATGCTTCTCTGGTGCAAAGAAAGTGACCACTGGAGAAGTCAACAAACTTTGGAATTGAGTGAGTTAGTTGGAATGCACTCAACTATCCTCTGCCTCTTTTAGGTTGTCACTGGGGCTCTTCTCTATTTAGACTCGGCTGCTAGGGATACCATTTGAGTGTTTTATGCATTTGTATTTGTTTGTATTTGTGGTACCCTTGGGGTTTTGGTTGGTTCAGACTCAGTTGACTTTTGGGGGTGGGGGGACTGTTTGAAACTGAGGTGATACATTTGGGAATCTACCCAGCCCTTTACCTGGGGATTTTTTGGAGGTATGCCACTTGTTTGTATGTGTCAGTGTGTGACCTTTGTTTGTGGGCCCTACTCTCTCTCTTTCCCCTTCTTCCAACTTCATTCTCCAGATTATCTCAGGAGCCACCTACAGCCTTACTCCTTTGGGCCAAAAGCATCCTTAGCTCCCTCCACCTGGAAATGGTTCACCTTAACTGGTAATTTGCAGAGATGAGAGGGATTCACCCCATACCATGTAGGTGTGGGGTGCTGAGGCTCTCTCTGACAGGAGATAAAGTAGGATGGTGGGGGGTACTGACCCTGAACCTTGAGGTGGCTCAAAAGCTTGAGAAGGCTCAAAAGCTTCTTCTCCTACCTTTCTCTTTCATCCTCTCTTCTGTAAAACCTGACCTCCTTTCTTCTCTCCATTCCTTTCTTTTTCTCTTTTCTTATTCAATCCAGGGACACCAGCCCTGAAGGGGAAAAACAGCTTCCAACATCTTAGCCCCTGAGTTTGTCATCCTCTTTAAGACTCCAGCTGGTTACATAGTATGGCCTATTTTATGCCCATTTTGAACTGACAGACAAATTAAAGCAAGAAAAATTCAGAGCTCAAATGGTGAATCTGTAACTAGAGAGTTAAGTGGAATCTTCTAAAGCTCTCTATCTTGTTTTCTTTCTACCTGCTTTAAATCTGCTGTTACTAAGCTGCTAGTGCTAAGACTCATTATTTATGGTCTATCTAGAATGTAAACATTGGAAACTTGTTTGAAACTGAAAAGGAAAAAAAAGGTAAAAGAGTTTTTTTCTCAAGTTTAAAAAAACCCCACAAATTGCCATAGAGGCTGCTTTACTTAAAATTTTGGTTCAAAACTTTCCTTGGATTACCTAACAGGGCAAACAAAGTTTAGCTATGTGAATAGGTTCCAATGTTGTCAGAAAAATAACTTGGAGCCAGCTATCTTTTATAAGTCAATGAGTTTGTGATGCTGTCTCATGGCTAGAGTTCCAAGGTAAAAGCTATTGGATCTTTGTGCACACATGTATACATGCGATTAGATGTATTTATGTAATATACATGTATTATGTTCTGTTTCATATTTAGTATGCTACCAAATTGGCTTATAAGTAAATGAGTACTCATAAATTAAGTCCAAATGCTTTTCATTCACATGAATCTTTGATAAATAAAACTAGTTTGTAACTAAAATTATTAATAAAATTTTTAAAAATGCCTTTGGAAGCATGGGCATACATTTGTGTCTGGATAAATAAGTTTTATATTTGCCTTTGCTAAATGTTTAAGGTATCAATGTTTTGGCATAAAGGTTGTGAGACCCAGACAAAAACAGAGTAATCTTTGTGTATATGATTTTTTTTTTTTTTTTTTTTTTTTTTACAAATAAGACTAATTTATGATTGTTGGTTCAATAAAAACAGCTGAATCTTCTGAGTTATCAGCAAAATACACACGTGCTTAAGTTTCTTACTTAGGTGTTCACCTAATGTTCAGATTTTAAAAATGGTTAACAGGGAAATAACTTTAAATAATGACTAGCTTTGTGTAATATGACAGTTTTCAAAAGTAATCTAGATCAACTGGTAAAAATGGAAAAATTGAGTACATGTTAATGACATAAATACTTGTAAGTGTACGTTTTGTATAATTTTAAATCTTAAAATTATTTTGAATTAAATAATAAGTGCTCCTTGGATGTCTCAGTCACTCCCAATTAAGAAAATATTATGATGTAGGAAAATTGTTTCTAAAATAGTGGAATGGCTTAATCTATAAAATGCTAACATCTGACAAATAGTTCAGGATTTCTTACCCCCTAAATGTTTACTAAAATTGAAGGTTACTAAAATCAAAAATTCTAGTTAATATATAATTCTGTAAGTTGTATTCTTATGTTAAAAAAGAATACTTTTATATAATTTGGAGGTTATTTTAAAGTTATTTATTTTAAAAAGGTAAAAATAAACCAGTAAGCAGGGGAGACAGATATAAAGAAAGTTATGAATATAAAATATATTTTAAATAAAAAGGTTATAAAGAAAAGACAATAATTTTATATGAAAAAAGAGTTTATATGAATGATAAATTCTTGTCTTAAAATAAAATTACTGGTTATGTAGAAAAGAGGAAAATGTAATACAAGTCAGAAAGTCCAAGCATGTCATAAATGGTCTATGTAAGCTGTGATAAGGTTCGTGAAAGAAAAATTATAAAAGAAGTTTTGTATATAATTCAGTTGACTATAATTAGAAGGGAACTAGTTATAATGGTCTTTATAAGATTGCTCCCCTGTGTTATAATGAGATTTTCTTAAGATATTAATTGGCTCTTAATAAAATTCAGATTTTGATTTTTAATTTTATATCCTGTTTTGAAAACTTCTCAGAATCATACCTCAGAAGTTCAGCTTCTGTGGTGTCACACTGTTTTTAGCTTTTTCTCTCCTTGAGAAAGCTTGAGGTGACTCTTTCCTTCAGCTTTTTCATCAGCTTCTGTAAGTTTTTTCCTCCAGTTGTAACTATTGTTGTGGCCTGATGTGAAAACATTTTATCTCGAGGGTCTAGAAAAGCAATGTTTTCCTCCAGTATAACCTGATTTTGTCATCTTGGCTTTTCTTGATATGTCTACATTTTTCAATGTAATCAGAAAACTTCTTATGCAGTTACTAAGAATTATATATTCCCCTGCTATACTCATAATCTTAACACACTCTTCTGATGTCTGATTAAATTCAAGTACTTTTTCATCAGATTTAATTTCCAGGTTATGTAAATGGGCTTCCCATAAGAAGCAGTCACATTGCAGGTTTTTCTTTGCCTTTCTGGTAACTCGCTTAAGAGACAACATTTTAGGTTTTATCAAAATAATTCCTATATTCTTTATTAGGTTTTTAATTCTTTAAAAAACTGATATTTAAAAGAATTAATGTTTTACATCTATGTAACCTCCTGTATTGCCTTTAAAGTCTTTTGATTATTACTTGGGTTAAATGAGTAACTACTGTTTTACAATGACCTATGGTTCTGTTGCAATAAAATATTTTGAGCCTTTTAACATCTTTGACAAACATCTTGAAGATCAAATCCTAAATTAAGTCTCTCATTTATAGCTGGGGCTTATCAAAGCTATACAAATTTATTCAGACCCTCCAAGTCAGGGATGGGCACACAGATGCCTAAACAGCTGAACAAACTATTTGTGTTTTGTACAGCTAATTTCTACAAGCCAAGATCACATCACAGTAGCTAAATGCACAGAATTTATAGATAAGTCCACTTTATGACCTTATTTTTTGGCTTCTGGATTTTGCCTATTATATTGATTAAAAGGGTTTTAAGGATTAATGAGTGCCTTCCCACCTTCATGCCTGTCTTGCTTAGAGCATTTAATTGGCTTTAATTCTTTTGACTCTAAGGTCCTTGGCCATAAGGATCCCACCAAGGTGTATGATGGACCAGGGGCAGGTATCACACCACCTCAGCATTGATATGGGACAAAATAGAAGGTTGGCCATCAGTACTGCCTCTGGTATACTTTGACGAAAAAGGGAGAATATAAACAAAAAATAAAATAATTCTAAGTCCCCCAGCAGACTGAATGGACCCCTTATCTTGGCTAAAGGAAATCCCAAAGAAACCTAAAAAACCAGTTCAGGCCATGACAGCAAGAAAAGAGTCAGACAAGTTTCACTATACCTTTCCTCACTTTTTTTGATTTAGACACAACTTATCAGCATTAACATTAAAATGGAGATCATAAGGTTGACAGAAAAGGCTTGTTGTAACAAAACACAAAATTATAAACAGGACCTAAGACCATGCCAGGCAGAGGTAAGTCACAGGCTCCTACACTTAAAGAATAAACTATGTTCTAACTGCCATATGGTTTTTCTTTTTCTCTATGTTCTAACTGCCATATGGTTTTTCTTTTTCTCTAGCAGTCAATAAGTTAACTGCCCCACAGCCCCTTATTGCACTAGCAACTGTAGCTTTAATTAAATAAAATATTAATTCCAGTAAGTTTCTCCTGAGAAAAGACCACCAACTATGGGCTAGTTCTGCCCAGTTTACAGAAAGTGCACATTTGCATGCCTTTATATCCTAAAAAGACCTTTTGACTCATGAGGCCTAATGTAATACATTAAATATTGAGTCTCCATCCCATCTCTCTCTCTCTCTCTCTCTGTGTGTGTGTGTGTGTATACATATATATGGGTTATATTGTGAGAGAATATATATACATACATATATATATATATATATATATAATGCGTGCATTAGATACTCATATTTCTGTTATAGATGTCTTTTCTCAGGACTCCATAACAACATAGTTTAGTTAACTTCTTAATACAGACAAGACTCTCATATACAATATAATTGGTATTCTGCTCATTGTTTACCTTGGTTGCTAAGGATTTTATTGCCACTGTACACTCTGCATAGGGTTGAGGACAGACTTTCTCAGAAGCTTTTATTTCCCTGCACCATAATGCTCCAGCGAATTTCTGCCATTAATCTCCTACTTTGTTTCTAATTGAGTTTGTTTGGATTTCTCTTTTTTCTTGGTTAATCTTGTTAATGGTCTATCAATTTTATTTATTTATTTCAAAGAACCAGCTTTTGTTTCATTTATCTTTTGCATTTTTTATTGTTTCAATTTCATTTGGTTCTGCTCTGATCTTGGTTATTTCTTTTCTTCCACTGGGTTTGGGTTTGGTTTATTCTTCTTTCTCTAGTTCTTTCAGGTGTGAGCTTAGATTGTCCATTAGTGCTCTTTCAGACTTTGATGCAGGTATTTAAGGCTATGAACTTTGCTCTTAGCACCACACTTGCTGTGTGCCAGAAGTTTTGACAGGTTGTGTCACTATTATCATTCAGTTCAAAGAATTTTTTAATTTCCATCTAGATTTCATTGTTGACCCAATTAACATTCAGGAGCAGGTTATTTAATTTCCATGTATTTGCATAGTTTTGAAGGTTCTTTTGGTAGTTCATTTCCAAATTAATTCCACCAAGGTCTGAAAGAGTACTTGATATGATTTCAATTTTCCTAAATTTATTGAGAATTGTTTTGTGGCCTGTCATATGGTCTATCTCGGAGAAAGTTTCATGTGCTGATAAATAGAATGTATATTCTGCAGTTTTTGGGTAGAATGTTCTGTAAAAATCTGTTAAGTCTATTTGTTCTAGCTTTTAAATGTACTTTCTTTGAAGCACCACATCCCTCTCTTTCTTACCATACACTCCCTTAAACCATGCACATTTATTTAACCGTATGCCTGTACTAATTATGAGCTTACTTAGAAGTTCCAGGGGATAACCTTGAAACAGACCATGCATGGTGACCCAGCTGCAAAATTCCAGAGATTACCTCAAGGCAGTTAGTCAGCAACCCAGCTATTGTTGAGATAATCCCAGTCCACACTCCCGGAGGACCACAGCTAGAAATAGCCACCAGAACAAGATATGCAGACCTTGTACTGAGTACCTTTCCCTCATGCCTTCCACTCCAAATTCCCCCTTTAAAGCCCCTCTCTCCAGCCTAAACTGTGAAGTGATTACTTTAGATGTAAATCTGGCCACTTCCCCATTACTAGTTTTGGTAAATAAAGTCACTTTCTTTCTACCATAACTCACTCTTGTTAATTGGATTCTGCAAGCAGCCAGTGGTTGGACTTGTGTTTGGTTATTCTTGCAGGCCTGATGGGAGCACAGGAGAAAATGCATAAAAATCTTCTAGGAAACATCGCCTGACCTTGGATGCATTCACTACTATTACTACTACTACTACTACTTCCCTACTATGAACAACTGCAATAGTTTCAAATCTAACTCCTCATTTCCTTAAATACCTGAAAACACAGGTTTGAAAGGGCAAAACTGTCCTAGAATAAACAAAACTTGAATTGATGAAGTCAATAGTTTTTGTTTAGATAAAATGTCTGCAACATCAAATGAAACATATCTTGTCTCTCTCACATGCTAGAATCACGGACTCACAGAATTTTGGAACATTAAGGATAAGAACCTAAATAGTATAATAACATTTTACCAAGCATCTACATAACTGTGTGTATATTTTCTGATAGGAAGGTAGTTTGACTAATTTTCTGTTATTAGTTTTCAGATATGACACTGAGTCTAAGCTTCCATAGGTGAAGACCAGCCACAGCAGAATAGTTAGAACATCAACATAAACAGCTATTCCGTTTAGGTGAAGGGGTGAGAAATAAGCCATGAGGGAGTTTTTCTGCAAGAAACATATGATATTGTTATTTTACCCATAAACAGATTTAAAGATGTGCTTTAATGCTGGTATATGGTTTCCCTCCTCACATTTGAAAAATATGTATCAGTCCCAGTAATAAATTTTTATGACAATAGAAGGATTTTCTTCATCAAAAAGAAACCAGTCTAAAAGTAAGTGTGGAATAGCCCTGTTCGTCAATAAGATAAATGCTTGTAAAAGATCCAAGAATCTGTAGGTGGAAAGAAGCAGAGTAACATTTGGGTGATGATGAAAGGAGAAAGTGTGGTGTTATTCTTGTGGTAGTATATTATAGGCTGTCCCGCTAGATGGAGGACACGGTGATATTGTCCTAATACAGATCACTCAGCTGACAGTATCAAGATGTAACAAGGGGAGAGCTACTATTCGGGGTGCTTTTGGATACTTTTATTGTTATAAAAAAAATGTGTGTATTTCCTGACTTGTCCTGCGTACATTCCATCTCTCACAGGAAGAATTATTCTATTCTATGATACTAAAGCAACTTGCTTGTATTTACCAAACAACAGGGGAAAAGTGTGTTTCTCTTTTGAATTTATATCATCCAGAAAGGAATCATTGATAAGGGTGATAAATTCCACATTTTAGGAGAGTAGATATAAGACATTTCAGAGCAAATATAAGAATAATGGCTCTAGACAGTGCTGTTAAAAAGGAAGGCGGCTTTTTGTAGATATGCACAAAATTAAATCCTGGTAATTAGAAAATTCTGATAAGTAAGAAAGGAGCAGAGCCTCTAAAGAAAGTGTGTGGTAATAGAGGATTTTCAAATGAACTCTTGTTGGAAAATGAAACTTTACATTATAGAAAGAGGTCAAATAAACAAGATTGGGACAGAATGGAAGAACCAAAATACTGGTGTCTGACAGTCTCACATTAGGATTAACCAGAAGTTCAAAAAGCCAAGGGGTTTTAATTATGTTCAGATTAAGAAAACCAAAGATACTGTAAGTTCACATATTGTGTTATAAAGCATGAAGTTAATGGTTGAAAATGAGAAAGCTGAGCTCAGTTTCCTCATCTCTAGAACACAAAGCTAATAGGAAGAGGGGCTGACATTGATTGAATATTTCTATTCCACGCACCATGCTAAGAGCCATATGTTAAATAAGTTCTCTTCTAAATCTATACTTTCAGTGTCATTTTATTATATCTCCTGGATCTAAAGAAAGAATTATCTCAAAATACTTTATAACCAAGGGCAAGATGACATAATTTCACTTCATATGAAAATATCTAGAGGTTTTTATGATTTTTTTTTGTAAATCTCTCAATAGTATCTGTACCTATCAAAAAACTGAATGTAATGTCAGTAGAACTGAAGTTGCTACAGTAAGAAAGCTGATTATTCTATTGTGCTTGGAAAACTACCTCCAAAAATGTTTTAAAAGAGGTTTTTGTCCACATTACCATATTCCGATAAATTTATCCAGAAAGCAAAAAGCCTGGAAACTTTGTCATTTAAAAAAATGGCTGAAGAACCTGGAAATAGTTCTTCTATAGAAGACAGTACTTAAAAGATATGGCAGGTGTTATAAACAATTGGAAGGGATGTAAAGCAGAAGACAATTGGACTTATTTTACCTTTTTCCAGCATATTGTAGCAATTCAATATTGTTTCGCTTTTTGATGCCTCCATTTTGTTTTTATAGAACACCTTCTCATAGAAATGTGAGAATAAAATAAAAAAAATGTAAAGTACTTAGCCTGCTACTTAATGCACTGTAAATGTTCAATCAGTTATCCTCATCACCCTCAGCAATCAGGACGTTCACTTTATAATGGCAGGAATAAAGAATGATTACTATCTTGCATACCATTTTTACCACCATTATCTGGCAAACAGCAGGTTCTCCCTAACTACATGACTAGGTGTGGGCTTTTCAAGGTCAGAACTAGAATCCTGAGTGTAGTTTACAGGATTAAAGGCTTCAACTCAATAAATGCCGTGGAACCAACCTAAAGGGACATAGCAGTTTATCATTTTTCCACCATTTGGATATCAATAGAATGAGTTCAAGAAAAATCGGAGTGGTTGTCAATTTAGCCTGTTGACCTCCTCCAACTCCTTGAAGTTCTCTTTCTCTCTGTGACACACTATACTATGGCTTCTCTTCTATCTTTCTGAGCAGCCCTTCCTCAGTCTTTTATCAATTTTTCCCATTGTTTAAACTTTAATCTTAGAATATTTCCTGACTTCTTAGCCCTTATTAATAAATGTATTGAATATATAAATATAATAAGGGCTGCTAAGCCCTTATTAATAAATGTACTGAATACATGAGACTGTGTTATAAGCTATGGAGAATGTAAAATAGAGTACAGTAAATGTATTTTGATGCCAGCAACTCACAGTCCAATAGGACAAACATTTCATAAATAGCTTCAGAAGTTAAATAAAATGACAAATACTGTAGGAATGGCAGAGAGGGACAGGTTTATTTTAGAAGTGTTTTCTAAAAAGCTTCATGGAAAATATAGTGGTTCATCTGGGTTTTCATAAATGCAGAGCACAGGCCTTTGAAAGGCAGACACAAAGATAGGGGAAGAGTATTATTGGCAGACAAAAGATATTGGTCAAAAGTAGGGAGGAAAGAAAGAAAAGCATAAGTGAAGAGATATGTTTAGGGTCAACACATAAATCTGTGTGACTAGAGCATGTTATAATGTGTACTCTTATTTAGATATGGAGATCATGAATACAAAATTTAATAATACAAATTCTAATCTAATCTAACAATATAAAAGTTAACACTGTCAGGTTGATGCTTAGTTTAATCTGTGATCTTTACAAGTACAGTTAGGCCATTTACTAAGTAATGAGGTATTTTGACAGGAACTGTAGTAAGTTATTTATATTCATTATATCATTTTATCATCAGTCAACATTTCCTATGGTACAAACCTGTAATTTCATGAAGTCAAGACTTAAGAAAAATTAAGTATCTTTTCCCAAGCCAAACAATTATAAGTAGGACTGGATTCAAGTCTAAGTTTGGTTGATTGCATAGACTTTGATGGATCTTTCTATGGTGGGAGAATACCTCTGTCTTAATAGTAAAAACACATGAGAGATAGGCATACACATTTTTCCTAATTTAGAAGTGATATGACCCATACACTTTGCATATATACAAAAAGTAAGCTGTTTGGTCCTCATTTCCCAAATGTCATATGCAATTTAATCTTTAGTTAGTATTGACTCATAGCCTCTTTTACAATGTTTTGTTGTTACTGTTACTATTTTGTTGCTTTAAACACGTCTGATTTGTTACTATTATCTCTCAAATTAAAAATAAATAACATTTTACCAAAAGGAATGTTTATTCGTGAAACTACTCAGGACTTCTTTTTTTCTTAAAAGTTGCTGTATTTCAATTCACTATCAAATAAATACAAAAATGTGTTTTTATTGGGACAGCCTTTTTCTATTTTAAATTGTGCAGCTAAAAATTTTTTTTTAAAGTCGGGGGGAAAGGAAGTAGCGGAGAGCCAGTTTCCATTTTATTTGCCTGATGTGATAAATAGTTATCTCCTACTGTCCAAATTCTACCTGGGTGTTATCAGCCTGTAATCTCATCTAGCTATAAACTCTATTGCTGAACTAGGACATTCTGAATAATACAAACATAGTATACCACTGGAAAAGTACATTAAATGGAGATTTACTAAAGACTCAGCCTCTTAACATTTTAATAAACTGCAGGCAATATTTTAAAAAACCCCAATTCTATCAATTGTAGTAAAGAAATTAGTTTATGGTAAATCTGTATCTATGGCTAAACCCTCAAATTTTATGGCCAGAAAAAAATGCAGCCAATTGCAGTTAGTTGCTATCATAAACATTTGTGGGATAGATATTTAAACTGAATCTATTCCATTCTGAATGGAAACATGATACACATAGCATGAAGTCATTATAAAGTCATGTTCTCAAAATAGCATCATATTGAGTCAGTTACTTACTCAAGACCATGGGGCTATGTGCAGTGGCAATTCAATGTTGCTGAAATGAAAACACCGTATATTCCTCTGGGAAAAGCTCTCCTTCATTTCCTATTCAAAATAATGTTGTTTGGAGATATTTATAAGGCTTTCTACAAAACTTGGTGGGGTACTTTACAAAATAGTAGAATTTAGCCCTGATCTCATCTGGAATAAGTCAAGGTCACCACTGTACTGGAATATACTAAATGTAAAGTTCAGACAGAAAAATAAAGAAAACTACACACACACGCACGCACACACACACACACAGGTCTATATAAAGTCACAACCAAATATCTCAATTGACAACTGTTATTTTTTTGTAGGATATGACAAAGCAGGTTGTTAATCGCCACAATCAAAGATACATATAAAATGGGACATGGTGCAACACTGCTTTTATATCCAAATACTCAGAGTTTCTAGAATGAACTTCTAATAATATCATCTGCCTTAAACATAGCAAATATTTAGTTGGAAAAAATTTCTTCCCATTTTAAAGATGGAAATGGAAGTCTAAGATATGTGTCTTAGTTCATTTGGGCTGCTACAGCAAAATACTCTCAACTGGGTAGCTTATAAACAATAAACATTTTATTTTATTTCTATTTCTTACAGTTCTGGAGCCTGGGAGGTCCAAGTCAAGCCACTGGCAGATTCTGTGTCTTATGAGGTCCTGCCTTCTTGTTCATAGACAGCATCTTCCAGCTGTCCTCTCGCACGGTGGGAGGGGAGAATGAGCTATTTTATAAGGACACTAACCCCTTTCAATAGGCCTCCAGCCTCATAACCTAATCACTTCCCAAAGGACGCCCTTCCTAATATCATTTTAAGAGTTACAATTTCAACGTATGAATTTGGCAGGGGGGTGGGGTGGAAACAAGCATTTAGAACATAGCAGTTTGGAATTTGCTTAATAATATGGAATTTGTTTAATAATATAAATGAGTAATGCCAATTTAGATTAATAAAATGTCTTCACCTTTAAGTAACAGTTGTTCAAATCATACAAATAATTTTGGGTATAATTTTTCCAGGACCATATGAATCTGCAGAATGTAAGTCCTAATGCCATCAATTATATCAAAAAGAAGGATGTTGGAGAAATCAATGAATAGTTTTTACTACTGACTTTCTCCCAAGACTCCGTTCCTGACCCTCTTTCTTTCCAGTACTTTCAGTCTTCCTCTATCCTGAATTCTATACCTCAGTCTACACTTATGTACAGATCTTCATATCAAAAAAAAAAAACTGTCTTTTTGACCCTGTTTACCTTCTGAAGCTACCATCTTGAAAACAGTGCTATCTTGAAAATTATGATAATTATACTCATATATTTGAGCCGTGTTACACAGGTTTCAAAAGATTTTCATGTAATTTATCTTTCATCCCATGACAGCCTTAAGCAGTTTTGTTGGTATTTTTGTTTTTCAAACGAGAAAGTGACACTCAGAGATTAATACTTCTTCAATTTCCAAACACTAAAAGGCTTTTAAAAGATCAAGTCAAAACTCAAATATGAACACACAAAAAATAAACAATGATTTTTGGGTGGGAGTCACCTTAAGAGAACAACATGAACTAAGCTAATACCATTTTCATACAGTCCATATTTCCTTTCTTGGACAATAAGAGGGATTTCTGAAAGACAGAATTTGCTAAGATAGGCAAAGACCTTGCTGAAATGCGAAACATTACAAAGGCATTTATAAAATTTATCAACCTAGTGACACTATCAAAACATGAAATAGGGTTTGGGACTTATTGGTAATCTCCTTATGATCACACTTTTCTTCCACGATGTTCCTAAAATAACTACATGCCTTCTAGAATTTTTACCTGGTTTTAGTGTCAGGTCCTGTCTGTTGTTCATGCAATGCATCCTGATAATAAAAATGTTTATGTTTCAATCTTCTGATGCTCTCCAAATCTCCTTAATTTTATAAAATCTAATCTAATTTGCAAGTTTTTCTTCTTGCATTCCAAATTTAAATTCTTTGGAAAATGCAGATGAATTGGTTAAATTATTTTGCTTTTTCTGATAATCTTCACATTTCTACTCTCCTTCACAGATGTTTATGGAGTACCTACTCTCCAACAGCCATTGAGCTGGGCTCAGGGAATACAGCCATTACCACTGTCATTTAACAATTTTTAGTTTGGTAATGTCAGCAAAAATATTTTGGTGTTTAGTTTTCTCAAATCAACTTCATTTAACAGTTTCTAGTTTAGTGAGGCCAAAAAACATTTGGGCCTTCCATTTCCTCAACGTCGTAATTTAAAGATGAGCATTATTGAGGAGAAACATGGAAGCAGCGGAGAAACTGCATCATCCTTCCCACTTACCCACCCAAAATTCCTTTTGAAACGATGCATATTCTAAGCAATCAAACTGACTCATCATACTTCCCTTTTTCTTGCTTGAATATAGCGTTTCTTCTTGTTGTTGTTTGAAGTTTTTTAAAGTTTGGTGGCCTCCCTGGCTATCTTCATGTACCTGTCCTGAATTATGACTCAACCCTCCACACTAGTAGGTCCCAGTTACACTAAGAGTTCTTTGGAGAGCACACTAGGTAGCCAAGCTGTATTTAGGGTGGCTTTCCTGTTACTAATTAGTGAAACGTTTGTAATGTCAAATATTCAATTTTCAGAGCCTTCTACTCATTCTGAATTCCATTTCCAATTAAGAGTCTACCTTTGTTTTTAATATTATTTTTGTCATTTGCTGTGCTAATCTTAGCTGGAAAAAATTCTAAATCATATAGCCTGATTGTCCTAAACTTCCCTTTGCTTAAATGATGTTTTCTCTTGGTAATCAGAATTAAGCTTGGAGTTTCAAGCCCTTATTTCTTTTCTCAGTTACTCAGAGTTGATGCTCTTTGAAAGGAAAATTAAAATGCTGCATGACCTTTAGCATGTCATTTAACATTTTTGGATGTCAGCATAGTCATTTATAAAATTTCTGGAGTAAAGTTTCTCTTAAAAAACCACATATCCTTTTGGTTTTTCATCCAAAAATGCATACTCATTGTAGGAAAATTAGAAAACACACAAAAGGGGAAAATAATCACACATAATTCCACTTGAAAACCACTTTCAGTATTGTAGTGCATAACCTTTCAAGCTTTAGTCTATGAAATACTGTGTGTATATATACACACACAAATATATGCTCTATTGTATATTATTATACATATTACACAGACTGTTCTGTCATATGAGCTGCATTTACCCTGAGCAATATATGTAAAATATCTTTACATCTCCACAGTACCATTTTCATTGTTTGCTTAGGTTTGCATTCCATGGAATTTCCAGAATTTGTTTAATGAATCTGCCATTATTGAGGATTAAGTCTTATTCATTATTATAGAAGTGTCACAATGAATATCCTTATATATTTGTATTGCTCACTTATTTTCCTAGGGTGAATGCCCAGAAGTAGTATCTAAGTCTCAGAATATATGCATTTTGGAAGTATTTTTCCCACGCTTTCACATTATTTCCAGCACAATATTGTAGTCACTTTTATTTCTGTCCATTAAAGAAAAGTTTATTGAGCCCCTGCTATCTAGGTGAAGGAGATACTAAAGTTAACAAAATAGACAAAGGTTCCTGCCTTCTTGGAGCATACATTCAATAAGGCAGGACAGTCAATAGTCAGATAAATAAAATACCTAGTATATTAGAAGGTGATATGCACAACAGAGAAAAACTAGGGAAGTCACCTAGAGGATTCAATTTCAATAACAGCCTAGATTTTCTGTAGCCACTTCCAGTGTATTATAATCCTGAGTCAAGGTTCTAGGTGTAATTAAATGCTGTGCTTTTTGCTGAGTCAATCAGGCATCCAGATAGTTGAGATGTCTATAATGGCAGTTATATTTTGTATGTATGCCTATTAGATTATCTGTTTCAAAAGATTATCCTCGACATTTTTTTTTACTGGACAGACCATCTGAAATAAGATCTTTCACCATTAATATTTTTGTTTTTTACCATTAACAATTTTTGGTTTTAATAAACAAAAATTATTTTCCAAAATAACTTCCATCAGTATTTCAATCTGAGATTGTAGATGCTCATGGAGACTGCTACTGTTATTCCTGCTAGGCCCCTCTATCCACCCTTCTTACTTGGTGTTTCCTTCAGCAGCACCCTACCGTGATGGTCCTCCCCATCAACACTCTATCCCCCGATATTTCTCAACAAAATGTTATGATTTTACTTACCATTTTCCGTGATGATTTCTTCAGAATTTAACTGCAACATGAGTTGATGTAAAAATATATTCATTTACTCTTTTGGTGAATATTAATAATCACCTACTCTGTAGGACTTAAATAATGTAGTAGGTAAAAGTAAGTTTGTCTACCCTCAAAGGAATTTATATTCTAACAAGGGAAATAGACAAGCAAATAAATGTTCACAAATTAGGAAGCACTGTGAAGAAAATACACAATCATGCCTATTGGGGATCATAATGGGATAGGGAGTGAGGAAGGCCTTTTTGAGGAGGTGTTACTAAATCTGAAACTTGAAAGATGAGGAAGAGCCAGGGAAACTAAGAACTAATTAAAATTAAGATGTGTGAATGCAGGAAGAAAATACTCATGGGCTGAGAAGTTGCATAAATGTTGGTGACTATGGAATAATGAGAAGAGGAAAGAATTACTTAAGAAAAGAGGAGCGAAAAATACCAGCCAAACTGTATCAAGTTTAGTAGTTAGGATTCTACTCTGCATCTAACAGTAAGTCATTGAAAGGTATTACACAATGAGTGGCATTAGTTGTATTTATATTTTTAAAAGATTACTTTGAGATTCCAGAGAATAGATTGAAAGGCGGCAAAAGAGAAAGACGAAACAGCAATCAGGAGTCTAATATAACAGTCCAAATGGAGAATTTTAAAGTGGATCAACTTTTGACAATGGAAATAGACATGAATTTAGTGGGGTACAATTTGAAATAGATTTGATAGGGTACATTGAAGGATTGAACTTAAATATGGGCATTAAAGAAGAGAGAGGAAACAGATGGGTGTGAGATTTCTCATTTGAACAGTGAAAGAATGGATGGTCATATCATTCATTATGGTGGGAAAGTGAAAAACATCAATAATTCAATTTTATCTATAAGACCTCAGCTCATAGAATAGGTCTAAGCTAGGGAAATAAATCTGGTATTTAACAGAATACAGAGAAAGAAGTGAAAGAGACAGGGAAAAAGAAGCTGAGAAAGAGTGGCCAGAAATGCACGAAGAAATCTAGGAGAACACAGGAAGAAAGTGTTTCTTTCTTCTGCAGGAAGACTGTATGTATTAGAGAGACCCTAGGAGATAAAAACTGAAAATTATCCATGAATTTGGAATCCTAGCCACTCGATAAGACCTCTCTCTGGAGAGCAGTGAAAGGCACACCATCTAGATGACTGTAAAATTAAGAATGACAGTATTTCCATTGAGGCTTCCTCCCAGCTATGCCTTAGTATAAAAACATCATTTGGGATAGGGATTTCAGGTACCCAGATTCTGAACAAAGAACTGGAAAATTATCATGGTCTAAGAGAGAGATCATTCCAAAAAGACTGATCACCCTGCGAGAAAAAATAGGAGGGATTATTTGACCTGGGAAGACGAATGCTAAGTTGAAGACTTCAGAAGCCCTTTTTAGGTCATTCAATCCAACCCTGAAAGGTTAAGAACCATATGCTTCTATTGTTGCAGTAATTTAAAAGCGTTGTAACATATTGTGGATATTAAATTGAAGATACATTGTTAAAGAGCAAGAGTGTACCAGAGGCAGTATAAATGTGTAAGGTGAAGGGAGATAATGGTACTAATTTTTTCTTTGTCTAGAATCAGTTCTTCACATTTTCCTTGGAATAGGGGTTTAATTGATTGGTCTGTCAGTATCACACGAAATAAGGCTGTGAAAGCGCAGCAAACTGTAAGGTGCTCTACCAATACCATTTATTGTTACTCTCTTCTAAAACATTATTGATTAAAGGTTGAAGACTAATATTTATTAAAACTTGGCAGGATCATACACAAAATAGAATGTAGCTTGACAATATACTTGTGTACAGTCAATCACCTGCTTTAAATGAATTCCAAATTTGATTGAGACTTAACAAAGTTTCTCAAGTAGTTATATATTTATGCTTTTTCAGTGTCTCTAAACAATTTTTAAAATCAATATTCCTGGATTAATTAATGTTTTTCAGGAATCTCAATCTTCATTTTAAATAATCTGAAGCTGGTTCTGAATACTCGCTGAATTAATTTTTATGTTCCTTGTCAAAGAGAACCTAAATTTTTAGAGGAATATTCTGAAAATTTAAATGTCTTTTATTCCAGCTAGTGTTTGACTGGATTGATTTTCTTAAAAAACAAAATCAGTGTGAGGAAATGTGAAGAAATGACTCCATCGTGTGGTCAGAAACTAATAATACAACAGAAGTGGAGAATGAGAAGTCTTTAGACATTCAGAATTTCACTGACAAATCATGCAGAGTAAAGCTTGGGCGGAATTCGCACAATGCAGGCGCACAAATGCCGCCGCCTAGTGGCACAGCCTGAAATTCTCACATGCAGCTTTATCTCAGTATGTTCAACTTAAACGTATTTTCCGCTCTTATTAAGTGTTCTCTAACTTAGTAAATTACAAAAGTTCAAAAGTCAAACTATAATACTGAGTGTTATCTCTTATCTTATTTTTATTATATCACATACTCCTGTATACAAATATCACATCCTGTTATTTTACTTCCTAAATATTTATTATTTTCAGCCTTTTTTTTCTTTGCTAACTCTGCTATATTTTTGTCATGTTTTACTTGGATAAGTGCCCCTGTCTCTGAATTACCTTTTAGCATGTTTCTCTTTTTATCACTTCCCACTCCCTCCACATAACCACAACCACAATGACAACCACAGTGACATGTGACTTGCCGTGACACTCTTCTGTTTAACCCCATCAAGGGAGCCCCTCCACCACTGGTTAAGGTTCCAGCTCTAACAAAAACTCCTGCTGACATTCCTTATCATTCACCACTCTTTGCTTTATTCTTTATATTCTGGTCATCCTGAGAGCCAGTATGGTGTAACAGAATCTTTGATTTCAGACTTCCAGAGTTTTAAACCTTGGATTTGCTATACATTGTTGGCAAGTTGCTTAACCTCTTTGTGCCTCAGTTCCCTGAACTAATGAATTTAGGTAATTATGGTATCTACTTTATGGGATATCTATGAAGGTTAAAATAATAAAGCACTTAGAAAAGTTAGCTGATAAATAGTAAATACTAATCAGAATTTAAAGTTACTACTAGTACTATTCATATGAGCTTCTTGATACTTACCAAATACACTCTCTCTATAATGTTTGGTGCTTTACAGTGTTTTTACTTCTTCTATTTCTGTTGTCTGGAAAGTGCTTGCCATACAGTACACTCTCCTAACTTCTCATCTACTAAAATTTAGCACAGGAGACAATTCCAGGAAGAGTTCTTTACTTCTGCCCGAAGCTATTTTCCTATTGCATCCTATAATTTCTATATCATTTCATTTACTATAATACAATAAAACCATTTGTGCCCATCTTCCCAATTAGCCCCAGGTCATTAGGGTAGAGATTGTTTCATAAGGTACCAGTAATGTTCAATTAAGGACTGTGAAATTGAACCAAATTAAAATCAACTTGCTTGAAAGACAGTTTCATCACTTTCTTTTCAACAAACATAATTTTACATGTAAACTTGTTTTTCATATTTTGAAAAGGACACTATGAAATAATTCTAAGATATACTGTAACACTATTCAAATAAACTCCAGTTTCTGTGTACTCTGTGACTTTCAAATTATCTATGAATGCATTTCTCTATATGTATAAAAAAACTATATGATGTCAATGATGTCAGTATGACTTATGTTTACTTATGGGCACAGCAGTTTAGGAGAAATTTTGGGAGGTAAAAGACAAGAGCCCCTGAAGGTTACATTGAAACATCTGATAGGATTATTCTATGGAAAAGGAAAGAATGACTCTATTTTGTTTCACAATTCGATAGGGTAAGTCAAGAGGCAGTGTGCAAAAGATTTAAACCTAATACAAGTGTGGTAGGCAGAATAATGTTCCCCAAAGACGTCCATGTCCTAATCCTTGTAGACTGTGAATATGTAATCTTACAAGACAAAAAGAGGCCTTTGCAGATGGGGTTAAGGTTGTGGACCTTGAGATGGGGAGATGTCCTGATTATCCAGAAGTGCTCAATCTAATCACATGCATCCTTAAAATCAGAGAACCTTTTCTAAGTGCAGTCAGTCAGAGGAAGATATGACCATAGCAGAAACACACAGAGAGATGCAATGGTGCTGGCATTGAAGATGAAAAAGGGGGCCATGCGCCAAGGAATGTGCATGACCTTTAAAAATCAGAAAAGACAAGGAAAAGGATTCTTTCCTATAGCCTCCAAAAAGGAACACAAAACTTACTGAAACTTTGACTTTAGCCCAGTAAAACCCACATTAGGCTTCTGACTTACAGAATTGTATGATAATGCACTTGGGTTGTTTCTAGCAGCTCAGTTGTGGTAATTTGTTAGAGCTGCAGTAGAGAACTAGTACAGTAAGAAAAGGTTTTCTAAAAATTAATGATGTCTAAACACGGAAAGGGCTGTCCTTGAAAAACTAAGCTGCTCACTGCTGGATGGCCATGTTCAAAATATCTGAGCACTATTCATCTGATTCCTGGACAGAGAGGGATGTTGAAAATGATGATCTCTAAAGACTAACAATAACCCAAAGTGAAAACTTCAACTCTTTTCTGTCAAGACTTGTTTATTCAAGTGATCATTTCACACAGACAATAGTACCAGTCGAAAGAGAAGTATCTCATCTCCCACTATCAGGCCTACCAACCTCATGTACCTAGGATGGTCAGACTTTCCACGTTCATGATGGGGCCATTGGTCCCTTCCTGTTGAAACAAATCCTTCTGCTTAGGCTTGGATTCCATGTTCTTTGATTTGCTCAAGTATTTTTAAATTTTTTTTTCCTCTCACTCTTTTTTTCCCACAGCATATTTGTGATAGTCCTCATCATGTAAAAGGGTAACTATTTGTACCAACATCCCTCCTCACCATCAAGTCCCACATGATTTTCCTGCTCCTATTTAGAGAAAAACTTCTTCGAATTGCTGTTTGTAATCTTTCATTTCATGTTCTCATCTCATACTCTCCCCTTAATGCACCTCAATTGACAACTTCCTCTCCCTACTTCTCTAAAATAATTATTCTCAAGGTCAGCAATAATCTCAATATTAAGAGTATGTATATTTAATTCTACTTACTGTTGGTAACTTACAGGACAGTAGGATGACCTAAGGGGTAAAATATTTTTCGGACCACTATTTTGGAGATTTATTAATTTCATACACACAATTATTTTCAACACTATCCTTCTATACATATCAAGATATGCCCTTTGAAGTGAAAATGGGTAGTGATTATTTTATGCGGTGAACTGGATCAAAATAAACTTTCATGCTTTTAGACTGATGTATCTAAAATTAATGTGTCACGATAACATGACACATTAATTCTTTACCTATGAAAAACTTGTGCCCACTGAACATTTAAACAATACAATAAAACAACAAATCTAACAGCATGTCACAGCTGACAAGTGGAACTGAGCTAATCTTTGAAAATGGAATAAAACTTAGAAGAAGTTTTATTGTCACATTCAGGGACACATTTAATTTGTTAGAACTTAGCATTGAGAATTGTGTCTATTATAATCAGAACTGGCTTTCAGTCACAAGGATCTTGAATTTTAAGCATGTATGGTGTGCACAATGCCTTAAGAGATAGTCACTGAAAATGTTACATGACTGTCTCAAAAAGGTGCAGTCTTTAATTTGTCACAACCAAACTTCACATCCTCTAATAATAAATACATTTACTATTTTTTTCCACGTAGATAACAACGACTTGGTGTGTACTCGTCAATTCTTATATCTTGAGACACAGATATGTCTATTTTTCAAATTAAACATTATTGTTGTTTCCTTTATTTCCCATTATTTTCTACATGGGCTTTCCATAATCCACAGGACTTTATGATGGCAGAGTCCTTATCTCATTGATGCCAGCAGACTTCAGTCTCTTCCATATGACAGCAAGGAAACTAAATACAAATTAGTCTTATGGCCTCTGAGAGAGACTTCTTTGGAATAATTATATGTACTAATGCCCCTCGACTCTGTGGAGCATTGTCCTGATCCCTGGACACACTAACCCTGAGGACATCCCTCTTTTCCCCACATTTGTTGCTGCTGTTTTTCTAGGAAATGATGCCACTCTCTGTAAAATCTGCTCAAAATTTAGTGGCTCAGATAAGGTTCCAAAATTTTTAAATGCTTAGAACATAGCCTGGCCTAGTAAACGATGCTCATATCTGAGGCTGAATTCTGAGCTCAAAGAAAATCACAGTGTAGATTTTTTTAACATTACCAATAAAGCAAACACTTTTATATTCTTCCTAGAATAAATTTTAACAAGCCCTTCATGCTGAAATATACTTTGGGATGAGACTTTCCCTTAACTCTCTACCAGGTTATTACCACGTATGACCCCTTTTCCTTTGTGGCATCAAACTCATCTTTCCTCTCATTCATGCAGTGTTAAAGCTCAAATTTTCATTCACTACTACGTTTGTCTTGAATTGTTTCCTTCTCAATTCTATAATTGATACAGTAGCAACTCATTGTGACTTCTGGTTAATTCCATGCATTTAAAGTTTTAACTGAAACATTTAAGTTAAATTATTGGTAATATCCATTATGCAGATGTAACTTCATAATTAATAATTATGCAGATGTCACTTTGTAATTAGCAAATGCTAAAAAAGCCTTACCAAAGAGTCATAGTAAATTGGTTTCATAGAAAAAGAGCTTGAAAATAATGGCTAAATTAGCACTGCAAAGGACTAGAAATCCACATAGGAGAGAGTTGACATTATACATATTCATAAGCATCATGCCCTTGAGAATCTGTCTGTATTTATAACTCATCTCTTCCAATCTATTCTCTCTTTAAATCCTACAAGGCTACAGCTAACCTAAGTCTACACTAGGATAGGAAACCTTGAAGTAAATTAGAAAAAGCCTTTTAAGCAGAGAAATTGTTTTTATGAAGTTCATGTACTGTATGAAAGTTCTATAGTCGGGGGAGGAGCCAAGATGGCCGAATAGGAACAGCTGTGGTCTACAGCTCCCAGCGTGAGCGACACAGAAGATGGGTGATTTCTGCATTTCCATCTGAGGTACCGGGTTCATCTCACTAGGGAGGGCCAGACAGTGGGCGCAGGTCAGTGGGTGCGTGCACCGTGTGCAAGCCGAAGCAGGGCGAGGCATTGCCTCACTCCGGAAGCGCAAGGGGTCAGGGAGTTCCCTTTCCTAGTCAAAGAAAGGGGGGACAGACGGCACCTGGAAAATCGGGTCGCTCCCACCCGAATACTGCGCTTTTCGGACGGGCTTAAACAACGGTGCACCAGGAGATTATATCCCACACCTGGCTCGGAGAGTCCTACGCCCACGCCCACAGAGTCTGGCTGATTGCTAGCACAGCAGTCTGAGATCAAACTGCAAGGGGGGAGTGAGGCTGGGGGAGGGGCACCCACCATTGCCCAGGCTTGCTTAGGTAAACAAAGCAGCTGGGAAGCTCCAACTGGGTGGAGCCCACCACAGCTCAAGGAGGCCTGCCTGCCTCTGTAGGCTCCACCTCTGGGGGCAGGGCACAGACAAACAAAAAGACAGCAGTAACCTCTGCAGACTTAAATGTCCCTATCTGACAGCTTTGAAGAGAGCAGTGGTTCTCCCAGCACGCAGCTGGAGATCTGAGAACGGGCAGACTGCCTCCTCAAGTGGGTCCCTGTCCCCTGACCCCCGAGCAGCCTAACTGGGAGGCACCCCCCAGCAGGGGCACACTGACACCTCACACAGCAGGGTACTCCAACAGACCTGCAGCTGAGGGTCCTGTCTGTTAGAAGGAAAACTAACAAACAGAAAGGACATCCACACCAAAAACCCATCTGTACATCACCATCATCAAAGACCAAAAGTAGATAAAACCACAAAGACGGGGAAAAAACAGAACAGAAAAACTGGAAACTCTAAAAAGCAGAGAGCCTCTCATCCTCCAAAGGAACGCAGTTCCTCATCAGCAACGGAACAAAGCTGGACAGAGAATGACTTTGATGAGCTGAGAGAAGAAGGCTTCAGACGATCAAATTACTCTGAGCTACGGGAGGACATTCAAATCAAAGGCAAAGAAGTTGAAAACTTTGAAAAAAATTTAGAAGAATGTATAACTAGAATAACCAATACAGAGAAGTGCCTAAAGGAGCTGATGGAGCTGAAAACCAAGGCTCGAGAACTACGTGAAGAATGCAGAAGCCTCAGGAGCCAAAGCAATCAACTGGAAGAAAGGGTATCAGCAATGGAAGATGAAATGAATGAAATGAAGTGAGAAGGGAAGTTTAGAGAAAAAAGAATAAAAAGAAATGAACAAAGCCTCCAAGAAATATGGGACTATGTGAAAAGACCAAATCTACGTCTGATTGGTGTACCTGAAAGTGATGGGGAGAATGGAACCAAGTTGGAAAACACTCTGCAGGATATTATCCAGGAGAACTTCCCCAATCTAGCAAGGCAGGCCAACATTCAGATTCAGGAAATACAGAGAATGCCACAAAGATACTCCTCGAGAAGAGCAACTCCAAGACACATAATTGTCAGATTCACCAAAGTTGAAATGAAGGAAAAATTGTTAAGGGCAGCCAGAGAGAAAGGTCGGGTTACCCTCAAAGGGAAGCCCATCAGACTAACAGCGGATGTCTTGGCAGAAACCCTACAAGCCAGAAGAGAGTGGGGGCCAATATTCAACATTCTTAAAGAAAAGAATTTTCAACCCAGAATTTCATATCCAGCCAAACTAAGCTTCATAAGTGAAGGAGAAATAAACTACTTTACAGACAAGCAAATGCTGAGAGATTTTGTCACCATCAGGCCTGCCCTAAAAGAGCTCCTGAAGGAAGCGCTAAACATGGAAAGGAACAACCGGTACCAGCCGCTGCAAAATCATGCCAAAATGTAAAGACCATCGAGACTAGGAAGTAACTGCATCAACTAACGAGAAAAATAACCAGCTAACATCATAATGACCGGATCAAATTCACACATAACAATATTAACTTTAAATGTAAATGGATTAAATGCTCCAATTAAAAGACACAGACTGGCAAATTGGATAAAGAGTCCAGACCCATCAGTGTGCTGTATTTAGGAAACCCATCTCACGTGCAGAGACACACATAGGCTCAAAATGAAAGGATGGAGGAAGATCTACCAAGCAAATGGAAAACAAAAAAAGGCAGGGGTTGCAATCCTAGTCTCTGATAAAACAGACTTTAAACCAACAAAGATCAAAAGAGACAAAGAAGGCCATTACATAATGGTAAAGGGATCAATTCAACAAGAAGAGCTAACTATCCTAAATATATATGCACCCAATACAGGAGCACCCAGATTCATAAAGCAAGTCCTGAGTGACCTACAAAGAGACTTAGACTCCCACACATTAATAATGGGAGACTTTAACACCCCACTGTCAACATTAGACAGATCAACGAGACAGAAAGTCAACAAGGATACCCAGGAATTGAACTCAGCTCTGCACCAAGTGGACCTAATTGACATCTACAGAACTCTCCACCCCAAATCAACAGAATATACATTTTTTTGAGCACCAAACCACACCTATTCCAAAATTGACCACATACTTGGAAGTAAAGCTCTCCTAAGCAAAAGTAAAAGAACACAAATTATAACAAACTATCGCTCAGACCACAGTGCAATCAAACTAGAACTCAGGATTAAGAATCTCACTCAAAACCGCTCAACTACATGGAAACTGAACAACCTGCTCCTGAATGACTACTGGGTACATAACGAAATGAAGGCAGAAATAAACATGTTCTTTGAAACCAACGAGAACAAAGACACAACATACCAGAATCTCTGGGACACATTCAAAGCAGTGTGTAGAGGGAAATTTATAGCACTAAATGCCCACAAGAGAAAACAGGGAAGATCCAAAATTGACACCCTAACATCACAATTAAAAGAACTAGAAAAGCAAGAGCAAACATATTCAAAAGCTAGCAGAAGGCAAGAAATAACTAAAATCAGAGCAGAACTGAAGGAAATAGAGACACAAAAAACCCTTCAAAAAATTAATGAATCCAGGAGCTGGTTTTTTGAAAGGATCAACAAAATTGATAGACCGCTAGCAAGACTAATAAAGAAGAAAAGAGAGAAGAATCAAATAGATGCAATAAAAAATGATAAAGGGGATATCGCCACTGATCCCACAGAAAAACAAACTACAATCAGAGAATACTACAAACACCTCTATGCAAATAAACTAGAAAATCTAGAAGAAATGGATAAATTCCTCGACATATACACTCTCCCAAGACTAAACCAGGAAGAAGTTGAATCTCTGAATAGATCAATAACAGGATCTGAAATTGTGGCAATAATCAATCGCTTACCAACAAAAAAGAGTCCAGGACCAGATGGATTCACAGCCGAATTCTACCAGAGATACAAGGAGGAACTGGTACCATTCCTTCCGAAACTATTCCAATCAATAGAAAAAGTAGGAATCCTCCCTAACTCACTTTATGAGGCCAGCATCATTCTGATACCAAAGCCAGGCAGAGACACAACCAAAAAAGAGAATTTTAGACCAATATCCTTGATGAACATTGATGCAAAAATCCTCAATAAAATACTGGCAAAACGAATCCAGCAGCACATCAAAAAGCTTATCCACCATGATCAAGTGGGCTTCATCCCTGGGATGCAAGGCTGGTTCAATATACGCAAATCAATAAATGTAATCCAGCATATAAACAGAGCCAAAGACAAAAACCACATGATTATCTCAATAGATGCAGAAAAGGCCTTTGACAAAATTCAACAACCCTTCATGCTAAAAACTCCCAATAAATTAGGTATTGATGGGACGTATTTCAAAATAATAAGAGCTATCTATGACAAACCCACAGCTAATATCATACTGAATGGGCAAAAACTGGAAGCATTCCCTTTGAAAACTGGCACAAGACAGGGATGCCCTCTCTCACCACTCCTATTCAACATAGCGTTGGAAGTTCTGGCCAGGGCAATTAGGCAGGAGAAGGAAATAAAGGGTATTCAATTAGGAAAAGAGGAAGTCAAATTGTCCCTGTTTGTAGACGGCATGATTGTTTACCTAGAAAACCCCATTGTCTCAGCCCAAAATCTCCTTAAGCTGATAAGCAACTTCAGCAAAGTCTCAGGATACAAAATCAATGTACAAAAATCACACGCATTCTTATACACCCACAACAGACAAACAGAGAGCCAAATCATGAGTGAACTCCCATTCACAATTGCTTCAAAGAAAATAAAATACCTAGGAATCCAACTTACAAGGGATGTGAAGGACCTCTTCAAGGAGAACTACAATCCACTGCTCAAGGAAATAAAAGAGGATACAAACAAATGGAAGAACATTCCATGCTCATGGGTAGGAAGAATCAATACCGTGAAAATGGCCATACTGCCCAAGGTAATTTATAGATTCAATGCCATCCCCATCAAGCTACCAATGACTTTCTTCAAAGAATTGGAAAAAACTACTTTCAAGTTCATATGCAACCAAAAAAGAGCCCGCATTGCCAAGTCAATCCAAAGCCAAAAGAACAAAGCTGGAGGCATCACACTACCTGACTTCAAACTATACTACAAGGCTACAGTAACCAAAACAGCATGGTACCAGTACCAAAACAGAGATATAGATCAATGGAGCAGAACAGAGCCCTCAGAAATAATGCCGCATATCTACAACTATCTGATCTTTGACAAACCTGAGAAAAACAAGCAATGGGGAAAGGATTCCCTATTTAATAAATGGTGCTGGGAAAACTGGCTAGTCATATGTAGAAAGCTGAAACTGGATCCCTTCCTTACACCTTATACAAAAATCAATTCAAGATGGATTAAAGACTTAAACATTAGACCTAAAACCATAAAAACCCTAGAAGAAAACCTGGGCATTACCATTCAGGACATAGGCATGGGCAAGGAGTTTATGTCTAAAACACCAAAAGCAACGGCAACCAAAGCCAAAATTGACAAATGGGATGTAATTAAACTAAAGAGCTTCTGCACAGCAAAAGAAACTACCATCAGAGTGAACAGGCAACATACAAAATGGGACAACATTTTCGCAACCTACTCATCTGACAAAGGGCTAATATCCAGAATCTACAATGAACTCCAACAAATTTACAAGAAAAAAACAACCCCATCAAAAAGTGGGCAAAGGACATGAACAGACACTTCTCAAAAGAAGACATTTATGCAGCCAAAAAACACATGAAGAAATGTTCATCATCACTGGCCATCAGAGAAATGCAAATCAAAACCACTATGAGATACCATCTCACACCAGTTAGAATGGCAATCATTAAAAAGTCAGGAAACAACAGGTGCTGGAGAGGATGTGGAGAAATAGGAACACTTTTACACTGTTGGTGGGACTGTAAACTAGTTCAACCATTGTGGAAGTCAGTGTGGTGATTCCTCATGGATCTAGAACTAGAAATACCATTTAACCCAGCCATCCCATTACTGGGTATATACCCAAAAGACTATAAATCATGCTGCTATAAAGATACATGCACACGTATGTTTATTGCAGCATTATTCACAATAGCAAAGACTTGGAACCAACCCAAATGTCCAACAATGATAGACTGGATTAAGAAAATGTGGCACATATACACCATGGAATACTATGCAGCTGTAAAAAATGATGAGTTCATGTCCTTTGTAGGGACATGGATGAAATTGGAAATCATCATTCTCAGTAAACTATCGCAAGAACAAAAACCAAACACCGCATATTCTCACTCATAGGTGGGAATTGAACAATGCGATCACATGGACACAGGAAGGGGAACATCACACTCTGGGGACTGTTGTGGGGTGGGGGGAGGGGAAGGGATAGCATTGGGAGATATACCTAATGCTAGATGACGCGTTAGTGGGTGCAGTGCACCAGCATGGCACATGTATACATATGTAACTAACCTGCACAATGTGCACATGTACCGTAAAACTTAAAGTATAATAATAATAATAATAATAAAAAGACGAAAGTTCTATAGTCAGGCTCTCTTAGAACGTATTGACTTATATTTGTAGTACACTGTTTAAACTGATTAATCACATTTAATTTAACTCTGCAATACCTTTATTGAGCGTTTAAGCAGGTGTCATTCTTTTCTGGAATAAGATGGTATATAAATACATACTGACATTGATAGTCTATTGTATGCAGATGCCCATGCTAAGCATAAGGACATTCTGTTTTCCTTTTTTCAATGTATTTAACATGATAGCAGGAAAGGGGGCTCTTTAAAGCTGATACAACTGGGAAATAAGAGCTAACAGGAGAGAAAGAATCTCTAACAGTCCTCTGGGACTAGCTAAATTAGGTAAACTCAGTTTAATAAAAGAGTAGAGCAAAAAAGTAACAATTCATTTCAGAAATATTTCCATAAAAAACTACAAATATCTTAAAGTGCAACTTTATGAAAAAGTGCTGCTTTAAAAAGCACACATATTGATTATATAGTTTTGAAATACCTATTAGCTGTCAGGCACTGTGACAAGGACAGAACATATACTAGCACATAAGGAAATAAGTGGTTTCTGCCTCTAAAGCCTCATTTTACAGTAATTTATGCCATCATTCCTCAAGGGCAGGTATCAGGAAGATGTTTTATTGAGGTCGTAAAATGCCATGTTCAGTGCCTGTACCATAACCTCCTGGATAATTCTGGGGAAACTGTTCTGTGGGTTCAAATCTACCAGCATATTTTATAAGATTTTGGAAAATATGTAAATGTTTCCAAACAAAGAAAATGAAAAAAAAAAAAAAAAGGAAAGAAGGGAGGAACAATCTGACTGTAGTCTTAGCTCTTTCCATAGCAGCAAATCCTGACTTTACAGCCCTCTGTGGAGCCCACCAGTTGAACTAGCACGTTGGTGCAAAGGTAATTGTGGTTTTTGCCATTAAAAATAGGGCAAAAACTACAAGTACATTTTTACCAACCTAATAATTCACTTCTAAGGTTCTTTCCAGCCTTAAATACCTGAGAATCTATACAATATTCCACAAATAAGTTAAACAGCCTATTACTGAGGGAGATTGAAGGGCTGGAGGCACAGTCATTCTGGAGAAATAGGGAAGATGTAATCTAAAGTTTAGTGACCACTCTTCCATGCAGGAGATCCATCTCTTATGTGTCCTTCTAGATTCTGAAAAGCAATCTCAAGTCAGGAAGATCTATGTTGTCAGCTGGCCTTTGTGATTTCATTCCTATAATATTAGCTCAGAATTTGAGTGTAGGGAGAACTTTTAGTTTGTTCTTATAAGACTACTTCCAACACCAACAATAATACCTACTCTGAGAGTAATACTGATACTAGTACTTATATTAATAACAACAGCAACAGCTAAGGCTTACTGAGTTCTTACTGTGTGCCAGGCACAATATGCTTCAACTAATTATCTTTGAAAATTGATCCTAACAAACACTAATCTTTATAGCAATTCAGTGTCATAGGTACTATTAGTGGATCCCATTTTACAGATGAGGACGCTGAGGCCTAACAATTTAGTTAATCTGTAAAAGCTTATAAATTGTGGAGATGAATTTGGAAGAGAAGACTCCTTGACTCAAGATTCTATACTTTTTAGACCAACGAGAGAAGGTGGCTGGTAGGCTACAAGTTCTGTAGCCATTGAAATATAAATGGCAAGATTTGTGTATTATATATATATATAAATCTGAAGAAAATTGTTTAAAGTAAAAACTGCAGATTTCTGACCTTAAGTAATAATTTTGCATGAATTAGGAAAATATTTGAGAAACTAAAAAACCTATAATGATGTTAATGCTTTAGCTATGTTGTTGGGCATTACAATTTTTCAAAAGGCTTTTTTTCCCTGTACATTATTGTATGGGATCAACAGGATTCTGTAAGTGATAAAAATGGATATTACCTATTATATCTACATTGAATTTCTGCCTACTTCAGTTAGTGTGTGACTTTGGATAACTTATTTCACCATTGTGTGTCTAAATTTTCTCATCTAAAATGGGGATAGTAATAGCAGTTCCTTCCTAAGGTTGCTAAGAGGATGCAGTTAGTTACCACATGCGAGGTACCTGTGTCAGTGTCTTGCACATTTTCAACATCCGGTGGATTCTATGGTTATCATTATTATTATCATTAAGAGTCAGGATAATGTCACATGAGCTTTCTGCCCAAATTTTGTGATTATGTTTAGTATCAATTATTTTGTGAAAGAACACAGTAAAAAGTTCAAGGGTGTTTATTTCTTTAAGTATATATTTTATGTTTTTCCTTTACTTGCAACTAAGTTTACTGTGTTAAACTTGATTCTGAAATGATCCATTTTTAGTTTTTACGAAAATTGAGGCTTTCAGGTTTCAGACTGTAATTCTATAAGACAAGCATAATTCTGCCTACCTTAAATTTTTTATATTGAAATTGTGTGTTTACCTAGATATTTTATTTTTTCTAGTATTTGATTAACTTCTTTACCTAAAGCAACTCATAAACCCGTAATCTTTTCAAGAGCTTCTGCAATCCATGAACTTGGATCACAAAACACACTTTGCAACCACCTTCAAAGGGAAGAGTGAGTATAATCCATTTTGCACAGTAAATTTTACTACCAAAACTAAAGTGGTATTTACTGGAAAATACAAGCAATTTACATGCAGTGGTGATTTTTTTCTTTGTGCAGTGTCACTATGGATTCATAAACATGCATTTAAAAATAACATTAGCAATGTTGTTCCAAGTATATTGAATTTGGTTTTCTTACTCTTTTTATACCTAGTTTATTCAGAGGACATTTAAATGATGTTTGTAATTTTCCATTTTGCACCAACTGACACAAAGTAATACTCCCAAATAGCACAGAGTTGTCTAAAATTCAAATTATTTTTGTAGTAATTAAAGGAAAAGAAAGTTACATATCTCACATAAAAGAATCGTATTATCTCCGGAAAGGAATATTGAAGACTGTTTATTTTTAAAGTCCTTGCACATTGATGGAGAGACGTCAAAGTGCACAGGAACCCACTGAAGGAGCTCCGAGTGGCCAAAGCTGGAAGTATTTGAGCAGCAAAATAAGTAAAATATATCATGGCTAATAACCCCCAAATAAAACAAATACCCATCATTCCATACTGATATAAATAAGTGGTTTAATACACTTATAAATGCGGGAGGAGGATTCCAGATAAATTATGTAGATACTCCTCTCTAAAGGAGAGAACATAACTACTCACTCTTTGAATGTGGGCTGTATATAATGATTTCCTTTCAAAGAGCACAATACAAAAAGAAGAGCAGCGAAGAATAACATTACAGTGGAAAAATCTGACAAACACTACTTCAGCTGGTTGATCCAGATCAGCACCAACAGTTATAAATCAACAGCTACACATAAAGGGTATATGTATCCTTTGTTGTGATGTGCTAAAAATTGCCTTACCTCCGTGATGTTCCTTCCAAAAAACTCTATCTGCAGTCTAATCATGAGAAAAATATCAGACAAAATACAACAGAAAAGAATCTTACAAAATACCTGACCAGTATTCCTCAAAACTATCATCAAAAACAAAGAAAGTCTAGGAGTCAAGCAGTCAAGCAGAACCTAAGAAGACATGACAGCTAAGTACAACATGGTAGTCTAAATGGGATCCTGGAACATAAAAAAGACATTCAGTAAAAACTAAAAGAAAAAAATCTTAATAAACTCTGGACTTCAGTTAATGGTTTATCAACTAATATGGTTTGGCTGTGTCCCCACCCAAATCTCATCTTGAATTGTAGCTCCCATAATTCCCATGTGACATGAGAGGGATTCAGTGGGAGGTAACTGAATTATGGGGGCGGGTCTTTCGTTGTTGTTCTCATGATAGTGAACAAGTCTCATGAGATCTGATGGTTTTATAAAGAGGAGTTCCTCTGCACACGCTCTCTCTTGCCTGCCACTACGTGAGGCATCCCTTTGCTTTTCCTTTGTCTTCCACAATGATTGTGAGGCTTCCCCAGACACGTGGAACTGTGAGTCCATTAAACCTCTTTCCTTTATAGATTACCAACTCTCAGGTATGTTTCTATTAGCAACATGAGAACAGACTAACACATCAACATTGGTTCAATAATTACGGGAAATACATTGTGCTAATATAAGATGTTAATAATAGAAGAAACTGTATGCAGAGCATTCAGGATTATATAGGAGCTCTGCAGTATCTGCTCAATTTTTCTGTTAAACTGAAATTGTTTCAAAAAATTGTTTTAAAAAATCAAGTTTTGAACTAGGCACTGGTTATAGTGAATTTTAACTAGGCAGTGGTTATAGTGAATTTGCACCTTCTAATGAATACTTTTAATGTGTACATTTACATCTAGTGACTAAAGGATTTGAGTTTCACAAAACAGACAAGAAAGGGGAAGGAATTCTCATGCATTGAGTTCCTAATATGAGGTAGCACCAATGGTACCAATACTTTCATGTATATAATTAATTTTCATACCAACTCTATGACATAGATGATTCCTATTTCACAGACAAGGAAACTGAAGGCAACAGGTTAAGTTGATCAAAGAGAAACTATAAATTTAAGTTCCTCAGAATTAAACTCAGACCCCTTAACTGTTTCCAATTCTCTGTGCCTCCTACACATTGGAAGGGATTCAATAGATCTTATAGAACCTCAAGATTGTGTAAATCTCTTTGATGTATGGAGCAGCAATGCAGCAAAGGTGAACGTTTTTCAGAAATGTCTGCTAGCTTTGTTCTGAGACATATGAGGAAGAATGATATACTGGAAAGGTCCCTGGACACTGAGCCAAAAAATCTGGTTTGAAGCAACTTCTTCTTTGCACTAGCTGTGGGATTGGGGGTAAAATGCTTCAACTCTCTGGATTTTAGATTCCACATTTACAAAAAAGAAAAAAAAAAGCCTATTAGACGTTACACTCTTTGAGTGGATGGGTTTGGTCTTATGCAGCATTGTAATCCCAGAACCCAACGTGGTGCCTGCTCAACTGCAGATATGCAACACATTTCTGCTGAGCTAAACTGAACCGAGGATTCGTGGCAGATCTGGGTCCTAAATCAGGGTCATCAACACAGACATTTCAGAGGTGGCATGGCAATGAGGTGTTACAGTGGCTAGAATTCAGAAACTCTGTGTCATTCCTATAAAAATCTTGGAAATCCATGAATTTAGGATAGGCACACTTTATGCTAATAGTTTAAAAGATTCATTTTCAGAAAAGGAAACAGGAGTAATATGGAGCAAATGCACTGAACATGAAAACCTGCAGCCCTGGGGAAAGGCAAAGCGGGAGGCAGGAGCAAAACTCAGGATTAGTCAAGCATATCCAGGGAGTCCAGGCTCAAGGAACAACAGGGCCCTCAGAAATATAGAAAAAGCTGACAAAACAGCAATCGCATCTCCACTCAAATGTTTCCTGGGAATGGAGCAAGAGGGTAAGAGGAGGAATTGCTAGGATCCTGGGCCCCTTTCTTCCCATTCCCAACCCAGTCCTGCACGAGGTGCCCATGTCTCCCTGCAGGGACAGATTGGCCCATACGTCCAAGTTCTGTCCACAAGCCCACAACATCCACCAACAGTTTGCCCTAGGTTATCCCGAGGGCCAAGGGATTCCTTCACCACTCTTGGGAGAATGATCCTGGAGGAGATGCTCTAGGCAATTGTGGCTGGCTTGGGACCTTTGTGCAGGAAATTCGGGGGGCCTGAGTATTGGGAGTGTGATTTAGAACACTGCTACTCAAAGCATGTCCATAAACAGCTGTTGTCTGGAAACTGTTTCTAGACCTCAACAAGATATATACAAAATTGAGAATAAGAGCTTAGAAACTTCACAGCAACTCAATTGAGTACTTACATGTCTGTTGAAGCTAATAATAATAAAAAAAACCTAGATGCTTATATTTCTTTTAAATTACATTTTGTCTTTTTAGAAATTTATTTTTATTGTATTTTTATCAACATATTGATCCTCAAAACAGTAAAGAGAAAAATGAACCTTGACCCCAGAGGGTTTGAGAAACACAGGTTGACAAGAAGGGCGGAGGATCTAAGTATATACACAATAGGTTCCTCATTGGTAGTGGACATACAGATAGAGGAAAATATTGCTGGGAAGAGAGCAGAGCAGAGCTCTCTAACGCTCAGTGTCCAGGGCAGGCGATCCAGATGCCCAAGTGGACCAAATTACTCTGATTTCTACAGTTTCCTAATGGTTGAGAGTGGAGCAAGACACTGATTGGGGATTCTGTGGTCTACCTATGGGCAATGTTGGGACACACTGGAGAAAACTGTCAGATATCTAAACTGATTTTAAATTTTAAATGAAAATATGCAAAGGTTCCTTCATTTTGAATTACGATTTTGCTAAATATTTTGCTGATTTTTCTCTAACTCACAGTTTAAAAATCATTTTGAATTTATAATTACTCTGAGTTCATATTTAATTACTCTAACCAAAATTGCCTTTGTAAATTATCCTAAATTTAGTATTGCATTACTGTAAATTATAAATGCACCTTGGCCAGAGAGGGTCAAAAGGAAATGAAGCAGTTGGTCTGTAAGAAGGTGATATGTATGGCTTCTTCTCCATACTTTACTGCTTTTTGGCAGAAAGAAGCAGGAAGAAAAGGGGGGAAAAAGAGAAGGAAGAAGAAAATCTGGAAAAGACACAGGAAAAGAAAAGATAGAAATACTGTTTGGGTTTTACTGAGTTAAAAATAACACAGATAATCATTATAAAACAATTAAAATGTATGAGTCCCGAATGTGGCACTTTAGATTTATCATCTTTAAACAAACACACACACACACCCCCCACTTCTAGAAGGACAGCATTATTTTATCCATTTACATAAAAAGTTTTCACTGAAATAAAAATATTAGTAAGTAGTTAATACAGTTGAGAGCAGAATTGGAACTCAATTCTATGACTCCAAATCTTTCCTCTACACTACACTGAGCTTTTCCCTTATATAATGACCTTAAACAAATATACGTATGGTATATTGCCCTTTAATGCCTTTTTAATACTCAATTTTCAAAAAACATTCATTTATCACAAGACTACACCTACTAATTGTAAAAAACAAAGGTCCATGTATGAATTCCCAGCCATTCAACATCAGGTTGGATAGACACTTAGAAGCACACACCAGCCATATTTGAATTATGTGCATGCAATGGAAAGACCCTCCACTTCTTTACAGAAAAACTTAAAATATATTGATGTCTTCAGGGGAAAATTAAATTAAATATATTCAACTAAATTATTAAAGACTCCATATTAAGTTGTCTTCTGTTTTCACAGAATGGTTCCAGGCTCTAAAGCAATGTCCTTGTGTTTTTTAAATTAACACAATGTAAAAAAGTACCGACAGTGTCTCCCAGTTCTGCAGACACACATGAAACCAAAGACTAACATTAAGGATTATTTACAAGCTGAAGGTCAGTAGTGACCAAGGCATGTTCCTGCTCAAATAACTGGGGGATTTTTGCTGAAAATGATTCATTCAATTTCCTATGATTGAAGAAATTAGTAAACTCTCTGCTGCAGACCAATTATCAGAGAAAGCTTTGTCAAATGTGGAACAGATTGGCACCTTTTTAAAGAAACTGAGGGGAGATACTTGATGTGTGTATGAGAGTGCAAGAGCACCATAGGAATAGGGGAATACCAAAAGAAGTGCAGTTATTATATAGCAGAGCAATTGAAAAGAGCTGGACTGATTTGGGTTGAAAACCTGTGATCTTAATAACATGCACTGAGGAGGAGTTAGGATGGGGCCCGGGGGCTCGCAGAATGGACCCAAGTGTGTGGCTGTTTGTACAGGGAATGTGTGCAGATTAATGAATCTCACAAATAACTGTGGCTACTTAAACCTGGCTCTCCTAGGTTTAACCTGGAAGCAGGGGCATTTCAATGGAAATATTTATGCCAGTTAGCCATGAGCATCATAGTTCAGCCTTTCAGAGGAGGTCAGAATCTGGGGTTGTGTTCTCCCCCAGTATGTAAATGGTGTGCTAGGTTACTGAGGCAGGAGTTCCTACCGGTTGGGCCAACACAATAGGGAGGGAGAAAAAGATTGCCAGTACATTTGGGGATTTACAGGGCATGCCCATAGCACTACAGAATCTAGGTTTGGAGCAAATGGACTAATAATAGACCCAATGTACACAATGATGCCATGGCTGTGGGCATAGAACCTATCTGCCTGAGTCAGGATCACCTAGAAAACTGAACAGGGTTGAGCCTATAGATTGAGAACATGAGTGTTAAGTGAGAGGCTCCTCAAATCATCGGCTGATTGAAATGAGCACCAGGTGAATGGAGCACAGAGGTCAAGAGCACAGAATCTGCTGCTGGTGGTGGTGGTAATGCTTATGATGATGACAGTACCTACCACAAAGGGTTGTCAAAAAGAGCAAATGTTGGTTTTTGTGGATTGCTTAGAATAGTTTCTAGTAAGCCATATTAATGTTTGTAAATAAAAAGACAGATGATGTTCTTTGATTAGAATGCAGAAGTACTCAGGCCTGAGGCTGTGTATGAGGATGAAAACCCAAGTAAAAGTTATTGATTTAGTTCAGACATAATGTTCTTTTATTGAAAATCCTTAAATGAAGCTTATAAATGAGGCCTTACCCCCTATTTCACATTCAAAGGGAGAAAAAAAGAGCAAGTGAGCTCTGGCTGAAAAGTTAAATGTTATTCAGATCAATTTCTGAGACTTCCCTTGATTTACTTTATAATAAAAATTCACCTTTTCAAGGGTAATGGGAGAACTAGATTTTAGGAAGGTAGTGGAACAAAAATTGTGCATGCAAGTAGAATGTTTGAAGAACAGAATGTCCCAGCATAGTTTCAAAACTACCAAATCTTATCCACACGGTGGCACCAACGAGCTTTTCAAAGATTTACCATTCTGCTTTTATACATTTGTTGCACTCAACTGTTTTCGTTCATCTATCACATATAATAAGTAAAAGCTACAGAGCATTCTTCATCCTCTAAAAAAGAACAGGAAACCTGACAGTTAAGTTTCTCTTGGTAACAAATCCCGAACGTGACACATCGATGGATCTCAAATTGATATGAGGTTAAGGGAGGGAATAAGAATAGATGGAAAACAACCCTATTAAAATGTGCTACAATATCAGAGACAATAACCTCTTAAACAGGGTGTGGCAAGCTTTCCTGTATTTCTGATATGTTTACAGAAATACTTTAAATGCTTTGCGAAAATTCAAATTAGAAGTATGTAGGAATACTTGCAGCAAAGTACAGCCCACCCTGCCTGCAGCAGCAGCGCCGAGATGGGACTGTTTTTGGCACCAGGGTTAGGGACGGTTGTCAGTACATTTCACATCAGCCTCACAGTTGCACGGAGGGAACTTCTGGATCTACCTTATTGCATGTGTTGACATGTGCCCTTTGTGTAGATAGTAAAGGCTTAAGATAAAAGTGGTTGAGATAAACAAAAGGCAGCCAAAATCGAGGTCTTTCTTGTATAGACTAACAATAAGCCACATGTTACTTAGTATACTTTCCTGAATTTCACGGCTTACAAGCAACCTAAAATACAATATTTGGGCAGATAGGGCATGGAAGCTGATTATTTATTGTAAGAGATTCAAATAGATTAATCTAAAGCTGTGCTGTCAGAAGGGCACTCAATTTTATAAAAGGAGAAAAATATCCATTCATTTTTAATTGGTAAGATAAAACTGTGAGGGTGGAAGAAGCTATGATTAGCTTTCTTATTCAAGTATTCAAGTCATTGGTTCCATAAAGTTTTTGAGCTCCAGGCTCTGCTCTTATAAATAGTAGGAAAGTGAATAGAAATTGTCAGATATTAAAAAAAAAAAAAAAAAAAAAAAAAAAAAACCTGATAAAAGGGTCCAGAGCAGTGGTGGTGAAGTTTCCTTAAGACAGGTTCAGGAAAAACATTTTTCAGCAAGTGACATTTTAGTAGACACCTTAATGAAATGACAGTAAGCCACCCAGACAATTAATCAAACCATAACAACACTAACACATCTGCAGCCCATAGTGCAAATGTCCATGTATGTCAGATTAAATGTTACCTATTATTTAGGTCTGTTTTTTAAATTAAAGTTTGCACTTGCTTTGCAGCCAGCCAGGCAGGGAGTCATTACCTAGCTCTTTCACTTACTCATGTGCCAATGTGAATGTGTTACTTCACTTCTCCTGCCTCTTGTCTACAGTGGGCAGGAGGTAAGCCTCACGGTGTGACTGTGAAGCCAAGTGAAATCTCACACCTACCTCAGAGGCCTTTTTCCCACTCCCCTTTTCTGATTCTTTTAATATTTTCTCAATTATTTATAGTAATTATAATAATACAATGCCAATTGTTCATTCAGTCATCCATTTAAATCCCAAAGGAATTTAAAAGAAGAGTAACATTTAACCTGACAAAGACAAAAGGAGGAAGCTTTTTAAGTAATATTAATTATAATAAAGTAACAATAATAACAACAATAATAATAGCAAGCTCATATAAGCAAGAAGCAATAGTCAGTGTGTCATGTTTTGGGGGAATTAAGAATTACAAATAGTTCATTTTAACACCACCTTTCTCATTCCTTATTCTCCTACCCCACTGGCCTGATCACTTCTAGAAACTTCCAGATTCTTTACCTCTTCATGACATTTATAATTGCTGTTCTTTTTTTGGAGGTACAATATACATCTAAAATTTACCATCTTTATCATTTTTAGGTGTACAGTTCAGTGGTAATATATCTAAATTTATATTCTTTATTTTTCTGTTCTTTATGTCTAGGACATTTCAATCCTCAACACTTCACATTGCTAAATCCTCATCCCTCAAGCCTCAGCTTAAATATTACCTTTTCAGAGAGACCTTCACAGATGATGTAATATAAATCACTCTCCCCTACCATTATTCTCAATGACAGAAATCTATTTTCTATATTTTACTAATCACAGGCTGAACGTATTTTGCTGACTTTATTATCTGTCTCTCCTACTTGACAGTAAGTTCAACGAGGGCCAGGACAAAGTCTGTAGCCCCAGCAGTTAGTTAGCCTGGTTTTCATACATATCATTTACTCAATAGCTATTTATTAACTGGATAAATGGAAATGAATGCAAGTGATAGGATAGATACAGAAGAGATTAGATAACTAAACCAAGGTCAGGAAATGCCATGCTAAACGTTTGCACTAAATCTTTAAAACTCTGGAAAAATCCTTGAAGGATCTCAGTGGACAAATGCCTCCAATACGTTTCTATTAAGGAAAATCACTCTCATAAGAATGTAGGGGAATTGACTGGAATGAGAGAACTGAGGGAGGGAGATCCATTAAGGGTCTGACTGCAGTAATTCAGATGAGAAATACTGCAAAAGCTTAGGGTAAGTTAGTGGCTATAAAGATGGAATAAATAGAGTCAAGGGTTATTACAATTGAACAGAATGTAGTGTCTGACTAGAAATAAAAAGACAATCTAGAGAAGTCCAAAATGACTTATAGATTTCTGACCTGGACAACTGAGTAGATCAGAAAACAAGATTTGTAGGGAAAGATGAAAAACAGTTATTGGATATTTTGAATTTGATGCGATTATTGGATATGTTTCAGTCTGGAGCTCAAGGGAAAGATCTAGAAATACAGCTTGGGAAGTCACTGCATATGATGTCATGGTTAAGGCATTTTTATGGCAACACTACATGCCTCTTTAACAACAAGGAGAAGGATGAGGTCACGAAGAGAGAGTATGCAGTACAAATGCTGAAGGCAGTGAGAAAATTACGAGACAAGAAGGGAACTCTGGGAAATAGCGTTAAGATGTAGGAAGTGAAAGAACAGTCTACAGAGAAAATAAAGTGTGACTAACCAGACGGTTATTCCAAAATCAAAAGTAAGTGGAGTTATACAAATCAAGGAAGCTAAAATGTTGAAAAAGAGGAAGAATATAATAGCATCATAGCCTCAATAGTTTAGGTTAAAGATAGATTTTGTTACTTAAGTTTCCATTAAGCTTCAAATAACAAAAAATCTGATTTTCCAATGGCTTAAACCATCAGGGCTTTAGTTTTTTTTTCTCTTAACAATAAACATGGAGGAAGACAGCTGCTGGCTATGCTATGTTCACAACTCAACTGAGCCAAGGTCTATGCACGGAATTCTCTTTTTTTTTCTCATGTTGCAAGATGGTGGCAGCAGCTGTGGCCATTGCATCTGTGTTCAAAGGCAGGAAGATGGAATTAGGTGAAGCAGAGCAAAACCAGCTTCATCTGACCTAATTTAAATCCCATTAGTAGGCTTCCCGGCAGAAACTCTTCCAAGGCCACTGTCCCAGGAAGGCCGAGAAAGTGGATGTTTAGTTTCTAGGTAATTTCTCATAGAGGCCGGCATCTGCCCCACTATTAAGTACATTTTTGATTTTCTCTTTCTCTGTCTTTGCTTTCCCTAGGCATTGTAGCTTTTTGGGAAACATAGGTTTTGAGATAAAGCATTATCCTCCTGATGACCTCTCATATCTGGGGCCATAACTTGTCTGCATCTCATCTCCTCCCTTTTAAAATGGACATAACTTGTTATAAGATTAAATGTAGGTCACACATAACACACTTTAGTGAATTGCTTATCCATAGTACTAAGATATAAGTGGCATCAATATTAAAACTATGCTATTTGTGCATATTAAATGGCATTTATTTTATTCTCTGGATACATCTGTGCTCTGCTATCCCCTGTTTGCAAACTTCTTGAAAGAAGGAACCACATTTCAGATATCTTTGCATATCTAAGATTTTCCACATAGTTTATACATTATAGGCAATTACTAAATGTTTCCTGAGCATATTGTTTAACTTAATTCAGTTATTGTTGATAACCAATAGCATCATGATGGAAATCATTGAACAGAAACACATATGACATGAAACCTGACACCTTTCCAATATAACCCGACATTTCAACAGGTTCTGTTTGATGTTTATTTCTAATACCACACTGTCAGTTTGCCTTGGATGGCAGAATCAAGTTCATCCTAACAATGTGGCTTTGTATTTAAAGAAAAAGAAAATGACTATAAAAGTAATTTTTAAAAATCCCCTCCTCATTCCTCTCAGTCATATCCAGATCAGCTTGGCATAGCTTTGCTCTAACAGATGGGCTGTGCACAGAGTCCCAAAGGCCTGCAAATTCAGTCTGTGAGATCTAGAAGGAAAGCAAATGTCAGCTATGAGGATACTCCTAGGAAAACATTTTGCCTCAAATACCAACCTCCTTTTACCTATTAACTTTTTAAAGTGCAGACCTTTCTACACAGGCTGCAAAAGCAAAAATGTGTGCTCAGCAGGCAAATAACAGAAAGTGGATGGTCACAAGATAAACTAAATAAGTCCAGCCAAGAGAAAGAGTCTAGCATAAACCAAAAATGTTAGAAAATAGCTCACAATCAGTGATTTGTCTGTATTTATATATAAAGAACCAAATGCTTCACCTTAGCCCTTGGAGAGGTGTTCTAATTTCACATGATTAAAAAAAGAAAAGGACGATATTTGATGAACTGAGAATGAGTCCTGCTTAGGGGATAGAATGTAATTAAACATTACACTATTCTGTATTAGAAGGGAAAAAGCAAAATAGTAAAACCAATATTAAAGCAAAAATAATAATAGCAAATTCCAAAGTTAAAAGTTTGGGGATGAAATAAGTCAAAGATTGACAGACAGCACTGTGAAAATCTATAAGTGTATGTGCTTAGGATATTACCGATCAGTTTGGCAAAGATTGGCAACATAAAAATTAGATTCAAAACAGAAAGTGACCCATCATCAGATTAGGCTAGGTCATGAGAGTTCATACTTTTACAGATAATGGCAGAAGAAAAAAAAAAAAAAACACCTCCTGCTAACCCCTGAACAAGTTTCTCACATCCCTCCGCAAATAACAAAAGCAAAATGTTCTTTTTGGAACAATTAGTTTGAAGAAAAAGAGATCTAAAAAGTGTATAGCTAAAATAAAATTTCCTTTGTTTAAGAAACACATACACATACATTTACAAATGCAATTGAATCAATCCAAATATTTGTTGTTGTTGTTGAGGGAGAGGGTGAAAAGAATGAATGATAAAACACTTAAAGAATTAAATATTTTTTTCTCGTTAACAAGATCAAAGGGAGTAAATCCTTTGAATATCTCAATAATTAACAGTAGGTTTTAACCATGGTAGGAAGCTCAATAGATATATATTGCCTTAGATTCTTTAAAAATGACATTTCACTAATGTTTAATTAGTGATATGTTTGCTATAGTTATTCTACTAACTTCTATGGGAGGAAGAAGCCTATTTTCTTATATTGTTTTTGATTTACAAAATAAATACAAAGTATTATCTTGAATTTTTATTTTATTGCATATTGACAAATTATAATTGTATATATATACTTAAGTACAAAGTGATGCTATGATATATTAATGCTAAATTTAACTATGCTAAATATTTTCTTCTAGCTAATATTAAATACATAAAATATTTCACATGTATGAGGTTTTAATTTATTCTATAATCATAGCACATATATGAAATTTTTAGTGGTCAGTGATACATGATAATAAAGAGAATGGCAAGCTGAGTTGTTTAAATATTTATGAAATGTGTTATCCAGCCCTATGAGAGCAATTTATTTTTACATCTAAATAATCTTTAGGTTATATGTTTTTGCTACAGTGTCCCTAAACTGAAAATCAGATATTTTGTAATGACATACCAAAATTGAATGTTCCGCATAACTAATCATCAGCAAAATACAAATCAAAACCACAATGAAATGTCATCTCATCACAATTAGAATGGCTATGATCAAAAAGACAAAAAGTAACAAATGCTAGCTAGAACGTGGAGAGAGAACCACTATTGAAAACAGCATGGAGGTTTCTCCAAAAACTAGAAACAGAAATACCATATGATCCAGCTGGATATTTTTCCAAAGAAAAGAAAATCAAAATGTTAAAGAGATACCTGCACTCCCATATTTATTGTAGCATTATTCATAGTAGAAAAGATTAGAAATGTTTACAAATAATTTTAATGCTACATTTTTGTTATCAGATGATACTGTTTATAACATTATGTAAAGTCCTCTTTAAACCTAAAAGACTATTGTTAGTTGAGATATATATAAGACATTTTAATTTATTCAACAAACACTGATTGAGCCACTATTAAGTGTGAGACAATGATATTTGCTGAGGATTAAAAAAAAATGAGATCCTTTTCCAAGTATTGATGGGCTCAAAATCCAGAGCTTGCAGTTTAGACACAAGCACAAATCGATATTCATAAAATAAAGTGGTATATAGGACAAGAGAAGTCAGGGAGGACTTACTATTCTACATGGAGGTCTACAGAGTTTCCCCAGAGGAGATGATCTCAATACTCCTTCTACAGAAATGAGAAACAGAGCTGGGCATGGTGGTGCACACCTGTAGTACAAGCTGGGCATGATTGTGCACATCTGTAGCGGGAGGCTAAGGCAGGAGGATTGCTTGAGCTCAGGAGTTCAAGGCTGCAGTGAGTTATGACTGCACCACTGTAACCCAGCTTGGGTGAGAGAGCAAGACCCTGCCCCTAAAAATAAATAAGTAATGGGAACGTTACACGATAAAGAGGGAGGAGTAAGGCATTCCATGAAGACAAGCATAGGAACCAAGGCAGGGCAGAACAATCTAGTGCAAGGCAACAGTATAAACAAGGGTGAGGCTGGAGAGAACAGGGCTCAGATAGCAGAGGTTTGTATGTCATGCTCAGGAGGCTAGGTTTCTCCTGCAGGTGACAGAATATCAGTAAAATATTTTGATTGGAGAAATGATGCAATAGTCTTTGTGCTTAAGAGCAGGGATCAACAAACTTTCTCTGTAAAGAGCCAGATATTAAATATTTTAAACTTCATGGATTCTATGATCTCTGTTGCAACTATTGAATTCTGCTGTTATAGCACAAAACACCCATGGACAGGACATAAACAAATGAGTGTGGCTGTGTTCCGATAAACCTTTATTTATGGACACTGAAATTTAAATTTCTTGTCATTTTGATGTGTCACAAAATATTATTCCTCTTTGATTTTTGAAACCATTAAAAATGAAGAAAACATGTTTTTGGGTTTATGGACCATACAAAAGTGAACAGAAGCGCAGATATGTCCTGTAAGCTATAGTTTGCTGATCCCTACTTTAGATACATCATTAGGGTGAAATCCATGGAGCACGGATTTGAAGGAGACAAGACTGGAGTCATAGAAACCTATTACAGTGCTATTTCAGTCAGTCAGTATAAGACTCATGTGAGGCTGAACAAGGATATTGGGAGTAAAGCTTGAAAGGAGGGAGAAAAATCAAGAATGTTTGGACAATAAAACAGAATTTGATAATTAAGAGGTGAGCACAAGGGAGGAATCACAAAATCTATGTACGTTTTCTGGAGCGAATGACTAGGTAGATGGCGGTGCCATAAAATATCATAGAGAACTGGGGAAGAAAGTCTGGTTTAGGACCTTAAATCATACAGTGATAGATTCAGAGAATTTTGAGGAAACTAAGCGCCACGGTGATAAAGGACTTATTCCACTGGACTATGTTTCATTACTTTAGAAAAACTTCTGCCTGTTCTTCTTGCTTTTGTGAGAAGTGAAGAAACTTCACCGTCTTAGTCAGATGACTTGCATTATTTTAGATTTTCCTGTCTCAGAAAAGCTAGCTTTTAAAAGGTTCGTTTTCCTATTAAAGCATATATTCTGTTGAATCTGTAGCCTCTGGTTTTCTATCAACTATCATTTTTTTTTTGTCACCTAAACCCTCATCCTGCTTCTTTAAGTAACAGAGAGACTCTACCAGCCTCCTCCTTTCTGCTCTATTGATATCAGTAAGAGTTGTCATATTTGCTATATACAAATCAAGTCCCAGGATAGAAGGAAAGAAGTTAGAGTAAGAGCAAATCAAAGAAAATCAATGGAAGAAAAAAATGCTTGTAAACCCGGGAATTTGCTACCTCTCTAGTCACCTAATTAGCTGATTCAGAATTATCCAGGAGAGTTGAGATCAGGAAAAATTTTCCGTAGGTGTCTAACAGGAGCTTGAAGACAAACCACAGACACTAAGAAAAGTAACTCACTTCTGCAGTTTGGGTTGGGTTGACTTCACTGTGGCTTTTGTTTCCACAGACTCATCACAGGGGAACCAGAAGCAATCAAACAGCTAAGACCAGCAAATTAGACTTCTTAAATTAGAATTTCTCGGCAAGAGGCTTAGCTTAACAAAAGAAAAAGAAGGGATTCTTTGCTGGACAAGATGGTTTCTCTTAACCCTGAAAAACTGATGGTTCCTGTCCAGTATTTCCTGAGAATTTAAAACCAGGTGTCAGAGAAGCATACATAATAAGTCTTTGTGACACAGAAGAGGGATATGGTTTTCAAATATGGCAGTTGCTGAGAAAAAACTCACACAATTGAAGAGCTAAAATATGGACCAACTGAAGTATAGAAAGTGATGGGAATACAAAGCAACACAAAACTGCCAACAGCAGCAATTTGGATAAATGGGCAAGGGGACACACCAATAATGACTTGATTGAGTGTCAATATATTTATGTAGAACCGAAAAACCTGACATCTTCTCAAAATTTACACTGAGCTCAAGTAAACAGAATTGTGACTTAGGTGTCACAATTTATGTAGTTGATTTCTTGTCCATTTGATAGTAAACTCATAGAATATCTAAGAAATTCTTAGCTGAGCAAATCTCATATCATGCCTAAAGAATGTGTGTGTGTCACCTGAAATTTGGTGCTCAGAAAGGAAAGAATGAGTGGTTTGAGAAGGAATGCAAGTTTCTCTCACCTTGCCCTCTGGAAGGGCTTACTCTTGCTCAGGATCCTGCCTGCTGTTCCCATGAGCGTGTGGTTTTCTTCCATTATGGAGATGCATGCCTTAATGATCAGGCTCATACTACAAATCCCATTTGCTCTGATTTCTTGGATGCCAAAAACAAACAAACAAACAACAACAAAAAAAAAAACACTTATGGTTTTAACTTCACTCTCTGTGATTTTCTAGAGAGGAAAAAATAATGTTGCTAGAAAATGGATTTTCTATGACCCTTGTCAGTTATGTTTCATATTTTATTGCGACCCATTTGTAGAGGGCCTCCTTTTTTGAAAGCACAGTTTCAAACATTTTGTTTAACATTAATATTCTTAAAAGTGCCTGTTATTCACACTTTTAAAAACTAAAGGCGGTTTAAAGTTACCCAAGGGCACATGGCTTTAAGTGCTGCTGCCAGAATTCAAATCTTGTTTTTTTGGGACTCCAAACCTACACTGTAGATACTCTAACAAGTAGCCTCATTGTACATCAGTCATTTAGTTCTCTGATAAATATTCCAGTACTTTGTGAGCTGTTCACTTTGAGATATTCACTCTATGCCCAATTAACTGTAGGGACCACTGTTAATCTAAGTAAATCACATTCCAACAATGCTCTTCTCTTAATGAGTCAATAGGCAACACAAGTAATTGTGTTCAAAGACATTTTCAATTCTTTATATAGATGGTACAGCAATGTATTTGGAGATGTAATTTGGTAAATAAAAGACATCATGGCAGAATTATTATTTTTATGGAGTTCCTGCCCCTTGCCCACCTTTTTAGTTACCAGCATATATTATGTTCTAAGGGTGACTCGGTATTTACTCCTTACTCACTGCTCTGCATGTTGTCTAGCTTGCATATTTAAATATATGCCTTGTTCATTTTGTCTGTATGTGGGTGGTTATATATCACAAACTTAGTTTGCTCTAACATCCATACTCCAACCTGTCAATGATATAAGATGTTACTGGAGATGATCTCTCTGTCTTTAAAAGCAACCATGCTCTAAAAGCTCAAGGTTCATAAAAGTGTGACTGGAAGATCAATTTTCTAAATGGAAAAGGTTCATTCAGGTTGAAACCCCAACTTGATAGACTTCTCTGGTTAAAATATTCCAATTAATGAAATAAATCAGTTTTCTTTGAAGATTCAGATCTAGGATCAATAGGCTGGAATAATTTAGGTTAAAAAAATTCACGTTAACATGAAAATGTCTCCTTTCCTATGCTAGCCACAAGTACATTCAGTTTTAACTAAAGTAATGATTGTGGCAGATTGATTAATAATTTATTATACTATAATATAAACTTTTTAATATTAAAATGGTCAGGCTGATAATTGGTGCATTTTTTAAGGCAAAGTAAAATGTTTTAGCTCTCTGCTCCCAATCTTATTAATAACAATATAAATATGCTGAATACTGAAATTGTTCATAACAAATTATGTTCATTTTTATCTATATATGAATTTAAGTACAATCTTGTTTATAAAATAAGCCCTTAAAAAGTTCTCACTTTGGATCAAAAAAGAAAGAACATTTCTGTCTTATGAACAATAATTTAATAAATTATGTTGTTTTTAATACATCCTTATATGCTAGGCAACATGATTATATTGCTTATAATATCCTATTTTGTCTAATTTATTGTAGACTGCACTGTGACTTTTATTTCCTAAAAGTGAACTACACTATTAAGTGAAAATAAATATTTCAGAGATGTTAATGCTTTTTAGGCATTGGGGTTGATGGACAGATAATACTTAAAGTGGGTTGGGAAATCAGAAGCCAGAAATATGAACTGAATGAGGATTTAGGTAGAGAAATGCAGGTAAAGGAGGCTAAATAGAAAATGTTGAGATCAGTAGGACAGAAAACATGGTGGAAGCTGATGTGGAAAAAGCTACAAGAAGCATTAAAGTGGACACGAATGCTACTATGAGTGAGGCAGTGAAGAAATAGTTGTCCATGAGGCAAAGCTACAAGGAAGATGATCATAAACAAGTGGGTGGAAAGGTTCTGAGGAAGGGCAGTGCATATAACGGTGTGTTAAATCTGGACAAAAGAGAGACTAGACCTGAGTTTAGGCAGTTATGGAGGTAATTGTTCACTTTGCAAAGGAGAAGTTTTATCTCATACCAAAGGAATATATGCAGTGTTCCTTTAGGTCTAAGGTGAAGAATGAATAAACTATTCAGACCCCTGCTTTAAATGAATCAACTTGGAGATAAAAGATACAATCTGTGAAATTATAAATGGCCTATGTACAGAGATTTACACTGGACTCTTAAAACCACAAATGCCGGACACAGCTAAGGCTTACCTTCATAAAGTCTTCTACTCTGTGAGAAGGCACATGGCTACATGTTATAAGTATCCCATTCTATTTCATATGATACCCTGTTAGAGGTTAAATGCAAAAAGCCTGTGTCCTACTGGACAAAAGACAATTGATAAGCCACTAGGGATCTTTTTGAAAATTCTTCCCAAATAGAGATCACAGTGTTTAGTGTCAGCCAGATTTTTTATTCAGGACTCTAAATTGAAGATTGGCGACGCATGAGGAAAGTTTATCAGTTGACAGAACAGAAGCTAAGAAGGCTTAAGAAGAACAAAGACAATATGGAAGACCTGAAAGCCTGAACTGCAGAAACTATAAGAAATCACAAATTATGAGTGAATAGAACTCACAATATAGGGAAGACCAAACATTCAGGGGAGAGCTTAAAGTAGATAGTTGGTGAAGAAGGGACTATACAAGCAGAAAGAATGAATTTGGACCCCTACCTCACACCATATACAAAGATTAAAAAGATAAAATCCAAACTAATGTACTTAGAAATGCACTATAAGTAGGTGATGTGAAAAAAGCAGTCATATGTTGTAATGTACTACAGAGTCTAATGCTGGTGCTCTAATATACTTTTGGAGCTCACCAGTGCAGTCAGTACATTCACCCAAAGAAGCCTGTCTTAGTGATTTGATTCTCAAACAACCTTCAAGCTAAATATGTGTATATTAGATGAGATAACTTTATCTATTAGTGGGCAATATCCTTATCCTTGTGTGCAAATTTGAGAGTAATGAAGGCAGAACTAATAAATTTAATAAAGAAAATATGATATTCATTTATTTTCATAGTTACTGAAACATTTTCTGAAACTTTTCATTTTTATGCTTTGTGCTTATAAACCCAGTCTTCTTGGTTTAACCATAAATTGGTGGATATTTGCTCTGTTTCATGTACTATTGTGGGATATGTCCCATTATAATAGCCTACTTAATTTTGGTATGCATTAATTAGCTTTGCTCAATGGTATTCACAGGCCCACATTCAATTAAGTGCTTTATAAATAGTGTTTGGTGTTGATGATAACAACAGATTTGGTGAGATTAAAATTAGTAATTATAGCAGAAACTTCCACAGAGTTTAAGGAAATTTAAACTATATATTTTGGATATCTTATATAGACAGATCTGTATCAATCTACAAGTCGTGCCTTTCAACAGACAGCAAAAATAAAAAAGAAAGAAAGCAAAGAAAATGAAAGCTTTGGTTATTCCTGAAGAGAGTGAGCACAGTTATTTTTGAAAGGAAACTTATTATCTTTAAAACTTTTAAAGTAAAAAAGGGTCCTGTCCTGGTATATATTTCTGATAATATCTGCTACCATCTCCTTATGGTTTTTAAATAGAATTGCTATTCTCTGCGGTATGGAAACTGAGCAAGTTATGAGAATGTTAAATAGAGGACCTGGCCTTTTGGAAATTGGGTTTTATGGGTTATGTAGATTTTCCTTGCTTTTCTTTTTCTGTTAAGTCACCCATCCTGGTTAGAATCGCCTGGCCAAAAAAAAAAACCCCAAAATGCACTGGTTAGCTGCTCATGTGTGGGGCACATAGAAACAATAAAATATAAAAGAGCTATAGTACAAAATTCACATTGAACAACAAAAAGAAAAGAGCTATGGTGAAGATGGAATCAGAGGTGTCCTATCAAGAAATAAAAGCCACAAATATCATAGATATCAATATATAGCCACTGCCAATTCTAGATACAGATTATTTAACTAAAGGTAAATTATAGTTTCAAAGTCACTTCGACACACTGGATCTGTGAATTTCATTTGCTTTTCCGTGTTCTTTCTTTTTCCCCATCATCATCACACAGTCCTACACCAGGTCTGGCTCAAGTCCTGCCTTCTTCAGTTCACGATGTAGAAGTATTTTATGAGTGATATTGGGAGACGATTAGCCATGGCTCTCTCATGTTTCTGCATGTCTTGTGAGAAAGGCAATGACCTAATTTTGTTTTGGACCATCTTTCCAAGGATATTGGTATAACAAACAGCCCAGGATAATAGATATTTTCTCCCTTGGAGAAGAGGGAAAGTGTGCTTACTATCCGTTATTTAAAAATTGGGTTCCTTATGCAAACTTAGGTTTATCTTCTGTAATGCAACCTACTGGGTGTGTAAGCACTATCTGGGCCCATCTGCATCTTACCCCTGAGATCTGGTGGCAAGGGGAAGCGACCCAAACATGCTGATGTCTATGCTTTTTGCTGTATTATAAATAATAAAGTCATTTTTCTTTATCTCAGGAGTCTTGAGTCTTCTGTTAACATCCACGAAACTGTGGTACCTTCTGACCCTGATGTCTCAGGTATTCAATCAGCATCCATAAAACTGACTTACGTTACCTTGTTAACATGCCAGTTGGGTAAAAACTCAGACCCTTCACAGTTTTTGAAAGATAACTCAGAAAAAAGGTTATTTTAATACTATAATAAATATTTCTCTTATATGCTATTTTAAAAAATACTATCCTGTATTAATTTCACCATACACTCAAATGCTTTCGGCATGTTCTAAGTCCAAGGCTTCTAGACTTCCCACAAAAGAGAAGAATATAAAAACAATGCAGTTACTTATCTTATAAAATTTGTTATATAGAAAAACATCTATAAAGGAACTAAAGACATGTGCAATTATGCCTATAATTAATAAGACGAAATATAAATACCAGTGAGAGAGTTGAAAGGTTACATAAGTGAAAAAAAATACAAGCTGGAAGTCTTAAAGTCAGAGGAGACAGCTTAGAAGTCATATAATCATTACTTCCAGGTTTGACTGCAGAAATGCTTTTTATATAATCAACTTTCCTGACATAGTTATACAGTTATTGCTTGGCAGTATCCAAGGACACCAGGAAGAAAACTCACCCCCTTACAAAGCAGTCAATTCCATTATTTGATAGCTCTGGTTGTTAACATGCTATTTCTTGAATTAAAAACTGTGCAGTGGTAAATTCCATAGGTTCACCTGCCTGTAGATCTAATCCTCCTTCCACATGAGCGTCCTTCAAATGTGCAATATTTTCCTTCTCAATTGAGAATGAGCTCATTCAGACACTCATTTCACACCTTATATCTCCTTATGCTACGTTTGAACAAATGATCATTGAAACTCAAATACACAAGTTTTCAGTTCTGCTATTATATTTCATCTTGCTTATTTTGACCTTGAGTGACACACTGTTGAGATAATTCTGAATCTTGATTCTACTTTGTGACTATAGAAGGGTTCCAACATAATTTTATGATCATGAGATATCCTGTAGAAATTACTGAATAAGTTTTACAATTATATTTTGAAACAATAATTATGTGGAAGCTTTAGTTTGCTACCTGTGGAAGTTTAGCAAAGCCTGGCATGGGCGGGGTGGAACCCAAGTACAAAACCTCTGATGACCATTGCATAGATTTCATATTCCTGTGATATTTCCTTTTGCTATTTTTAGGAGTATGATAAATTGATGATCTGATGTCTCTTTAAAGAAATGAATTAGGAAGATTATATCTTCCAAAATGTACAGAACAAAGGAATTAAACCACACCAGATTCAGTGTTATCAATGATAATATATGGCTATTGGAGCTAAAAAGCTTTCATATGCCCTCTTCATTTCTCTGAGTAATTAGATCCTCTCATTAGAACACAATCAATTTATCATGTTCAATGTACAGATAATGTGATGACTGATGTCTTTGCCACAAGCTACATGATATAGAAATATTATATATGACTTTTTAATAATTTTAAACAACGGAGTGTCTGAGTTTATTTCACATTCATATGTTTCTTTTCCCCTTTTAGCGTTCTTATTGCTCTTCTCTTAAAATGTGACACAGAGAGTTAATTTAGGTTGGCATTTGCCCTCTGGTTCTGATGTTACCAGATATGATCAGCTGAAAATAATTAATATAATAATTGGACTTTAGCTATGAATTAAGATAATAAAATATAATATTAGCTATTTAAAAGTATTTTCCTGATACATAACCTGAAGTTCTAAAATATATTTTTCACAGTGAATTATGTTCATTAATATTTCATAAGCTATTTCATATAAATTATACTTATGAAATATATGCTACTTCAATGGTTTTCATGTAATTAATCTCAAAGTAAGTTAGTAAATTTGTATTGTTTTAATCTATTAATACAGTAATTTGGTAATTCAACATAAAGTTAATTACCTGGAAATTAAACATGATCTCTGTAACTGGCTTACTGGACAGGCTGAATCTAACAGGATACAGTAAGAAAAAAGCTACATTTTTCTCCTATCCATATGTTTAAGATTTTCTTTCGGGAATCCCTTTCAGATCCTTGGAAGACATCGCATTGAGATTCTGTAGTTTCATAATCACTATTGATGTTTAAAACAAGTCCGGGCGTGGTGGCTCACACCTGTAATCCCAGCGCTTTGGGAGGCCGAGGCGGGCGGATCATCTAAGGTTGGGAGTTTGAGACCAGCCTGACCAGCATGGTGAAACCCCACCTCTACTAAAAATACAAAAATTAGCTGGGCGTGGTGGCGCATGCCTGTAATCCCAACTACTCGGGAGGCTGAGGCAGGAGAATCGCTAGAACCCAGGAGGCGGAGGTTGCAGTGAGCCCAGATCGTGCCATTGCACTCCACCTGGGCAACAAGAGCGAAACTCCATGTCAAAAAAAAAAACAAAAAAAAACAAGTCCTATGTTGGGAGACAGGGGAAAGAATAAAAAACAAAACAAAAAACACCTCTCTTCTTTATGAATAACTCCAGTCTTGGGGACATTTAATATTCGCATTTACATTCAGTTAACTGCTGTTCCTTTCCCTCCATTTGAGGTCTGAGCCGTGGTTCTGGTACTCCCAGTGGGAGGGAATTTGGCTCAGTCTTTAGCTCTCCTTCCACCTCTTTATTTCTTTTGGTTTTTCCAGGGTCAATGCAGTGGAAGAGGAATTTCAGGTAGACATCAAAAGTCTTATGTACTAATTCTGCTATAATTCTTACTTGGCATTAATACTGGCTGAGCATTACACCCTCCACCATGGCATATCTGGAAACGCTGGCTTTTTTGTGAGTCACATTTGTGATGTCTTCAGAGAACATTACTCTGTTACACACCTCACATAAATAGTACTGCAGTTTCCTAAGTGCATTATATATACCCGAACACACCTCCCACCCTGGCAACTATTTCCAGTGGCATACCTTATGGCTTCTTTCTGCCTTATTAGGTAGGCCCTCTGAGTGAGCCAACACATAATCTGAAAATGCAGAAACACAGATTTCTTTCCTTATCATGGCCTAAGGAAAGGTGTTTTACCATAACAGCTCACAGCTTGGCAAAAAGGTGACAGGGGAATCAGATGTCCATGTACATTCCTTAATTTAACAACCTAGGTAAGGCTGTCTCAAAAATTATCTTGCTTAACTCCCCTGAAATGCACATACTGGTCCTACACATTTCTACAGCCCAGCACTTCACCAGCTGAGGAGAGTGATGCCACCCTGGACCTTCAAGCAAACCCCAAAGTTCTGTCAATGTTTCTCTTGGGTTAGGGGAGGGAGCAGAGGTTACCTCCTATGTGTGGGGTGTGTGGGTAGGAAATATGAAATGCCATCATACTCTTTAGGAGGCTGACAACTCTACTTCCACAGCACTCTGCTACCATCCTTTTGAATTTTTGGCCTTCTATTATAGGTGCTCGAGGAAGGCTAAAAATTGCTGAGCATACCCATTTTCATGTCATCATGTACTCAGTTATTGTGAATGTGTCCGGCCATCCTTAGTAGAATGTGGGCTACTCATAATCTGATGCTCTCAGTTTTGGAGTTTCAGCAATAAACTGAGACACATGGAAAGTCTCATTCAACAGCTCTTTGTATTTTACATGTTTTTAATTCATATAAGTATTTAATTTAAAATTTTAGTTAGTAACTACAGTATGCTATGCATATTGTAGTACTTTGTCCAAAAAATCCTTAATTTTGGCTTTCAATCAAAAGAGGTTTTCGATCAAATTAGTTTAGAAATGCTGCTGTAGAATAACTCTTATCTGGGGAATGAAAAGCTCTATAAAATATTATTAAAACAACATACTTTTTAATTTTGTTTAACTTAGATTTCCCCAGAATTCTTTGACATTGTTCCATTTTTCTACATAAACTGCTATCTTATAGAACAAATATCACTGGAACACAATTTGGAAAACATATTTTGAAATAACATTTAATACATAAGATAAAGCAATGTGAAACTCAATATGATCATTGTAAAGGGATAATGAACTGTAAGTTAAAGTCAATTATCAATTCCTCAAGAACTGAATAATTCTCTAGGACTTACTCTCTTGCCATTACGCCTCAAAAAAGCTTTCAACCTCAAGAAATTCTAGAAATTAATATAAACTCTACTACAGCAACATTTAGCTGAAAAGTTTGTATCTCAGTTTTGCCACCAGAATGTGTCAAGAAAAGGTCCACTTTTAATGTAGGTTTGTTTGATAACCCTGTGTTCTAGCTGTATTTAACTGGGCTATGTCTGTTCTTTTCTGCTTCTTAAGTGTGAGTACTGCCACTGAAATCCAGGGTTGAAGTTACTGAATGTTGTGTTTAATGATATGTTCAGTAGCAGTCAACATTTTAGGCTTGGACAGTTGAGACACCCATGTTGCTCTTTGACCCAGAAAAAATGAACCAAATGAGTCATTTTCTAACAGTGATGTAGAGATCACACACACAAAAAATCATATGGTGCTTTAGCAATGGTTAGTCCAAGTAGAAGAAAAGAACATGCTTCTCCAATAAGTTTAGACTATTATTAGGGTCATGAGACTTTTTTTTAATTTAATAAGTATATGGGATTCACCTTTAACCCTAGGAATATATAGAAATCTGCAATATGCAGTTTTTTGAGAAGGGAAAACATTGCTTAGTATGATTTTCAAACTCAACTGTACTAGCTCAACTGTAGTAGCTGTGAGACTAAGCATTTGAATATTAGTTGTTATTCTTCTGTGGATACTAAGTATCAGTCACTCAAATTGTAGGTTTATTATACATCCTTAATAGATGAAATTATGGAAGACTTTCTATTACATAGATCCAAGTACACTTTCTGATTTATTGGATTCTTAAGGCTTTAAATAGAGAGTCATTAGTAAACAGCCAGAGTTTAAGCCTTGATGTGCCTGGCAGACTTGGAATGAAATTTCTGCTCTATGTCTTTGGATAAATTAATCACAAGTTTCTCTAAGTTCTCATTTTCTTACATGAAAATTGAAACCAAATATCTGCTAAGGTTCTTTTGAAGCTTGCATTTAATTAGTACATGATAGTGTTTAACAAGGACAGTGCCTTTCTGAAATCAGGAGAGTGTCTTGAAAATCACATTTTTCTTTCTTTTTTTTTTTTTTTTTTTTTTGAGACGGAGTCTCACTCTGTTGCCCAGGCTGGAGTGCAGTGGCATGACCTTGGCTCACTGCAACCTCTGCCTCCTGAGTTCAAGTGATTCTCCTGCCTCAGCTTCCTGAGTAGCTGGGATTACAGGTGTGTGCCACCATGCCCAGCTAATTTTTGTATTTTTAGTAGAGACGGGGTTTCACCATGTTGGTCAGGTTGGTCTTGCACTCCTGACCTCATGATCTGCCTGCCTCGGCCTCCCAAAGTACTGGGATTACAAGCATGAGCCACCGCACCTGGCCGAACATCACGTTTTTTAAGGAATTCTTGGATGAACTTTCCACACCTGATCCCAGTCTCAGCATTCGGCACCCTGGACTGCAAGCACCCATTTACTTGTGTGTATGTTTCATGTTGGGCAACTTGAGGAGAGGGGCCATTTTTTATTTCTCCTTTTGTCTCCAACATGTAGCAGAGTGCTCAGCACATTTGGAATATTTGTTAATGTATAAAAAAAGGGCATTTTGGGATTAACTACAATGTCAATGCAAACAACATTTAGTTGTATTTTGCCTATGTTGTTTAAGAGTAAAGTATATTTAAATGAAATGTAAAACAGTCACTGAGGAAGCATTTTATACTAAAATATGAACATGAAAAACAATAAGTATTGAATATGTATACATATTATATGGTTATATATGTGTATATACACGTTAACTGTACTTCCTTTATTAACAAAAATAAAACTTAGATCTAGTTATGATTCCCATAATAATTCACGTATACTATTGTCATTACTATGAATCCGTAATAAATATTAATAATGTTGACAATTTATATTTATTAATAAACATTTAATGGGCTCACACAATGACTTAAGAATATACACAGCACTGAATTAGACTTTTCCCAGAGGGCTTTTATTCCAAACTAGACAGGCAGATCAGACACAAACATAGAGAAAGAAGGTTAATGCATTCAGGGAAAGAATGACTGACATCATGGCATATAGATCAATACCTGACACTTAAAAGGAAAGTGAGAGATCTAAATTACTTAATGCAATTTATCACCATTATTTAAAAAAAATACCCATAACGACCACAAGGACTCAAGCACATATGCTGGGAGAAGGTTGACCTAAAAGTCTCAAGTCAAGTGAGGACCCTGAATATATTAATCACTGAACAGCTAGTGAGGCAGAAACAAGGGTTGCATTACCCTAGATATTGAATAACATGGCATAGAACAGGGCTGCTCTAGGGCAAACCACTCATAAAAAGCTTTTAGTGGAAGAGAAAAATCATCTGACTAGCAGTTTCTTTATGATCCTAAGAAGATATGAAGAGATGGAAAGAAGTTATGTTTTAGCAGTTCTATTATCTCTTTGTGATTATTTTCATTTTCTTTTTTTCTCAACTTAGGGATCCCACATCTTTAACACAAGCGTTAGCAAAGTTTCTGTTGTTTCTACATGTCTTCTTATTATAAAATAATATTAGTTAATGGAAAAAGAAACGTAAAAAAGACACACCTAAATATTCACAACTTTTTAAAGGACTAAGAACAAATAAAATGTTTTAGCTATTAAATCATCAACAATTTTTTTTTTTTTTGAGACAGAGTCTTGCTCTGTTGCCAGGCTGGAGTGCAGTGGCACAATCTTGGCTCACTGCAACCTCTGCCTCCTGGGTTCAAGTGGTTCTCCTTCCTCAGCCTCCTGAGTAGCTGAGACTACAGACGCACGCCACCATGCCTGGCTAATTTTTGTATTTTTAGTAGAGATGGGGTTTCACCATGTTGGCCAGGGTGGTCTCGATCTCTTGACCACGTGATCCACCCGCCTCGGCCTCCCAAAGTGCTGGGATTACAGGTGTGAGCCACCACGCCTGGCCTTAAATATCAATAATTTTAAAAAGGTAAAAGGTGTAGGAATGTGGTACTTTGTTTCCGTAAGTTCCTCTGTATATGTTCTGCCATATGATCTATTCTTATATCATCCAGATTTTTCCAATTAAAATATGTCCACTAGTATTTGATAGCACAACAGGGTAACTATGGACTTCAATAACTTAATTGTACATTCAAAAATAACTAAAAGGGTATAATTGGATTGTAACACAAAAAATAAATACTTGAGGGGATGGATACTCCATTCTCTATAATGTGATTATTATGCACTGCATGCCTGTATCAAAACATTTCATGTACCCCATAAATATATACACCTACTATGTACCCTCAGAAATTAAAATAAAAAAATTTAAAAATATTCCACTATCATCAAATATGTGGTCATACTAAACCATAAAATCATTGGCTATATTCAGGTTCTAAACTGGGTTAATAATTTCACTATTCCTAAGCCTCTGTTTTTATGACAGTCCTATAATAACTTACATCTCAACGTTGTTACAAGGATTTAATAATGCAAGATACCTTAGCCTCCTACCAGTGCCTAGCGTATACTATATAATAAAAATGTGTTTTTTAAGAATATATTTTATAATTGTGCAGGGATGTCTCCTTCACTCTTCCAGAAATATAAAATAATTTAAGTTCCCTGTAAGGTCTGACAGTAAATACAAAGAGTTTACTGAGCAATTTTGCTGTTTAATTTTTCATTAATACAAAATAACCTAAATTTTACTGGACTTCTAGAAATCTTAGTCATTCCAAAAATTACTGAAATACATTCTAACATTTGATTATTTATTAAGTTTAATGTATTAGGAACATGATATCTGAAAATTATTGAATACACTTGGCTGTACTGAAAAGTTTATAAATAGACTAAGTATGGCACTGCATTGTGCCTGAACATGTTAGATTTTATTATCTGATCCATTTTTTATCAAAGTGAAATAATATTATACATAGGCACAGATCTCACTCGTTAATTTTATTAGTCCTATTCAGGAATTCAACAATTAATTTTGGAAACCTTCCAACTCACCAATCTCAAATCATTCTTAACCTAATCATCCATGATACTGATCTCAGTAAGTTCATATGTTCACTGAAGGACAAGAGGACTAACATTACTGTATTTTATTTAAAAGGCACTGTTATTTATCAGAAGTTAAAGAAAATGTTGTGTCAGTTTTGAACCAGGAAAATGAAGAGACAAAGAAATCAAAGATCCAAATCACTATCATCGATCTCTGTTACTAAGGCAGCTCTATCTTAGTGTACAGATAGATGGAGTCAGGAAATAGGTCAAGAATGTTATTGATTACTTAATAAAGAAATTTGAATCAGTGTCTCACAGCATCCCAAACTATATCTAACTTTTAGTTTATAAAAGCATTGTATAATTAATATTGGTCATTATGATGAGACATAAATCTATAGCATATTTTATGAAATCAAATACATTTGTAGGTAATTGACCTTATAGATTCTATACCACACCAACAATTATAGAGCAAATCATCCTGAAAGGGTCTGTAGCATGCCTAAAATCAGTTACTTTGTTAGCAATTGAGAGATACTAGATCCCAGCTCTCCTAACTTAGCTCAGTGATGCTTTCTAACAGCTTTGCTTCATCTAGACTTTCGAAGAGTTTTAATATCATCTGTGAACCATATGTAAGAAGATAATAACAATGTCCCAGAAAATACTGCATATTTGAAATACAAATCAAGTGGGTGGTATGAAAAAAATCATGAATGAGAGATCCTTCAACAAGGGTTAGATTTAGTTAAGTGGAATATCTGGCCTTTTTTTTTTTCAGTTACATTGTAGAGTGGGGAAAGACTGCAGCTAACACACCAGCCTGATAGAGCATTTCCAATATAGTATGATTCATTACAGATCATGCATTTGAACTGTTGTGAAAATAAAGGTATAATTTAAACAAAAGTGAGTTACGTTTGCTATAACAGTAGTTATCATTACCATTCAAATACTCTCCACATGGTTATAGGTAAAATTAACAAATTTTAAACTGTGATAGTCATTACTGGAGTATAAAATTATAAACACATTTGAATAGCAATTTCTTAACCACTTAGGAAGGACTTGAATATATTGAAATATATAGATAGGAGAATGACAATATAACTTTGTGTCAACTTTTTTCTTAATGTTCTATACTAAGGTAAGAATCAGACATGTAAGAAAATAGCTAAAAATCCTAATTTTGTTTAATTAATTATAAATGTTTCCAACAGATACCCAATGATTATTATTGTCAATCTGGACACTTACTTGATTTTAATTAGTCTCAGACTATTTCCAGAACACAAATGATCTTATGTAATAAAATACATCAGAATTAAACTGGCCAGAATTTTTCTTTATCTATTGTTTGGAATAAATTACTACTTCCTCCTCTTGGTTGATTAAAAAGAATAATTCATTGAGAAATTTGTCTCAGTTAAAATTTCTAGACAAATTTTCATAAGATATTTGGTTTACTACGTACCAGACACTACAGTAAGTGCTTTATATGGATTATCTCATTTAATACTATTAATATCCTATAAAATATATTATTATTACCTACATTACAAAAGAGAAACAGAGGCTTCAAGAATTCAAGTAATGTAATCAAGGCAAAACACATGACAAGTCATGGAGATGAAACATGAACAAAGACTTATCATTATTATAATAGCTGTTTAAAATACTTAAAGCTAACCATTATTGAGCACATCCAATGTGCCAGCTCTCTGCAGGATACTTAACATGTATCAGTTAACGTAGTCCTCAAAATTCTATATTATGTGTGTAATAAGGTGGTATTATATCAGGCTCTGGGCATATAGACATGAAATCTCTGATGAATCTCTGAGTACAGTCAATATTTTGGGTTACAATAGATATAGTCAGGAGAATTCATAACTGTGGATATGAGAAGGTGTGAAGCAAAGTGTTCAGAAAGAAAAGTTGTGTGATCATTGTAAAACATGTTCTAAAATTCTGACCCCTAAGTAAAGAGGGAAGATCTATGTCACCTCCCTTTGAATAACAACTGAACTTAATGACTTATCTGAAACCAGTGGAAGGAAATGGAAATGATGCTGTGTGACTTCAAAGGCACAGTCTGATAAGGCAATGCAACTTCAGTCATATTTGCTGCAACACTTGCACTTGGAGTCCTGAGCCCCAACATAGAAAGTTCAATCTCAGATGCCAAGCAGTGAGGAGGTCAAACTACATGGAGAGGCCACATGTAGTTAAAGTTGGCCATCCTTGTCTTTAAGTTAACCCAGATTAGGCAACAGATATGTGAGTGAACAAGATTCCAGAAGATTCTAGATCCCAGATATTGAGCCATTCCCAGCCAACAAGACTTACCTTCAAGGCTGTAGAACCTGTGGAGCAGAAACATGTCACCTCTGCTCTGCCTTTTCATATCCTGACCACAGAATCTATGAGCATAATAAAATGGTGATTTTACACTAATACAATTTGGGGTGACTTATTATGCAGCAATAGTAATTGCAGCAATGTTTTTAGTAATTTAAACAATATTCATAATAAGATACATTACTATTATTGGACATGGTTTAGCCCGAAAGGAGAATATTACTGAAAATAACTTGAAAATATCTATAGTTTGAATATTTGTCTCCTTCAAATTTCACATTGAAATTTGATTCTCAATGTTGCAGGCGGGACCTAATGGACAATGTTTGGGTCATAGTGATGGATCCTTTACCAGGTGAATGACTTCTTGCTGTATTAGTAACCATAAGAGCTGGTTGTTTAAAATAGCCTGGCACTCCCCCACCCCATTCCTTTCTCTGCACATGCTGGTCCACTTTATCTTCCACTTTGAGTGAAAGCTGCCTGAGGTGCTCATCAGAAACTAAGCAGATGTCAGCACCCTCCTTCTTATACAGCCTGCTGAACTGTAAGCCAAATAAACCCCCTTTATGTATAAGTTTTGTTTATAAGTTACTCTGCCTCAGGTATTCCTTTATAGCAACTCAAAATGGATTAAGACATAGACAATAAAAATATATTTGCCATTAATTAATATTTCATTTGTTGACTTCCATGCACATAATGAATAAATGAATGGAATGAAGATAAAAACTATCCCAATTTGTGCTGTCTTATATAACACAAGCCACATGTGGCTATCAATCAAATAGAGATGTGCTATAAGTATAAAATACAAGTGTTTGAAGACAGTTCCAAATTAACCATTGAAGTGATATTTTGGATGTCTGAATTTTTATATTGATTACATGATAAAATATACTATGAAGATTAATTTCATCAGTTTCTTTCTTAAATTTTTATTAATTTTGGTTCCTAAGAAAAGTTAAATTTAATGGCAGCTCATATCTGTGATTCATATTGTTTATCTATGTGACAGCACTAGACTGACCATTATTTTATCTTGGAAAATACTAAAACTAGTGAAAGAAAATAGTATAGAATCTGATTAATAATTTTTATTTTGCCACAATTTTCTCAAATTCCAAAAAGTAAGAAGACAGATATTAGTTTATCCAATGATTTATATAACCCAAGTAACTAAAATAATGACTTTGAGATGCTTGTCATTCCAAAATAAGAAAGCAAAAAAGACTTGGTGTCAAAAACACATGCACAGTAAAGCTGATGGTACTGCTGATGCCAGCCCTGTCTGGAACCGCCATTACTAAGATGCAGGGTGCACAGAGGAGGCACAGCCAGGGTTGCACACTCCACAGAGTCAGCAGGTGCCATGAACACGCAGGAGCTCTGCTGCCTACCAAGTCATTAGGGCTAGAGCCCCACGCTCCTGGGCATGGCTGCAGCTGACCAGCCATGGCTCTGGACCAGGGATCCCTGAACTCTTGGGAATCCAGGAAGCCCCTTGCCCACACAGTCTTGAAAGGGCCTGCTCCCATTGCCTGTCCTCTGCCCACTCCTGGCGCCCGGGAGTGGGCAGAGCAAAGTTGTGGCCAAGCCTGGGTGCTGTTGCAACCTGGCCGCGTGTGTGCATGCTTGGGGTGGTGCCAACAAGACAGCCTCCTGCTGCCTTGGCCCCCTCCAAACTTTGGGCACCGATGATCATGGGAGGGAGGCCTAGGGGGGCTGAGGGCTGCTTGGCATGGGCCTGCAGGCACCCTTCCACATGAACAGCCTGGGCACTATGGATGACATGTTGATGGTGAGAGGAAGCAGACAGCCTCCTGGGCAGAAAGGGGTGGTCCCCGGTGAAGCCCCACCTTCAAGCTGGGGACAGCCTGAAGCCTGTAGGCCGAGCTATCAGTTCTACGTGGAGTCTGTGGCCCAGAGTGAGAACGTATGGTGCTTTTTCTGGGCCTGCCCATGGCCGCCTATGGACCAATCAGCATGCACTTCCTCCCTTTTGAGCTCATAAAACCCCCAGACCCAGCCAGACTCACACAGACGTTAAGACTAACAGCTGCCCAAAGGAGCTAACCACTTCAGGTCTCCTTGACTTGTTGGGACAGCTTGCCTATGAAAGGAGCTACCCACTGTGGTTCATCTCTCCACTGAGAGCTGGAGACTTGTCAGGACAACCTGCCTGTGGATAGGAGCTACCCACTTTGGGTCTCCTTTCTGCTGAGATCTGGACACTCTGGATGACTTGCTTGTGAAAATGAGCTACCCACTTCAGGTCTCCTGAGAGCTGTTCTGTCATGCAATAAAGCTCCTCTCCACCTTTCTCACCTACCAGTTGTCTATGTACTTCATTCTTCCTGGAAGTGGGACAACTGAAAGAGCTGTAACACAAACAGGGCTGAAACATCACCCCTGACTTGCCACATTGCAGGCAACTAGAAGGAAAGAAGAGCTGCAGCCCTTTGGGAGCCCAGACCTAGGTGCTCCCTGAGCCAGGGCTGTGACATCCTCTTTGGGGCTCTGTGGTTGCAGCTCTAAGCTTCCAGGCACCACTGCATTCCCCTTGTCCAGATGTAGATGCCTACAGCAGAAGCCGCTTATGGTGCATCTAATCCAGCTGCAGGCTTGCACTCAGTGCCTGTGCTAGCACCCCGAGCTGCCCACCCCACTGCAGCAGCCAGTGTGCATGGCTGTGTGCAGTGGCCAGACCTTTTGCTCACTCACTTATGCACCCCTTGCCACTCTGTGCCTGGCTCACCCTTGGCAGGCATGGGATCTGGACTGGTGGCACGAGATGAATGCACTTGCCAGGCTGAGTGGGTGGAACAAGCCCAGTGGGCTGAAGCAAAAACTCAGGCAAAGGCACCGCCAGCCACAGAGGTTTCCAGCTATAAAAGCAATACCCTAAGTTTCCCATGCCAGTGTCACATTAGATGCTTTATTTTATTAAGTTAAGGGTGCTCTATTTACTACGTTTTGTTAGACTATTCAAAATCGTGATTGGCTTAGGATCTCTTTTTCATTTTCACACAAAAATATGATGAATCAAAACTTTTCACAAATTTTCTTAATTTTCTCATTACCTTTAAATGTATTTACTCTAATCCCTACCCCTTTAAGATATAATTTATATTTTCTCACATTTCCCTAGCTCTTAAAGCAGAGACTAGAGTGACAAAATGCAATAAGTACAATAATCTTTAGACAAAATCTCAACATCTTGAAAACTGTTTAAAAAAAGGGGAATTCATATTAACATTTCAAAAGTAAAGGGATTAAAAGTTATTATTTTAGTAAAATTCTGACAGTTTTTCTTTGGAATGTTAAGATAATTTTGAATACTTAAATCTGTATATATTTTTAGCCTTTCTATTGCTAATCAAACCCCATGAATGCTCTGAGCACAGCCCAACTTCCTTTTCTGCCAGCAAACACAGTCTTTTCTTTACCACCCGCCATTCGTCTGTCACTCTTAATTCCAGACTTCACTCTACCTGCCACACTGCTACAGAGCTGCCACCAGTTTCATCTTAAAAGCCTGACATTTAGCCTTTCCTGCTGAGCTTCAGTCAATCAACTACTTGAACTTTGTGAATGTACCTTGCAAAATATGTGGATAGTGTCAGCCTGACTAAAAACTGTGAGATTGACTGTTTCCTTCCCTCAAGGAAGTGTGTAATTACGCCAAACGCAACTGTTGGCCTGCTTGTCTGATGGTGTTTGTGTCATAAATTCTCCTCAGAAAGACCTGAAAACTGTCAGATAAAAGCTGTGTGAAGTGGTTGGTGTCACTTCTGGGAAAACACCTGTCAGCTTCTATGTACAGTCAAAAGTTCAGTGAACAAGAAGACAGTCAAGGTGGTGGAATTACAATGAGAGAGATAGGCACTGTAAACTAACATGAAGGTTGGTCAGGAGTTCTGTCAATAACCAACAGTCATTTTGCTGTGGACCAGTGCAAAGGTCTAATTAAGGTTTAGAGTTGCAGTCACAAATTCAAATGTCTTCAGAAGCCAGGGAGGTAAGACGTATTTGTGGAGAGACCAGATATTACTCTTACTCTTACTACAAATATTACAATTATTGAGAACTTACTATATGTCAGGTTTTGTCTCAAGCAATAGACAGACAGGTCTAGATCTAGATCTGGATATTTATTTAATCTTTAAAAAATGCTATGAGTTAGGTACTGTGATTTTCATTACCTTATGGATAAGTATAGTGAGGTGTAAGCCATGTAAGCAAGAAGTGTGGCATTCAAATTTAAACTGTCTACTTCTGGAGACTGTGTGCTAGAGGGAGTGGTGGCACCTGTGTCAACCTGAAGAGCAAATGTATTACCTTAAGGCATTCAATTTTGGCCACATAAAACAAATGCATCTGCCATCCCAATTCAGCTAGTGATTTGTCTACAAAATCAAAGTTGGCACAATTTTTTTTCTAAATTCCAGCCATGTGTTCTCATGCAGCCTGAAATTAAATATAAATATTTAACTGTAAAACTCAATTTTTATAGTAATCAAAACATGTTTTACTTATAATTTCTTTACAGTAATGCTTAAGTTCAGTGCTTTTTTTTGTTTATATTTATAGGATAAAGAAACTAACATAAAAATTTCACAGTATATGAAATGAATATTGTTTACTTTCACAGTCTAAAATACAGTTTTAATGTTTTGTTTTTAAACCAGCAAGTAAACGCTTGAAGAAAAAAAATCACTGATTATTCCTTATTTTGTGGTCAAATATGTGACACTCTCCTTTTTAATATTAACCATTGGCTATGCCATTGTAAAATATTCTTTTTACTTTATAATTAGGAAGGATATGATAGAATAATAACTTGTTTCATATCCAATATTGTCATTCCTTTTTTTTTTTTTTTTTTTTTGCGACAAAATTTTGCTATGTTGCCCAGGCCTGGTCTCTAACTCCTGGGCTCAAGTGATCCTCCCACCACAGCTTCCTAATTACCTGAGATTACAGGTGCACACCACTATGCCCAGCCAATATTCTCTTTTCTAAAACTATAGGGTAATCAAAGCTAGAACTGCCTTCAATCACTTTCTGTCTTCACAGCAGTCATCAGATTTAGGTTGCTGAAATCACTTACCTTAATTTTCAAGTAGAGACTCTTGGATATGCCAATGAGATAAAATCCCCTCCCATTAGTTCGACATGCTTAATAAAAAAGCAGAGGATGTCCATGTCTGAATCTATCAAGGCACAGAGTTCCCATTGATGCCCCTGTGCATTAAGAATGAGCCTTTGCTGTGTCAGCAAGATAAGCCCCAAAAGAATGATCTTTTATTGAGTAAACTGTCAACCTCAATCTTGTGAGGAAGAACACTTTCCATGCTGCACTAGACAATTATTGACCAGCAGTAATGCATAAAAATGTAAAGTAAATTGTTTCATTAAAAATTTTATCCTCAAACTAAAGCAAAAGATTTATACTGCTTTTATAATTCTATAGAAGAAAGTAAGTCTTTCAAATTATCTTAAGTTATGTTTAAAATTTTTTGAATAATCTTCACTATTTCATATAAAACACACATATCTCAAATACAAGATTTTATGTTTATGTTTTATGTTTATGTTTATAAACAAATAATTGGCACACATGTTTAGGTCTGGCTTATAAACAAGTGACAGGCACATGTGGGGGTTTTAATGGGAGATTCAGTAGCACTGAAATAAATAGAAAAGACATATTTTTAATTTCTATTGCAGAATTAAAATGTAATGCTGTAATTATAAACCATAATCTTTTTTGCTTTTATAATTCAAAAATCTGAGGTTGAAGTTATCTGCATCATCAAGGGGGAAGAAATGAAAGTAAAATCTTAGATTATTCTGACACTGAGTGAAAACAGCCAGAATTTTGTGGATTCCAGAAACTTTTACCTTATATGTCATGTAAACAACTATTTTTAAAAATTATAGATAAAAATATATGATTCTTAATAAGTTTTAGTCTGATGTCATAAGAATGGAGATATAACCAAATATTTAACTTTAATAATGGTTAGAAATATGCCAAATAAAACATTACTTAATTCTACTTTCAGCCATGACAGAGTTACTAAAATCACCTCGAGCCTACTGCAGTAAATAACTACATACATTGACTACATATATAGGAAACAAACGTGTTCTGAAATCGAAAAGTAGGCAGCACAAGACTGAGAACACAGAGACAAGAAACATGTGAGGTATGTCCTATGATATCATCCAAGCTTTCTGCCAGGATTTTTTCAGATCATAGTGAAAAAAAGGTGTGAAAGGCAGAGAGAGGGATAATTAGTGACAATAGGCTTTCTGGGTTGAGGAGACAGAGAAAAGTGTTTGGGAAAATTGAGGCACATGGAATATCTTGGGCAAAGTGCTGGAGAAAAGGGAGCACTGTGGAAAAAGAGATCCAAAAATCTGCATAGGAGTCTCCCTGAGAGTGTAACTGAATATTAAGCCATGAATATGTATGGAAAAACTTCAGAAGGCCAGCCAAAGAACAACTGTGGGAGCTATAAAGGTGAGTTCACCAATTCTCAGAATTCACAAAGGACTGGAAATATATCGGTTCTGATAAGACTTTTTTGAACAACCAAGGAATTAAGGAAAGGCATTAGAAGAGTCGTATTTTAATAGTAGGATAAAAGTAGGCCATTTTGGAAAACTTTTAAAATATGCCTCAAAAAGAAACAAGCTAATCCACAAGTAACTGTAGTTGCTTGTCAGATTAAAGCCTAAACTCTTTAAGGACTACTAAACTCAACAATGACATCAACATAAATTTATAAGGTCCAGTATCCAATTAAAGCTTAACAGACATGTGGAAGAATCTAAAATGTGTAATAAATAGAAAGGTTAGTAGAAAAAGATACTTAGAAAGAAATGAAAGAGCAGGTGGAGATAATATAAGCAAGCCTAAAATTAAAAGAAAAGCATAAAAACAATGAAGAGAGAAATGAAAAATATATAAAAGAAAAAATTGAACTTGTGTGGGTGAAAAAGACAGTTATCAGAAGTGAAGAATTCTGTGGATGGGATTAATAGCTGATTTAACACTATTCAAAAGAGATCAGAGAAAATACAGCAATAGCAAATATCCAAAGTGAAGAACAGAGAAAGATAAATGGTGGGAACTGACAGGATCTTCAGTAAACAGCTTAAAAATATCAAGATGTTAAACATACATGGATTGGAGTCCAAAAAGAGAGAAAAATAAGTGCTTGAAAAATATTCCATATTCTATGAAACAAATAAACTTACTGATTCAAGATCTGTAAAAAAACCTTACTGGATAAATCTAAAGACAACGATACCAAAGTATTTTCTAATGAAATTGTTGAATATCAGTGAAAAAAAGAAAATTTTGAAAGTAGTCAGAGGAGAAAAGACATATTTTGTACATAGGAGCAAAGATTACCACGGTTTTCTCATCAAAAATTAAGTCGGAAATCAATTAAATTCCATTTTGGAGGACCTGATAGGAATAAAAACTATAATACTAAAGTTCTATCCGGCAGAACTGTTCTTAAAAATGAGGAGAAAATAGCTGAGAGAATTTGCTGCTAGATCTGCAAGGTGTTTTTCAGATGGAAAGAAAAGAACCCTAGAAGGAAATTTCCATTTACATAAAGGAATACAAAATAACAGAAATTATAAATATATGAATTAAAAAATTTTTAAATTTATTTAAAAGACAAGTGATAAAGTAAAAAATAATATATATTGTGTTAATAATATACATAAAGTATAATGTGAAAATAGTTAGGAAAAAACAATAAAAGGTTATGGAAGTACACTGTTGTAAGATTCTTACATTATATATGAAGTGAAATAAAAGGATTTGAAGATACACTGGGATTATATAAAGTTGCAAATTTTAAACTGTAACCTGACCATAAAAAAATTAAGCAAAAAAATCCAATAGTAGAGATAAAATTATATTCTAGGAAATAATTATTGAGAAGATTGGAAAAAAAAGGAAATAGAACAGTGAGTGGACAAATGAAGGCAGTTAAGATAGTAAATTTAAATGTAACCATAATAAGTACATTATTATTCAAAATGCAGATATCTTAAGACTGAATCATTTTCTCGTATGTCATTGCAAAATTTTTCACTTGCTTCTTTTGCTCTTTCACGTATTCTAAAGTGCATCAAAATCAGAATTCTCTTCAAAATCTATACATGAATAAATCAGAACAGAGGATTCTATTTGTTATTGTAAATAGAAGAGGAGAGTGGTGAGAATTGAAATGAGTTAAAATGATAGGAAAGATGATTTGCCTAATTTTGCCAATACCACTGTGTAAGTTAAGTCTTTCCCAGACAAGCAAACACTAAGGGAATTTATCACTATGAGATCAACCCTACAAGAAATACTCAAAGGAGTTCTAAAAGTGGAAATGGATGGATGATACTCACCATCATAAAAGGACAGGAAAGCACAAATATCACAGATCCCAAAAAGTAATTACACAAATGAAACTTCAAGGCAACTAGCTAACAACACTATGACAGGAAAAATTCTCACATATCAATATTAACCTTGAACATAAAAGGCCTAAATGCAGTATTTGGAAGATAGAGTGGCAAAAGGATAAAAAACAAAAACAAAAAACAAACAACAAAAACAAAAAAAACAAGACCCAAACATCTGCTGCATACAAGAGACCCACCTAATTGCTAAAGACACAAACAGACTCAACTTTGGACTTAAACTGGACTACAAACCAAGTGGACCCAATGGACATTTACAGAATATTCTGCCCAACAAAGGCAGAATATACATATATGCATGGAACATTCTCCAGAATTTACCATATGCTTGGGCATAAAACAAGTCTCAAAAACATCAAATTCATATCAAATGTCTTCTCAGACTACAGTTTAATAAAATTATAAATCAATTCCAAGAGGAGCTCTCAAAACTACAAAAATGCATGAAAACTAAACAATTTCCTCCTGGATGGCTTTTGGGTAAATAAATAAATTAAGGCAGATATCAGAACAATTTTTCAAAACAAATGAAAATAGACAAACTATAAACAAAATCCTCTGGAATAAAACAAAAGGGCTACTAAGAGAAAAGTTGGTTTCACTAACTGCCTACATAAAAAAGAGAAAGATCTCAAATTAACAACCTAATATCACACCTTAAGAAACTGGAAAAACAAGAACAAATTAAACACAAAGCAAGCATAAGAAAATAAATAGCAAAGATAAGAGGAGAACTAAATGAGACTGAGACCAAAAAAATTATACAAATGACCAATGAAAGAAAAAGTTGGTTCTTTGAAAGGATAAACAAAATTGATAGACCACTACCTAGCTTAAGCAAGAAAAAAGGAGATGCAAACAAGTACGATTAGAAATTATAAAGGTGACATTAACAACTCATATCACAGAAATACAAAAGATCATCAGAGACTACTATGAACACCCCTATTTGCAAAAACTAGAAAACCTAAAGGAAATGGATAAATTTCTAAAAACTTACAGCTAGCCAAGATTGAATCAAGAAGAAATAGATACCCTTAACAGACCAATAATGAGTAATAAAATTGAATCGATAATAAAAAAAAATCTTCCAACAAAAGGAATCCCAGGACTAGATGGATTCATAGCTAAAATGTTACCAAACATACAAGGAAGAGTTATTTCAAAATATCAAGGGGGAAGGATTCCTCCCTAGCTTATTCTAAGAAATCAATATCACCCTGATACCAAAATCAGACAACAAAAAAGAGAACTACATGCAATATCCCTGATGAACCTAGATGCAAAACTCCTCAACAAAATACTAGCAAACAGAACTACAGGCCAATATCCCTGATGAACCTAGATGCAAAACTCCTCAACAAAATACTAGTAAACAGAATCCAAAAGCACATGAAAAGATAATTTATCATGGTCAAGTGGGTTTTATTCCATGTATGCAAGGATAGTTCAACATATGCAAATCAATAAATTTGATTCATGGCATAAACAGAATTAAATATATATATAATCATCTCAATAGATGCAGAAGAAGCATCCAATAAAATCTAACATCGCTTCATGATAAAAAACCCACAAAAAACCAGGCATCAAAGGAAAATACTTCAAAATAATAAGAGCCATCCATGGCAAATACACAGCCAGCATCATATTGAATGGAGAAAAGTTGAAAGCATTCCCCGTAAGAACTGGCACAAGACTGGCACAAGAACTGGCACACTCCTCACTCCTATTCAACATAGTATTGGAAGTTCTAGCCAGAGAGATCAGACAAGAGAAGGAAATAAAAGGCATCCAAATTGGAAAAGAGGAAGTCAAATTATCTCTGGTCCTGATGACATCATTGTATACCTAGACAACCCTAAGATTCCTCTGAAAGACTCCAAAAATCAATAAATGATATCAGTAAAATTTCAGGATACTAAAATCAATGTACACAACTCAGTAACATTTCTACACATCAATAATGTTAAAGCTGAGAGCAAAATCAAGAACTCAATCCCATTTACAATAGTTAGAAAAAAAAAACACTTCAGAATACATTTAACCAACTAGGTGAAAGATTCATACAAGGAGAACTAAAAATACTGATGAAAGAAATCATAGATGACACAAACAAATAAAAAAATCCCATGCTCATGGATTGAAAGTATCAATATTGTTAAAATGATTATACTGCCCAAGGCAACCTACAGATTCAGCACAGTTCCTATCCAATTACTAATGTCATTTTTCACAGAATTAGAAAACCAATCCTAAAATTTCCATGGAAGCAAAAAAGAGCCAGAATAACCAAAGCAATCCTCAGCAAAAAGAAGAAATCTGGAGGCATCACATTACTTGAATTCAATTCATACTACAAGGCTACAGTAGGTATAAAAGCATGGTACTAGCACAAAAATATACATGTAGATCAATGGAAAAGGAAATAGAACCCAGAAATTAAGTCACATACCTACAACTGATTGATTTTTGACAATAGGGTCAAAAATAAAGAATGGCAAAATGACAACTTACTTGATAAATAGTGTTGGGGAAGTTGGCTAGCCATATGCAAATAAATGAAACTGGACTCCTGTCCCTCATCATATATAAAAATCAACTTAAGATTGATTAAAGACTTAAATGTATGACCTAAAACTATAAAAATCTTCAAAGAAAACCTAGAAAAAACTCTTCTGGACATTGACCTAGGCAAAGAATTTATAATGAAGACCCTAAAAGTAAATGCAACAAAAACAAAAATAGACAAATGACAGTTAATTAAACTGAAAAGTGTCTGCACAGAAACAGGGATAATCACCAGAGTAAGCACACAACCTATAGAATGAGAGAAAATATTTGCAAATTATGCCTCCAACAAAGGACTAATAATATCTAGAATCTACAAAAAACTCAACACATCAAGAAGAAAAAAATAAAGAACCCCATTAAAAACTGGGAAAATATAGATCAATGGAACAGAACAGGGTCCTCAGAAATAATGCCGCATATCTACAACTATATGATCTTTGACAAACCTGACAAAAAGAAGAAATGGGGAAAGGATTCCCTATTTAATAAATGGTGCTGGGAAAACTGGCTAGCCATATGTAGAAAGCTGAAACTGGATCCCTTCCTTACACCTTATACAAAAATTAATTCAAGATAGATTAAAGACTTACATGTTCGACCTAAAACCATAAAAACCCTAGAAGAAAACCTAGGCAATACCATTCAGGACATAGGCATGGGCAAGGACTTCATGTCTGAAACACCACAAGCAATGGCAACAGAAACCAAAATTGACAAATGGGATGTAATTAAACTAAAGAGCTTCTGCACAGCAAAAGAAACTACCATCAGAGTGAACAGGCAACCTATAAAATGGGAGAAAATTTTCGTAACCTACTCATCTGACAAAGGGCTAATATCCAGAATCTACAATGAACTCAAACAAATTTACAAGAAAAAAACAAACAACCCCATCAAAAAGTGGGCAAAGGATATGAACAGACGCTTCTCAAAAGAAGACAGTTATGCAGCCAAAAAACACATGAAAAAATGCTCATCATCACTGGCCATCAGAGAAATGCAAATCAAAACCACAGTGAGATATCATCTCACACCAGTTAGAATGGCAATCATTAAAAAGTCAGGAAACAACAGGTGCTGGAGAGGATGTGGAGTAATAGGAACACTTTTACACTGTTGGTGGGACTGTAAACTAGTTCAACCATTGTGGAAGTCAGTGTGGCGATTCCTCAGGGATCTAGAACTAGAAATACCATTTGACCCTGCCATCCCATTACTGGGTATATACCCAAAGGATTATAAATCATGCTGCTATAAAGACACCTGCAGACATGTGTTTATTGTGGCACTATTCACAATAGCAAAGACTTGGAACCAACCCAAATGTCCAACAATGATAGACTGGATTAAGAAAATGTGGCACATATACACCATGGAATACTATGCAGCCGTAAATAATGATGAGTTCATGTCCTTTGTAGGGACATGGATGAAACTGGAAACCATCATTCTCAGCAAACTATGGCAAGGACAAAAAACCAAACACCGCATGTTCTCACTCATAGGTGGGAATTGAACAATGAGAACACATGGACACAGGAAGGGGAACATCACACTCTGGGGACTGTTGTGGGGTGGTGGGGGAGGGGGGAGGGATAGCATTAGGAGATATACCTAATGTAAATGATGAGTTAATGGGTGCATCACACCAACATGGCACATGTATACATATGTAACAAACCTGCACATTGTGCACATGTACCCTAAAACCTAAAGTATAATAATAATAAAATTTAAAAAAAACTGGGAAAAGGACATGAACAGACATTTTTCAAAAGAAAACACACAAGCAGCCAACAAACACATGAAAAGAATGCTCAACATCATTTAACCAGAGAGAGACAAATTAAAACCATACTGAAGTATCATCTTGCCACAGTCAGAATGACTATCATTAAAAAATCAACAAATAAGAGATGTTGGCATGGATGTGGAGAAAAGGGAATGCTTATGACCTGTTGGTGGGAATCTCAGTTAGTTAAACCTCTATGGAAAACAGTATCAAGACACCTCAAAGAACTAAAAATAGAATTACCATCCAATCCAGCAATCCCACTACTTGGTACCTACTTAAGGGAAAATAAATCATTATAAAAAAAAAAAACAACGTTCACTCGTATATTTATCACAGCACTATTCACAATAGCAAAGTCATGAAACCAACCTAAGTGCTCATCAATGGTGGATTAGATAAAGAACATGTGGTATATATACACACCAAGGAATACTATGTAGCCATAAAAAATGAAATTGTTTCCTTTGTGGCAACATAGGTGGTGATGGAGACCTAAGTAAAATATCTCAGAACAAAAAATCAAATACTGCATGTTTTCACTTATAAATGGGAGCTAAACAATGGCCACACAAGGACATACAGATAAAAATAATAGACACTGGGGACTCCGAAAAGGGAGGGTGGTAGAGGGTGAGTTTGAAAAATTACCTACTGGGTACAACACTATTTGTGTTTTGGGTACACTGGAAGCCAAATCCCCACCATTATGCAATATACCCATGTAATGAACATGCATTTAGACATGCTGTCTAAAATTAAAACAAAATTTTAAAAGTTAATATGAACTGAATTCTAGAAAACCCACAGAATGGGAGAAAACATTTGCACATATTATATCTGATAAGTGATTAATGATCAGAATTTATAGAGAACTCATATAACTCAACAACAAAATAAACAACCCTATTCAAAAAGGTCAATTCTTAGGCTGATAACTTTAATTACTTTAAGAAGTGATTCTTCCCATATTCAATATAAATGAGGAATGGGAGGAAATTGTTCAAGGAGATGGGATAAGCTGGTAGAAAAATTTTAAAAGAAACTGTAAATGAGAAAATTATATTCAAATGTATTAACACAGTCACTTTGAAAAATCTAATATAATCATAGACAGCATAATTCTGTAATTTTAAAAAGCTGGGAAAATTGGGGCCAAGTTTCAATAATTTAGATAACTTACCCACAAGTAATTACTGGTTTTAGAAAAACTAGAGTTCCATTGTTTGGCTCTTATTTCAGTTTCTTAAAAATAGTATATTATCCAGTAAATTTTGGATTATGTACTCTCAAGGTTAGTGTCTGATTCTATTCCTTCATTAACTTGGATAATTGCACCATAAAGGTCTTCAACCATCTAAAAAAAAATCACGGGTATGAGTTCTTGTTTAGTTGCATGATTTCTGAACAGACATCCAGTCAATATACATTTGTAGTAAATGAATAAAATGTTCAAAGAAAGCAAAAGTGTCTACTACTATATAATAAAGTATAATGTGAATTAAAGAGAAAATAAGTGGCTCTAGTATGTACAGAGAAGAAAAAATCCTTGGCTTTGTTGTAGCTTGCTGAAGTCTTTAGTCATTCTAATATTTAATTTTCTTTTAATTTAGGAACATATCTGCTGTTTTGATTGTTTATTTTTCATAGTCTCCACCCCTGCCCCACCAACTTTTTCCATAGTTTGAATTTGTTTGTATATTTGTCATTTTTTGTTCCAGTATAGAATATTATTATAATGTAGTTTAAAATTTCTTTTTTTGTAGACTTTCTCTTAAAAAGGGAAAGAGTAAAGAGCACAGCATGAGAAAGCACGAAATGTTCTATGCAATTCAAGATCATCATTCTTTCTCCTAATGACATCCAAATGACCTACAGTCTAATGGCCCCTGTGAAAAAATACACACCATAATACTTCCATTATCAAAGGATACTAGTAGCCAAATGACTGAACTTTTGCCTGACCTAATTCAAATGAATTGGTTTTATGTTCAATGTACTAAGGCACAAAGCAATTAATTCATTTCATCTTTAGTTGGAGGAAGAGATGGGGTGAAAGAAGGAAATAAACAATTTTGCACTATTTTATTTATTTCATGTACATTATTTTACTTAATCCCCCAAGGTAGGTGGTATTAACACATTTTACAAATGAAGAAGTTGAGGATGCTCAGAAAAGTTACATAAATTATTCAGGATTCACAGTATAAGTAAATAGCAAAGTTAAAATTTGCACCTAAATTAATGTAACCTTAAATCCTTCTTTAGTTGGCACTTCATCACAGTCCACAGGCATTCAGACATTAATTCCATAACTATTTATTGACATTTATTATTACTAGTTCTTTTCCTAAGAGTTGTTGAAGATCCATCAAACTAATAATCCTATTGTTTAATTTTTCAAAAAAATTCTAGGATAGACTATTATTAAGCAGATCGTTTTTTCAACCCTCAGTAATCCCTTACAATACATAATACTGTCAAAATTTATAAAACCTTTTTCATATACAGCATAATCTTATTTAATTATAGGAATTCTCTTCAGAAACTAGCTTTAATTTCATAAGACCCAGTGATACTTAAATAAATATTTCCTGTTGAGATGCTAGATGCTACATAAGTTAAATGTTACAGAAATTGATTATCTTGATTTGCCAAGATATTTAATAAAAATATCCTGTGCCAGCCAAATGGGCAACATAAGAGAAAATGGCTATGAAAACATACAGTTTGGTAAATTTATAAGTGGTTGAGCTTCTGCACTCAAATAGTATTAGCTAATTAATCTATTTTGTCATTAACTACATATGTAATTTATGTAGTCCAGAAGAGAGATTCTTTGGGATATAATTTAATACTGTTCCATTCATTGGTCACCAGAAGGTGGATAAAACAAATCTCAGGGAAGCTGCTAATATATTAGAAAATAGAATAAGACATTTAAAATAATTTTTGTAAAGGAAAATTATGAAAGCACATTAACAAAACGAATATCAGCTTTGATAAATATAAAGCCTTGATTTACATTCAGATAAGTAAATTGCATGAATGCGGCATGAACAGATACTTGCCTAAATAGTATTTTATATGAGCTTTTTATGAACTTATTTTATATGAATCTTTATATGAATATTTTAATGTATTTGTTGATTGAACAATCATTACAATACAAAATAAAATTATTGCTAAGTAAGGTAATTAAACTTGGGTCACACTAATATAAATATGATGAAATGTAGTTTGGGACATTCAGGACCTAGGAAAGCTTTTATTTCTGGTGTTCAGACAATAATTTTAAAAGCCTTTATGTCCGTAAAATCACTACTCTTTACAAAAGTAACCGACAATTCAGGGAGAAGCCATGCAACGATTAGCGGGAAGATAATAAAAGATCTAGAAACTACAAATGGGAAACACATTGAAGGGATTGTGGCAGACAGCAAAACATAAAAGACTTTAGCAATAAAAGGTTGACAATTTAAAAATATCTGAATGGCTATCATATGGATTGAGCCTTAAGCTTCTCTAAAGATGCAGGTTATAAGCTTGGGAAGAAGTTAACATTATGAAAATGCAGGGTAAAGCTTAGTCCAGGAAATATTTCCCAATAATAATTGTCATTCTTGAAAGTGTTCAAGAGAAGCCAGATTATTATGTGTGACATATATTAATATGGGTGTTTCTACAGAGTATGAGATTGGGCTAAGGATACATAATAACTTTTTGCTTTCTAAGACTTCTATTTCATAGTGTACACAAGAGCACCTATAGGAGGAAACTTATGTCAAGAGATGATAAAGAAAGGCAGAGCTAACATATTTTATACCACTTTTTAAATTAAGTATAATGATATTGAAGTTAGAATTGACAGAAGAAACATGACTATAAGAATTAAATCTAAGAGAGGTAAAACCATTATAAGGTAATACTTAGTCATTAGAAAGTAGTTTATATGAAGAAATTGTTTCTTTTTGTATTCTTTTGTGTATATATGTCTTCAGTTCCCCCAGGGAAATTCTCAAATACATTTTTACATACCTGTAAAAATTTTACATAAATGCAACATTCTAGAAACTCCTGAAATCACATTGAAATATTTTTATATTGTTAAAATAATGTTCCTTAAATGTAAAAATTAAAAACAAAGCAAATAAGCATTACATTTTTCAAAATCTATAATAAAGCATAAACCCCAAATACATATAGAATCATGTAACCAAAATAAGAAACAGAATCATAATATCATAAAACGTAAAAGTGAATAACAGGGAGACATCTTTTTAAAACATTATCTTTAACCACAGTGTAAGGAAAAGAAGGTTTATTTCTAGTGGAGCAATTTCCTGCACATAAAAACAACAAAGAAAAGATCTAGGTTCACTGTGCCATATCGATCGCTGGTAATTAAAAAAAAAAAAGTTACCAATTTAATCAGTCAGCTTTGCTTACACTAAAGGCTCTAAATCTGCCCCAAACTACTGGTTCTTCTAAGATAAGACTCTAAGAAGAGACTGTACTTAACTCATATAAAGGTTCTCAGGAAATAGAGTGTGAGTGCCAATGTAATAGTCTGCCTCCCCCAGTTCTTCTTTCCTAGAAGATGCTTGTGCTGTTCAGTTTTCTTCTTTTTCCTCTGTATAATTTCTCAATGCTCTTAATGGCATTGTTTTCTTGTTTGTTTGTTTTTGTGTTTCCTCATGAGCTTATGTTTCATGAGAATCAAGCCAAGATGCTATGGAATCTTATGTAGAAATAATCTGTATCTGTCCCTGTGGTTCTGTGATACACCAGTTGGAAAGCCACCAGTCCTTCACTGAAGGACTTAGGAAATTGCTCTACTCCTGAGTTTCTTTGCTGCCAAAGCCACTACTGTCATATTCTCGGAGCCAGAAGAGATCCAGGTCTCCTGTGCAGTTCATCTGTTACAAAGGGGTCATCAGGTACTCCTAGGACTGCCCATGTAAGAGTGACTGCCATTCCTTTCCAGAATCCACATTTCTCTGCAAGGAAAGCTTTGTCTAGGTATTCAGACCCTCATCCAGAGGACTGTATGCCATAAAGCCACAGGCTTCTATATTGCACATATGGTGATTGAGTCTTGTGCCCAAGGTCTCTCTGCATGGTATTCCCAGTCTCTGATCACCTTGGTAGATTAGCATAATGCCTCCCTAACTTTAATTAGCACAGTCATTGCCTGGAGACCTTATTAAAATGCAGAATCTGATTCAGTAGGCCTCTAGTTGGGCCCCAGTGTCTGTCAAGTGAGACAGATGTTTCTGGTCTGCAGACCACATTTTGTATAGCAAGAAGATTGTTAGTCTAGTTAGTAGTGATTTTTAAAGGCAAAAGTGGCAAGTAGCTATATTAGTGAATAGTGGTCACTGCTAAAGCTGGATGCCCATCTGTTCCATTTTTTAGGAATCTTTTCCCATACATTTTATACAACCATCTTTCACCTACTTGATGGAACTCCTAATTATAACTATAAGGAAAAAAAAATTTATTAATATATTGGTAGAAACATTAAATTGGCAAATTTAGGAGAATATGTGTTGGTCAAAACAATATGTGAAGATGTTAACGAGTTAATATTTGCTTATGAGTTTTTGATACCATTAAACGTAGAGGACATCAGTGGTATGGCCAAAGTTTATCACAGGGAATAAAAAAATACTGCAGGTTTTAAACTTGCTGGCCGGCTATAGTTCACTCTCTTTATGCAAATAAACTATAATGAGTAAGATCACATGCAATTAAAATAAATATCAGTCAGGGATGAGGTTACATGATAGCTGGCACACAATGGGATTCACATAAGGGATTTTACAGCAAGTATTTTGGTCAGGATTTGAATCCAAGAGACTACTGAGTTTGCATTTTTAATCCCTAACATAAGCATTTGGAAGTTAAATTGTACTATAGCTTTCAAAGGTTCACATGGCTTGCTCAGCTGTGAAATGACAGTAGGAAAAAAGTCTTATATACTGAAATCAAAGAACAACTGTTCGGTGGAAATCTAAAAGGCCAGGTTGAAAAGAGTTCTTAGATATATCGGCTTTAGTAATAATTCAAAGTACCTGGAGGTCAACTGTTGTTCAAAAATTTTAATTGGAAAATTCCAGAAATAAATAATTCATAAGTTTTTAATTGTGTGTCATTCTTAGTAGCATGATGAGATCTCACAGGGTCCCACTCCATTCCAGAACCCAAATCGTCCCTATGTCTAGTGTATCCATGCTGTCTTCACTACATGCCCGTTAGTCTCTTAGTGGCCATCTCAGATCTGATAAGATTGACTGTCTCACTATTGCAGTGGCTGTATTCAAGTAACCCTTATTTTGCTGAATAATGGCCCCAAAGTGCAAGAGTAGTGATGCTGGCATATTGTTATAATTGTTCTATTTTATTATAATTGTTGTTAATCTCTTACAGTGCCTAATTTATAAATTGAAGATTATTATTGTTATGTATGTATAGGAAAAAACATAGTATGCATATGGCTCAGGACTGTCTGTGATTTCAGGCATTCACTAGGGATCTTAGAATATATTGGCCACAGATAGGGGGGACTACCGGACCTCATTTTTAAACATACTCATCCTATATAATAGTAACTTTGTGGCCTTTAGCTAAATCTTGCTCTTCCCCCCTACAATCCAGTCTCACTCCTGGTAACTACCATCGCTACTCTCTGTTCCTATATATTATACTTTTTTAAGATTCCATTTATATGTGAAATCATGCAGTATTTTTCTTTCTGTGTCTGACTTATTTCACTCATAAAATTGCCATTTATAGAAGAAAATGTAGTAGGCAGCATATGCAATCCTAAATAACACTATTGTCAGGTCCCTAGGTTAAGAAAAATTAGATTTTCAGAGATTGGTATTAATTATTGTTAATTGGCATAATGCCTGGCATATTGTATTCAATAAAACTTAATGAGTGAAGACAGGAAGGAGCTTCTGAAAAATACATTCAAACTTCTAGGATTTCAGTGGTTCCCTAAATTCAACACAAAAGATGATTCCTTTGCTGCACAATCACAAAATCTAGCAGTGAGGAGAAAACATCCATTTGATAATTACAGAGAACCAGAAATAGAGAATAGGTAACTCTCTATGAAAAGAGTTAGCCAAGGGCATTTAATTGACAAGTTCTCTGACTTGAAACCTCCTCTTATAATGTTTTCCCCAAACAGATAAGCAGGGTGATGGGCTGCCTCTCTGCGGTGGTCAACCCAAGCATCCGTGTCTACCTTATCCTCTCTTCTTCACTTGAAATTTGGTCTCCAGTATCATTTGCCACTGATACAATAATTTACCCTAATCTGTACTATCCTAAACCAAAATATTTTTGAATGCAAAATAAGACGTGAGTCTCTCAGAAGAAGAGAATTCTCTGGCAAAGAGAACAACTAAGTTTTGGTGGTGGGGGAGCATTGCTAGAAATAGTAATCACAATTAAGACACTGAAATAGCAATGAATGGAATAAAAACATAATTATATCCCAGGCTACATTGTCTCGATTGTTATTGTATTGTCCCTTCACAAGCTTTTGGTATCTATAGAAATACCCATGGCTCTGGATAGTTTCTACCTTTTGTTGCTGACATTATTATTATCAGTATATTTAGTTGTTTAACTTCCACTTCACCTTCTTTTGATAATTTCCCCTTTTTTGAGAAATTGTCTCTTTTCCTATTGTTTATAGCCTAGTGAACATTTTATTTAAGGTATATTACCCTTCCCTAGCCAAGAGATAGATTGGTAACCTGGCACAGATATTTGGACACTCTCTCCTTATAATCTAAATAATGGCATAAGAATGAAAGTCTAGCTCGCAGTTAGACTTTTCAGACCTTGTAGTTACTTTAGATTTATCATTTCCCAGGTCTGATTCTCCAGTCTTCTCATGGAAATTATAAACTCTCACATGGTCTTCCAATACGTTCATTTTTGTTTAGGTTAGGCAGAGTTAGCGTCCATTTGAGGCAATTAAAAAAAAAAACACCTAATATATTGCCTACACTTGATTGTAGGAGTTCAGAGCTCTCTTGTACTATGCCTCTACAGTACCCTTGAAGCTCATAACCCAGCCCAGTGTCTCCTAGCAGCCTCCTTTCCCCCCTGTTTCTTGCTCTTTTATTGCTGACCTGTGTTAGCCGCTACTCTGACCTGATTTTATCTATATGAAATGCTCAACCACAGCTTGGTCATATCCTGAGATGTCTAATTTTTTCCCACCTGAGCCCCTTAAATCCTGAAATAAGTTATCACTTTCATTAACATAATTTTATTTTCACAAGCCAGATCTTTGCTTACTCTTTAATTAGTAATCATATTACTAGTTTTCCATTCTATTACGTCATTCCTGACTTCTAATTATGAATCAAAATAGTCCGACCTACCAAACTAAATTCACAATCATCTACATGAAAAATGAATCACCATGAAATGTGAATTTAATTTCACGAGAAATAAGTATTTTCCAGACGCTGAATGGGTTACATAAAAAGCTATGTTAATGACTTCAAAATTAAAAAATATATAAACAAAGGACAAAGGATCTGTTTTCTGCTTTTTGAGATTATCCTAAGAGATACTTGTGGTTGAATAAGAGAATAAATATAGTTCTTAATTGCTTCTAAGACAATTGCACTCTGACTTCCCTAAGTATAATTATTTTAATGTTTTCACACTTACTGTATCTTTTTATGATTTCAAAATAATTCTTACATTAAATACTTATAAACCCACTATTCAAAACACTTCAATAATTAAATTAATATGAACAGAAAAACATTATTTTATCATCTTTTTCTCCCAAATAAATAAAAAATATCACTCAGTAATTTAAAAAAATTATCACTCAGTAATTTAAAAAAAATGTTAGAGGAAGAACCACACAAACAGAAAGTGCTATTTTGGGTCTCTGTTAAAGAATATGGAATTATTTTTCAGAAAAAACATGATGGTAATGACATGAAAATGTGATGAAGGCTTAATGAGATTTTACTATATTATTTGTAGTATTGTTGATTACTATTGTGTTCCTTCACAGACTCGGTACAGTGCAGAGGGCAAAGGCTAGTGACCTTCTTTAGAAGAAAGAGAATGATGTGTTTCAGGTGCCCTGAACTCAAAGCATGGTGCCAAGGACAAAATCAGAAAGTGCTAAAAGCAATTACAGGGGACAATCCTCACTGAAATTTACAGCACATGTTGAAAGACTACATCCATATTGCCTAATTATCTCTGTAGGAGAACTTTTCCTCTCCAGCGACCAGAAATTTTAAATTCAAATTTTAGTATATATAGGTCAACATAAACCCAGAAAAAACCCTCATAATTGCAAAACTGGGAAATAAATTAAATCCACAGAAGTGATTTAAACTAACAGAAATAGCACAGAAGTGAGTTCAGCTAACAGAAATAGAAACTATCATTCCACAACAATTTTTTAAAAAATTGTTCTTAAATGGAAATACAAAGAAATGCCCTAATCTCTTATAACTAAAAAAGTCTTTAAGTGAAACAACTAGGCTGATTCACAAACAGTAACTTCTCATCTTTTAACTGTCAGTTTTGCAGATGATTTACAGATACTACAAAACACAAGAAACATGCCAAATATAGTAAATGAATACCTAATTTGGAAACTTGTCAGACCCAGTTTATTTTTAAATTTGTACAACTAATACCAGGCAAGTTTATGCTTTCAAAATAGTGTTTTCACCAATGAATATAAAGGAAAAGCACAATTCTTATAAAAGAATAAGCCTTATTAAGGAAAAGTACAATTCTTGCTAACCCCAGTGTTGACTTAAATTATATCTATTGCACTACAAAAATACATATAAATGTGAAACTAAGTATAGCTTCTTTACACTTATAATTTAAGCAACTATAAAACTCATTTATAAATTAAACAGAAATAAAGCCATAATATCAATAAATTCAAATCAGCAACATTAAATTAATGGGATGGATCACGAAACTAAGTAACAGCTTACAAGATGAACATACTTACTTGTATGCTTCAGGTTCTGTAGACTTCTACATTGTCTTACTTCCCAAAGTAATGCTCCTAATGACTGCATTGTATGGCTTTTCTGGTAAAAGTATTGCAAAATCTTCTTTTGGGCAGTGTGACTTGAAGTCTTTTCACTCAAATTTTTCACTGGCCTATTAATCAGCATTTGTTTTTTTTTTCTCATTAGGCCAGGAAATCATAGCAACAATTTTCTATAGTAAATAGATCTTCTAAATACTCTAGAATAAATAGTAAATATAGTAAATAGTGCCAACTCTATTGTAAATACACACTTTGTGTGATAGACACAATTAAAAGGTGGCTATGTTTAAAGTATGAGTCAGATTATGCATGCATCATTTTAATTAACATATTGTAATAAATGTTTAAATGTTCATAGAGAATGCATAAGCTCTAGAAACATTTTTGCTGATTTCAGATTGCAATATAAAGCAATCAATGATATAAAAGAAGTCACAATAGTCATTTAATTCCTCAGCCTGTGTCACTGTTTCCCTCTGCTTTGAGACTCTTATTTCCTTTCCACCCAGTAACTGCTGATTGCTGTGGGTCCATCCCAGGCCTGTCCAGTCATGGGGAAAATTACTTTGACAAACATATGCACAGTAAGGCATTGCTTACATACTGAGTAACTTCTCCCAGGATTATTTATAAAAACTCTCTCCTTCGAGGAAACAATGCTTAAGCAAGATGAATTAATTTCTATGATCTCGTACCATAGTGGGGATATATATTTACAAAGAAGCCTTTTCCTGGCACCAGGGCAACAAAACTATTCGGGCTACACGGGGTGAAAATATATCTCTACAACAACTTTCTGCTTTTCACATGCAGTAGAAGAAACCTGTGACAAGTTAGGTTTCCTATTGTAAAAATGTTACCAATTAGCTTTTCAGATCTGCGGCTGTATCTCCTAAATGCTTGAAAAGCGTATTATTTAGCTTTCTCTAAATTATGCTATGCGTCAAGTAACCCCAAAATATCAGTGGCTTTAATATTTATTTCCCATTCAAATTATATGCCCTGTGACAGTTCTGCTGAGTCTCTGTTTCAGGCTTTGGTCGGTGTGGTCGGTGTTCAGATCTGTGCTAGGTGTCTTAGAGACTCAGGCTGAAAGAGCAGCTCTTCCCAAAACATGCTGTTGTCAAAAAAAAAGAGTAGAAACAGAGTGGTAAAATCAAACCACGTGAGCACATTTAAAGCACCTCTCAGAGGTGGTGTATATCATGTTCACTTGTGTTCTATTAGCCAAAGCAAGTTTCGTGGCCAATACTGACATCAGGAAAGAGAAATAACTCTGTCTACAAAAAGTCATTACAAGGATGTCAAAAATGGAGACCAATGTTATAAAAATTACCAGAGCAATGTGTTAGGAATGTGAATAAATAATAAAGATGTGTTTTTGTTTTATTTTGCTTTTTTTTTTTTTTTTTGTCTTTTACAAGTCCTTCATGGTCGATAGGAGCTTAGTCTTTGGAGTCAAATAGCCTTAATAAGACTCCAACTCTGACACTTACTAGCTGTTTGGTTTTGAGTAAACCCTCTGTGCCTTAGATTTCTGATCTGAAAATAAATTAATAATGCTTATCTCACAGCTTTATTTTAGGTATTGAGATGCTTAATGTAAAACTCTTGAGTATCTTTTCAGAAGTTTCAGTGACTTCATACATTAATATGCTTTCCATCTCACCCTCATCCATCATCTCCACACATCATATCACTCTTTTTAAAATTCTGAAAAGTACACGCAACGTGCAACTTAAATAGTAATTTTCAATAATATTTTGCACAAATCACTCTTGTCCTTAATCACATTAAGCGACCTTATTTTGTTTTATCATTTGTCACACTGTTCCTGCAAATGTACATGATATGAAAGCAATTAATCTGGGGAGAGAGTGCAGACCATACAGACATGCTGTAGAGGCAAGCCCAAGTGAGCAGGTTATTTTAAGTTCTGGTGTTCTTTCTAATGTTTATGACTCTATTGCAAAAGCAAATTATCTAAAACAGTGAAAATTATGTACACTACCCTTCACCTGCTCTTTATAGTGCAAATTTCCATATTATTATTTTTATTCCACTCTAAATTGTTAGCAAATAGCGTGATCATTATATACTGATGGGATATCTAAATTTAGAAAATGTTATATAAGCTACAATGATTATCATATACTTGGGAGATTATCTCTGTGGTGAGAATGGGGCTGTTTCTAGCAGATGTTAAGTGGCAAAATTTTAGAAGCTAAATATAATTCCAAAAACCTAAAGGAAACTTTAGAAAGTACTATTAAATTAAAATGTCAAAACAGAACATTCACATTACTTTTATTTATCCAAATGTTCACTGATTCAGAAAATGTTTCCTTGAATGAAGTTGTACCAGTTAGTGAAAGAGAAGAGAGCAATTTCTTCCAGTGAGTCTGTGGCATGAAACAGCCTAAAGAGGTTCCACAGGATGAATGAAGAGCCCAAGAACGAACATTTATGTAACATGCCACTACCTGCCAGTCATCAGAACCACCCTGGTGTATAAAGCAGAGGTTTCCCATATTGTCATGGAAATTACTGTCTAGATGAGGAGAGAAGTGTTAAACAAGTAATCATGTGGGAGCCAACATATATGTGTATGTGTGTGTGTGTGTGTGTGTGTGTGTGTATATGTATATATTGAGATGGAGTCTCACTCTGTCGCCACGCTGGAGTGCAGTGGCATGATCTCGGCTCACTGCAACCTCCGCCTCCCGGGTTCAAGTGATTCTCCTGCCTCAGCCTCCTGAGTAGCTGGGATTACAGGCGTGTGCCACCAGGCCCGGCTAATTTTTGTATTTTTAGTAGAGGTGGGGTTTCACCATGTTGGTCAGGCTGGTCTTGAACGCCTGATCTCGTGATCTGCCCGCCTTAGCCTCCCAAAGTGCTGAGATTACAGGCATGAGCCACTGTGCCAGGCCAACACATTTTATAGTTAGGATCTAAATTCAGCATATAAAGGTAAAAAAAGAGTTATGACTCAAAATTATCCTTGAAAATTCTTTAATAAAAAAATGGGCGACTCACATGAAAACTGACACTTCGTCATACTCTTTTGTTTTGAAGAAATAATTTATCGAAATTTCTATACTGGGTCCAAAGAATATTTTAGACATTCTATTTTATTTACTTGCATTTATATAGTATTATTTGTCCTAAGAGATGAGGCACTGTTGAATGTGAGGACCTGCTGAAATGGGAATTCGAATGATTGGTATTTGGTTTGTGATATGGAAATAGGATGTGTTGTGGCTAAAAGGATTCTTCTGAGCTAGGAGAGCAAGAATCCCAGAAATTACCAGGTGCTGGAGAAACAGAGTGCTCTGAGGGGCTGTAAGTATTACTGGGACTATGTGTCTCCATCTCTTTGACATTTGGTGATGAACATACAGTGATTCGAATATAACTTGGAATGTTTTAATATTTTGGGTTCTTTGGATTATTCATTTGAAAATACTCCTTACATAGACATGTGGCTCCTAGATTTGTAATATTTATATTTTCATATAACAGAAACACTAGACAACAATTAACACCATTATTTTGATATCTTTTCTCTTCAAAAGATGCACTCTCATGTTTAAGAGAACATGCTCTGGTTGGAAAACAAAACACAATGAACTGCTGTAAATTGTTACATCTCCAGTGTTTAAATGTGTGATAGTCTAATTAACTTAAAGTGAAAAATATGGAGATGACTTGAGCTAATGATAGAACATTGTTGCCTACACACGAGTAAATGTCTTTCAGCCATGATTACTTAATTTTTTTTAGGAATTTTGTTATTACAAAACTACTATTGTATCATGACAGTCAAGTTTCTAAAAGAAACCTATTAAGTTTCAATTCAGTAAGAGAATTAAAGAAATATAAGAAAATAAAACTATTAGGGATGTGATTATGTCAGATTAATTCTTTGTTTTCAAGGCATTTTAAAAAGCATTTTGTATTCTAAAGTATTTGAAAATAGTTATGTGTATGGAAAGATGATTCATCTTAACAGCAAATGTTTGTGTAACACTTAAATTTTCTGCTTCTACTACTTAAAGTCACTTGGCTAATAATATTTAAATATTAACATAGATACACACATAAGAAATAAAATAGACAGTATAGGCAAAATACATTAATTTTCTTAAAGGTCCACTGCCACCTGTAGCTTGATTTTACTTTGGATATTTAATAAATTTTCACTCCTTTTTTTTTTCCAGGCACAATAAGAAAATGTTACTTTAGAGGTTACAAAATAATTTAATAGATATTCTTTTAGAAATACTTCCAATTCTTAACTGTGCTATTTCTACCTTGAAACAATTTGAAGTACAGATCTCAGTCCCCAAAACATGTCTCATTTGAGGGATGTTGTGAGGCTGGCAGATGGAACCTGCAAGAAACAATTTCCTCAGCACCAGTACATGCCATTGACCTTTACTCAACTCTTGTCAATAAGAAGAGGAGTCTTGGCTGCGGACAGTGGCTCACACCTGTAATCCCATCACTTTGGGAGGCTGAGATGGGAGGATCACCTGAGGCCAAGAGACCTGCCTGGGCAACATCGTGAGATCCCAGTCTCTACCAAGAATTTAAAAATTATCTGGGCATGGCAGTGTGTGCCTGTAGTCCCAATTACTTGGGAGGCTGAGGCAGGAAGATCCTTTGAGCCCAGGTATTAGAGGTTACAGTGAGCTATGATTGTGCCACTGCACTGCAGGGACTGGGCAACAGAGCAAGATGCTGTCCCCCTCCCAAAAAAAGAAAAAGAAGTGAAAGAAGTGGAGTCTTTCCCTAAACAAATTATTTAAGATTTGTTTTTACTTTATATAAATTCAAAGTAGTTTAAAATTTGTAAACTTATAATATTTAAGTATTTTTCCATATAATTGCATAAGATTTCCTTTTATCCCTCATCTAGTTCATTTATGTATGTATGTGTGTGAATTTTTTCCCTCCTTGCGCCCATTCAACCCCTACCCCAGGATCTTTAATCATGTTATTGACTAGTCACTTCTTTATTTATCACTTTGTCTTATTTTAAGGACTCTTAATATAATAATTTCCTCATTTTGAATGCTACTTACTATAAAAATTTGATGGAAATATTTTAAATTTGAGGCTGGTGAATTTAATTGACATGAACATGCACTTCATTATATGAAGTTGCAACAAGAAGTCAACTTTTGGAATGTGAAAAAAAAGGGGGGTCTAATTAGGAAACCAAAGTTAAAACAAAGAGCCAAAATCAGAGTACCAGTTTGGATCAACAGCAAGGAGTCTAAGACTAAATAGGGTCAAGTCATGAAAAGTGGAACAAATATCGGAGCACCGTGAACCAGGAGTATCAGGAGTGTTAACTTTAGCTTATAAGTGAAACTGTTCTCCTCTGTAAAATTGGGCAGGTTTGCTTGCCTTATCTTCTAAGCAATAAATGTGTATATGAGTGAGTTCATATTGGAGACACAGTCGTCCAGTTAATCACCAACAATGGCACCAGTTTGACAGAGCTACCTTTGCTGTCTCTGCTTTCTCAAAAAAAAAAAAAAAAAAATATATATATATATATATATATACATCCTACTATAGTTTACACAATAGGTAAAACAACAGAAAATGCTTTAAATTTAATTGAAAATATTGGAAATACAACCATCTTATTTGTATTTTCTCAGCACTTTTCTGAAACCACAGTTCTCCCAGTTCTGCACAACTTTGGAGAGATTTTAAAACTTTCCTCTCACTGTTCTTTTTCATTTTCTGAATCTGATAGTCAAAAAAGAAAACTCCCTCTCCTAAAAGTTTCTGAAAGAGTTACTCGATCCACTTTATTCATCACTCTACTTTTGAACTTATCAAAATGTACTGAACTCTCTCTCTCTGTATGTGTATGTGTGCACATGCATGTGTATTTTTTTTCCTGTTATTCTGTAGCCTTTGGAAAAATGGGAGTAACTATAGTAGTGAGGCAATGTTTTATTCCCTTTGCAATAGGCATTCAGAGCAAAGTCTAGGATAAATGAATGATTAGATGATTCCTTTTCATTTATACAGTTACCATCTTGGTCCAAGCTAGGGTAAAAATGGCATAGCTTTATTTCAATGAATATTTATTCAGCACCATGCACCAGCCTAGGAGATACAAATACAGCCAAGAATAAATTATACATGGCTCTCTGCGCCCAGTGTATTCCCACTATCTTTCTAGAATTATCTTTTGCTGTTCTCCAACATAATCCCTCACTGCCATTAAATACTTCTATTATTATCCACTTCTGACTCTCTTTCCTCATTTTTTTTAAATCAAGCTATTCCTCTTAACTAGAATGTGCTTACCTATCAACTCTATCAAGTCTCTAATTACTTAATATTTCAACTCAAAAGTCATCTTTTAAAGAGGAAAAGCCTGACCTAATTAACTCCATTTCAACTTCCTCTCTTATTTATACCATCTTCATCTAGCACATCTATATGGAATAATTTGTGCACTCCAGGACTGTAGCCAGATTTGAATTTAAATGATTCTGAGTTAGAATTCATGTCACACAATTCCCATCTTCAAACCAGAAACAATTATGTTGGTCAATAAATCATTTTTTTTAAAGAAATGCATGTTAATGGAAACAGTGAAAAGTTATGTTGTTAAAAAAACTTGACATAATTATTATAATTACTTTAAAAGACTGATTCCAGGTACCATTTATATTCTTCTCTAGCCTTTATCTAGTAGAAATTTAAATTTCAACATAAAACAGAAAATTACAATGTAATAAATTTAATACCAATAAAAATTCTATTTTTAAAAACTAGAGTTATTCAGTGGAAAAATAGAAAAAACCTGCCATATTCTTTTCTGGTGCCTCCTTAGTTTGTGTGTAAATGTCACTACCCTTAAAAAATCTTGTTTATGCTTTATTTTCTTAATTTCTCTATTTAATGTAAGTTTATATTTATACCTTGGGTAATGGTTATAGACCTAGATTTTGTCGCAATGAAATAGTTGTTTTCTTAATGTTGAAACAACAATTTCTGTTTCCATGGTGATTTTATGATTATTTTATAGATAGTAATCAAAAGTAAAAATTGACTAAGAAATTTGGAAGACCTTTATTTTTTAATAATGAGCCTTAATTTACTTTCAACATTGCAGAAAATTGTCAGAATAATAGTATTTATAGGAACCGCGTTCATAATTGCTATACTCTGAAATAGACTGTCATAAGTTTCTAAAGGACAAACATATTTCTGTTATAATATAAGCCCACTTTTGCTCTTATAAAATAAAATAAAAAGGTGTATAATAAATCAAATATATAATATTTTATTAAAGAAACATTATTTTAACTAAGTCTATGTGGGTAATTTTTCAGCTTCACTTTTCATTATTAGTGGTTAAAGAAAAACATGGTACTATTTGAAGTCTAGAACTTATAAATATTTTCAGTATCATGAGAGGAACATAAGGAAAATAAGTTTGCTTTTGTGTTGATTAAATTTCAACTACTACGTTAGCAAGGCTGTTCAATTCTTAGAAAATATCTTTACTATTAATTGTAGCAACTTCTTTGATATCTTCAAAATTCTGAAAGAAAATAACTGCCAATCTAGTTTTTATAGCTTGTGAAGATAATGTTGAAAGTGAAGCTAAAGGAAAAGGAGAAAGTGGAGGGGAGAGAGAGGCAGAAGGAGAGAGAGAGAGAGAGAGACCCAGATTAACACAAAATTGAGAGAAATGTTTGCTCTCAATTAATATTAAAGAAATACTAAAAAGTTCTTTGGAAAGAAACAGGGACAATGAGATCACATGGACACAGGAAGGGGAATATCACACTCTGGGGACTGTGGGGGGGAGGGGGGAGGGAGGAGGGATAGCATTGGGAGATATACCTAATGCTAGATGACGAGTTAGTGGGTGCAGCGCACCAGCATGGCACATGTATACATATGTAACTAACCTGCACAATGTGCACATGTACCCTAAAACTTAAAGTATAAAAAAAAAAAAAGAAACAGGGAAATGAAGGAAAGAACAATGAGTAGCAGAAAGGGTAGCTATCTGGGTAAATGTTAATGAGTATTGGCTCCACCAAACAATGACAATATGGTCTCCTGTTGCTAAAGTGTATGTAGAGAGTGTTCTGGATAGGTGGTGGTGGCAGTACTCCACAAATGTTCCTCATAAAAACAGACACCACAATTACAATGGTGAAATAAAAAAAATCCAAATCCAATATATACAACAAATATTGGTGACAAGGTTGAGGAGTTTAGCTTCTGATCAAAAAAATCTGTGTGTGAATTTTTTAGGCTCAAACATAGGCAATTACAAAGGCTTTACCAGACAGGCCTCCTGGGGGAAAGCTGCCCTTCCTACCCTAGACTGGATACACAGCCAGGGCACTGCAGTCTCTGAAGGGAGTTGCAGTTAAGGACTCAGGCTCCCCGGCCTGCCATACTCTTATGCATAGCTGCATTCCTAGATCAGGTGTTTCCATTCAGTAGTTTACTTATTTTAGCTCTTTCCCAGAGGCCTTCCTCAGAGCTTTTGCAAAGACCTCCTTATCAGGGTAGAGGCAAAACATTTTGAAGGAGTTTTCTCTGTTCAGACTCAGTACTCAGCATTTCTCCACTTCTAGCCCTAGCCCCTTGTCCTCTCCCACCTCCTGGATCCATAAAATGGCAAACTCATTTTGTTTAGAGCTCTGTCATCAAAAAGATGACCCTCAAGTCTGTTTTGATCCACCTGAACCTCAACCATCACACCAATCCATGGGGAAAATGGATTGGAAGGGGGTGGCATTGTTTTCCTCTGTTTTGTTTCTAGCTCACACTATCACAGTAAGTGATTAAAGGGTTGACTGTTATCTTCATTTCGGCTTGTTGTTTTACTTGGCTACTTTCTCCAGCTTAGCTGAGCTCCTGACAAAAATATGCCATGAACCCTCAAAGATGAGTAAGCACATGGAGAGAAATTATTACCCGCTGCAAGGTCTACATAGCATAGCTGTATCTGTGTGGGAGAAAGAGGAATAAAAATAACTGGGCCTCTCTGAGAACAGGACAGTTCAAACAGCTACTCCCTTTGGATGTAGTAGATCCATATGGAAACAGCATCCAAAACTTGCAGAGGGCTCTCATGATCCAATTTGCGAGTACATAAAAAGGGTCTGTATTTTGAGGAAAGTTCTTCATTCTAGAGAGGTTCTGACTTTTTAAACTCTCAATTAACAACCAGTAATTTCCTTCCAAGCAAAGCCAAACATCGCAGTGAAAAGAAATTGCATAGAATAAATTCCAAGTTGAACAGAAAGCAAATTAGGTCCAAAAAGAAAAAAGAAAAAGAAAAAAAAATGGCTCAAATAAAATTGAGGAAGAAAGAGAAGTAAAGAGAACTCAAGTTCTAAAAGGACATATTTAAAAATCACTTTTGAAAACAACAAAAGTGATAATTCTAATGATTTAAAGCTAGAAAATCTATTCTGCCTTACTTTATCCCTTCTGAAAACATTGAAAAGTGAATTTCCTTTTAAGATGTACAACAGGAATAGATCACATTCAAGTCTCCAAATAGGTTTTAAGAGAAAATGAAAGTAAACAAGAACTGGAAATACATCCATACAGATGACAAAAGCACACTGGAAATACATGGCCACAAAAAAACAAAATTATAACACATAATTTCAACATGTGCTAAAACTTTTAAGGAAATGGTAGTAACTATTAAATAAGTATAGCAATTAGAATAAGAAAGTCCCTACAATGACATGAGTGGAGAAAAGGGTATCTGTAAACATGCGACAGAACTCAGGAAATATTTGAAAATGACAGAAAATAATTTCATAAAGAAAGCCTATGCTAGAAGAGACATGTGAACAAATAAACACAGAAAATCATGCTTAAGAAAAATACGAGACGGAAAGAAGTAAATTTTAAAGACCAAAAATAAACTTTAAAAAAAGATAAAAAGGATTTGAGAAAAAGTGATAAACGTAGAAGTTAGCAAAGAAATGTTAAACGATATAAATTAGCTACCATAAATTATAAGTTGAGAACACATTCCTGAAAAAAAATCTAATTTGAAAATATATACTAAGGGAACACATTTTTAACCTGGAGAAATTGACCCAGAACAGCTAACAAGTAAAAGTGACCTTCAAGGATAAAGGCTACAACTTTGAGGATAAAAGCAATAACTCAGGGAATATTATTCCCATTAGCCTTTCTGGGGAATATACTAAAAGTCAAGCTTCAGACAATGAAAACCACTGGAAACCTGGGTAAGGACCCATGGTAAACATTTACCAGAGAACTCAACTCTCAAAAATGATATCAACTTTTATCACTTGAATGTTTACCAAATTGTGGCATATTATCCCACAAAGAAAACTTCAATAATACAATAAATTAATGACAATAAAAAGGTCTTCCTAGAGATAAAAGGAAAAAACTTGGCTGAGTACAGTGGCTCATGCCTGTAATCCCAGCACTTTGGGAGACTGAGGTGGGCGGATCACAAGGTCAGGAGTTCGAGACCATCCTGGCCAACATGATGAAACCCCGTCTCTACTAAAAATACAAAGGATTAGACGGGCGTGGTGGCGGGTGCCTGTAGTCCCAGCTCCTCAGGAGGCCGAGGCAGGAGAATCATCACTTGAACCCGGGAGGCAGAGGTTGCAGTGAGCTGAGATCGCATCACTGCACTCCAGCCTGGCCACAGAGCGAGACTCCGTCTCAAAAAAAAAATTAAAAAAATAAATAAAAAAAAAGAAAGGAAAAAAATAACAACAGTCCTTGGATCAAAGAATTACTAAAACTACAGAATTTTAGAAAAATATAGCATATCAAGTGCCAGAAATAACGCTAAATACCTATGTTAATTTGAAAATAAAAATTAAGAATAAAAAGTAACACCCACTTAAAAAGATGGAAAAAAATGTTTACAAATAAGTGGGAGTTGAACAATGAGAACACAGGGAGGGGAATATCACACACCGGGGCCTGTTCAGAGGGCAAGAGGAGGGAGACCATTAGGACAAATACCTAATGCATGCGGGGCTTAAAACCTAGATGACAGGTTAATGGGTGCAGCAAACCACCATGGCACATGTATACCTTTGGAACAAACCAGCATGTTCTGCACATGTATCACAGAACTTAAGGTAAAATTAAAAAAAAATAAAATTAGAACTAAGATGTAAATCTAATAGCTTATTATTTGAAAACTCCAACAAAATAGACAAAGCACTATCTATCCTAACCAAAATAACGGGGAAAGGAGAGTAAGAAACCACAATTATTATTGAAGAAATAAAGTCATTCAAGAGCCCTACCCACCCCTAAAATCCCTAGATACGCTTGGTTATCCAGGGGAATCCTATCAAATCTTTAAAGATCAGATAACCCAAGCATAGCAAAATAAGAAATGTTAGGAATTCATATTGTGCCAGAGTATAAGATTTCTCCAAAAAAGTAAACAACTAATCAACTCACTTATAAACAAAAATTCTAAATTCTAAAATTTATCTAACAGAATTCAGCCACATAATAACAAATACATCACAGCCAAGTGGCATTTATTATTAAGAAATTCATTAATTCACAGTCACCTATCACATTGGTAGAGTTGTGGAGAAAAGTCAGATGGTCATCTCCATGATGCTAAAAAGATGTTTGACAAAATTCAGTACATAAGTACATATTTACATTAAGATTTCTCTCTTGGCTGGGCGTGGTGGCTCACACCTGTAATTCCAACATCTTGAGAGGCTGAGGTTAGGCAGATCAGTTGAGCTCAGGAGTTTGAGACCAGCATGGGCAACATAGCAAAACCCTACCTCTACTAAAAATACAAAAATTAGCTGGGCATGGTGGCACGTGCCTGTAGTCATGCCAGAGGCTGAGGTAGTAGAATCACTCGAGCCCAGGAAGTTGAGGCTGCAGTGAGCCGAGATTGCATCACTGCACTCCAGCCTGGGCAACAGAGACCTTGTCAAAAAAATATATATATCTTTTTCTCTTCTCTCTTTCTGTCTCTCTCCACTGTCTCATCCCGCCCTGCCACTTCCTCCTTCTCACATACAGTACACACACATAAACTCAGTCCCAAAGTCAGAATTTTAATGTGGAAATGTTAGAAAATTTACTGCAAAATCAGGAGCAACACAAGAATGGTCATCACTGTTACTAATACCAAAGTCCTTTTGGAGCTATTAGTTAATACAGTTTGACAAGGAAAAACATAATAATCTGATAATAAAATGTAAGATATCTTTACTTGTAGATATGACTATATAGTTTGAGAAGCAGAAAATATCAACAGGACCACTTAATAAAGAGACAACTTGTAAAGTATGTCATTATAATATTACTCCCCCAAAGCTCAGTAGCATTCATATATGAAAACAAAATCAGTTATAAGATATAAAGAAAAAAAGATATAATGTGAGAAAATACTCTATTTATGCTAACAAATTTAAAAGAATGTATTAAAACAGAAACATAATAAATATACATGAGGATCATACAGGAAGTAAACCATAAAACACTTCCAAAAGCACAAAAGTAGATCTGGACAAATGGAAATACATACTATGTACTTAGTTGCAGAGTTCCAATATCACAAAGTTGTCAACCCTTTATGTTTATTTACAAATTTAAAGCAAGCCCAATTAGAATATGATATTGTTCTGTATCTAAAAATTTTGAATAAAAATTTTATTTGAAAGAAAAATCTAGTAGGTACAGAGAGGACAGTTTTGAAAGAGAACAGCATGGAGTAGGACTGTCCAGCCGATAATAAAACTACTCTTCTCCAGTGAAAATCATTTAGTATTGACAGGTTTTAGGTCAGACAGACCAATGGAACAGAAAAGCAAATCCAAAAATAGAACCGGTTGCTTATGGAAATTTTAAATACCACACAGGCAGGATTTTAAACTATAGAGGAAAAGATGGATTATAAAATAAGTGATGATGGTGTACCTGGATAACTGTACAGATATGGTAAAAAATTGACCAATTTCTTATATTGCATATCAGTGTAAATTCCACATGGATAAGAGACATAAACTGCATGAGGAGAAAAAAAGGCAAGTTTTTATAGATGTTAGAAGTGGGAATTTTTTTCAGAAATATGATTCAAGGAGCAACAGTGAAAAGGTTAATGAATTTAATTATTTTCTTAATGTATAAGAAAAATACAACTGATTTCACTTATAATAAGAGAAATACAAATTAAAACTATATGAGATACTACTTATCATCATCATCCATCAGATGGGGAAAAATTCAAGTTTTACAACATATATTTTGTGTTGTAAAATATATTCCAAATATATGGATATATGGAATATATGGAAAACAGATGCTGTCAAACATTGCATGATAAAATGTGAAGTTGAATAATATGATAGATAGTTGAAAATATCTGGCAAAATGTAATATGTTCTTACTATTTGATCCCACACTCATTTCTAGGAATCTATCTCAGTGTACCCTATGTAAAATATGAAAGAGCATATTCATCAGGTTATTTTCTGCAGTGTAACTAATGATAAGAAAAGACTGGAAACATTTGAAGGTCAGTAATCACCTCAGTAGTCTGGTTTAATAAACTATGGCACATGGAGAATCTACACAATAGAATACTATGCAATGATAAAAAGAGAGTATCTCCAAAAGATATGAAATTTTTACAAGAAAAGACAAATAAAAAATCTGACATGGATAAAAGTATGTTTAACACATCATGATTTATCTAAAATGGAGAGTATGTAGATAGAAAAATAGATTAGATTTTTTAAAAAATAAAAGTTTACAAGTGGGAAGAGAGAGAGGATAGCAGAGGGAAAAAAAGCTAAATTTCTTTGAATATATATATTTTTAATTTGATTTTGGAATCGTGTAAGTATCATATATGGTTGTAAAAAATTAAAGAAAAGCAAGTATAATAATCAAACATTAAAACTGTGTATTTACTTGGTGACATAACCTCACAGAGGAGAACCACTCCAAGTGACTTTAAAACATAATAATTTTGTTGTTCTTACCTAACAGAATATTCTCTATGGAAAAAATGCAGCCCTCAAATAAAAAGTTATTAAACTCTTTTCAGATATCATAATGATGTTGGTGCTGGTAGTACTGTTTTTCTGAGACTTATAGGTGTATTGTGGGATAAAGCAAATGAGCAGTCATAATAGTGTCATTGAGTAGTGATATTTCTGACAATGCTGATAGATGTCACTGTAGGATTGATGAGGTTAATGAGCTTTCTTAGCACCCAGAATATTGGATCTAAATAGTATTCCCCAATAAATGATACCAGAGTATTTTAGAGAACTGGTTGATTCCCAACTTGGGGCAGGAAATTATGATTCAGAAACATTTTGTCATATCAGAAATAAAGGAAACTATCAAAGACTCTTAGAGTTATGTCAAAATGACCCAGAAACCAACATAAATATGGTGTCAAAGCCAAAGTCATAATAATTTGACCATTAATTGAGATAATGGCAAGGTACTGAAATATATCTACTATGTTTAATCCCTGAGCTCATAAAATTATTAAGAATATTTTAAAACTCATTTTTAGTCTTTAGAAAATACTAGGAAACCACTTTACTAAGTTTATTTTTTATTTTTTTTATTTCCATAGATTTTTGGGGAACAGATGGTATTTGGTTACATAAATAAGTTCTTTAGTGGTGATTTGTGAGATTTTGTAAAGTGATACAACACCACTTTACTATTTTGAATACTACTATAAAGGGGAAATAGTAAGTTACTTTATTTTTCTATACAATCATATTTCATGGTAATCAAATATGTAATGAAAAATATTTCTCTTTTTAGAATGATTCCAGCAAAAAAAACAATAAAAAAGACAGGAGTGAATTATATATTCACTGGCTGTTAGCACCAAAAAAGGAGAGAAAATCAGACATGTACCTTCTGATGGAAGTTCACAGTCACTAGGAATAAATCTTTAAAAAATTCCACCTGAATCTAATCAAGCCTCTAGATATAACTAATAATTTCCAGGAAGTACAAGAAACAGAGAAGCAAGTTAAATGATACCAGAAGGATGCAATAATCAAACTGTAGACCTGTACAATTATATAGGACAAATGATTTTGTTCTTTCAATGGAGTCAAAATGTATTTCAACATAAAATACAAGGGGATGTGGGATATATTAGGAGAGCTTTTAAACTAAGAGACTTAAGGGACGTGTCAATGAATCTCAATCTCTGTATCTTTTATGAATTTCAATTCAAACAAATTAATTAAATGATTATGAGAGGGAACTGTGAAAACACGATTGTTACTAGATTTACACTAAGGAATTACAGCAATTATGTTCAGTGAGATAATGTACTAGTCCATTCTCATGCTGCTATGAAGAAATATCCAAGACTGGGTAATTAATAAAGGAAAGATGTTTAATTCATTCACAGTTCCTCAGGGCTGGGGAAGCCTCAGGAACTTACAATCACGGCAGAAGGAAAAGCAAACACAGCCTTCCTCACATGGTGGCAGCAAGAAGTGCCAAGCAAAAGGGGGAAAAGCCCCTTACGAAACCGTCAGATCTTGTGAGAACATAATGAGGGTAACTGCCCCCATGATTCAATTACTTCCCAAATGGTCCCCCTCACAATACATGGGGATTATGAGAACTACAATTCAAGATGAGATTTGGGTGGGGACACAGCCAAACCGTATCAGATAATAATATTGTGGTTATTTAAGAAATTATAATTTACGTATTTACATATACACATATATGCTGAAACATATATTATACATATACATACATGCATGCTGAAATATTTGCAGATTAAATGATGTAATCTGAGATTTGGAATTTACTTCAAAACAATCCAGGTACTGAGGAGGAAACGGATGACGTATAAAAAAAGTAAAATGGTATATGCTGATAAAATGGAGTCATGTGTACATCTAGTTCATTATACGGTCTCTTCAATTTTATGTATGTTTGAAAATCTCCAAAATAAAGTTAAGAAAGGAAGCAAAATATATGTAAAATTAAAATTCATGACCACTATAACATAAAAGGTGGGAGGTGGAAAAATGAACTTGAAGTGTTCTGTGGATTTAAGATTATCTGGGAAGTAGTATGAAGTATAATTTACATTAAACTAATAAATAAAAGATACCTGTTGCAATCTCTAAGTTAATACCACAAAAACAGTAAAGTATACAGAACTTAGGAGCTAACATAATGGAAACAGCAAAACAATAAAAGAAACATTAATCTAAAAATGGCCACAAATGAACATGCAGTACATGGAACAAATTTTAAAAACAGCAAACTTATAGACACAAATTCAAATACAACCGCAATTAAATGTGAATAGGTTATTAGAATTAAAAAAAAAAGTTGTCCTACTGTATTTGGAGGATTCTATGTTCCTTGCAAGAACACTTTAAATATTAAGACACAGGATCACTGAAATTAAAATGGATGAAAAATGATATACCATACAAACACAAATCAAGAGGAAGTGAGTTAAGGAATATTAAGATTAAACCAAGCTTTTCTCTAAGACAGAAATAATTACTAAAGAGATAGATATATCACACTATATGAAAGGATGACTACATTAGGAAGATACACAAATTCCAAGTTTGTATTTACTAAATATTGCTTCAAATATATAAAACAAAATAAAGAACTAAGAAGATAAATAGAAAGATCCATAATCGTAATTCACATCTATTAATAACTGATGGAAAAGAGGACAAAAATCAGTAATGATGCGGAAGGTCAGAGTAATTCAATTAGCGATTTTTGCCTGTTTGACATATAAAGAAGGATGCCCAGAACAATAGAATATATGTACTGTGTGTCAACTGCATATAGAACACTAACTAAAATTGACCATATCTAGGGCTATTTAAAAGTTCTCATTGAATTTAAATTAATTTTATTATATATTATTTTCTGGTTACAGTGAAATTAAGCTAAAATCAATTTTTAAAATTATAATGTCAGTAAGAAACCTCTCAATAACCCATGGTCAAAGAAGAAATATAGACATGAACTAGAAAATATTTATCAACTAAATGATTCTGAAAATATGACATACTAGAACATGTGGGATGAGGCTGAGACTGTGCTCAGAGAGAATTACAGACTTATATGCTGTTTTAGAAAACATGAGAAGCTAAAAATCAATGATCTATGTCTTCATTCATGAAGTTAGGAAAAGAGTGGCAAATTAAACCCAAAAAGTGTAGAAGAAAAAAAAAGGATATTATTCCAGAGTAATGAAGCAAAAACAAGCATGCCATAGAGAAAATACACAAAGCCATAATTTGGGTGCTTGAATAGATGACTAATCTGACTTAAAATGAAAGAGGTAAGGGAAAAATTATCACTATTCTGATTAAAAAAACAAAAAGACATAGCTTAAAGTTCTTAATCTTATGCTAATATATTTGATAATGTGTATCAAATGTACACTTTTTTTGAAAACTCATTTTTCCATAACTGACACAAGAAAATATTTTAAAAATCTCAATAGTACTTTTCATTGAAGGCAATTAGATCTGTATTAAAGATAGTTCCACAAAATATTCCAGACCCAACTGGCATCATTGATGGATTATCCAAATGTTATGAAATGTTACCAATCACATGCAGATTCTTCCAGATAACAGGAAAAGTAGGAATGCTTCCTAGTTTGTTCTATGAGGCCAGCATCTCCTCGACAGTAAAAATGACATGGACATAACCAGAAAAAATATTATAAACCAATATTTTATCATGAACATAGAGGTTAAAAAAAAACACACAAGATAACACTTTTTTTTTATCATGATGGGTTGATTCCAGAAGTATGAGACTGATTTCACAACCAAAGATCAATTGTTGTAGTTCATCACACTAACAAAATAAAAGGGAAAATAAAAATTCATTTGAATGCGTGCATGAAATATACTTGATAAAATTCATCATGATTTCCTGGTAAAAGTTGTTAGCCAACTAGAAATAGAAGATAACTTCCTTAATTTAATAGAGAGTTTACACATACACACATACACACACACACACACAAATCCTATGATAAAAAATAATAGCAAAATATTAACAGGTTTCTCATGTAATGAGATAAAGCTACCTACCATCATGATTGATCTTCAATATTATTCTAGAATAAGCAAGGAAAGAAATGTGTACGTATTGGAAGATAATAAATAAAAGTCATTTTTTTGCAAGAGACATTGTTGTACACATACACTGGTCTAAAAATCTAGAGTAAGCTTAAAATTAATACGTGATTTTAGAAGGTCATAAATACATCAATAAATAGACCAGGAATAAACAATTAGGAAATATGTCCAAAATGGTGTCATTTACAGTATTTATCAGTATTATTTACAATATCATATTTGCAGCATATGTTTAATTACATGTAAATTAAAATGTGGATGTGTTTGTGTGTGTGTATGTCCGTGCATGTACACACACACACACACACACACACACACATATATATATATACTTGATCACTTAATATATATTCAGAGGGACATTTCAGGGCAGTTGAAAAACAAGAGTCTCTTCAACAAATCCTGTGGGATTACTTGATATTCACATGGAAATGAGTGAATCTTTTTCACTATCAAATACCATACCAAAAAATTCAATTCCAGAGGTAGTAAAGTCTAAATGTGAATAGTAAAACCAATACAAAAGTCCCTTACAAGGAAACACAGAAGCATGTCTTTATGGCCAAAGAAGAGGCAAAGATTTTTTTCAACAAGACAGAAAAAGCAGAAACCATCATGACTATTTGGTCTTTTTTGGGATCTTACTGATCACCTAGTCCCATGGCTTCCTCACAAATGAGAAAATTATCGCCAGAGAACATAAATTCTTGTAACAGGACCAACACCTTCAAAAAGCTAAAGATCTAGGACCTGTTTCTCCAGTTTTCTAAATTTATTTTTAGAAGGCATTAAACAGTAGGACTTAATTGGATGTCTAGCGCTTTTGCCTTCTTTTAGGTTTTTACATCACTTTGTATGTCCCAGGAAATGTTTTTAACCATTTTACACATATTGATGCATTTAATCTTCACAACTCTATGAGGTGGGCCCTATTCTGATACCTACATTTTACAGACAAGACAACAGCAGCTGCTCCTTTAGTAACTTGTCCGAAGTTCCACATGTCCTAAGTGGAGAGCTAGGATTCTAACATAGGAATCATGAGTCCTGAGCCTAACTCGAAACCACCAACTTTCACAAACATTGCAAGCTATATTTCAATTCTGTGTTTTGGTTCCAATTAAAATTACTTAAGAATTGCAGCCTATAAAGATTTTCTTCATGATTATTCTCAATTTGTTTGCCACATATTTTAGAGTAACAGTTAAATTCAAATCCACATTTCCTAACAGGCCTCCAAACAACCTTATAATACTTTTTATTTAAAATTCCAGTAGCACTTGATGTGTGTTACATAATGCCTTGAGTTTCCCACTTCCTATTGTGTGTTGTTTTATAGGTGAACATTTTACTCCACAACTGGCCCATAAGCCTTTCTTAAATAAATTTACAATACTTCATCCTTTTATGGTATTTGATCTGTATTACATCATGCTTTATCTTGTATTTATCATCTTCATCTGCATGTTATCTTATGTATAAATATTTTACTCCACAAGTAGAATATTTTCCAAGAGCTGTAATCTATTTTATTATTTTACTTTATATTTTATGTTATTTCGTTTTGGTGGAGGCACTATGTTTTTATTCTCTTTTAGAATTTAATATATATGTTGGCAAGCATCTAAAACAACAAATGTAGTGTTGAAAGAATAAATATTTCCAGTAGTAGAGCATTCTAAAATTAGTTCATAAATGACTTTCAGATATTTTATTCCCCACATTAAAGGACAACTTGAGACACTGATTTTTTCTATTTATTTTATATATTATTTAGCTTTGTAGTAGGAATTAAGTAACAACAAGCAAGTTAGAACTAATACGATCTTTAAATGTTGCTCAGAAGTTTCCAATGATAGTTTTAATGAAAAAAATTATTTACAGTCTCTACCACTGCTTTCACTAATTTAGGTTCAGTGATTGAGTCAAATAAGCAATTTTAGAAATAGAAAGCAAATCCCCCGGGCTTTCTATCATATGTGGGGCCATGTATCTCCCTGGCTGACAGACCGTTAGTTCTATAATTCACTCTATCGTGGAGGCTTGCTAATTAGCATTTGTTTACAGCATTTTAAGTAGCTCTGTTTAATTATTGAAAACTTTAAATGTCTGTTGTGCTTTATAACCCACATAGTATTGTTTTTATTACTTATTAATTGATGACAGTGAAAGATGAGGATGAAGACTTCTTAAACAATTACCAGATTTATACATACATACATACAAACCTTGGAAGTAGAATTAAGGAAACTTACAGTAATTATGCACAATATTGGAAGAAATTTCTGAGATTTTTGTTTTCATAAAACCTGCTCTCTTTAAGTACATTATAGAATTCCCCTTATTTGTAAAATGAGTTTAATTAAATCTACTATCTAGCTTCCTTGAAGGATGCTGGAAAGATAATTTTTAAAAAATGTAATTAAGTGTACCTTGATCTTCTTTGAGAAGGTTGATGAGGAAAAATGATATATAAATAAAAAACATTATTACTACAAGCCACTGATACAGGATGGCAATATATTTCTATGAATCTCAGAAAAGATAAAACAAAAGTGATTTGTACTGAATACCATCTCGTAAGTAATTTTTCATACTCCCACTCATTTGTATACCATTTAAGTCCCTCCACAGCCTTGCGAACAGACTTTTTTTTTTTTTTGAGACAGGATTTCACTTTCACTGAGGCTGGAGTGCAGTGGCATGATCACAGCTCACTGTAGCCTGCTACCTCAATTTCCTGGGCTCAGGTGATTCTCCCACCTCAGCTTCCTGAATAGCTAAGATCACAGGTGCATGCCACCAAGCCCAGCTAATTTTTGTATTTTTTGCAGAGATGGGGTTTTGCCATGTTGCCCAAGCAGGTCTGAAACTGCTGGGCTCAAGCGATCAGCTTGTCTTGGCCTCTCAAAGTGCTGAGATTATAGGTGTGAGCCACTGCGCCCGGCCCGTGAATAGTTTTATTTTTTTTAATATATATATTTATTTATTATACTTTAAGTTCTAGGGTACATGTGCACGTATACACCCTGAATAGAGTTTTTAAAACAAATATAGTAGCCATCTCTACATAGCATTCTGCAATTGATGAACTACTTTGTATAATCTGTATAACATAAAATATGGTAGGAAAATTGGATGTTTAAAATATAGGAATGAGTTGAACGTTTTGTTAGTGGAAAAAGCTAGAATGATGAATAGTTTCAAAGGTTGTTAAGAAAAATTCCAAGATTTACATATTCAAATATTTTTGTATGCTTATTGCAGCGAATATTTAAAGTAGCTGAAGCACTAACTTTTGATTTGTATCTTCGAGAGTGGAAGTTTTGTTAACCTATCAAGTTAAGAAATTATGATAACAATATCTTCTTTAGACACTGAGGCAAAAGCTAAAAATTATCTTCTTTTTTCTCAGTCCAAATGGTAATAGAATTACATAATGGTGCATTGCTGAAAGTGCTATTTATTACCTGCAGCATTCTTTGGATGTTTTCTACAAGACTTTTCATGACTTAGAAATCTCCATAAGGTTCATGTGCTTCTTTAGGGGTTCTGCGATAGACTACTTTGTCAAAAATGATTATCCATACTCATTTCACCCCAGGCTGTCTGTCAATCTGTCCTTGCTAGATGCTCAGATACTCCATCTAATTTGAAGCTGGAGGCATATGCAGAAGAATAATACTTACCAAAGTGAAATAGGATGGATGCTTGGTAAAACTAATGTATTTGTTAGAGACAACATCAACTAGGGATACCACAATTCTGTCTTTGTCTTAACAAGTTTTTAGTGTTGTTGTTGAATAATATATATTTGAAGATCGTCCTGAGCCTCTGAATAATCTTGGTACTCCGTATTTTTCACTTAACTCTTCCATGATGCTTTCTTTTTCTTCATCATTTCTAGTGGCGATTAGACATGTTTGAATGGAGGGATCTTACGGAGAAAAATCACACCTCTAAAAGGCAGTGTATTAAAGATGTGAAGAGACAGAAGGCTTTGTAACAAACTGGTGATGTAAGTGGGTAAGCTATGGTCATGAATACATTAAAATTGCCCTGAAACGCACTTACTGAGTTTTATTTTCTGAACAATTGGAAAAGATACATTCTTATTATAAATTATGAGTTACCGTCAAAATAACTCAAAGCATTGTTTTAATATAGTTTATCCTAAGACCATTAGAACAATTCTGAAAAGTAATGGAGTTTATTTTGGTATGATTACCCCACAACAGTAATTCTTAACTGGAGTGATTTTGCCTCCCAGGAGACATTTGGTAACATGCAGACAATTTTTGGCTGTCACTATTTGGAAGGGGTACTATAGGTATCTTGCAGGTAGAAGTCAGGGATGCGGCCGGGCGCGGTGGCTGACGCCTGTAATCCCAGCACTTTGGGAGGCCGAGGTGGGCGGATCACGAGGCCAGGAGATCAAGACCGTCCTGGCTAACACGGTGAAACACCCGTCTGTACTAAAAATACAAAAAATAAAATAAAATAAAATAAAATAAAAAAATTAGCCGGGCGTGGTGGCAGGAGCCTGTAGTCCCAGCTACTCAGGAGGCTGAGGCAGGAGAATGGCGTGAACCCGGGAGGCGGAGCTTGCAGTGAGACAAGACAGCGCCACTGCACTCCAGCCTGGGCGACAGAGCGAGACTCCGTCTCAAAAAAAAAAAAAAAAAAAAAAAAAAAAAGGCAGAGATGCTACTAACATCCTACCATGCACAGGACAGGCCCCGCAAACAAAGCAAAATCAATGAGAGTAACTTTTTACTCTCAAAAGTATTATTGTTTGGATGACAGAGTTTATGATCACTCTGCTGAAATGGAATAAATTTCTGGAAAGAGAAATAGTAAAAATAATTAGGGTCAGAAAATGTGAGCCAACAATCTTGCACCACCATTTGTGTGATATAGACTAAGTTCATTTCTCTGTGCTTTGGCTCCTAGCCAGCAGAATGGGCATAAATACTAATCTTATTTCTTGGCATTGTTGTGAAAATCAAAGAAGATAATATGTGCATGAAAGAACTTTGACAATGATGAAGTGCCATGCAAATATCCAGCTATTAATAAGAGAAAACTATGAAAGGATGACATTTTAAGGAATGTGTAGGAAGTTTTTCATGAGTAGAAATCTTTCTTCAAACCAATATATCCTTCACTCTAACCTTTGAATAAAGTATATATGTGTTAATATTTCATGCTTATTAAAGATTGGATTATATTTATAAAAAACTGAAATCAGGCCTATGAAACAGTTACCTGTGGAATGTCTGTTGAAGAATTTCAAGATTAAATACCTGGTCTCCTTAGCAAGCTGATCATAATCACTTTGCCTTCGCTTAGCAGCAACCCCAAGTATATCGTCTCACTTTCTGGGGAACTTGTAATTGCCACTTCTCCTTCCTTCCTCTCCCTGTTCTCTTCTTATTTCTCCTCCTCCTGCTTCTTTGTCTTCTTCCTGTGGTGCTCTTTTCCATGTGAGGGACCCCTTTAGCCAAGTCTATCCATTCCTCCAACTAACCATCTATCCAATCATTCATCCAGTACATCCTCACTGAGCATTTGCCATGGAAGTGTTAGCATTTTGTTAGGTGCTAAGAAGATGAGTAAAAACATATATATTCCATGCCCTAAGAAACTTATAGCTTAGAGGGAGAAGGAACAGATATCAATTACAAAATAATAAATATAAAAATACAATTGAAAAGAAGATACTTGCTAGAAAGTGTAGTAAAACACTCCAGCTAGCTTTGAGGGACACAAGTAGGTTTCACTAAAGTACTGAAATTTCATTTGAGATCTGAAGAATGATTAGCCAGGCAAAAGGGATTAAGTGGGGAAGTAGGGTGAGGCAGTGCAGAGTTCATAGGGAAGAACTTTCTGAGCAGTCAAGATAGCATGTGCACAGGCCCTGTTGGGCGATAGAACACAAGTTGTTCAAAGAACTGAAAGAAGTGAATGTAGTTGTAGCTCTAAGCAAGGCTGATGGGGCTATGATGTGAGTCTGCAGGTGACAAAGAAACAAATGAGGTAGAAACTTGTAGCCCACAGCAAAGGTTTCATTCTTTTTTCTGAGAACAATGAGAAATCCCTGAAAGTTTTAAAAGACAGTGACATGATTAGATTTGCATTTTGAAAAGATCACTCTGGATGCAAAACAGTTGGGGATAAAAAGACGTTTGAAATCCATTGCTCTCAGCACATGCTTGACGGGAATTGTTACAAGCATTTGAATGTTCTCTTCTTTGTTCTTATATCTCTCTCAAACATCTTCCTCTCTACTAAGACAATTCCATTACTTCCTTCAGGATCTAGTTAAGTATATTCACCATATTTACTTTAAAATTTACCATCCCTATTCATCATGTTCCCACTTTGAATTCTTTCTGCATTTGCAAGACACTTACAATGTGATACAATTAATTTAATTCTCTGCTTTATATATTCTTTTCCTAAAGCACACTTTGCTTCTTAAGGACAGGGGCCTGCATATGGGTTTCAGAACAAAAATGATTGCTCTAGATAAATTATTTTTCAGTGTTTGGTTCCTCCTACTATCCACAGCTGGCTTCTCAAGTTCATAAATTGTATCTTTTACAAGCATTGTAACAGTAAAATAATCCAAATATAAAGAAAGACATTGCAAATGTTTATTTATAGCATGTTTGTAATCAAGCCAATGTAATCAGTAGATACATAAAATTGGCACTGTCTAGTCTTAGTCTCTAACCTCTGCATAACATTTTGTGTAAAAGGACACTTTGTATGTGACTACTCATAAAAATTGTCTCTATTAAGCATTTAAAATGTTTTTATCTCGCATATAATGTGTTTGAGGAAAAAAGTTCTAATGACTACACTTAGATTGAAAAAATGCAATAACTATTTCCAATATTAACAAACTTAGAATTCAAACTCAATTAAATATTAAGAGGATATGTTAAATTTCACCTGCTTATATTTAAATTGTATTAAAATCAACTAAATAACCAAACATAGATGTACAGTTTTATGAGGATTTTTACATTATAGGAATTGTGATAAAAAAATTCTGAATAATGAATAATTTCATAGATAGATTCTGACATTTTAGGAATCCCTAAGTAATATGAGTCAAAATGCAATCTTTTTTGTTTTTCCACAGAGGATTTAGCAGTCTTCTATTATATATCAAAGACAGAAGCTAAGAATAAACATGGATACCCTCTATCATGGTGCAAAAGACATGCCAAACAACTGGAAATGTATAAGAAAGTAAATTAAATTATGGCCAAGTTATCTATAGTCTTCATAAAACTTTAAGACCTCACATTAGGGTGTTTAATTTTTGCTGGTACTACTGATGTTTAATTTTTAATCTCTAAATCATATATAAACATTTTAAACATGCAGTAAATAAAAGATTGTTCCTTTTCAGAAAATGATATACAAATATGCATTATTTGAGATCAAATAAGATAATATAGGTAAAGTACTAATCCAGTGCATGATCTAATCAATATTAATTTCCTTCTCACTCTTAAGAGAAAGGAGAATGCTTAGATAGGTCGTGGTACCTGACACTAATAATAACTTCATATAATAATGGCCTATTATTTCATCCATAAAAATGCACTTCATATTAAGAACTGGCTGGGGTTTGTTGGGGGGCAGATTAGAAAGAGTTTACTTGGGAATCAAAAAACTCAAGAAGCAAGTGATTAATATACTTGAACCTAAGTTTTGCTCAAATCATCAAAAACAAAGGTATAATACTTAAAGCTAGAAATGTATATACATCCTACAAACTGAGGGTCTTCTTCAGGACCTGATGGAGGAACTAACTTCTATAGGGAACAATTGGAAGACATGCCTTTGCCTGAGTTTCTAGCAACATAGGTAAAAAACAAACAAACAAACAAACAAACCGCTGGGTATATTCAAGCACTTGACCTGAAAAGCAAAGTTGTTAGATAAATTTTAACGTACTTGCTTTGTATGAAGTCATTCAGCTTGGACAGAGGTAGTGAAAGACGAGATTTGAACTAAAGAAATAAAGTCTAAGACTTGGTTTCAGGCACAAAGTGTGATTATAGATGATTAGGATATATGCTCTAAAGATTTACCTGAGGACAAAACTAAGAGAGGATCTAAGAGGAATGACTGAGAATGAGAAATGGTATCTTAGAAGAGGTACAATTTAACTTTGTGACTCTGAAAGCAAAGCAATTTGGCGTCATCATTTTTTTCCTTGGGTTTGTGCAGGTAAGGCACTACATTTTTAGTGTGGTATTTATCTTTGCCCATTGCATTCTTCTCAAAAAGACAGCAATCAACTGAGTAGTGATAGGAAACAGAACTCCAGAAAATTAGCTGTAGCTCATTAAAAAGTGAATCAGGCTTTTAATTGATCTTAAACTGATAATTAATTTTTCAAACAACAAAAATAATTAAATGCATTTCCTCAAGTATTTGTTAGTTTCATAACAATCAGGATACAGACAGTAAATAGAGCTTGCCCTGAAATCTGCTGGGATATGGCCCTGAATTAAGACTTTCAACTTAAAAAGGAAAACAAAAATGTCACAAAATTCCCATATCAAAGTAAGCAAGCAAAATGGAGACATTAAGGAAAACAAAAAGACAAGTGGAAAATATACCAATGTCTGTTGGAAAGCACTTCCTTTCTTTCCTTTCTTTAAAATATAGAAAGTTGGATGGGACCAATGTAAATAAAAACTATATTCCTATCTGATAGTGATTTGTTTGTAGTTAAATATCAGGCACTTACCCAAAACATCTTTTGCTTTTTTCCCTCAAGACTATTCCCTCTGACTTCTTCTACATTTTAATGAATTCATACTTTCCCAAATAGTTTTAATTGTGTTATATCATTTGATAATATTCACAATATTCTTAACACTCTCCTAGCTTGATTTCTCTATACTTTTAACTTGCTTCTTTTGTATGCTTCTTCAGCTTTATATTTGTGGTCATGACACAGGTAAGATTATAAATTGAACTATGTAATCCAGATTCTGATAGGTGCTATGAAAAAAATTAACACAGAGTAATAGAATAGACAGTGAAAGAAGGAGGAAGATGACTATTCTATTTTAGAGAGGCTGGTCAGTAAAAGCCTCTCATTGGAGGTAAATTTTTAGCACAGCACACTCAATAAAGAAAAGAGCAAATAATTAGCAAAGACCTGTCATCTGAGCAGAGGGAATAACAAATACAAAGCCTCTGAAGTAGGAACAATCTTGGAATGTTTGAGGCATTATCAAGGCAGCCAGCATTACTAGAGTGGTTCAAGAAGGGAGAGAGAATAAGGAGATAGAATTGAAGATGTGGCAGTATAGGGCATTGTAGGTATGGTATAGAATGTGAATCTTATTCTGTATGAGAAAGGCATTAGAGGTTTAAAAGCAGGTTAAGAACATAATCTGATCAATGTTTTTAAAAGACACTCTGGCAAGAGTAAAAAGAAGTGGACCAACTAGGGAGTTATTTCAGTGCCCCTGAGATATAACCATGGGCTGTATGAGATGGACTTCAGCACACATTTAAAAGGAGATTGGGTTTGGACTATATTTGCAATATATTGACAAGCGAACTTGATGATGGGGGAAGTTAAGAATCAAAGTTTTTTTTTAAAAAAAAAACTGGATAAATTGGGGGTTCCCTTTATTGTGATGAGGAAATTTGGGAGTGGAGAAGGTTGAGGGTGTGGAAAATCATGGGTTTTGTTCTGGGCATATGAAGCTGAAATGCCTTTTGAGTATCCATGAGAAGATGCTGTACAATGAGTTTGATATATTAATCTAGACAGAACAAGAAACATAAATTGAGGAATCATTAATATATTAACCATATTTTTTCCTAAGGTAGAAAAACATCTAAATAATTATCTAATTTTGATTTTTATCTACACATTAATTATAAAATATTTTTCCAAGTCTTTTTATTTCAGACTGCATTGTTTTCCTTTCTTTGAAAAAAACTATATTATTTCTTGAACATTAGACAGAAATCTGATTATTATGCATGATTATACAGGTATAATACAAAAAATCCTTAACCAGATTTTTAAAATATGAATTATATTCCTTTCCCCATTCTAAAAATTTACTTTCTTTTGCTATTTTCTACCCCTTCTCCTCCAAAACATAGGAAACGAGGAAAATGCATTAGGCTCAGATCAAATGCTATAAGTATGACAAGCGAAGTTATTTTTTTGCATAGGATAGTGTTTCCTGGAAGACAGATGCTATCTCAAGTCAAATAAAGTTAAACCTGATGCATATTTATTATTTGCCTGGCTGTGTTAGGATGGGTGGAGGTAATAAGTATTGCAAAGTAGCCTTGATCTCAAATTTATAAATTTGTACAGAAAATAAGATACCTATATACAAAACAGTATGAGGATGAAAAATATATAAATAATAAATATAAAATCACTCTAATTGGTTAAAGAAGAGGTAGAAACAACAGTGGTGTTGGGTTTTGTGAAATAAAACAATTTCCAGATATATGAACAATAACGTGAGATCCATGTCTGAGCATGACTTACCAAGTGGTTGGCCGGCGATGACTCTGGCATTTTCTCCAGCCACTGCAGCTCTTGCATGTCGCTCACTCATGTACTGTACAAATGCATAACCTTTGTGAACGGAACATCCAACTATTTTTCCATACTTTGAAAAAATGGCTTCAATGTCAACTTTCTTGACAATTGCCGTATTTAGATTGCCGATGAAAACACGGGAGTTGATGGACTTGGGGTCATTCTTATTGGTGACGTTGCTGGTCTGTGTTTTGCCAGTCATGATTGGCTCTCCTTGCTTTAATCCTTAAACAAACAAACAAACAAACAAACAAACAGAACAAATAATCAAAAGGTAAATCATTAGATTGAATGGGTATCACTGGCTTATTAACAGTTTTTCAATACTACACTCAGGAAACCTCCAATCCCTAAGTATTAATGATTTTCTTGAGAATAAAATTAATATATTTAGTAATATAAAAGGTAAGCATTGCAGTGCTAAATACAGTAGAAAAAACATAATCACTTAACATACAGTTATAAAGATTCTTGATTTGTTAATGACTGAATATTTTGCAGTTGTTTTTATATTTAAGTCTAACTATTTTGCAAAAGAAAGTTTGAGGAAAATCTGCCTTATTCTATCAACAGCAACCAAAAATCCAACATGGCTAAGGTCTGATGATAGATGTAATACAGAAATGTAACCTCCATCTTCTGTTTGAGTACATGCATTTTTATTTCTATATTTCTGTAACAGGTAGACATACTGTCTATTTCAACATCAGAACCCTTCTGTCAGAAACTAACAATTTGTTCCATTAAAGGCTGTGGAAAAGGAAAAATGGTATTAGAAATTCAATTCAAAAATTTAACATAAGAAAACCACAATTTTAAAAATAAGCGACTTAGCCAGAATACTATATATGCTATTTATTTGAACCAATAGTACATGTCAGCTTCATAAAAACACAAAACAAAACAAAACATAAGAGCCAGTGTTCATCAATGATCAGCAAATTAGTAGATTAGGTAACTGTTGAAATTTTATTCTTAACTTCACTTTCTAATTCACTTAACTAAAGGCTCCTATGTTGTCTAATGATTGCTAGTATTTTTAAAAATCATTTTGTGAGCTTGGTAGAATATTTGTGTTTAATTAAATTAAACAAAACTTTTATTTCTAAGTATTCCAGCACATACAGATTTATTCTTAAGGCCTTGAAAATTCCTTCCTTCCTTCCTTCCTTCCTTCCTTCCCTTCTTTCCTTCCTTTCTTCCTTCCTTCCTTCCACAACATTTGCTAACAACCTATTTTTTGTCATGCATCATTTACAGTACCTATTAATTTATAGACACCATTAAGGCTAAACTAAAATTTCAACAAGGTAACAGTCCCTGACATTGATGATCATTGTTGAACATTAGCTAATTGATACTGTTTGTCAGTGACAACTATATTTTTATATGAAGGCTCTCTTAAAATATTACAGCTACAAAAATAAGTGCATCTGATTTTTAAGAATCATTTAAAATGATATTTCTAAATTAAGCATTAAGGCGGTGGAAGTCTTTAAGGCATGTAAATTGGATATGCTTGAAAATGTACTTATTATGCATTTAAAACAGATACTCCTGAAATCAAGAGCAACCAAGTAGCATAAAATGTTTCAAATTAAGTTGTTCAATATTACATCTGGGATTTTTAAAGCTTTACTTCATATTGGACAGCCAACATTATAAATATCTCCTTATAATGAAGATCAGTTTAATAAACAATACATTCAGTTATTTACATAAAAATTAAGAGTAAAACACCATTAGAAACAAAGATTATAACACTGCCTTGTACTGATTCAGATTAGCTACGTTTAAGTGGTTCCTTTATGAATTATTCAAAGTAGAGTTGAAGAAAGAAAAGTTGATATATATTTTTTATCTTGCAATTTGAGATATTGTATATCTCAAGACAAATGCTCTGAGAATTAATGAAACAAGAAAAATCAAAATAGGTAATTTAGAGTCAGTTTCCTTTCTTACCATTCCAAGCCAACACCAGTAATACAATCCACAGAAAGCATACTACTTTGTTTGTGATCTCATGTGACATATATTTTTAGAAACACCATAGAGTTATTTTCAAGGGTAAACAATTCTTATAGTTGACATTTTATTTCCCAGATAGATATACATTAGTTAAAATGCAAACACAAGAATTGCTAGATTAGATCAGACCTGTGGTTTACAGAGCCCGGTGGTCTGCCATTGATAACCCTTGGTCAAATTTAATTCGAGGGTACAGCTGTACTCTGAATCCTCACTGTGAATGTCAACATGCTACCTTGGATTCTGCTCTGTTCTTTTATTCTGTGTGGATGACACTCATACCTGTACCTCCAAACTGACAACTGTGTAATTCTAATTAATAACTCTTACTTACCTTAAAATCTATACATATCTATATATCTAATTTTTTTCACAACCACCGACTTGTCAGTTTCTATCAGTGTTTATAAGAGTAAGTTTCGTTGTAGTATTGTATTCTGTCATTTCAACATTCTCTAAAAGTTAGACCTCAATTCATAGTTTAATATCTTTTCTATTACATAAACTTTTACATCAGTTGAAGAAAGACTTCCACTTTCAGCCACGATGGAGTAACAGTGACTAAATTAACCCTCCTGACTCAAAGAAATAGAAAACCAGGGAAATATAGATGAAGCAACTGTTTTTAAGACATTAAACTACAGGCAGTACAGAGCCATTACATCTGAGAAAGAAGAGACAAGGAAAGTAAAACATAGGACAGCCAAGCTTTCTGCCTGGAAAATATATTTCAGGTCTAGAGCAGTGTCCATGGAGTGGGGAAGATATTGCAAACTGCGACAGTGACCCTACTGAGTTGAGGAGATACAGATCAGAGTTCAGAGCATCTGGGGCAGTTGGAATTTGTGTGACAGGTTTCTTGAGACAAGAGAGCTATGCAGACAAAGAACTCTAGAAATCTGCTTTAAAGTCCTTTGAACCTATGCTGATTTCTAAGTCATGTATGCAAACGGTATAATTTCACGAGGCTGGGCAAGAAGTTATTGCAAACTTGTGAACTGAATGATTCCAAGAACTGCAGAAGGCCAAGAATCATTCAAGTTCCTACCAGCAGCAGTGGAGAGTCCAAATTGACTACCTGGAGAATTAAATTTAGGCATCAGAAGGGTGGGCCTTAGTAATGGACATTAAAGATTCCAATAGGTAAAGGTATTCTGTGACGACCCTAGCAAAAGTTGAAAACAAGGCTTAAGATGATCCAACTAAACCAGAAACAACCCAAATGTCTATCAAAGAAAAGTATAACACTTCTTTAAAAACAATAATTGGGCCAGGTGTCGTAGTTCACGCCTGTGATCCCTGCACTTTGGGAGGCTGAGGTGGGCAGATGGCTTGAGGTCAGGAGTTTGAGACTAGCCTGGCCAACATGGTGAAACCCCATCTCCACTAAAAATACAAAAAAATTAGCCAAGTGTGGTGGCGCACACCTGTAAATCCCAGCTACTCGGAAGGCTGAGGCAGAAGAATTGCTTGAAGTTGGGAGTCAGAGGTTGCAGTGAGCAGAAAGTGCCCCACTGCATTCTAGTGACAAAGTGAGGCTCCGTCTCAAAAAAAAAAAAGAAAAGAGAAAATAGAACTCATTCAATCACATAAAATACACTAATTTCACCATCATGCAAAAACTCCTACAGATCTTAAGAATTAAAATATGACCCATGACCAGAAGAGACATTAAAGATGTTAAAAAAATGAATCAAATGGGACTTTTAAAGATAAAAACTGTAATATCTAAAACTTTTTTTAAAATCACTGAATGGTGATGAAACTGCAGAAGAATGAATTTGTGAATTTGAAGTTGTAGAAATAGAGAATATGTAAAATGTAGTATACGGATAAAACATTGAAAAAATATACAGAGCCTCAGTGAGTTAATATTTAACTCTGTCAAACTGTTAAACATATATAAATCTGGAGTCCCCAAGGAGCTAGTAGAAAAATATTCAAGAAAATTAATGGCCAAAATATTCCAAATTTGATAAAAATGATAATCCCACAGATCTAAGAATCTCAATGAACCTCAAGCAGAATAAATATGTATATAACCACACCAGACACATCATAATAAAATTACTGAAAACAAATGATAAAAAGAAAAAATAGAGACCTGTCAGGCATTGGAAAAAATATCTATATTTTGACACAAAAATGGTGTATAACAGTCAAAGAAATGTTACAACTAAAAAACAAATGACAAGGGAAAATGAATTTTTCAGTGCAAACAAACTGTCTCTTTGTTTTTAATTTAGAAGTTTGGATGGAGCTCATGTGAAGTGTCTATCTATGAAGACTCCTGTAAAATAAAAGATAAACTGTAAACTACTGTTGCTGTTGTTCCAAAGAATTTTCTATGATGGTGGAAACATTTGATATCTATACTATCCAAAAAGTTAGTCAATAACCACATGTGACTTTTGAACCCTTCAAATCTGGCTAGTATGATTAAGACACTGTATTTTTAATTTTACTTAGTTAAAATTGAGGCCGTATTTTAATGAATTGCTCTACCCCGAAAGGCTAACAGGGATCTTGCCTTCTAGACGTATAGGATAAAAGTAAATTAGAAATACATCTAGCTATTTATGTTTCATTCAAACCTAGAGAATGGCTGTTTTTGGTCCTGAAAACTTAGGAAAGATACAATAGCGTAGCTGTATTTCAGAAGAATAAAAAGTTCAAGTATCTGTCATATGATAACTAATTTAAAAGATTAAGGGTTCATTCCGGAAATATCAGACTGAGGTGGTAAATGCTCTGTAAAATTATAAAGAAATGCGATCAGAATAAATAAAGCCTTTTAATTTGTATTTGAGAGAGATTTTTACCTTTGGATCCATATATGATGCATTTATTATAAATTAAAGGCAGCTCAAAAATGTGCTTTAGATAAAATATTTTTTTGGAGCAGACAAAATCACCAGCTAGTAAACTCTACCATTCTGCTGATTTAGTGGTCTTGAATTTCCATCTAAATGATAGAGTCACTAAGACACTTACATTGTATAAAAAATAAAAAACAGTGTAAAAGTGTTCCTATTTCTCCACATCCTCTCCAGCACCTGTTGTTTCCTGACTTTTTAATGATTGCCATTCTAACTGGTGTGAGATGGTATCTCATTGTGGTTTTGATTTGCATTTCTCTGATGGCCAGTGATGATGAGCATTTTTTCATGTGTCTTTTGGCTGCATAAATGTCTTCTTTTGAGAAGTGTCTGTTCATGTCCTTTGCCCACTTTTTGATGGGGTTGTTTGTTTTTTTCTTGTAAATCTATTTGAGTTCATTGTAGATTCTGGATATTAGCCCTTTGTCAGATGAGTAGGTTGCAAAAATTTTCTCCCATTTTGTAGGTTGCCTGTTCACTCTGGAACACTTTTACACTGTTGGTCGGACTGTAAACTAGTTCAACCATTGTGGAAGTCAGTGTGGCGATTCCTCAGGGATCTAGAACTAGAAATACCATTTGACCCAGCCATCCCATTACTGGGTATATACCCAAAGAACTCTAAATCATGCTGCTATAAAGACACATGCACACGTATGTTTATTGCGGCATTATTCACAATAGCAAAGACTTGGAACCAACCCAAATGCCCAACAATGATAGACTGGATTAAGAAAATGTGGCATATATACACCATGGAATACTATGCAGCCATAAAAAATGATGAATTCATGTCCTTTGTAGGGACATGGATGAAATTGGAAATCATCATTCTCAGTAAACTATCGCAAGAACAAAAAACCAAACACCGCATATTCTCACTCACAGGTGGGAATTGAACAATGAGATCACATGGACACAGGAAGGGGAATATCACACTCTGGGGACTGTTGTGGGGTGGGGGGAGGGGGGAGGGATAGCATTGGGAGATATACCTAATGCTAGATGATGAGTTAGTAGGTGCAGCGCACCAGCATGGCACATGTATACATATGTAACTAACCTGCACATTGTGCACATGTACCCTAAAACTTAAAGTATAATAAAAAATAATAATAAAATAAAAAAATAAAAAACAACAACAGAAATAACAAAAAACACCCGGGTGATATGGATTGTCCTTGTGTCCCCACCCAAATCTCACCTTGAATTGTAATAATCTGCATGTATTATGGGAGGGACCCAGTGGGAGGTAATTGAATCATGGGAGTGGGTTTTTTTCCCCCATGCTGTTCTCATGAATAAGTCTCATGAGTGTGAATAAGTCTCATGAGAGCTGATGGTTTTATAAAGGGAAGTTTCGCTGCACATGCCCTCTTGCCTGCTGCCATATGTCATGCCTTTGCTCTTCATTCACCTTCCGCCATGATTGTGAGGCCTCCCCAGCCATGTGGAACTGCGAGTCCATTAAACCCCTTTCCTTTATCAATTCCAGTCTCAGGTATGTCTTTATTAGCAGCACGAGAATGGACTAATACAGTAAATTGGTACTGGGAGTGGGGTGCTGCTGTAAAGATACCCAAAATGTGGAAGCAACTTTGGCTTCTTGCCTGCCACCATGTAAGATGTGCCTTTGCTCCTCATTAGCCTTCTGTCATGATTGTGAGGCCCCTCGTTTATGTGGAACTGTGTATCCATGGAACTTCTTTCTTTTATAAATTAACCAGTCTCGGGTATGTCTTTATTAGCAGCATGAGAATGGAATAATACATCAAGTATTCATGAGAGTCCACCAGCAACATTAATATATACACTATTCAAAAACCCAAGAAAGGATGAAAGAGAGGCAAAAATGACTAAGAAAGAATGGATCATACACTAAAAGTTATAATCTGCTGAAGTCTAGAGCTATTACTCAAGTGAGTACTATAAGATAAACCATGGAAAATGCTGCAATAAATACAAACTAAAGTTGTCACTTTTGAAAGAGAAAGTGATCATATCCAGTTGAAAAATACCAGAGAAAATCTCTTAAAGTGAGTGATATTTGAATTAAACAATATTATAAAAATTTTCCTTTCTATCATTTTGTGTATAAAGCATTAAAGATATAAAATATTTTATTAAGAACCCACTGAAAATAGAGGTCACATGATAAATTTCACAGTAAACTGATTAATGTAAGAGATTTTATAAATAAAAATAGCTTAAAATACCACTAAATGGAATCTAGAAATATTTTAAAAATTAGGCAAATGATAGTATTTCCTTCAACAGCTCATCAAAATTTAATAAAATTATTGTAAGCAACATAAAAATGAAATTACTGTAGAATAATGGGAATGCATTAATTTTTGTTAGAGCAAATAATGTTAGCTAAGATATCTTAATAGGAGAGACTAGGTTTGAATAGAACAATTAGGTACTAAGAAAGAGGTGTTTTCATCTGGAGATTGAGATTAAGTAATTGGAAAGCAAAAATAAATATATAATTGTAGATAATGTTACAACTATAGTTATAAAAAGTTAATAATTTCTTATTGGTTATTTTAACTACAAAACTGGAAATCAATGGATATTGGTAAGTCAATATTTAAAACTTAGTTGAGAATTTGGAATATTAATAAACTTCCATGTTAAACAATTATTTGTTAAATATAAATTAAATGACTGACATTTTGTAAACAAAGAGTAATAATAAGTGGTAAACTATCTCTTGGGGAACATTTAATGAAGTGCTGAAGATCCAAATGTAATTTGGCAGAGGGTTATATTCTATAAGGAACCATCACCTTGGTTCATAAGGGGGTGAAACACATTCATGCAGATGAAACAACACAACTGGCTGGGTCAGGCCAAAAATAGAGAATAAATAACCAATGGAACAAATAACCAGTGGAACTCCTTTCTATGTTGATGTATTAGTCTGTTCAGATTACCATTTTAAAAAATGCCATACTGAGTAGCTTAAATAACAGAAGTTTATTTCTCACAGTTCCTGAGGTTGGGAAGTCCCAGATCAAGCTGATGGCCAATTTGGGTTCTGGTGACAGCTCTCTTTCTGACTTGCATATAACTGCCTTATCACTGTGTCTGACATGTAAGAGAGAAAGAGCTCTGGCCTCTCTTCCACTTCTTATAAGGGCACAATTCCTATTATGGGATCTTCACGCTCATGACCTCATCTAAACCAAATTATCTACCAAAGGCCCCACCTTCAAATATCATCACATTAGGGGTTAGGGCTTCAATATATGAATTTTGATGAGACATATTTCAGTCCACAGCAGTTCATATTATCCAACAGTAAGAACCCACTTTTCGTTTTGAAGCTTTGGGGAAATGGAATAAGCTCCCTCTGAGCCATAAGAGGCAATGTGATTGTTGCTATATTTATTCTGTGAGGGCTCGTGTAAACCAGTGGTCCCCAACCTGTTTGGCACCAGGGACTGATTTCATGGAAGACAATTTTTCCATAGGATGCAGGTGGTGGGACAAGGGTGAGAGATGGTGAGGTGGTTTCAGGATGAAACCATTCCACCTCAGATCATCAAGCATTAGTTAGATTCTCGTAAGGAGCACGCAACATAGATCCCTCACATGCATAGTTCACAATAGGGTTCACACCCCTATGAGGATCTAATGCTACTGTTGATCTGACAGGAGGCAGAGTTCAGGCAGTAATGGTGGCTCACCGGCCACTCACCTCCTGCTGTGCAGCCCTGTTCTTAACAGGTGACAGACCGATACCTGTCTGGAGCCCAGGGATTAGGGACCCCTATCTAAAGAATGTCTATGTATCCAATCACTAAGATCACATAAAATATTCCGATGAAATTTTTACAAAGAAGAAAAGTTAAATATCAATTTTAAAAACAAAAGAGACTTAAAGAAATAAGATCATATGGTGGTATCACTAAGACGTATTCATTTCAAGAGGTTCTCCTAAAGTACATTCATATTCTCTCCATATTCTCTGGAATGTGACCAAACTGATATAATTCTAGGAAATGTAGCACATGTGATAATCTGAAAAGCATTTTTCCTCTGCAAAACAAAGCTTAAATCACACATATCGTCTAAATACACTGACCGCAATTATGCTTCCATAACTTTCCACTCATCAAGATGACCTAGTAAGAAGATAGTTTTGAGTTATATAGAAAAGTCAAATGAACAATAATTAGACTTTTTGTTTTACTGCGGGAAATAGATCAGTCAAGGTCAGTACCCACTTGTGATATAAGGATCTTGAGAAATGAAGCAATTAATAAACAAGCTTCCTTTAGTGATTGGTGATGTTGTGATTGGTGCTATGTCTACACTATCAGGGTTTGTGCACCAAGCACAGATGCAACCCTGTGTCACTGATTGCTATTTGAATCATATTTGGCAGAGGGCCGAGGACCATGGGACTCCATTACATTGTTTGGTGACTGGTCAGCAACATCCTGTAAAAATCAAAACCCATTTGGAAAGATCCTTTACTGGGCTGAGACTGGGAAGTCAGACTAAAGTGGAGAAGAAGAAATCAGTGACACTTTAATTCTTTATTCATATCATCCCCTTGTTTTAGTGCCTGTTGTAGACATTGCTAAAAGGGGTTCCATTTAGGAGATTTCTCATTTTAAAAGAAGGTCTAGAAGCCATTAAAACTATCTCAAAAATAATTCTGAAATGCTTAGTTTATATTTAATAAGCACAAAACACTTAAGGTATATCTGCCATTGGTCTAAGTGATTATGAAATACTCATTCACTTACAGCAGTGAGGGAAGGGTTTCACTTCTTTTGTTTCCTCTGGGATCTGGAGTATTTTCAAATAGTGTTCTAAGTTACTTAGAGAAGATACCAATCACTACAGAACCCAAGGAGTCTACACTGAGGGACTTATTTACTGCCAAACCTATTTATGTCATGTTGAGAATAGCTACAAACTGCTAAGACTTTGTGATTTATATGATTCATATTAAGAGAGAGGATGGCCGTTTAAAAAGTATCCTGAGAATGCCCAGAAACTGTTATCATTTTTCTTAAATTATAAGATCCGCAAATCTATAAACTCCAGCTAAATTTCCCTAAAATATGTAAAATAGAGTATATGACATATAACTGTATTCACCTTCTTCTGTTACTTAATAATAAATGGTATGACAGTTCACATTAATGAACTTGAACAAAGCAAATCTGGAGAGTCAAGGCAAAAGCATCATTATATTCATTTATAATTGATGTAGTATATGAAGACAGCAATGTAGAAAGAAGAAGAAGACTGTTCTTGTATATTCACTGGAATCAAACTCTGCTGTATCCCTCTTATTCCTGCACTGAATAAAACATCTTTCTCCATTTTAAAACTCTCTGTCACAAAGAGCTAAATTGCAGGAGGTAAACATTGTCATGCCCACAGGAGAAATTCACTCAATCCTAGTTAACAGGTCCATTCTATTCTTGTCCTCTTTGTTCAAACTGTCAATCATGACAGTTCCCTCAGGAGTTAAGATCACTAAGTGATTTCATGTAGGCTACTATATTGGCCACAGAGATGCACAACTTTCAGTCATTACTGATGCAGCTTTGGAAGACTGGCCCTAAAGTGAAAGGTCTTAAATCCCATAATCAATCCCCTGAAATTTCTTGAACTCTTCTAAGATAAAAATAAACGTGCTACAATAGATGCAATGGTGAATTTCTTCCTACAAACTTGAATGTTTGGAGTTGCATTAGGCAGCAAACAAAAATGATACAGTGAAAATGCCTACTGTATGTCTAGATAAGATAAAGTTCCTTTTTACACATTCCTTAAATTCAACTGCTATGACTGTAGACGCAATGTCATAAATGATAGCATCTAGCAATGCATTATTGCAAATACTGACTTAGAATGTAATTTCTCATTGGTAAAATGAATCTTATTCCTATTGATGCAATAGTCTATGATGATATCCATGAGTGAGTTTCCACTTCTCCCTTCCCCTTAGCTATAGAAAGCAGAATTTCCCTAAAACTTTGGAAAATTCTAAGAAATGTAGAAATTAGAAATTATGGATGCTTTTTCTCTAATAAAAGCTAGTGTTTAAGCTTAGTCAAGGTTAAAGTTTGTTAAGATCTTACTCCAGAAATAATAGTAAGGAGATGGTTGACTATAGGTATAACTATACCACTACGTCTTAGTTCACTAGACATTTGTTGTCTCCACTTAGGCCTTAGACTTTGCACTAGATTTTAATGTTAGCATAAATAGTATAACATAGAAGATTTTCAAACTTCGGAGAATAAGTCTACCTTAGTTTTTTAGAATGCTTAACCATTAGAGTTATGCCAACAAGGATTCCAGGCTCAGCACTACTTCTTTTTAGCTGAGTAACTTTTGGCAGTTATTTAGGCTCTCTGATCTTGAGATTTCCATCTTTATTTTAAAAATGGTGATAGAAACTATGGATATGATTTTTAAGAAATTTAAATGAGATGCACTAAGGTACTAAGCACAGTATTTTGCATATAAGAGGTAATTTTAAAATATTAGCTTAGTTATTATTCAGAATACATGGATAAGTTAGAAATTCATGCCCTAGACTATTTTTCTTCAGTGGAAATGTTTTCAGGTACATTGAGTTTATCCAAGGATGTTTTACATCTCCCTTTTGAATACTTCCACATTCTCAGGCAATTTTCCAGCAATCTGATAACTTCTCTGAAGCTGAATTTGGACTTTGATTACTAGTGCTTTACATAAGTTCCTTCCCAGATGCATTTGCTGGGTCCTTTGGATATATGACACAGCCTCTAGTATTTTATCTGATATAATTTTAATGTTGAAGTAAGCATGTTGGTCTCAACAGTTTCTTGTGGATCAACATTGCTGGAGAGTGTTTTAATTCACAAATGACATATAACAGCCTTGGTTGATATTTACCTTGTACTCAGGAGCACTTGTGATTCTACAGGTATCTTTCCTTCAGTATTATGACCTAGCCTTTGGGTATCACCAGCATATACATAATCAAGTTATGATGTTATATAAGCTTTGGTGTTTGTTTTGGCCCATATATATATACTCTCAGGAATGACTTCCATATTTTATGCATATTCTCTTTGACTCCTTGATTTTGCAAGCAAATCCTGTGATAGCTTGCATTGGGGCCAGAATGACTGCATGGATCTATGATTCAACTGGAGTGTATATTTTATGCACTCAGGTAACAGTGTTTGGCCAGTTATCTTTTTGAGAATTTATGTCAGAAATTTCTTCTACAAATTTGATACCATTACAATACAAATAATGAGACAGTCTGTAGCGTTAATACTCAGGAGAGGTCAGATTCCAGAGATTGGCCAATTCTATGCAGGCTGTTTTATTTTTGCAGAAATATTCAATGTATGTCTCATTAACTTCAACGCTGATGAGACAGAAAGTAGTATTCAAACAGTAAATTACACTCACATACTGATATGGCTGGCTTTTAATTTACAAATATCAGTATTAAACTAAGAAGATAGAATACCCATATCAGCTCTAGACCTCTCAGCAGAATATGAAACCTGAATCCCCAGCTGAAGAGAGATCCACCCTGAACAGAGACAGATACCCTCTTGCATTGGGATATCTTAATGCGGACTTGATAACCAGGGATGTTCACCCCAGCAAAGTGGAGAAAGGTGTGAAGTCTCCTGCTTACATTTAAGTTCATTTATCCTTTCTTCATATTAAAAATACAACTTTGCTTGGTTTGTTGATATCAATTTTGGTCCAATAGAGTTGTCACCAAAGAGTTTCAAAATGAACTTCACATATAAATTATTCTTACAGTACTATATTATTATTTAAAATACTTCAAACTGTAGTGCTTAAATATATTATACAGCTCTAAAAACGAGCCACAAAGTAGCTTCTTCAGACTAGGGTTTCATTTATGAAATTTAAATATATGGATTTGGCTTTTAGTTAAGGAAATATTATACAGAAAAAAGTAAAATACTTCTGGTGTATATCTCTCCACTTATGCATATTAGGTATATTATTTTTCTTATTAAGTGCATGGATGAAATATATTATAAACTCTGTGTGTATATGTCATACACATTTTAACCCTGTGATATAATTTAGCTCATGGTTTTGAACATATTAGATATTAATTATTGCTGAGTTCATTAAATGTGTTTACAACCATCTAAAATGTATGACTGGAAACCCAGATGTCTACTATTATTTTTAGTTCTTATTGATATTGCCAATTTGAATTAACTATATCCCCAACCACCTCTCCCACTCTCAGCCCCGCCCCACACCGCCCCCCACCCTGCCCCCAACCACCACAAACCAGGCAAATAGCATCTGGAATACATTCTTTTTATCATTTGAGATAATCTTATAGCAACAGCATTCACTGGTAAATCCATTGCCTTTAATAATCACACGATGAATTTTGTTGAGAGTCAAAATTCCGAACAGGAGCAATCACAGATTCTACCAGAGGAGAAATCTTTCTGGTAGGTTAACATTTGTAAAAGGATCTGTCATACCTCTTGGGCTGGAAAAATATTTTTTTCTTTTCCCTGTTGTGTCAACTGAAAATTTATTTCATTTTTAGACAGAGTATATTAATAATTTTTTTGTACTATACATGCAAAGATGGTAATCACTGTCCTTTCTGGCATGACCAACAATCTAAATCAAACAGAAGAGACTATGTAAATTAAATGGATTGAAAGACACCATCTAGAAGATATTATCACATTTCTGGAAAGAGCAGGAGCACAATTTTGAGAATCAGAGATTCAGAGATATGTAAAAAATAGTTTTGACTACTGTTGTTAATGGTGTTATTTTAAGCCTTTTCACAAATTTTAGGAACCACATTGAAAGGAATATATGCTGTGGTACTGAATTAAGGGATATGTAATTCCTATTTCAAATGAATCTCATTTTAAGACAGTATATATAACATTCCTCCACACAAAAACATGCTAGTGCCCACTATATACAATATAATTAATTACACAGGAAAATAGAGCTTTTTAAAAAATTAGACAGGGAGTGATTCCCTTCATGCATAAAGAAAAAGCCTGTATTTTACTAAAGTATATTTAGAAATAATCACTGTCACTATGTAGCTATTTTTTAGTTGAACACTGTGAAGTTTATTTGGTAAAATAAAGTGGAATATTGCTTAGGGTCATAAACATAAACAGTAATGACTTTAACTTTGCAGAGATTTATACAGAAAAACACAATTATTGCAACTACATAAGTAGATTTTATAGGCTTGAGAGACCAGAAGCCAAACTGATTTTTAAAAGAGTGCTGATACTCTCTAACCTACTGCATACTCAGCAGGCATTATTTGTAGTGTTATCTGATTATCTCTAAGGTTCTATAAAACACTTTACCTATAACAGCCACTTCTAGGGAACCAACTGCTAGAACTATAAGGGCTCTCTAGAGGACTTTCTCATCTTTAATAATACTAGCACCTGCAAAAACCTATTACTGGGGTGGCCCACACCTACAAGCAACAATCCACATACAACACAAAGTCTACTCACAATTCGGGCTAAGGGCACATAATGACTATTCTTAGATTGAGACTAAACTGATGCTGCTATATGTGTCTCTTCAAAATTTGTATGTTGGAATTTAGACCCGCATGTGGTAGTATTAACAGGTGTGTCCTTTAGGAGGTGATTCATGAGGCAGAGCTCTCATGAATGGAATTAGTGACCTTGTAATATAGTTGGAAGGAACAAACTAGACCCTTTTGCTTCTCTCTCTTTTTCACTGTGTGAGTACACAACTTTCAAGGTGCCATCTTGGAAGCAAAGACTGGGCCCTCACCAGACACTGAACTTGCTGGTTCCTTAATCATGGACTTTCCAGACTCTAAAACTGTGAGAAACAAACTTCTATCATTTATATATTACTCTATCTCAAATACTTTGTTATACCAGCATAGATAGATGGCCAGTTACCTATTGTTAAATTTTAAACACATTGGAGACAAAACAAAATGTAACATTCAAAACATCTTAACACATTCATGGTTTTCATGACTCTTCAATGACAACAGATTACTGTGTTATTACTTTTAGAAGTAGCAGTACACTTTCTTACTTTGTAAAGCTAAAGTGAGTCAGAAGATCTAGGTGTCACAACATTGGTATTCCTTTCTTTTCTTTTTTTCTTTCTTTCTTTTTTTTTTTTTTTTTAGATGGAATCTCACTGTCACCCAGGCTGGAGTGCAGTGGTGTGATTTCGGCTCACTGCAACCTCGCCTCCAGGTTCAAGTGATTCTCCTGCCTCAGCCTCCCAAGGAGCTGCAATTACAGGCACACACCACCATGCCTGGCTAATTTTTAATTTTTAATAGAGACAAGGTTTCACCATGTTGGCCAGGCTGGTCTCGAACTCCTGACCTCAAGTGATCCACCTGCCTCGGCCTCCCAAAGTGCTGGGATTACAGGCATGAGCCACTGCACCTGGTCCTATTGGCATTTCTTATCTTCAAAGGAGTTTATTTATAGGTACCAATTTCATTCATGTTGTTTCTTCTATATTTTGTATCTTAAGAGTCAATGTTACCTACCTATTATAGTGATTAACAATAGGAAAGAATTATAGAATATGCATATAATTAAAAAAACTAAACGTTTATTTAAATATAACAAGATAATAAAAGTTACAAATGTTTATTAAATGTCAGAAACAAAGTCCATTCCAATGGATTTAAACCTTGGAGTCCTTAATCAAGGTGTAAATTTTTACTTGAGATTACATGTTTATCTCTCATAATTGAATGTGCTTACCAGAGGTTAATACTTCAATTGTGTTATGGCTTTTTCTTAAATAATTTTTGTCTCTAATATTTTTAAAAATTCAAAAAATAAGAACAAGAATCTTAACCAAATCTGACAAATAGCTACAAAAATTGCTAACACTTTGCTGGACATAAAAATCAACTCACAAAAAATCAATAATAACAAACTAGCTAAAAAATAAATCAAAGAAAGCAATAGCATTTATTTATAATAGCTACAAAAAATATTTGGGAATAAATTTAACCAAGCAGGTAAAAGAGTTCTACAAGGAAAAACATCTACTGATGAAAGAAATTGAAGAGAACACACACAAAAAAATGGAAGACATTTCATGCTCATTGAATGAAAAGTTAATTTTTAAATGATTATACCACCCAAAGCAATCTACAGATACAATATAATTTCTATCAAAATACCAATGACATTTTTCACAGAAATGGAATACTAAAATTTATATGGAACCAAAAGAAGACCCTGGATAGCCAAAGCAATCCCGAGAAAAAGGAACAAAGTTGGAAACATCACAGACCTGACTTCAAAATATATTCCAAGGCTATGATAACCAAAACAGCATGGTACTGGTATAAAAACACACATATAGACCAATGGAACAATATTGATAACCCAGAAATAAATCAGCATATTTATAGCCAATTGATTTTCAACAAAGGTGACAGAACATACATTGGAGAAAGTACACCCTCTTCAACAAATGGTGCTGGGAAAATTGGATAACCATATGCAGAAGTATGAAACTAGACCCCTGTCTATTATCATACACAAAAATAAACCAAAATGGATTAAATAAATATATGTAAAACTGAAACTATGAAACCACTTAAAGAAAACATAAAGGAATCACTCCTGGACATTGGTCAAGGCAAATATTTTATGGCTAAGACCTCAAAAGTACAGGCAACAAAAACAAAACTAGACAAATGGGACTATATTAAACTAAAACGCTTCTGCACAGTAAAGGAAACAATTAACAGAGTGGGGAGACAATCTGTTGAATGGGATAAAATCTGACAAGGGACGAGTATCCAGAATATACAAGGAATTTAAACAACTTAATAGCAAAAAGAAAACAATCACATTAAAAGGGAAAGGATCTGAATAGACATTTATCAAAAGAAAACCAAAAAATGGCCAGTAGGTGTATGAAAAATATTCAACATCATTAACAAGAAAATGCAAATCATAATCATAATGAGATATAAACTTACCTAGTTAGAATGGCCATTATCAAAAAGATAACAACAATGACAACAACAAAAAATAGATGCTGATGAAGATGTGTAGAAAAGGGAACTCTTATACACTATTGGGGGGAATATAAATCATTATATCCATCATGGAAAATAGTACAGAGATTTCTCAAGAAACTAAAAATAGAATGACCATATGATCCAGCGATCTCACTAGTAGGTATTTATAGAAGGAAAAGGAATTCAGCATATCAAAGGGGAACCTGTATCCCCACGTTTACTGTGGTACTATTCACAATAGCAAAGTTATGGAATCAACCTAAGTGTCTAGCAAGAGATGAATGGATAAAGGAAATGTGGTGTACGTACCAATGGAATACTATCCAGCCATAAAAAGGATGACATCTTGCATTTGCACAGCATGGATGGAGCTAGAGGTCATTATGTTAAGTGAAATAAACCAGGCCTAGAAAGACAAATATTGGATGTTCTCACTCATACATGAGAGCTAAGGGAGGTAGAGAGTAGAATGATACTTACCAGGGACTAGGAAGGGCATGTGTGGGTATGGGGAGAGGTGAGATGAAGAGAGGTAGTTCACTGGATACAAGCATACAGTTAGATAGAAGGAAATTCTAATTATTGATAGCACAGTAGAATGACTATTATAAACAATAACGTATTGTAAATTTCAAAAGAGCTAGTAGAAACGATTTCAAATGTTCCAAACTCAAATTATATATGCTCCAGGTGATGGATATTCTAAATACCCTGAATTGATCATTAAACATTGTACACATGTATCAAAATATCACATGTACCCCATAAATATGTACAACTACCATGTATAAATAAAAAATAAGAAAATTCTAACACTTATTAAAAATGTACTATGTGCCAGGCATTGTTGTAATAACTTGACATTATTAATTCACTTAATTCTATACCTATTATGCATGAATGCAAACTGAAGATATTTCAAGCAAATGCCTAAGTTTAACTCCAGCAATTCAGCTTGAGAGTCTGATATTCTGTCTCACTAGAAGCCTAAACTTTAAGCACATCTTTGATAAGCACAGTGCTTGCTATTTCCCATGTTAAAAGAAGAAAATTGATGCCTGAAAGCAGAATAAGTTGTTGAATTCATGGAAGTAGAGTAGAAGGATGGTTACAAAAGGCTTAAGGGGTAGGGAAAAGATAGAAATGGAGAGCTGTTTATCAAAAGGTAAAACGTTTCAGATAGACAGGAGAAATAGGTTTTGAGATCTATTGTACAGCAGGATGACTATAATAAATGATTGTATATTCCAAAATAAGTAAAATTCAAATGTTTCAGCATAAAAATGATAGGTGAGTGAGGTGATTGATCTATTAATTAGCTTCAGTTAATCATTCCACATTGTATACATATATCAAAACATCACAAGCTTCCCCATAAATTTATACAATTATGGTTTTGTTTTTTTTTTTTTTGAGATAGAGTTTCACTCTTGTTGCCCAGGCTAAAGTGCAATGGCGTGATCTCGGCTCACCACAACCTCCACCTCCCAGGTTCAAGCAATTCTCCTGCCTCAGCCTCCAGAGTACCTGGGACTACAGGCATGTGCCACCAGGAACAGCTAATTTTGTATTTTTAGTAGAGATGGGGTTTCTCCATGTTGGTCAGGCTGGTCTTGAACTCCTGACCTCAGGTGATCCGCCCACCTCGGCCTCCCAAAGTGGTGGGATTACATGCGTGAGCCACCATGCCTGGCTGAAGCTGGTATGTTTTTGATCAGAGCATGGTGAAAAATTGCTACTGAGGATTTCTTGGAAGCCATAAGCAAGTTGTACATAATGTATGTGATATGATACTCCAGGGTTTTAGACACTTTGTGGAGTATTGAGACTCACAGATGGACACATACCAAGTAAAGCTATATTAAATTTCAGATTTAGTTAGCTAAGGATAACAAATCAGTGCAGAGGAGTTGAAGGCAGAATACTTCAGTACATATACTCTTGGCCCCAGAGTCACAAGCTGGGAGATTGGAAAAGTTCAATTATTGCTACCACCAAACCCCTACTTTTTCTCAACATGTAAATCACCAATTGAGAAGAATTGCTAATACCAAAACTAGGCAAAGACATTACAAGAATAGAAAACTTCAGTCTGAAAGAATTGACCAAAAAAAAATCTCCTGGAACTAATAAGCAATTATAGTAAGGTTGCAAATACAAGATTAATATTCAAAAGTCAATTGCTTCTATGCCAGCAATAAACAAATGGAATTTGAAATTAAAAATACAGTATTTAAATTTGCCATAGGGATCACTTCTCAGCCTTTTGGCTAAGATCAAGTGTAAATTTACCATAGGTATAAATCGAACAAAATATGTATACAACTTATATGATAAAAGCCACAAAATTCTGATGAAAGAAATCAAAGATGATCTAAATAAATGGAGAAATATTCCATGTTCATAGATATTGCCAAGATACCAACTTTTCCCAACTTTATCCATAGATTCAATGAAATCTCAATAAAAATTCCAGGAAATTACTTTGTGGATATCAACAAAATGATTCCTAACTTTACATGGAGAGGCTAAGTTCCCAGAATGGGCAACCTAATATTGAAGAACAAAGTTGGAAGGGACACAACCCAGCTTTGAGACTCAATATAAAGCTACAGTAATAAAGACTGGTATTGGCAAAAGAACGGAGAAATAGATTAGTGGTACAGAATAGAGAGCTCAGAAATACACCCATATGAACACAGTCAACTGATCTTTGAAAAAGTAGCAAAAGCAAAACTATAGACCATAACATAGTCTTTTTAATAAATGGTTCTGGAATAACTGGACACCTACATACAAAAAATGAATCTAGACAAAGACTTTACACCCTTTATAAAAATTAACTCAGAATGGATCCTTGACCTAAATGTGAAATGGAAAACTATAGAACACCTAGAAGACAACATGAGATGAAATAGAGATGGCCTTGGATTTGGTGATGACATTTTAGAAGCAGCACCAATGGCACCATCCAGGAAACAAATAACTGATAAGCTGAGTTTTATTAAATTTAAAAACCCCTACTCTGCAGAAGACATTGTCAAGAGAATGAGAAGACAAACCAAAGCCTAGGATAAAATGTTCGCAAAAGTCTGCAATTCCATCATGCAATTATGGCCTCATATAGCAGTACAATTTATTTCAAAATTTCAATATTGGAGGATTTGACAAGGGTTCAGAGCATCATAAATGCATTTAATCAAGGGATATTTTTCTCATTCTCAGAAGATTCTTCTCTTTGAGGCACCCCCATTTTTCTACAAAGACACATTGAAAATAAGGGAAAAAATGTTACCCAGCAAATTAAATCAAATGCATGAACCCAAGTGGTCTATACATCAAAGAATGTGTTCATCCAGGCAGATATTCCCTTACTTCAATAAACGTAGTACACATACAAGGTATTATTTTTAGGAATTTCTCTTTCTCCAATAGAATATCTTTTATGATATAATATGTATGTAGTCAACATGCTTTGTATATTTTTTTAAAGTATACAAACAAGCAAAAGTATAAGCAGAAAAATATTTTTGGAATTGCAAATTTATTTATTTATTCAAGAAACAGTCATTATGTTCATTTACATATTAATGATTCTTCATTCCTTTCTAAAAACCTAGTTACAATTAATCCTTCAATTCTATAAAAATATATAGGACCTTTTTGAAAACATTGTTGAGTTTTTATTAGAATTTTTATAATGCATCATCAGCCTGGTATAAGGGGAATAGCAGAAGTCTGAGAATCATAATCTAAGGCAAAATGTTTAACAACGTTGCATTCTCAATTTCCTCCAAGTAGAAATGGGTAACACTTTTTTTTGATAAAACCCAATCACAAACGCTTGGAAAAATTCATCTTTTAAAAAAAAAAAAAATATATATATATATATATATATAATTTGTGCAGTACTTGGCATGCAGTACTAACTTAAGAAGTTTTAATAATCAGCATATATGCCACACTACAGATCCTTTCAAGATTTTTAATTTAAATTATGTTTTATATTTATATAGCACTCAAATCTTACAAAATACTCCACCATTATTATCTTCTTGATTCTTATAATAACCTCGTGAAGTAGATGGAACTTGTATTGTTGGTGCTGTTTTTTACAGAAAGGAACTAAGGCTAAAATATTTGGAGATATTGATCATCCAGCTAAAGGGCTAAATCCAACACCAACTAAGACCTAACTTAGCACTTACACAGCCTTCCTATGTGTGATGCAGCTTAGTATAAGCCATTGGGTTAACTCAATCACTGTTTGCTAAGGATAGTCTCAAGCACTTGAGGGGGATGAGTGTTTATCCTGTTTATAAATTAGAGATCTTATTTTTTTTCAAGGCGTGTGAACTTGAACATCACATGCTATTATAATTCAAATCTGAGGGATAATAATCTCTAAAAAATAGTCTCTTTGAAATACTGTAAGACCTTTACATGTGCCTAATATAACTTCTTTTATTCTTTTCTAATTATTTCCCTTTACAATGATAGTGAAAAGAACATATTGACTCTAATGCATCAAGTTAACAAGTGTTTATTTCGATTCTTTGACATAGACGCTTAGATATGTCAGTCATTTATCTACTTCCAGCTATCAACTCATTAAATACATACTTAATTTTCCTCCTTCAGAAAGGATTAGCAATGTATTTAGGGCCTGCCAGAACAAAAGGCTACAACTGTCTTTCAGCTAATTGTGAAATGTACTGTCCTCAGGACCTAATAATCACTGTATGAAATGTAAACTCAAATAAACTGCTTGTAATTATTGACAACAGTGTCCACAGCCATTGGCTAGTGCTCACCTCTATGGATAGAAGGTGAGATCTTCTCAGTGCCAAACATGTGCTCTGCCTTTGGAGGGAAAAATAAACCACGATTAGCTATAAAGTCATTTGAGCTTATGTCCTGTGTCACAGAGCAACAAGGAGCAAACAAAAACTCTACGTGCTTAATGAGACCTGACAATTTATACTTGATGGCAAATTAATATACTTTGTACTTAGGTAGACCTTTTTATTTCCTCCTAATTGCAACATACTAACCAGATGCTACAGCCTGACTTTCAGACTAAATGCCTGATCGTTTATCTCACCCAACCACAATTTCTGGGCGTTGTCTTACTTTAGAACTGCATACCTACTGAATTCATAATTATACTTTGGTATCTAGTAATTAAATAATTAATTATAGTAAAATGGGTCATGCATGGACCAATGATGTTCATGTTTCACAAACCCAGAATTATTATGAATTTAATTCTGTGTACCTGCAGTCAATACAAAAAAATCAAAAGAGAAACTTATGCACAAATAATTGTAGTTTTATATCTGATGGACAAATAGGCTTTGGGGATAGTATCCTAGTAACTGCAGAATTTGTTGTTGTTTAAGAAAAGGAGATGGGGCAGGAAAAGTGCAGAGTAGAAACAGTGGTGAACAATAAAAACTCTACTATTGTCAATTTACCAGGTCAATAAAAATAATTATAGTAAGTTCTAGGCACTTTGTGAAAGTACATATGGTACTTTCTAGCTAGATGACAGTCTTACTCTGATTACATAAATACATACAATTTATGGTTAAATTGGGCTGTGCCATGACAGGTTTCAGATGTAAAAACTTTCATTACCTTTGTTACCTTCAGAAGAGAGCAAAATATCTGTTATCTGGAAAATTTAAAGTGCACAGTTGCTTAGGCTTAAAGGGGTCAATCAAAAAAATAATATTTCAACCAGGTAAAATTTTACTTGTATTCTAGTTCAACTAAACTATTTAAAATAAACTCTGTACAGGGATATTATGAAGATTTCTTAATATGCTAAATAATTTAAAATTTATCATATTTTAGATAAAATAAAAAGTAACTCAAAATTAGTCTATTGTGATATTTTAAAATTATTTTTAAAATTTTTATGATATTCAGAAAAACTAAACACTTAAGTTCCTTTCCATTATTTCATTTAGAACAACTAAATACATTTCCAAGCCTGAAACATCCAATAACCGAATACTTTACAAAATATTTTGATTATTGGCATTTTAGAAAACAGTAATTTGAATTATAAACTTCATAGTAATTATATGACAGAAAGCAAATTTAGAAGAACTTCATTTTTCTATGAATTAATTTATAAATATGGATGTAATCACAGGATATTGATATCATAGAACCTGGAATCAGGTGGCCTTGGTTCAAATGACAACAATGTACTCTATAAGCTGTGTGTCTTTATGAAAGTTATTTAACTTTCCTGATCTTCATTTACCCTATTTGTAAAATATAATTGGGATAATGGCATCACTTTCTTTATAAAGCTGCAGTGGAGATGAAGGCAATTATTATAAAACCTGGGTAGCTGTAACACTGAAAATATTACTGACAGCATGGTGACCTAGTTAGAAAACAGGGAAAAGTAATTATGACGCTTAGAAATAAACCAGAAATTCCAGAGAATGGTATTCTAATGTCGTGATCAATTTAATCAGTGTTAGGTTGGTCATTCCTACCATTACAATACTAATTATGGAGTTCTATTTCACGGTACACTAGCATGTGTAAGGAAAGTACAAAAATCGGAAAAACTTAGCACACATAGTACTTAATATGAGTAAAAATGACAAAATAAATCAAAATAGTCACCCTATACCAGGTAATATGCCAACATTTTTATGAAAGTTATATCTTTAACCTTACCATCTAATAATATTATTAAAATTTTAATGCTTGCTCGTCTAGCTTGCTATTCTATTTTAACTTCTAGCATGCTATTCTAACTTTACCATTTAAAAATATGTCTAATCACATGCAGTTTTAGATTGTTTCCATTTAATATTAAATCATCTAAAAATACCTATTGGGTTCTATGCTCCCTACCTGGGTGATGGAATCATTCATACCCTAACCCTCAGTGTCGTGCAATATACCCATGTGACAAACTTGCACATGTATCCCCCGAACCTAAAATCAAAGTTGAAATTTTAAAAATATATAAAATGTTCACATTATTCTGTATGTGTTTTTATTTTAGTTATTTCCTTTCCTCTAAAAATTTTTAACCAACAAAAATAACACAATTTATTGTTGGTAAATAATATGTGTGGCAACACAGAAAATGTATAAATAAAAGTGACTCCTTCCAATACTAACATGCCTCTCTCCTCCCCAGATTAAAATATGAACTGAGTATTTGTTTATCTTGTTTGAAGCACATATAAACATAAAGGAGCATGTATAAGAAGGTATCAAATTCTAAGGCAAAAATTTGTCACATAAGGAAAATGTTTCTGGAATCTCAGAGCCCAGATCAAATTGTGATATGAGAAAGAAAATGAACTGGATACTAAATCGAGGTAAGGTGCAGATTGATGGCAAATAGGGATCTCAGGATTCTGAAAAGATGGAGGCAGGTGTATTGTTCGTGCACTCATGGCATCTGACTCCCCTTTCTGCCCTAAGACGAGAATGAAGTATTGCTGATACTCAATTTGGGACACAAGCAAGACAGCCCAATATCTGTAACATTCCCATACACAGCATCACTTAGATTGATGGTTTAAATTCTTCCCCATTGGTGACTTACATGTTGAGAAAAATAGGGGTGTGGGCATAGCAATAATTGAGCTTTTTCAATCTCCCAGCTTGTGACCCTGGGGCCAAGAGTATACGTACTGAAGTATTCTGCCTTTACTTCTCTGCACTGATTTGTTATCCTTAACTAACTAAATCTGAAATTTAATATAGCTTTACTTGGTATGTGTCCATCTGTGTGTCTCAACACTCCATAAAGTGTCTAAAACCCTGGAGCATCATATCACATACATTATGTACAACTTGCTTACATTACTTAACAATGTAATACGGACATCTTTTCAGGCTACTGCACAGTTACTCATTCTTTTTAAATCTTGCCTTTTTCCTATAAGAGATAAAATATAATTTGATTAGCCATTCCCTATGTAACCACCATGGAAACTGTTCTTGATTTTTGCCATCAGAATTAATATTTTTAGAATATTTGACATGTATATTAATATGTTGGCCTTTTATTTATGTACAAAAATTATCAAAAGTCATTATAGGGTAAAGTTATATGCACAGTCAAAATGTTATTAGATGCTGCTCTCTTAAATTCCAAAATTATTATTATTCATAGCATTTCACAGTTCCACAAAAATTACATGAGGGTACCAATTTCCCCATTCCCACAAAAGTATTCAATATGAACAAAAATTTAGTTTCTATCAATCTGATTGGTGAAATGAATAGGTCATTGTTATCTCCTTTTATATTCTTCTATTAAACATATTTAACCTCATCTCTTTAGTATCCATTTGCTTTTCCTTCTTTTTTGAATTGCCTGTTAAACAACATTTACCTATTTTAAAACTTTAATTTTATTTTTCCTATCAATTTTAATGTTGTTCTTTATAGTAACTATTTTATTTTATTTAAGTATCTCCCAGGATTCTCTCTCTTTCCTTATGGTGACTTTCATCTGCAAGGAATTTATATTCCCAAGCAATCAGGTATGGTCATCTTTTTCTTTAAATCACCTGGATTTCATGTCTGTCTGAATTAATATCCCTATATTTTTTCTAATATTTGATTATTTTGTCTTTACTTTTAGATCTTTATAATCTTCTGTATATTTTTGGTTTGTTTTCATTTTTTTTTTCTTTGAGACAGAGTCTTGCTCTGTCGCCTAGGCTTGAGTGCAGTGCAATCTTGGCTCACTGCACTCAAGCCAATTCTCCTGCCTCAGCAGGAGATCATCAAGCCGATTCTCCTGCCTCAGCCTTCAGAGTAGGTGGGATTATAGGCACCTGCCACCACGCCTGGCTAATTTTTGTATTTTTAGTAGAGATGTGGTTTCACCATCTTGGCCAGGCTGGTCTTGAACTCCTGACCTTGTGATCCACCCTCCTCGGCCTCCCAAAGTGCTGGGATTACAGGTGTGAGCCACCATGCCCTGCCTTGCTTTCATTTTCTATAGGCTTAGAAATAAAATTGATTTCTGACAGATGGCCCAATATTTCAATGTTATCTATTAACAATATTATTTATTCTATTGAAAAGAAGTGAAGTGGGCAAGAATGGTGGCTCATGCCTGTAATCCCAGTGTTTTGGGAAGCCAAGGTGGGAAGATCCCTTTAAGCCAAGATTTTGATACTAGCCTGGGCAACATAGTGATACCCTGTCTGTTAAAAAAAAAAAAAAAAAAAAAAAAAAATTAGCCAGGCATGGTGGTGTGTGCCTGTAGTTCCAGCTACTTGGGAGTCTAAGGCTGAGGCTGAAGAATCCCTTGAGCTCAGGAGTTTGAGGCTGCAGCGAGCTATGATCCCACCACTGCACTCTAGCTTGGGTAACACAGCTAGATCCTGTCTCTAAAAAAAGAGAAAGAAAAGTAATGAGTGAGGCCCTTTTTGCCTTTTTACATATTAAAAACTCACATAGATATTGCTCTGGAATTTTTAATACTTATCAGTATATTTTTCTCTATTCCCGTGCCAATATTTCTTCTTATTCCATTACTAAAACTGATTATTCAAATGATTCTCCAGTATTTTTCCTTTCAAAATCTTCTTTTGGGTTTATTCTTCAAATTATACTCTAAATTATTTTTCCTTTTTTTTTTTAAAGAGTGGGTCTTTGATTGAAGCAGAAATAAATATATTAATTAAAGTAAAAGGGCATTTCAATGCTATTAAGTATGTCTATACAGCAAAATTTATCAAGCCATTATTTAGGTAATGTTACAATACTTGATGAAATTCCAAGTTTTTATGAACAAATTAACTCCGATAAATAGTAGTTGGTATAATTTTTTTTCTGTTTTGTTTTGTCTCATTATAAATTCATATTTGCTTATTCATGGAGATTGGGAAAACTGAAAACACACAGGAAGAAAAATAACCTCAAGACAAATATAATTAACTCTTGTCATATTTTCTTTCCAATTTATTTCTTAGTCATCTTTTTACAAAGAAACCTTTTTTATTCTATTTTTTATAGGTTTATCTCCTATCACAAGCATTTAATTATTATTGGACATTTAGAGTTGCTTATTTTTCTCCTGTTGCAAATAGCAATTAAGTATAAATCTTGGTTTTTTAGTCTCAGAATTTGTTCTCAGAATAAAAAGAACTTGGTCAAGGGATGCTTGGGATTCATAGACTTTCTTCTTCATGCAGAGTGAGACTACATCTGATGTTTCTTCTAAAAGTAGCCAGTTGTTCTAGCACTACTTATTGAATAATTATTTGATCAGTTAATGGACTGCAATGTATCCCACAAGATATTACATAGTCATAGATATATACACACACACATATATGTAAAGATTATGCTAATTGTCATATACACATATATGTATCTGTGTAAACGTTTATTCTTCTTACTGAAATTCTTTCAAAATAGTATATAGAAATATAACTATTTACTCTTAAAAACTTTAGAATCATTTGTCATTTGCCAAATTGTCAAAAAATGGTATTTTGGTTGGATTGCTATATAAATTACAAAATAGTTTGTGAAAAAAATCTACACCTTTACAATAATCAATCTTGTCTTCTGGAAAAGTGGCTGCTATATTTTCAATGGTCTAAGGCTTCATATTTCATTCTTGAGTAAAATTCTATGATTTTTAATATAGATCCCAATTTATTATTTATGAATAACATAATATGATATTATATATAGGCTTAGGATCTATATTATTTATTAATATATTATTTATTAATATACGTCCTAATCCTGGCTATACAAAAGAACCATCTGAGGAGTTTTTAAAAATTGCCATTTGTGAGCCATCCCCAGAGATATTTTCTAAGAGAAAGAGACAGACAGATAAATGTAGATTTATAAATAAATATAGATTTAAATATAGACATGGGTCGATATAATCTAAATTTCTTGAACACTCATATTTATCCTAGTGATTTTCCAATTTGTATATGTTGGTTTACCAGCTGTCTGCAACAAATAATTGCTCTGAAATATATATTATGTTTATATCTTATGGAAATGACCATGACATCACAGAATATGTCAAATAGGATACATGTGGGTGATTTTTATTGGAATATTGCCAAAATTTCAGTTTTATAGAGAATTACACTGGCTATTTATTAAAATTAATTGTGTGCATATGTAAGTGTATGTTAAGAAATGTTATTTCCTCTAGTGTTCTAGAAAATCTATGTGGAAAGTTAAATTAGATATGTAATTACATTTGAAGGGCAAACAATACGCATTTTTAAACAATATGTCTTTTTAAATGTTATCTAACTTCGGAGAGCAAAAGAAACACACAATTTACATAGCTGCACTTTCTTAAAGAGTTTCAGAAAATTAACATTTGCTTAGAACTACCTCCTGGTGAACTGCAGTGTTTTATAAAAACAATAACTTTCCTACAAACACATACTCCCACATATAAAGCACATTTAATGACTATGATAAGTATTCCATATGTAAATGGCACCATAGATGATGACTTATATGTTACATTCAAGGTTATTAACATGAATCTCAAAAATACTCACAGAAATGATCTGATCAAGTTTGACAGCCAGAATTGAAGATTATTGTTTTATATCATCTTGTCATTCCAAATAATTATAATATATGTGTGTGAGGTTGTATATTCTCTACTTAATCCTGTCAACAAAATTAATTATTTGACAGAACTAATTATTTTGAGATTCAAAATCTACTCAGCGGGGATAGAAATTACACTTTTACATGCAAACCTAGCTCCCAGGCCACCCTGCCAGAACACCCAGCATCACATTTAATTTCCATTAGTGAGGCCAGTCATTATTCTAATATGATTACACAGTCTTGTAAAATGTCCCTTTTTCATGAAAAGCAATTAATTTTCATTTAGTAACATTTTGGATGCAAGTATTTAGAAGTGACTCCTCAGAATGCAGTTTTTTCCTACAAATATTCATATTAACTTCCAAATTAGTATCAGACTGGAGACAAAGACAAGCAAAATAAACAGGAAAACCTAGATTCTAAATGTCATCATGAATACCAGAATAATTTTGAATATTCCCATTCATACTAGGACATTGATAACAAAAAATAAATTTTGCAGTTCAAGAGCTACTGCGTAAGGTCTTAAATAGCAGTACTTAAAAACAGTTCATTTAAAAATATATATAGATACATGATAAGTGTGTGTAAATGTTTTTTCATCAGATTTGATTACATACTGATTGTAGATGTTATGTTATTCAGCCTTGATTATCAGTAAAGTTTACCAGATATCACGAAGTAAAAGGCCAGAAAAAGGTTGCAAAATAAACACCGCCACTCTCAAAGACACTGAAAAGCAGCCATTTGCAACATTTTAAAGTTTCAGTTTTTAAATCATCATATTTCAATTTTATAGAAATTTGTCTTAAGTATTACATACATGGTGATAAATTTATACTGTGTCATATAGGCCTAAATGTGGTAGAAAATAAATTATTTAAAAATCACTCCAGGCACAGTGGCTCATGCTTATAATGCCAGCACTTTGGCAGGCTGAGGCTGGAGGATCACTTGAGCCCAGGAGTTTAAGACTAGCCATAGACAACATAGCCAGATCCTAGCTCTACAAAAAATAGAGAAAATTGGTCGGGCATGGTGGCATGCACCTGCAGTCTCAGCTACTCTGGAGGCTGAGCTGGTAGGATGGCTTATGCCTGGGAGTTTGAGGCTGCAGTAAGCCATGATGGTGCCACTGCACTGCAGACTTGGTAAGAGAGTGAGACCCTATTTCAAATAAATAAATAAATAATCACATCATTTATAAACTCCTAAATCAAGAAAATATGTCTCCCCATTCCTACCAAGAAATGCCAATGTGTTTTAAGGTCTCTCAATTCACAGGAGTCCAAGGTTAGACCTTTTCGCTAGAAACATGAGGAAACACCATGACTTCTGGGGTGGCTTTGCCTTGCCTGGGAGCTCCTGAATCACACTACAGAAGTACATTATATAACAGGTCTCTGTTGTCTCTGCTCAGTGTTTGCCACATGCAACTGCTTAACTTGTTAAATGACAATAATATTGGCAAATACGATTTAAAATTAAAAATAATCTTCAGATCTTATCAGTTATTTTCGATGTTTCCCATTTTGTTTCTCTAAGATTTGGTGATAAACTTCACAAGGCACTAACTTAATTTTTACTCCCATTTCCCAAAACAAGTATTCTGTTGATAACAAAGACAAACATCTAGTTTGAGGGGGTGATGTTTAAAAAATACATAATTGCAAACTACTTAAGAAAGCAAAATGATAAAGGCGCGAGGGACGTAAGCGTTGAAAAATTACCTATTGGGTACAATGTTCACTGAGTGATGGGTGCCCTAGAAGCTCAAGTCTTAACATTACACAATGTATCCATGTAACAAACCTGCGCATTTACTCTCTGAATCAATAATTAAAAAAAAAAAAAAGAAAGCTGATGGCATAGTCTTTATATGTTACATTCACCTTTTACTTATAAGACTGCTCCCCTAGTGGGTATTTTATAGTTTTCCCTAAAGAAAACTCCTATTTATCCAAGGGAATAACTTCCAAATCACTTTTTCCTTTATTTCCTTGGATAAATAGGAGTTAACTAATTGTAACTAGGTAAGAAAAACTATGAATATTATTATGCTGGATTTTTTAAAATTCTAGTTCTTTTAAAGTTATTAAAATTTTTTCTAACTCCTCAGGAAATTTAATCATATGACTTTCATAGCATTGTGTTTATGATTTTCTTTTACATCTTTGATAATATATGAGTCATCTGTTGAAAAGTGTGTTATCATTACTTTATTCCTCTTAAAAGAATGTATTAGGAAAGGGCAGTTTCATGTGGATGTGAATAAGATAAAATGTATACAGCTTTATGGAAACTTTGATGATTAAACTAAATATACAGCAATTCAAGCATCTCCTACTTTCCTCAGCAGCAGTTAAAAATACTATTGATGAGGTATATTCAATACTAGAAAGGTTAGAAGTGCATCTAGCTATCAGGCATTGAGTATTTTATTTGAGGTGCCATGTTAACAAGCCTTACAAGGAGATCCATTAGTAGTTTTGATGAGGCTTTTTAGTCAAAGTAAGTAATTAATGGAATTATGAATAATGGTTATTATTCAATTTAATAATAGGAAATGGCATTGAATATAAAAAGGACTTGATATTGCTCAATAAAGTGGTTAGAATTTTGAAGAGCTAATCATATAATGGGAACAATATCCTAGGATAATGATAGTCTACAACTCGCAAGCTGAAGAGAGCACATTCATTTGGACCGCGAAACTCTTTTATAAATTTCAAATTTATACATCTGTGTATTATTGTAGCTACTGGTTGATACATGGTAAGCATGTGGCTCTTGGTTAGAATGGAGTTATGTTGGCTTCCAGCAAAAAGGAATGGAATTTAAAAAACTACCTATTAGGTATTATATTCACAACCTTAATGATGGGTTCAATCAAACCCCAACCTCAGCATCACACAATATACCTCTGTAACAAAGCTGCATGTGTACACTCAATTCTAAAATAAAGTTGAAAACAAACAAACAAAAAAAACTTAAAAAGCAACCTTAGGCTGGGCGTGGTTCCTCACGCCTGTAATCCCAGCAGTTTGGCAGGCTGAGGTGAGCAGATCACAAGGTCAGGAGATCGAGAACATCCTGTCTAACATGGTGAAACCCCGTCTCTACTAAAAACACAAAAAATTAGCTGGCCGTGGTGGTACAAGCCTGTGGTCCCAGCTACTCGGGAGGCTGAGGCAGTAGAATGGCTTGAACCCAGGAGGTGGAGGTTGCAATCAGCTGAGATCATGCCACTGCACTCCAGCCTGGGTGATAGAGTGAGACTGTCTCTCAAAAAAAAAAAAAAAAAAAAAAAAACCCTTAAAAATCATTCATTTCCATTTCTGAAATTGTGTGTATGAAAAAAACATATTGTTAATAACTTATATAATACTATCCTCACTTATAAATCTTAGAAATTTGGCATATTATGAAAAGTGGAAAGTTAATTTCTCTACCCAAGCTGTATTCTTTGCATTCCACTTGCATGTGTATATTGTGAAGGAGTAGTTAAATTTGTGAACCAATTAGCTAATTTTGGTTCATCAAATAAACCATAGTTACTCATAGTTACTAGTAGGTATAGTCACCATGTTGTGAAAGGTACAAGTCACACTTTGCTCCAGTTTTATGGACCTGAGTGAATAAATTGATTTCACCCTCATAAAAGACCTTGCAGATTTCCTCTCTCTGGTTTTGCCTCCCTCTACATGCTTGAGAGTAGCCATCAGAGACATGTTTCTGTATGATTCTGTAGTGCCTATCAGTTCTGTACTTTCTAAAACAAGGTAGGAAAATTCTAAGATATGGATGGAGGTTTTCATGGATGGTAAGCGGCCTCATCTTAGACCATAAGCCTAAGTGGTTCCAGGACTCATGGTTTTAGAGTTTTGCATTAGAATATTGAGTACTCAAGCAGTTACTAATAAAAAACATACTTGGGCTCTTACAGGTTATTCTTCATATGTTTAGCTTCTTTAGAAATTCCAATCAAACAAGAGGGAGATATTTCTGTTTTCTTGCATTTCTGGGTCATAATGCCATGGAAAACATTCCAAAATTATCCTAACACATATTGATTATAATAAATGCTTAAAAATGGGATAAGGTTGAAGACAAAACTGCAATTACATTATTTAGTGTATCACTGACTGTGGTTTGAAGTGTTTTTGGAAAGTGTGAGGGTTGGATTACATAACTTATATGTAATAGATAGTTGATGATAGATAGATAATAGATACAGATATATTTTAGAAATATATTCATAGATACACATAAGAATAATAATGTATTTTGTGCATATAGGTAAACTTATGTTTGCACTACTAAGGGGATTCAGTCTGTAAATGACAGTCATGTTTCCAAATGATTTAAGTGTATATATAGCAGCTTCATTTGTTTGGTTAGAGAACTATGCCAATAATGCCATGGTTGTGAGATGATCACATTATAGGGGTACCAAACCAGCATTACAAGGGGGAATATCCTGTCAGTTGTGTAAATCTTCCTTCAGACGGAATCTGCAGCATTCTAATGCTGCCATCCTACCTGAAACTAAACACCCAGTGATGGTACCAACATGTTTGCAAACTTGAGACCACAACTACTGTTGATATTTCATATTTATTCATTTAACTACCTTGCTTATTCACATGTAGATGAGACTGGGGTCCAAATGGACCAATATACACTAACACCATGACTAAACCTAAAAGAAAAACAATAAACTGAATAAGCATTTAGTAGAGTTGTGGAGTTCTTTTTTTGCTGCTATTAATAGTCTCATTAACTAAAAACCTCTAGGATACCATGAACAAAGATCAATTTTTCTAGTAGAACAGGCAAACAGTATTCAATAAATATATATCTACCTGTATAATGCATAGTGCTTTCACTTATTATCTTAAATATCACAAAATGACATAAAATATTTTATAAATAAAAGACAAAATTCAGAGAAGTACAACTTATTAAAAAAATATGGCCAGTGAGTAGTTAAGTGGTCTATTTGGCTATATTCAAAGTCTACTATCTTTCCATTACAAAATACTAATAACAACTTGTAACCGGTAGCCCAGTGGTTTTGCTATCCTTGTTACATCTGAAGAGACACTTTATGCATTTGCTTCTGGCTGTAATGCTGAAAAAGCGTCAAAGGTTACAAATAAGCAGAAAAGAAAATATTAAACTGCTTAAGACTGTAAAAATGTAAGACAAAAAAGAAAGGTGAGTACCCAAAGTTTTCACAGTAAAGGTAAACAAAAATGAAAGGTCAATGAGACAGTTAAAATTATTTTCAAATATCACATACCTTGTATGAATGAATTAGTTCCCTGTTTCTAAAAGCTTCCATATGCCAGGAAAATGTGAAAAACTATGAAATCTGCACATTTTTTAATTTCAAGGTGTATTTCTTTAAATATCCATTTTTGTTAGATATTTTTAAAATATAAATTGAGAAATACTATTGAAACAGAAAATAAAAAATTTTAAATCAATTGGGCTTTTAATAAATCATCACAAAATGAAAATGACATTTTTCAAGTTGATGTCTTAAAATATTTTACGCCCTCTGACACTGTTTTAGTTATCCCGAAAAGAGGTAGAACCTGTGTATTACTCTAGTGTCATCTAACAAAGACATGAAACTATGCACCATATGCTAATTTCCAGGTGATTATTTTTCAAAAGAAATTTATTCTTCAAAGATGATGCTGAAATGGAGGTCTTAGTGTTTCTTCTGTATATCAATCAATGACAAAAACCACATGATTATCTCAATAGATGCAGAAAAGAGCTTCGATAAAATTCAACATCCCTTCACATTAAAAACTCTCAATAAGCTACGTATGGATGGAACATATCTCAAAATTATAAAAGCAATTTGTGACAAATCCAAGCCAATATCATACTGAATGGGCAAAAGCTGAAAGCATTCCCTTTGAAAACCGGTACAAGAGAAGGATGCCCTCTCTCGCCACTCCTATTCAACATAGTATTGAAAGTTCTGGCCAGGGCAATCAGTCAAGAGAAAGAAATAAAGTGTATTCAAATAGGGAGAGAGGAAGTCAAATTGTCTCTGTCTGCAGACCACACGATCCTATATTTAGAAAACTCCATCATCTTAGCCCCAAAACTCCTTAAGCTGATAAGCAACTTCAGCAAAATCTCAGAATACAATATCAATGTGCAAAAGTTACAAGCACTCCTATACACCATTAGTAGACAAACAGAGAGCCAAATCATGAATGAGTTACTATTCATGATTGCTACAAAGAGAATAAAATATCTAGGAATACAGCTACAAGGGACATGAAGGAGCTCTTCAAGAACTACAAGCCACTGCTCAGGGAAATAAGAGGACACAAACAAATGGAAAACCATTCCATCCTCATGGACAGGAAGAATCAATATCATGAAAATGGCCATACTGCCCAAAGTAATTTACAGATTCAATAACATTCCCATCAAACTACCATGAACATTCTTCACAGAATTAGAAAAAAACTACTTTAAAATTCATATGGAACCCAAAAAGCCCACATAGCAAAGACAATTCTAAGCAAAAAGAACAAATCTGGACGCATCATGTTACCAGACTTCAAACTATACTACAAGGCATCAGTAACCAAAACAGCATAGTGCTGGTACAAAAACAGACATATAGACCAACGGAACAGAATAGAGACCTCAGAAATAAGACCACAGATGTACAACCATCTGATCTTCAACAAACCTGATAAAAACAAGCAATGGGGAAAGGATTCCCTATTTAATAAATGGTGCTGGGAAAACTGGCTAGCCATATGCAGAAAACTGAAACTGGACCCATTCCTTACACTTTATACAAAAATTAACTCAAGATGGATTAAAGACTTAAAGGTAAAACCCAAAACCATAAAAACCCTAGAAGAAAACCTAGGCAATAGCATTCAAGACATAGGCATGGGCAAAGATTTTATGACAAAATCACCAAAATCAATGGCAACAAAAGCTAAAATAGACAAATGGGATCTAATTAAACTAAAGAGCTTCTGCATAGCAAAAGAAAGTATCATCAGAGTGAACAGGCGACCTACAGAATAGGAGACAATTTTTGCAATCTACCCATCTGACAAAGATCTAATATCCAGAATTTACAAGGAACTTAAACAAATTTACAAGAAAAAAAAGTGGGCAAAGGGCATGAACAGACACTTCTCAAAAGAAGACATTTATGTGGTCAGACATATGAAAAACATATGAAGTGCTCAACAGCACTTATCATTAGAGAAATGCAAATCAAAACCACAACGAGATACCATCTCATACCAGTCAGGATGGTGATTATTAAAAAGTCAAGAAACAACTGATGCTGGTGAGGCTGTGGAGAAATAGGAACGCTTTTACTGTTGGTGGGAATGTAAATCAGTTCAACCATTGTGGAAGACAGTGTGGCAATTCCTGAAGGATTTAGAACCAGAAATACCATTTGACCCAGCAATCCCATTACTTGGTATATACCCAAAAGAATATAAATCATTCTATTATAAAAATACACGCACACATATGTTTATTGCAGCACTATTCACAATAGCAAAGACATGGAACCAACCCAAATGACCATCAATAATAGACTGGATAAATAAAATGTGATACATATATGCCACTGAATACTATGCAGCCATAAAAAGAATGAGATCATGTCCTTTGCAGGGACATTGATTAAGCTGGAAGCCATCATCCTCAGCAAACTAACACAGGTACAGAAAACCAAACACCACATTTTCTCACTCATAAATGGGAGTTAAACAATGAGAACACATGGACACAGGGAGGGGAACAACACATACCAGACCTGTCAGCAGGGCAGGGGAGGGAAGGGAGAGCATCAGAACAAATAGTTAAAGCATGCGGGGCTTAAAACCTAGGTGATGGGTTGACAGGTGCAGCAAACCACCATGGTACACAGATACATATGTAACAAACCTGCACATTCTGCACATGTATCCCAGAACTTAGAGTTTTAAAAAAAAGATGGATATATATTGTGTCTACTCTAAGTAGGTGCTCTGGTGTGCAAAATGTAAAATAATGGGACTCTTCTGAGAATGTAAAATTTATTAAAGGACAAATACAACCATAATGACAAATATAATGCAAGAAACTACATTATGTAATACCTTTTGAATGATATATTTATTCGTTTATATGCATAATGTGTACCCATTTGTATTATGGTTAATCACAAGAGGGGAAAACACAATCTTTTTCTGGTATCCAGTACATTTTATGGAGATAGTTGAATTTGAAAGGTTAGTGAAAAAGAAGGGATTTTAACAGATTAAAAAAGCATGAGCAGTTTCATAAAATATTCAGTTTGATGAGTGCACTACACACATATAAAAAAGCAGCAGGAGATCCACTAAAAAGATAAAGTAAGGTCAGACTGCAGACTTTGAAGGCTAAGCAAAGGAGTTTCAATGTAATTCAGTAAACAGGGAAGATTTATTGAGATCTTTTTAGTTTGCTTTTGGAACATGGATATGATACAGTAAATTTTGCAAAAAATGTTTTGTAATCAAATCTCTTTTAAAAGCTTTGCTATAGTTACACAATTGAATTATATGCATAAATTAGGTTTCTTAAGAGTGGTTTCTTCTAAATGTAGGGATTGGTGTTCTGGTTTGGGGATGGAAAGTTACTTTTAGTTGTATACTTTTTAAAATTAACCATGACATGTATTACTTTTGCGATTTAAAAAGTAAAGTGGAAAAGACTGAGAAAAACTGTATTATACACTATATTCAAATTTTGCATTCTCTCAATTATTTGGCAAGTGGAAACATTAGAAGACTGAAAAAAGTTTATAGTTTTTATAGTTTTAAGTTATATTCTGCTTCCATAATAGAACTGTTTTATGACTTCTAAAAAATGCTTTATTTATATGAATTTTTTTTTCTTTTAAAACTGGGATAACACAAATTGCCCATCACTTGCTGTATTTCATAATTTTACAAATAATGAAGATTCTAAGGATATAGGGTTGGATATAAAGCTCCAATAAAAACATAAAATTGGAAAGAAACCTACAAGTGCTCTAGGACAACTTCCTTCTCAATTTAGAAATTGAGTCTATGGAATGTACGAGAGATTATCATCAAATATATCTAAGACTAATTCTGATAGTAGGAAACTATTTATCTTATAAGACATCCAAGAAATCCAAATTCATTTTAAAGGAAAATTCTTAGATAGCAAAAAGTTGTTTTGTTTGTTTGTTTGTTTATTTTTTTCCTGAGCTTCCTTCTTTTGTTTTCGTTAAAGCAAGGGGAAATTCTGAGAAAATCAGCTCAAAATCACTTTTGAGAAAGTTATCAGGCTGACTCTTGAAACATTAGTAGGAATCAGCTAGGCAATTACATGGCATGAAAAAGGAATTAAAAGGAGTTGGAAATTCCATGTTAAGGACATAGAAAGACCCAAAGTTCATGGAAATAAACAAACATTGACTACCTAGAGAATATACCCCACCTCAGGCATTGAATTTAAATACATTTCTCTTTGTAATTAATTCTGGTTATCTGTCTCAAAAACAGGTAAGATTAGAGAGAGTAAGAAAAAGGGGAAAAATAAAATAAGCCATATTTTGAATGCTGTTTTTATAAAATTATTTCTGGTGAAAACACCACATATGATGAGATGCCATTTACCTAAGCTGTATGTGTAGGGGATAGAGAGAGAGAGAGAGAGAGTGAGCAAGTAGTATTAAAGATAGTCAACAAAAAGATTTTTGCATTGAAATTTCAAAAGTATTCGTATTTTCTATGTCATTTTTTCATTTTTAATAATTAGCATATATTACTTATATAGACAGAGGAAACAATACAGCTATTGTCACTTTGGGCAAAAAATGTTCTTCCCCGTTTTGATCATAAATGCTTCCTCATACTTTCTTCATAGGGGTCTTCAACTCTGCTTAAAAAATACCACAAAAATAAATGGAATCCTTCCTCCAACATGAGCGGTTTCTAAAAATACGAATTGCTATTAAAAGTATATTTGAATATAAATTTAAATCACATTGAATGATCCCTCCAGGATTCTTCTACCAATCGTCTAGATGTCCTTGCTTTCCCCACAGAAATCTTCCACAGTCAGTTACCATCCTAGAACTTAAAATTGTCCCTCTCTGATTCACCCTCAATCAAAAACTTAAAAGTATAATAATAATAAAAATATATATATTTATAAAAAAAATACCCACATCTTTTTTATCCTAAAATATATTCTTGGAAATGCCCACTTCCTTCCTTTAATAAAGATTGATTCACCTTTTCCAAACGCTCCTCTAGCCCCTGCCTTCCTTCTTTCCCTCCACAGACAAATGAATTAACAGTTTTGTCTATTCTCATTGACTCTATGTTCTTATTTAACAGTTTTTAACAGTTCCAACCTTCAGTGTCCAAAGGAAGTATTAAAATAACAACCTAAGATGCTTGGCTTCAGGAATCATTCCAGGCAACAACCTTCAATCTTTTCTTCTGCATATTCTTTTTTATTTCACCTCCCATTGACCCATGAGCAGATTATCTCCTTTGCTATGGCCCCTTGAGGGATTTGCTTGCTTTATGTGAGTAAGTTTCCAGCCAGGTGGCAGCTCTGAAATCGCCCCAGTAAGCAGAGGAGATGGTATAAAGGCAAATTTAGAAAATTTTTTAATGGGCAGGGTGAGATGAAAGGTTCAGAATCCTCATAAATTAATAAATTTTGCCAAAGCTCAAGTCTTCAACATTTCTTATTAGAGTATGAAAATTATTCCCTCCCCACTCAACACACACACACACACACACACACGCACGCAAGCACTCTGACTTCCACTATTCTCTGAATGTAATTCTTACAAAAGTAAATCTGATTGTGTTACTGTCATTAAAATTCAACTTCATTCTTTATCTTTAGAAAAACTTTTATTTCTGGATATGGTCTTTCATGATTTGGTTCCTTCTCCCTAATTCGGCCTGTTTCTTGACACTTTAAAACAAAAATATGAATTCTAGTTATTCCAAACCACTTGTGCTCTCTAAATGGCCAACACTTGTTTATTTCCATGCACTTTGGGTCTTTCTGTGTCCTTAACATGGAATTTCCAACTTCTTTTAATTGCTTTCTCATGGCATGGCATTGTCTATCTGATTACTACTCATCTTTCAAGAGTCAGCCTGACAACTGTGTTCTGACAATTGGCTCTTCTTATTGCTATCTACAATTTCCTCAGTTGCTCTTTCTAGGTGATCCCATAGCACTCTCTGTTACTTCTATCCAATAATAAAACCTATAATACACAGTAATTCCCTTTCAGCTTGCCAGTTTCTGCAATTGGACTGCAAATTGCCTGAAGGTCTTTTGTGTCTTAGGTTTGAATCCCAAGAACTTTGCAACAGTAAGTTTTCAATAACTGTTTGCTAACTCTATGACATGAACATCTGGCAGGAAAATATTGAGAATTTCATATACGGTATTCAAAGTTAACTAAACATTCGTCTTAGATCTAGAAGTTTCTTTTTTATGTCTGGCTTATTGATTTTAACTTTTGTTAAAATCAATAATTAACTCACAGGTTTCTGAACTGGGTTTCAGAGCTCCTAGTATAAGCCATGCTAAAAGGAATAGATACATCATTTCAACAATATCACAAAAGCCAAAGGGAAGAAAAGGAAAAAGAAAGAAAAGCCAATAGTAGCTAGCAGTTTTAAGATTACGCTGTAAAGATAGAGATGAAACATTCCTTTATGCTCATATTTGATAGGAAACTCTACAGTATATAACACTTGAAGATAGAGACCTTGAGCACACAAATAATAGTGAGGCACAGTATGTGAAAATAGTGAATACACATGGATATCTGTGACTATACCATTAAGCAAATAAACCTTATTCAACCTTTACATGGCTTCCTTTATTATGATAATTTGTCTTAATTTCACTGTTTCCTCTCAATTAAAGAAGTAGTTCTTTTAAAATATTTTGGCAGCTCTTATAACTAAAACACACATGCTATTTGTAAATATAAAATTATAATTCCTAGTAATACCACTTAAAATATATCTTATGAGGTAGATATTAAATATTATTTTGGAAACAAGAAGCTCTTGCCCACCACTTTGGCAAGGTGGGCCCAGTATTACTTTGAAAATGTTCTTTTTAGGCACCAACTCAGTGGCCCTCTCACTTACACAAATGTATGCAAGTACTCACCATTCTATGAATGGGAAATGGGATAACTTGAACTTCAGTGGTTTGACTAACATCTGCTCTACATAGTTGCTCCTTTGTATATGGAAATGATTGTACAGGAGGAACTAGATAAATTTAGAGTTCAAGCAGCCTATTGGGAAGAAAGGGAGCAAGGTTCAGAGGTCCACATCAGAACCCACAGAATACTGAAAATTCAGGAGCAATTTACAGCAGAACATGGAGCAACAACAGGATGCAGAGACATTTTGAAAATGGGAACTTTTGTGTACTTCCTGGGCTCTCTAACTATCCATCTGTGTGTTCTTTAGACTAAGAAAGCCTACAAACAGCAATTCTGGATGTTGAGACCTCAAAAAGTTGATATTAACCTTCTTGCTAAAATAGATAGGGGATAACTCATGCAATTAATTGGACAAGTGCAATATTCAACCGTATTTGTATCACTGAACTGGTGAAGCTGCTCATACAACTTATGCTGAAGGGGGAAAATCACATTTGTTACAATCATTTCCAGATATGAAATATTTGTACCATGAAAATATTCGTCTCTATAAAGTGGAGTTATAAATCATCTCATGATAAATTATTTCCTGTTACTCTACCTTGTATGGATGCTAACACTTCAATCATTCTTCCTCTATAAAAGCTATTTTGGTTCCAATATTAATGCAAATGCAAAGTTAATGTTTCATAATCTCACACCATGGATATAAACATCTTTCCTCTGTTGACTTCACAGTCATGTTAAAAACACTGTTGCCTCAGTAACACTTTTCTCAGATAGTAAATCATTCACTGCATACAATCTGGCCAAACTAGATCAATTTTATTTGCTTTTCTGTTTCTCATTAACACAGTTCAATAAATAAATTCATTATAAAGTAAACTTTAACACCAAATTCTTTCTACACAATAAGAAGGGGTTTGCAAGTATTTTCTATAAGAGGACAGATAGTTTAAATTCTAGGCTTTGCAGTCCATTTTTTGATACTTGTTTCAATTACTCAATTCTTCTTTCCAGCTCGAAAGCTGCATAGACAATATGTAAATGAATGAGCATGGCCATTTTCCAATAAAACTTACAGAAACTGGTGGCAGGCCATATTTGTTCTGTGATTCTTGGTTTCTTGATCCCTATCATATATTTAAAAACTGGCAACAAATCTAATACTTTAAAGGACTTTTTCTACTAACCAACCACCATTTCCAGAATATATTTATTATAGGCCAAAGGTTCAGCTAAAGTAGAAGTGCAGTGAAGCAGAACTTGAATTCTGCAAATGTATTAAAAAATTCTTTTAAATACAGAACATTTATCTTGAATTTCTTATCTCAAAATTCAGTGGCCTACCAAAGGTGGAACAGTAGGAACAGTCCAACAGGGTGCAGGCGACTCCAACCAAGGTCAGTGAAAAATTATTTTTCTGAAAAAATTATTTATTGATCTAAGCTCTAAAAAACTGATTTGGTTATTTTTTGAATTTTAATACTTTGCTTATTAGTTTCAAACTGTCATGTTTTATTATGTATCACTAAAATGAAATAAAGCACTGTATTCTATATGAATGCTAATTCAGACAACTTCATTATATAATCAATCAAGAGTAAATTCATGAAGTTCTGAGATTCTTTAAACCCACTTGGCACAGTTTATAAATCCAGTGCCTGTGGTGGTCCTAACTATGCCTGAATTTAAACAGTAGATCAGGTCAGCAACTCCCCCTTGGGCGTAAAGTCTCAATGATACAAGATGAATCGATTCTAGAGATCTACTGTACAACATTATTCCTATAATTAACAATTCTGTAGAGTACACTTACAAATTTTTTAAGAGGGTAGACCTTATGTTAAGTGTTTTTAACCACAACAAAATACATTTAAAAACTCAGTTAATTCTATATAAACATAAATTATATTGTAATTATAAAAAGAAAACAAAATTTATTTCACTTTCAATGTAACCACTTATTGTTTTTTATGAATTTTCTGGAATTTATTGTGAAGTGGGATTTTTATACATCTCTTTCAAATTTAGCTGCATATAAAATGTTTTTCTAATTTTGTGTATCTCTTATTTGATATGAAAGAAACTATAAAAAATTAAAACCAATAAAAAGTGTCCTCTGACCAAATATGAGCATAGACAGATCAACATATCTGTTTAAATCCTCTATTAATTATGAATATGCAAAGCAGAGTAATCTAGACAAAGTCATTGACAGTATGCAGAGGTTAAAGCTGGAAAACAGAATGTTACTATTTATGATTATAACCAAATAAATGCAGATACAAGCTTCCTTTTTTTCAAAAAAGTATAAATATAATTTTAAAATATTAAGCTTTTAAGTATTTTTAACTATTTGCTTTTCTAAGAATATTTTTAAAATTACTTATATATATGTATATATAATCATGACAAAAGTTGAATAATTTTTATATTGTTTTGGTTTATTTCCTGGCTATTCTGATCACTTATTTCATTATTATTATTAATTATATTCTTGTTGTATAGGTGAGAGAAGTTCTAAACAATAATCCAATGTATGTGTCAAATGCACACTAGGTACACTGCTGCTGTATTCTATAAAAAGAAAGTTGGGGAATCATACCATGTGGAGCCTTGTAGGCTACTATCTGAATTCTAACTCTTCCTCAAAAAAAAAAAAAAGCTTTTGATTTTCAAATTACAGGAGTCACATCCTGATATAACTTACATAATAGAATGAAGACACTGGCAACTTTCTTGAGTATCCATTGCAATGAATTGTGGGAGGACAACAGTAGAATGTGGACACTGATTAGGAAGATGCTATTGTAAAAATGTAGACAAGACATAATGATAATGGCTGCTTGGATATGAATGGCAACAGAGGGTGTCGTGAGAAGAGGCTTCATATTCTGGATATATTTTGAATATAAACTCATTAATTTCCAAAGATTTTGGATCTTGGATGAGAGAAAAAATAAGTCAAGAAAAATTCCAAGGTTTTGTCCTGAATAACTGAAATGGAATTGTCATCAACTGAGAGATGGTGAAGACTGAAACATAAATAGGTCTGGAGATACTAGTAGTTTTTGTTTTGTTTTGTTTGTTTTGAGACAGTCTCGTTCTGATGTCTGGGCTGGAGTATAGTGGCATGATCTCGGTTCACTGCAACCTCTGCCTCCCTTGGTTCAAGAGATGCTACTGTCTCAGCCTCCTGAGTATTTGAGATTGCAGGCATGCACCACCATGCCTGGTTAATTTTCACATTTTTAGTAGAAATGGGGTTTTACCATGCTGGACTCAAACTCCTGACCTCAAGTGATCCACTCGCCTCCACCTCCCAAAGTGCTGGGATTAAAGGCATGAGCCACCATTCCCAGTCATATCAGTAGTTTAAAACTGGGCATATTGAGTATGAGATGTTTGCTAGGCCCCCAGGTGCTGACATCAAGGAGCTAGTTTAATATATGAGTTTGGTTGTTAGGATATACAGAAAAATAAAACTCATGAAACTAAATGAGATCACCAAAAGACAGAGTATATAGAACTAAGAATGGAACCCTTAAATATTCCAATATTAGAAAGTTAGAAGAGGATAAAGCTACAACGATGCTCAAGAAGGTGGCGGCAGAGAGGTAAGAGGACATCCATTAAAGTATAAGTACAGTAGGGGAAGTCACTTGAAAAAGTCTTTAAAGAATAATAAGATACTGGATTAAAACAGTTGTTACAGAGCTTGACATATAATAACTCAATAACACTAGCTGCTAATCATTATTATGGTGTGATACTTTGACATGTACTTAAATTGATTGGCCTATTCAATTCACAGATCAGTGAATAAACTAGTGAAAAAGCTAGTTTCTTGTTTAGTTTAAGCTCACCATGCCCCAAAATAAAAACTCACATATGACTTTAATGTTGATAATTAAATTTTAATTGTTTTTGTGAGGTCGTTTATTTTTAATGAATAGATGTATTTTGGAGTTTAACTGTTGTAAAAACAAATATTACATATGTAAAGATAACAAAAATAATTTGAATGAATATTGTAGATTGGCAAGATCTTTTTTTCTTTTAACGTGTTCTGTTCATTACTCATGTTTGAGAGAAAGTGCCCTAACTAGAGTTCCACTAGACTACTCATCATTCCCAGCACACACCCTGACATTTCACACCTTCCTGCTTTTGCTTACGTTCTTTCTTCCGCTTGTTATCCTTCCACTTGAGAGTTCCTTCTCCTCAGAAAAGCACAGACAGAATTATTCATTGCCTCTCTGGTTATCCTATAGCATTTAAAATATATCTCTGTCATACCACAGTGGTAATTTACTAGACTATAGCTTATTTAATTTACTCTACTTTCAAGAACTCTGAGAAGATTAAGACCTGGTTTGTCCTTCTTGCTGTGGTTTTCTTAGTACCTAGCCTTATCCCTTGCAGAGCAGACACACTCAATAAATATTTGTTAAAGTTTATTGAATGTTAAAGTTTTTGAATTTGTTATTCAATGTTAAAGTTATTGAATGTAAAAGTTACTGAATGTTAAAGTTATTGAATTTGTTAGTTTATTGAACCCTTTTCTCTTGATTTCTAAGGTGCTATCTATTGCAAGAAAACCTGTCAACTCAATGAAAGTGTTTCAAAAAAGAAAAGCTGCATTAAACATGTGCCGATTTTAAAAATACATCTTAATTTAAGAAACATTAAAATAGAAAAAAAAATTTACATATCTCAATTGATGTAATTCACTAATGTCTACCCTAAAGCAGAGCTAAACATATTAAAACAGAACAGATAATGTATAAAACAAATGAATAAAACAAGATGTGAAATATTCCAAAGTAAAACTATATTTTCTGTTTTAGAAAATGTCACTGCATGTAAAAATGGCTGGCTTTTGATCAGAGATGGCTTTCAATTGCAACTCAGCATGCTTTGTCTCTGAACAGCTTTGCAAAAACACAATAGCTTCTATATCTCTGTTGTATTTTGATAATATCTGCCCTCCCAATTAATCATCTCATCTTTTCATCAATTATTACATTTTCCACCTTTTGAGTTGAAGATATCTTTGCTTGGTTGCATATAGGCAAAATTAAGCTTAAGGACAAAGGTACATTATTTAAGGGACTTGCAATTATTTGTGTTATTATTAAATAAAGAACGGAGGACTATTAAGGCAAAGTTGAAATTTCCAGAATATCACCATCCTATGAAAGTCATCGATCAGTCACCACAACATGGCCTAATTGACCACAAGTACTCAGAGGCTTTCAGTAACTTCACAAGGTCTATATTGCAATAGCAATGAATACCCTACACCTCCAGAAGAAGATGAAGAGTAAAAAGTTACACACCAAGTCTAGTATTTCAAAGTTTATATCTAATCTCCAGAGGAAAAAAATTAAGTTATATCTTTTTAGAGTATTAGAAAAGTATCATAGCATGTTATGTAGCCATGCAAGTTAGAGAAAAATAAAATCACATTTAGAGGTAACACTGCAATTTGCAATTAGAAATTGAAACAATGTTATCTCTATTTTAAATGCTAGCTCTCATTGAATAGTGAATTTCATGTTGATTATATTCTAATTCTCCAGCTTATATATCTTCAAAATCTTTTCAAAGTGTACTGTACAATAAAAAATCACAAAATTAACTTTTACATAAAGAGGTTAATTTGAACCCAATGAAGAAAAATAGTACTAAGCATAATTTTTATATTCTGTATCTAACAATCTAGGCACAAAATCAAATGTGCCATTTTCACTTCATGGCTATATAGGACTTTAATGTCTCAACAGTGAATCAGTGACCTACAAGAGTGTCATTATTTTTGATAATAGTGCACAAGCTATTAAACTTATGCCATGGCAAACCAAACAATTTGGTTATCTTGCAATTTTTTAATGATGAGTGCATTAGTGGAGATCATCTAATCTACAAGAACGGAGGTGAAACAGACACACAGCTCCCTAGAGCAATTTAAAAAGTAAAAACAAGTATTGTAAAGACTACTGAAAAACATATATTTTGGGGTATACAGCTCTTTGTTTTGGATATCTGTGTTCTGTTTTCACGACCATTATGGTCTCTTTTCATGACCATTTTGAGTGGCTTCAGTGTGGCCAGTTACAGACTAATGGAGATTTTTTAAGTTGTTAAATGTTGAGTGAAATTGGAGAGGCTACTTGTTTGCAAACAAGGACAAATAAACAGGACAATTATTTAACAGTTTAAAAAGGAAACCAGAAAGCTACTATTTAAGCATAAATGAACACACAAAAATATCATAAACAAAATAAAATTGGTTCTGCTAAATATTCACTATAACCAGATCAGCAAAGCATTTTTACTAAAGATCAGGATTAAACATAGAAATAACTTGATTACACAGGATACTTTTTCACTAATGCTATCTATTATGGGATATTGTCTTTATCCTCATTTGAAAAAATTAAACAAAGGAGAGCTGTATTCCTCTGTTCTCAACAATGTGGTTCTACTCATCAATTTATTATTTTTAAAAATTTCTGGTTTTGTTAAGTACTAAAAGTGTAAGCATATTATTTAAAGAAAATCCACTACTGAATAAACTTACCAATTTTCCTTTCACAGCCTTGGATATAAGTATAAGAACAATATTAGAATAACATGTTCTTGCAAAGTTCCTTTCTTAATTTTTAGTTTGCTTTTTCTCTTTTACAAATTAGGTATCATTTACATACATTAAAATATATACCACTCAAATATTCAATTTTATGAGTTGATAATTGTATATATCTATACCACAGCATCCAATCACAATATAGAACATTTCTACCACTGAGAATATTTTCTTATCAATTCCCAGTGAAATCTCATCCTTGGCCTTCAGACAATCATCTTTTTAACTTATATTTCCATAGATTAGTTTTACTGTTTTAGATACTCATACAAATGAAATATAATGTGAACTCTTTTGTGACTACCTTCGTATGATTTGCATAATGCCTGTTATATTTATCAATGTTTGTACATCTATTCTTTCTTTTTTATTGCTGAGTATGCTGTTGTATGAATATATCATCACTATCCAATCATTTTTTATCCATTGTCTCATAGATATTCAGATTCTAAGTTGAAATTATATTTAAATTGTATTGTAAATAGAATTTCTATGAGCATTCATAATAAAGTCTTTTTTGATAAATTTCAAAACAGGAATAGAAGTAGTCCTAGTTACTTGGGAAGCTGAATTATTAGGATCACTTGAGCCCAAGAATTTGAGGCTGCAGTGAGCTATGATGGTGCCATTGCACCTCAGCCTGGGTAACAGATCAAGATCCTGTCTCAGAAACAAACAACAGCAACAAAATACTCATGAATTCTACGACAAACCTAAAAAACAAATACTTCAATTTTATAATGTTACAGGATGCAAAGTCAATATACCAAAAAAATGTATTTCTATGTAATCTAGTGAAAATGGAACAATGAAATTTAGAAGAACAATTTATAAAAGTCACTAATCATCTCTTAAAAATTGACTTGTTCTCAGATCCTAATTCTTCTTTTTATCTTGCTTTGGCCAAGGCTTCTACATCTCCTGCTAGCACACTGAACTTTGTTTCTGCTATTTATAATACTTGGCTATGATAACAAAGTATGTATTTTGTAGCAAATATGTTCAGAGATCTGTAAGCCCAGATAATACTAAACATTATAATAGTATAAAAACAATGCAGGAGTATGGAAATTTTCTATTTATTTTAGACTTTTTTTTCTCTGAATATCTCTATTTTATGAGCTCCTTACTTTATAAGGTCATCCATCAGTTGCAGATAAAATTAATTACAACAAATACTATTAAGCTACTTTGGGCATATTTTCATAGCTGTGCTTTATTACTCAGAATGAGAAATCTTACAGATATAAAAGTCATCTCTGCTATCACTAGTCCTTCTACTTTCTACTAGGATCTCCAGAAAATGGCTTCTTTTTTCAACACAATAGGAACTCCAAAAGTCCCCTATCTTGAACGCTCTCTTATCACCACATTTCTTGGCTTTCTTCTTCCCATCTCCTCTTGATTAATTTGCTTACATCCTGTAAAAATCCCTGTTTACTTTTCTGTATTTTCTCCCAAAAAACATTTCAGCTGTTTTTCTTGCTCTATCCAATTTAGAATACGCACAGAAGTCCTTAATTACAAAACCAAAAACACTCATTAAGGTGTATTCCTAAACAAAGAAGGTTGTCTTCCTAAGGGAATCCTACAAACAGATCTTAAAGTAAGCATTTTTATTTTCTCATTGAGGTAAGATCATTAGAAGCACAAAGTACAGTCAAAGGCAAGATTATTCATTAACCCACTTTAGTTTCTTTTTGATGATGATAATGAGTCAGTAATGAGTTACTCAAAACAAAGTGCACTCTTTGTATTTCATCTTTTCCAGATATTAATGATATTCTAAATTTAGCAGATATATTAGATAGATATTTCTTGATCAGTTCAGAATATTATTTATACTCAGCTTAAAATATAATTAATTAATAATCAAATACTATTTATTTGACACAATAAGAACAATGAGTCAGGTTGGAACTCACTGGTCTACTGGTCCATATGTATTCGACACATATCAGATATTACACTTTTTTCCAGCAAGATTAAATTAGCCTATGATGCTACTATGGATCAAATCCATTTGCTCAAATCAGCTTTCAACTCCAAATCTCAGGAAGCAATTTTTAATTTCAGTCATATTTCAGTCTCTAACAACTTACTGCTGGACATTACATGATACCCTGGTGATCTGAAGTCATTAATGTTTCCAAATTCTCAGAAGATTCTGTAATCTACTTTGGGAAAAGAAGCTCAAATAGAAAACAGCAGGATTTTTATTAAGAGAATACTTAAGGTATATTTGGATACACTTTTCTAATGTCTGAAAACTAGATTCAAGGGGAGGAAGCAAGACTGTAAGCAGTAGCCCAGTAATCTTAAAAAGAGTATGTGTTCTCACTGCAGTACATTTTTCCTTTTTTGTAAGAATAATTATTAGATATACCAACGATATAATAGTTTCCAGAACAAAGACACAGAAACAATCAATCAATTGATCATTTTAAAGTTAGGAAATAAAATGATTTGAAAATAACTGAACTTGTTTCTCAAGGTAAAATTGGTCCTTTGGAATTTCAGGCACTATTTTAATCCTAAAACACGTGCTTTGGTCATTTTAGGAAAACAAATCTGTGCCATTTTCATGGTTAATAAAATGGTTCGCCTAAACTTTCACTTTAATATATAAATGTTTATGCTATGTTGCCTATCTTTGATTACAATGTCTATGAAAGGAAGAGAAAAATATTGATTTTTGCATTCAAAAGAGAAAACTTATTTTAAGCATGAAATTCTCATGTAACATTTGTGTATAATGATGATGAACAGAATCTTCAGGAAAAGCAAGTAATTTAGGAAAGTTTAATAAAAGGATTATCTACAAAAGTATATGAGATTAAAGGAGAATCCTAAAGGATATACAGAACCCTGTGTATAGATTTTTTTTTTTTTTTTTTTTTTGAGACGGAGTCTTGCTCTGTCACCTAGGCTGGAGTGCAGTGGTGCAATCTCGGCTCACTGCAAGCTCCGCCTCCCAGGTTCACGCCATTCTCCTGCCTCAGCCTCCCGAGTAGCTGGGACTATAGGCGCCCGCCACCATGCCCGGCTAATATTTTGTATTTTTAGTAGAGACGGGGTTTCACGGTGTTAGCCAGGATAGTCTCGATCTCCTGACCTCGTGATCCGCCCGCCTCCGCCTCCCAAAGTGCTGGGATTACAGGCGTGAGCCACTGCGCCCAGCCTGTGTATTGATTCTTAAGGCAAGATAAACTAAAGAGAATATCTGAAGACAGCCTCTGTGCAAAAACTATGCAAGGAAGAGAGAACACGAGCTTTGAGACCATCTGAGGCAAACAAGATGAAAAGATGTGTGGTTACCCTATGTGGAATACTCACTAAAATAGCTAGGGTTTTATTAAGATTAGAGGAGCAGTATCGATACCCAGGAATTCTGGTTCATTTTATTTAGGGTAAGGCCAGATGTAACTTTTAAAAGCTGAAATATATGATCTGATATGTAGAGAATATCCATGGACTGCTTAGTATTTTTCTTGTGCAGAAAGTGATTAGTATAGAAAACTGGATGTTATAGTGTTTTCATTTAGACATTTCATTACATTAACTTTTCTATTCTTTTATTCAGCTCAATTGCTGCCTTCTGTCAGAGCACATTATACTCATTTGTAATTTTTAATTTATTCATCTTTGTCTTTCCTCCATTTCGTGACAAATTCTCACTCTCTGGGACAATCTTTTTATCAGGTTGTATTTGTGGTCTTAGTAGTGCTCAATCAGTATATTTGAATAGATATATAGGTGGATTTCATTAAGACATAAACATTACAAATAAGCATGTATCAACATAAATTGTTGGGTTTTTAACTCATTTAAAAAATCTACAATATTAATATAAATTCTGTATCACAAAGGCTTTTATTGACAATCTTTTACTGAGACTTCACGCTTGAAGAAATGAGACAGGAGTTTTAAAATATTAAAAATATAAATAAAAATACTGTTTTACTTCTGAAATTTTAAAAACTGTTCATTTATTCAACAAGCATTTTGGTTAGGGACATTAAAAATTAATGAAAACTATTTCTTATCTATTAAAAAAGGAGTTTCTTTTTCTGATATTCTTACACTTGCATGGTTTGATACAATTTTCATGTAAGCCTATTTGACTGGTGTCATATCTTCCTCTTACTCCATAAGGGTGTTAAGGATATCACTTCCACTCATTTTATGAGAAATAAAGCTAGAAATGTTATTGCCTTTGCTCTAAGGATCAGGATAAAATGGTAAAAATTACTTTCTGTGACGCTTTAATTCAATTCTTTTCACTAAAATTCAACTTTCAAATAATACTCATTATTTCTGCCATTGTAGAAACTGAATATGAGAGGGAACTGGAGGTCATCTTTATTGAGTTTATGTATATATTTATTTATTTATAATAAATCTGTAAGCAAAAATATATATCGTATTTTTATTTAATATACATGTATCATTTTTATTTGATATATATACATTTGATATATATATAGAATGTATATATAAATTCAATAATGATAACCTCCAGTTCTCTATCATATTCACTTTCTGCAATGGCAGAAATAATGAGCATTATATAAATGATCAATAAATATATATTTATATGTACATTATATTAAAATATATGTAAATCAATAGATAGATGGATACACACACACAGTGCTTATGATGAAAAAGCAACAGCGTTAGATGCTAAAGGAGATACCCTAACTCCCGATCCAATTTAGTTAAAAATAGGACATGGATGCAAGAAGTTGTAAGGAATTAGGGCTATCTGCTAGTTAAGTCAAAATGATGAATACAGCTAACGTGGCAATGAGAATAAAGACTTGAAATTTTACCTAGAAAATAAAGTATGAGTCAGATTGGTACTTTACATAGCAATAAGTGAATGACACCAAAGAAAAGAAAGCCTCATAGCATGATTTCAAATTTATCACCATGTTTTTTGCCCTGTGTGAGGATCAAGGAGCTCTACTTTGTGTTCCTTTTATTCCACATTATTATTTCTCTGCCACATCTTCCAAAACCATGTCTTCATTACCACATAAAAATCTGATGTAACAGAGTCTGTTTTGCTATGAATGTATATTCAGATGAGCCCCAAGTGTAGTTATTGCAGTCAGCTCCTGGACTTCTTCAAACTGAAAATATTCACAATTGAATTAAAACTTCTCCTTAATGTTGTGCTCCTTTCCGCATCTGCTGCATCACTGCATAGGACCAACATTTCCCCTAAATCATTAACACATCAGAAGCCTGGGAGGGCATAATAAAAAATGTTTGCCCTGATTCCATGGATGTCTGTATAAACAGATTATTTGAGAAATTTGGCAATGAGGGAATAAATATACTAATAATGATATGTATGGTTAGAAGAGAGAGTAAATATGAGACAAGAACCTTCAGGTATCAGTAGAAATAAGACATTGGCTCAAAATCTTAAGAGATTATTAAAAAGTAAACCTTTCTGTTAACCTCAAGGCAAGAACAGTAAGAGCTGAAGTAGCAGCAATTTGATAAGATAAAAAGAAGATTAAGAATAAAATACTTTACCTTGCATGGCTTTGCTTTTTATAGAAAGCAAAAGAGGTTTTCCATAAGAGTCAAAGCATTGTGTATGGGAGTGGAAGCTTGAAAAGAGTTTTGACTAGTTGTACTGTCTGTGGAATATAAAAGTACTGGCAAGAAATCATTCAAGGCTAGCTTTCCCTTGATACAGATATAATGAATTGGATATATGAAATAGAATTAGATTCATCTCACATTGAAATTAGCATAGAATCTGGCTTTCCTGTTTAAGGTTAACAACTTCCACTAGAAGACTTCTCTACTACCTTATTTCTTTACTGGCAATTTTCCTTATGAAATGTTCCCCTCTGTACCACATCTATCTCAGACTGTAAGTTGTAGGACTTCAAGGACTGTATCCATTTCATTCACCATTTTATCCCCGAAATGTAGTAATAACAAATATTTATTGAATGAATGCCTGTTATTACTGTAATCCTTCTGACCTCCTAACCTGGATTTGTATTTCTCCACATATCATTTAGCAACATTAATGCCAAATTTAAAAACTTCTGGATTGTAATTCCTTTGATGAAATAGTATTTTTATATATCATATATTCAACCTAGACTATGCCAGCCTAGACTACGACAATCTTAATGCAACAGATTTGATCCACTCCAAAGTAAAGGGACAACAGCAACTATAGTAGGTTTAAACAAATTCTGGAGACCATACCTTCAATAACTTCTTAGCCACAAGATTCAAAAGCCTTTTTTTTCTTTTACCAAACACTTTTTTCGTAAACACTAATTGTTTAATCTACCAGCTAACAATTTCTGATAATTCACAATTCTCATAAAAGAAAATAAATTATAAACCCTTTTCTTTGGTGTATGTCTAAACACATATTTCTATCTTTCTAGCCCTTGATTAAGCTAAAGGTATTTGCCTTCAAAAATTTTATATTAGAGTTTTCTAATCTGCCTAAAACACTTGTTTTATATATTTTTAAATGTCTCTAAAAATAAGTTGTTTAAACAGCCTGGGCAATGTGGTGAAAACCTGTCTCCAATAAATTACAAAAAATTAACTGGGCATGGTGATGTGCACCTATAGTCCCAGTTACACAGGAGGCTGAGGTGGGAGGTGGAAGGATTATTTGAGCTCTGGAAGTCAAAGGTGCAGTGAGCCAAGATGGTGCCACTGCATTCCAGCCTGGGCAATGAAAGTGAGACCCTGTTCCTTTGCAGGGACATGGATGAAGCCGGAAACCATCATTCTGAGCAAACTATCACAAGGACAGAAAACCAAACACCACATGTTCTCACTCATAGGTGGGAATTGAACAATGCGAACACTTGGACACAGGGCGGGGAACATCACACACCAAGGCCTGTCACTGGGTGGGGGGCTGGGGGAGGGATAGCATTAGGAGAAATACCTAATGTAAATGACAAGTAATGGGTGCAGCAAACCAACATGGCACATGCATACCTATGTAACAAACCTGCACATTGTGCCCATGTACCCTAGAACTTAAAGTATAATAAAACAACAAACAAACAAACAAATCAAAAAGGGTGGGGTGGGGCTGGGGGTGGGGGTGGGGAATTGCAGTTACACTTGTGATTTTTCTATTTCCTTTTTTTGAAGAAATAGACATCAGAGTACAGTGTGTTTCACATTCACCACACAAAATTTAGTCTAAATAAATGCAGATAGGTTGAAATATCCAAGTTTCTTAGCAGAAAAATTTGATTCAGGTACATTTACAGGGACGTCTCTTTACAATGTCATGAGACTGAACTTTCACCATCAGAATCCCACCAAGATAAAACTTGAGAGATTATTACACACTACAATTGCAAAGAAATCTCTTAGGTAATAATCAGAGCTTGAAGTTCCATCGAGGAATTTATTCCACATATACAATGCTCTAAAGAGCTAGAAAATATACTCTAGTACTATGAAATTTTCTCAGAAACTTGCACTTGCCCCATAGTTTATAACCAATTAACATAAAATTGTAGTAGGAAAAATAATTAGAAATTTACTTTTCCCTAAAGTATTCTTACTACTTTTTATTTAAAGTATCTTTTTTAAACCTTTCTTACACAAACAACTCCAAAGATTTCCACATTTTTGGTAAATGACAATATCACCTTTTGCATGAACAAGTATGAAACTAATCAAGTGGAAAGCATGTACTGTTAAAATTTTACTCATATCATATTTAACCTTTCTGCTTTGAAGTAATCATTAGTCAACACTTTATTTCATTACTAAACCTCCATTTCTTTTGCATGTTTAATTTTGTTTTAAAGATAGTATCTACAGTGGTGAAACTGGCAATAAATCAATTTTTGAAAGAGCAAGTAAACCCATCTTTTATTTGATATCAGAGCTCATAATAAAGAGAATGTCATGGGTTTGCTACTTAATGCATCAGAATCAATAACTCTCTGAATTACAAGTCACCTTAAGTAATATGAACAAGAATTTCATATAATGAACCAAATTCCATTTTATTTTTGAGACAAAGAATTTAAAAATTTTATTCTAATGAAAAGTGATAATTGTATGTATAGTAATATTAATACTAATAACCAAAATATATGAGGAGTTTATTGGCCTAATATGGTTTCACATGATAGATCAGATATAGTGTAGAACATATTAATAATTTATTTATTAAAAATAACACTATTAAGTGACATAGTGATCACATTTTCTCAACTTAAAATATTTCTACTAATTACCAATGAAAACCCAAAGGACAGTGATAAAAGAAAAAATGTACACAAAATGAACATATCTAAAAATGTTCAGTACATACAATGCTGTATATTGTTCTAAAAATAATTTGCCACATAAGGACTATATTTTTAAAGAAAAAGCTTAAATAAAGTGAAAGATATTATTCTTTATAACATTCACATTCAAAAAACCATTTAAAGGATAACTTCTTAAAAGTAATAAATTTAATTGGCATTTGATTATTCTATATCAAATATTGCTAATTACATGAATTCACTTTCAATTTTTTTGTTTAGCTCTTGGTAAAAGCACTTTAAAGATGATCATGATGATGTTTTTAAATCTAATATTAAATTAAATATTAAATCTAATATTAAATCAATATTAAATTTAAAAACTAATATTTTAAAATCTAATATTATTGCCTAACTAAATTATCTGATGAATGTAAAACTTTTTCTCTAATATTCTTCTACTTTTACATATGTAATTTAAATTAGAGTCATTAAGAATGTTCAGCACATGTATTATATATTAAGAGTTTAATTCTTAAAAATATTTTAGTCAGCTTCAAAAATAAACCACACTATTACTATTTGGATTATTCTAAATAAACCTGGGTAGCCCTGCCCATTTCCCCCAACAGATATGCACAAAAATGTAAAGAACTACAAGGAATTTATTTAAAGCTTCCTAATTTTTTCACCACTTTTGAGTGACAGAGTACTAAAGCTGAAGCTCAGCAAGGTTAAGAATTTTGGTCTGATGACTTCTAAAAGAAGAGTTTTGCAATCCAGTCTCAAAGATTATTCCATGAAAATAAATCCCTGCATGGGAGTAAGCTAGCAGGCAGTCCGCATAGAGCCATTTCCTGAAGAAAATAATACTTTCAGAGCTGTTAGAATGAAGGGAAGATTTTGAAAAAGTAAAAACTGTTAAGTCAAAAACATTTTTCTTCATCATTCAAACTCTAACTAGTAGCCAGATTTATTTCACTCAAGGATCTGAACTTGTCTACTTTTTTTTTCAGGCTTGAGTGTACATTCAAGGAAGGTCCCTTTCTGTCCAACGAATAAAGTAAAAACCTTCACTTGCATTCAAAGTTCTCTATGATCTGGTCTAACTTTTATTCCCAATCTCATATCCCCCAGCTGTACTTTATGTATTCCAGTGAAATGGACTAGCTTCTCTAAACACAAAGATACTAAGGTACATTTCTTGACCTCTGAGATTTCATAGTTCCTTTTGTCTAGAATTTTCTCTTTGCGTGTCCAAATCCTATCATTTCTTCAGGCGCTATTTAGAGTCTTCCTCCATCTCTCAGAGAGAATTAACAGTCCCAGCCTTTCGAACTCACTAGGGATTTTGCTCTCCATCTGTTTTCCAACATCCTCTTTTTGTCCTGTATTATAAAAATTCATATACCTATCTTCCTTAAAAGAGGAAATAAGAGGAAGCATACCTTATACACACAAATTTGCATAGCCAGGGATACAGGAAGTTCTGAATAAGGAATAAATGAATGAATGGTCAAATAAAGGAATGAAAAGCATTATTTTACAAATGGTATTTGAATGGTCAGTAGATAAGCAGCAGATGAGAAATTAGCCCATCCTGAACAAAGAATTAGAATGTTTAGATTAAACGATAAAAAAATAAAGTACTATTCATACTATTTTATGAATAAAGTAATGAAAGTGTTCCTACTGAGAATTTTGCAGTTCTGTTTACTAAACAAACACTGAGCCTCTAATTTCTATGTGTAAGTATTGTCCAAAGTATTGTAATTCAATATAATGTTAGGATTACCAAGTTTATTTATATAACAAACACTTCACGGTATTTTTTATGTACCAAGTAAATGTCCTAAGAACCTTAGCAATATTAACTTATTTCCTGCTTACAAAATCCACTGGGAAATGTTTTATTAGTATTGCCATTTTACAGATGCAGAACATGACGTACCCAATGTTTAAGAAATTTGTCAAGGTCACAGTGTTATGATAAATGAGGCCTATGCTGCATCTATCTAATGAAGTTTGCATTAGATAATGCTTATTTGTTTATTTTCATACAATGTTGACTGTTATACAATTCTGTGTGTCCTGTGTGAGACTGAGAAACCAGTCTTCTTGTTGTTGCTGTTATTGTTATTTTGGAGACAGAGTCTTTCTCTGTCACCCAGGCTGTCAAACTCCTGGGCTCAAGCCATCTTCTCACCTCAGCCCCCAGAGTAGCTAGGACTACATGTGAACAACACCACACTCAGCTAAGTTTTTTTTTTTTTTTTTTTTTAATTTGTGTACAGATGTGGTCTTGCTATGTTGTCCAGGCTGGTCTAGAACTCCTGGCCTCAAGCGATCCTCCCACTTTGGCATCTCAAAGCATTGGGATTACAGGTGTGAGCCACTGTCCCTGGCTGGTTGTTGTTGTTGTTTTCTATCTTTTTTGAAAAAGCCTAAACAAAGAGCTAATTTTAAAAACCTGCATTTCTCTTAATAGCAATAACTTTGCAATATATTAGTTCAATATATTTTCTACCAGACATGGTGTGATTTGACTTTCTCTGTCCAAGAAATTAGAAAATCAACACTTACTTTGTAGGAGAAGTCATTCTTTCGATAAACTCTTATATTGATTCCAGTTTCACAAAGTAACTCAGAGCCAAGAGGCAGTGCTCAATGTTACAGAAAAGAGGCAATGATGAACATATGACTCCAAAGTGTTCTTTCTAATATATAACAGGTTCCAATTTGGGGAAGGCTAACCCATAGTAACATGACATCTGCATTTCAGGGAGGGTGAGCTCCTATTTAAATGATTGTGATTAACAACCAAAGCTTTATATACTAACAAGCCAAGTTTGATTGTAATTCATTGGTGTGTAATCATCCCTCTAACATATAATTATATACTATGAGTAGAGAATTTGGAAGAAACAAGAAAAGGACATGGGATAACTTTCAGATTTAAAGAGGCAGGCTCTGGAACACAAACTGGTATTCTGCTGACACATTGCTGGCATATCATAAGAGCTACTCCACAAGACCATTTAGAAGTCACTGGGGAAAATAAGCAGCATTCACATCTCATGTACCTCACAATAGGCTGGCAGGCCACAATGTCAGTAAAACATCAAATTGCCAGCAAGATTTCATGTTGCTACTAAAATTTGAAGAGTGCATTTACTTTAATTTTATACCTTTCTTGTTCAGCTCAAAAAGGCTTTTTTTAGCAACAGAAAAAAAAAAACCCATACAATCCGTCACACCTTGGCCTTTCAATCCACACTTTTCAAGAAAACCACCTCCTGGTTTTAATTTCATTTCAAACTATATGATCACAAACATTACAAAGTTATATTTTTTGAAAAACATGCCCTTGGGAATTCAGTTTTCATCTGAAATAAATAGAAAAATATTTCCAAAAATGATAGTGTAGGCCTTAAGAGAATAATCATTCTCTTAATGTTATTGCCTCTATATTCTACGCAAGTGGATGTGTACATCTTTAATCAAGTAATTTAAAAACAACTTATAAAAAAGCTTGTTTTGGAGGGAGGAGCCAAGATGGCCGAATAGGAACAGCTCCGGTCTACAGCTCCCAGCGTGAGCGACGCAGAAGACAGGTGATTTCTGCATTTCCATCTGAGGTACCGGGTTCATCTCACTAGGAAGTGCCAGACAGTGGGCGCAGGTCAGTGGGTGTGCGCACCCTGCACGAGCCGAAGCAGGGCGAGGCATTGCCTCACTTGGGAAGCGCAAGGGGTCAGGGAGTTCCCTGTCTGAGTCAAAGAAAGGGCTGACGGATGGCACCTGGAAAATCGGGTCACTCCCACCTGAATACTGCGCTTTTCCGACTGGCTTAAAAAACGGTGCACCACAAGATTATATCCCGCACCTGGCTCGGAGGGTCCTACGCCCACGGAGTCTTGCTGATTGCTAGCACAGCATTCTGAGATCAAACTGCAAGGGGGCAGCTAGGCTGGGGGAGGGGCGCCCACCATTGCCCAGGCTCGCTTAGGTAAACAAAGCAGCCAGGAAGCTCGAACTGGGTGGAGCCCACCACAGCTCAAGGAGGCCTGCCTGCCTCTGTAGGCTCCACCTCTAGGGCCAGGGCACAGACCAACAAAAAGACAGCAGTAACCTCTGCAGACTTAAATGTCCCTGTCTGACAGCTTTGAAGAGAGCAGTGGTTCTCCCAGCACGCAGCTGGAGATCTGAGAACGGGCAGACTGCCTCCTCAAGTAGGTCCCTGTCCCCTGATCCCCGAGCAGCCTAACTGGGAGGCACCCCCCAGCAGGGGCACACTGACATCTCACACGGCAGGGTACTCCAACAGACCTGCAGCTGAGGGTCCTCTCTGTTAGAAGGAAAACTAACAAACAGAAAGGACATCCACACCAAAAACCCATCTGTACATCACCATCATCAAAGACCAAAAGTGTAGATAAAACCACAAAGATGGGGAAAAAACAGAACAGAAAAACTGCAAACTCTAAAAAGCAGAGTGCCTCTCCTCCTCCAAAGGAACGCAGTTCCTCACCAGCAATGGAACAAAACTGGATGGAGAATGACTTTGATGAGCTGAGAGAAGAAGGCTTCAGACAATCAAATTACTCTGAGCTACGGAAGGACATTCAAACCAAAGGCAAAGAAGTTGAAAACTTTGAAAAAAAAATTTAGAAGAATGTATACCTAGAATAACCAATACAGAGAAGTGCTTAAAGGAGCTGATGGAGCTGAAAACCAAGGCTTGAGAACTACGTGAAGAATGCAGAAGCCTCAGGAGCCGATGCGATCAACTGGAAGAAAGGGTATCAGCAATGGAAGATGAAATGAATGAAATGAAGCAAGAAGAGAAGTCTAGAGAAAAAAGAATAAAAAGAAATGAGCAAAGCCTCCAGGTAATATGGGACTATGTGAAAAGACCAAATCTACGTCTGATTGGTGTACCTGAAAGTGATGGGGAGAATGGAACCAAGTTGGAAAACACTCTGCAGGATATTATCCAGGAGAACTTCCCCAATCTAGCAAGGCAGGCCAACGTTCAGATTCAGGAAATACAGAGAATGCCACAAAGATACTCCTCGAGAAGAGCAACTCCAAGACACATAATTGTCAGATTCACCAGAGTTGAAATGAAGGAAAAAATGTTAAGGGCAGCCAGAGAGAAGGTCGGGTTACCCTCAAAGGGAAGCCCATCAGACTAACAGCGGATCTCTCGGCAGAAACCCTACAAGCCAGAAGAGAGTGGGGGCCAATGTTCAACATTCTTAAAGAAAAGAATTTTCAACCCAGAATTTCATATCCAGCCAAACTAAGCTTCATAAGTGAAGGAGAAATAAAATACTTTACAGACAAGCAAATGCTGACCGATTTTGTCACCACCAGGCCTGCCTTACAAGAGCTCCTGAAAGAAGCACTAAACATGGAAAGGAACAACTGGTACCAGCCACTGCAAAATCATGCCAAAATGTAAAGACCACTGAGACTAGGAAGTAACTGCATCAACTAACGAGCAAAATAACCAGCTAACATCATAATGACAGGATCCAATTCACACATAACAATATTAACTTTAAATGTAAATGGACTAAATGCTCCAATTAAAAGACACAGACTGGCAAATTGGATAAAGAGTCAAGACCTATCAGTGTGCTGTATTCAGGAAACCCATCTCACGTGCAGAGACACACATAGGCTCAAAATAAAAGGATGGAGGAAGATGTACCAAGCAAATGGAAAACAAAAAAAGGAAGGGGTTGCAATCCTAGTCTCTGATAAAACAGACTTTAAACCAACAAAGATCAAAAGAGACAAAGAAGGCCATTACATAATGGTAAAGGGATCAATTCAACAAGAAGAGCTAACTATCCTAAATATATATGCACCCAATACAGGACCACCAAGATTCTTAAAGCAAGTCCTGAGTGACCTACAAAGAGACTTAGACTCCCACACATTAATAATGGGAGACTTTAACACCCCACTGTCAACATTAGACAGATCAACGAGACAGAAAGTCAACAAGGATACCCAGGAATTGAACTCAGCTCTGCAACAAGTGGACCTAATAGACATCTACAGAACTGTCCACCCCAAATCAACAGAATATACATTTTTTTCAGCACCACACCACACCTATTCCAAAATTGACCACGTACTGGGAAGTAAAGCTCTCCTCAGCAAATGTAAAAGAACAGAAATTATAACAAACTATCTCTCAGACCACAGTGCAATCAAACTAGAACTCAGGATTAAGAATCTCACTCAAAACCACTCAACTACATGGAAACTGAACAACCTGCTCCTGAATGACTACTGGGTACATAACGAAATGAAGGCAGAAATAAAGATGTTCTTTGAAACCAACGAGAACAAAGACACAACATACCAGAATCTCTGGGATGCATTCAAAGCAGTGTGTAGAGGGAAATTTATAGCACTAAATGCCCACAAGAGAAAGCAGGAAAGATCCAAAATTGACACCCTAACATCACAATTAAAAGAACTACAAAAGCAAGAGCAAACACACTCAAAAGCTAGCAGAAGGCAAGAAATAACTAAAATCAGAGCAGAACTGAAGGAAATAGAGACACAAAAAAACCTTCAAAAAATTAATGAATCCAGGAGCTGGTTTTTTGAAAGGATCAACAAAATTGATAGACCACTAGCAAGACTAATAAAGAAAAAAAGAGAGAAGAATCAAATAGACGCAATAAAAAATGATAAAGGGGATATCACCATCAATCCCACAGAAATACAAACTACCATCAGGGAATACTACAAACACCTCTACGCAAATAAACTAGAAAATCTAGAAGAAATGGATAAATTCCTGGACACATACACTCTCCCAAGACTAAACCAGGAAGAAGTTGAATCTCTGAATAGACCAATAACAGGCTCTGAAATTGTGGCAATAATCAATAGCTTACCAACCAAAAAGAGTCCAGGACCAGATGGATTCACAGACGAATTCTACCAGAGGTACAAGGAGGAACTGGTACCATTCCTTCTGAAACTATTCCAATCAATAGAAAAAGAGGGAATCCTCCCTAACTCATTTTATGAGGCCAGCATCATTCTGATACCAAAGCCAGGCAGAGACACAACAAAAAAAGAGAATTTTAGACCAATATCCTTGATGAACATTGATGCAAAAATCCTCAATAAAATACTGGCAAAACGAATCCAGCAGCACATCAAAAAGCTTATCCATCATGATCAAGTGGGCTTCACCCCTGGGATGCAAGGCTGGTTCAATATACGCAAATCAATAAATGTAATCCAGCATATAAACAGAATCAAAGACAAAAACCACATGATTATCTCAATAGATGCAGAAAAAGCCTTTGACAAAATTCAACAACCCTTCATGCTAAAAACTCTCAATAAATTAGGTATTGATGGGACGTATCTCAAAATAATAAGAGCTATCTATGACAAACCAAAGCCAATATCATACTGAATGGGCAAAACCTGGAAGCATTCCCTTTGAAAACTGGCACAAGACACGGATGCCCTCTCTCACCACTCCTATTCAACATACTGTTGGAAGTTCTGGCCAGGGCACTTAGGCAGGAGAAGGAAATAAAGGGTATTCAATTAGGAAAAGAGGAAGTCAAATTGTCCCTGTTTGCAGACGACATGATTGTATATCTAGAAAACCCCATTGTCTCAGCCCAAAATCTCCTTAAGCTGATAAGCAACTTCAGCAAAGTCTCAGGATACAAAATCAATGTACAAAAATCACAAGCATTCTTATACACCAACAACAGACAAACAGAGAGGCAAATCATGAGTGAACTCCCATTCACAATTGCTTCAAAGAGAATAAAATACCTAGGAATCCAACTTACAAGGGATGTGAAGGACCTCTTCAAGGAGAACTACAATCCACTGCTCAAGGAAATAAAAGAGGATACAAACAAATGGAAGAACATTCCATGCTCATGGGTAGGAAGAATCAATATCGTGAAAATGGCCATACTGCCCAAGGTAATTTACAGATTCAATGCCATCCCCATCAAGCTACCAATGACTTTCTTCACAGAATTGGAAAAAACTACTTTAAAGTTCATATGGAACCAAAAAAGAGCCCACATAGCCAAGTCAATCCTAAGCCAAAAGAACAAAGCTGGAGGCATCACACTACCTGACTTCAAACTATACTACAAGGCTACAGTAACCAAAACAGCATGGTACTGGTACCAAAACAGAGATATAGATCAATGGAACAGAACAGAGCCCTCAGAAATAACATCGCATATCTACAACTATCTGATCTTTGGCAAACCTGAGAAAAACAACCAATGGGGAAAGGATTCCCTATTTAATAAATGGTGCTGGGAAAACTGGCTAGCCATATGTAGAAAGGTGAAACTGGATCCCTTCCTTACACCTTATACAAAAATCAATTCAAGATGGATTAAAGACTTAAATGTTAGACCTAAAACCATAAAAACCCTAGAAGAAAACCTAGGCATTACCATTCAGGACATAGGCATGGGCAAGGACTTCATTTCTAAAACACCAAAAGCAATGGCAACAAAAGACAAAATTGACAAATGGGATCTAATTAAACTAAAGAGCTTCTGCACAGCAAAAGAAACTACCATCAGAGTGAACAGGCAACCTACAAAATGGGAGAAAATTTTCGCAACCTACTCATCTGACAAAGGGCTAATATCCAGAATCTACAATGAACTCAAACAAATTTACAAGAAAAAAACAAACAACCCCATCAAAAAGTGGGCGAAGGACATGAACAGACACTTCTCAAAAGAAGACATTTATGCAGCCAAAAAACACATGAAAAAATGCTCATCATCACTGGCCATCAGAGAACTGCAAATCAAAACCACAATGAGATACCATCTCACACCAGTTAGAATGGCAATCATTAAAAAGTCAGGAAACAACAGGTGCTGGAGAGGATGTGGAGAAATAGGAACACTTTTACATTGTTGGTGGGACTGTAAACTAGTTCAACCATTGTGGAAGTCAGTGTGTCGATTCCTTAGGGATCTAGAACTGGAAATACCATTTGACCCAGCCATCCCATTACTGGGTATATACCCAAAGGACTATAAATCATGCTGCTATAAAGACACATGCACACGTATGTTTATTGCGACATTATTCACAATAGCAAAGACTTGGAACCAATCCAAATGTCCAACAATGATAGACTGGATTAAGAAAATGTGGCACATATACACCATGGAATACTATGCAGCCATAAAAAATGATGGGTTCAGGTCCTTTGTAGGGACATGGATGAAATTGGAAATCATCATTCTCAGTAAACTATCGCAAGAACAAAAAACCAAATACCGCATATTCTCACTCATAGGTGGGAATTGAACAATGAGATCACATGGACACAGGAAGGGGAATATCACACTCTCGGGACTGTTGTGGGGTAGGGAGATGGGGGAGGGATAGCATTGGGAGATATACCTAATGCTAGATGACGAGTTAGTGGGTGCAGCGCACCAGCATGGCACATGTGTACATATGTAACTAACCTGCACAATGTGCACATGTACCCTAAAACTTAAAGTATAATAAAAAAAAAAAACTTGTTTTAATTTTTTTAAATAATGATCTGGACTTCAATAAAATTAGAAACTTCAAAAATATATTAATAAAAAGGAACTCACTACTGATAAATGCAACAGCATGGAAGAATGTCAAAGAATTATGACAAGTGAAGGAAGCCACACCCAGAATGATTCCATTTATATGACATTCTAGAAAAGGCAAATCTATAGGGATACAAAGCAGACCAGTGGTTGCCAGGCATAAAAAACAAAGAGACAAGTGGAAATATATGGGGTGATGGAATTGTTCTACACCATGATTGTGGGTACATGACTATGTGCGTCTGTTAAAATCAATAGAATGGTACACTAAAAAGGGTGATTTTTTAAGGTATGTAAATTATTTCTCAGTAAACCTTAGTTAGAATTATTTTCATATATATTTCAATGTTAATCTCTCAAAACACATTAGAAAGTAGAAAAGGCAAGCATTGGTATCATCATTATTTTACAGAGGAATAAACATAAGCTTAAAGAAGTTAAATAACTTACTGAGCACAACCAGCTAATATGTATCAGACACACGCTAAATCTGAATTTCACAATGCCAAATGCAGCATTTTTCTATTATAGTACATTGCCTCTTTGGATACCTTGGTATAATACACAATTAAATTAAAATTAATTAAAATTAGTCCCCCACTACTACATTCCCTCAAGGCACCTCATATTGAGATTTTCCACACTTGAAAAATATTGAATATGACCAACAGGCAAATGTTAATTTTATAATGAATTTAATATGATAGTGCAGTATGCTATTTTGGCAGCAAAAATACCAGTGATTTAAAGCTTAATACAGGATGTTGTCCATGTCACAGAAAGTAATAGACCCATTTTACACTACACTTAATGGAAGACTTCTAGAGCAATTGTCTGTAACTGAGTAAACAGTGTCATGAGAGGAGCATAGACAAGTGAAATTACACCCAGATACAAGTATATCAATGTCACATTAGGAATGTTTGGAAGAACAGAAAACTGCTAAACTATGAGAAAGAGTGAAAGACACTCTAACAAATATGAAAGTCAATGACATTTAAGAGTACAAATATTTGTATATTTCTCAAAAGGATGAACCAGGATATAGTACTTTTAGCTTCAGTATAATAATTTCTTGGACTAATATCTGTTTAAAAATGGGTGCTTAATATATGTTGAATGAATGAATGAATGAATAACTCAGGTTATACAAAACAAAGGTGGGTTGCTTTATAAAATCATCACCTATCCCTTAGTGTGAATTTGATGATGAACTTCAGGATGTTATGGAAGACATTCCCCATTATAAAAGTGGCTAGAAAAATATGGAAGATTCCTTTTAAAAGTGTGGGATAGTTTGGAGGAAACAGAGTAGAGAGAGAAAAATGAGCTTGAAGCCATGTATTTTATGAAGGGACCAGAAAGTCAGTAAATAAATGAAGAAAAATAAGTTTTACAAAATGAAGCCTTTTGCAACAAATGATGCCAGAACAACTGGATATCCACATGCAAAAAAAAAAAAATGAATCTAGATACATACTTTATTCCTTTCACAAAAAGTAACTCAAAAGTGATTATAGACTTGCATATAAGATGCAAAAGTATAAAACTCTTAGAAGATAACCTAGTAGAAAATCTAGGTGACCTTAGGTTTGGCAATGGCTTTTCAGATGCGAAACCGACAGCATAATACATAAAAGAAAAAAAATGATAAGCTGAACTTCACTAAAATAAAAACTGCTCTTTGAAATACAATTCAGAGAATGGAACAAGTCAAATTAGGAAGAAACGAAAACATTTGCAAAAGACATATCCGAAAAGAGACTGGTGTCCAAAACATATTGAGAACCTTTAAAATGCAACAATATGATAACAATCTAATTAAAACATGGACAAAATATCTGAAGAACATCTCATCAAAGAAGATAAACAGATGACAAATAAGCAATGAACATACATCATTAGGCGATTGGAAATGAAAACAACAGCAAGATATCACTACACACCTTAGAATGGCTAAAATAAAAAAAAATAAAAATAAAAAAAAACTGATTACACCAAAAGGTGGCACGGAAGTATGACTACAGGAGCTCTCATTCATTGCTGGTAGAAACACAAAATGGCACTGCTGCAATCTGGGCAACTATTTTGTATGATACTGTAATGGTAGATACATGTCATTATGATTTGTAAAACTCACAGAAAGTATAACATAAAGAGTGAATCCTAATGTAAATTATGGACTTTTGTTAATAATAGCATATCCATACCGGCTCATCAATTGTAACAAATGTACCACTCTAAATGCAAGATGTTAATGATAGGGGGAGAAATGAGGAAGGGGGATGAAGACTTATATGTAATCTTACTGCTTAGATGTTTCCACATTTCTAAAACCATTCAATTGAAGGCTATTTCAAAAAATCTAATCCCAATTACAGTAAATACATTAAACATCAACTTTTAAATAATTATTTTTTGCCATGAAGCAGTATAACATTCTTTTTTGACCTCTCTCATGACCATACATTTAATAGACTTGTGAATTATTAACTGAAAAAACAGACATGTTTCAGAAGATTTAATTTTACAACTGTACTAAAATTCCTAGCTTGTACCAGAAAACAAGATTTTGCAGACACTGTACTTAAAGAATATGGTTGTTTATCTGAATGTTTAATGGAAGTTATTCCTTTATTGTCAATTATGCTGAAAACATAAAAGTGAATGGTTATTCATTTTACTTGTGAATTCTGTGGGCCTTCTGACATTCTATATTACTCTTCATTAGATTTGTCTTGTAGCCTCATTCTTGCAATATTCTCTTAATTTAGATGAGTGAATGCATTTTATTTATGATAACAGATAAAAGTTCTTAGCAGGCACATCTGTCACATTTTGATCTTTGATTAAAATGGAAGGTATCATAGAAGATTCTACATTTCTCTGTATTATATTTCATTGCAAACTATCAAAAACAGGGTTTCCACATTTAAAAGAATGGAGTCTCAGGAATTATCTCAGAGTAATCTTTTAGAAATTTTTCTCCTTTAGTAATAACATTCATAGCATATTGGGCCAACTTGCTCAAATGTAAATAATGCATATGCACTAAGATATATTCAAAATGCAAAGAATAAAAATTGCTTGCAATCCAATCCTACCACCTTTAGCAAACACTGTTGATATTTTGGGTGTACTCTCTTATCATTTTTACTATGCCTGCATTATGTCAGTGTTATAGGTATATTCTTGTGTAATTTTTTTTTCCCTGCCCTAAGCTCATTATTTTGAATATATTTCCAAGCTACTAAGATTTACAAAAGCTTACATGCTTATATTTGTTATATCTATAGTTTGATTTTTTAAAATGTCCCCATAGTAATACATTCTAATTCAAAATTTATACTGTATGAAAAAATATACAATGAAATGACCACGAAAGTTCTTTTTCCACTTTTGTTCCCCGACCCTCCAACTTCTCATCAGCAACTAGTTATATTATTTTCATATACACTTATTTGAAAGTATCTTATACACAGGTATGCAAATACATATATAGGCTTTTCCCCCTTTTTTAGATTGCATTATACCACACTGTTCTGAACCTTGATGTTTTTCTTTTTTAATTAACCTTGTATCTTGAAGAACATTTTACATCCATAAAGAGTTTTTGCATTTCTTTTTACAGCTTCATAATGCCATTTTTATGGATGCACCATAATAAGCCTAAGCAATTCTCTATGATGGGCATTTTACTCTTACAAACAATGCAGCAACAAAATACCCTGTACAGCCTTCACTTTGCAAGTATACAAATATACCTGGAGGTGAAATTTGTAGGAGTGGGATTTTTGGGTTTGCACTTGAAGTTGATGGACAAGGTTAAATTGCTTCCATAAGCATTCTACCCATTTAGACTTCCACAAATATAGATCTTCCATAATTTATTTAAACCCTCCTCAGTTATTGCACATTTTAAAATCCTATATTCTACCCTTTCAAAATACCATTTTATCCTTTCAAGATTTTCATACCCGTGTGTATAACCTCCAGGTATATTTGTATACTTGCAAATACATTTCACTCCCTTCTGTATTTAGCCAAAATCCCACATCTCATTGCTTCGACTACACTTCAACATCTTTAAACTTTGTTCCTGTTTTTTATATAAAGTAAAATCTAAATTTCGTATCAACCTATCTAGATTTCTATAGTTTAAGAATTTGTGTTTTCTGTCCTTTCCTATGAACTTCCAAAGAAGCAGAAGAAATATGTGAAGCAGTGTCCTAAAAAACTGAAGAGGAAGTTCAACACACCCAGCAATCATTCCTTATAGCTTCGCAGATGAGTTCTCAGTGCCATTTCCCAACAGATGATATTTTATGTCTTCACCACATTCCATAAACATTCTACTCCACTATCCTCTCTCTCACTTACTGGAGATGATTTCAGCAATTTTATTTATAGAGAAAATAGAAGCCATCAAAACAGAAACTCTCTCAATCCACTGTCCTCTCCCTTGGCTCCCGTTCCCCACAGTTAGAAACATCTTTACCACCCATGCCTCCATTCCTCCATTGCAAAGGACATATACTGGTGTTGGTACTTCTGTTTAACCTCTTTCAATGACTCCCCATTGCTGTCATGATAAACTCCTCAACATGACCTACAACACCTTTAATGATTTAAACCCAGTTGCCTCCCCATTTTATGTTTGTTTACTTTTATTTGCAGTTTACACTCCCACACAATTCCCTGATTGACCATGTTTGTCCTAATCTTCTAATCATGGCTTTGAAATGTATTTCCTTTTATTTCCTATTCACCTTGTTATGCCTCCTAGTTCTTCAAGTTTCAACTCAGATGCAACATTTTCTAAAAAGTTTTCCTAGACCTCTCAGTCTTGGTTAACTGTCCCTTTTAGATGATTTAATAATCCCTTTTGTAGACTTTAATCATTGCCTTATCATACTACATACAATTCTCTGTTAGGTTGACATCTGTTCCATTAGTTTCATATACAATCTAGAAACTCAATAAATGTTATAAAATATTTATAAATTAGCTTGCATTTGTTTGACTTAATTATTTTTACTTCTTACTGTCACATTATGTTTCAAGAATTTTTAGTAACAAATGCTTTAATTTTAAAATATAATCAAAATTAATAATTCATAATGATTTTTATTCCTTTGAGCATTCTTCATTCTCATGGTATCTCATTTCATTTAAATAAAAAAGTACATACATACTTCATCTAAGACAGAAGGTGATCTGCCGAAAATCATCTACGTAAAATATAAGATGGCTTTAGAAATAACCTTTATCAATACCAATGTTTATAATTTTATATTTTAATACCATACAAGCAAAATATAACCTATTTTTGTTTTGTTAGGTTAACTAAACTACTTTTTATGTGATAGATCATTCTTCCTATCAGCTATGAACTTTTAGTGGCATTGTGAAGACCATTAGGTTCCAACTTTGATTTACCTTTTCTTTTTATAAGACTGAAATATTTTTATAAGTTTGAAATCTTTTGTCCTTAAAACATGTTTCAGTGAATTTTTTCCTCAAGAAGAAAGAAAGGAAAGATAATGGAGCAGCTCTGTAATTAGGTGAAAGCATATCACAGTATCATGTGAGTCCAAATTTGAAATAAAATGAATTTCTGTTACAAGACTCAAGACTTGATATAATCAACAATTAATATAAGAAAAATTCTAGATACAGTATAGAACCCTATGTGTTCTTTAAAACATGTGTTGAAAAGATTTAATTTTGAGTCATGGTTGGAAATACCGAATTGTACTTTTATGCCCTCATTGTTTTACTTAAATGGACATTTTTACAATATCTACACTCAGCCAGGGTATGAAGATGGAGGACTATACATTTATCATCTTTGACATTTGTAATATTATTTAAATAGCAAACCATCAATTGTCACATGCAAGGAACTATTAGAGCAAAGTACAGATGAAGTTGATTATTTCAAACAATTCAAATTTTATTTCCTGACAAATGAAAGAATTAAGTTGAGGTCAACATGATGTTAATTTATTTGGCTGTAAAAATTAATTTTGAGCAGATGCCAATGGTCTTTTAGGCTATTTATATTCAACAATTTAAAAAACGCTTTTTGAGGATGTGCTCTATGTCAGAAGCTGTGCTTGGCACTGGGGCTAAAAGCATAAAATATCCTCTGTAAATAAGATACAGTTTGATATCTTGTCAATGACACAGCATAATTTAGAAGACAGATAATTACCTAAACAAGTTCAATACAATGTGGTAAGGAGTAATAATACAAGAAAGGAAAAATAATTATAGAAAAAAAGGAGGAGTTATTCTAATTTGGTCTGACTTAAGGTTTAGAGCAAAAGGGTAATTCAAGTTCATCAGCTCAAGATGAGTAGAAAGGAGAAAGACGTGCAAATAATAAAATAGGCTTCAAAGAATACAAATTATGTAATCAACAGGATTAATACTGAGGTTAAGACAAGGTGTAAGATATTAGAGAATGCTTAAAATAAAGTTAAATAAGCCACAAAGTGTTATACATCTACAATGATGTCATACAGAACAATCAGAAAGTGATTCAATTCTTGTGAAAAAAACTTTCTAAAGGTGGAACATTAATATGTCCCTTTTTCAAAATACTGCAAAAACAACACTTTGTATATCATTAGAACTGCTAAAGACATTTGGTAAAAGGCAACATGGCCTACATGATTAAAGTTAATTTAAGGATAGAGAACGTTATCAATAAAAACAAAAATGAAAGACACTCTGCCATCAAAAAGTATTTAAAAATTTTAAAGTGAACTCTGTTATTTATATTATCCAGAGCTAGGTTTAGAAGAGTGTCTATGAAAATGATATCTTGTAATACTACTTATCTATTCTATGAGTTATGGTACATCATTTAGGGGTGAGGGAAAAACAGCTTTTACTTCTTTTGTTAATGCAGAGCAAATACAACTTCCAAACCCTGCATTCCATTTATGCTTCAGAATGACAACTGGCAAGGAACTGAGATTCTGGAAGTGTTACAGTTGTGCTTGCCTGTGAAAAGGGGGAAAAATTAGATGTTTTAAGATAAGCATTTGCATTGTCAGTAGAAAAATAAAATAGAGATTCTTTATTTTAGATTAGTCCTTTTATTTTCTGGTAAGTTTCATAAACTGTATACTGCAGAAATGTGTGGGTGCTCAAAGCGACTCCTAAAATTGAGTATCCAAGGAGGGCAATTACATCAATTCACTACAAAATGTACTATAGTATCTTTGTCAGAGTTAAATGCCTAAATGATAAAGAATATCAATTTAAAAATTTTCTGGCTGATGTAATTGTACTTATTCTAAGATGATGTAATGTAGGCTGAAACTTCCTATGATGCAATGTGAACAAAACACAATATATAATATGCTTTCCCCTTCTGAATCTCAGTCACTTGTATTCAGAATGTATCTTATTCATTTGTAGATGCCCAGTGCCTGTGCCATAGTAGGAACGCAATGATTATCTGTTGAATTAATGACTAGAGAGAGGTTAATAAATACTTAGGGAATTCATGACAGACAATGAATCATTCATTCACTTTTTTTTTTTCTTTAGAAGCAAGCTCAATTATCCAGTACCTTCAATAATATAATCAGGTCAGAATATGGAGCATAATAAAGAAGAACATTTGGTTTGGGCTGGATGCCCAGGAGTAGTATTGCATTTGTGCCACTTGCTAGTTGTGTGACTACAGAAAAGTCATACACCATTAGTGAACCTTAGTATCCTCTTGGATTCCTGTTGGTATAACAGTGATACCAAATTCGGATGAGTGTTGTGTTAAACGAGTTAATTAATGTGCAGTGCTTAGAAAAGGCATATGATTGCAGCTTAAAAGGTCATTTTTTAATGTATTCAAAAACTTTTGGGGGATCCTGCAATGGTCCAACATCTGTGCTAGGCACCAGTGAGCAACACCTCACCCAGTCTGTTTCAGAGAGCTACATGCTTGTCTCTCTGCCCCATTGGTCTCTCTTCCTCACTACATTTTATAATTGTGTACATTTTACCCTCGGAACAGAGAGAAAAATACATCTAAAATAGACTGAAAGAAGAGAGAGGGTATGCCTGAGTTGAGTTCTAAAGAAACAATATGGGCTACTTATCAGATAGATTTGAGGTTGAGGTTGGGGTACTAAGCAGAGGAAATAGCATGGCTGAAGATAGAGTGGAACTGAGATGAAACTAGGAAGATTCTAGGCAATCAGACTAGATGAACTGCCCATGTTTAAGTTCTGATGTAAATTGTTTTCAGGAAAATTCCCAAGATACCAAGAATTCTGATAAAACAGATACAGAAATGTATATAGAAATGGACTTAAGGATTATTTCAGCCCAGTTAATCTAGAGATCCTGAAAGCAAGAGACTGAATAATTGAATTGATTTGTTAATGTTTAAGAAAATAAATACATGTAAGAGAGCTTTGTCCATTTGATTATTATGGATGTTTGTGATTGACTTTGTCTTCTATTAGGTCTAGGTTAAATTCATTTTTCAATATTTAAACCCTGAATGGCTCAATTCTTTGATATGAAGAAAACAGAATCCTATAGAAACTATATTTTCTCTACAAACACCAAAATCTGAGCAATTTGGGATAATTCTTTCAGCAAAAACTCAGTACTTTTGGAAAATGGCTAAATCACAGATTTATTCTATTTGAACCTATTTTTCTTTGCTCTGATTAAAGGTTTCTTCTTCTCTCATAATGAACTCATTTTTCCTTTTGGAAAAAAATAATGCCATTTTTCTGGTTTTGTATTCCACAGTGAATGCCTTATCTTTTATACCAGACATAAAGTATACCTTATCTAGTCTTGAAGCCCTGAACAGTTTCAATTTTTTTAAAAAAGGGTTAACATGAAGAAAGCATAGTCTGTTTTGAAGTGACATTAGCCGAACAATCAAAGGAGACCGATGAACTCAGCCAGAGATTTACTTACACAATAGGCCTCTACTTCAGAACTATTCCCCAATCAATGTTCCCAAATTCTGTGCAGCGCCTGGCTCATTTTTATTCCCCTTTGCATGGCAATGCATTTTATATTATACTATGTATAGTTACCCCAATTCATTCCATATAAAATAACTTGCTTCAGATTATGTGAATCTTTTATGCATTGATATAGTCTTTCTGCAGTGTGAAGAGTATTCTCTACTTCTTATTTCTAGTACATAGCAAAACCTGCTATACACAATTGTTAGCTTTTATTCATTCACAAAATAAAGATTTCCTGAGTACCTCCTCCCACATGCCTTGCACTGTGTTGGGAACAGGGATCCAGAAATGAGTGAGACATTGTTCGTTTCCATAGAAGTTGTGACTCTATTGTGGGAGAGACTTTTGGGATGAGAAAGTACCTAACATTGAATGTTAAAAGAGAGCTTCCTGAAAGAGTAGATGTATGAAATGTTTTTTAACTAGATGCGAAGGCGAATGCCAAGTGAAGGAGAGACCAAAGAGGTGGCCACAAAGCCTCAGCCAGTGCATGTGGCCCCTAGCTTGTAGTTTTAACTGTAGTATCCATTTGGAACAAGGACCCCACCTCGAACACAAATCGAGTTGATTTAAAATGTGAGGCTTTTTATAAATGAAGGTAAATACTCTACTTCCATTATCCCTTCCTCCACTTAAACTCATTGATCCTTAAAGATCGCAAGTAGTCTATGAAGCCTATGAAGTTATGTATAGCAGTGTGCATGTATGTGCTATTTTCTGGGAAGAGTTGACAACCTGATATCAGATTTTTAAAAAAGGTTTGCCCTACCTCCTCAAACAAACACAGAGCTTCTAGAAATCTAAGTATTTTTCTACCTGATTCTAGTCACCACTTCCCCCATCTTACATCTCTAGAATATGAGTCTGACTCTGGTCTAGCTAGCATTCCATCCATACTCTCTGCCCTACCTGGAAGATAATCTATCTCTTCCTTGCTGATACCCACGCGGCACACACCCCACATCACAGTATATTCATTTTGTTTTTAGAAGTGTCCAGACTGACTTGATACCAAAGATGCATTACTTCTGACACTGGAATTCTGGAAGTACATGAAGTCCATTTATTATATGTAATCTTCAGCATGACTTTATACCTTAATGATAAAATCTGCCCATCTTTCATGTTTGAGATTGAATTAGCCTACATCTGGATTTGGTATAAATAAACAAATAAAAATAATAGTACCCAATTTTGCGAAATGGTAGGCAACATTTTGCTTCCACTTAAGGCTTTAAAATAATCTTTCCCTGCTTCTACCTACATGCTCTCAGAGCATCCAAGATTTTATTTTTTAAGCCAACGAAACCTGTTGTTTGAGATAGTATTAATGAAACTAGTCAACTTATTTAATTCATTTCTGAATAAGAGAGGTTCAGTGTCATTGACACTGTGTCCCTGAATGCAGACAATATCAGCATCAGTCTAAGACAATTGTTCAAGATTAAATTAATTGTCCTTTCCTTTCTCTGAGTTGCCTTGGCACTTTGAATATATTTCTGTGATTGCAATCTCTTGTTTTGAGTTGTTTGTAAATTATATGTGTTTATTTCTCTCTCTCGTTAGATATTAAACTCTGTGGACCTGAACTCTGGTTTGGTCTTGTTTATACTAAAATGTGTTCTTGATTTGTAGCTCAACAAACTTAACTGGACAAATAAATCAATTGCATGATAAAATACTGCTTTCTCTCCTATCATTATATACATATTCTGTCTTTCTGTATCCTATTACCTTCATAGATATCATGTCTGAAGTAGACATATTGAAGGCTCTCCAGTTTAGGAAATTGTTAAGCACCTCTTGATATAGAATTATATGTGCTATTAAGCTTCTAAATAGCCAAGAGCTCTAATTATATATGTGTGTATATATGTATATGTTTATATATATGCATTTGTTTAAACTGCAAAGAGCTATTATATTTGTATGGACATATACACATGTGTTTAAAATTGCTACTTGCTCATACGAAATAACATAATATCACATATCAAGAAATTATGAAGAGAATTCTTAGCACTCCAAAGTATCAAATTCTATGATAGTCTAATTAATTATTTAAAAGCTCTGATGAGACGCAGTAGGAAATACTGTACTGCATCTATTTTAAGCAGTGTATTCAAACAAGGTAAACACAGCCCCTTTATATCAAGAATATAAAATCAGGAAATTGGCAGAATTTCCCTTTAAGGAGAAATGCCCACAAACATCTTAATCATAAATATACATATATACACAAATTCAAAAATAAAGGCTTTGACTTTCTTTTGGATATTTTTATCCAGTGATCTATCCTGTTTTATATTTAGAAAAGAAGGTAATGAAAGAAATGTACAAAAATACATAAACAGTTCTACGCTAAATACAACAATGTTCACTGAACAATGCAATTACGAAAGCTTTGGCAACATTTCTTTAACTCTTTAAAAAATTTCAGCTCTCTGAGTCTTGTAAGGGAAACACAGGCATTACAGCATCTTCCTTCTAAAGAGTACTACCTGTTGGTTGCTAATTCAGTTATAAATGTGTCACACGTATATTGATAACCAATGCTTACTTTATTTTTTACTAGTGAGATGAGAACCAAAAAAGTTTCCTAATATAGACAAAAAGAAAATATATTATTGGACTTTCATAATTGGCAATGAGGTAATCACCTATAAGTTTTGACTTTAATATTGATACTTTTATACACTTCATAAGGGCTGCATTTTATTTTAGAATATAAATAGTATTAAAACAAGCAAAAAAAGAATGAATTATGAATCTAAAGACAATTGACTTGCCTCAAACTCTGACAGCACATAACTTTGTGAGAGCTCTAGTTAGCAACTTAGGGGAAAATAAAAAAAAGTAGCATCAACAACAAACCAAGCTGTCACCCTGAGCAAAGTTGGAAAGGTCAATATGATGTTTTGATGGTTAGACAGACTGCCTTACGGGTAAGAAACTTTTGTTAAAAAGCATGTATGGAAGAAAAAGAGTCACACTGCCCTATCTGTGGGTAACCATTTATTAAATGGGTCAAGGAACACGTATTTCCAGTAAGACTGTTGGCAATAAAGGGCACAGATTTGGTCTGTAATAAACATCAGCCTGATGTTCACTGAAATAATGCTGTCAGGGCTGCCCTTTAGAACATTGATCCAGTACTGGTAAATATCGAGTATGAGAACAACATAGCAAATAAAACCATGAGCATTTTGTAATTGAGTTATAGAGAAAAACAAAGCACCAAGTAGAAAGCAAATGGGAATAAGTAATGCCAAATATTCTTAATTTTAAGATGCTAGGTATAAACTCTTAGCCATAAGGCAATGTGTTTAGCAGTGCCCCTTATTAATTTTAAAGCATTCATTTTGATCTGTTAGGGATGGCAAAACCCAGTATTTAATGCAAAATTTTATTTGTTATTCTAAGCATTTCAATGCTCTCTTTCATTGTGAAAATTATCTAGTCTTAATTATATTGATCTTAAAGTGGCAACTTTTCCATCAGCTACTAAGAATTCAAGCCTGATAATCCGGCACCTAGGCAAGGGATATTTTAAAATCAATTCCTAACTCACAATATCACTCAACAATTTGGCAAATATGTACATTCTGTATATAAATGAAAATAAATATATGAGTAAGTTGAAATTGTCATGTGAATTTAATTGATCAATGTTGTCTTTGGGCTGTGACCTGAAAATATATTACAGTCATCAGAATTGGGGAGCATACTATATCAGTTTCCGTCTTTCTCTCTCTTGCTCTGATTTATTTTTATATCACTAACTGAATTAGAGTAGTGGGGATACTGAACTAAAAATGAATGTTTATGAAAGATGACAAAATAATTTTAGATAATTACATATTTATTTCACCCATAAAACCCAGAAATATAGTTGGAATATTGGAGAACAAAAAAGTGAATTCAAGAGGATACTGACCCAAGGCCAAACTTTAAGCCATAGAGACTCAATTATATTCTCTTTGGCTGGAGTTAATCTTATTTACCCAAATAGAAATTGGAAATGCTTACTTGAAATATTCTTACTTAATCTGATAGCTTTTGACTTGCTTGTGGACCACACCAAATTGGTTGGGAATGCAGAAAAGCTGTATTCAGTTTGCAGCTCCTAAGCATTGGGAACAGACACCCAGACATAAGCAGAACCCCATGTATGAAGTAGAAATGTGTAAAAAGAAAAGATTTATTATCAATTTTTTAATGTCTTTTTGAAAAATGAAATTTGGCAACTGTTATATTGAGTAATTTGATGGAATCTTTTTGAAAATTTCACCCCTTTGCCCACAAAATTGGCAAAATTAAGCATAATAAAACATGACTTAGAAGATGTTATTTTTCTGGAGTTTAAAGTTAAATAAAATTCCATAAAGTGCCTAACTTTTTCATAAAATACAAGTAGAAAAAAATGCAAGAATATTTGCTCTTTTATAGGTCTTCAAAAAAGCAATTTAACATTGAATTAAAAAGGTATTATCTGAACTGTAGGTATTGTGAAAATGGTGCTGCAAAAATTAAAATACTAGTTTGTGCTGCAGCCATAAATTACTAAACTAATTATCTAGTAGCAGGCATAACTGAATCATTCAAAGGGGTAATTAGCAATCAGACATAATGAGTACTGCTACTATTTCTTGTCATACTGTATTTAGCTTCCATGCAGCCTGGAGGAACTGAATTATTTCCTATCCTTCTCAGAGGGCATTACTGCTATATTGAGTGCATCAGCCCATATTATTACTCCCAGTAGTTTAATTCTTCACTGGACTGCACATTTTTGATTTCCCCTGTCAAAAGTTTCCCAGTTCTCCCAGGCCCTTTAAAGCATCTTTTTAGTAATCATTCCTTAATATATATGTAAACTGCATCAAAACCAAATTATATTTCCTTTATTAGTTTTATAGAATTCTGATCCAATAACATGAGCTGTATCATTTTAGTAGTAGTTTCTGGAGCAATATCTATAAATTTTAATTATAGGTACAAATTAAAATAATTATAGAACTTTTCATATATATTTTAGACACAAATCTACAACAATGCTATAACTCATTTGTTCATTTTTTTTTTTCTGAACGCCTTCTATGCGTTCAGACATGAGCCTGTGTCCTGGGACATGAAATGAGGACAATATGGTCCCTGAATTATGGATTTCTTAGTCTACTGAAGATTTAAATATTTGCAAAAAATGTGGTAAATGCAATAATGATGCAAGTGAGAGAAACTCTATGTATACAACATACTACCATATGTCACCTCCTCTTAGTGCCTTCTCATATTATGAACAAATTCAAAAGATTAGATGAGAGGAATACAATTTATAAAACAAATCAATCAAGGTAGAGAGTATATTTCAGATAAAATATAAAAATTTAATTCAGTCCATGTTTCTCAGTTGAGATTTACTAAACATCCATTCTATGAAAATGCATTGGCTCTGAACCTTAGCTTCAAGAGGCTGAAGTTTAGAAATTCTGATTTAGAAAGTCTCAGGGGGAGCAAAGCTTCCAAAAGCTAAGCCAGGGAGCCAGGATTGGGAACCACTATGTGAAGGCACTAAACAGTTAAAAGGAGAAAATCCCTTTTTCAGCCCCTAGATTTAGTCAAACAACATACAGGGACATTTAAGGTGGAAGGCAGAATACAACCATAAATGAAAGGGGTTTTAAGAGACAGCTTTGCAAGCAGCACTCAAGGAGTATCCTGTGCTTTTTCTTTTCCAGGAATAATCAAGGAACATGACATCCCTGCTCTTCCTGCTGTAGTGAGTGCTAAGTGCTTCAAAGCTCCCCACTGTTGCCATTTGCTAAGGGGACCTCACCTCCTGCAGTCCTGCTCTGCCCTGTATTAAAATAGCAATTAACTAAAAGAAAAAAATAAAAGAAATGTAAATACACACAGATTTTAGGAGACCCAAACTTATGTTTTTTAAGGACTTATTTTTTAATGTCCTGAGAGGAGATCACTTTGCAATTAGCACACCAGCAAAAAAAAAAAAAAAGAAAAACCTAACAGCTAACAAAGCCCTGTGCTACAGGCTTAATACTCACATTCCATTATCTGAATGGGATTGGACCACATGCTTGCTGGATATTCGCATATTAACATGACACCTGAGGATAAAAGTTACCTATAATCAGGCTGCAGATTCTGACGGTATTTTGCTTTGTTTTGTTTTTGAAGAATGCAAAGTAAAAAGAAAGGAGAAGAACCTAGCATGACCAGAACACCTACTCTATACCAAACAGGGCGCTCAGGGTTTTTAATCCATAGAAGGAATGGACATACTCAAAGCTCATATATCCCAAGATTTTTACGCTATAAGAGGTGAGGTCCTAAAAACAAAATGTACGAATCTCTATGAGTCAAAAAAGACAGCTACTTGTTCTCCTTGTCTTCATTTTGCAGTTTTTACCTAACTAGAGTCAAGGATCCCACAATTCAGAGAGTTAATAGAGGCAATACTCCTTGAAGTTAGTTACTTACTGAAGAAAAAGCATGTAGCAGTGCTTTGTTAAATGACAACAACTCTATCAAGTGAATAATCCTGTATGAAGGTTTTTCATCACCTCTCTTCATAAGTGGTGCACTATATGGGGGCGGGGACAGAAATGCAATTGAGGTAAGAGAATAGGTATCTTTTTAAAAACTAACATTATTTTTAACGAGTCATCAAATTGAAATTGTCCATGAGTTGCACATCATTTCAAACGTCTCAACAACTAAAATTGGAGCATGCTTAAACTCTCTGCCCACCTCAGGCACAATGTTATATGGCTTGTATTTGTGCATAGACTCATTCATGCTTGTACACCTCCACACAAACACAAGCCATACATACATACATAACACTTAGGATATGACACAAGGTATGTGTGGAAGGGTGGGCTGGAGGGTGGTTGCTAATAAAGATAATATGAGAGGCCACTCCTTCCCTTTTGGAATCCCTTACCAGTAATTTAACAGAAAACTGACATTATTCCCTGGTCACTCATGTATAAATTTAACTATATGTTATGACAAATGATCTAGTAAACAAAATCTTTCTCTCAAAGATTACCAGGCAGTGCTCTCTCTCTCTCTCCTCACTCTCGCTCTCTCTGTTGCTAATACACAAAACCTTACATTTTCTTCCCCTAGCCCCTGTAATATTATACATTATAATGTGTTCACTTCCTCCATGTCAGTCTTTCTCACTAGAATCTTAAAAGAGTTTTCAACATGTAGAAGGTGAACCATAGATTTTCTTTAATGAACAAACACATAACTGCAAGTTCAGCTCTGACTATTCACACTAATATACCCAAATAAAGTATCACGTTACTTTGTCACATCTGCCTGAGCAATCAGAACCAGTTCTCTGTCCTGAGCTTCCCACAAAGTGTCCTCATTCAATCCCAAATTTCTTGAAGCAACAAGAATGTAATGAATACACCGTAGTCATTCAATAAATATTTTTGATGTAAATGAAGGAATGAATGGATGGAAGTGTGTTAACCATGAGAGGACAGCCACCCATTGCTGTTGTTCATTCCTAGCCTGAGACTGATTTACTCTCTCAAACAAATCAGGCCTAGGATAAGGTAGAGGTTAAAGGGAGAGACTGGGCTGTGGGCCACACACTGTGGACCTGTGTGTGACCTGAGACATGCCATGCTGAAACAAAAGTGAGCTCCAAGACCAAGCAGGCCACGCATTTAGGTATCACCCAAAACAGAGAAGAACCCAGGAATATGAAAGAAAGGAAAGCAGGGATCCAGACACGAAGATTCAGAACTGGAATGTGTTCCTGAGTAGGTGAAGAAAGTGACAGCTGCTCCCTAGAAGAGTCTGTGTCTCAGTCTTATTGGAGCAGGTGGCACAGAAGTCCTCAGAACCAAATCCAACAGCAGTTACATAGGTCATAAAAAACAGTCCCGGATATGTTAATTAGGGCCACAAACTCAGATGTCTCCTGGAATCAGACAAGTAATATAATGAACTAAAGCAGACCTGTGACAAAAAATGTGGACTGATGGGACCTGGGGTGGAAAGGGGAACTCCTGCCCTGCATTTTAAGCTTTTGAAATTAGTGCACAATTTGCAGCTTATATTTTTTGACTCTGGCAAAATGCTGGGTAGCGTGTGAATTATAGAAATAAAAAATATTAACAATTTTTATTGCAGTTTTGGTTCTCATATTACCTGTCAGTATGGCATTGCCAAAATGCTTTTGGCCTTACAGAATCTTGGATAACAGAACTGAGAATCAAGCTTATTTATAATTAATAAGTGGTGAATGGGAATGCCCCCTGCATGGCACCCCCTCAGCTCCTGAAATTTCATATTCACCTTGGACAGCCCTCTCTCTTGACAACTTTATATTCACAGCCTGCCACGACCAAAGTCCCTATTCCATCACCCCACAGACATATTCTTAATAATCAATACTCAACTGAGCCAGGAAAATGTGTTATTTCCTACAGATGTGTTCATGCAGAGAATAAGTTGATTTAATGCAATTATCTTATTAAACAGATGATAAAATTGACATACCAGGAAGAAACATGACTTGCCCAATCCCACACAGATGGTCCATGAGACAGCAAAGATTAAATCCAGGTCTCTTAATTAACAGCATACTATTGAAATAACCCTAAAAAGCCCTTCCAGAGCTAGATACATGAATATAACGATTCTGTATTTTTTCTTTTTTTTGCACCCACTATACTCTTTCAAGCACACAAACACAATCACACTTATAAACAGCACATAATGCTTTCATTTTTAAAAAAGAACTATGATTTTTTTTCTTTCTTTGATCTTCTCAGTATGGGTATTCCCATTATGGGTAGTTCAATATGTATGCTACTTCCTTGAGGCATGTGGAAACAATACACATGAATAGTTTGCAGAGAAAAACAGAGAGGAGCACCATGCATTTTGAGAAATATGAGCACATATATCAAACACAGGGAACACGTAGAATATAAAGTAAATTATGTGCATATCGTGGAATGCCAACCAAAACAGCTAATATCGCATATAAAATATAAAACAAGGAAATCTAAATTTGTCATTTCCTGTTTTCCTTGATATTTTCAATATAAATTTGAAAATCAATATTTTTAAATATTATATAAATCTTTAAACAATAATCAGAATCAAATATTATCAAATATTGGCCTCCTTTTAAAAAAGTAGAATGAATTATCAAAAAAGAATACTATTACATTATTATATAAAATTATATATAACTTTACTTGTGAAAAATTAAAGAACATAGACAGATGACTTAGTGTGGCTCCAAAAGAAATATAGAATCATTGATGTTGTCACAAGAGGGAGCCCATGTTTTTCAATTAATGCAAACACATTGCAAGTAAATGAAATGAAAGTAATTTAATCCTGACAAAATGTGAAGCTATATATTTTATAGTATAATTCATTATTGATAACAAAATATAAATTATTATTAAGTATCAGTATTAACCACTGTTTTTTTTTTGTTTATCTGGATGGAAAGTGAGAAAAACTTTTTAATGATTTATTTTCCAAACAAACATAGAACTATGATATGCAGGAAGGAAATAAAAGACGTACTACAGTTTTAATACTAAAGTTTAAAAGTAAAATATATTGTTCTGGCAGTGTGCGATGGAAAAAGAGACGAGTTATCTTCTGTTCATAATTATATATTAGATATCCTTCTAAATTCACTTAAATTTTTTCTAGAACCACTATTGAGTGGATGGCAAACAAAAGAAAAAATACTGATTATAAAGTCATGTAACTTCCTGTAATTTATGTAGACTTCAAACATGTTGTAGATGATAAATACATACATTTTATGTCACTTTAAAAATTAAAATTTAAAAGCTTCATAGAACTTCCTGAAAGATATTTAACGTCTTTGAAATTAAGTTTTCTACATCTAAAACAGAATGTTAAGCTATCTTTCAACACGGTTGTGATAATCTAGTAACACTTGGAGCATCAGTACCTGGATTTTGGTCATTGCTAATAAATGGCAATTTATTTCCACCTTTTGGGTAAACATTAGAGACATAACTCTAATAATAAACACTTTTAAGTCCCTTTTGTAAAAATAAACCCTTTCCTGGTACTTAATTCACTGTCTAAGCATTGGTTTTCATCACTGGTTTCTTTCTAATCTAAGTTCTCAAAAGAATAGCATACATCAGCCATTATAATTCTTTAACTCTACCAAAAGTTCTCATATCCATTTCTGAGTAAATTCAAGGTGCCAAAACAAAATGGCATTTTTCAAAGTTTATCTTACTGGGTCCTTCTGAAGTGTGTTAAGCAATTAAATTACTTAAATTTACTTTTCCTCTCTGATCATTCCTATTGTTTTTTGCATGGACGCTTGTCTCCTATTATTGGCTTTACCCAGAGTTAAGCCATAGCCTCCTTGTTTGTTCCACTATATCTGTGGTTTCTAGAAATATCTTCTTCCATAGTTTCAGTACCACCTCTAGAGTGATAAAACAGGTAAACAAATGGATCTGCTAGAATGATGTATCTAGCGTGCATACCTAACCATTTCTCTTTCCTGCTGAAAACTCTCCTGGTATTCTCCTTACCTAAACAGAAGAAGGCTAACTGGGAGATCAAACAACCTGTTGTTTTTTCTCGTTCAGATACCCTTGATCTATATAATGTTTTGTCTTGATGTTCTTGTTTTGGGTGTGTGTGGTGTTTTTTTTCGTTGTTGTTTTTTGTTTGTTTGTTTGCTTTTCTTTGACAGGCTCTTGCTCTGTTGCTCAGGCTAGTGTGCAGAGAAATGATCAGGACTCACTGCAGCCTCAAACTCCTGGACTCAAGGGATCCTCCCGCCTCAGCTTCGCAAGCATCTAGGACTATAGACACGCACCACAATGCCCGGCTAACATTTTTATATTTTGTAGAGATGGAGTCTCACTATGTTGCCCAGGCTGGTCTCAAAATCTTGGCCTCAAGTGATTCTCCTGCCTTGACATCCCAAAGTGCTGACATAACAGGCATGGGCCACTGAACCCAGCCTGTTTTGTGTTTTTTATTTGAATACTTATTCACACAAAGGAAAATAAGATAAAACAAAAAATTCACTCCTCTGGCTTTGGGTAAAAGTTAGGAAAACTGACAATATTGGACACATAGTATCTGTTTCATCATTACTTGCCCTGTTCTCTACCATTTTGCTGCCACTGGAGGTTGCTATCGAGTTTGTGTTATTTTATTTATTAGGATGTAATTAAGAGGTAGGTGAAGCATTTTTTATATCCATGTCAGAAGTGGAAAATTTAAAGCTAAACACAGGGGGTACGTGCATCAAGATAAACTCAAAGAAGAAGACACTGTACCCCAAAAATAAACTGAAGAAACCTACATAGAATTAGGCCAGCTGCTTCACTTAGCGCCCTCATGCCTGGCTCCTACAGGCATCGAGATTGTGATCACAAGGCTGCATGTGAGAGCACGCTCTATACCAAGCAAGGGACTAAATGTTTCACATGTACAGACTGAGTAGACATGCATTAAGCTCATACATTCCAAGCTCTTCAACTGTGATGAGATTCCTTGTTCATATTTGCATGACAAGGCATCCAATCAGCTCTAATGCTCACTGATAAATTAGATGGACATTTTGGGCTGTGAGATGTGAGTTTCCAAACATTAACTGAAAATAAAAATCTCTGCAATGTGCTAGTTACTTTCCTTGTCTTCATTTGGAGTTTTTTACGTAACTAGGGTCAATGACTCCCTAATCCAGACAGTTACAGAGGCAATACTCTTTGTGACATTATTTCCTTACTGCAGAAAAAGACAGTCTCTACTAGCTCTTCGTTAGGTGGTACCATTTACTTCCCATGTAATATTAGCTTTATCAGTTAAAGTCTCTGAATATGAGTTCCTCTTCTGTAAAGTAGGCAATAACACTCACCTAATAAAATTGTAGGAAGAATTAACTGACGAATGTAGTAATCTAAAAATGATAGCTGACTTGTACTAAGTACTTACAATGTAGCCACAGCCTTCTTAGCTTTGCAAACATTGACATATTTAGCCTTCACAACAGCTTCATGAGGTAGGCTCTTTCACATCACTTCCCTTTACAGATAGAAAATTGAGGAGTAGAACAGGAGGTCACATATAAGAGAAGTGTGAGAACAAGTTCTGAAAGCCAGGCATTTTGGTTCCACAAACCATTATATTTTACCCTTGACCAACAGAAGATGCTGGCTGTCACTCGGTGAGTGGCAGGTAGATTGGTATGTCTGTAGAATGACACATGAGTTCTTTTGTGGCCTGTTTTCTGTTATTCCCTGCTTTGATCTTTCTAATACAAAAACAATACAAAGAGTATCCTCTGCCTCCAAGCTTGCAACCAAAAATGTAGTTCACAGCTTCCTTTTGCTGTTTCCTGTGAGGGAAGAAGCATTCCTACCCACCCTTCAATGCAGCACAGGAATTATTGACTCAACATCTGTCTCTCCTTCCAGAGGAGCTCTCATGGAAACTTTATCCCATCTTTGACTGTAAGCACCTTGAAGTTAGGAACTAGGTCTTATTTGGTTTTGTGTCTTCACAGCCTTTCATAGTTTCTCCCATGTAGAAGGCAAGCAAAAATGGTGGTTGTAGGAAAAGAAAAAGAACAGACAATAAATGTTGTATAAAGAATTTAATACTAGAGAAAATAGACTCTATGTACAGCATTTAAATTGGAAGCATTTAATTAGAATCAAATTGCAAGTGCTAAAATAAACTGATCCTAATTTAAAACCTGAACAGCCATAAAATAGTTTGTTACCATTTAAATTTAGCTATGTTATTACAGTGATGTATATTTATAATCTTTTTTCATATTTACACAAAAATGAGTATAACAAGAAAATTTAAATTTTAGAGGAGATAGAAAAGGAAAACCACATAGGAGAGTAACAAACATCCCAAATGCTTTTCCATGGTTCTTCCTCCATTTCTTTCTTTTTGCCTTTGTTGGTGCTCCCTGTTATCCAAATGTTCAGTGATATTCCCTTTTGTTTAAATAGCATTTCATTGTTCTCATATTTTCTACTTAATGTTTAATTTCAGCTCATTTTTATGATGTGAACAAGGGAATAAATATACCTATATGTGGTTGTGGGCAAAGCATTGTATAAATTATAACCCAGAGAGGAATTTCCAAAGCCAATCTTACAAATGCCCCAATACTAGTCCTGAGATATGAATTGCTATGGGCAGTGGGATGAGGAATTGACGTATATGTTTAAAGAAAACAATGAAAACCCCTATTTTGAATTTAGATAAGCTACTAAATTTTTTATTAACGTTATTGATACTTAAGTCAATCATAATGTGAACAAAATTTGCCGATCTGATTTGGCATAGGTCTAAGGATTTATTTAGTGCACTGCTCTTTTCCTCTTTTTGGTTCTTCTAGCTCCAACAGTTCACTATGCCACCTTTCCCACAGATGTAAATACATGATTGTTCATGCCTGAGGGCTTTAAAGCAAACTCAAAAGAATAAACATTTTTGTAGCTAGCTCAAAACTAAAATTATTTTTCAATCTCTAAATCTGACCTTTCAAAGCTTTCTTCCACTTTATTGTTATGAACATCACAACTACTTTTCTAATCCTTATTCACCAATCAGCAACATTTATCCATTCAGTTGCTACACTGGACTCTGTTTTCTCTCCAATATATTCCGAGGCCTAAATTTTGGGCTCCACCTCAGTGCCTTTGACAAATTATGAACAACTTGAAATCAGAAACCGTTTCTTATTTACTTTTGAATCTGTAGAGATCTCACATTAGCACAGAAAATAAAATTAAACACAAAAAGTTTCTCCCCTGGAAATATCTAAAGAAGAAAATGTGAAGTCTTCTTAAAAGAAAATGTACAAATTTATAATTCCAAGTTAGTTTAAAGACTGTTTTATACATTAATATGCTTTAAAGTATCATTTATTATTAAAAAATACACCACTACTACATACCTATTAGATTGGCAAAACATATAAACAAACAGAATCCTGAAACTAGTAAGTAACAAAGAGAATGTGGAACAATGGAAAATTCCATTCATTTCTGGTGGGAATGAAAAATAGTAAAACTACTTTGGGAATAAGGATTTTTTTCTTTTATATTATTAAACATACACTTAACCATACAAACCAGAAATCCCTCTTGTAGAGATTAAATCAAGTTAAATGAAAACTTATGTTCACCTAAAAACTTTTATGTAGCTATTATTTAGCTTAATGTAGCTTTGTTCATAATCCTCCAAACCTGGAAACAACTCAAATATCCCTCAAACAGGAATGAATAAAAAAACTGTGTCATATCCATATAACAGAATACTGCTTGGCATAAAAAGGAAAATAATATTAATATGTGGAACAAGGAACAAAGTAGATGAATCTCAAATGCATTATGCTTAGTGAAAGAAGAAGCAAGACTTAAGAGAGTATGTTTATGTTTATAACATTCTTGCCAAGGTAAAATTACAGGTCCAGAAAACTAATCAGTCATTACTATGGGCTGGGACACATAGCAGATTAATTATAAGAGTTGCTGCATTTCCTGAGTGATTTCTATGTACCTGCATCTTATTCAATCCCTCCAAATCAATCCTGTACAAAGTACAAACGATTTTTTTCTCCATTTTGCAGAAGCCACTGAAGTTTTAAAAAGTCACAATTTGAACTTAGCCCCTTGCTGTTAATCACTTCACCATTTTGTCTCTCACAAAGTTAGGGACATGCCAAAATTTCAGATGTCATGAAAGTGACCAGTGTGAACATTATCAATTACATCTTTTTAGTACTTAAAGAAAATATTTGCATAAAGTTATGAAAATAAATATCAATATTGTCAGCCAACTGAAGACTTCCAATTATTACCTGCCTCAAACTCTAATATCTAAACTTGTCTGTATGAACTTAGGAAAAGTATTTTCTTTCTAAAGAAATTTTGCAGTAAGCTCCAACATTCTGCCTTAATCATAATAACTTACAAATGTAAAATAATATGGAGATATTAAGAATTAACTGTGATTTTATTATACTACAATTCTGACTTAAATTTTGTTACTGAAACCAATTATAACTGCACATATCATTATGCTTACACTAGTTAAAAGGGTTTGAACCTTGGGTAACCAGTGAAGATTATCGATATGCATGAGCAAAGGATTATTAAGTATAAATCCAGCATAGCCAATCAAATAATTTTTTAATTATAAAGAAATCTAAGTATTAACACACTTACAAACACCTTTCTCTTAATTGTGACCATAAGAATCTGACAAGTTATTAAATTTGGCTGAAGAAAATGCTAGCATACTGAACTGTGTTTTAATTACTAAAATCAGGAGCATAGATCAATAGAAATGATGAGCAAAAGAAAATCATATATATGAAAAAAACAACAAAATATCTATCACAATTAAGCTAATCTCCATGACACAGAAAATAAATCCTGAAAACAAAATGACAGATGACGCATGTAGCTTATTGGAATAAGATTCCCTCAAAAATGATGATCCAAAAGACAAATTAAAAGAATGCTTATATTAGACAAAATACAGATTGGAAAAATCTTCTATCTAAGTGCACTTGTTTGTATTATTTATTTCTAGTATATATTTAATCAAGTTTGCCACCTCTAAACACATCCCCTGTATTGTACACAGCAGGAACATTCCTACCAGGCAGAAAGGAGAACACATCAGAAAAAAAGGGAGCAAACTGGAATAAAAATGACTCCTGTGAGTTGAAAGATCTCTATAAGGAGAACTACAACACACAATGACAAGAAATCATAGATGACACAAACAAATCGACAAACATTCCATGTTCATGGATTTGAAGAATCAATATCACTAAAACAACCATACTGCCCAAAGCAATCTATGGATTCAACACTATTCCTGTCAAACTACCAACATCATTTTTCACAGAATTAAAAAAAATATATAAAATTAATGTGGAAACATAAAAGAGCCCAAATGACGAAAGCAATCCTAAGCAAAACAAAACAAAGCTGAAGGCATTGCATTAATGGAATTCAAACTATACTATAAGCCTCTAGTAACCAAGGCCTACATTGGTACTGATAAAAAAAAAGATACGTAGACCAAGGGAACATAATAGGGAACCCAGAAATAAAGCTGCACACCTACAGCCATCTGATCTTTGACGAAACTGACAAAAACAAGCAATGGGGAAAGAACTTCATTTTCAATCAATGGTGCTGGAATAGCAGGCTAGCTATATGCAGAAGAATGAGACTGAACCATTACCTTTTAGCACATACAAAAATTAACTTAAGATGGATTAAATATTTAAATGTAAGACCGCAAACTATAAGAATCCTAGAAGGGCTGGGTACGGTGTCTCATGCCTTTAATCCCAGTACTTTGGGAGGTCAAGGTGGGCGAATCACTTGAGCTCAGGAATCTGAGACCAGCCTGGGCAACATGGCAAAACCTGGCTCAACAAAAAATAAAAAAAAAAAATAGCTTATTGAGATGGCCTATGCCTGTAGTCCCATCTAATTATGAGGCTGAGGCAGGAGGATGGCTTGAGCCCAGGAGGTGGAGGTTGCAGTGAGCAGAGATTGTGCCACTGCCCTCCAGCCCGAGCAAAAGAGTGAGACCCTGTCTCTAAATAAATAAATAAATAAGTAAAATAATCCTAGAAGAAAACCTAGAAAACACAATCCTGGACATCAGCCTTGGGAAGTAATTTATGGATACATCCTCAAAAGCAATTGCAACAGAAACAAAAATTGATAAGTAGGACCTAATTGAACTAAAGAGCCTCTGCACAGGAAAAGAAATTATCAACAGAGTAAACAGACAACCTACAGAATGGAAGAAAATATTTGCAACTAATCCGACAAAGGTCTAACATCCAGAATATATAAGAAAGTTAATTCAACAAGCAAAACCCAATCACCCCATTAAAAAGTGAGGCAAAAGACATGAACAGATACTTGTCAAGAGAAGACATAGCAGTGACCAACAAATACAGGAAAAATTGTTCAACATCATTAATTGCATTAGGCTGTTCTTGCATTGCTATAAAGAAATACATGAGACAAGATAACTGATAATGAAAAGAGGTTTAATTGGCTTGCAGTTCTGCAGATGCATGATGCTGGCATCTGCTTGGTTTCTAGGGAGGCCTCTGGAAACTTACAATCATGGTGAAAGGCAAAGAGGGAGCACATCACATGATGAAAGCAGGTGCAAGCGAGAGAAAGAAAGGGGGAAGGAGAAGTGCCACACACTTTTAATCAGATCTCTCAAGAGCTCACTATCATGAAGACAGCACCAAATCATCAGGGATCTATCTTCATGATCTAAACACCTCCCACCTGGCCCCGCCTCCAGCACTAGGAATTACAATTCAACATGAGATTTGGGCAGGGACAAATATCCAATCTATATCACTAATCATCAGAGAAATGCACATCAAAACCACAATGAGATACCATCTCATCCCAGTCAGAATGGCTACTATTAAAAAGTCAAAAAACAACAGATGCTGGTGAGGCTGCAAAGAAATGGGAATGCTTATGTGCTGTTGATGGGAATGTAAGTTAGCTCAGTCACTGTGGAAAGTAATTTGGAGATTTCTGAAAGATCTTAGGACTACCATTCAACCTAGCAATCCCTTTACTGGGTAGATATCTGAAAGAAAGTAAATTGTTCTACTAGAAAGACACATGCACTTGTGTGTTCATCACAACACAATAGCAAACACATGAAATCAACCTATGTGCCCATGGATGGTGGACTGCATGAAGACAATGTTGTACATATATACCATGAAATGCTACACAGCTATAAAAAGGAATGAAATCACGTCCTTTGCAGCAACATGGATGCAGCTGGAGGCCATCATTCTAAGTTAATTCAGAAACAGAAAACCAAATACCACATGTTCTCATTTACAAGTAAGAGCTAAACATTGGACACACATGGACATAAAAATGGCAGCAATAAACATTGGGACTACTACAAGGGGGTAAGGAGGAGGGAGCAAGGGTTGAAAAACTGTTGGGTACTATGCTATCTTCTTGGGTGACAGGTTCAATCGCAGCAACCCCAGCATCACTCATTATACCCATGTAAGAAATCTGCACATATACCTCTTAAATCTAAAACAAAACTTGAAATTATTAAAATAAATAAATAAATAAATTGTTTAGAGGGTAGATCTTATGTTAAATGTTCTTACAACAAAATAGGAGATGGGGCACATAGAAACTTTTGAGAGTCATGGATATGTTTATTATAATCTTGCAGTAAAGTTTCACAGATGTATGTGTATGTTCAAACTCATCAAATTATATAGATTAAATATGTATGCTGTTTTTATATCAATTATACCTCAATAAAGCTGTTTTAGAAACTAAGTTAAAATGTTCCAAGAAGTACATCTACCACTGTCTTCCCAAACAATAAATAAGTAGCTTAAAACTTCAAAGAAAAAAAAAAACTCCCATGATTGTTGAAAAGACACTCTCATTTTAGTGCCTCTGCAAAGGTTTTATTCTTTGTTTGTTTTTTAAAGACATGATAATGTGAGAAGTTCCCAATATAAAACTGATCTCATAAAAAAGGGGATAGGCTGCCTTATATATGTAGTAAATTCTGAAAAATCATTTTGGATCAGAAGCACCCATTCATTTTTAAGGAATTTTATTCTTGGCTTCCTCTCTAGCCCTCTACCTCTTCAATACTGCTTGGTTTCTACTGAGAAGCAAATGTTCCCTTTTCATTCAGCTGTCAGCATTCTGGAGTTCTGAGCCTGTCTTGGAGTAGGGCTCTTAGTCATCCATATCAGAATCATCTAGAGTATTTAATAATTTTTAATCTTCTTCAAATTGCCTAGATCAACTACTTCAGACTTACTGGAAATGGATTTGGGAATCTCTAATTTTTTTACGTGAATAGGTTTTGGGAAACAGGTGATGTTTGGTTACACGAATATGTTCTTTAGAGGTGACTTCTGAGATTTTGGTGCACCCATCACCTGAGCAGTATACACTGTACCCTATGTGAAGTCTTCTATCCCTCACCTCCAGACACTTTTAATCCACAACAACCATATTTCTAGAGAAGAAAGCATCCTGTCTATCCAATCCTGCATCTCCATCAGGGGACAGCTCTGAGTAAATCTAGAGACAGTAGGGTGAGTAGGAAAGACTGGGTCCTGCCCTGAAACACAGTTCAATGCCTTATTTTCAGGAGTGAAAGAAAAGGCCAATTCTAGAACTACAAGCTAGTAAGATTCAGGAAAGAGAGGCTGGCCTTAGTTTCTTTGGTGAGTATGGTAGTGATTACCCTGAATATTCAATTCCTGGAAAACAAGGCAAATGTAGTTCTGTGATATGTTGAGATTAAGATTAAGTTTTAAGCACAGCACTTCACGTGATCCAATCTTGTTATATGGTGGGTAGTAAAAAGTAATTGTGGAACATCACTGACTTACAGTTACTTACATTAATGTATGTCTCTAGAGTTCATTAAAAAGTCCCCTCTGAATATTTTTCCCTTTTTTCTCTAAAATTTCTGAAAACTACTAATTATTTAGTGCTGTTTTTGGAGACTGATCTGAATCAATATAGTTAGCAGTATAAATTTGTGCTTTGAGAAAAAATTTCATCCAAGATTTGTAATATTTCTACCAATAATAGAGGGATAATGTTATTTTATGTCTATACAGTAAATGATTTTTAGAGAAGGGAATCACATTCCTTCTCACATACAGAAATAAATTTGAATTACATATAGCTATGAATTCTAACATCTGTGTAGGCTAGTAAGCTCTGGTACAGAGAGAAATAATCACAGTGTTAGAATCACAGAATCCTCCACATCAAAGAATATAAAAGCTTTCTTTTTTCCCTAGTAGCTGTTTTTCATACTCTTCAAAGTTCCTCAGATAAAGACAGTACATCCTGTAAGAGACTAATGCATTCTCCTTCCATCTAAAAGCCGAATGGAGCAATTGAAGAGGTCATGTCATATTCTTGAAATGGTCATGTTAGTGTGTTCAAATATCAGTTTATCTCCTTTGCATTCATTACTTTGAAGATATTATTTCTTGAAATAATAGGGATTACTATATTCAAATCCAAATCAATGTTAGCAGTTTGATCAAGCATATTATTCAGTCTGGGCAATATAGCAAGACTTTGTCTCTACAAATATATATATATTTTTTTAATTTGCCAGACATGGTGGTGTGCACCTGTGGTCTCAGCTACTCGGGAGGCTGAGTTGGGAGAATTACTCGAGCTCAGGTAGTTGAGGCTGAAGTCAGCCATGATCTATATTTTCTTACCTCAAGAAAATTATCAGGTTGGAAAACAACACTGTCAGTAATTATTTGATATGAATACTCTTTGATTAATATTCTTTAAGTTTGCTTTTAAAGAAAAACGTTATCTATCCACATGAATTTATGGCTAAGGTATAACTGGCACGTACAAATTAAATATATTCTCAGTGTGCAGCATGTTCTGGTATCTGTATACATTGTGAAATGGTTAAATCAAGCTAATTCATGTATCTGTCACCTCATATACTTTTGAATATTTCACAGGGCTTTCTAGAAAGGTAGTTCCTTAGCTAAGAATCTGTACAAAAACAAGTTATTCACACCTTGTGCTTTGTGCTGAATTGCGTCTCCCTCAAATTCATATGTTAAAGTCCTAACTCCCAATATCTCAAAATATGACTCTGTTTGGAGATGGATTATAAAAGGGGTAAGTTAAAATGAGGTCATTAGGGTGGGCCCTAATCTAATATGACTAGTGTTCTTTTAAAAAGTGGAGATGAGGACACAGGCACAAAGGGAAGACCATGTGACAATACAGTGAGGTGACTGCCAACAACAAACCAAGGAGATATCCACAGAAGAAACCAGCCCTGCCAACCCTTGATCTTGGACTTGTAGCCTCCCAAACAGTGAGGCAATGCATTTTTGTTGTTTTAAGCTACCCAGTCTGGAGTACTTTGTTATGGCAGCTCTAGAAAACTAATATACCTACCTTCCCTTGAGAAGGGAAGACATCATTAAGCTGACCAATTGAGGTGCCCACAAACAAATTTCAGTATGAATGCCAGAGACTGAAATTTGAATATATATATTTTCAAATGTTACACATGGTATATATATATATATAATATACACACACACACATACACACACACACACATACATACATGCACACATATATTAGTCCATTATCATGCTGCTGATAAAGACATACCCCAAACTGGGAAGAAAAAGAGGTTTAATTGGGCTTACAGTTCCACATGGCTGGGGAGGCCTCAGAATCATGGTGGAAGGTGAAAGCCACTTCTTACATGGTGGCAGCAAGGGAAAATGAGGAAGGAGCAAAAGCAGAACCCCCTGATAAACCCAACAGATCTCGTGAGACCTATTCACCATCAGAAGAATAGCACAGAAAAGACCAGCCCCCCTGATTCAATCACCTCCCGCTGGGTCTCTCCCGCAACATGTGGGAATTCTTGGATATATAATTCAAGTTGAGATTTGGGTGGGGACACAGCCAAACCATATCAAACACAGTCCTGTTTTAGGTGCTATATTACAAAACTATAAAATATAATCCCCTCCCTCTAAGAATTTGTAATCTACATACATAAAGAAAATAAGATGGTTAAAATAAAAATAAATACTACAAGGCAATATAGACCTAAATACTGATCTGATTGCCATAAATGATGAATGCTAAGTTTGGAGTGAATGTGCTACTGGCTGAGGTGGAAAGAAACTTCCATGTCAAGAAAGGCACATATTTGTCTCCTGAAGGACTACACAAGAACACAGTGGTTTTACAGATTTTTAACTTTAGCAAATTACACACAGGAAGTGTTTGATGTTTTTAAAAGTTTCCCATAAGCACAGACTTCCCCACTATTAGACTATATAAAATAGGAACAATCGCTTTTGAGCAATTATTGTACCTAATACTTTGCTTAATATTTCTTATGATATCTATTAAATATATATATATATATGTATGTGTGTAAGAGCTTCCATAACAAAGGACCACTAACTGGGTGGCTTAAAACAATGGAAATGTGTTGTTTCACAGTTCTGGAGGATAGAAGTCTGAAATTGTGATGTCAGTAGGGCCATGCTCTGTGTGAGACTCTGGATAGGAACCTTTCTTGCCTTTTTTTAGCTTCTGGAGGAGGCTGGCCATCTTTGTTATTCCTTGGATTGCAACTTTATAATTCCAATCTATGCCTCTATCATCATGTGGCATCTTCCTTTGTAAATTCACATTGTCTTATAAAACTCCAGGCATATTGGATTTAGAACTCAGCCTACTGTAGTATGACTTCATCTTAACTAATTATATCAGCAAGGACACCATTTCTAAATAAGGTCACATTCTGAGGTACCAGGGTTAGTGCTGCAACATATCATTCTGGGGGACACAATTCAACTCATGCAGATTATTGTGGTGAGAACATTTAATATGAGATCTACCCTCTTAACACATTTTTAAGTATGAAACACAGTATTATTGACCTTAGGCATGATTTAATACAGTAGATTTCTAGAACCACGTATAATTTGTATAGGCATTGAATAGCAACTCCCTATTTCTCCCGTCCCCTCAACTCCTGGCAACCACCATTCTATTCTCTGCCTCTATAAGTCTGACTATTTTAGACTCCTCATATAAGTGAAATACTTCAGTACTTGTTCTTCTTTGCATGGATTATTTCACTTAGCATAATGGCTTCCAGGTTCATCCATGTTGTTGCATATGACAGGATTTTCCTTAAAGGCTGAATAATATTCCATTCTATATTTATACCTCATGTTTTAGCTATTATGAATCATGCTACCACAAACAGGGGAGTGCAAACAATCTCTGAGACCCTGTTTTCAAATCTTTTGGATACATATCCAGAAGTAGAATTGTTAAACCATATGGTAGTCCCATATTTACATTTTGAAGAACCTCTATGCTATTTTCCATAGCTGCTACAGAATTTTACATTCCCAACAGTGTATAGGATTCTAATTTCTCCACATTCTTACCAATGCTTGTTTTCTTATTATCCAGCAATCCCCCCACTGGGTATATAACCAAAGGAAATGAAATCAGTATGCTATAGAGATCTCTGCACTACCATGTTTATTGCAGCACTATTCACATTAGCCAAGATATGAAATCAACTTAAAAGTCCATAAATGGATGAATGGATAATGTGGTAAAGACACACAATGGAATGCTATTCAGCCACAGAAAAAGGAAATCCTGCCATTTGCATCGCCATGAATGAACCTGGAGGACATTATTGTAGGTGAGTTCATCCAGGACAGAAAGACAAATTCTGCATGATCTCACTCAAATATGGAATCAAAAAAGGTTGATACTATACAACTAGAGAACAGAATAGTGGTTACAAAGGTCTTGGGTGGTTGTGTTAGTAGGAGTTGGGAAAATGCTGGCCAAAGGATGCAGAATTTCAGTTAGATAGGAGGACTATCTTTTGTTTCATTTTTTGATAATAGCCATCCTAACAGGTGTGGGGTGGTAACTCGCTGTAGTTTCATTTGCGTTTCCCTCATAGTGATATTGAGCAATTTTTCATAGACCTGTTGGCCATGAACGAAAAAAAAATCCTAACTTTGTGGTGAGTGGTGGGAGTCAGGATAGCATAGTATATTGGCCAAGTGCACAATTTGTGGAGTCAAAATGCCTGGCTTCCAGCACTGGTTCTGACACTCCTATATTTTTATGATGCCCCTTCCTGCCTTGCAGTTGTCTCCCCAGTGGAAGGAGGCTTAACAGTAAAACCTTATAGGCTGTTGTGAGGGCTAAAGATGCTAATGCCTGTAAATCTGAGGAGATCCCAGGCACACTGTAAGTACTCAGGACAAGCTGGCTACCATTATTACATTCCTACATCAGTCAGCTAATTCTCCCAGAGATTTTATGAGATCGGTATTAGTGCCCTACTTTACAGAAGAAGAATTCTTACTCAGGAATGTTAAGTGACAAACCTCACATAACACAGGAAATAAGTAGGACATTATGAAGCCCAGCTGAGTGACTGTGGGACTCACACTCTGTCATTGACGGTATGGAAGGCACTGTTCCATCTAAATAAGCAGTGAGAAATCAGTGAAATTAACACCTGCTATTGAAGGTTATATTACAGGAACATTTTCCTTACCACCATAATCTGCTTTGAATGTTAGTAAATAATTTACATATTTTTACTCATATATTCTGAAGCTATCTAGTAAGGCATGTTTTAAAAATAAATAGTTAAAACGTTAAAAATTCAAAATTGCCATTCATAATTTTATAAAAAGTGCTTCTGTGCCTTGTGCTGTGCAATTTTATAAAAAAACATGATTTTTTCCAGAGCCAAATGTTTTACACTAGAGTAAACCACTGACACTCACTGGTTTCCTCCCAGTGGTTCTTACTGTCTCTATAAAGCTAGGTCTCAGGTGGAGAATAGATGTTTTTCTAGTCCTTTGCACATTGCCACTTTGTGAGTGACTTTCTTTCCTCTATTTGAACAAAGAGAAAAGTACAATTGTATTTGAACTTAACAACACAGTACAAAAATAAAAAGAAATTCCATAAAGCAATGAATATTCCCCAAAGAAAATTATACAGTACTTGAATTGTCTTCAAATAACTAATGTTTAAAATAAATTACTGCACGGTAGAGGAAAATATATGCTTTTGAGTCCAAAAGAACTGGATTGAAATTCTAGTTATGGTGACCCTGAAAAATTTTTATCACTATGTTTTCCATTTGCTCACCATAAAATAAAGGGAGGGTTATTCTGACCAATATATTTAATATATGATTAATATAACTAGCAAGTTGTTTAGCATGGAATTACACACTCAACAAATGTTTTATCTTCTGTGGCAAATTTAACAAGGACAAGTAAAAATCTGTGTTGTATTATCTCCAAGAAAAATGGAACTCTTTTTTTTTTTTTTTTTTTTAAGAAAACTCTCCTAGAAGTCTATTTCCTATCTTTTCTTGTTTCTTTCTGCACCTTTCAGAGTAAAATGCAAAAACTGGGCAGAGGGGCAATACGTATAAGTTATCTGAAGGTAAAAATTGTGTCCATGTTCACGATTCCCCAGTGATAGTGGATAGGTATTGTTGAAAAAGCAGATAGTGGACATCCTTTAACTCTGTCTAGTAAATGACATGTTTTCCTTTTATAATTGCTGATGGGAAATTTACATGCAGATTTAAGAGGCTAACACCCAGACACCACCTCCAATTCCCAAGCCTCTTCTAGCACATCAAAATAATTTTTGAATGCTTACAGTGTGACAGTCACTCTATTAACATGAAAGTTTGGGAGGATAGAGGACTTTTAACATTTTAAGAATGGCAAGTCAACCACCGCAGAAATAAACATGTGAAACAAACTAAAAATAGAGATGCATATGTATCTGTATCTGTGTTTTTCAAACAAAAATATAATGTGGACTTGGGGGAAAATTTTATTTTTCTGGAAAAAGCATTTTAAAAATCTCATTTGTTTCAGCCCTCATTGAAAGTACTGGTCCAAAATGCATTGGGACTTCATTCAACAAAGGAACGAAGATCAAAACTACAGCTACAATATCAGGTTTTTAAAGATGTCAAATCTCAACAGCACTAAACCAGTTCTTCATTGTTCGTATGTTATTCTTAGTTTGTAAGTACTCAAACAGCCTGTGCAATTCTTCCCTGCTTCTTTTCTGCAATGATTTCCTTTTCAATGATTTAAGCAGTCTATTCTCAAAAGCAATGCTCAGAAATCCAATTACCATTCCAACACCATGCTTTTGTAAGCCTAGAGCATTAAGCCATAGAATATGCTTTTTCGTGCCCCTTCCTAGCACCTCTCACTCAGCATTTCTCTATCAAAGGGGGTTTTGGTTTTGTTTCCCTTTGCTTGGCTTTCATTAGATAAAGGAATGTTGTCATAAATTACTTTAAAACAATGGGGAAATCTCTATAAATCTTCCATGTGTAAGTAAATCCTAGGGTATGTATAAATAAAGAAAAATTGAATATGCAATTTTTCCCCTTGAAATAGTATTTGCTTTGCATTAAAGGTGGTTTATAAATTATAAGTCATACTGGATTAAGAAAATGTGGCACATATACACCATGGAATACTATGCAGCCATAAAAAATGATGAGTTCATATCCTTTGTAGGGACATGGATGAAATTGGAAACCATCATTCTCAGTAAACTATCGCAAGAACAAAAAACCAAACACCGCATATTCTCACTCATAGGTGGGAATTGAACAATGAGATCACATGGACACAGGAAGGGGAATATCATACTCTGGGGACTGTGGTGGGGGGGGGGAGGGGGGAGGGATAGCATTGGGAGATATACCTAATGCTAGATGACGAGTTAGTGGGTGCAGCGCTCCAGCATGGCACATGTATACATATGTAACTAACCTGCACAATGTGCACATGTACCCTAAAACTTCAAGTATAATAAAAAAAATAATAATAATAAATTATAAGTCATAATGTATTAATAGACATAACTCACACAATATATTTCACATTGAATGCCAAGTTGGTCAGATAAATTAGGAAATGTAGAGTAGAGGGTACCATGGTAATTATACTATACAAAGTAACTTCACCCTATATATGTTTTCTGTGTGAATTCCTTCATCTGCAAATTACACTGTATGTGTCTCTGTGTATCTGTGTGCATCTTAGCATATGTGTGTGAGCAAATAAAAGTAAAGGTTAGAAAAGGACAGAAACATAGTAAAATTTCCAATTTAATTTCTAGAAGCAAGAGACAAAGATACTGACAAAGGGTAAAGGAAAGAGAGAAATCTTTAATTAGATTGAGGCTGACTACATCCATTTACATCAAGAATTCTATGTTTATGCCTTTTACATTGAGCCATTTCTCACAACCCTACTCAAGAAAAATAAGGAAAAAAAAAAGGTAAGTGATCTAAATCGTACATCTGAATTGAAACCAATTTTTCATACCCCACATTAGGATGAATCCAAGATACATGTGAAACTCCTCGGAGGTGATGGAATTTTTATGTTTATAGAATAAAAAGCCCTCATGATTAACGACCATCTGGCTACTTTGATTATCTTTTTATCTAACATTAGCTTTGGGAAACAAACTAGGTTTAAAAAGCAAAAGAAAACTATAACTAATAGTTTATATATTCTATAGAGTTATTTATTTTAAATAGTTTCAGTATAAACTTAAAATATATTGAACCACATGTGCGTGCGTGCGTGTGTGTGTGTGTGTGTGTGTGTGTGTGTGTCTGTGAGAGAGAGAGAGAGAGAGACAGCGAGCAAGCGCAAGTGAGCCGGATCAATAAGACCTTGTTTGGTGAAAAAGTCTCTCTGGCAATCTTTATTTTACAGGTAAGGAATCTGAGACATACAGATTTGAAGATAGATTCATTGCCTTAGCAATAATGAATTTAATGCCTCCTCTATCCAGGCAGTGTGGCAGATACAGAAGATGAAAGCAGTGACCTGTATATATTTGCTTAAGAAGACCACAGTCAACACAGGTGAGGAGGGGAGAGAGAGATAATTACAAGACAATGTGAAAACTAGTTTGCAAGGATATGAAGACAAAGCTAGAGCGGTAGAGGACAAGTGTCTAACCTGGCTAGGTTACTTGAAGAACGCGTCTCAGATAGCAGTAGAACAGGAGGTATTCTGAGCAAAAGAAACAGTAGAGCATAATCAAAGGCACAGAGAGACAGGACATGGGAAGATGAGTAATACATATGGCTAAGGCACAGGATGCCTAAGGGCCAGTAGTAAAAAATGATACTAAAGAACAGATCTTGAAAGGTTTTTTTTTAAAATGCATACATATGTTTGATATCATACTCTGGGTCAGTGTTTTCTCAAAATATAACTTGTGGAGCAATAGCAATTGAAAAACACAGAATGCTTAATTAAAACACAGATTAATAAAACAAGCTTACAATCTAACTCCATAGGATGTAGTCCAGAAACCTTCATTTTACCAAATTCCCAATCACTAATGAGAAAGGCCTGCTATTATCAGTTTTGTTATCTAAAAAGGAGGATATGGAAGCAGTGTGGAGAATGGACTGGAGGGCCTGAGGGGAGAAGCTGGAAGTCTAGTAGGGAGGCTATTGCCATAGCTGAGGCAAACGATGATGGTACATGCCATTGTGGCAAGGCACCAGTCATCTCTCATGCACACACTTGCTAGTTTCCATTGGGCATATCTGGGGTGAAACTGCCCCTTTAAATTTTGTCTTAGAAAATAAGCCTTTGAAATTAGTAAAATTATATATATGTACCAATTTATTTATCTGTTCATCCATGAGTTGTTTCCATATCCTAGCTTTTTTAAATAACACTACAATGAACATGACATGGGAGTGCAGGTATCTTTATGAGGTGGTGATTTCATTTCCTTTGGGTATGTGCCCATAAGATCATATGGTAGTTCCATTTTTAATTTATTTAGATACCTCCATACTGTTCTCCATAACGGCTGTACCAATCTTCATTGCCACCAACAGCATGCAAGAGTTCCCTTTTCCCACATCCCTTTCAACATTCCTTATCTTTTGACTTATAGATAATAGCCATCCTGACAGGTATGAGGTGGTATCTCACAGTGGTTTTGATTTGCATTTCTCTGATGATTAATGGTGCTCATTAATCTGTTGGCCATTTTCAATGTCTTCTTTTGAAAAAATGTCTAGTCAGGTCTTTTGCCCATTTTTAAATCAGTTTGTTTTTCCACAATTGAGTTGCCACTAAAAAAGGACAAGATCTTGTCATTTGCTACAACATGGATAGGCCTGGAGTACATTATGCTTATTGAACTAAGTCAGACATAGAAAGGAAAGTATTGCATGATCTCACTTATATGTGAAATCTAAACACACACACACACACACACACACACACACACACACAGAGAGAGAGAGAGAGAGAACGCAAAAGAGTAGTTACAAGGGGCAGGAGGCAGGAGGAATGGGGAGATGTAGATCAGTGGATACAAAGTAGCAAATATGTAGGATGCAAGAGTGTAGAGATCTAATGTACAAATGAAGGCTGTAGATAGTAAAATTGTGCAGTATATGAGATTTATGCTAAATAAGTAGATTTTAGCTGCTCTTGCCACAAAAACAAACTAAAACTAATGGGTAACTATGTGAGATGATGGATATATTAACTTGCTTCACTGCAGTAACCTTTATACTATCTATATGTATCCCATAATATCATGTTGTATACCTTAAATACACACATTACAATTTATTTAAATAATACATTTCATTAAATAAATAAATTAGTAAAAACATTTTGGTTCTCAGTTCAAGGAGATATGAGAGAGATTTCAGCTACACATTATATAAATGAATAAACGGTTATCCTCAATTCTTCTCTATTTTAGATAATATATATACTCTTTATTTCCTAGTTCCAATGAACCCAAGGGATGCTGCAAAAATGCTGTACTGGTAGCAACCAAACCCCAGTTAAATTCTCACCTCAAGTTCTATCAATAGCTGACTACCTTTCAAGCAACTTACACACACACACACACACACACACACACACACACACACACACACAGAAGAAAAACTGGCTTTCTAAAAATTGATGCTGCAATTGCATCCTATTGTTGGATTGATCATGTTTCTGGAGGGTCTCTGGAGTGACAATCTTCCAATAGCATCAGGATAGGATATTAAGTTTAATATTCAGCTGGAGAGAAAAGTTTAGAATTGCTGTTTTGGAAAATTGGACAAGTGGCTGTATAAGAGTTCATAAAAGTTAAGACCATAAATTTGTAGTAGCAGTTCTAATAGACTTCTCAGGATAGTACTAGCCAAGTAAATTATTAGATGAAGACAAGTTTTAGGGATAATGGTACAGATGCAGAATGGGATAAAGACAATGAAAGTGTTGGAAAGGCAGTGAGTTCCAGGCAGAACAAAGGAAACAAAGGAAGAAAACCCAGAAGTGATGGCAGACAGTGAGTTTGCTAAAGCAGAATGGGATTGACAGACGTTAATACCAAAAGGCTCAAGAAAACTTAAGGAGCCCTCATGATGTCATAAATTATGGTGAACAAGAAGACTATGAGCCACAAAGCAAAGTCCTCTGTGAATATACAAGGAGACCACAAGAATAAATTAATAGTAGCATGGCTGGAGGGAATAGACACAGAGAAGGGGTTGGACTACCAATCTGGGAAGTGGCAAGGGAAACTGAGTTGCTCACAATATCCTCTTTTCACCTTATCTTTTTTACATACGGAGTTGGAGAGAAATCATATCTGCAACAAGAGAGGGATGTAAAACAATTCTATTAAAGAGAGAACTAGGCTGCAGTTGGGACAAGAAAATGTTGGGAATTATTAGGGAGATACTTAGACAATGCATGGGAGGCCTACTTAAGATGGAAATGAGGTTTCAGGTGATAAAATGGAAAAAAAAATCCAAAAAAATGGCAGGCCTCTAAGCAAGTTAAGGAGAACATCTGATGCAAGAGGTTGGTTTGTGGAAGGAGACAAACAATGAATCAACTGAACTTAAATAAACTAATGGTATTGCATGTAAAAGTTGAAGACTAAGTTCAAGGTCCCAGTGAATATAAATTTTAATGACGTACTGAGTTTGGAGTTTATAATCTCTAAACTGCATTCTAACAATGGAATGATTCATTTCTTTTTTTCTGGGGGAGAGGGTGAGGGTATTTCATGTAAGGATGAAGAGAAGACAACATAGCCATTAAAATATAAAACTGTACCTAGAGTGTTGTTCATGTCTTAAATAAAGAAAGGAGTAAATAAAATAGCATGGCTACTCATTTTAGGGTCCTTCTCAGTTTTTTCATCCTCCTGCTAAACTAATTCTAATCAAATAATGGCGGTTCTAGACATCATGCTAATTAAATTGTCATAGACATGTGTAATACTAGCTAACATTCACTGAGTACCTAATATGTGCCAGGGTATTCATATGAATTATTTCATTTTATTTCCATAAGAAGTCTATATGGAAGGCTTTATAATAACTTCCAATTTACAGATGAGGAAGCAGATATATAGACTAGTTAAATACTGTGCCCAAGGTTCCGTAATCAGTAACTATCAGAGTCACAATTAAAACCCAACCATTCTGACCCCATATTTTTTGGCACCATGCTGTTTGAGGATGCCCTGTGTCAGACACTACAGATCTTGTCAAACACAAATACTTGGGGACTTAAATCAGAATATAAAGAGGTCAATTACTTGTGTGTTGGGAAAAACCAGGTGATGCATTACAGATTGAATTTGTATTTCCACATTTTCTTTAAACTGATCATCCCCTGTTGGGCAACTTAGTAGGGGAAAAGATCTCTATGTCTTCAAGTAGGTGCTTTTACTGAAAAAGAAAGAAGAACCAAATAGAAAAGCAAAATTATTTTAATTTCCGAAAGCTGAAGCCTTGAGACTATCAATAGAATTTCTAAAATACTTACTAGGATTTTAATATGTTCCCATTTGAGAAGTGCTAGGAGTTTTCTGGAATTGGAGGGAAAATAAAGAATTGGAGAGGGGGAAAATATAAATATGAAAATGGCATGTCTCTTTGTCTTGTCTCCTCGTCCCTGATATAACATTAGGATATTTAAGTGTGGGAAATCTAGCCTAAAAGGAATCCACACTCTTGATATCTGAAGACAGTTATTTCCCATTGTAGTGAGAATAAAAAGAGAGGTGATTACAGTCCCAGCAATGAGGAATATGCAAAACTCAGTTGACCTAGGAAGATACACCATAAAAGAAAAAAAAAAAGACTATAGGGCTGGATATCTTTCTTTGCTTTTATGATACTGTGTCAACCTCCCAAATTTAGTTGCAACCCAATAGAAAAGTAGTGTCACCATGAAAAGAAAATAAGCCATGCTCTTTTCCCCAGTATCTTCTTTCCCTCTGCCAAATACTGAGGATTCTGATTCAGACTTTCTAATTTCTGTCCTCCAAGGAGGATCCTACCTTGCCCAAGAGATTCTTGTGTCTTAGGACATGAAGAATCAGAAAAAACAGACTCTCTTGTTATATTTTTAAACATTAAGAAAAGGTCACTAGTCTCCAACAGTATCTTAAAAATACTATGTTTTTCTTCTCCTAACCAGAGCACATATTATAGCTGCTCTCATGCCCTCTCAAAGCACCCCCTCAAATTCATCTTGTTTCCTCTTTTTTTTTTTTTTTTTTTTTTGTTCTAATTCCTGCCTATTTAACTACTACATACCCATTGCCTGGCACTGCACCATGCATAAGGTAGACATTCCATAATATTGGTTACTTGCACTTTGAAAAGTAACAAGAAAAGGAAGGAAAAAAGGAAGAAAATAAGAGAAGTTAAAATGTTGGTTGGTTATTTGGTAGCTTATTTTCCCTATACCAAGACATTATACAAAACAAAAAGTAAGAAGGCTACACTTTCCTATGTATGCATTTACCAGAATTCCTTCCTTTGCAACTTTAAGAATTGGGTAAAGTATATTCTTTTATTCTAGATAGGCTAACCATAAGATTTACTATCCAAACTAGAATGCATTTAGGAGTAAAAAGGTCACTATTAATATTTTGTTTTCTGAAAGAGGGCTGGACCTGTTGTTAATACTGAGACTGCCATAATAAGACAAATTAGGAAAATGGCCATTCTAATTTTTGATGACCTTCAGGAAAACAACTCTTACAATCCAAAATATTATTTCTGCAAAGGTAAAAGTAATCCCACATTTACACATGAAAAAAAAAAGGTTTCAAATACTTGTAAAAATGTCACTTTCCACTTTCCCTCTTTTTCTTTCAATTCCTTGAAAGCGCCAACACCTTTTCATTTATTCTTCTCTCTTCATACGGGAGCTATTATTCAGCCTCTTTGCCTACTTACTACTTCCTAAATGCCACCTTCTCAGGAGAGCCTTACCTGCCCCTGAGCCTTTATCCACCACCACTCCTGCACAGACTAGTTTAGATCCCTGGATTATTGCACTCACCACAGTAAATTTTATGATTATTTGGATGATATTTAATGTCTGTCTTGACCAGTAGCTCTTAGGTGTGATGAGGACCAGAATGAGGTATACTTTTGTCTACTTTTGTATTCCCAGCTTTTAGAATTGCATCTAGTACAGAGTGAATGCTCAATAAATGTTGAATGAATGAAAAATAGTGAATAAATAAAACCAGTGGATAAATGAAGGATTCACTTTCATTGCCAAAGAGTGTTAATTACGTAAGAGATCTCAAAATGCCACATAAATAGTAAATTTATATGATACAAACATATCTACAAGCTATTTGTACCTTGTCTTTAAATGATCCTTTGTCACTCACTTTCACTGGCCTTACAAAGTTCTGAAATCAGACATGAATCTGCGACTTGACCATGAAAAGATACTCATATCTGAGAGCACTGACAAGTGTGTTAGAGATTTTTAACACTTATTGAATGAAGAGGATTTGTGTTAATATTAGAGAATCAGTGCATTTCCTATAAAAACAATACAAATACAGAAACACTAAGTACATAAATATACACATATACAGTTATACATACATATTAAGTAATTAAGTACTATTGTAACAGCAATTCAGCAATTTGCTTTTGTTACTTTTTTGTTACATATACCAGAAAAAAAAACCAGTGTCTCCTAGATGTTATCTGTGCATAAGGCAATAGTGCCCCTAGGGCACAGAGGAGTTTAATAATTCCGTCAGAATTGCAGAATGGGCTGGTAGATACTGGCAAGGAAACTGGTGACCAGATTTCTGGATTAACTACAAGAGTGTCGGCCGGGCGTGGTGGCTCACGCCTGTAATCCCAGCACTTTGGGAGGCCGAGGCGGGTCGATCATAAGGTCAGGAGTTCCAGACCAGCATGGCCAACATGGCAAAACCCCATCTCTACTAAAGATACAAAAATTAGCCAGGCGTCGTGGCAGGCGCCTGTAATCCCAGCTACTAGGGAGGCTGAGGCAGGAGAATCGCTTGAACCTGGGAGGTGGAGGTTGCAGTGAGCTGAGCCGAGATTGCACCGTTGCACTCCAACCTGGGTGACAGAATGAGCCTCCATCAAAAAAAAAAAAAAAAAAAAAAAAAAAAGAGTGTCTGCAAATAGAATAACTTCCATTAAAAAAAAAAAAAAAGAGGCAGAATATTAGAGTGAAGGAAGTATTAAGTGCCTTAATGCTAATTTCAATTCTACTAGTAAGAAATCACAATAACCCTTATGCCCTTTCTATAAGACTAAATGCATGAGTAGGTATTTTCAGCCTTGACAGACCATTCCAGTGACCTATGACTTTAAAAATTACAATTCAGGACCCACCCCGAACTTGGATTTTAGAGCTGCCAGTGGTAGAAGTCTGACCTTGTGTCTCAAGTGCTTCCGATGATTACCACAAACATTCAGGGGTAAGAACCACTGAAGAAGCAGAACATTCATCTCTCTTGGCCCATGTTTCCTGAGCTGTGTAAGTGGGTTGCTGTGTAGAACTCTAAGGTCTCTTTTAGAACAATATTTTTATAATTGAGGAAAAATAAAGTATAAGCACCAGCAAGCCATGGGAAAATGCAAACAGACACACAAACAAATAAAAACAATTCATTTCCTGATATTAGGAAATTTCATCTGTAGCTACAAAATGGCACTCAGCATTTTTTGAAAAACTAAATTTTTAATTACTAAGCAAATGTTGATAGTTGAATCTTAAATATATTTGCACGTCAAATATGCTCGAAATCATTTATCTTAGAAATAATCAAATCATAGTGGAAGGCATAAAAACAGGATGATCTAACCATATTATACACCAGTTACAATATTTACTTTACCTCTTCTTTAATTCCCTTCACCTGCCATTATAGAAACCAAAAATGTTTAGTCATTTGAAGCACAGATGCAAGTAAACTTTCTGAGTCACAGTCACATGTGGTCAAAAGAGGCTATTTTTAGCATAGTTTATAAAATGCACATTAATGAAATATGGATAAAATGAAGAATGACATCAGGAGGAGGCCAAAGTGAACAAAAATGGCAAAGTATTGTTAATTTTCTTTGCTACAAAAAATAATTATTGATAGAGTAATTTATATTAACAGATATGAAAATGGTTTTCATGAAAATTTATAAATGTTTAAAATGTCATCAACATGGGATTTGAAAAATCATAAATCTCATCAGGGACAAAATGGAAGGAATTTTTTCAGACCATTTTTCTGTTGAACACAATAGAAGTTTAGCTTAAATATGCACTTTAATTACCCCATATTTTGATTCCTTGATTTCAACAAAAAGTTCTGAGGTTACTTAGAAAAAAACCTAGCATACTCTAATGAGATTTTCAGTAAATAGAAAAACCCTGTCTTATATGCCATACAAAGACAAATAAGGTTCAAAGTAATAAATTATATCATCCAGCAAAATCTATGCTACAGATTTAATGATGACGACAATGATTTGGTTCATGACTCAAAATAGGAAATAAGCTGATATTGATTTCACTAAGAACTGCCTATCGTAACACTAATTCTATATGGAAATCATTTGTAAAATGAAGATTATCTATTCAATTAATAGAAAATCTTATGGATTTATCCTTTACTTTGAGTGAATCATAAGGCAGTAGTTATAATAACTTGGCACTTTTATGGATGTTCTAATTGAAAATTAATTTTGACAACTTTGAATATAAGGTTTATACAAAGAATATATTTCAAAGAATCATTAAATAAAAGGCAAAGTGAGATAATTTTTTTCATATGCAAAACATATAGTGAAAGATGTTCACATGCCCAAATAAGTTACACAGCTCATCCCAAACCATATCTAAATATACAGAATTTGGGTATCAGTATAATAACAGTGTCTAATAACAAGAGGGATTTTTTTTTCTCCATCAGTAAACATACAATGTATAGCTGGACTAACACCTACTTTTTCCCAAATAACCAAAATGTTTCTAAATAAAAATACATAATAGTCATTTATAATTCTTTGGAATTAGTAAAAATGTTGTATAAAATATAAAAATAATCAAAAAATATTAAAGCTTTAAAAAGTTCCTAGATCTTTAAAAATTTCCAGAACTTGATCACAGTGGTCTTAAAATTACCATTTTTATTTGAGACCTCTAAATTATTTAGTCAAATATTTTGAAGAACCAGAAAAACATTAATTACGTATATAATTATATATTTAGTATTTAATTAGTAATATATAAAATTAATATTATAAAATAGCAGTGAGAAAGGGATGATAGTAAGCATTTAATTAGGGAAAGCTTTTATTCTTTTTTCTTCTTCTCTGTTGCATTCTTTCTCTTTGCTTCCTCCTCTTACCTTTCCTTTTAGTGAATTTGCTTTCTATCTTCCACAGACTGTAGGACTTTGCTGTCATAACCACTTGTTAAGGTCACCAATTACCAGGTGCACCTTGGAATTTCAGGTCAAAATGTTTTCACTTTAAACTATATGTCTCTACTTGAGCCCAGTTCCTTGTGTCATTAACTGTTAGAGGATCGTAGTTACCTGGGTCCTTAATGACAAAGCTCTTTCTGCATATCTAAATCTATTTCCTCTCTAAGGAGCCAAGAAAATATCTACCTAATTGCTTTTAGCATAAAAGTTATTTGAGAGAGATTGCAGATTAGTTTTATCATTAATATAGAGGCTGAAATTAAAGGAAAAGGAATCTATAATTAGGAAGCTATTAGAGGAGTAAAAATGGAACCTCAGTATCCCAACTAGTAGTATCATCTTACAATGTGAATGCCTTTGGGATTCACAATTCACTTTTGATACAAATGAAACCCAGAGGGAAATCTCTTCAGACCAAAAAATGTCCTGCTTTCCTGAATAAGGGACAATCTATAATCCATATGAGAAAGAGAATCTAAGTGAACTTTCAGGTAAAGAACATAGATAACACTTTGGCTTTTATCATAGTCAGAAAATATGTTATTACTACTATCAGAAAAAATAAAATAAAATTTTAATGAGCACCTACCAACTCTAAGAATCTCAGCTTGCCTGATTTTCCAAATTTGATAACATCCCCTCTGATAACCTGACACTTCCTCATAGCTTTTAATATAATTTGTACTTTGATTTGTATCTTTGTATTTTTTTTGCTGTCTAGACAATAAGTAATATAATTATCATTGTCCTTTAAAATCACACATCACAATTAGTTTTTAATAGGGTTTCAATAGATATTTGCTGAAATAATGAATTTTAGACACAGTGAAAATTAATAACAGCTAGTATTGTTAGTACTTAGCATGTGGCAGGCAGTTCTAAGCATTTTGTGTATATTATCATACTTCTTCTTCTTTACTGTACTAGAGATAATTTTTTAAAATAACTTACCAAATGAGGATACAGAGGCAAGTTTAAGTCTTTGACAATTGTCATACAGCTTGTAAGTGGCAAAGGTGACATTTAAGCCTAGGAAGTCTGGCCCCTGCCCCTTTGCTCCTAACCACTATTTTATTCAGTAATTTTTGGATATTAGAAGACATGACGATTTTCAGCATTGGCAAAATATATTCAAAGGCAAGCAGTTTTACTGAAATAAAAGTATTTAAACAAATAATCAATGGTTGAAACTTTGCCCACTATTCACTAGGGGAAAAGATAGATAATAGTTATTATTAAGTGCCTGATATTTTGTTAAGTGCTTTACATAGATTATCACATTTAATCCTCAGGAGGGTGAGATGATGAAGATGTAACTTGAAGACAGATGTTTGGTTGAAAACTGTTGAAGGGAACTGCTTGTTCTTCTAAAGAACAAAACCAGGAAAAAAAAAGTAAAAAGAGTTCAATGTTCCCCATATTGATGGATTTGAGATCATCTGGTTAAAGGGAGAGGGAATAGAAGCAGTATGATGACACTCAGAACTGTTAAATTTTAGAAAAGTCACTGAAAGAACTGTAAAATGGAGACACCAGAAAATGAAAACAAGAAAATAAAATACTGTAAAACACCAACTGAGAGCTAATCTGAAGTGTCATGGGTAGTGGACCCCATCAGCAAGATGTTATTGTTTTGTCCAGTGATGTTCTGTAGTTAAGGCATGAAAGTGGAGAAAGCAGACATTGGGGTAGATATTCTTAATGATAATATCATGGGAAAAAATAAAGTCCAAAATATTTGATTTGCTCATTCTTTAAAAAAGATATATTTTTGAGAAAATTTGTTCTGATTATTACCACATTCCCATTGATATGGTGTTTATTACATTTTTAAGTAGATTTTGAAAAAAGTTTGCATTGTCATATTTCCTAAATCAAGATTATTTATTGATCTTGGGTGCTTTTGAAAGAAGAAATATTTCCTACTTTCAGCGAAAAGGCCATTAACTTACTAAAATAAGATTCATCCTAGAGTTTATTTCCTTTGTCATTTTGTATGTATGTCATAAACCAGGAATTCAAGCAGAATATAAACTCTTATTCACTCTTAATAATATGCATTTTTAAAATTCCAACTTAAATTTGGGGTAATATTTTCCTTAACAGGTAAGAAAATGACAGTAATAATATACATGCAACTTTATCAAACATAGAAAATGTTTCGTATTAAATCTTTTTTTTGTTTTATTTAATCTACAAAATGCTCAAAAATATAATGCCTATATATTAAATGGGGTCATTCTTCACTGCAATGTGATCTTAATTAGTTTTTAAAAACGACATATTGTAAACAATAATGTCCTGATATTTTAACTGGTTTATAATTTACCAGTTTATATTTGGAAAAAATTATCCAAAAATTATAAGGCAGAGAAAAGAGGGATTTTTTTAAAGAAATAACATACTGATGAAAGCTTACGCTTATTATGTCTAATACATGACAGATACACTCTGATAATTGTTGTATATTAATTAAATCATTTACTTATCTGTTCTGGATTATGCAGTTATTACCATAATGAATCCCATTTTACAGATGAGAACAGTGATGAATAGGCTGGTTAGAAATGTAAGCCTTGTTCCAAAAGCCATAGAGTTTTTGTATCAGAATTTGACCCTAGGCAATCTGGTTCTAGAGTACAGATTCCTAGCATCATTTAACACTGCTTCTCCTACATTACTGTGAACAAAAAAGAAAGCATATATACACTTAAATTTAGGAGTAAATTATCAGAGTATTTTTCATGTTTAACAATTAAAAACCTACATCTGACATGTAAGCACTAAAAGAATACTGTGGGAATTTCAAGAGAAAATAATGTTTATCTCTAAAAATACCACAGAAGTTGTGTTTCAGCTCATTATATTTACCAGAGACCATATTAATAGAAGATTTTAAGATTCTGTGGCTGGGCCATTTTTGGGTTTAGTTCCATTCTCGGTCAAATAATGACATGTCATTTGTTCTACAACATCATAGAGCCATTAGAATATAAAAGAGTTTTCTGGATTGTAAGATGAAATATTACTTTAAAACTTCATGCAACACATACTTAGTTCTTAATATGTTTAGAAAAAGTGGATTTGTGCTCTAAAAGAATAAATAGAGATACCTGGTAATGTGTTAAGATTTAATTATGGTCTTTAGGATCTTAGTTGAAGTACGTATTGTTTTAGAAGACAACAATCTTTGGTCCAGTACAAGAGGAGTATACGATGGAAAAAGTCTCATATCAATCATTCTTCATTAAAAAATGTCATAAACTTAAGTGAGAAACATTAATATACAGAAATTATTATTTCTTTTCACTGGGCCTCAGATTTCTTCATCTATAAAGTGCAATTATATTAAATGAGCTCTATGATAGCTCTTCTCTGAAATTCTATTATTGGAAAACTTAAAATCAGGTGGACCAACAGAATAATTATTTGTCCCTGTTTTCCAGAAGCTGTCCCCTGTTGTTCTGGAGTGATTATTAAAAGCATCCCTTTTCTCTCAATAGTGTCCAGTTCAGGTAATTAATTATACACATTGTAAAGAATCAGAGATACATTAGAGTTAATTTTCACTTATTAATATTTATCCTAGAGCACTCAATACAATATTTGAGTAATTTTGAATACATAATAGATAAATTAACATATACATGAGTAAATGAGAACTCAATGAAATAAAATCACCTGCTCTGATAAACATTTAGCATATTTTCAAACGTTAAAATATTTGATATTAGTTTATGCAAGATTATGCAGGATCTAGTAATGAGTGGACATGGCTTCTAATCTTAGTCATTTACCCACTTGGGGAAGTCAAAATTACATTTTCTTTCCTCGTCACATAATTAAGAGATAATTATCCCACTACTTTTTCCATATCAGGATGACTAAAGTTAATGATAGCATTGTGCTAAGCATTTAAGGGTGATACTATTAAAATATTTATTTAAAAGGTTAATGCACAGTTTCTTTTTTTTTCTTACATAGTTACATGTAGTGCTGCCATATTTAGCAAACAGAATATGGAAAATTTAGTTAAATTTAAATTTCAGATATATACAGAATAATATTTTAGTGCTAGTATGTTATACATATAGCATTGGTGTTCTACATTTTATCTGATAACCCTATCTCTATGGCATTCTTATTCTTAGATTTATTGACTGATGACTACTAGTGATGAACTGATGAACAAGCGTCCATGGTTGTCTCCTCCATGCAATCATTCAGGAACCCAGCTGTTGAAGATGGAAGAGCCCCAACCCACCTGGGTTACTGAATGACTGCATAGAGAGCATCCATGGACACTTGTTCATCCATCCCATTCTGCTATATGAAATAAGAAAGAAGCTTCTGTTGTTTTGTGCCATTACAAGGATTTGGGGTCTATTAGTACAGCAGCTGGCCTCGGCTAAATTATTGTCATCATCATTAAATCTGCAGCATAGATTTTGCTGGATGACATATTTTATTACTTTGAACCTTATTTGTCTTTGTATGGCATATATGACAGAGTTTTTCTATTTACTGAAAATCTCATTAGAGTATGCTAGGTTTTTTTCTAAGTAACCTCAGAATCTTTTTGTTGAAATCAAGGAATCAAAATATGGGGTAATTAAAGTGCATATTTAAGCTAAACTTCTATTGTGTTCAACAGAAAAATGGTCTGAAAAAATTCCTTCCATTTTGTCTCTGATGAGATTTATGATTTTCTTTTAATCCCATGTCGATGACATTTTAAACATTTATAAATTTTATAAAATGTATCATTACAGATATAATTAAAATAATAAATAACTTTAAAAAAACTTTTTTTTAAGTAAAATAAGGTTTCATAGCGTTCTTATTCTTGGTTTATTAGGCTAATGACTAAAATGTTTTGAGATATGTTATAGTGGTTACGAATAGTCTCTAGAGACAGCCCTGGATTTATATTCTAGTCTTGCCACTTGCCTTGGACAATTTGTTTACAATTACCAAACCTCAATTTCTTCATCTATATAATGATAATTAGAGTGTTCCTTAATTAATAGGGTTGCTATGAAAATTGAGATGATGCTAAGCCTGTTTCATAGAAGCAATCTATGATTTTAGCTAATATTGCTATTATTCTGATGAAAAATGTATTGACATATTTTCTTAGTATCATTTTGCAAACTGAACCAATTTTAAAAGCTTTTCATTTATAATTTCTTTTTCTTGTAAAAGTTGATTCTGCATTTAGTGAATTTGTTTTCCTCAAACCCATCTATCTAACAACAGAATATAGGTAAATATATTTATTTGTTACAGAGACATAGGGAAATCTATTACCTCAAGAGATATGTAAAAGTATATGGGGTTCTGAACATGTTCAGTTTTGAGCCAAGGTATTTTCACTACCTTTGCAAATTATTTATCTTAACACTGTAGATACTGATAATTGTTGGTAATTGAATAAGAATGATAGACACATGGGGATTCCTTCATTCACTCATTGTCTCTACTTTTGCATGTTTGAAATTTGTCATAATGAAAAGTTTTTTTCAAAATAAGATACTGTTCACTGCTTTCATATTCTCTTAAATATGGAACTATTCCCCATGATGAGGAAAGGCAGGAAGCTATGTAGTGGTGTGGTCTTCCCAACACAATTATTGAGTACTTATCATTTGCCAGGCACTCTTTTGCATGCCATTTATGCAGTGACTGATTTCACACTCAAACTAAACCCATGCTGTATCATCATAATTACTTCCATTCCATAGATATGGAAATGACAGATGGAGACTTTGAATAGCTCATTCAAGACCACACAGAATATATTCTTGTGTGTGTGTGTGTTTGTGTGTGTGGGTGTGTACGTGTGTGTGTGTGTGTGTGTGTGTGTATATATATATATAGAGAGAGAGAGAGACAGAGAGAGAGAGAGAGAGAGAGAGAGAGAGAGAGAACAAACAAAAATATCAGCAATGTTCCTGTGTTGCTATGCAAGGTTTCTTTCTATGTTTCCAGATGCTTCAAGGTCCATTAAAATTATTCTGCCTATGTCTGCACAGGCACTCCTTTGAAGATTATATTTGAGAATTAGAAGTTTTGACAGTGTAATCACCCATTATCTCTTTTCAATGCCAAAAGGACAAATTCCAGCAAATACTGAATGCATGAGGTTCCTTAATGCTTCCAGAAAGTATTGGTATTTTATTCATTTCAACATGCCTTAGACTCCTAGGGCCCATGGTAGTCGAAATGTTTCCTGATTACATAATTTAAATATTCAGTTTTGATGTTGCTAGGTAAGAGGTTGTATGCGTATGTTTGTGTAAATGGTTTATTCAAAACGGTTATATCAAAAGAAAATGCCCAGAAGTGCCACCTCTTATTTTCCACTTACCCAGCACTTTCTGATCCAGAATATATTTGAATATATTTACCTAATATTATATTCCCAAATGTTAGGTAGTAAACCAAGCAGAAGATAGGGTTTTTTCTCCATTTATTTTTCATCACTACTCCCATATGGCTTCATATTGCCAAACTGATTTTCAAAGTGGGTGTACAACCCAAGGTCACAAGAGGCAATATAACTGGACTTCCTAAATCCTGAAAATTAATAATCTGTCTGGAAAGAGAATAAGCACTTAGATATGCATACATATATAACACTTAGATATATTACATACAGAATTCTGGCTATTGAACATTTACACTACTTGTATAGCCATTTAAGAACATGAAAAAAGTAATGCTCTGAAGATGTCTTAAGAAATGTAAGCATGCATATAACAGTACCTTACTTAAATAAAATACTATGCTCCATATTTAGAATAAAAATAGGTGGTACAGTTAACTTTTTATTATTCTTTTTTTTTTTTTACTTTAGGTATGAAATGGTACAGAATTACCTTGCTTTTTCATATTTAACAAAAGTCTGCAATTGTCTTGCATTGTTTTTCTAGATTATGGTAATTATCCATTAAGAATGAAAATATTGGGAGGCTGAGGCAGGAGAATGGCGTGAACCCGGGAGGCAGAGCTTGCAGTGAGCCGAGATCGTGCCACTGCGTCTGGGTGACAGAGCAAGACTCTGTCTCAAAACAAAAAAAGAAAAAAAAAAAGAATGAAAATATCTAGATTATTAAACTGATTAAAAATTTAGCATGAATTTATTTAGACACATCCTTATCTATAGTTTTATGTAATATCCTACAAAAATATATTAGTGTATTTGAAGAAACAATTCTATTCTCTTGTTAAAAGTTGAAAATCAAAGTCATCTTTAAAACTGTAACTCTTGAGAGGGTATATGTGTCCAGGAATTTATCAATTTCTTCTAGATTTTCTACTTTATTTGCATAGAGGTGTTCACAGTATTCTCTGATAGTAGTTTGTATTTCTGTGGGATCAGTGGTGATATCCCCTTTATCATTTTTTATTGTGTCTATATGATTCTTCTCTCTTTTCTTCTTTATTAGTCTGGCTAGTGGTCTATCCATTTTGTTAATCTTTTCAAAAAAACAGCTTCTGGATTCATTGATTTTTGAAGGGTTTTTCATGTCTCTAGCTCTTTCAGTAATGCTCTGATCTTAATTATTTCTTGTCTTCTGCTAGCTTTTGAATTTGTTTACTCTTGCTTCTCTAGTTCTTTCAATTGTGATGTTATGGTGTGGATTTTAGATCTCTCCTGCTTTCTACTGTGGGCATTTAGTGCTATAAATTTCCCTCTAAACACTGCTTTAGCTGTGTTCCAGAGATACTGGTATGTTGTGTCTTTGTTATCATTGGTTTCAAAAAACATCTTTATTTCTGCCTTAATTTCATTATTTACCCAGTAGTCATTCAGGAGCAGGTTGTTCAGTTTCCATGTAGTTGTGTGGTTTTCAGTGAGTTTCTTAATCCTGAGTTCTAATTTGCTTCCCCTGTGGTCTGACAGTCTGTTTGTTATGATCTTCACTCTTTTGCGTTTGATGAAGAGTGTTTTATTTCCAATTATGTGGTCAATTATAGAATAAGTGTTATGTTGTGCTGAGAAGAATGTATAGTCTGTTGATTTGGGGTGGAGAGTTCTATAAATGTCTATTAGGTCCAATAACAAGTTCTGAAATTGAAGCAGTAATTAATAGCTGACCAGCCAAAAAAAACCCTGGACCAGACGGATTCACAGCTGAATTCTACCAGAGGTACCAAGAGGAGCTGGTACCATGACTTTTAAAAATTTCCAAGCAATAGAAAAAGAGAGACTCCTCCCTAACTCTTTTTATGAGGCCAGCATCATCCTGATACCAAAGCCTGGCAGGGACACAACAAAACAAGAAAATTTCAGGCCAACATCCCTGATGAACATCGATGGAAAAATTCCTCAATAAAATACTGGCAAACCAAATCCAGCAGCACATCAAAAAGTTTATCCACCACAATCAAGTCGGCTTCATTCCTGGGATGCAACGCTGGTTCAACATAGCAAATCAATAAATGTAATCCATCACATAAACAGAACCAATGACAAAAAGCACATGATTATCTCAATAGATGCAGAAAAGGCCTTTAACAAAATTCAACACTCCTTCATGCTAAAAACACTCAATAAACTAGGTATTGATGGAACATATCTCAAAATAATAAGAGCTATTTGTGACAAACCCACAGCCAATATCATACTCATTGGACAAAAGCTGGAAGCATTCCCTTTGAAAACCAGCAGAAGACAAGGATGCCCTCTCTCACGACTCCTATTTAACATAGTATTGTAAGTTCTGGCCAGGGCAATCAGGCAAGAGAAAGAAATAAACGTATTCAAATAGGAAGAGAGGAAGTCAAATTATCTGTTTGGAGATGACATGTTTGTATATTAAGAAAACCCTATTGTCTCAGACCCAAAACTCCTTAAGCTGATAAGCAACTTCAGCAAAGTCTCAGGATACAAAATCAATGTGCAAAAATCACAAGCATTCCTATACACCAATAATAGACAGACAGCCAAATAATGAGTGAACTCCCATTCACAATTGCTACAAAGAGAATAAAATACCTAGGAATACAACTTACAGTGGATATGAAGGACCTCTTCAAGGAGAACTACAAACCACTGCTCAAGGAAATAAGAGATGACACAAATGAAAAAACATTCCATGCTCATGGATAGGAAGAATCAATATTGTGAAAATGGCCATACTGCCGAAAGTAATTCATAGATTCAATGATATTCCCGTCAAGCTACCACTGACTTTCTTCACAGAATTAGAAAAAAACTACTTTAAATTTCATATGGAACCAAAAAAGAGCCCACATAGCCAAGACGATCCTAAGCAAAAAGAACAAAGCTGGAGGCATCACGCTACCTGACTTCAAACTATACTACAAGGCTACAGTAACCAAAACAGCATGGTAGTGGTAAAAAAAAACAAAAAAAAAAACAGAGATATAGACCAATGGAACAGAACAGAGCCCTCAGAAAGAACACCACTCATCTACAACCATCTAATCTTTGGCAAAACTGACAAAAACAAGCAATGGGGTAAGTATTCCCTATTTAATAAATTATGTTGGAAAAACTGGCTAGCCATATGTAGAAAACTGAAACTGGACCCTTTCCTTACACCTTATCCAAAAATTAACTTGAGATGGATTAAAGATTTAAATGTAATACGTAAAACCATAAAAACCCTAGAAGAAAACCTAGGCAATGCCATTCAGGATGTAGGAATGGGCAAAGACTTCATAACTAAAACATCAAAAGCAATTGCAACAAAAGCCAAAATTGACAAATGGGATCTAGTTAAACTAAAGAGCTTCTGCACAGCAAAAAGAAACTATCAGAATGAATAGGCAACCCACAGAATGGGAGAAAAATTTTGCAATCTATCCATCTGATAAAGGGCTAATATCCAGAATCTACTGGGAACTTAAACAAATTTATAAGAAGAAAACAAACAACCCCATCAAAAAGTGGGCAAAGGATATGAACAGACACTTCTCAAAAGAAGACATTTATGCAGCCAAAAGACACATGAAAAAATGCTCATCATCACTGGCCATCAGAGAAATGCAAATCAAAACTACAATGAGATACCATCTCACACCAGTTAGAATGGCGATCATTAAAAAGTCAGGAAACAACAGATGCTGGAGAGGAGATGGAGAAATAGGAACACTTTTACAAACTACAACAACTGTAACTCAAGGGAAATATGAATCTCTTTGAGATGTGCTGAAAATCAGAAGCAGCATGTAATTTCTAGAGGTAAGGATTGGAAATGGTCTTGGAAGGGTCTATTTTCACTACTGACATATGGCAGGAGTCAAGGATTTTCTATTTCTTAACACTAAGATCATAGTGTTAAGAATATGATCTAGAATAGTGTTGATTCCTTCATTGAGTTTGAACTAGGACAGTGGGCCAGTGATACCCAGTCTTGTTTCAGTCAACTGGTAGGTAGTTGATCACGTAGACCGTCTTTAATTTTTTTAAGAGAAGCTCCGAAAGCTGCCTTTATTTCTAGAACATCATTATTATCATCAGGTAGTCTATATATTAAAATCTAAGTTATGGATTTGAGACACAGTCAACAAGAAAGGATATTAAAAAACAAGTTTCATGCTGTACTCTCAATGAGTTCTTATAGTGAATTAACTACAAATAAGTAAAGTTAGGTTGAGCTATGCAGCATGTTTATCTTAGATAGCATATTTGCTATGGTGATGTTTTTGTGTATAAGGATGACTCACTATTATTTCAGTATTTATCATCTATTTCTCTGTAGGAACAATAATTTAAATAAAACAAAACAAAAGTGATATGTCTTGGCCCTTTTACACACCTCACATGGAAAGCAGAATGGAAAAGCCAGCACCATTTTTCTCAATTTGCCATTGCATTTGGAGATTATTCAAGCTTGTGTTCAAGAGATTATACAAGGGCCATCAAAAAGTAGGAAGACCTCTGAGTTTATAGTAAAGTGAAAGGGTTACAAGTGATTTCACAAAGGAGATGAGATCTGAACTAAGCCTTCAAGAGCAAACAAGATTTTGACAGGGTAACTAGAAAGGTGCTTGAGGCAGAGAGCATGAACAAATAAATCCAGAAATTAAAGTCCTTATCAGGAAAAAAAAAAAAAAAAAAGTTTTACTGCAATGTCTGTCAGGCTATAGAGTCATAACCCATTTCAATATGTCTCAGAAACAGTGCTATTGATCTTTTACATAAGAATATTCTCTGACGTACTGCACAATGTTTAACAATATCCCTAACTCTGGTTACTAAATGCTAATAGTAAGGTCTTTTTTTTTTTTTTTTTTTTTTTTTTTTAGAGAGAGTCCAGCTCTTTCGCCCAGGCCGGACTGCAGTGGCGCTATCTGGGCTCACTGCAAGCTCCGCCTCCCGGGTTCATGCCATTCTCCTGCCTCAGCCTCCCGAGTAGCTGGGATTACAGGTGCCCGCCACCGCGCCCGGCTAATTTTTTGTATTTTTAGTAGAGACGGGGTTTCACCGTGTTAAGCCAAGATGGTCTTGATCTCCTGACCTCGTGATCCGCCCGCCTCGGCCTCCCAAAGTGCTGGGATTACAGGTGTGAGCCATCGCGCCTGGCCTCTTACATATTTTCAAATGTTCCATAATGGTGAGTAAACCTTCCCCACACTGAAACATTGAGTTAAGATTCAATGAAGTTCATTTTTTAATAGAAAGTAACAGAATAGAAGAAAAGATTAAAAAAAAGAAGAAGAAGAAAAGAAAGCACATTTCAGTGGAAAGAATGATCAGATAATGGACACCCTTGACATAACTGACTGTTGAGCTGCTGAATTTTAGAGCTGACAGGAATATGATCAAGCAGTCTCAGTGATTTTCAAACTTTGTATTTTATTAGCATATCCATTGGGGGAAAAAGCTTATAAATCCCACACACAGCTTCATGGAAATGAACAACCAGAAAACTTAAGCAACTTAACAAATTAAGATGCCTGCCATAACTAAGTTGATAAGTCATTGGACATTTTGAGAAGGAATACCAATTAAACACGCCAAGAAAAAAATGTGTTAATTCATAACAAAATGTATTTCCTTATTAAATAATAAAACACATGACAACACTTTTCCTACTTGTCTTTGTTACTTGACACATGAACATGAAAATCTCTTACCTGGACTTCATGATCCAAATAAACTAATGGTGCCTACACAGCTTTCCCATAGCTTTCCTTAGAGGATTTAAACATCTCTTTCGCCCTTAAATTTTCATGTCCAAAATTTACATGCACTTCATCCCAAGTCCCTTGAAAAATGACTCATGTCTGCCTTACACTATGGCTGGCACAATCACCTACAAAATATAAAGCCCGATTTAGAAATATGGCTCCAGTTCCCTTCCTTAGCCAGCATGACTCTCATATTCATGGCAATAAGACACTGAGCACTACAGGCTAAATTTTAATACATTTTGTTGGCCCCTTCAATTTATGTGCCTTCCTCAGAACTCAACTTTTTCTTTGACTTTTGAGTCTGAATATTCTTGCAATTCCAGCACAGGCTGAGCATCCCAAATCTGAAAATCTGTAATCCAAATGCTCCAAAATCTGAAAATTTTTGAGTGTTGACATTACACCACACTTGGAAAATTCCACACCTGACCTCAAGTGACAGGTCACACATAATTATTAATAACACTGTATAAGATTACCCTCAGACTCTGTGTATAACGTGTATACAAAACATAAATAAATTTTATGTTTAGAATTGGGTTCCATCCCTAACATATTTCATTGTGTATATACAAATATTCCAAAATCCAAAAAATGACACACTTCTGGTCCCAAGCATTTTTTTTTTTTTCTTTTTGAGACAGAGTCTCACTCTGTTGCCCACATTGAAGTGCAGTGGCACGATCTTGACTCACTGCAACCTCTGCCTCTGGGTTCGAGTGACTCTCCTGCCTCAGCCTCCTAAGTAGCTGGGGTTACAGGCATGTGCCGCCATGCCTGGCAAATTTTTCTATTTTTAGTAGAGACAGGGTTTTGCCATGTTGGCCAGGCTGGTCTGGAACTCCTGGCCTCAAGTGATCCACCCATGGCGTGAGCCACCACACCCGGCCCCCAAGCATTTTGGATAAAAGATTCTCAACCTGTGTCTCCTTCAGACTTAGAAGGTAATTCCTTCTTCCCTCCTAACAACAGGTAAACTACATGACTGGGCTAATGGGTAATCCTTTACCATGGAAAGGGTTATAAGACATTGTGATTACAATGTAATTACAATGTAATTCTGTTCTCTGCATGTTTCCATTGCCTGATAAAATCTGAATAAGATTGAAATAAATAAAGGAATAATTATGCATGTAAATGAATGGTTTTGAAAGCAGTGTGGCTTTGTGGTGAGTTAAAAACCAGAGGGCTGAAACCTGAATATAGCCCACAAATAAATTATTGGTTGCTGGATTTGTAGTTTAAATATAAATGCATGTAAATTGTGGACAATTTGTTACAGTATCCACCATTTCATATTGCATTATACTAGGCAACTTCATAAATCTATGTTCCTGTACATTTTGAGTTTGCACTTATTGGTAGTCTTTAAGGACATGGATTCTGATGTCCTACAGAGGGATTACAAGACTGTGCTCTCCATGTAACTGTCTAGCTATAAAATGGGGGCACTAACAGAAACTATTTCTAAGACTCATTGTGAGCATTAACTTAGGTGATGCATGTAAAGTACTTAGTACATGTTCTATCATATAGCAATTAATAAATGTTTTTTATTATTCTTTAGTAATGAAACTCCTGCTGCTTGTGATATTGTGTTAGAGCAGGAAACAGGAATGAAATGCTTTGCCTGAAAGCAGTACTACCTGGGCATAATTTCATAAACATAATTTTATCTAGGCAACTTTAATAGAAACTGACATTAGGAAAGTGAATTTTAGTAGCAGGCAAAACTATAATAAGATTTCTTTGCATAGTTCTTTTTTTTTTCTTTTTTTTTTTGAGACAGAGTCTCACTCTATCGCCCAGGCTGAAGTGCAGTGGTGAGATCTCGGCTCACTGCCACCTCTGCCTCCTGGGTTCAAGCAATTCTCCTGTCTCAGCCTCCCGAGTAGCTGGGACTACGGGCGCATGCCAACACACCTGGCTAATTTTTGTATTTTTAGTAGAGATGGGGTTTCACCATATTGGTCAAGCTGGTCTCAAACTCCTGACCTCAGGTGATCGACCCGCTTTGGCCTTCCAAAGTGATGGGATTACAGGTGGGAGCCACTGCACTGGCCTGGATTGGTTTTTAAATGTGGTACATTCATTGAACCAATTCTTAAGTTCCAAAATAAGGTAGTTTTCAGACATATGTTCCATGTATCATTTTTCCAGGTGTGTGACTCCATGAACTAAGTGTTTAAAAGATTAAAATTATGACACAATATCTAGAAAAGATGTTACTACTGTGAAAGAAGAAAGGGTCTTACGTTGAGTTTTATAAAAATGAAATATTTTCTAGGTCTTCTTATCTTTCACAATAGTTATTGAAAGAAGAAACTTTCAAAACTTACAATTTCACTTTATTCAAGAGACATGTATAGTCTAAAACTGTTTTGTGGTTTGGAATACAATATATGAAAAAAAGAGATTAATAATGCATTGGCAAGGCTAAAAAAAAAAAAAAAGGAAACTTTACCTTGTAAAACCAAAAAATGTTCTGTTAACTGAGAAGTGGATGGAATGTTCAAAGTGCTTGCGGATCAAGCTCTCTGTAAAATCTGATTTATACTGCAGGCATCATAATGCCTGCCTACTTCAGAATGAATAATAGTACCAAGCTGAAGTCGCAACAGCAGCCCTGGAGCGTTAACAGCAAATGTCTTCCATCTTAATAGCTGAGTCTGTGCCATTCTCTACACTTAAAATTCTGAGCATTTAACACTTCTTGTTGAATCTAAATTCAGATACAAAAACCTTCAAATCAAACTATTTACCTCAACTGAAATTTGTCTTGAATAATTCATAAGAAGAAAGAAAGATGGCAGTGAAGAAAGCCAAAGGGAGTTTTAATGAACTCTAGAGTTTCAAAACTAATGGCATTGAAGCTATTACAGCTTTTCCCTTCACCTTATAAAAGGAGGTATGGGTCTCTCTTAAAATTAAATACTCCCAGAAAACAGGAGGTGCAGTACTGAGTTCAGCTTTTTGCTTGTCTGCGACTGATGCAAGAACACGATCACACAGATTACCAGGAGGGGCTCTTTGAATGTGTGACAGTTGAAGAAACACCTAAATTTTCATGTTCAAATGTCTTATTCTTAAGTCATTTCATAAAATTCTAGTGGTATCTGGGGATTCCGTTAAAAGGAAGCTATGAAAAATCAATAAATGTGGTGGTTCTGGCCTAGGTTACACGAGTACCTGCTTTTGTATTGCTTTGCTACCTTCAAAGACTTAGTTGGTAATAATGGGCAGTTACCAGCTAGCCTACCTTTGTTAAAAGGTTTCACACTCTGCTCTAATAGATAATCATCTCTGCAGGGATTTTTCTGGGGAAAAAACCTGGCATTTTGTTAAATTGTCACAACAGAGGCCATTTTACAATGTTATAATTGTGCAGGTTTGTATTAATTTCCTATTGTTTCTGTAACTAATTATCATACATTTAAATTACTTAAAATACCACAAAATTATTTTGTACAGTTCTGGAGGTCAGAAGTCTGAAAGGAGTCTTACAGGACTAAAATTAAGGTATAGGTAGTGGTACACTCCTTCTGGGAGAAATTTTTGTTTCCTTGCCTTTTCCAGATCCCAGAAGGTGCCCTTGGCTGGAGCCCTCCCTCCATTTTCAAGGCACATCACCCCAGCCTCTGCCACTGTTTTCCATTTCCTTCTGTCTTTGATCCTCTGGATTGCCTCCTACTAGGACTGTATAATTACATTGGGCCCAACTGGGTAATCCAAGATTGTCTTCCCTTCTCAAGATCGTTGACCACATTAGCTAAGTCCCTATTGCCATGTAACTTAGACAAGTTCTGGGGATTAGGAAGTTGATATTTATGGGGGGGGGGGCGGGGGAATATTCTATGAATAATAAGATTATAATAACCACATTAATTGCTTACTAGAAGAATATTTACACATTAGATGTTAGGCCCTTGATTATAAAACAGAAACAAAAGACAATCCTGATCATTTTAATGTGACTTTTTTTTCAAATATTTTCTAAAACTATATCTCACACAACCTTAAAAGCTTACTGAAAAACTTTAACAATTTATAAATTTCAGAGTTGCTAATCTCTATTAATTAAAAATAGGTGGACATTACTAATATAGGTAAGACCTAAGTATTTATATCAAAGGAATTTTCATTAATTTTCTTTAATTAACTATAATTAACAATAATGTATTATCTTCTTTAAAAGGGTTTCTGTGTCTGTCATTTTTCCTTCTAGTCCACAGGTGATTATATACCCAGTGTCTAGAACATGAATAAGGGTTCTTTAATGTTTATTGAATGAATGAATGAGTGAATAAATGAAACAATTTCATTTTGTAAAAGTCTACTTTTATCTGACCAGAGTTTTTAAAGCACAATAACATTACTGGTTGAAATATTAAATGCAGACCTGAGATTTGATGATCTTTTAAGAACTATATAAATGATCTTTTAGGCAGCTTCATTTTAAATATATGCCACAAATTTTTAAAGAAATCCTTAACAAAATGAGCCCATCATGGGAAGGGAAAACTTTCAAATAAAAACAGACCATAGATATTATTCTTATTTCAAGTTAATTCAAAAGTATCCTGATCTAGGACCTAAGCTAGATGCATACAACAAACTCAAACATGTTTCTGAAGACTTGCTGAGTTTATAAACAATATACGTTTTTGAAAAAAATTACTATCAAATGAAAATAGAAATATTTTAATTGATAAATTAGTCCATATACTTAAAGCAATATGCTAAAATGAATGTATTTAAAACTTTAAAAAAATACATTCACTTCCAAAACTATTAGCAAAACTTCAAATTAGATATTATTCTATGAAGAATTGCACTCTTATCCTAGAAGCAAGACCATTTTAACGAGTGACTTATAAATAACGATTATAATAGTGAAATTTACATCCCTAGGAAAGGAAGTTTTCTAAGTATTTTACATTCATATTTCTCATTCTGGGAATTTTTAACAAAGATAGAGATTTTACCAAAGATTATTTCACAATCTATTTCAAAAAAGAGAGTATATTTTAAAATAGTTATCCTCACACAAATGTTCTCTGTTATTAGATTCTACCTAAGGATATCATGAACATGTTAAAACCTTGCTATTTTTAAGGAATATTGGTAACCATATGAACATACATAATGTGCTAAATGTTATTTAATAGAAAACAACAAAACATTATTGATTTGAATTTCTATAATAATCTGAAGAAAAGTGCAAGTACTGATGGAGGATTATGTCATTTGCAGATTACTCTGATGATTTTTAGAACTAATCAAATCAGCACTTTTTACAAAAAGATAACAAATATTTGATCACAGAAATCCTCACGTATTTTCAACTCAAAATTCTGAGTTATTGAAAACAACTTCACTCCAAAATTCACAAACAACGTACAAGGAAAAATTTATGTTTTAATATTGTTATTCTATATTTTTAATTGGAAATGGAATAATAAGAGGACACAATGTGGTTGCAACAGAAATAAAGCATCCTAACAGTGACAACAAAGACAGAAATAAAAAATGCTTTAAGCCTAAATCTTCACCACATGTATGTATATATGTATACAAGGACTTTTAAAAAATCATTTAATAAAATACAAATATTCCAACAGAAAAAAGTGATCTTATGATAACTGTCTAAAATATGCATTAAATGGGTCAGCAATTGTCTATGAGTTATGGTAATATTTATTTTCTTCTTTGTGTTTTTGTTGTTCCTAAATGTGTTACCAGGAACATGTATACTTTAACAAGCAGAAATAAACAATGTTGACCTTTCCAATAAAAATATATTTTGTGTTTAATATTAAAGCCAAAAATAAATGAGTAAATGAACTTCACTTTATTATGTTTTCTAAGGAGAATAATGAGAAAATGCCACCCCTGAGAAAAACCACACTTCCTGTTTTTATGTGAACTTGTAAGAATTGTGAACTTGGGAAAAAATATTTGGAACTTCTATCATTTTTGTAAAAAACCTTTGCATATAATGGTGAACTATCAAAGAGTGTGTATTCCATTATTAATCTAATCATGAAAATCTATATTTAAAAACATTCATGGGTTTATCACCAGTGAGTAAGCATCATATATGTGGATATATCCAGTAAATAGTTCCTTATAGCATATAGATAAATATTTCATATCTTACAACTATAAAAAAAACTATCTGCCTAAGCAATAATAGAGATAAGGAGTTTTTACAGTAAGCATCCTAATCATATTATTGCTAAATCACCTTATATTAAACAAAATACATAAAAAGAACCATGAGGCACCAAACTGTATTCTTGCACTATGCTTTCAGCTTCATAACAATTTTGATAAATCTGGATGGAAGTACGCAAAGTGATTATTAATATTTGCTGCTCCTTAGATCATTTGTAAACTACTATCATTTTCAAGAAAAAGATTCATGAATATCATTGTACTAGTTAAAAACTACTTAAAATTGTTCAATACATATAGGTTATTTACATCACTAGTAATAATCCTGATTCCTTTTGCATGGAACAAGCTACACCTGGAATTTATTTAGTTGTATGTGATGACTTACAGATTCATTATGTTATAATGCAACAAATGTGGTCAGAAGGAAGTGAATGACACTTGAAATCATGTTACATAAGGAACATCTGTAGAAACAGTAGAAGACTGGAGTGTGCATAAGTAGGGAGAAAATGAAGGCAACAAATACACTGTCTTCAGATGTAAATTAAAAGCAGGGTGAGGATTTTAAAGTGGATATGGTGATTAATAAGTTCCAAGTTTGTAAACTAATTTCAACAACAGGAAAATTCAGAGAGCTGGATTTCAAGTGAGGAATAAAATAAGTATATATATAATAAAAAATAATTATCATTATTTGCATGCTTACTATTTGCCAGGTGCCATACTCAGAACTATATATTCATTATTGTGTTTAGTTTTCACACTTTATGAGGTATACACCATTTTATGGTGAGAAACTGATGGTTAGAAGGTTTAATAAATTCCTAGATATATGGCTAATAAGGGTTAGCGACAAGTTCAGCAAGAGAAGTCTGATTATAAAGCCACCACTCTTACACACTATTCTATGTAGCAGAAAAGACTGAAGCACTTGCTGGGTGACTTCTTGATGTATTAATCCTGGATAGTAAGTTGAATCAACTATGCTTCTAGTGGTAAGTAGCCTTTAGAATGACCGCCAGTGGTCTCCTCCTCCTGATATTGATGTCCTTGTTAATTCCCTCTTCTTGGGTAGCTTCCTTCTAAGCAACAGTACATAGCGTCATTGAAGGGATGTACTTCTGTGACTGGGTTATAAAAAATTGTGACTTCCCTTTCCTAACTGACCATCTATTGCCCTTTCAGTCTGCACTCTTTGATGAAGGAGTCACATGGAGAGGGTCACCTGTCAAGGAACTGAGGGCAGCTTCTGGTCAACAGCCAGCAAGAAACTGAGGCCCTCAGTCCAACAGCACTTGAAGTACTGAATTCTGCCAACGACTATGTAAGTGAGCGTGGGAGCGGATCCTTTATCAGTCTAGCTTTCAGATGAGATCCCAGGCCTGAGTGACTTCTTGATTGCAGTCTTGTGAGATACCCCAAAGTAGAGATAGAGATACCAACTAAGCAACACCCAGACACCTGACTCACAGATGATAACTGAGATGAGAAATGTGTGGTGTTTTAAGCCATTAAACTTTGGGGTAATTCATTACATAGCAATGGATAATGAATTACACTTCCTTTAGGCAAAGACTGTTTTATTTGGCTTTATGTACCTCACAAATTGCACTTTTCCTGAAACACAGAAGCAACACTTTAATGCCAATTGACTAACAGTGAATGAATAACATTTGAAATTTGAGATTTTATTATTCTATGTAGATGATAAAACACTTTGTCTACCACAGTCCTATCTGCTTTATCAGAATAAAAGATATTACAAGTAAAATAGCCCAAATTCAATAAGATTTTTTTTCCTCTTCTCCCCACCCACCAGCTTTAATGTACATACAAAAGATTCACCCATTGTGTAAGTATACCATTTGGTAAATTTTGGCAACTAGGAAATATTCCTGTAACCACTATCACAGTCAAGATAGACAGCATTTCTAACTCCTGAAAATGTTTCCTGATGTCTCTTTACAGTCAAGCCCCTCCCCAACTCCTTCAGGCTGATCAGCTTTCTCTCACTATAGCTTAATACTTTCTAAAATTCCACATACAGAGATGTATTTTTAAATATTTTAAATGTTGGATTTGTGCTGCAAATGCACTAAGGTATAAAGATATCAGTACACATAAAGAAGCTATGATTGAATTTTTTTTTTGTTTTTCACTCTTTATTTTATATAGAAATCTCTTTAATAGATTCAATTTACAAATGAATACTTTATCTCTAAGAAAAGAACTAAATATTTCAAATAGCATTTTAACTAATTGATCTTTAGTGGATTAACCTAATGAAGAGGACAGTTTCTAAAACTCCTTAAAGGTCCCTGGGATTTATCCAGATTTTTTTTCCTTTGAGCAGTAAGAGAAAAATAAGAATTATTATTGTACCATATTAAACTCTTCTGCAGTGGCCATTTACCAGAATGTTCTAAATTTAAAAACTGAAAGAAAGTTGAGGCTATAGTGGAGCAGAAAAGGATTTCATATTTAAAGTTAAAATTCCCTAGATTTTGCTACAACTTGGCACTTTTAAATGCGTTCTTGCTGATTAAATGTTCAACTCTCACTCAATCAGCCCGCTTTCAAAGCCTGGTATTTCTTTTACTTGCATGTAAGGAAAATGCAGTCATCCAATAAAAATTCTGGAGACATTTCCTTGAATATAAGGGTTGATGACAGATGCATGAACAAAAGTGAGACCTTCACAGTAAAAGTATCAGAAAAAACTCAGCAGAAGTCACTATTTGTTGGGAGTGGCAGCGTCAGCTCACTTGAATTCCTGCAGTCTCTCATTTAACCAATATTTACTGAAGTCTCAGAATGAGCTAGGTACTACTTTAGCTATAACAAGTATTTTCTTCACTTACAGGGGGGTAAAGACTAATAGTTGTTAGCACAAATGCAGGAGCCAATTAAGCTGGCTAACCTTAATATGCCTACAATATCAAAACTCAATTTTATGCTGTATCTAAATAAATACTGAAGAGTTCTGTTGCTGTTTATCTCAACTTATACATGCCCTACAGTAACCACTTACAATTCAACTTACAATTGAACAATCATATTTGGAGGTAAATAGTACAATGAACCGAAAAGGAGGTTTGGGGTCAGAATAACCTACAGACAAATCAGATTTTGACTTTTAATAAGTAAATTTTGTGGCCTTAGGGAATATAACCTAACTTCTACAGTCACATTTCTTTAGATGTAAATGAGTGCTTTAAAAGTACAAGATGTGAAATAGGACTTTTCTTTGTTTCAAACATTTCAGCTAAAGCCTAAATATTGAGAATAGTTAACAGAAAGGATTGTAAAGAGCACTCACTAGGCACCTTTCCTAGGGCTTCCTAATAAGCAGCCAAACCGGCTACCAACCTACCACCTCTGGCCTCTCAAATGCAGAATTATGGAGTATTTTGAGAGAGAAAGAGTCGTCCAAGCAATGAGATGTTATCCAAGGGAAGAGAAGGGCTTCTGACTTGTCTTCTTTTCACAAGTGCTCCAATATGTTAAGTGAGTGGTGCATTTTGCAAGGCAAAGAAAGCAGTGTCTCAATTCTCACCTCAGGCTTGCTGAGCTGCAGAGATGTACAGCCAAATCTCCACATAACCCTGGGATGAGAAGATTCTGAAACAAACTGACATGTGACCCCTAAAGTTTGGAGGAACGTGGGAACATTGAGATGACTGCTTCAGTCCCTCCTGGAGAATTCAGAATGCATAATGTTGGCTGATGCAGTCTATAACAGCAGAAAACAAGGAGAGGAGACAGTGGACTGGGAGGAACTACATCCCATTATTAGACATGACAAGAATGCCTGGGTTTCCATGGGCTCAGTCATCCCACAGAAAGTAATTTGCTAGCTTTATGAGATCCCAGTGAAAAGAACCACCTTCCAATAAAAAATGATAAAGGGGATATCACCACTGATCCCTCAGAAATACAAACTACCATCAGAGATTACTACAAACACCTCTACGCAAATAAACTAGAAAATCTAGAAGAAATGGATAAATTCCTCGACACATACACTCTCCCAAGACTAAACCAGGAAGAAGTTGAATCTCTGAATAGACCAATAACAGGCTCTGAAATTGTGGCAATAATCAATAGCTTACCAACAAAAAAGAGTCCAGGACCAGATGGATTCACAGCCGAATTCCACCAGAGGTACAAGGAGGAATTGGTACCGTTCCTTCTGAGACTATTCCAATCAATAGAAAAAGAGGGAACCCTCCCTAACTCATTTTATGAGGCCAGCATCATCCTGATACCAAAGCCGGGCAGAGACACAATCAAAAAAGAAAATTTTGGACCAATATCCCTGATGAACATTGATGCAAAAATCCTCAATAAAATACTGGCAAACTGAATCCAGCAGCACATCAAAAAGCTTATCCACCATGATCAAGTGGGCTTCATCCCTGGGATGCCAGGCTGGTTCAATATATGCAAACCAATAAATGTAATCCAGCATATATACAGAATCAAAGACAAAAAGCACATGAGTATCTCAATAGATGCAGAAAAGGCCTTTGACAAAATTCAACAACCCTTCATGCTAAAAACTCTCAATAAATTAGGTATTGATGGGACTTACCTCAAAATAATAAGAGCTATCTATGACAAACCCACAGCCAATATCATACTGAATGGGCAAAAACTGGAAGCATTCCCTTTGAAAACGGGCACAAGACAGGGATGCCCTCTCTCACCACTCCTATTCAACATAGTGTTGGAAGTTCTGGCCAGGGCAATTAGGCAGGAGAAGGAAATAAAGGGTATTCAATTAGGAAAAGAGGAAGTCAAATTGTCCCTGTTTGCAGAGGACATGATTGTATATCTAGAAAACCCCATTGTCTCAGCCCAAAACCTCCTTAAGCTGATAAACAACTTCAGCAAAGTCTCGGGATACAAAATCAATGTACAAAAATCACAAGCATTCTTATACACCAATAACACACAAACAGAGAGCCAAATCATGAGTGAACTCCCATTCAAAATTGCTTCAAAGAGAATAAAATACCTAGGAATCCACCTTACAGGGGATGTGAAGGACCTCTTCAAGGAGAACTACAAAGCACTGCTCAATGAAATAAAAGAGGATACAAACAAATGGAAGAACATTCCATGCTCATGGGTAGGAAGAATCAGTATCGTGAAAATGGCCATACTGCCCAAGGTAATTTATAGATTCAATGCCATCCCCATCAAGCTACCAATGACTTTCTTCACAGAATTGGAAAAAACTACTTTAAAGTTCATATGGAACCAAAAAAGAGCCCGCATCGCCAAGTCAATACTAAGCCAAAACAACACAGCTGGAGGCATCACACTACCTGACTTCAAACTATACTACAAGGCTACAGTAACCAAAACAGCATGGTACTGTTACCAAAACAGAGATATAGATCAATGGAACAGAACAGAGCCCTCAGAAATAACGCCGCATATCTACAACTATCTGATCTTTGACAAACCTGAGAAAAACAAGCAATGGGGAAAGGACTCCCTATTTAGTAAATGGTGCTGGGAAAACTGGCTAGCCATATGTAGAAAGCTGAAACTGGATCCCTTCCTTACACCTTATACAAAAATCAATTCAAGATGGATTAAAGACTTAAACATTAGACCTAAAACCATAAAAACCCTAGAAGAAAACCTAGGCATTACCATTCAGGACATAGGCATGGGCAAGGACTTCACGTCTAAAACACCAAAAGCAATGGCAACAAAAGCCAAAATTGACAAATGGGATGTAATTAAACTAAAGAGCTTCTGCACAGCAAAAGAAACTACCATCAGAGTGAACAGGCAACCTACAAAATGGGAGAAAATCTTCACAACCTACTCATCTGACAAAGGGCTAATATCCAGAATCTACAATGAACTCAAACAAATTTACAAGAAAAAAACAAACAACCCCATCAAAAAGTGGGCAAAGGACATGAACAGACACTTCTCAAAAGAAGACATTTATGCAGCCAAAAAACACATGAAAAAATGCTCATCATCACTGGCCATCAGAGAAATGCAAATCAAAACCACAATGAGATATCATCTCACACCAGTTAGAATGGCAATCATTAAAAAGTCAGGAAACAACAGGTGCTGCAGAGGATGTGGAGAAATAGGAACACTTTTACACTGTTGGTGGGACTGCAAACTGTTCAACCATTGTGTAAGTCAGTGTGGCGATTCCTCAGGGATCTAGAACTAGAAATACCATTTGACCCAGCCATCCCATTACTGGGTATATACCCAAAGGACTATAAATCATGCTGCTATAAAGACACATGCACACATATGTTTATTGCGGCACTATTCACAATAGCAAAGACTTGGAACCAACCTAAATGTCCAACAATGATAGACTGGATTAAGAAAATGTGGCACATATACACCATGGAATACTATGCAGCCATAAAAAAGGATGAGTTCATGTCATTTGTAGGGACATGGATGAAATTGGAAAGCATCATTCTCAGTAAACTATCGCAAGAACAAAAAAACAAACACTGCATATTCTCACTCATAGGTGGGAATTGAACAATGAGATCACATGGACACAGGAAGGGGAACATCACACTCTGGGGACTGGTGTGGCGTGGTATGGGGGGAGGGATAGCATTGGGAGATATACCTAATGCTAGATGACGAGTTAGTGGGTGCAGTGCACCAGCATGGCACATGTATACATATGTAACTAACCTGCACATTGTGCACATGTACCCTAAAACTTGAAGTACATTAATAAATTTTAAAAATAAAATGTAGCTATCTTACAATCAAAAAAAAAAAAAAAGAAAGAAAGAAAAAAACCACCTTTCCAAATAAGTAAGGGAACTGCAGAAGGAGATTCTGGGATTGCTGCTGAGAGCTGGAGCTGAGTGGTAGCTAAAGTGAATATGTCCTTTGTCAGAAAGATGGGATCCCAAATAGTGTGGTGTAGGGGAAAGAGTGGTTCTCTGAATAGTTTACACATATATTCTACATGGCAGTCAATCCCTGCCATTGACAGAAGCACTGATTACTGAGAGATACTTAAAAAATACAGTCAACAAACTCTGCAATGAGCTGGAGGCAGGAGTCAGGACTGAATTAAGGGGAGAGGAGTGATTTTGAAGTTTACCTGAATTAAGTACAGCCTGGAAATTTTAATAAATAAAAATAAGTTTTAATTATTGAAATTACATTGTGTTTATGACAAAATCAGAAAAGCTATGGTCTCTGCCTAAGTTGAATCAAACCACAAGATGAGAAGATTTGATAACATGCTTGAAGAAAAAAGTAAAAGTGCTTTTTGGCGGTGAGTTCAGGCCATTCAGTAAAATCATTACATATGGATTACAGATAATACATGTTAAGTGCCTACCATATAGTACCTGGCACACAGAAAATGATTTTAATAAATATGAGTTATTGTTGGTTTTATTACCATGTCCCTGGCACTGCTAGTTACGTTACTTACATACATTACCTCTAATCCTTCCAATAAATCTACAAGGTAGCTATTATTATATTTATTTTATAGACAATGAAAAAGAGGAAACAAAAGTGAAGGAGACACTCTCTACCCTCACAAGCCTTATCTAAGGGAATCAATAATTTAACAGCACTAACGGCTAAAAGAGATTTCACAAGACACCATCTGAAGCCAACTCTCATGACACTGGCTTCCCCAGAGGATTGGGCCCAACAGATAGGTGTCAGTTATTGAGGTGAAAAGGACAGGCAACATTTTCAGAGGAAGGGCTCTCCGTGAGGTTTAGAATGCTGAAGTATAGGAAGTGAACTAGCAAGAACAGGACAGAGGAGGTAGGACAGAGTGATATTATGAAAGGCCTTGCAACATTCCTTGGTAGTTTATCCTGAAGATGATATGGAGTCAATGGATGAATTTAAGTGAGGAAGAGGCAGGCCAGTGTGGTAACCAATATATAGCACTGGGGTCTGAAAGCTCTCAGTTGCTGAACCAGGAAAATCTGTGAACTCTTGAACCTCCAGTATCCTCATCTGTAATGCCCTTCAGTGTCCTTATCTTCAAAACAGAATAAAGGTTCTACCTACCCAATGGAACTATATTGAAATGATAAGTTACAAAGTGGTCATGGGTCTTCTATTATGAGCTCAAAAACTGAAAATTTCAAAGTCAAACGTTCCCAATTTTTGTTAAAATTAACAATTATATTACCACCAATTAAATTTCCGCTCTGCTTGTTGATACATGTTATGTAACAAGTAAATTAAACAATATTCTTTGTACTAGTCTAAAAACTTTGAGCTGAATTTTAAAATATCTATTTCTAATATAAATTCTAACAAAGGAGAAAGTAGCAAAATATGGTAGGAAAGTCAGGATGGATAAGGGCAAAGGCTAACTACGGAGGCTTCACTTGAAGCTCCCAGAGTGGCAATAGTAATTACAGGTTTGGACTTCTGGCAATTATAGAAAATTCTCAAATGTAGTCTATTTCCTTTATAAATCTGCAGTGACCTGGTGATCTAATTCAAGTATCAGAAAAGACCCAGCTTTGACAAGATGCCTCTCTTTCCCAAGTGAATGCTTACACTGCTTTGCATAAATGCCAAGAGAGGAGAGAGACAGAGTTAAAGCTGTCAGGGTGAAATATAATAAAGCCACCTTGACAGGCAGTAGAATGATACAGAAAGGAGGGAGTGGCTACTTGGTCCTAGAATCAGTTCCTTACCATGCCATCCTGGAGATGAAGCATGGTGAACCTTGGCAACTATCTTAGATGATGAAGGTGAATGGCCAAGTTAAGGGCCAGCCACAGATCAGTTTATTAAGTGTGGTCTGTGAGATGCCTGAATTGTGCATAACATCAAAGGCTAGCTAGCCCTGTCAGGTGCAGCTAGGAAAGCCATACAGTGGCAAAGGTAATTTGTAAACCTATGAACTGTTCAGTCAAGTTCTGAGACAAAGAGAGTCAATCTTGAGGAGAAGGCATGTGGAAGATTCCAGGAAAGGAGTAACAGAATGAAGACAGACATTGTTCAATGGTCTACAGCAATGTGGCTTTTACACCCAAGACAGGAAGCTAGGAAGAAGCCCTTCAGAACTAACCACTGAGAGTAGATGGATAAGGCGTACTCATCCTTGTCCCTTTTGTTCTAAAACTATCCCTCACACATTAGATGAAGTAAGTATCATATTTAAGGTTCATTTCTATTCTAATCTTTTGTCTTATATAATTAGATGGTTTTTAAGAACTTCTTTTGAAAAATAATGTTATGTAACTGAAATTTGGGTTGCTCTAAAACTAATTTATATAGCTCTTAGAAATCGATTGAATTTAACTTCCTCCATTTAATATTATAATCAGCATTTTTTTTCTTTAACAAGTTTGGAATGTAAAAGTAGTTTAGTTTGTAACAGATTTGCTATTTTTTTCCAAAATAAAAATTTTAAGATATGTAAATGGATCATCTGATTACTCATACACGCAAAATGCTTGAAAATATACTGCACATCTAGAAAAGCTGACTAAAGGATTAACTTTTGCTTTACTTTCCTGGACTTTGTGGGGGTGGAAGAATATTTAGGTCCTCGTACAACCTATATTTACCAATAGGTTCTCTTTATCTTATTGCCATTATTATGCCCAGGGCACAAAACAAATGTTGCAAGAATTGGGGTAGTATTAATTGGAGAAGGAATGGAGTAGAGGCATAGGTAGCCTTAAAAATAACTAGAACTCTCTTTAACATGTCAACTTTTGGATGTGGTTGGTACCAAGCTCTAATTTTAAGCTCCATTACATAATGAGCATGATATTGCTATCATCTCAAAACATCTTCAATGTTTAATTTGGTACCTAGGACGGACTGGTGTCAATCCACAGAGCGAAGGATGGTGCTTATCAGAGAATTTGAATTCACAGAGTAAGAAAAAGATAAAATCAGGGGAAAGGAGGATGGGACATACAGTCAAGTTTTTATAAGGTACTTCACTCAATGAAAATTTCATTGCACCCATGTAATATGGGAGAAAGGAAGCTATGAAATGAAAGAGATAGGAAAAAACTCTCAGAAGTATAATGGTCCTTGAAATGTGTATTAGTCTTTATCCAGAGTTCAAAGAATATCTATAATAGAAACAATATTATGCTTTCATGAAAATGCATTTGTCGTTGATTAAAATAGAGTCACATGATAAAAATCTTGTGGGACATGCTCTACAGGAATTAGAGGAGTAACGTGATAAATGGAAATTGAAATTGCTTCAGGTTCATATAGAGGGCACAGTATAATCATAATGATGATAGCTTGCATTTGTAAAGGATTTTCGTTTTCAAAGTGCTTTCATACCCATCATTTCTTCTGATCCTTTCAACAACTCCGTGAGCTGGGTAGGGCAAGTGTTATCCCCATTTTAAAGGAAAGGAAACTTTATATCTTTTTCAAATAGGTAATTTTATGTTTAAAGTGATTGTGTAATATCTTACTCTTCTTGATACAAAGGCATTATAAAATATTTTGTAAAAATGAGAATAAGTAAAGAAAATTTCCTGGAAAAAGTAGGCAATTAAAGAGGCGAAAACTGTGTGAACATGTATATGCATTTGATATGGTAAGTGGGACATGGAAATTATTTTGCATAACATAGTTTAAGTTGTTTCTTTATCCTTTTAGATATTTTCATATAAGTATCTGGCTGGCTATCATCTCAAATTTCATACATCAGAAACTCACCCATATCTCTCAATTCTTCAGTCTTGGTATAACACCTTTGCTCATTTATTTATCCAGACTTGACACCTTTGTTTCAGTTTGGCCACTTTTTTTTTTTTTTTTTTAATGTAACTGTCTCAAATCAATCACCCCGTCCTCTTTTTTCTTCCTTTCACAGCTGTTGACCCAACCTTAACCCAGGTCTTCACTGACTCAATTCTACACTCCACTTCAGTTTATCTACTTTTCAATCTACCTTCAACCTCCCTCAACACATCACTGGGTGCAATCTTTTCTTCACAGTCATTCATTAGATCCATATTTTTTTTAACTCTCTGAAGTAAAAAGTACTTTTACTGCCTTTCAGAATCCTTTATATCTAGATAAAATTCCACAAAATTTCCAAACATACTCTTTTCTTTTTTAATAAGCTCTGGAGCCTCCTATACCCTCCAACAGTTTATGATCTTTCCTTTCTCAAGCCCTCAATGTCTTGCTCCATTTATGTGGAAAGGAAAGTTTCCTCTTATTTGTTGCAAATATTTCTTTTTGTAAGCTTTACTCAACTGTCACTTCCAGGAGTCTGATTCCCCACAAAAGACCCTCTTTTCTGAATACCTATTTGATTTGTACTCTTTGATATTCAAGTAGTATTAATAGGACAATGTTTTATACTAAAAGTGATCCACATGTATTAACCTGTGTCTTCAGTTATAATACTGAAGGTCTCTGACATGAAGCAATATATTTTAATATTGTTTTGACAACATCAGGCATCAAGAAGTGATGTGAGTGGATCGTTTCAGTGAATAACTATTTCAAAAATAAAAACAAAATGCTTGAAAATAAATGCACTTATTCATCTCAATCAGGCAATTTGTTAAACACTGAGAATATAATGACTAAAAGATTAACCTGTTGCCTACCCTCACTGGGCTTATGGTTTATTACTATGAAGAAAACAAATTAATAAACACTCTCAATGGGAAAATTCTGGATGCCTACAATCACGTAAGGTGGCAAAGATATAAATAACGTAGAAAATTTGACCAGTCTTTATTACGAAAGAAGCTCACAAATGAAATAACCCTTTTTGCTTCATGAAGCATGAAGGGTTAATGAATATTGCTCTTTTACATGTGGCAGCACAGGGACCATAAATAGTTCAACATTACATGAAATATGAAGATAAGTGAAATGCCTGGTATTTCAAGTTGGCAGCTGGAGGCAAAATGATTTATAATTCAATGATACATATTTTTATATTCAACAAACACTGTAGGGCTAACATCATTTAATTTTTAATAGAAATGAATAATTATAATTATCCTAATAAGCATTTAAAATAGCTTGAGGAACTTTAAAATTTTGGTTATTCACTAACAGAATAAATAAATTATGTTAATTTTAGTTAATTCTTCAAATTTATACAGTAATATTGAATTTAACTTGCAAATGTTTGATAATCCAAGTCATCATAGAACAATCTGCTTAGTTGATGCATTTTCTTTATGCATCAGTATGTATTACACGCAGATTTTTGCAAGATGAACATTTATTTGAGAGTGTTAAACCATAAAAAATAACCAGTGACAATCTTAAAGATAACTATTTCAAAGGAGTTATTTTGGTTACATTTTAATAAAAAGAACCTCACTGCAGTTTTTTTAAATTCTAATGCTGGCTTAATGCTGATAAATAACACATATTTAACTTCCATCCCAAATGTATTTTAACTAGCATGTGTTCATTTTTTGACAATGTTAAGTATGATTTTCTCAATCATAGAGGAAATAAAAGGAGAAAGAAAACATCTGCAATATAAAACCAAATAAATTTTTATGATATTAATTTGATTATATAATTTATTTATAATTTGGAGGGATCAAATAACTATATTAGAGATAGGCTGTATTTCCAATCATCAACAAAATTTATATTATCAACAGAACTTTAATGTTTCAAAGATTATTTCTATTTTTCCCTATGGACAGATTCATTATACTGAGAGAAAGGAACAACAAGGAAAAATGCCACAGAAATAGTGACCAGGTAGATGGAAAGAAAACCAAAGAAAAATAATGTCACAGAACTAAAAGTGAGAACACTATCAAGAAGTAAACAGGCCATATTAGATGCAGCAAAAATAATACATTTGATGAGGGACAAAAACAGGTTAACTGACTTAGTAACTAGGTTATAGGTAAATACTGCAGTCTGAGTATGATTGGGAGAAGGTTAAGAACATGCATACCAAACATTTGTTATCATTTCAAAGAACTTGATAGAAATTACAAATAGTGGCCTTAACTGATGTATAAATGTGGGCTGAAGGAAATAGAGGGAACATAAGCCCGTTTGTAAACAGAAAATATGAAAATGGTAGAAAAAAAGAAATTAAGACGAGAAATGAAATAGGTTAAGTAATGGAGTAGGATTTTGAAAGGTAGAAAGATGGAGAAACTGAAAGAACAGGTGGAAGAGTTAGTGTTAAGAAGGACCCCTTTTTCTCTGACATAAGAAGGAATGCTGGAACAAGTTATCCACATGGGAAATGGTAAAATCAGATCCTGACTACATTTCATACAGATATACACACATATACAATTCACAGAGTCTTAAAGATCTAAATATAAATATTAAAACTTTAAAATCATAGAAGATAATATAGGAGCATGTGACTTTTGTGGAGAACAAGCAGGCTTAAATGCCCTTAGTGAGGTTGGAAACAGGGTCGTGGTTGTCGTTGGGGTCATCTCTTCCCTTTGGAGAATTTCCCTTTACCACCTGGTCACTGAGTGTTTCCCTGGCTTCTCTTACTGGGATTGTACTTGATGAAATTTTGTTCTCTTGTATGATAAATGTTTGGGGTCCTCTTTTTGCTGACTTGGTCTCATCTTGACTCTTGCTGCACTGGTGGACCTTCTGAACACAATCACACCCTCCACCCAGCTTCTGTGTGAGCTGCCAGACCTCAGATTCTGTGGGGAAGACACTCATTCTCAGTTATGGAGCCCTTGCTGCAGGTAACCTACTTCTCAATGCATAGATCATGCTGCCCACCACAAGGCAGGTAGAAACTTCTGCATCTGTTAAGGACACCTGTGATGACTAATTTAAATCCTTTCTGTGCTTAAACATTTTCTGAAACACTTTTTAACTCTTACTGGACCCCCACCACTGATGCTGGCCTATTTTAAGTAGCCTTTCAATAAGAAGAGACACAAGCATCTGCTCCTTTTCGTTCTCCACTTCTACGATTTCAAACAGGAACAGACATGTGGTTAACTACTTGCTTCTTTTTTTCCTACATTCTAAAGGACCAGAAAGAGTAAGCTTTCCCGTTTCTCTTTCCATCGAATCTGAATTTATCTTACATCATTTGGCCATTATTCTTATAGGCCAGGAGCCTCATGACCTAGTAAACTCAGGTGGAAACAGTATCCTCTCCATAATATAAAACTAACTCTCCAATGAAGGTCTACCAGGGGTGGCTCTTGATATAGACTGATGAGACAACTAGGGACTAGAAATTTCCAAGAAAGAAAATACATTGGTTGGCTTACATCTCAGAAATATTATGCCTATAATATATTTTTTCAAAGAAGAAATGACAGGCCTCAATAATGGATTGGATGTTAGGAGTGAGGGAACCTGGGACATAGGTATCTTTCTCCCCATTTTGCAGATGAATAAACCAAGTCTTCGGAGGAATTAAATAATCTGCATCACATCAAATGAAGAAAAGTCAGAATTCCAACACAGGTCTGAAACCAAAATGCATGCTCTTTCTACAGTTTAAAAAAATGTGTACACCACACACACACACACACACACACAATTTTGAGAAGCATATAGTCTACCACCATTAAAGTTTCTTATCACCTGATGGGTGATAAAACACAATAGCCAAACACCTGTGAAATCAGGTTAGTCATCATAATAGTCTAACTATTATGATGTTTAATGAAACAGTATTAAAACAGCATATTTTTATAGATCTTAAAGGAGTACAGTTTTTTTTCTTTTTTTTTTTTTTGAGCTTGAGAAAAACCAAAGCTAAGATGTTTCCAGATTTGGCATATGTCCTTAGGATAAAAGCAATTTTTTCTCACTCAATTCCTGCCCGCATTTATATTTTGGCCTAGATGATTATTCTCTTGTTTGCACTTCTATATGTTTGGATGCTTTTACATTTTATCTCTTCTTTTGGTTTTTTGTTTTTGTTTTTGTTTTTTGTTTGTTTGTTTGTTTTTTAGTGGAAGAAGCAGTCAAGAAACTTGGTCCACCCTATTAGTGGAAATGAGAGTGCAGTTTAAATATTATTTGTTGTTTTACATGCTATCATCTTTAGGGATTTAAAAAGTTTCGCTAGGTTTATTCCAGATAAAATTTATTATCAAAGCTGATATCAAAAATATCTCCAAGCATACTATCATAGTAATATGAATGCTAGAAAGTACTACATTTTTACTCACAAACACTTGGATGCATAGTTTAATAAATATTGACCTCACCATATGTGACTGAAGTTGTACAATCAGTCAAGGGAACATAAACCACTGCATTTAAACCTGTGAAAAACGATCTAGGCCTAATTTTATTACTTTTCTTGCCACTGCTATTATTGATAGAAATACAATTAAATAATTAAGATGAACCAATCCATTAGAAGATTACTAAAATTGTATCTTCCCAATGCCTCCTACAGTAAGATTTCTTTATAATTATAACCCTCGGAGACAATTTGAACTTTATTTAAATGTTCTGCTCAAATCTAAATTTCCTTCTCCTAGGCTGAAGCCTGATCTAAATAAGGAAGTAGTTGGGATATATCCACAGGCTGTCGAACATGGAGCTGCATCTGAGAAACAGGTGGCAGCAACCAAAAGCAAAGCAGGGACTGAGAACAGGCAGGTTCCAAGAGCAAAATGGAACTTGAAAGCCAAGTATGGTTCACTGTAAAGGAGAAAATATAGAAAGACGGAACTAGAACACCTGGTCTGGGATGTGGTAAGCACCCACAATATAGGAAAACTGTATGAATTCTTGTGAAGCAGTAAACTATGATAGTAATCATGTGACACATATGATAACAAACTCAAAACAGGGAAAAGAGGGGCTTTATTCAATGCTGGAGATAAGTGAAAAAAAAAGTGAAGTGTCTCAAGGACAGAAGTTATCATCTCAAAAAGGCATATCAGCTAGATCTTGTGGAAACCATATGATTATCATAATTCTAGACTCTGTTCAGTATTACAAAGGCCATAGTTTATGAGTAGTCTGTTTCTCTCATTTATCAACAAATAACTTTGCTGCAACTGTAGCGAAATTTTACAAAGGACAATTCTTCTGTCTCCTAGACACATCTATTGTTTTCAGGGGTATACTAGTTTCTATGAAATTGAATTTTAAATGTACATATATTATTTATTCATATATGCCTAAAATACATGAAATGTATTATTCATATATGCCTAAAATACATGAAATGTTAAGAAATACATAATTAAAATCTCAAATGCACATTTATCTTTGGAAATAAGAGTTTGTCTAATTCAAAAGCTATATATATTGAAAAGATTAAATATAGCAAGCCATGCCCAATCTTACTTCGATACTGTGAGTTCAAAGCACCAGAGATAGCTCCAAATGGCTGACCTTATAACTTTATTGGCACACATTAAAATGTGTTACAGTTTGCAGAGAATTAAGAAGGCATAAACGGATATAAGCATAAATGTTACCTTGAAGGTAAAACAATTAAGTGGATATCTGTTTTTGATTGTAGTTGTTTAAGGAAAATCAAAGAATAAAACGTAGTTTATCTATCCAAGGAAACATTGAAGAGCATGTGTTCTAGAAAGAGGCAACTATATTAAACATGACTTCAAGAGCGCTAGCCAGTAATCTCATTGCTTTGTTAAATTCTTTAAATAAATCATAGGAAAATTTCACATATCATTCTCACAACCTATTATTTACTTCTTCATGATGGTGAACATTGACAACTCTATCAATATTGATAATTATAATTTATTTGTATCTTGAAAACTTTGCAGAACTCTAAGCTAAGCCTAAGGTCAGTGAACACTGGTTTTATGGATGTGTAATTCTGACATTTGTTTGGAGGTATTCATTCTGAATTTTCAATGGTTTACATGAAAATCACTCTATTTTCCTAGTTCCTAAGATGCATGGGATGTATTTGAGCAGAGTGGGTGGATAAAATACTGAGTCTTCTTTGGGAAATATTAGTATAGAAAAGGACACTCTCACATGTTCAAGAACACTAAAGCACAACCTATTCCTAAGGACTTAACTTTCTACCTACTAGAGAACAAATAAGCATAAATTTTTAATTGCCTCAGGCTATGAAAGTGGTATCATCTAAAAGAAAACTGATCTCATGGGATCAGTTTAAGAAAATCAAAAAACAAAACAAAAAAAAAACAGTTACCTTTGATGATATCTCCTCAAAATGTTAAGGCTGTTACCAAAAGAATATATTCAGTTTCTCTTGACAACTCATTTTGGACATGATTTATTTTAAATTCTTCAAGATTCTTTTGTTTAGCCCACATGATATTTTGAGGGCCACAAAATCCATAAATTAAGCACAAAATTTGTAAGTCAGTGTGTTCCAAACTTACCTTCTCACAAGACTCACTTGGGGTACTTTATTCAGACTCCAGACCCTCAATAAACTATACTTTTAAATTACACTAGTTGTGATACTTAAAATATGGAGTCTGGAATCCATTGATACATGTAAAATTTTTTAATAATGATTCCAGGATTTAGAAAATATATCTGTTTAGTCTATCAGTACCAGCCACAATTTTATTAACTCTGCCTTTTATTCCTGACTTAGTATACTTTAGATTATTTTTACATCCTTTCCAACTTGTAAACAATACTTTTTACTTCAGTGGCTCTTCCTCAGCTTCACTGTATGTATTTTAACACCCCAGAGTTTTATATAGTATTCCAGGTAGGGTAAATTGACTAAACTTGGCACTCATCTTTGTTACAAGTTCTCTCCTTTGCCGGAGTGAATGATGTGGAACTGCAGAATCCAGCTGACCCCCAAGGTCAGAAACTAATATGAACTTTAATCAGAAAGACAGGAAAATACCCTCAATGTAGAAGAAATTAAGAAACTCATGAACATCAGGGTCAAGAGAATCTGCAGGGAGTCCTGCTTCGACTTGGCCTATTTCTCCTCTGATTTGACTACTCTTCTAATCCCTGTTCCATCTAGTAATCAAATTTCTTTTATTCCAGTAATTTGAGGCTCAATTTTGACAACTTGCCAAGTACCCTACTTCCTCAATGGGAGATGTCATGCCTTATACATGCTAGCCTCCCATAACACAGATTTCTGTCTTTCTCTTACCCATTCTTTCTGGTGCTAGTAATTGCCTCTGCTACAGGAAGGTAAGTGGTAACCTTTCTGGGCTCATACATATAACCTTATTCTAAAGCATTATCTTGTATTTGCTGACAATAAAACTTCTATACAATTTTATTTCTTCACTCAGATCCACTTGAAATATTTCTGACATACCTGGAAATCCTTAGTATTATCTGCTAAATTACAAATTTTACTGGTCACACACTGTCAGATGTTTTGTAAAAATGTAAAATAAAACTATTCCAAGTACTGAGCCTTAGTTCAAATTTTTTCTTTCAAAGAAGTGCCTGCCCTTGTTCCTTGAGTATAAGTCAATTTTCTATTCATGACAACATAAGCTATCTTACAATGACTTAGATTTTAAATGGTCTTTGGTGTGTCACCTTTACAAAGGGCTTTTTAAAGCAAACACATTATGTATGGTACATTTTTCTTGTAAACATACTTACTTATTCTTCAAATAACTCTAGAAGCTTTTCCCTTTCTGAAAATGTTACCTTGCTTCATTCTATTCTGCTTATTTGAGTCCACCAGTTTGCAAGGAAAGAAAATGGAAATCACTAGTCTTTTTTGGAGACTTTTACAATGGCAGTCGTGTTGCTCAATCAGCCAAGGCTCTGGTAGATTGAGAATTTATAAAGACTAGTCGATTTATTTTGGCCAAGGACTTCTCATTTCACTCTTACATATTTCAAAATCTTCGTTGGATGACATATTCTAATAAAGTATTTATATCTACTTTGGCAAATAAGTTGAATGCTCATTATTATTTATTATAATATTAGCAAAAGGAATCAAAATCATTAGAAAGGACAGTCCTCAAAAAAGCATGAGTTTGCGTATCACTTTTGTACCATTAACATTCATGTGTTCAATTCTTACAAATGGGATCAAATAATTCTTCCTATAGGTTCCTGATAGTGGGATTAGCGTGTTCCATAAAATAGCTTTTGTTCTTTAACTCTGTGAGAATAAAACTTCTATTAAATTAGGTATAAAATACCTACTTTATTCTTTCATTCAAGATGTATTTATTAAACATCAGAATGTGCTCTCAGACTGTAAAAAGCAAAAATTATGGTAAGTGATAACTCTAAACTTTAAGAAGCTCAGAATAATAAAGAATCATATGGTTCTTTAGGGACTTGGCTCACACTGGAAACTAGGACAGTTTGTATCCACCACAGTATTGGGTATTGTTTGTGGGTTGCAGTCAAGATACTGAATGGCAAATAATAGAAAATGACTCTGAATATCTTGAGCAGAAAATAACCTAAATATATAAGTGATGTGTGGTTCACAGAACATAAAGAAAGCATAAATGCTTGAGGTGATGGCTGCCCCATTTACTCTGCTGTGATTATTACACATTATGTGTCTGTATCAAAATATCTTATGTATCCCCTAAATATATACACCTACTATGTACCTGCAAAAATTAAAAACGTAAAAATTTTCAAAAAAGGAATCAATGAGAATAAAGGTGATTCAGGCTTGAAAATGTTCAGAAATCAAAGGAAGTTGGTTGGTTAGAACCACAAGCAAAATGATTCCACTGACTGTGTTTTTAGTGCTCTATTTATTTTCATTTTCATTTTAATTAATTAATTAAATTTTGTCTTTTAGGTTCAGGAGTACATGTGTAGGTTTGTTATACAGGTAAACTCATGTCAAGGAGGTTTGTTGTACAGATTATTTTGTCCCTCAGATACTAAGTTTAGTACCCAACAGTTACTTTTTCCGATCCTATCCCTCCTTGCACCCTCCACCCTCAAGTAGGCCATAGTGGGTGTTGTTTCCCTTTTTGTGTGCATGAGTTCTTATCATTAGGTCCCACTTATGAGTGAGAACATGCAGTACTTGGTTTTCTGTTCCTGCATTAGTTTGCCTCCAGCTCCATCCATGTTCCCACAAAAGACATGATCTCATTTATTTTTATGGCTGCATAGTATTCCATTGTGTATATGTACCACATATTCTTTATCCAATCTGTCATTGGTGAGAATTAGGCTGATTCCATGTCTTTGCTATTGTAAATAGTGCTGCAATGAACATTGATATGTGTTTAAGGTAGAATGATCAGTAAAATAGTTATTGATGGAACATATTTCAAAATAATAAGAGATACCTACGACAAACTCACAGACAATATCATACCAAATGGGGAAAAGCTGGAAGCATTCCCTTTGAAAACCAGCACAAGACAAGGATGCCCTTTGTCATCACTCCTATTCATGATAGTATTGGAAGTCCTGGCCAGAGTAATCAGGCAAAAGAAGAAATAAAGAGTGTCCAAATAGGAAAAGAGGAAGTCAAACCATCACTCTTTGCAGATGACATGTTCCTATATCTAGAAAACCCTATAGTCTCAGCACAAAAGCTCCTTCAGCTGATAAACAACTTCAACAAAGTTTCAGGATACAAAATGAGTGTACAAAAATTACTAGCATTCCTATAGACTAACAACAACCAAGCTCATATCCAAATCACAAACACAATCCCATTCAAAATTACCACAAAAAGAATAAAATAGCTAGGATACAGCTAACTAGGGAGGTGAAAGATCCCTAAAAGGAGAAATACAAAACACAGCTTGAAGAAGTCAGAGATGAAACAAACAAATGGAAAAGCATTCCATGCTCATGGATAGGAAGAATCAGTATCATAAAAATGGCCATACCACCCAAAGATTCAATATTATTCCTATCAAACTACCAATGACATTCTTCACAGAACTAGAGAAACAGTATTTTAAAATTAATATGAATCCATAAAAGAGCCTGAATTGCCAAGGTAATCCTATGCAAAAAGGGCAAACTCGGAGGCATCACGCTACCTGACGTCAAACTATACTGCAGGGACACAATAACTGAAGCAGCATGGTATTTGTACAAAAACAGACACATCGACCAATGGAACAGAATAGAGACCCGAAGATGAGGCCACACACCTAGAACTATCTGCTCTTCAACAAAGCTGACAAAAACAAGCAATAGGGAAATAATTCCCTGTTCACTAAATGATGCTGAGATAACTCACTAGCCATGTGCAGAAAATTGAAACTGGACTCCTTCCATATATCATAAACAAAAATCAACTCAAGGTGGATTGAAGATTTAAATGTAAAACCTGAAACTATAAAAACCCTCAATGACGACCTAGGTAACACCATTCTGGACATAGGAACAAGCAAAGATTTCATGATGAAGATGCCGAAAGCAATTTTAACAAAAGCAAAAATTGACTAAAGAGCTCGGCACAGTAAAATAAACTATCAACAGAGTAAACAGACAACCTACAGAATGGGAGGACATTTTTGCAAACTATGCATCTGACAAAGGTCTAATATCCATCATCTATAAGAAACTTAAATTCATAAGAAAAAAAAATAACCCCATTAAAAAGTGGGCAAAGGACATGAACAGATACTTCTGAAAAGAAGACACACATGAGGCTAACAAGCATATGAAAAAAAGCTCAATATAACTGATCAGTAGGGAAATACAAATCAAAACCACAATGAGATACCATCTCACACTAATCAGAATGGATATTACTAAAAAGTAAAAAAAAAAAAACAGATGCTGGCATGGTTGTGGAGAAAAAGGGAACACTTACACACTGTTGGTGGGAGTGTAAATTAGTTCAATCCTTGTGAAAAGCAGTGTGGTGATTCCTCAAAGACCTAAAATCAGAATTACCATTTAACTCAGCAATCCCATAACTGGGTATATACCCAAAGGAATATTACTACTATTTATTTATTTTTTAGAGACAAGGTCTGACTTTGTTGGCTGGAACTCATCAACTCAAGTGGTTCTCCCAGTCATCCTCCTGGGACTACAATCTCATGCCAGCACACCTGACTAGCTTATTTTATTTTTATTTTTTAAGAGACAAGGTATCCCTATGCTGTGAGGGCTGGTCTCAAACTCCCAGCCTCAAGTGATCCTCCAACCTTGGCCTCCTGAGCAGACAGTTTTTAAATTGCTACTGGCCCCATTGTTCCCACCTCTATTACTGTATGCAGGCTACTGCTGCTGCTACCACATGCAGAATAGATTTTGAACTATTCTTGTTGCTTTGTGATACATTCAGACTAAATCAATGCTAGGAGAATGCTTTTGATTGGCTGAATGTAGGTGAATGTGTGCCGCTCACGTGCCAGGGTTCTCAGAAGGCAAATACCTGCCCTTTTTTCTGCCAAAATAGTGGACTCCAGTCACAGATGTTCACTAAAATTAGCCCAGTAATTTTTATTTGCTGTTATTGACCTGTAAAGTCATACTAGACTTTCTCCATTAGCAGCCAAGAAGTACCACCTCTCTAACATTTATCCCTCTTTCTTTACATTTTGAAGCCCCTAGTATGGTTTTTATATGAATGACTTCATTTGTTGCCAAGCACTCTAAAGCATTTTTTGTTTTGTTTTGTTTTTAGTTTTTTACAAAAATTCATGTAAGAAACTTTATACTCTGGTCAGCTCTTCTACTGCTAATCACAACTGAGTGTTTTATTAGCGGGCTGCACACAGCATCAATATCATCTTCCACAAGACAGAATTCTCACTGACTGCATGTGTGTTTGTGTTATTTCCTGAAATCATCAGTGCTGTCTCTCTCTATATGTATAATAAAAGCTACACTGGCATTTGACAACTTTATTTTTTTCCCAAGAAACCTGTTCATAAAGACATTATCTTCAAAGGATTTATCTTTAGAAATAGTTTCTAAATTGTTGATGAATCTAAAGTTTTCTCATCTCTAATGTTGTGTATATCACGGCACAGTATTTCACAAAGCAGCCCCCTTAGGAACTTTGAATTTTGTATTCAGTCTACTCAGTTAAGTAATACGTAAAATTTTCCTGCCCCCTTCTCTCTCTCTCTCTTTCTGTGTGTGTGTGTGTGTGTGTGTGTGTGATAATCATAAATTTATTCCCTATTTTTAATAAACTTGTGCTCCATACGTTAAACATTATTTCATTTTATCCATGATGTTACTCTCACAATCATAAGGAATTCAATGCAGAAATACAAGGAGGAAGTAAGTTCCAAGTAGTTTTTTGTTGTGGCTTTTTTTGTGACGGAGAAAGAGTGAGAGACGCAGAATGTCACCGTGCATCACGAAATACGTTATACTAAAAATCTTTTAAAATCTTCCTCGGATATTGCTGTATATCTGTTTCATAGTGAAAAATGAAATAATAGCAATGCCTGTTATCACAAATTAATTTCCTCAGATAATATTAAATATATGAATGTGCTTAGCTCAGGTCTTGACAGAGTAAATACTGAGTGAATGTGGATGTAATGAATCTGCTTCTACAGGGGTTGTCATTGGGGCTTCCGCGAGGAGGAGCAAGAGGATGGGGTTATAAGGATAAGGAAGTAGCGCAATTAATTCTTACTCTCGCTCACATCATAGGCCAGGCTGTGTTTGCCCAGTTCTTTAATTTCAGCACTACCACTCTTTGAGGATTTTTACCCAGAGATGGGTAAAAATTATTATGGGTAACATTATTATTATCATAATAATCTTATTAATGAAACTGTCTTTGTCTCACTTTTCTGGAACAACGCAATTTTGCAACCTCTGACAATCTAAGGCAGCTATATATACTGCCCACATAGTGACCCTCACCTCCTGCTTCCACAAAGTGAATAAATTGAAATACCCTCATTCTGTTTCCAGGCTTCTATAAACTTGCACATTTATACGACCTGAAAATATTTCTGACCACCTAAACATCTGTAGTTTGTGTAATTACTCAGATTCTAAACACTTCCACCTAGCTTTACTGCAGATTTTACATTGCCATTCACTTGCTGCACACTGCCTTTTTCTGCTGCTCTCGTATTTTCCTTTTCTTTGTTCCTGTTTGACTCTTACCATTCTAACATACTAATTTTACTGAACAAATAATATGGTTCCCCATTTAACAGACTCATGATTAGTTTACACCCAAGCACAAAACACTTTATGTGTGTATGGTTGTGTATATGTGTGTGTGGTTGTATGTAAAATTTCCCACGTTAGTTCTAACTACTCTAAAACTACTTTTCATTTACGTTAAAATTAATAACTTCTTATTCTTGACAATCCTGTTACTTTAGCAGCAGGTTCAGTAGGTGAGGATGCTCATCTTGGTCTTCCTATCCAAATTTTTACTCATAACTAAGTTAAATCAGGTAAGTAGTAGTAGTTCCCCTGTAAACACTAAAACTAAATATTTATTGTCTTTTACAGCTTAACTCTTCAATGCTCACTGGAAGAAATACTGGTTATTTTAATACATCCTAGAAAAAAAATTGTATGCCTGCCCTTAGAAACAAAATGGTGCAAGGACTAAAATTATTCAAAATTTACGTGGTTGTGTAAAGCATCACTGTTGGAATTGTGTCCCATTGTTGTTAATAACATTTGAAATTGATGGAATTAAGATGAACAAAGGCCAAATAAGACTCCCTGCTGAAATCATAGCTTGTATTGAATGTTCAGTATCTGAATGTCTCTAATCCATCTGTTTTGAAACTGTGCCACCAAAGTGATGTTCTGTTTTAATTCATTATATTAACTGATTTGATGCCTAAATAGTTTTCTTTGGGAAGAAAAAAATTCATAAGAATTTCTAATGGTTTGCTATAGGCTAATATACTGCAATTGGAGAGCACTTTCCTATAACTACTTAAACTAAAGCATTCTGTGAGAGCTAGGTATTCTTTATTCACTAGTATCATTTATTTTCCTTATTCTTTCAGAATAAGTAATTCAGCTAGTTCATTTGCAGCATTAAAATGCTGGTTTTTTTTTAAGTTTAAAAGTAACATGTTTCAATGAAAAGTAAAGCCAATGATTAAAGGGGAAAAAAATCCTCCTAGTAATGTCTTCCACAACCTACCCCCCCTGAAGCTCTTTGAATGTCCTTCATGTCTCCTTTAAATTCAGCTCAGAAGTAGGAAACAACTTAACTGGGTTGAAGAGAGAATTCACAGTCAGAGAGGAGAAACAATCTGCAGAACCAAGACTTTCAGTCTGAAGTATTTATTGACAGAAAATTACCACAGTTTCCTGCAGAGGCTTGTCTATATCTCTTTCTTTTGACCTTTATCAAGTTAAATAAATAAATAAATAAATACTAGTTTTTTCCACTGTAATTGTTAAGTTTGATGCCAGTTTTCTTGTCAAGAATTTATTGGATTTCAAGAGGACAGTATGAGTATTGCTCAGTAAATAATCAGGGCTGCTCTCCACTGTGTCCAGGGGAGGGTGTGGCCTGAGGACACCAATAAACTTCAGTACAAAATACATGTCTAGAACAGAAGCAAGCTCAAAAACTCTTTCCCAAAAGACTAGTTTCTGGTCAGACAAATCATGTATTTATAGGTTCAAAATCCCTTATGCATATAGCTCAAGCCTAAAACCTTTTTAAAGTTAAAAGCTTTGTTTCCTAATTCATGCGATGGAAAAACTTGACCTGATCTAAACTAACGTGCCAGACAAACTTGCCATGAAGTTGATGGGGAATTATTGTAGTTTTGTTTATTTATGAATACTAAGTTTATTTCAGTGTATAACTGTTAATTTCTTTGATTATGGGTTGCTGACTGATACGGTTTGGTTGTGTCCCCACCCATATCTCATCTTGAATTGTAGCTCCCATAATTCCCACATGTTGTGGGAGGGACCTGGTGGGAGATAACTGAATCATGGTGGTGGGTCTTTCCCATGCTATTCTCATGATAATGAATAAGTCTCAGAAGATCTGATGGCTTTATAAGGGGGAGTAAATTTCCCTGCACAAGTTCTCTTATCTTGTCTGCTGCCATGTGAGACGTGCCTTTCACCTTCCACCATGATTGTGAGGCCTCCCCAGCTACGTGGAACTGTGAGTCCATTAAACCTCTTTCTTTTGTAAATTGGCCAGTCTCAGGTATATCTTTATCAGCAGCCTGAAAGCAGACTAATACACTGACCAAATGCTACTGGGAGTGTTGCGTAAAACATGGTATATGCACTATATTATTTTTCTAATTATAAATTCCAAAACATATGTCTAAGCATTTTAGATATAATTTTGTGCATCAAAATTATAATAGTACATTATCACATAACTAAGTATCCCTACAAATAAATTATATGTAAAATTTTAAACTACGTTTGTAATATACACATCTTTCTGTATCTAGACTTCTTTCTCTTTGAGAAAGAGGGAGAGAATAGCACTTGCACATATCTAAATAGATACATGTACTTTTTATGTTTCTTATATATTTGACTTATTTCATTTTTCAGTTACATCTCAGCAGAAGAGTGAAATACATCAAGAAACATCAACTCAATGAAACTTCTGCATGTATCACGAGTTGGAGACTTGTTGAAGTACAGTGGTATGATAGAATCACATAGTTTTAGAAATCAGAGTGATCTTAGAACCATTTAAGACATTCCCTCATTACCACATGAGAAAATTTAAAAAGGAAGGAAAAGGTGACTTTTTTTAAGCTCAGAGAATAAGTGACAGCATAGATCTGGAATCATTTTTCTAAACTTTAAATCAATGGGATATAGCTTTTTAAAATTCCAGTCCACTGTGATTTGAGGCCTTTTAATATTACTTATTTGCTAGGATATCTTACCTATAATAATGAGATAAAGCAAAAGGACAGGGTGAAATTCTAATAACACTCAAGTGGTCTGGGATGAAAGATACTATAAAAGTGTTATTTCTTAATGGAAGAAAAGTATGGGAGAGATTGCTATGTCTTGTGACACAATTCACAGAAGTCAATATATTCTCAAAAATTATAGAAAAGGTCTATGCTTTTCCTAGCCTTTGAATTTTGTGAGGCATCTGAAAAAATAGTGATTTTTCCTGACAGATATAAACCTTATTGAAAGATATGAAAAATTATCAAACAACATATAATGGTATTATAAGAAAATGAGGCTGTGCTAGTGGCTCACGCCTGTTAATTCTAGCAGTTTGGGAGGCTAAGGCAGGCAGATCACTTGAGGTCAAGAGTTTGAAACCAGCCTAGCCAGCATGGTGAAACCCTGCCTCTACTAAAAAAAAAAAAAAAAAAAAAAAAAGTACAAAAATTAGTTGGGCAGGATGGCAGGCGCTTGTACTCCCAGTATCCCAGTTACTCGAGAGGCTGAGGCAGGAGAATCGCTTGAGCCTGGGAGGCAGAGGTTGCAATGAGCGGAGATTGTGCCACTGCACTCCAGCCTGGGTGACAGAGTGAGATTCCATCTCAAAAAAAAAAGAAAGAAAGAAAACAAAAGAAAAAAGGAAATGAAAATGAGACATATTTCTCTAAAATTGCTATGTAGTATGTAGGTGGCTTTGTTTTCAAGAGAATTTCTATGGAGTGTTTTTTTTTCCCCGAACACCACGGTACAGTTTGTCCTCTCATCTGTCTTAAATAACCTAAGATATTAGTATGTTAGGTCATATAGAGGCTAGTTCCTACTATTCTCCAATCATCTTAATCCTTTGCCACTGTTGTGAAAAATCTGATTTGACAGGAATAGTATCCAGCTGTTATTATGTGTTTGTATATTGCGTAAACAGCACATGTTGTACAGATGCAGACTGACAAACTCCCAGGATACCCTTTTTTTTTTTTTTTTTTTTTTTTGAGACAAAAATCTCACTCTGCCGCCAGGCTGGAGTGCAGTGGTGTGATCTTGGCTCAACTCCTTGGTTCAAGCGATTCTCTTGCCTCAGCCTCCCAAGTAGCTGGGATTACCTGCAAAAGCCACCACACCCAACTAAATTTTGTATTTTTAGCAGAGACAAGGTTTGACCATGTTGGCCAGGATGGTCTCGATCCCCTGACCTCATGATCTGCCCTCCTCAGCCTCCCAAAGGGCTGGGATCATAGGCGTGGCCACCGCACTCGGCCTCCAGCCACCTTTTAAACATCCTTTTCCATCTCTGATATTTCATTTTCACTCCCACTACTGCAGATCTTTGGTAGTTGTAGCTGTTGTTTACAGAGTGCTTATATTATCTTTCTAACTAAACTGCAAATTAGTTATTTTAGAGGTAGATCTTATCCATTTCTCAATCTTTGTTTTGCACATTTAAAAACTGATATCTAGAAAGGTTGAATAATTTGCCCTCTTAGGTCATACAACGTTTTAATGGCGTTAGTGCTCATTAGTCATTTTGATGCATACATATTCCCTTCCAATTTTGGGAGATCATCTTCTTACATGTTTTTATTAGAGGTAGGGTCCTCCCTTCCACAGCAGAATCTGAAAATTACAGTTAATTGCTCTCTCTCTCTCTGGCACCAGACAACAGAGCATAAACATGTGACCCAGTTAAACAACTGGATGATATCATCTGGGACTATGAATCTAGAGCAAGTGATACAAAGAATTAAGAACAGTTCAGAACTGATTACAACAGAAGCTACAGTGAAGCATCTATGAGTGGCAGCCAATGCCAACGTGTCCATGCGGTCAGTGTGTGGTCTAGTACCAGCAGCAGGGACCTCCTAGCTACTATTCCAAGAGCACAATTTGGCTAAGTAGATGCTTTAGGTTCTTAACCATTTCTAATTCTGTGGTTTCTGCCAATCTTCCAGCATTTCCTTCAATTCTATGTACTAACCATTTCCTTCTAAAAAATTCATTTTCTGAGTAAAACCCATAACTGCCTTCTGTTGTCTGTATCCAAGAACCTTGATTAATATAATATCAGTACTGAGTTAGCACATAGATTCACCAAACCTTAAAACTTTATTCTTCTTCCATTGTAAGTAACTCACTGCTTTGATAAAATACATTTGCTTCAATTTTCTAGACACTATCAGTGGTAGTGCTAGATATCAGTGGCAGTGCTGCCAGTAATTTCCTTTTAGTTGTTCATTTTTATCCTTTTATTATATAAATTGAGTTATAATTATGAACATCAATTCTTTTATAAATAGTTTATAGATTGTAGGCAATGTATTGATTTTTATGGCCAACATTAGTTTTGCAACACTGTAAATTTGGTTCGTCCTATAGATGAGGACTCACTTATAGGTCATTAATACAATTTGAAAAGGAAAAACATGTTTAGCTGGAAATGAGAAAGATACTGGGTGAATATATGAGTGAAATATTTGTGTCTTCAATATGTAAGAGAAGCCTGGTGGAACCTTCTAGAAAATATAAAATGTATCATACATGTATGCCCAAGAGTGCCCAAACACCTATTTATTTTACATAACTGACTAGTAATTTACTATTAAGAAAACCAGGTAAATAGTCCAAGAGTGAAAATTTTTCATTTATTATTCATTCATTGATTTGCTCATTTAATAAACAGTTCAAAGAACCAACCATGTACCAGTTGTCATTCTTGCTTTGTTGACTATTTAATAGAGTCTATCATTCCCATAGGATATTTATGCAACAAAATGCATGGAAGGGATGTTTAGCAAGTAAAAAAAAATTCAAAACTATTTATTTGAAGCTGAAAATAACTATCTCTAAACTCCTATACCTCATTGAAGGTAAACTTTTCTAAATCATATATTCCTTTCTCTTAAAATGTGTTCAACTAATTTTGTGATGTAACACATTAGCAAAAATTGAAAAGCTTAATCTGAACAATTATGAAAAGATTTTGAACTGAAAAACTAGTGTAGAATATACTCTCCTAAACAATACTGTTTGTAAAATTTTAAAAAATGCTATGTGATGATTTATAACTTAGTGTTAATGAAACATGAGTTTTATCATAATATACACAACTTTTACTCACATAATTCAGTATTATTTTCTCTTTCAGTAATTCAATCATAGCAGTAGACGTTTTATATTAAATCATGGTCATACTTTTCATGTTATTAAACTTTTTATATTTTATAATTTTAGGTGAAAGAATAAGCTAAGAATAAGAATAAGCTAATATACCTCTTTTCTTTCCTCCAACTTATGCCAATAAATTTCAATAAAGAACATTTTTAGTAGGTCATTTGCTACTTCATTGAAATATTAAAATGTTTTTAGTTTCTATCAGAGGGTTATCGTCAAAGCAGATAAATATCTGCATTGTTTATGAACACCATTTGCCGGTCACAGTATAATTTATAATTGATTCCTTAATAGAATTATACCAAGTGAATCTTATATTACTAGTAAGAAAAGTGAGCTATTTATATGAAAATGGCAGCCTCCCTTATTTTGTCAGAAGTGATGGTTGATGCCTCTCTTCTCTCATTTGAATGGCATTAGGTTAGGCAATGCATGCTCCAGATGTAATCCTCAGTCCCACCATCTTTTTTGGTCTAACATTTGTGGTTTATGTCTGGCCCTTGGGGACACCTAAGTTTGCAAACTGAGAGATACTGCATAACAAGACTATAGGTAACTTGAGTTGTAGAACAATAGGTAGGCATGCCTGTCTTTAAGGAGTCAAGAATACATTGGTAAAAACAAACATACAAAAGCTACTACAGAATATAAATCAGTGGTTCTCAGCTTTATTGCACATAGATACACCTAAGGGAATGACTGCTTTTACACCAGTATTGGTGACTTGCTATGCTATGATTCTTCAGCAGCAGCAGGGTGTGTATTCATCCTCTAAAGAAACTGTAATCAAAATTGCAGGGTTCAGGGAGATGAAGCAACAGAATAGAGGTGATCAGTTGGAAAATGTCCCCAGCATGATCCTGGGATGCCTTCCTTATTCATCCATTTTTACGCTTCCCAACCCCTCCTCATACCTCTCTGAGAATTGCCAAAGCAGAAAGAGTTAGATCAAAGGCCAATGCTCCCTTATAAGAATAATATCAAATCTCTTCTCTCTTCTTGGGAGTGATTTTGCAGTGTCAACATAGCTAAGCTAAAAAGTAAATTAGGCAAATTCTCCAGAACTCCCTTTCCTGTGTGGTATTAGGTTGTTGATCACAAAGAAATACGCACTGTTTATGGAAGGCAGAGATAAGGCATTACCCATCGCACATCACTCACATTGTCACTCATCTGAAGGTTTACCTCATTGGTGTGACAAAGCAGCCAAACTGGTAGTTAATACAAACTCCCCTTTTCCCCATCTCCCTTCTGTTTCTGAGTCCTGGGTCATGTGCCTATGCAGATCCCTGATGAAGAGACCAGATTTTTCTGCAGGTGGCCAACATCACTGCGATTAGAAGAAATGAGACACAGACATGGCTTCCAGTTTGTTGTAGGGGCTTTGAGTATTTTCTCAAGGTTTCTTGTTTGTGCTCATCAGTCCCAGTTTGTCCTCATGGGTCCAAGTTTGTCTTTGCCTTGTCTTATATCCAGCTGCCCAGAGCACCTACAATACCTTCATGCCCACCACCAAAAGTGTGGTGACAGCTTTCCATAATTCTTCATAAGTTCCTCTTCATGATCCTTAAATTCATGTGTGTATGTGTGTGTGTGTGTTTCTGATCCTTCAATCTCCCCCTTTCAGACACTTATTTCCCCACTGTGTCCTGCAATTGTATAAGGTGTAATCCCAATCATAAATCCCTTAGTCTAAACCACACATTGTGGTTCTTCTATTTTTCTACTCAAATTATAATTTTTTTTAATAAGAAACCCTTCAATATATTCTCAAATCCTGTGGGACTAGCCAAGGTGCTGTTCCCAAAGATAAAGAAATCCCTCCAGAGCAGTGGTCCCCAAATTTTTTACACCAGGGACTGGTTTCCTGAAAGACAATTTTTCTATGGACTAGGGGTTGGGGAGATGATTTTTGGGATAAAAGTGTTTCACCTCAGATGATCATTAACTAATCAGGCATTAGTTAGATTCTCATAAGGAGTGTGCAACCTGGATCCCTCGCATGTGCAGTTCACAACAGGGTTCACGCTTCTGTGAGAATCTAATGCCACTGATCTCACACGAGGCAGAGCTCAGTGGGTAATGCTCGCTTGCCTCCTGCTGTGCCACCCAGTTCCTAACAGGCCAGGAACTGATATGGGTCTGCAACCCAGAGGTTGAGGACCCCTGCTCTAGAGGGACACATCAGATGCTGAGATATCTGAAACCCCTATGATCCCATAAGAAAAATTGCCCAACTCAGATGCAATTCCTCTCTTCAATTCACTTCAATCTTGGTGCCTCCCTCTCTATTGCTAGTATAATGCTGATACTCTGCTGCTAGTGACCCATATTCTAAAGATAGTTTAACCATGGTAAGGCAATTTAAGAACTAATGAACTACTCCTGATTGTAGTCTGTTTCTAGTACTCTCTGGTATTCTGTGTATATTTAATAAATGTTTACTGAATGAATGAAGAATGAATAAATGCTAAGAACACTCCACTACCCACTGAAAAGTCAACAAAATAACAGTGGCTACTAGTTATTAATTTTCTACTGCATATCAAGTACAGTGGCTGCTCAGTTTTGAAATACAGCAACCTGGAAAACAAGAATTATTATGGGAATTTTACAGATGAAGGAGCAGAGATTCAGTATTTTGCTCAAAGTCTCACAGCCAGCATGTGAAAATAAACTTCTCACTCTAAAACAGGGGCTTCTTCCACTACACCAACCGGCCTATCAAAAGGACATTATCTCTAGTGAAGGCTTGCACAATTTATCTCAACTTCTTCACCCACCAGTTCTCTTCTTGATTGTTCTCCTTCCAGTATAGGTTTTTATTCTTTTTCTTTTTCTCAAAGATGGTGCTCTGCAGATTTAGAATTTCCCCTACCTCCAGCCTTTGATTCCTGCTTTCCCCACATTTGGCCTTGTGTGTATGACTCAGCTTGACCTGCTTCTGCTTTCCATTTTAAACCTGGCGAAGAATTACATCACTAGATTAAAAACAAAAATTTCAGCCATTGGCTTTTCAGATGAATTATGGCTTAGGATTTCTTCTTTGATGTAAATAATATGTGACTAGATTCACTGCAACTCTGATGTAGCCACCCCATCCTCCACAGCAGCATGCTCAGGTCTGTTGTCCCAGTTTCTTCTCTGTACAATTTCTTCCAATGCCTCTCCAGTGAGTGCATTTGGGCCACTTCCCAAATCACTGGTTGTCTGCAGCTCTGACCTGAGTGCCTGCTGCCTCATTTCCAGCACAGCCAAGGGCTTGAATATTGGAGTGCTGGAACAAATTCCAGGAGGCTGAAACACCAAACTTGTGTAATTCTAATGGAACATTCTCAAAATGGCGACTAGAGCTTATCACATGTGAAACTAATTTTACTGTTCAGATTAAAGGCAAAATTCATTATTTCATATGTATTTTCAAATCACACTAAATTCATTTTCCCTTAAACTCAGCTATATAATAGGAATTTAAGATTTTCCAATAGTAGTGCTTACACTCAGACCCAAATCATTTCATTCTTACTAAAGAAGAGGAAATACTAATCCATCTCAAGAAACACTGATTCTTAAAATGGCAAAGTGCTGGCATTTCTTATTTTTCTTTTTTTTTTTTCTTTACTGCATTTGAAAAGTTGTTGAATGTAAGGTAATATTTTGGGCATGATTCACTGCTAGAAAAATCAGTCTGGAAACCTGACTCCCTGAAGAACACAGTGAGAATTATCCAATTTTATTGTCCTCTATAGATTCATAGAATTGTTGGTGTGACAAAACCATGACAATGAATCTAATTCATCCCCACACTCAATGCCTGCAGGCATATCACATACCTCCCTAGAGAGATTGAAATGTATTCTATTTTTAAGGATTTCCCCAAATCCTACAACCTCACTCAATAAATCCTTCCAATGTGCAATTCCTTTCCACACCAGGAAACATTTCTTCATATCTAAGTAAAATTTCCTTTTCTACAGTATCCTTGTGCCCTCTGCTTCCTCTTGTCTTACCTGTAGTCAAGATTAAGAAGGAATGCTTACTTAATTGCCTTATTCATTAATCTTCAATTTTCATTGGAATGAATAATTAGAACTTTCTTGAACTTTTCAGTGTCTTTCTCACTAGAAGTAAAGTTCTTAAACACTTCAATGTCATTTATAAGTAAGAAGTTTGTAAGTGGATACATCTCTTGTAAGATTCAAGACAACATTTATTGGGTTAATACAAAATGTTCACATTTATTGTCCAGCACAAGTGCTTACTTAGCATCAACTATATTTCTTGATGGTTGACAAAGGTCTGGGGTTTCAAAATTCTAGCATTAGCTGCAAAAAGTAATCTCTAAAAAGTTCACAGGATACTCAAGTAACACTTTGTGCTCCACAGCAAGAAATGAACGCATGGCCAGGTATGGTGGCTCATGCCTGTAATCCCAGCACTTTGGAAGGCCAATGTGGGCGGATGACTTAAGGCCATGAATTCAAGACCAGCCTGGGCAACATGGCAAAACCCCATCTTTACTAAAAATACAAAAATTAGCCAGGCGTGCTGGTGCATGCCTGTAGTTCTAGCTACTTGGGAGGCTGAGGCATGAGATTTGTAGTGAGCCAAGATTACACCACTGCACTCCAGCCTGGGCAACAGAGTGAGATTCTGTCTCAAAAGAAAAAAAGTTAAAAGAAAAAAAAAAAAAACATGATATTTTTAATTGTATTTCATTTTCATTAATTTAAATATAAAAAGCCATGTGTGGCTAGTGGCTATTGAATAACACAGGGCAGGTCTAGTAGGTATACATGCAAAATTGTTTAGTAGAGATTATATTTGCAAATTATTAAATTTAGAATTAAGGACTTTTCATTTTCCTCTCAGAGCATGCCTTGTTACTGCAGGAGTTAATTCAGATTTTAAAAGCATTAATTTATTATCTACAAACGAGGAAAGTCTGATCTTTGTTTTATTCTACAGTGATTTTAGTTAAATAGGTATTTTCAAAGTGATTAGACAAAGAACATGTACAGATATGATTATTAGACATGACTAAAATACTTCTTTTTTAAAAGTGAAAGAAAGCATTACTGAAGACACCTAAGGATATTAATGGTTTAAATATTAAATCTATATATACAAATATATTATAAACAGAATATTGTCTTACTTTCTTACAACAAATTTATCTTTGACCCTGCAAGTATAACATTAACCCTTCATTCTAGTCACTTCACAAGGATAGATGGTTAACTTAACAAAAGTGGTTTATGCTAATTCAGTAGAAACCTAAAAGATAATAGCATTCAATAATGAAAATTTTTGTTTGTTCTTTAAAAAAAAAAAGCTCTCAAAATAATTTAAATACCTATAGTTCAAAGTCCCTCCAAACCCCCACCCTGTTCCCAAAGAAAATAAAATTAGGGTTACATACTGTGAAATAATGGGGAGAAATAATATTTTCTTTAATTCAATTTTAGTAAAATGGATTAATATGGTTAAATACTTTGTGGTGCATGTGTGTATACTTTTCAATTTGTCATTACCAGGTTCATAAATATATTTCTATATTTATGTATATATATTTATATTTAAGTATTTGCCATCAATTTAATCATCTAGTTCTTTATCACCTAATGAGTAAAGTACTCAGCAATTTTACATAGGTTCTGGATCCTTCCAACTCTGCACTTCTCCAATAAGCTACCACAAATACTACCTCACATATAGTTCTTATAATGCTAGGGTCTAAAGAATCTCTACAAGGTTCTTTCATTTTTGTTATCCACATCTAAGACATTAAATCAACAACCTCTTCATTCTCTCAACATTTCTATTTCTAACTAAGCAATTTTCAATTCCTCATTAACACAGTTTCACCAGTGCAGTTAAGCCATTCTTCTCACATATGCACTTCAGGAGTGCCTTATTTTCTCCATATTCTTCTCAGCATGTAATTTCATATCAGTATTCTAGGCTTCACATACCCATCATTTCTTCAAGCCCCTGCTCAAAACCACGCTCATCATTTACTAATCCATCACTCACTAATCTCTTCTTTCATCTTTTACTAATCAATCTTACTTTATATTCCCTTATCTGAAACATCACAACAATAAGCAACATCGTTTCATGTATTCCTAGTAGGCCATTTTATTGTTTTATTGCATGTGCACACACACAGACACACAATTTTATCTTCTAAGAGCCTAAAAGCTAAGAAGAGTTCTGGGGAACTCTCTAAATTCCACTATTAAGTCCTATACTCAAAGTGTTTCAATTTTGCTTTATAAACTAATTAAATGACTGTTTATTATTAAATTAATTTTTTAAGAGGAATTAAGAAATTTTATGACCATGACTTGGTATTTCAATGACTTCATTAAAAAGTTCAAAATGAAAAAAAAATGAATAAAATATGCCTAATCATATTTAATTCATTCATCAACATCTATTTCTGTTTTCTACTTGACATTGTTTGACTTAGTGAATAATTCTAATTTACCTTAAATGCAGAAAGCAGTATGAATGGCTCCTACAAATACTAATGTATTCTTCAAAATTATTTTGCTTTCTCTTATTAAAATGTTCATGTAGATGGCGAACCACATCATAAAGAAAAATACTTATTTCCATCATGGAGCAAAGGAAATGTAAAACATATAAACTTTAATTAAATCAGCCTTTACCAACTAAATTTATTTTTTCTCAGGTAAGCCAGTTAACCATTTTTCGAGATTAATTACTTTTAACTTTTGATTTTTAATGAGCAAATAGCCACTATCAAAATATATATGAATATATAAATATATAAATATATATTTATATATATATGACAAGCTAAATTAGAATGAATAAGGAAAAAGGTTAAAATCTATCTAGTTCAAGAGGATGGTAGCCTATAGATGCCAACGATTTAAAAGGAAACAGTCTAAAATGATGAGGTACTTTTCTAGAATTCTAAAGATACAAACTAGGTATTTCATTAAAATTCTTGAAAAGATGGATTAAAAACTTGTTTCTTAATTCACTTTGAAATCACTAGCATACATTTCCCCAGTGCCTAAGGTACCAGGCAAGATTTCCCCAGGAAACTTTAACCTTACAATTAGTGTTATCCTAGACAGAATTCATTAGATTCTTTTAGGGCTTGGCATATAATGAGAAATTATTGCAGAGTAACCTTTAATTTAACTTTGTAATGAATGTCTGTAACAGCTATAGGCAGTAAGTGGGAATGCATGAGATGCCACTCAAAATCAAGGAAATCAATCTTTCTTTGCTTTCAGTTGATCTTACATTTCTATTCTGATGTATAGTATGTAAATTATACCTTTTTTTCCTGGAAATTTGCTTGTCACAATGATTGAGGACATTACTGGCATTTGTTAGCGAGGTCTAAGAAGTGTCATCCTACAATGTGAAGGGACATAAGTGTATTATCAAATAATTGTTCTGCATTTCCTACCACTTTCCAATGTGCAGCAGGATTGCAAGTAAAATATTAATCAGGAAACATTATACATTGTCTTAATCGGAATGTTACCAAGAGTTGTCCAGTATTTTAGAGAAAGCAACAGTAACTGGACTCATTATGTTTGTGACGCCCTTACAGCAAAAATATATCAGTCTGCATCACTGCTGCTGTGTTTGTTGTGATTCCATATATTGCTGCAAACACTATTTACTCTATTATTCTATATATATATTTGCAAGAATCCAATTACCTCAATTTGAATCTGGCCCAAATGTTTACATATTCTTTTATTTTACTGTGTTATGACAAAGAGAGCATAACATTTTTTCTTGTTAGGTTATGTGTGTAGGTAAATTACATCTGTGAATTTCATTTCAGATTACTAATCAAAAGAGTTGGTGTCTAATAGAGTTGAGAACAACTGTTCTAAGCTAATTGTGATGATCTCTTTCCCCTTTTCTAAACAGTCCACATCCTTTGCAGTTTAGAGAGGCCATGGCTGGGTAGACCTATAAATGAATCTTCTGGAGTCTTGGAGGTAAAAAAATTGCTTATTATAAAAGGGATAAGAACAAGAGGAGAGCATGTTAATACTTTCCTGTTCCATCCTTCTGCCTTTAATGATAACATGATGTCTGTTGTAGCCATTTTGTAGCAATGTAGCAATGAGGCAATAGGCATGGAATAAAAGGGCCTGAACCAGTGTATCGTCTTGGAACTACCCTCTTGATCTTCTTGATATGTGAAAGAAGGGGAGTTTGTATGGTTTCAACAACTATTACTGTTTTAAGTTTATGCAGCCTAAATCAATTGCAACTGATACAAAACTGAATTTAATATCCTACCTTCAAACCTGGTTATTACCTATGTATTAGTCAGTTCTCACATTGCTATAAAGAACCACCCAAGACTGGGTAATTTATGAAGAAAAGAGGTTTAATTGACTCACATTTACACAGACTTAACAGGAAGCATGACTGGGAGACCTCAGGAAACTTACAGTTATAGCAGAAGATGAAAGGGAAGGAAGCACCTTCTTCACAAGGTGGCAGGAGAGAGACAGAGTGAAGGGGGGAAGTGCCACACACTTTTAAACCATCAGATCTCCCAAGAACTCACTCACTATCATGAGAACAGCAGGCAGGGAAATCCACCCCCATGATCCAATCACCTCCCATTAGGCCCCTCCTCCAATTCAACATGCAATTTGGGCAGGGACACAAATCCAAACCATATCATTCTATATTTCATACCACCATTCACCTAGCTGTTAATGCCAAAAACCTCAGAGTCACCTTTATCACTACCTCTTCACCTCCAACTTCTAATCAGATACTAAGTGCTCTTGATTTGACTGCACATAAATGAAGAAATCCATTTAGATTTCTCACTTTCCACTTCCATCCTCATAAGCCTAGTGACCATCCCATGCTATCTGCACTTCCTGCTATCATCTCCTAATGGTACTGAATCTCCTTCACCCTCTACCACATTCTCTTTATATCGCATACTTACCATTTTAAAATACAAATTTGACCATATTGGTCCTCTTAGAAAAAGATAAATTCCTTTTGCTTAAAAACAAAATTTTAAACTCTTATGCTGGTACATGAGATCAATCCCATGATCTATGCATGAGCTATGTTGTCTCCATTCCTACATACAAACTACATACAAACTCACTTTCCACTTCCTTGGAAAAGCTTTTCCTAACCCATATATTTGGAAAGCCACAAGTTATCCACTCTTACTGAACACTGTTCTTCCTTCTGAATTAGTTTGAGTTCTTAATTTAATACTGTTTCTGCCACTAAACTATGCGATATGGGGCAGCTGATGTGACATATTCATCATTATAGTCCTAGTTCCCGGCAGAGTCCTTGTCTCAGATTAAGTACTGAATTTGCAGTGATAGAAACAACGGAAGAATGAACTTTTAAGACCCCTTGGTATGATTCTAGATATATCAAATAACTTTCCTAGAGTAAAATTTGGCTCTCTCCTTACATCTTCTTCATGGAGGAAATGAAGTAGACATATCAAACACAGAGTCTTGTCCTCTCAAAAGTCATAATTTCCAAAGTAAATTATTACTGTGATTTTACATCCTGGTTGTATATTTGTGATGCGCATGAGATAGAAGCACTCTTGGTATGCTGACAAAAATGCAGGATTCATTACAAAGCTGAGGGTTTCTCGCAGGAAGGTGGTACATTTACCCAGGTAGAGCTATTTTGTGAGGTCCTAATGGTGCGGCTTTTCTAAAGAACCATTAACCAAAAGAAAACTGAAACCTTAAGCTCTCAGTGTAATAAACATAAAAATCCCAAAGTATAAATAGACATAAGCTTTTAGCTACCCCTGTCTTCTAAGGAGGACTCTTCCTTTGCTCAGCTTGGCTCCCAGGATTCCGTTGTATTGACTTAGATATTTAATGTAGAGAAACACTAGAAGTCTTAAGAGGTTAACTTAAATTATATAAGAATGAATCACATGCCATAGAAAAAGAATAATTCAGAATGTAGGAGAAGGGGGCCAACTTGGAATGAGAAAGTCCTGAAGCTACAGCTAGAATTTTCAAAAAGTGACTGAGGAGAAATCGGGGAAATCGAGCTGTGGAGAGTTGTCTTGAAGGATCTGGCTCCAGATAAAGCTGGAAGAGAATTTCTTCAGAAGTTTTACTTTGTGGTGTATGGTGTCTAATCCCAATCCCATCACACACCAAAAGCATCCAGTAAAAACTCCTAAGAGCTGTCTAGAGTTGCTTTTATATTTTACTTTAAGGGAGAATTATGCTGAGATGGGCCTTAGGGAAAAAAAGAGTTGCATCCCAGAATTGGGTTACAAATTTGCCAAATACATTTAGTTCAAGTGCCTTCTAGTAACTAGAAACTTCCAGCAAACTGTTTTTAATCAGGGTGGCTTTCACTGAGTTGAGGCAAAGGAAAAATTATTATTATGCAAATTGTACTTCTTAACATTGCTCTGGGAATTTCTTCAGTAGCCACAATACACTTTCTTTTAAAGGGCTGTGTGAAAAAAAAAAAATCTATTTTTTAAAAATAGTGATTCCCTCAGGCATGCAAATAAAGACACACAAAAGCACTTTGTCACTGTAAGTCATTGACAACAACTCCAGACTTTCAAAAGATATCCTGGGATATCCAATAACAAATAACTATATGCTTTAAAGTCAAAAATCTCTTACTCAAAATGATCCTTTTGTTATATAATGGCTTTCAAAGAGGAACAAAGACATTTATGACACTATCAAATATAGACAAAAATATTTATATTTTTAGAGGACTTTATAAGTAAAAAATTACTCAGCTCTATTAACCCTGCTCAGAGGAACAACTCCCAGTCCTCTAACAAATGCTCACCAAAACACCCTTTTTAGGTGGTTAAAATGTTTTTTTCATAAGTTAGAAAGGCAGTTAATGTTAAGTCTTGCACCTTGTAACATATCTTGACACGTGCTGTGAACAAAAAATGATTCATACTTTCTCAGTGACTCATTGATTAATTGTAAATTTGCATATCTAAAAGTAGAAATTTGATGAAAATTTCAAGCTACAGGGAAATTATAAACATTGTCACAGCTGGAATCTATTTAGGTGAAGGGATGAATTTTACGAAGCTGCATGTTATAGTCTTGTGATTGAAAATAGTGTAAAAGAAGAGATGCACTGGGAATATTGCTGTGGCAGGTGATCTGTGGGAGACACAAAAATGAATAAAACACTTTCTGTATCATGGGGGCTTAAAAGCTAGTAGGAGATGGAAACTTTACAGATATCACCAAGACAGTACAGTAAATGACTCACTGGAGTGGGCTAAACGATGGGAGTAAAAACCATGCAAGTTCTATGAAGGGCCAGAATTTGATCTTTATATTCCCCAGCACCTCGAAACAGTCTGGGACATAGAGGGTGCTCAATAAACATATGTTGAATCAATGACAGTAACATGGGAGGGACTGTGTATGTATATGTTAATATGATTGTATCTGGGAAATTATTTGTAATTATAGTTTCAAAAAACTAGAATGACTTTAGGCAGCATGGTAGCATGGGCACTTTCAAGTCCGCAGGTGTCCTGGAAACGTCTAGGGGTGGTCCAACAGGGGTCGCAGCAATTGGCACCTTACCTAGCTTGGGTTTCTATGAAATAGATTATTCAAATAAAGTATTTTCTTACTAAAAAGAGTTTACAATTTTTTGCAGAGTAAAAAAAGACATAAGATTTGCAGTCCAGAGCTCAATGTTCAAATGCTAGGTCTACTGACTATCAGTTCCCCATGGCCAACATGGGGAAATAGTTTAACCTTTCCAAACGTGTGTTTCATTATGTGAAAAAGGAAGATAACAATAGCTAACCCACAGGATTGTAATGAGAAATAAATAAGCATCAAATGCCAGCAGATTACTTATTATATAGTTTTCATTTTTGCATTTGATGGATCTCAGTTCCCCTTCCATTTCATTAACAGTTTCTAAAAACGGCCTAATTCCAGATTTAGTCTGACTATTCAGTCTTGACCTCCTGTTAGTTGTGTGGCTTTGGGAAAGTTATTTAAGTTATCTGACATTCAGTTTCCTCATTTGTAAAATAGGAACAAAAGTGGTATCCACTCTCAGGAATATTACAAAAGCATAACAAATATCCTAAATGGCCCTTCAAATAATCTAATTTTATTTGAACCCTGTATGTTGGGATTTTCAAGGATTTGTTTCTTTTGAGTATTTTTAATTTCCATATCTCTTGTTTATTAGTTTCCATTATTAATTTCTTATTCTTTATTAACCTCAGTTTTTTCAGAGGTTCTAAATTACTTAAGAGTATAACTAGAGAACTAACCGGGTAAAATCCAAAGCATGGGAAATCTTTTCCTCTGGATTTAGCAATGGATTTATATTACTAGCACTGAAATAGCAAATTGGAGGGGAAAAAAAGTCTTTAATATCCCCACAAAGTAAGAATTAAATTAAAAATACATTGTGGATAAAAATTTCTTAATTGGGCAGCTCTCCAAATTTAACTTGCTTTAAGGTCAAAAGAACAACTTTCTCTGCAGCTTCGTCTCCAATGTGGGGTAAGATTCAGGTTTACACACATATATTTCCATCTAAAAATTCACAATTACTGCATGCTGTGAAATTAACCTCTCCAGGTCACCTTACAAACTCTAACTCCCATCCCATTCAGTCATCATGAACTTAATTCATTTGCTTCTTAAATTGCAAATGTAATGAATGTATTAAAAATGCCAAAATACCTATTGTCACAAATGAATAAGCACAATGCATATTTCTAGATACTCTGTAGCATCAAGTACTTTATATGCCTTTTAATAAAGTTATGGAACAACCATACTGTACCACTGATTGTGCATCCCATCCTTGCAAAACAAATAAAAATAAAAAACAAGGTAGTCTTAAGAGACCTAACAAGGACAAATAAAACGAAGCTGCCAAGAGAAAAAAATAGAATTAACAATATGGGAGACTATCAGAACTGTCCAAAGATAAAATGGGCCATATTGAAGAGTATCTAGTTGGCCACACTGTAGGGATAATGCAGAGGCAAGTCAATCATCAACCGACCAGTAATACAGAAAAAGGAAATTTATGCACCCCTGGGAGCTGGGAAAGTCCCTCTGTACCACAGGATTCTGTAAATTCTAAGTAAAAATAATAAAGAATAGGCTATCTTTTTAAATGAATGTCTAAAGGCAAAATTCACATTTAAAATAAATCACATTAAGTAATAGTTTGAGGAACAAACCACAACTATAAGTACATAATATTAATATCATGACAGTTTCAGAAAAGTAATATATGAGAATACTTAAAGTTTTCCTCTTATTGATCAGTTTAGAACATTCTTAACAAAATAACTACTTAATCAGATTTAAGATGACATTAAGTTATTATTTAGTATAGAACTGGTTTTGTCTGTTATAAATAAACATTTTACTTTAATGTAACACTGTTCGATATTGATATTTAAAGTTCTAAAGAAGAGTAACCGAGAACAAACAGGAATAAATTATTCATCATTATTCTTCTTGGTATTTTGTTTTGCTATTAACATGTTATGAAAAACAATGTCATGCCACAATCCGCTCACCCCCTCCTTATCCAAGGCAGTCCCAGGTATCTCCCCAACAGAGATCCTTAGTGCCCAGGTTTATTTCCTACTGTAAAATAACTCTATTTTACCACTGAACAAAGATAGCTGGCAAAGCGCTTCAGAGCATAGAAAGCAACTCTTCTATTGATTTCTCTCCTTCAAATAGTGCTCCAAATCCTCCCTTCTAATTGTAGTATTTTAGTCTACATAAAACTACTTGCCCCTAATTACTCTTAGCCATTTTCCACTGGAGAGTTTTATTTGTGTTTTGCTTATTTGGCAGTATTGTCCCAATAATAATGAGAAGGGGCCTCTTGTCACTGTAAATGGTGTAGCACTCTGATTAACGTGGCTTTGTGGAGTTTACTAGTGCCCTGGTTCTGAGGTAATACATGCATGGCTTGTTTTTACTTACTAATTTACTTAGTTGCTTATTTTCTTACAGACTTATTTATTTCATTCTGGAACCCACAAGCAGACCAGTGTAGTACTGTCTCAACCAGGGACAATACAGATTTCAAATGAACATTATAAAACAAGAAAAATAAAGCAAACTAAATTCATAGGCAAATATTAAAAAAAATTCTTCATTTTACAAAAACACTTGAAAAACAGCACTCAACAGCAACTATTTCTGCAGTTTTGCAGTATAGCAAACTGTTATAAGCATTCACATTTGGAGCCTGATGTGCATTTTAGATCCCTGTGAACTGGTTGACTGCAGAAGATATTGGGAGTGTCAGGGTATGTGGGGGAATAAAGCTATAGGCCTAGCCAACTGTGGTGGATATTGGTCATACATGGGGCTGCCCAGTGTCTTACGAAAAGCCATTTGGTACCTGAATATATTTTCAAACTGTGAATTCTACCTTTCCAGTTCAGAAGCTCAACTTGAAATAAGTAGATTCCTTTGCTGTTGTGATACAGACATATGACCTAGGCTCCAGAAATCAAATGCAAAAATCAAGAGACACTTGTATTCAAATGGGAGTAATGGGAAGAAGTTGTTTATATTTTTGCTGGGGGATTGGGAGTTGTGCAGTGGTGTCTGGATATACTTGGTGACAGCAGCAGAGACAATGATGACCAAAATGATGCAAGGTCAAGTTCTTGGCTCAGGCCTAACCTCATTAAGGTGATGGGTGATTCCTCCGTCTCATTGCATGGTAGTTACTAGGCTCATGTTCATATAAGGCCAGCCTTGTGATATGCTTCTAAGCATATCTCTTGAAGATGTAGCCTCAAACTTGGCTTCCCAGAACTCTTGTAAATTCTGTGTTCTAATAAGCATATTATAATGAACACATTTGATACTTAAGTGTTTGCATCTGTTGATTGCAATTAAGACCAATGACTGATAATGACTGAATATAAGGGTAGGTGGGGGGAGAGAAAATATCAAGGCAGACTCCAGAATTTGAAGCTCAAGTAACTGCATAAGGATGACCTACTAACCAAAGATGTCCAGTGTGGTAGGGAGGGGACAGCAGCAGTTCTCAGGAACTTATGATAACCAAAATTTAGTCAAAGACTGATGTGTGTTTGGATTTCAGCTCTTCCCCTTGTTCGGTTTCTTAAACTATAATACCTAATGTTCCTGTGAGAACTGGGTATAATCTATGTGAAGTACTCATGAAAATTCACAATACAAGTTGCTGTTATAAAGATAAGAAAGGTGCGATAGCATTTTTCTGAATGAATCATCTAATTTGTAGACCTAGCCCTGGAGAGGGATGGGTGGTAAGTGTTAAATAGAGTACCTGGAATCCTAGCCAAATAAACTGGGTTTTAAATGTTGGTTCTAGTTCTAAGTGTGGTCTGGACATATGATAAAACTTAAATAGGAAGGTAAATCCAGGGAAAGCCAAGAAAAATTACCTCTGAATGGTTGTTCCCTGGACCTCGGAGTATCCACAGGTTGATCTCAGGCACACCTGTCCCAAGCCTTAAGCAGCAAATCTAAACCAGTGGTGTTAGGCTTCTCTTCCCTACCCAGCCTGTTTCAGGGTTGCCTGAATAACTTAGCCTACAATTGAGGGCAACTGTAACCATAGGTGAGTTAATCACAGGTTAGTTAATCATAGTTAACCTATGGTTAACTCACCTAACCCTAACCCTGGCCCAGAAATGTCAAAACTTTCCATGCATCTTATGATAATTTACACACATACACCACCCGAACATACATACACCATAATCCTTTTCCCTCACAATTTTCTATTATAGGCTCAGAACTTGTAAAAGTTGGTTCTAAATAAATATTTGTAGTATTGGATTAAATTTTTAAATTGAATACCTTTTGAGAAACTGCTGGAATATGGTTTTCTTGTTATTTTTAACTTCAGAAAAATGTTTACAGTCGATAAAGCAGTAATTGTTCCTGGTGGTGTAATTGCCTGGGCATTGTGCAATGATTTGATCAGACCCTTTATACAGACCCTTCTGTACATTAAATGGACAACTGGCTGGGTAAAATAACCCACTTTGTAAAGTGATGCTGATGGGAATGGGGGTGCAAAATAGCCTGGGAGGAATGAATGTCAGTGGGACATGCAGTGAGCTCTTGCAAGGTAAGTGAAATGCAACAATGTAGTAGAAAATACAGAAAAAGTGCATGCAAGCCAACTTTCAGCTCAGTCATTACTCAGTGAGCAAACTCTGTCTCTGAAAATCCATACCTTTTGACAGTATAGCCTGGTACAAAGATACCAAATAGTGAGTTACTTCCTCAGAAGTGATTTTGGCAATAGAGCTGTTAAATTAAATTTGTCTTAAAGCTGCCTCTATATGTAGCAAATTGCAACCTTACTTAGTATGCAAATAAACTGTAATCTAACTTAATAGTATATTCCTCCAACAAATAGCTAAGTCTCAGCCAATCACAGCAGCCAAACTCCAGCCATCACAGGCTGCCAACTGATCAGGTTAGGTCCATATAAGGCAAATGTCTTGTCCCACCATGCCCAAAAAAAGCAAATGCTAAACTTTAACCAATCAAGCTGGGTTTTTTTCATCAATTCCCTTTCTGTCTATAAATACTATCTACTACTGGGGAGAGCTCTCTGAACCTCTACAGGCTCAGTGTGCTGCCCAACTCATGAATTGTTCTTTACTCAAATAGCAAGCTTTGCTGAATTTAATTTGTCTACAGATTTTCTTTTAATAGAGCCTAAGAGGCAAAGCTGCTGATGCTAATCCTGTGCAGAGGTTGGAGTTTTTCATTTCAGTTGCAGTGAAACAGCACAAATAATTAGAGGACTAAAATGTTCAGATACAGTTTATGCATATTTTATTTTGTCTGCTCAGAAAATAGACATTAGGGACTTATGTCCTTCCCTGGATTAGAACCAAGGTGAAGCAATGGGCAAAACTAGTTTGAGAGACGAGAAGAAGGATATATTAGATTAAAACTAAATGGGAAGAGATCCTAACTAATCAAGAAGAACAGGATATTAACCTTAGAGAGGGCAGATTAGGAAGGATCTAATGCCCAAAATCAGAGAAAGCAGAAGCACATAAAAAAGGAAGATGCCGGTAATTAGGGGAAGACGGAGAAATCTAAACATAGTTGAGGTCAGAGATACCATAGAAATGATACAGATAGGGTGGCTGAGGATAGCAGAGTATAAAATCTGCACAAGGAAAATGAAGAAATGCAAAATAAATGAAAAGGACAGCAAAGTAAAGAAGTCAAGGGCTTATTATTTTATTATTGTTATTAATAATAACAAGATTGGGGGGCTAAAAATACTGTAATGGTAAATGTGTTTATTTCTTTTTTTTTAAATTGCTCTGTCACCCAGGCTGGAGTGTAGTGGCACGATCTCAGCTCACTGCAACCTCTGCCTCCCAGGTTCAAGTGATTCTCCTGCCTCAGCCTCCCAGGTAGCTGGGTTTACAGGCACCTGTTACCAAGCCTGGCTAAGTTTTTTTGTATTTTTAGTAGGGACGAGGTTTCACCACATTGGCCGGGCAGGTCTTGAACTCCTGACCTTATGATCCACCTGCCTCAGCCTTCCAAAGTGCTGAGATTACAGGTGTGAACCACCGTGCCTGGCCAAATGTCCTTATTTCTTAAAAATATTTTATAAATATCAATTCCTTATTTTAGAATACTTATTTGTGTATGGTCTTAAGTATTCTGACATTTTTACTTTCAAGCTATGGATTGTATCAATTTTTAGTTCTCCAATAAAATCAATATTCTGGCATAAAATACTCATAGGCCTGAAAAGAACATTAGACTTTGGGAGGCTAAGATGGGCAGATCACCTGAAATTAGGAGTTTGAGACCAGCCTGGCCAACATGGCGAAACCCTGTCTCTACTAAAACTACAAAAATTAGCTGGACATGGTGGCACACACCTGTACTTCTATCTACTTGGGAGGCTGAGGCACAAGAATCACTTGAACCCAGGAGCCGAAGGTTGCAATGGGCCAAGATAGCACCACTGCACTCCAGCCTGGGTGACACAGTGAGACTCCATCTCAAAAAAAGAGCATTAGAAACTTTCATTTATCAATCTTTCCTACAACTAGCATAACCATTTGTTAATTCATGCAATACATATGTATTTAATCTCTACCATGAATACAAACATACTCCAATGACAAACAGTAACCATTTATACCAAAAAACCAACATGGGTAATAAATTGCTTTAAAGACAGGCAAGCCTGTCAGCCAATCTCTGACACCATTAAAAGAAGCATCTGACATTGCATCTAAATTTGGGGAATCTGGTCAGATGTTGGTTATCAATTTGCTTAAATACATTTAAAATTCAACAATGCAATATTTTATTCAAACATTTGTTGAACACTTACTATGGAGCCAGGCACCTCGCCAAGGGCTATATCTGCAAAGGAAGAGAAAATAGAGCAATTGCTCATGTGAAAACATATAAGCAACCAAGCAACCCATTTCATTAGGATAATTTTGAATAAGAGAAATGCATACAAGTTATAATAATTGTCCCAAGGAGGTAAATCAACGAGGATTGGAGGGTTGAGTGAAGGTTTCACAGATGGAAAGGGCAGGTATGAGTAAAATAGTAAAAAGCAACTTGGAAAACTGATGCACAGTCCATGGTACCTAAACTTTTCCACAGCATGCATCATAATTATTTGATTAATATCTGTCAACCCCACTAGCCTCTGTGAAGCTCCCCAAGAGTAGGATGAAGTCTTTCTCGTTCACTCATATTTAACACTTGTATCTAGCATAGTGCCTGACTTCTTTGTGGTGCTCAATTTACATTAGTGGGGAAGTGAATGAGATGTGTTTCTATATATTAGGGCGTGAAGGAAGGTAGACAGGGAGAAATGAAAATGAGAGGGAGATGCTGGAGGGTCTTCCCAAAGGCTGCTTTAGTAATAGTCTAAGAGTTTAGATTTTCTTTTGAAGGTGATATCATTTCATTGAATTAAATCCATTAACTACTTACAGAATACATAAAAAGACTCATGTATCTAAAGATAACCCTGGGGCAAGGGTAATGTGTATATGGATTGAACAGGAAGAGACTGAGGTAGATATGTCATAGTAGAGAAATTATGACAGCATTTTATTTCACTTCCATGATGAAGTATTTCTAAACTGCCTTTGTGAGGGGAGGGTAATACTTTCTAATGAAAAGTTGGCAGATACCATTGACCTAACATCTCCCTGGGAGCATCTATCTTACTGAGTAACATAATAGAGGAGGCTATAGTTGGTGACTTTCTGAGGCCCACTACACCCCATAAACATGTTCTGTTTGTCTCCCAGATGTGTAACAATGTAAAGAAAGGGAACCCTTGCACACTGTTGGTGAGAGTGTAAAATAGTATGGCCATTATGGGAAACTGTATGGAAGTTCCTAAAAAAAAAAAAAAAAAAAGAGAAAGAAAGAAAAACTGAAACTAGAATTATCATATGATCCAGCAATCCCACTTTGGTGTATATATTATGAGGAATTAAAAAGATATCTACTCCCATGTTCACTCCAGCATTATTTACAAAAGCCACTATCTGAAATCAACCTGTGTCCATCAGTGGATGAATGGATAAAGAAAATGTGGTTTGTAAGCTCAATGTAATATTACTCAGCCTTGAAAAAAGAAGGAAATTCTATAATTTGCAACAACATGAATGAACCTGGAAGACATTATGTTGAGTGAAATAAGCCAAGGACATAAAGACAAATACCACTCATCTCACTGATATGTGGAATCTAAAAAAGTTGAACTCATAGTAGCAGAGGGTAGATTGGTGGTAAGGGGATGGGAATTGGGATGGGATAATGTTATCAAAGGGTGGAAAGTTGCAATTGAGAGATTAAATAATTAATATTTAAGATGATAGATATGTTAGTGTGATTTAATTATTCCACACTGCATACATATATCATAACTCTGTACCCCACAATTAGTCACAATAAATTACAAAAAATTAAATTAAATCGAAACAAACACACCCCCAGAATAAGAAAGTAAATATAATGAGGTAGGTGTTACTATGTCAAACTAAAAGCAGGTTAATGCAATCATCCTACACCTTCCCCAACAGACTCATTTATTCACTTATGTCGCTGCCCAGCTCCTGAAAGTATGTAGGTATGTTACACTACTTTAAATAATCTTCCTTGAATAAAGGAAAAATACATACAATTATAAAGTTTAAAGGTATGATGATAGCACTTTCAATAATAATAAAATTTTATATTTTTTTTGCATAACAAAATAATCTTGATCAATTGTAAGATTTACAAGTATTTCTTAATAGGTTAATCTGTATCATACCTAATCATAGTCTCCTCTGTGAAATCATGGGTTGCAATTGCTATAAAATATAAACTAAAGAGAAAACAAATCCATTTCAAAGTCCCCTCCCACTGTGACAAATAACTTTATAAAAAATGAAATTCCTGTTGCACAATATTGCACTAAAAATGATAATTATAAGCCATAAATACTAGGCATTTTAATATGAAATTGAACACATTGGGGATTTTTCTAAACATAATCAGTAAACCAATTGCCATATATCACCATAGGTCATATCCAGTTATCTTTAAACTTTTATATAAGTTATTTCTGTTTCGTTTTCAATTGTTAAAAAAAAACAAAACAAACAAACAAAAAAAACTCTTGCGCTCAGGAGTTCAAGACCAACCTGGGAAACATGATTAAACCTCATCTTTACAAAAACAACAAAAATTAGCCCAGTGTGGTGGCTCATGCTGATAGTCCCAGCTACTTGGGAGGCTGAGGCAGGAGGAATGGTTCAGCCCTGGAGGTTGAGGTTGCAGTGAGCCATGATTGCACCACTGTACTCCAGCCTGGGTGGCAGAGTGAGACCTTTTCTTAAAAAAATGAAATAAAATAAATAAATAAATAAATAAATCATATTGTGTTAGCCTTCTGTTTATCTGTGCTTCTTCCTGAAAGAAAGAATTAAGAGGAGGAAAAATATCACTTTATATAGGGGTAGAATTACTTAATTCACTTACATCTAAGTATTTCAACTGTAAAATATAAGATGGCTTATTTTGTTTAGCCTTCCAGTTTTTCAATTTTGTATTATTTGGATGATTCTTTGCTGAGCTATGTAGGAAGGTATCAATGTCAGCATTGATAAATGTATGTATTCTATTTGCTTTTCAAAGTGCAAGGAGGATGTATCCGATATTCAAAGTGAGCAGAGCAATGCTTATCTGCATTTCTGAAGGTCTGCAAAAGTCCCATGAATTGTAAGAAGCTGACATAACTAATATTTCATGCCACTATGAATATAACTCGTTAATAGTATAAACCTATTGACAGTAAATATCCTCCATACCTCTCTGTGGAAGGATTTTCTTTAAATTTTCATAGAGAAGTAACCTATAGAACTAAATCTTTAAAATATACTCCTTTGATAAAAATTATTCTTTAATAGCAAGAATCACAGCTGTTAATGCTGTGATCCACTTTGAATGAAGAGTGACTTCTTTACTTCTGTGATGCCTACCAAATGGTCAGTGTCTAAGTATCATATTACTTTGCAGAATTTCTGTGCACTTTAAAAATAGGAAAGATTGGCATAATTCTATTATGACTTTTGATTCAAGTTCCAAACAGTAGGAAAAGCTAGAGGCCTAACAGGAGTTCTACTTGTCCACTCATTATATTTAGTGATTACAGACAGTTTACATCACCTGCTTCATCAGATTTTCCCACCCAGACCATTTTCTTCTGCTGTAATATGTTCATACACCAAAGGAAGCCAAGGTAAAGCACCATCTAATGAAACAACATATTACCCAGGCATGCAGAAGTGACATGATATGAATCTGCATTACCTTGGCTAGCTGGATCCCACTGTACCACATCTAGGAGTAATTGGCATGTGAAGCCTAGGTCAAACATTTATCTGTTCAGTATGCAATTATAGAAATGCTTGGCTTATCCATCATCATTTGGAAAGAAACACCTACTTCAGTGATTTTTCTAGATAATAGAAATTCACTTCTTCAAGCACCAAAGCTTTTGGTTTGCTCAATTTTCATTTTCTGTTCAGTGTATTATATATTCCTCTGTTATCTCAGAAAATAAAAACCATAGACATCAATTTGGCCCTATGGTGGACTGTGCTGATGCCTTCACAGACGATTAATGTGTGTAGGCCTGGCTGTTCTCATATTAAATGATTTGGGAGGACCACACTTTTTGAGTTATATATATATATATATATATATATATATTGAACAATGCTCTGTACCCTCACTCACTGTTAAGGCATTGTTAACAATTTTTGCTGCTGTGAACTTGACTGACATTAATAGATTCTGCTCTTTTTGTCCTTTTTATTTTCTGAATTACAGTTCCCTAAGTAAAGGTTTGGTTCTCCCATAACTGAATTTCATCAACTTTAGTGTATGTGTGTGTTCATATTTCATTTATCTTGTCAGTCCAGTCTTATTAACAACATTTTTTCTTGCCTATTTTATCATAATGCAAATGATAATAATGCATCTAATCTTTACTATGGGCTATCCTCTGTGTTAGTTACACTAGGTTATCATGTGCAACCTAATTAAATCCTCCTTATCACAATTTTATGAGGTATGAGCTACTTTTGTCTATTACATTCTACATATGGGAAATTCTCCATAACTCTCAAATGATAGATATTGATTACTTTGGAATAGTGACTTGAATAGTGACTTCTAGATGGGTGAAATGTATCTGTACAATGGTTATCTTTACAGCTGGTTCACATTGATATTTTCAAACAAAATCCTTACATAAGAAGCTTCTATGGGTTCTATGGGCATATTTTCAAGAATGATGTATTTATATTATTAGGAATGTTTTAAATTTTAAATAAAACAGGCAGTCATTCTTCTGAATTAACTTATTTATATATAGTTAACTTTTTCAAGGGCAATTTAAATTAGTTTGGATACAAATGGTATGTTATAACAGAATTGTAGATATATAAATGCGATACCGATACATTATAGAAAAATAATCATTTTAAGAAGGAAATTGTTAAGTATTTACTATGTATCAGGGGCTAAGGGGTTACATGCTTCCTAACCTTGTTTATGCCTCAGGTAGCAATCCTCTCAATTTTAAAATCAGGGAAACTAGATTCAAAGAACTAGAATTTGAGCACAGAATTTCACATGTTAACCTGCACGCTTCACCCAGTTAAGAGCAAGGGGAATATAATATTGTAATACTAATGACTGTGCATATAATATTTAAATAAAATGGTAATATTTAGTCTCTCATTGGCAAACCACTTATCTGATAAATAGTTTATAGCCAAAATTATAAAACTCCTACAAATCAATGGCAAAAAAAAAAAAAAAAAATCACCTGGTTAGAAAACAGGAAGAACTGGAATAGACATTTATCCAAAGATGACATACAAATGGTCAACAAGCATATGAAAAGATGCTCCATACCACTAATCATTAGGGAAACGTAAATCAAAACCACAATGAGATATCATCTCACACCTGTTAGAATGGCTATTATTACCAAAAATAACAACAAATACTTGCAAAATTATGGAAAAACTGGAACCATTATACACTATTGGTAGGAATGTAAAATGGTGTGGCCTGTATACAAACAGTATAGCAATTCCAAAAGACTTAAAAATAGAATTACAATATAATTCAGCAATTCTACTTCTGGATATATATCTGAAAGATTTGAAATCAGGGTCTAGAAGAGATATCTGCACTCCCATGCACATTGCAGCATCATTTAAAATAGCCAAGATATGGAAACACCTTAACTACCCACTGATGAATGAATTTAAAAAATGTATTATATACAAGCAATTGATTTTTTCGTCTTAAATAGTGACTTGAATAGTGATGGAATTTATTCAGCCTTAAAAAGGAGGGGAATCCTGCCAAATGTGATGACATGGATGAACCTGGAGGACATTATGCCAAGTAAAATAAGTCAGTAACAGAAGAATAGATACTGCATGGTTCCACTTACATGAAGTATCTAAAATAGTCAAAGTCTTTTAAATAAAGAGTAGAATAGTGGTTACCAAGGGTTAGCAGGAAAGGAAATGGGGAGTTGCAGTTCAATGGATATGGTGTTTCAGTTATGTAAGATGATTAAGTTCCAGAGATCTGCTGTACAACACTGTACCCACAGTTAATAACACTGTATTTTACACTTAAAAATCAAGTGAGTAGATCTTACACTGTGTTCTTACTACTTTTTTTAAGTTTAGTTTAGAAAAGGCAAGACCTAGCAAAGACCTGATGTATTAGTCCATTTTCATACTGCTATGAAGAAATACCTGAGACTAGGTAATTTAATAAAGAAAAAGAGGTTTAATGGACACACAGTTTCACATGGCTGGGGAGGCCTCACAATCATGGTGAAAGGCAAAGGAGGAGCAAAGCCCTGTCCTGCATGATGGCAGGCAAGAGAGCATGTGCAAGAGAACTGTCCTTTATAAAACCATCAGATCTCATGAGAATTATTCACTATCACGGGAACAGCATGGGAAAAACCCATCCCCATGATTAAATTACCTTCCATTGGGTCCCTCCCATGACATGTGGGGATTATAGAAGCTACACTTCAAGATGAGATTTGGGTGGGGACACAGCCAAACCATATCACATAACTGTCCTCATAAAATGAAAGAACAACTCATGGAGGAAGCACTAGATTTCGTACTAAGTTGTCCTCTGAGCAGAACTAGGAAGAGGCATAGGTCGATTTCAGCTTACTGCAAATTTTTCTGTCACATCCCTATGCTTACAGGGGAAATGTTTTCGAGTCCAGCAGTCCCTAAGCTTTTTTGCAACAGGGACTGGTTTTGCAGAAGACCATTTTTCCACAAACTGGGGGGTGGGGTGCTTTCAGGATAATTCAAGAACATTACATGTGTTGTACACTTTATTTCTATTATTATTACATTGTAATATATAATAAAATAGTTCTACAATTCACCATAATGTAGAATCAGTGGGAGCCCACAGCTTGTTTTCCTGCAACTAGATGGTCCCATCTGGGAGACAATGACAGAACATCAGGCATTAGATTTTCATAAGGAGTGCACAACCTACAATAGGATTCATGCTCCTATGAGAATCTAATCCTGCCATTAATCTGACAGGAGGCAGAGCTCAGGTGGTAATGCGAGGAATTGGGAGTGGCTGCAAATACAGATGAAGCTTCACTGGTTTGCCTGTCACTCATCTCCCGCTGTGCAGCCTGGTTCCCAACAGGCCACAAACTGGTACTGGTTCATGGCCAGGGCATTGTGGACCCCTGTTCTAGTACATCTAGGTTACATGCAGTCTCTTGGTGGTTCCAATTTATGCAAAAAACTAAGATGTAAATTTGCTCATGTGTACAAATGGGACATCACAAACCTCTGGACTGAGAACATTGACCCCAATCCCCTTAGCTCTAGTTAACCCCATCGTCAGATCATGTCTGCGCCACCCTGACTTTTGGTGACTTGTTCGTATTTGGTTTCTGAGGATACCTCTTATATTTTGTGAGCTTATTTATGCCTTTATAAAATAGGTTTGTTATATTTTTAAAATTTCTATACACTTGTTTTTGAAGGGATTGCAGGTTACTGATTTTGACATATTGGCAGAACCATCAAAATAAAACTCTTTTGGAAAATAATAATATTCTGTAAAAGCATAAGATGCTATCACTATCATGTCTATTAGTGGTATTCTAAATTATTATCAGTGTAATTTACATTAAAATATGGATGACTATGTCAGACAATGTGTTAGTATCAGAACTCTTTACTCATAGAAATATTATATACAATACCAAGGTATAAAAAAGACCAAAGAGGGCTGTTTGATTTGAAAGTCTAGCAGCAGCTGTACTAATTCAGCTGTGCTAGTTGAGCACTAAGTTACACTTCCACTCAAAATATGTAGCATTATTCATGTTTTAAGAGAGCTCTTAATATATAATGTTCCCTCCCCAAAGAATGAGTTGGGTTAATCTTGTTAATAATACTCAATCTGTTTCAAGAGGTTTTTTTTTTTTTTTTTTAATTGCAGTACCACAGCTAATTTCATCCTCTTAGATTTGTTAAAATATACTTCCTGATTAATTAATCTTAACATCTTTAGTTCTCTTCGGACAATTCTTATTCTATGTTCTTTCATGTCCCTAGTACAATTAATTTATTTCTCTAAGTAAAAACAATACAATATATTAAAGAACAGGAGTCTGCACTATGGTCCCACTCTGTGACTAACATTCATCTCTATGTAATTTCTCTTACCTATAAAATGAGAATAGTACATCAAATTCCTATTTTACAGGATTATTATAAATAAAGTTTTTTTTTTAAGATGGAGGAATGTAAGGTATCTCATTCTCTAAAAATACCTAGTATTTAAAATAACAAGAAACACAACTATTTCACATTAAGACACTTTACAAAACCTGAGTACGGGTAATTTCTTGGTGCACTCGTTTACTCTCCCAGCCAATGTACAGTCTTAGTTTTTCCTTTGAGCTAATTTGAGCTGTAAGAATTATGAATGGATAGTGTATATTATGGTACCCAGAATGATTGTGGGAATTTTTTAAGCACCCGGTGAATGGTAGCCTTTCTTTGCATTATCTTCCTTATAGGAAAAGTGGATGGCACAATGCACAAAGAGAACAAGGGGAAAATTTTTTGCATTTAAAAGGTGAGTTGAGTGTCTTTTACCAGCTTTTACAAGGTGTATCAAATGCCTATTTACAAAAGTAAGGAAACTGTCAATTTGATGAAGTACAACTCACAACGCATTAGTGTTTACCACAGAAGAAGTATTCCACATCAAAAATGACTGCTGAAATATTCACAATTACCAGCTGCTCAGAAACCATTTTATATGAATAAAAAACATGTCACATTTAATTTATCAGATGTTTTCTGCTGTCATACTTTCTTTCATTCAATGTACTGAAAAGTTATAAAAACAACTTCAGTCTTACTGTAGCCATGTATAGACATTAAGAATAACACAAATCCATTATCCACCACAATATAATTGTATCTACATGGATGAATGATCTTCTGCAGCTTTTTTGCACTCAATTCTGAATTAAGTGTTCCTTTAAAGATATCTGAAATACACCATTCAGTATCTCTATTAAAAAACTACCATTTCAATATAAAGAAAAAAAAAACAATTCATTCCTGAAGCTATATTCCTCGAATGAGCTGGCATTATTAGCCTCATTTCTATAGTGATGACAATGCGAGACATCATCAGCAAAATAATGCCAGTTTAATTTTCTAACAATACTGAAATGAATCAAATATGCACCAAACACTTGTGAAAACAAAATAGTAACAGTCTAGCTTTCCATTGTAATGCTGTGATGTAGGCTTCAAGTAAAAATGTAATAATTTGATTAACCCTTTTCCATAATTATTATACATAACCAACTGTTATACTAATTCTATGAGAAGACTAAAGCAACTAGATACATAGACACATAGACAGATTATTCCAAATAAAAAATATGAATACAAACACTAGTAGTGTGCAGATTTCCATCTTATATTTAAACCATTTTAAACCTAGCAATGTTCAAACTAGTGTCTATGGAGGGCCCTGCTCTCCTAGGCTCAACTAAATGTGCAGCAAGCATCATTTCTACTCCACTACATTGCGCATCGTAGACTCAGTGCAGTCGTGGACCTCTTAATGGATGGCCCTCACTTTGTGTTTTCAGGGTCAGCTGCAGTGATGGTTGTGGCTCTGTATAAACTGTTGGCAGTAGCTGTTTAATACCATGAAAAGGAAATAAGGCTTGTTTCTTTGGAACTTCTCATCTTAAAAAACAAACACATGACAATCCCCTAACAATTACCAATTTGTGTTGCTTTATTTTTAAATGATTCCCCAACCACTATAAAGGGATATATAAGAATACTTACCCTTTTACATACTTTAAAAATATCCCATTCTATCCCTAAGGCATGTAGAAACTGGGAATGAGGTCCTTCTCTGATACAAAAGAAAGTGTTAATAGCTATCCTTCCAATAAAGTTATTTACTCATACATTACTTTTTTCCCAAACATCATTTTTTAAATACAAGTCTACATGTGAAGAAAAAAGTGAGGACACTGGAAGAAAGAAAAATGAAAAAAAGTAAAATAAAAAAGCCTGGGTTGAAATTGTAAACCAAACATGTGTCTTGCAGTTTTGCACATTTTCTAGAAGTGAAAAACCGTCTCAGCTCCAGTAGATCTAGCAGTCATCACAAGTGAAAAACAATCAATTTCAGTGTCCATAAGGTTAAAAAAAATCAGTTGCTCAGAAATATGACTATTCCAAGAACTGTGGACTGAGACAACAGTCTCCTGTAATCCATGTAGAGAAGTCACTGTACTATAGAGATTGTAATCAATCCCCAAAAATAAATACAGAAAAGCTTACAGGATGATTTTACATTCTCACTGAATATCCACGTATGCCATATGCCAGACTATCGGGATTATTAGATTTAGTCCTGCTCATGCACAAAATCTCCCTCTAGAAATTAAACTTTTTCTTCATTTGTTTTTCTCTAAAGGAGGACAGGAGCTGGAAATGTTTACTTAATTGCACTTGCTAGATTTAATCACTATCCTGGATGTTTCAAGGGCCTCTGTCTCAGTTTTGGCAGAAGGCCCAAAAAGCAGAAACCAAAATAGCAGGGCACATGCTCTTACATTCCCAACGGAAATGTTTGCCCACCAAGTAAGATGAGCAAATGATTTGGCAAAATCAGGTCTTGAAAAAAAAAAAAAAAAAAAAAGGTAAGAAAACACATATGTTAGAAATATTAAACCACTCTTTGAGGTAGTCAAAATGATGGCATGGTATTTTTTTTCTGATCTTATTGCGGGAGTGGAGGGGAGAAGATTGCTTTCCTTCCCCTCCAATCAGGTAAGAGAGACGATTCAATACAAAATTCAGAAAATTTGATTTGTGTCCCCCACAGTTTGCACAATAGGTTCCTGACTCATAGTCCCCAAAGATTCTATGACAACCTTAATGGAACTGCCTGCTTAGCTGTTGAGGGAAAAGAAACAGCCATATTAGAAGGCAACTGTGCTTTCAAAGACAACAAAGCAAAAGATGCTTGTTTCCCATGGACCGAGTGAATACTGGCCATGCAGTATGCTGATGGACTGAGACAGCTTCATCTGGGAGCAAGGAAACATCAGCAGAGAGAAGATGGATATGCACCCATCACATTCAGAAGCTGAGAATATGTCGTAAGAGGCCAGCAAGAGGAGAGAGACTGCTGCAACCAGAAGCTCTTGTGAGGAATCTCTGAAGGCTGTGGAGATGTTCCACTAGAGTATTCTTTGAACTTAGTAAACCCAGAGATGAGCAATGCCAGCCACTGCAACAACAGTGATGTGTAGCTCACCCTCCCTCCTGCCTCTCCCCTCTGCCAACCCTAAGGAGGTCAGAAACAAGAGTTAGTCGACAAAGAAGCAGCAGTGAGGGGAGGGATAAAGTACAATAGAGGGAAAGAACAGAAAACTATCTGACGTTGTCTTCCTCTTCCTTTACCATGATAGGCATCCAGTCCAAAGTAGGCTTGAGATGGATAAGAGGACAGGGTTTAATTTAGAAGATGTTTGGAATTCTGACTCTAAATGGGACTGGACTAGAGATTGTGCTAATGGAACAAAATATCAAATATTTTATAATTCTTCATAATGTAAAAAATGTAAAGGTCTAGAAAGCTGAGGTTCTGTTCCAGACTAAGGTAAAATAAAGAGAATTGATATCTAAATGCAATAAATGATTCTGGATTGGATTGTGGATTAGGAAGAAAACAGTTACAAAACACATTACAGGGAAAACCAATAAAATTTATATAAACACTGTAGGTTAAACTTCTTGATTTTTATAATTACATAGTTTAATTACACATAATATTAAATGTTAAGTTATAATTTTAATTTACTTTAATATGTAATTATTTAATTATATATTTTATGATATTTATAATTTAAGAATTATGTAAAAGGATGTTCTTGTTCTTAGGAAATACATACTGAAGCATTTATGTATAAAAGAACATGTTTGTTTGTAATTTGCTCTAAATTTATTTCTCTATATAAATTCATTTATATAGCTTACATAAAATTATTATATATAATTGATAAAATTGTTATGTAGTATAATTTGATATAAAATTTAATTATCAACTTTTTACCTGTCAGTACATTTCCTGATGATCAAATACATGACTGATTTAAAGTACTGAATATGGTGAGATAAAAGTGCTAAAACTGATTTTTTAAAAAGACGGCCTGGTATTAAAACATGGCCTGGTGAGGTGGCTCACACCTATAATCCCAGCACTTGGGGAGGCTGAGGTGGGTGGATCACTTGAACCCAGGAGTTTGAGACCAGCCTGGGCAACATGGCTAAACCCCATCTCTACAAAAAATACAAATTTAGCTGTGTGGTAGCATGCAGCCATAGTCCCAGCTACCCAGGAGGCTGAGGTGGGAGAATCCCTTGATCCCAGGAGATGGAGGTTGCAGTGAACAGAGATCGCCCCACTGCCCTCCAACCTGGGCAACACAGTGAGACCGTGTCCCAAAGGGGGAAAAAAAAAGTTAAAATAAGACTCTTTCAAGCTGCCCCCACCCCTGCTGTTCAAATTCTAAAATTAATTAATTAATTTACTATTGAGGTATATACTCAAGAGGATTATCTACATCTGGAAATATGCAACAATTGACTTTTCCAAAAACTGGGATTACAGTCTCCAACTCTCACCTAAGCTGTGTGACTCAATTACAGAAAGCCAAGCTCATCTGATCCAAATGGGAACATGTCAGAATATCTGAAAATTGAGAGTCAGCAGGCTTTCTAGGCCAAGTCACCCGTATTAGAAGTTGACCTGGCCAGATAAAGAAGATAAGGTAAATTCCTTTGGGCTGCTATGAGGGAACTGGGAGTGAGCAATGGGTGGTCATTTCAAAGTCAAAGCAAAAAGACTGTATCAGAGTCTTATCTAATATTTTTCCATTTTAACTATGACTACATGCCTATATTATTTTCCCTATTAGACTGAGATGTTTCTAAGGGATAGACTATGTTTTAATTGATCTTAATAGTTTTCACTGTGCCTAACACAGTGTGTTTTATTTGCAAGCAGATCACTAATATTAAAGAACACCTAGTGCATGTCAGGTGTTTTATAGGCACTTTCATCATTATCTCAATGATATTTATGGTGAGACTGAACAAACAACTAAAATGATATAGTGAGGTGTCCAACATTAGCACAATAAGGTAAGAACATGCAATGGTTATTCCAAGTGTTAATTCAACATTAAACTTGAGACCATTCTCTTGGTAGGGAAAACAAAAAACAAAAACAAAATAACAAGTAGGACATAACCAAATGTAAATGGATTCTAAAGTAGCTATCATGACTCTTCTGTAAAATGTTTGAGTATTTCTGCATTCTTGTATACTGGAAATTCTCTTCCTTAGCGTAGGAATGTACTAGAGTCAGGCCTGCTTTCCTGCTTAAGTGGCTTGAAATAACAGGGCTGCTGATACATTTTTAGGGAAATCACCCAGGGATCACTGTGAGATTTAATTGTCTGGGTTCACTTCTGGATCTTAGTTTAGTTTCCAGGTCACCTCCCCTCCAGCTCTTTTTCTCTGAATCCGAAGAATGGCCTCCAGAGGCTCATCTTTGCTGCCACTATCTGGGCATACTTCCATTAGTCTTTCTCTGCTCATGGATCCTCTTGTAAAGGTCACTAGGAAGACAGGCACTGGCAGCAGGCAATAAAAGGAAAATAGGTAGGAGTTTAAAAATTATAAATTTGTACACATAAAAAAGGGGAAATATTATTAATAATGGTCTTCACAAAATATAAATGGAGATAAGATTTCTCTTTATTACCTTGTTCCTTCATTGATTGGTTTCTCGTTTTCTTTAAGATTGACTTTTTAAAGGATCCAACCTGGTATAATCCTATTTCCATTTCTCATGCTCCAAGAATTCCCCTGCCCCTTTGTCCTCTGTCTTTTCAGTCAGACCTTGTATATGCATATATAATAAAACAATAACCAATTGGGTCAAACTGTGTATAATCTTTACATTTCCCTTTCTCGGTCTATGGATTCTTTCCTGTCCTCTGTACTTTCTTTTTTCTGCTGATTCTTAAGAACCAAGCTCTGGATACCTCCAAAACAAAGAAAGGTAATGTGAGAGGCAATCAGACCAATAAGGCTGAAAGAAGAGTCAGATGACACTTCAGACTGACATGTTAGTAAAATGCCCTTCTCTTCTACACACACAAGTCATGATCTTTTTCTCACAAGAAAAAGAGCATTATTTGAGGGAGCCACGTTGCCTGCAGCAGTAAGAGAAAATTAAAATCCTGTAAGATGTGAAAGGCAGAGAAAAGATTAAAAAGAGGATTTGAGACCACAAAATGTTGGCAGGATGGGGTTGTTAAATGTCAGGTCATATAACTTCAGCTATTTTAAGAACCTCATAACATAAACATATAATTGCACAATATTCAAATAATATATGCCTGTTTACTATAATACATTACAGAGATTTAAGGAATTATTATGATTTGCATGACTACAATATTTACTCTGAACCATCAAGAATAGGTAGAAGGTATGTGTTTGATTACAGAATATTATGCTTAATAATAAGTCAGCATGTGTTTAATGCATTTCAGAATTTATGGAAACACTGTCATTTTTATGAGAAAATAAGACAATTATATACTGACCTACTTTATGCACTGCTTAGTCATAGCTAAATTTACTTCTATGAAAAACATCTTGGGAAAAAACTAATTTATATAGACCTTTCAGATAAGTTTTTGTTTTTAAATTCAGAATGCTTTCCTCATCCCTGCAGTGGACCTTGGCTATGAGCATAGACCAACACTTCTGGATGCATAATGAAATACTAACTTTCATGGGATTTCTGAAGACAGCTTCAAGAAAGATGTGGCATCCAAGTCCAGAGACTGTAACCAGTCTAAGATAGTAATTATTTTAAAAGGTAACATCAGATTTTATTGAATCCCAAGGACATGAGGATTATTATAGTAATTTGATGCTGTGGCTCCAGTGTTACACATTATAATTGTACAACATAAGATGAGCCTTATACTTCTCTGTGACTCAGACACACATGCTCTTGAATATTGCCTTGATAGTAAAGACAAAGATAATTGTTATCAATGCAACAACTCTGAAAGTGCAAAGATCAATATTATGGTGGCTAACTACTCTAATAGGCCCTAATAGACTACTGACATAAGTTCAGTCTTTGTGGAGATGATTGATGAGCTGGGATATCACCTTAGGCTAAGGATATGTTAGAATGTCTTATATACATTTCCAATAAGCAGAATATTCACTGTTCTTCCTGCTTATAAAGAGATTGAGTACATTACATTCTTCAATAAAATTCACCTTAAAATATCAGTGTTTCTTCATCATTTCCAAGACCAAATGCTATCCATTTCTCACGGCATGCAATGCTCTCCATTACTTTTCCTGCCAGGCTCAAGTCCTAGAATGTGTGCAAATGAACATAATGCAGTTTTCTAGAAGTTCATGAAATTCTTCAAATACACCACCGTTTCTGTACCCTTGCTCATGCTATTTTCTTTTTAATACATTTATAAAATTTTGATTATTACCCATTGTATTGATTTAATGTCTCAAGATTCTATCAAAACCCACAGTTTGAAAAAGTATGATTGAAGGAGAAAGCTGGACAAAGAAAGTGAGTAGGGTAGAATTTTGTGAAATGCCAAATTTCAATGCCAGTTAGGGGATAACAGGCCTTCAAAGATAAGCAAAATCTAGAGGCATTAGAAGAAAACCCAAAATATGCTGTGATGGAAGGAAAGGGAAGAGTACTTGAAAAGGAAACTACGTTTTACTTTTACTTGTCATTTATAGTAGCTGAATAATATCCATTTTATGAGTGTATCCTACAGCATTTTGTCAACTCCCAGCAGATAATAACTTTGGTTGTTTCTAGTATTCACAGTATCAACAATGCTATGATGAGCAAATTTATGCATGAATCTTTATGCCCTTGATCTACCATTTCTTTAGCATAAATTCCTGCAAAATTACTAAAATAAGTTTGTAAATAGTATAACATTTAAGATATAGTACATATTGTCAAACACTCCTTCAGAAAGACTAAGAATTATGCTCTTATAAACAGTAGAGTGTTTATGTTTTTATGTGCCCTAGCTACTACTGTAGCTAATATGTTTCACTCACCTTTACAATCAAGTAAGTAAAAATATAAATATGACACTGTGATTTTAATTTGTATTTCTTTGATTCCAGAGAAGTTATGCATCTCTACACATATTTATTAGCTAGTTATATCTATATTGTGGATTGAATGTCCATGTTTTTGTTTAATTTCAATTGAGATACACATTTTTATTTAATATATTTATGAATTCTTTACATATTCATAATATTATCCCCTTTTCTGATTTTCCAGTTTGTCTTTCATGTTTTAACTATAAGGTAGTGCTTTTAAAGTAATTCTTGAAGGGATTTATTCAATATGATTTTTATTAAAACAGAGTTGCACTGAAAACAGACTCAGGCCTGCATCTGAAGGCATCAAATTAGCTTACATCTTCAATAAGCAAAATAAATAGTTCTATAGTATGGCTGTCATTTAAAACCTAAGGAGTTGATAGGTAATTATTGTGAAAAATATAGAAGTTCTAACAGAATCTGCTTATTTAATAACAGATCACAGTGCTTTATATTTCATTAATAAAATAGCAAATAGTCTTATTTACAACAATATAACAGGAAAAATTACACAAGTAAAACTCAAGCTTGCAAGACCCTATAATACCTAATTAAACTAAGGAGCTTTTGCACAGCAAAAGAAACTATCAATAGAGCAAACAGACAACCTACAGAAAGGGAGAAAATATTTGCAAACTATGCATCTAACAAAGGTCTAATAACCAGAATGTATAAAAAATTTAAACAGTTGAAAAAGCACAAAACACATAATCCCATAAAAAGTGGGCAAAGAGCATGAACAGATATTTCTCTAAAGAAGACATACAAGTGGCCAATAAACATGACAAAATATTCTACATCACTAATCATCAGAGAAATGCTAATCAAAACCACAATGAGATACCATCTCACAACAGTCAGAATGGCTATTATTAAAAAGTTAAAAACAACAGATGCTGGCGAGGCTGTGGAGAAAAAGAAATGCTTACATACTGTTGGTGGGAATGTAAATTAGGTCAGCTACTGTGGAAAGCTGTTTGGAGATTTCTCAAAGAACTTAAAACAGAACTCCCATTTGACCCAACAATCCCATTACTGAGTATATATCTCCAAAAAATAAATCATTCCACCAAAAAGATAAATGCACTTGTATCTTCATCACAGCTCTATTCCCAGTAGCAAAGGCATGGAATCAACCTAGATGTCCATCACCGGTAGGCTGGATAAATAAAATGTGGTACACATACACCGTGGAATACAATGTAACCTTAAAATGAATGAAAACACGTCCTTTGCAGCAACATAGATGCAGCTGGAGGCCATCATCCTAATCGAATCAATGCAGGAACAGAAAACCAAATACTCCATGTTCTCATTTGTAAGTAGGACCTAAACGCTGGGCATTCATGGACATAAAGTTGATAATGATAGACACTGGGGACTCCCAGAGTGGGGAGGGACAGAGGGGGACAAAGGTTGACTAACTGTTGGGTACTATGCTCACTGGGTGACAGGATCTTTTGTATCCCAAACCTTAGCATCCTGCAAAATACTCATGTAATAAACCAGCACATGTACCCCCAAGTCTAAAAGTTGAAATTATAAAAAATAAAATTAAATTAAAACCCTATAATAAGCTGGGAGGCAAACAAAAGTGCAAGAGTTTATGGCTTAAGGCATACCTTTCAAGTACATATTTGCCATGGCAAGCCTTTTTCTCTATCTACAAATATAACACTCTAAAGTGATTGCTGTTGACGTGTGAAATTAAAGCTTACAAAGGACAAAGGTAATGCAGCAGGCAGTAATTATGTGAAGTACAATGTCTGTCAGATTAATGTAGAGTTAATGAATGATGCTTATTGTGTATTCATACTGTATGACAACTTCATGAAGAGCACTTAAAAGGCTTCAAGTTTAAGAAAACCTAGGAAGACTTGGCTGTGAAAAGAAGTCATTCTTAAAACTGACAAATTTCTAGGTCTAGAAATGGTGAGCTAACCCAGATGTTCTCTGCAGTTGTTCAGTAGTTGTCATGGCCCAGACTTGTGTACTGTAGCTCTTCCTATTGTGTTGGCATGACAATGAATACAGCCAATATAATTCCCAATAATTAGTGTTACAGCATTAAGTTCTAAGTGAAAGACTATGAAAGACAGCCTCAAAAACTAATTAAAATAGCAACCAAAGCCCATCCATGCTTTCACTGTGAAAGTGTGGTCCTCCTTTCCCTCCTTAAGCAAATTCTTTAATACCTTTTTGGCAAACTCTTTAATCATTTTTTAGTTATCTTTCTATACTGGTGGTAAATAAACTATTTATAGTGTATACTCTTCTGATTCTTTTGCATTCTAATTTCTAAGCATAGTCTATATTAAAAATTTTAAAAAGAGCAAAACAGAAAAAACTATGAAGATCTTCAAAATAAATGAGCTGTTACTCCACACTTTTTAAAAAGAACTCCCATTAATGAATTCCTACTGCTTTAAAGCTTCCAAGAACAATTGATGAGAGAGATGAGGGGAATGGCAATTTTTTTTTTTTTTTTTTCCTGTGAAGGGCCAGATAGAAAGGATTTTGGGCTTTGTGGGTCATACCACCTCCGTCACAACCACTCAAGTCTGCCATTGCAGCAGGAACGCAGCCATAGATACATAAGGTAAACAACTGGATGTGATTGTGTTCCAACAAAACTATTTCCAAAAAGAGGCAGCAGGCCAGATATGGCCTATGGACCCTAGGTTGCAAGACACTGGTCCATAAGTTGAAATTCAAACATACATGGCCCTTTACATCACACCACAAGCTGCCTCTATAGACCTATCTCCTCCCACATTCCCTCTGCAGACTCCACAGGCTGCCACTGTGGAATTGTGCCTGTTCTCTAGATTGTGCCATTCCATAATAGAGCTTGTTTTCTTGTGTATCAGACCACCTAGAATATCTTACCCTATACTTCACCTGAAAAATTCCTAATTAAACTCAAAATCATTTACAAGTGCCTGATCTTCTCTGAAATGCTTTGTTTCCCCTCCCCACCCCAAACTGAGTTAATCATTTCCATTCCTGAGTTTTCACTGCACTTCATTCCTAGGCTCTACCACCCCCTTTCACGATAAATTGCTTATAATCTTCCAGGTAAAGGCCATATTTCATTCATTTTTATATCCTCTGGATCAAACATGTGGTAGCATGTCAACCAAGTGTTTTTGGAATACGACCACAGAAATCTCATGAATATCAGAGGCAGAGACAGCTAGTTGCCTCCCAATCTCCATTAACACTTTAGTCCTTACTCATAGAACTTCCTATTCCAAGACAAGTACATGGATGCCTAGAATAAAGTCTGTATTTAAAGACTGATTTGCTGATAAGTTTTGTCCCATGAGATTGAGAAACAAATACTACATGAAAATTCTGAGTATTACTCTTAAAAAGACATGGATTTTTATATGGGAAAATAAGTAGTCTTTTTAAACCATTTTAATTTTGATATCTGTCACATATAATTGTAGTTTGCCTTAGTTATATAAAAACATACTTAATGTAGTAATTCATAAATATATTTAATGTTTATGTTTTGATCTTGAAACATGCTGCTGCAGAAATATAAATGTATGTATTTATTGGGCTGGTATAATGTTATTTAAAAATATTCCTTTTCATTATGATATTATTTTAAAAGAAAAATAGCTAACATGTTTGAGACATCAACTAAGCGAATAATATTTCAACTGTCTACCCATTGTAGGGATTACTTCAATTCAGAAAAGTTAAGCTGTTAGCTAAGTGCAAAGAGAAAATACTCTAATTTTATCTCCTAGAGAAGCAGTGAACAGTCCAATTGGGACAGTAAGCGGTCACTAGCAAAGAAGCAATCAACAAAGGCTGGAATCTGAAACAGATTAAAATGGACCATAAGAGACATATTATCTAAAACAGTATAAGGATTAGAGGAATAAATAAGTGGAATTTTCATTAAATTTTTGGCATTGTAATTCATACACATTACATATGACACTATAATGTACACACTCATATATGTATATTTTATTGTTAATAGTGAATAAATCTAGTGGTTTGTCATAAGTGCTTACTACTTATTGTTTTGCTTTGTTTTGAGACAGTGTCTTGCTTTGTGGCCCAGGCTGGAGTACAGTGGCAGGATCTCAGCTCACTGCAACCTCCGCCTCCCAGGTTCAAGGGATTCTCCTGCCTCAGCCTCCCAAGTAGCTGAGACCACAGGCATGGGTCACCACACCTGGCTAAGTTTTTATATTTCTGGTAGAGACGGGGCTCGTCTCAAACTCTTGAGCTCAAGAGATCCAACCGCCTCAGCCTCCCAAAGTGTAAGAATTACAGGCATGAGCCACTGCACCTGGCCTATTTTTTAATAAATAAGTGACACAACTATTCTTGTTCTGTGGATTTTCCACAAGAGACACAGACCAAAAGTTATCTGCTAGCCACGTAGAATGGTGTTAGCAAAGTGATACTTTTGAATGCTAAGAGTCAGGCCATCTCAGATACTAACTGGGCAGCGTGGAAACAAATTATCTTCATCTCTAACCTAGCAACAGAAGTGGACAAATAAAGAATATACAGGAGGACCAGATTCAGGTACAAATGTATCAGTTGTCAGTTCAGTGTTTGTCACTTGTCAAAAAAGTGGAGAGGCAGTCCTTGTCTATCTTTGAGACTGTCAAATCAGAGGTGGAGAATTTCAGAGAGATGACACTTTTGAAGAATTGGCATTGCCACTGGGTGGCTAAAATGAAGAAATGTCAAAACCCAGAGGAGTTGAGTACATCAGGAAACTGAGTTTAGCAAATTTTATCAGTTATAAATAGTGATTTTACAGTCATAGCAGAGGGTGTTAGGAGGAAAGAATAATTAGTAAATTTATTAAGAATAAGGGAAATCTATAATTCAGTGAATGAAATTGACTAGGCTATTGAGAACAACTACAACTGAACGGTTTGGTGATTTAAAGGAGATACATTTCCTGACGATAATGAAATTTTGAATATGGTATCTGAGAGCAAGTTGTGAGGCGCCCTCTCCCCATAACAGAAAATCTGTAAAAGTGGACTTGGTGACCTCCACTGAAAAGTTTCACAGAATTGTGGACATAGGAAACTTTAAGGGAAATGGAACTTCTTTTCTACTAGTACAACAATCTTTATGCCACAATGAGAAAGATTATTAAAAGGCTGGACATGGATGAAGTATGTATACACAGTATGATTCAAGCTTCAAAGAATTAAGGGTACCAAGGAAGTGACAGTGTGGGAGGTGTAGAGTAACAAGGGCCTTTACATGTTATATTTTAGGATGCTTCCTGATGAAAGCACATTATTATGGTTATGAAGGAGGGAAGCATTAGTAACAGAATTATGAATTTAATACCTTCATAATCCAGCTAGGAGGTACAGTAGCTGAAACCTGATTCCTCAAGTGATAAATCTTCCAAAAGTTTACCTTCACTCATCTGTGGGAGTGGGAAGGGAGCAGGATTTTGGGAAGTAGTAATAATTCCATAATGGTACTATTAAATAATGTAAAACAAAAGCATCACTCTGCAATCAAAAATTAATTTAAAAAAAAAATAAAACCTGGAAAAATTTACAAAAAAAAAAAAACCAAATATTTACTGAAAAAATATAAACAGGGAACTGAAAGATTCCTAAAGGAATATAATCCTCGTAATGAAACTCCTTTGAATGGGTTCTCAATATATTGAGAACTTTAATATGTTTAATGCATTCTTCAAAGGAACTCCACGAGGTTGGTTCTAAATGAGGAAACTGAAGCATGGAATGATTTAAAAAGGTCACAGTAAATGACTCTAAGCTATACAACCACTCAAAGTTCATTTTGTTTGAAGTAAAGACAGTGAATAATGTTATCCTCAGTCATAAAGATGAAGGAAGGAAGGAAGGAAAAAAAAGAAATTAACTGTATGTGGAATCAAAACAGTTGGTTGATACAACAGGAAAACAATCAAGATACTCAAAGTCAAATAACCAGTCTATTTAGTTGAATAGCTCAAACCACATGTTCTGAAACCAATTAGTGAAAATAAAGAGACCTTTTAAGATACATTAGAATACTTGTATCTTAGACAAAATATTATTCACAGCCCACACACTATCATAAACACACACGTGCATACTTTAAAATTTAGTACAGCACAGTTCTATTGTTTCACATACACTAATAACTATATTACATGATCCAACTATAATAATACAAGAGACTCAAAAAGAAAACATTTAAAGGATAATTATATAACTGCTGTAGTGACATTCCAATATATTTTAACACATGCTAGTATTTCAACCCTGTGATTAAAGAACAATTTCTGCACTGAGTCATATTGTAGCACTCATCCATTGTAAGACGGCATATTTAAATATTTAACTGACAAAATACTTGTTTGATCATGAAGGATGGAAATCAGAATCCAAGAAAAAGTTGCTTTCATAGTAACACCCTGGAATTTAATATGTGTGGTCATACAGGATATCCATAATTTTCTTCATTTGGTTTATCTGAAGATATTTAATCTAGAAGAACATTTCAAGTGCTTTTACCTACTGATGTGCTGGTTTACCAGTTTAACACTGTGCATTGAAATGCACAGAATAAACTAGACTGTTTATTCTGAAGAGCTCAGCTCTAGACCAAGAAATGAAATGATTTTTTGTTTGTTAAGGGTCATATACTGAGATCAAAGGAAAGTATAATTCAAAGTTCCAAGGTCAGCCTTTTATAGAAACTTAGTTCATCCTAACCCTTCTAACAAGCTCTTTTAAGTTTAAAGGAACAAGAAATTGGAAATGCTTTTTATAGCTAGCTTGTTAGCTTTAGACCAAATTTATGATACATTAGAGTTATATTATTTATGTTCTCTATGTACAGCATACTTCATTCCTTTGTATAAAATATACTTAATTTTATATGCAATATATTTATGAGCTTTTCCTAAAACTTGAGGCATGTTTTACTATTTAAAATAATTATTAAGGATTACAATTCATTTAACATTTATTAAAACAACTTCTATTTATGAAGACCCAAGCTGGAGGAAACGAAGCTGAATAAGTTATAGTCCTTGCCCTTATGAAGCATGAATGTACCACAATATATATTTTCTGTGAAAAATATTATTTCACAATTTAGGAGAGAAAAAGATGCTGTCTGATTTTAACAATCTTCTTTATCTTACTTGTATCTCAATCTTCATCCCATTACCCAAGAATAATATATACTTGTGACTTCTATTTGCAAAGTCACCAATAGTCTTTTCACATACATATTTTAAATAATATGAAGTGATCGATGTGGGATATTTGATGAAAGTATCCTAGCAGCAATAACTTGACCTGCAGAGGAAAACAAGATTTACTGGTAGGAATATGAGAGCCAAGAATAGCTGGCCGGAAGTAGGGAAGCTTGAGACTGATGAGAAATAGGACCTGAGAAAAATGCAAATACTCTACCAGGCACTGGTCACTCTCTAAAACTCTTACTCATGAATGAATCAGTTTTAGATTTAAGCCATTCAACCCAGCTTCACAAAAGGTACCTTGACTCCATATTTAAAGAGTCACCAAAGTCAAGTCTTGGTTAATGTTAGGTCTTTGGCTTTAAATCTTGGCTCTGTTACTTAAAAATTGCTCATATTCTTCCATTCTCAGTTTCCTCATCTGCAAATGATGACAAAAGCCCAGATGAAAGTGGAAGATGATTAAATCAAGTCATGTATGTAATGTGCTGGGAACAGAACCCACCTATATACAGTAAAAGCTCAGTAAGAGGTGGTAGCTATTATTTACTTTTACTGTTTTCCTAGCTGTATTCTTTGTTCCTCCTACCTATAATTTTTTTCTGCCAAAATTATTTTGAGATAAATCTTCTCCTCTATCATTTTCCCTTTCTACATTCTGTTCTGGTCTGTTATGGGCACAGAATATGATCTACTTTGGTGGATACTTCATGTGAGCTTGAGAATAATGTGTACTCTGCTGTTTTATATTCTATAAAGATCAGTTAGATGAAGTTGATTTATACTGCTATTTGGGTCAATTATATTGCTAATGAGTTTTTGTCTGCTTTATGTATCAGTTACTGAGGGAGGAGTATTAAAGACTCGAATTATAATAGTGATTTTGTCTGTTTCTCCTTTCAGTTCTATCAGGTTTTTTGTCACATATTTTGATACTCTGTTGTTAGGTACATGCATGTTTAGGGTTTTTGGGTCTTCTTGGAGAATTGATCCCTTTATTATTAAGCAGTGTCTCTCCTATTTCTGATAATTTTCCTTGTTCTTATGTCTATTTTCTCAAAAATCATAATAGATACTTCAGCTTTCTTTTGACCATGGTATATTTGTCACCATTTCTTTACTTTAAGTCTGTCTTAAAGCTCTTTCAGCTGTAATTTATTATTATACTAGAGCTTTGTTGATGTATGGTAAGGTGTGGAGAATGGGAAAGATTCTACTACCTTATGGTTAAATCTCAGTCTTTTCGTGGCTCTGTGTCCCTGGTTATGTCCCAAGTTTTTCTTAGCTTCCTCCTTCTCCCAGCTTAGGTGACAAAGAAAAGATAGAGTGGGCTGTCGTGGGAGAAATCCCCCTTCCATATCTATGAGAGAATATTTCTCAGTTCCACAGGATGTAAAACCTATACAAATACAATGACCTCCCCATCAACAATGTAGCCCCAATAAGTTTCTCACTTTCGTGTTATTCCATAGGCTCTAGCAACTTATTAAAATTACCTTGTGTCTCTACCAGCTATGGCTCCAGTGGCTTCTGCTTCATGTAAGCAGATCTTTGATGTGGCTCTCTGGATTAGCCCATCTCTCTAGATTTCAGCATGGCAGTCTGCCCCAAGATACCATTTCTCTTATGTGCCTAAAAAATGTCATTGATTTTCAGTTTATTCAGCTTTTTGTTATGGTAAAGTCAGGAATTATGACTTCCAACTTCTTCACATGTTGAAGCAAAGACTATAAGTCCCACTCGTGCATTTTTTTTTATAATGGTGGTAAAATACACATATCTAATTTACCATTCCTGTCTTTTAAACTGCTTTTCTTCTCTTCACTTCCCTTTCCATCTAGTCTCTTCTTCTTTCTATTACGATACTAAGAAAAAGCTTTTCACTACCATACAAATAGAAGTCTCCCCTAACCCCTGACATTTCCCTAGAAAATTTAGATATTTTGCAATATGCCAAAAAATGAAAAGGTTGAAGAATGGTGCTATGGTAAGCCATTAAGTCCAAGTAGGAATTACTTTCATGACAGGAAATCAGCTTTTCTTTTATGCCTAGATGGTCCTAAGTTAGCCTCAGAGGCACTGTAGAAAGAGAAAAAAAAAAAACATCTGATAATCTATCTTGGCTGGATTCATGAAGAATCTAAAACTATATTTTAGTTTTTAGTTTTCTAACTCTAATTTGCATGAACCAGAAAAATTAATAAAGTACCCCAAAAAGGCATTGGGGGAATAGAGGCCTAGAAATAGGAAGAAGGTCATTTATTGTACTCTAATACATAGCAGATATTAAGTAACCATTTGCTTCATGAATGAATAAATAATTTCATTTTAGCTTCAAAAGCCAACAACATTTAAATTCTTTATCTTTGGTATTTGCATTTAATTGTGTTATGTAGCCAACATATAAGACATACTTTTATATAAATCTATAACTATAGAGTACAGCTTTATTACAATGAATTTTTTAATAAAAATAGAGAATGAGACATAAGTATGTGTGTGTATGTGCATGTATATACACATACACACATATATGCACATGTGTATATATGTGTATAGATATATAGTGAGAAAGATATACATATATATATATATATATATGGTGAGAGAAAGAGAGCAAGAGAAGGTAGAAGGGGAATAGGAAGATGAATGCATAATGGAAATGTCAAGCTTAGAACCCTCGTCATGTACTCACTTATATTTCATATGACTCTAGCGTAGACAACACAGAACAATGGTTGTTATTATATGCTTCATGAAAAGCCTAAGCAAAATATGGTAAATCTGAATCTGACATCAACTATTCTGACTTTGATAGATATGTGTGCTTTACTGTAAAATTACTACTATGGCAGAAAATTAGAATTCCAACTATAGAGACTGGAATTCAAATGTGGAGAAAGCATTTACCCAGCTTATATTTTACAATAAATATTTTATTTAGGAATTTATACACACTGACACCATTTATGTATTTTAAGTGTAATGCAAGAGTTTTATACATGAATATAAGCTATAGAAGAAAACAGAACTAGTTACATATTTGAACTCTGTCTTACAAATTACCTTAAAGAATTTATATTTTTTGAAAAAAAATTATGACTACAGTTCAGAAGATACATCTTCCTTGGAAGGGTAACAGAAACATATTCTAATATATTTAAGTGATGGAATGATGGGGAGAAAAAGTATTGCTTTCTTCACCTCAAATTGCTTCATCTTTTCTAAGCCTCTTCTGTGCACCAATAACTCAAGAATCATTAATGAAAGCTTTACTTACACTTAGCAAATATTAAGACTTTTTAAAGACTTGTCACCTAGCTACGATTAAAGAAGTGGAAAGTTAAAAAGACAACAAGCAAAGTTCTTTGAGCGTATCATCTGGTATCTGCAATAACTTTAACAAGAACTTAAAGAAGCCTTCCTCTGTCTGAATATCACATCAATGAAAAAGAACAACTAGTTTTCTTTTTGATAGGAGAGAAGGTTACGAAATTGGTCATCTATTCACAAAATAAATGCACTTTAGGTTGTTTTAAATAGATCTATTAAAACTACTTTCAAACCAAGGACAAAATCCAAGGACCCTTTAGAAGAGTGAAACTTTTCTTTGAAAAATTTTACCATCTATAGTCACTAAGAAGACAGAACATAACATTAATAAATGCTTTCTAGACCACTTAAAACCCTTAGCATTATGAATAAGTACAATAATTCTGTTGTTTTAAGTATAAATGTAACCAAGCTATTTATTCTATGACTATTGAAGGGAGATGAACCTTCTTCAAGACACCCACCAAGTTCATTCCAGTTCCTGATGCCAATGTGTAGTTGGCTGATAATCAGTCACATGGGTAAGCCATATGTATATTTCAAATTTATTTAGGAAAATAGCTCTTCGTTGAGTATCAATGAAAAAAGTATGTTAAATATTTAAATTCACGTAACTCTGTTAATGTCCATTCCTAGGCAAAGCAGTGTTATCCATGTCAAACACAGCATATGTTGGCAGACCATTCTATTCTCCACAAATAAAGCCTATAAGACTTTTATGAGGAGGAAAATATTAATAAATAATCTTTCATTGATTTAATTTCAAATATTTTACAGATATTGAAACTAATGGACATGCTTCATAGAATTACCTGCTAGTTTTCCTATATTGTAAACATTATGATGACAAAAACTACATTTGTCCTACTCTCAACTCTTTTATCACTCCTATACTGCCATTCAATTGATGAGTATTTTTGAGACTCTTGTACAGGCCTGGCCCTGTACTAGGCAGTAAGGTTTTAATGTATAAATAAATAAATTTGAACTTCCTGAGTAAAGGGCCAATAACAAGAAGGAAAAAGAAAATTAGTGAGCAAAAATATTGTAATTTATATTACAATGGCTACAAAAAACATCACACGATAATTTGCCAAATTTATGAAGTCAGTGAAGGTTGAAAGAGGATGTGATGAATGTTGTGAGAGAAACAGAATTTGCAAATGTCTAGTGGTATGATGATAAAAGAGAGTCAGAGAAAGATTACTATGGCTAGAGCACAGAAGTAAGAACAGGGGCTGGTATGTTGTAGATGCAGATAAGATAATTAAGCTGATAACATTTAGTTCATATTAAAGATGTAGATCCTCATTCTGAGAGCAACAGAAAAGACATTTGGGGGCACTGGGTGGAGGACAAGTTGGAAAGCAGGGCCCAGCTTCACAGGCATGCAGCTTGTGCAGTCCCACAGGGTCCCGTGCTTGGGTTGATACTCTACTGTTGCCACACTGAAGTTCTTAATACGTCTTTGAACAGAAGCCCCACATCTTATTTTTACACTAGACCCTACAAATGATGTAGCCAGTCCTACCATAGAGGCATAATAGTAAATTAAGGTAGACATGTTTTATGGCTATTTTCGTTGTCTACAAAAGAAATAATGTGAACGGACTAAGGTGAATATAGAAGGTAATGGCATTTAAGAGGAAAAACAGAAAATATTGGTGATAGACATAAAAACTTAATAATTGAAATATTAAGATAATAAGAAGAGAAAGAAAAAAGGTAGAAAGAGAGAATAAAAAGAAGCATAAAATAGCCAGTTTCCGTGAAACCTAGGACTGTGATTTTCCAAGTAGGTCAACGTACATTTTAATTGCCAAGACAAAAAAGCACAGATTGATCATGACACTTCCCTCTTCAAAAATTTTCAATTATATAGCAGACACTGATAGTTGCTTACAGAATATACATCCCTTCTCTCTTCCCTCCTGGTTAGCAAAAGCCCAATTTTGTTCTGTCAAAACTTGTTTTTACAGGGCCATGTGCTTAACTAAGCTAATCATGGCAAACACATTCCCTCTGTTGGTTATTGCTTTAGAAACAGTGGTATGCGGCAATTCTGACCGATGAAAAGTCTGTTTAAGGGTTCCTGAAAAGATTCTCTCATTGCTAAAGAGACACATCTAGTCTCTTTTCCTACCCTTTTCCACTTGAGCTTGCCACATGACATTAGAATTGAGGCAGCTATCTTGACATCATGCAGAAGGAAACAAGCTCAGGATAACAGGGCAGCAAGATGGTAAAAATCTGTATGCAGTTGCTGAATTACCCAGCCTCTGATCATCTACTTCAGATATTTGAAAGTACAATAATAAAAGTCCTTTGGTTTAGATTTAATATCCTTAAGGTCAGACACTGTTTTATTCATCTTTGTTTTGCCCTCCAGCATCTAACATAATGTTTTCAATCTCTTTGCTGTATCTCATACTATGAAAGATGAGTTAATTTAGAAACAAAGGATTATAACTAAAATATCACAAAATAATATGTAGTGCAAGTTTTTATGTGCTTCATCCCTGCTGCTCTGACTATATTCCTTTTAAACATGGGATCATTATGTTGAGTAAGAAGTGGGTATTTTTGCTTCTATGAATCATGAAATCTAGCTCTGGAGTGCTTTTGAGAATACCTAACCTAATTAAATGAAATGTTATTAAATTTTAATTAATGTGTGCTATTCAAAATTAATCAGATACAAAACTAAAACAGTGCTAAGCAAATGATCAGACACATAAAAAGAAGCAGTAGCTCTCTACTGACTTCAAATGATGTTTTATTTTTTAAAAGATTTAGTATACCATTTTTCTGCTAAAATAGAAAACCTCCCATATGTGTCTATTTCTTACTCGGTCAGAATAGAGACTGATAAAAATCATGGATGTAAAGAAAGGTAGCCTTCTAAATTCAAATTCTAAGAAGCTGCTAAGTTTAAACACTGAATTTGCGGATGCAGAATGAGAACAAACATTTGAACATGCTTTAATAAAAAAGAAATAGATCTGCCAGGAAAACAACTACAGATGAACAACGTTTAAGCAAACAGTAGAAAGCATATAAACCAAAATAATAAATCACTCAGATTTAATCATACCTACTAGAATGTACATGTAACAACAAAGAAAAGTACCTTTTCCAATTTTCTGCGTAATTTTGTATGTCAACTAATAAAACATTCTAATGTAAGTACTAATGATGACTTCACTTATGGAAATATAATTTAGCTTCCTCATTTTTAAACCTGATATTATAGAAATACTTTGAGAAAAGTATAATAAATGATTTAGAATATACGAAAGGTTGTTATAGAAAGAAATACCACCAGTACGAAATTTTCCATGTCTTTCTCATCCAGAATGTCTGGAAATAAATGTAAATTGCAAATGAGGGATTTAGGCTGACTTTGGGTAGAGATGCTAAAGAGTAAATCGTTAGCAAACAAAGTTATAGTTGTTATTTCTGGGAAATCAGAGTAAAGATGGCTTTGTAAAATCCTGATGGAAACGTGAGCTTTAAGGACTTTCCAAATATAAAATTATCTGAATCTAAGTTAATAAAAAGTGGAAGACGCTTTTACCCCAAAGTAAAGATAATTTTACAAAGTGTTACATTCTTTGTATTTCAGTCAAGTAATTGGACTAAATAGCATCAGTTGCGCTTAAAGCTTCATCCTACCCCAGATTTTATTTGGTTGTTATTACCAAAGCAACCTGTAATTTTCATTTAGGCTAAAAATTCAATAAGATGTTCAATACAATTTTAATATTTGTGTCCTTGATTCAGAAAGTTTTTTTTTTTCAGGCAGTGGGATAGCAGAGTGTCAACTTCTTGCTCAAATTAAATATTTTAAATTGGCTATAAATTATGCAGCTAATGGATTTTCCTATGCACTTGGGCTACATGCTTGTAAAGGCTACATGAATTCTCATTGTACTTCAATATATAAAATCTACTTAACTGAGCTTACATTAACAAGAAATTTGGTAGTTTATTCAACCAATTTTGATAGATGTTTGATGCTTCCACAATTAATAATTTGTGAATGGTTCAAAATTCAGGAAGCGTATCAAAGTTACTCAGTGAAAGTTTCTTAACCTACAATTCTCCCCTAGACCTGCAATTCCTTTTCCTAAAAGTTGCAAATTGTTATCAGTCTCTTGTATGTAGATATATAATGTTGTATATTCAACAAATATGTACAAATGTTCTTTGTTCTTTTATATACAAATAGTTTTAAAAATTAAAGTAAACATACTCTTGGCAAATCATTTAGTATAATTGGGAGATTATCTCCCATCAGTACATAGAGACTTCATCAATCCTTTTGAAAGCTGCTTTTGATTCTATAATGTGGATGAATATAAATTATTTAATCAGTGTTCGCTTATATATATGGGAATATGCATATATAATATATCTTACATGGATTGTGTATATGGGTTGTAATTTATTTAACCTCTGGCTTATTGAAGCACATTTGGTTTATTTCCAATGTTTTGTTATCACAAATAATATTGTGTAAAGTTTTATCTATATCCTCTTGTACATATAGGAATGTACCCACAGAAAAATTTTCAGATGCGCATGGTAATTTCAATAACAGTTGTCAAACCACTTTTCATCTATGCATGGAACACCTGTCTCTCCAAAGTTATGCACCAAAGAGTGACTTTGAGGTTATCTGATATGTTTAAGAGCTATTTATTTTCTGTGAACAGTTTGGTCAGATCTCCAGCCTATTTTTCTATTGAACTGTTCTTTTTCATATCAATTTATATTTTTCAAAAGCTCTTTATAAATATCTTAAGAAAATACATATCAAAATCTGTCATTTTGTTATATTTCGCTTATGGTGATGCTGTCTTTAAAACTGATTGACTGATTAACGATGGGGTCTCACTCTGTTGTTGCCCAGGCTGGAGTGCAGTAACTCCAGCCTCATAGCTCACTGTAGCCTCAAACTCTAGGGCTCAGGTGATCCTCCTGCCTCAGCTTCCTGAATAGCTGGGACTATAGGCATGTGCCACAATGCTCAACTATTTTTTTATGTGTTTACATATTATCTTCTTCAATTCGGTTTTGGTTTCACATATATTTATTGAGAAGATCTTTTTTGGTATGACATTTACATATATAATACACATATTTTTATACATAAATATACATATATACTTGTATATTTATAGTCATTATCTTCTTTTAATATTTTCCATTTCTTATCTTTTCTCTTCTTTTTATTTGCTCAATTTAAAATACTGAGGGCTTAAGGTATTATATATAATGCAAAATTTATTTATTTTTCCTTATTGATATGGTGTTGCTCTGTATCTCCACCCAAATCTCATCTCAAATTATAATCCCTACGTGTCAAGGGAGGGATCTGGTGGGAGGTGACTGGATCATGGCAGTGGCTTTCCCCATGTTGTACCCTTGATAATGAGGGAGTTCTGATAGGATCTGGTTGTTTGATAAGTGTCCAGTGTTTCCCCTGCACTTGCACTCTCTCTCCTGCTGCCTTGTGAAGAAGGTACTTGCTTCCCCTTGACCTTCCACCATGATTGGAAGTTTCCTGAGCCCTCCCCCAGCCATGCAGAACTGTGAGGCAATTAATCCCTCTTTCTTATAAATTACCCAGTTTCAGGTAGTATGTTTATGGCAGTGTGAGAATGAACTAATACAGAGACTTGGTACCAGGATAGTGGGATACTGCTACAAAGATAACTTGAAAATGTGGAAGCAACTGTGGAAATGGGTAACAGGAAGACTTTGGAGCAGTTTGGAGGGATCAGAAGAAGATAGAAAAATGAGGGAAAATTTGGAACTTTCTAGAGACTTGTTGAATGGTTTTGACCAAAATGCTGATAGTAATATGGACAATGAAGTCCAGACTGAGGTGGTCTCAGATGGAGATGAGGGACTTCTTGGGAAGTGAAGCAAAGGTGACTCTTGCTATGCTTTAGCAAAGAGACTGGCAGCATTTTGCACCTTACCTAGAGATCTATGCAAATTTGAACTTCAGAGTGATGACTTAGGGTATCTCGCAGAAGAAATTTCCAAGCAGCAAAGTATTCAAGAAGTGATCTAGCTTTTCCTGAAAGTGTATGGTTATATGTGTTCACAAAGAGATGATTTGAAATTGGAACTTATGTTTAAAAAGGAAGCAGATCATAATGGTTTGGAAGATTTGCAGCCTGACCATGATAGAAAAACCCACTTTCTGGGGAGAAGTTCGAGCTGGGTGCAGAAATTTGCATAAGTAATGAGGAGCCAAATTTAATAGCCAAGACAATGAAGAACATGTCTCAGGGCATGTCAGAGATCTTTGAGACAGCCCCTCCCATCACAGGCCTAGAGGCCTAGGAGGGAAAAATGGTTTCGTGGGCCAGGTCTAGGGCTCCATTCCTCTGTGTAGCCTGAGGACTTAGTGCCCTGTGTCCAGATGTTCCACCTCCAGCCATGGCTAAAGGAGGCCAAGGTACAGCTCGGGCTGTTGCTTCAGGGGAGCCCAAGTCCAAAGCCTTGGTGGTTTCCATGTGATGTTGGGCCTGCAGGTGTGCAGAAGACAAGAGGTGAGGCTTGGCAGCCTCCACGTAAATTTCAGAGGATGTATGGAAATGCCTGGATGTCCATGCAGAAGCCTGCTGCAGGGGCAGAGCCCTCATGTTGAACCTCTACTTGAGCAATAAAGAGGGGAATGTGGGGTTGGAGTCCCCACACAGGATCCCCACTGGGGCACTAGTAGAGCCTAGTGGAGCTGTGAGAAAACGGCCACTGTCCTCCAGACCCCAGAATGGTAGATCCTCTGACAGCTTGCACCATGTGCTTGGAAAAGGCACAGACACTCAATGCCATCTGGAAAGGAAAGGCAGCCACCAGGGCTTTACACTCTGGAGCCACAGGGGCAGACCTGCCCAAGGCCATGGGAGCCCACCCTTTGCATCAGCATGCCCTGGGTGTGAGACATGGAGTCAAAAGAGATCATTTCAGAGCTTTAAGATTTAATGACTGCCCCCACCATGTTTTGGATGTGCATAGGTCCTGTGCCTTGTTTTGGCCAATTTTCTCCTATTTGGTACCTAATGCCTGTATGCCCACTGTATCTAGGAAGTAACTAACTTGCTTTTGATTTTACAGGCTCGTAAGTGGAAGGGACTTGCCTTGTCCCAGATGAAATTTTGGACTTGGACTTTTGAGTTAATGCTGGAATGAGTTAAGATGTTGGGGGACTGTTGGGAAGGCATGACTGGTTTTGAAATGTGAAAAGAACATGAGATTTGAGAGGAGCCAAGGTGGAATAATATGGTTTTGCTCTGTGTCCCCACCTAAATCTCATCTTGAATTGTAATCCCCATGTGTTCAGGAAAGGACCTGGTGGGAGGTGACTGGATTATGGGGGCAGTCTCCCCTATGCTGTTATCTTGATAGTGAGGGAATTCTTGCAGGATCTGCTTGTTTGGTACATGTCAGGCATTTCCCCTGCCCTTGCTATCTCTCTCCTGCCACCTTATGAAGAAGGTCCTTGCTTCCCCTTCACCTTCCACCATGATTGCAAGTTTCCTGAGGCCTCCCCCACCCATGCAGAATTGTGAGTCAATTAAACTTTTCTTATAAATTATCCATTATCAGGTAGTATGTTTACAGCAGTGTGAGAATGGACTAATACACTCATAAACACAAGACTGTTCCAACACCGTTTATTGTATAATCTCTGATTTGATTATCACTCTTTTACTAAATTCCCTGATGTATTTGTTCTATTTCTGTTATTGTTTTTGGTATTGTTGCTCTGACTCTTTTTCTAAGTATATGTACAGTACCATGCTTCTTAAATGATTGAAATATTGTAATAAATTTCAATATCCAGCATGGCTAGCTTCCCTTCATTACTCTTCATTTTCAGATGATTTTAGTTATTTATTCTTTTTTCTTATCCAGAAATCATGACATAAGGTACTAAAATAATCTCTATGGTATTTTACTGGGATCCTATGAATTCCAGAGATTAATTTACAGGTAACCAATTCTCTTTAGGATAAGAGTTCAGTCTTCCATGTCCATAGAGCTTTATATAGCTTTTGCACATTACTTCAAGTTTATTTATAGTATTTTTTGCTACCATAGTAAAAAATGAGTCTTCTCTCCCATTCTATGTTTAAACATTGTCATTTATGAATAGAAAAAGTTATTAATTTGCTGAATTATTTTGTTTATAGTAGATTTTCTGTTTATTTTCTTTATTTTTCAGACAATTCATCATTATTGGATAAGATAATGCTTATATGCCTGGAAAACATTCTCAATTTTATACTTATTGTTTCAATGTCTTCTTCAACTGACTTTTTATTAAACAGTAGTGGTGATAATGAATAGCCTTGCTTTAATTCTGAATTCAGTGGGACTTTTTAAAGGTTTTTTACATTAAGCATAATTTTAGTTTAGGAGCTGATACATTCTTTTTACAATTGATTATACATAATAACCATATTATATATATTTCACATATTTATACTATACATTAATATACATTTTAATCATACATTAGAATTAGCCATTTACTTCTGCCTTACAAAAAATTCTATCAAATGCTGTTATGACAATCCACAGATAACTATGTTTTCTCCTCAAATTCATATTTCACATTTATTTGAATATGATTGAACATAATTTGTGCCATTTTCATCCTTGTTTATATTATTTTGCTCTTGTCCCTTCGTCCCTTCCTTCCTTCCTGCCTTTAATCCCTTTCGTTCATTTCCCTTCCCTTCCTTCCTTCCATTTTCTTTCTTTTCAGATTTATTGCCGTTTTCCATTTTTCTTTTTGCTTTTTCATCTTTTATTTGATATACATAGACATTGTGTGATGATTACCACTATTAAATTAACATATATTCAATTTTTCTCTGTTGGGTTAGCCAATTTATTTTTTTTCTTTAAAAAAAACACATATGCCAGGCACGGTGGCTCATGCCTGTAATCCCAGCACTTTGGAAGGCTGAGGCAGGTGGATCACGAGGTCAGGAGTTCAAGACCAGCCTGGACAACATGGTGAAACCCATCTCTACAAAAATACAAAAATTAGCCAGGAGTAGTGGTATGTGCCTGTAACCCCAGGTACTTGGGAGGCTGAGGCAGAATCATTTCAACCAGGGAGGCAGAGCTTGCAGTGAGCTATCATGCCATTGCACTCCAGCCTGTGTGACAGAGCGAGACTCTGTCTCAAGAAAAAAAAAAAAAAAAAGAAAACACTTAGCAGCTAGGTGCTGTGGCTCACGCCTGTAATCTCAGCACTTTGGGAGCCCAAGGCAGGTGGATATCACCTGAGGTCAGGAGTTCTGGACAAGCCTGCTCAAAAGAGTGAAAGCCTGTCTCTACTAAAAATACAAAAATTAGCCGGTCGTGGTGGCGGGGGTTGCAGTGAGCTGAGATGGCGCCACTGCACTCCAGACTGAGTGACAGTGGGAGACTCCATCTCAAAAACAAAAACAAACAAACACCCACTTAGCTCTGAGATTTCATTTCTTATGAAGTTTTTTACTGTTTTGCTTTTTATTTTTTTGATTCACTTTTTTCCAGTGTTACCTTTATTAATGTTTGGTTTTCATAGGTCCATGTTTCCATAAATTATATGCTTATTTCATTTAACTTCTTTTTTACTAATAGAAGATAGTTTTGGTCTATGAATATATTTCTGAGCACTGCTACCTCTATTTCACTAATCTGGATATTCAGCATTTTCATTATGTTAATTTTCTATAATTACTACAATGTTTTATTTTAGAATTACTTTTTAATAAAAGTGTTATAGAGAGGATTTTTATCTTTTAATATGAAAGTGGTAGGAATCTTACTTTTTAATTTTGTTATTAATATATTTTTCAGTGCATTATTAGTATACCTTCAGTACAGCAATGTTTTCTATACTACTTCTGATTTGCTTAATTAAGACTGTTTTTACAATCTAAGATGTTATCAATTCCTGTGATTTTTCTATTGATATGAAAAATAATATGTATGTGTTCTTTTCAGGTTATAGCATTATACAACATTAATGTACCTAATTAATTATATAATTTATATTTTTAACTTTTGTTTGTTTAAATCTATCATGGTCTAAGACAGGCAAATTAAATTTTTTTACTTATAATAAGAATGTGATTTTGTTCTATTTAATATTTTTTCCTATGGTTTTTGCTTCTACGGATGTTGATATATTGCTTGCATGCAAATTTAGTATAATTGCTATACATAATTGTATAGTATATACTTTAGCATTATAATTTTATGTCAATTAGTAATTCTTGCCTTAATTCAACATATGGTGATATAATTATCATGACCCTTGATATTTGTTTATTAGCATTTTATTTTTATATCTTTGCCCATGTTTTTATCAATCTATAAGAATGCCTTATTTTAGAAATATTTGTTGTTGAAAGAACAAAACTGGACTTTGATATGTGATTAAATATAACACATTTTTCTTTCAATAGTTAAATTCAACCCATTTTTATTTATTTGTATTACAGATGTTTGTCTTAGTTCTGACAGTACATTTTAATCTATTCTTTAAATTTAAAAATACACATTTTATCACACTTTTAACAACTCTGAAATTGGGATGTACTATTAAAATCCATGGGGTAGTACAATTTTCAGTGTTTTACAATTGCTTTTGACTACTGGAAGTTATTACAACTTCACTCCCTAGCATGCATTAACTATCTAAAAAGTGAAGTGACCTCAATGTTATTCAAGGTGGCATGACTGGATATCTATGGTCAAAAATCTGTTTGTGGGTCATTTGGTTATTTGTCTGAAATATTCTATTAACTGCTTGAGGAAGAGACCTAGAAAGTGCCAGCATCCAACAAATCAATGGCATGAGAAAACTTGGGAGTTGAGACTGTTCTAAATAAATTTTTTTTTTAAATTAAGATATATAATAAGTCTCTTATGTCTCCATATTCTCTATGAGCACTTGTTTCACTCTGGTATGTGCTTCACAGAGGCATACGATCTTTAAATTTTTGTCAAGATGGTTTATTTTTATCTGCTACATGACTACATTTTATTATTTTTGTAAGTATTTTTCTTCTCTGCTCTTTGTCTTTTATGTTCCTTTTTTTTTCCTTGTAGAATCTTTGTTGGCTCCCTTTTGATTATTTAGCCTTTATGTTCCTAATTTTTTTCTTGGTGATCTATTTATATGTGGCTTTTGTTTAGAAAGAATCAGAGTTATGGTCTGAGAGGGATTTTTTTTTTTTCTGACCTACGGTTTTGAGTGGCAGCTCAATTGAAGCCTTTACTTCTTAACAGCTAATGGAAATAGGAAACTAACTTGCTTTACACAACTCAAGGACTTCCAGCTACTTCCTGAAATTACAGCTTTGGTGAACATTCCTTATTTATCTGAGCCCTTTGTTTGTGAGAAACCAACTATAGTCTAGAAAGTTCCTGATTCAAGCTAATAAACCCATTCTGATCTCTGCAAATAAAAGATGTAGTCCTGTGTCTCAATTTGTGCCCTGCATCTTTGAAAAGTGAACTGGATTGGTTTTCTCAGATGTGTAACTGGGGCGGTCCTTGCTCCTCTTTCTTCCCCATTCGCCCCTGCTCCTTCTTTTGTTTAGCAGCCCTTCAAACTTCTTGTCACCAAAAATATTAAAGGTCTATGTTCTATTCTCCTTCTGGCCTTGAGTAAATTTCAGAATGGCAAAGAGGAAATTTTTGGTTTTGATGCCATTTTGAATTGATACTACTTTAATCAATGAAATAATTTAAAATATACGTGGTTGTGCTTTTTTTCTTCATTTGGCTATAAAGAGTGACAAGATATAAGCTGGAATTGACAAGAGAGGGCAAACTATTTAATCTCTCTTTAATTTTCCATTTCATCTGGGCTAACCTTTAACTTAAGCCCTGATTCATGATATTCATAAAAGATCCATTGTTTGTGTTTTCTGAGATGTTACAGCAAATATACCTGCCAAGATAGGTTTTGAGATTGATTATGCTATGAACCAGGGTGAAGTGTGCCCATAAATGGCTGAAAAAAAAGAGAAGGAATAAAGGCAAGTCTACTCTCCATATAAATACACAGAGGAATATCTGAATGGGGTTTCTCTTCTCTTCCTAACTCATAGGAAGATCACTATTCCTCCCTGTGTACTTAATGTAAAACATCACCTTAGCTGACAGTGTGAATCAACCACCGGAACCCTCAAGCCTCACTTGTTGATCCTAAAGGAGTTATATAAGCCTGCCTTGTTCACATACTCTGTGTGGTAGAACTTGTCATTCCCCCCACATCCACTCCAAGTAGAAGGAATTAGAGAGCTTTTGCTGGTTAAGCCCATGCCATATAATGCACATGCTAAGACTGGGAAAAGTTCCCTCCAGGTAGTTTAGAATGCTTGTGCCATTTTCTTAATCCTGATCTAAACACCAGGATACAGAACCCTAGCAATTCAACTTGACCTCTTCAGGATGAAGATTCTGCCTTTGTAGAATAAATTACCCAGAGTTATGGGAAGTTTTTAATCCTCATCTTTGTTCAAATCCCTTTATCCTCACATCTTTGGGCTGAGTGGCCACTTCTGAAAGGATCTTCATTGTCAAGCAGTGTCAGCTCCTGCAGAGCTGTCCTGAAGTGAGACAAGGGGGCCCAACATTTGTGTCCATGCATGAGTTTGTCAGTGGTTGTAGGCTGTCCCCTGAGAGGTATAACCTTGTCCCAGGCACTTTCCTGAAGTTGAAGTGAGGCGCATCAGGCACTGTAGGTAATTATGGATAGGTGTATTGGCACTGAAGAGGGATCAGGGAGGTGTGCCAATGAATCCATGATAACACCAAAGTCTGACCTATACTTATCAAAAGATGGTTTAAAAACACTTCGCCTGATAGACATGGTTCCAGAATCTATATAGTTAGCAGACCCACCCAAAATATCACTTCAGAAATACTCCTCCTCCTTTTTATCATGTACAAGCATCCCCCAAAAAACTAATTGTAGCAAAAATATTTTCCTAAGAACCCAATTTGTTATAGTCATAGGTACCTGAGACTTATTTTGAACACTGTTAGAATAAGCTTTGCCACTGAAAGAGGTGGGGTTTTCCTTCTTTTTTTTTTTTTTTTTTTAGACAGAGTCTCGCTCTGTCACCCAGGCGGGGGTGCAGTGGCGCAATCTCAGCTCACTGAAAGCTCAGCCTCCCAGGTTCACGCCATTCTCCTGCCTCAGCCTCCCGAATAGCTAGGACTACAGGCGCCCGCCACCATGCCTGGCTAAATTTTTTGTATTTTTAGTAGAGATGGGGTTTCACTATGTTGGCCAGGATGGTCTTGATCTCCTGACCTCATGATAGGGGTGGGGCTTTCTAAAAGTCTCTTTGCCTCTTAGGACACTGGAATTACATACTCTTTGTTTTCTTCCTCAACAAATCACAGTGCCTTCCTTCATTTACATTAATAGTTCATTTTACCTTCAATTTTCTAATCCAAATCATCCCACTGGTTTTGAACTATTGCAGTAGCGGAGACTATGCAACCTGCTGGGATGAATGCTCACTATTATATTCAATTACCAACCAACTTGTTTTCCTTACCATTAGTGGGGGAAGATAGGGGATGAGACCAGAAGAGGGAATACAAGTTTTCAAATAAACTATATGAAAAATGATATACTACTAATCCAATCTATGCCTCTAAATTATGTACAAACAACAAAAAACAGCAATTGAAGAAAGATGGAAAACATGTACTTTTTCTTCATTTGTTTCATTTGCAATTTGTTCCCTTTTCTCACATTTTACACAATTAAATCTATACAAATTTTTAAGTAATCCTCTATATACGTTATTTTTCCAAACTTAAGCTTAAGATAACTGTTTTTTAATATCCTCCAATTCCTGAACATATTGTTTCTTATTTTATATAAATAAGCAGCTGTTGCTGAATAAATATCAGTTGAATTACTAGACGAATGATTAAAGCAAGGAATCAGTGAAAGCTAGAGGTATAGATGAGTCTTGTATTACTTTATGTTAAGAATTTTTAAATAAAAAATTGCTCTGAAACAAAAAGCTCTGATTCAATTTTCACATGAGCACATATATGCTTAATAAATTGGTTATATACTTGGATGAAAGAATGAATAATTGAGTGTTTTTTTACTTAATAGTTCATACATCTTTTAGGTATTAAGCTTAAAACAGAAAAATAAAACTGTATTCTATTTTATCATCTCATTTCTCATTCTGTTAGGTACAAAGAACTTGTGACAAACCAGCTCTGTAATGTTTCCCAAAAGCCATATGAATAAACAGTTTTAATAAAATAATGATATAACTGAACAATAAAAGCCTTCCACACTAGTATGTAAAAATTCCAAGATCAGAACTGTTTAGCAAATTTACCGTTAAGTGCAGCATCTAGAATTCTCCAGAATAAATATTCTTATCTCAATGTATATATCTCAAAGCTCAATTTAAGGACATGTCATTAACGATCAGCTTTCATTACTGCACAGTTTTACCTATTCTGTTTTGTTTTGGTCAACTTTAATATTAAGAAAAAGCATGACAGCAAACCAACTAATAAAATGTACAGATATGTAGAAAGAGCAAAATATTCCTATGACTTTTCTTTAAAAACTCTGATTGTGAGGAAAGTATAGCATTAGAAGTCACTTCTTTTAAAAAAATAGTGTAAACTTTATGAGAGTTTACTTTACATAAAACACAGGATATGATGTAAAAGTGCTAGTGTTTATTAATTTAAATAAGATGAGAACAACTCATTTTCTAAAGAAGATAATTGAAGTTAAAGAATTGTTAGATGAAGGACTTCACTAATATCCCATATTATATTAGTTAGTATTTGAACAGAAACACAAAACGGATTTGGATTAAAAAATAAACCTTTAGGGAGGCAGAGACGGGCAGATCACGAGGTCAGGAGATCGAGACCACCCTGACTAACACGGTGAAACCTCATCTCTACTAAAAATACAAAAAATAAGCTGGGCTTGGTGGCAGGCGCCTGTAGTCCCAGCTACTCGGGAGGCTGAGGCAGGACAATGGCGTGAACCCGGGAGGTGGAGGTTGCAGTGAGCCGAGATCGCGCCACTGCACTCCAGCCTGGGCAACAGAACGAGACTCCATCTAAAAATAAATAAATAAATAAACAAACAAAACTTTAAAAATAATGAAATATGAGTTTTATATTTTATCAATAGAATTCCAATAAAAAGAGAAAGTTCCCATTATTTTTATATTTTATCAATAGAATTCCAATAAAAAGGGAAAGTTCCCATTAGTTTTATATTTTATCAATAGAAGTCCAATAAAAAGAGAAAGTTCCCATTAGTTTTATATTTTATCAATAGAATTCCAATAAAAAGAGAAAGTGTCAAAAGTTAAGTGTGTTTAATATATAGGTCGTAGAAATGTGCACTTATTTCTGCTAATCTACAATTCAGATGGAAATGGAAATACCCATAAATCATAGAGGCATGCATGTGATATATTTCCCTAACCAATGGAACAAAAAAATATATCATTATTCTGAAGAAGAAAATAGAAATTAAATTATACCAGTTTTACCTACAGTAGGACATTACATTATATCCAAGGTCCTCAAGAACTCTGCCTTTACTGAGCTTTCCTTTCAGGTCACACATTTCTGTTTTAAATTTCTTAGCATGTTTTAATGAAAGACTCCTAAATACCTACATCTCTCTCTGATTAGCTATCTTAGAAAACTAATTAAGTAATCAATAAGCAGAACAAGTATAAGTCAATATTACCTCTGATAAGCACGTGTGATCTCCAACCTACAACAACACAGTTGTCAGCAATTACAGGGGAAGCTATATCTTAAGTTCATTAAAGACACACTTGTAAAGCTATTAAATGTTATCTGGAAATGTTTTTTGTAGTATTTACAATGCTGCTCTTCATTACTAAATTTTAACTCACATCAATTTATTTTTAAACAAGGTAAATAACAGACAAATTTTATCCAACTCACCGAAACACATAATTTCAATAACAACTACACATTATGTCTATCATTCATTCATTCATATTTTTTCTAATATGTTCCAGATGCTCTGCTATTTACAAAGACATAAACACTAACATGTCAGTCTCTCAAACATCAGTCAGACAATAAATAGTCTAGTGAGAGATAGACACATATGGAGAATAATTTATTATAAGTGAAAATGTACCCTGAATGTGTCCTAACCTCAACAGCATATTGGTAAAAATTAAAGTATATTAACATCAATATTAAAATTCTCTAGTACACAAACTCCTACCTACATAACTACAAGACTTAAGATTCTCCATCTCAAAGTCTCGCCAACTATTTCTGCGAGTCCTTTGGGTGTCTAACGTAAGATCTTAACTAATCATCTACTTTTACTCTGCCAGAGCAGAAATAGAAAGACTCCCAGAAATAATTGGAGAGACCTTATAAATGCTCATTGACAGAAAGGTACTTGAAAGACTCACCCTGCTCAATTCATAATTAAACTCCCCTGCAGATCCCACTGTCCCTCATCAACTCCATTCCTTTTTCCAAAATGCTGCACAGGTATCTTCATAAAAATGCAAATCTGTTTATCTCAGTCCTCTGCCTACTACATATAACCCGTAAATGGCTTTCCACTGACTTGAGGATCAAATCAAGATTCCATCTCCCAAGATGTATGACCTTGCTCTTCGGCACTACAGCAATCAGGATTACCAAAAGGATAAAATTTCCAAATTAATAAACTATCTTGGGGATAAGCACTATAAAAAGAGTAAAGAGGGTGGAACTAAGTATCCTATGAGGTTTTCAGAAATCAGAAGGCACTAGAATAAACTACAGCTTAGAGAAAAGAGGGACGTGAGCAGGAAAGCTGTCTGAATGTTTAGCGAGTATCCTGTTCAACAAGTGGGCTTAGTTCTTTTTTTTTTTTTTTTTTTTATTATACTTTAAGTTTTAGGGTACATGTGCACATTGTGCAGGTTAGTTACATATGTATACATGTGCCATGCTGGTGCGCTGCACCCACTAACTCGTCATCTAGCATTAGGTATATCTCCCAATGCTATCCCTCCCTCCTCCCCCCACCCCACCACAGTCCCCAGAGTGTGATATTCCCCTTCCTGTGTCCTAAGATCTAGAGAAAAGAATAAGGGACCAAGGAAAGGTAATGAGAAGTCTTTGACTTAACAAGACTAAATTTTTCAGTGATCACTGTATTAGATATAATGTGAAGCTCTCTTAAGGAACAACTTTCAAAAGTATCAGAATGTTCACAAATTTTAAAAAGATAATCCCTACATTGAGGAAAAGATGGGGTAAGTGACTCCACATCCCTTCTATGTCTCAGTTGTATGATAATCTTTGATACAGCCCAGCAATTGCTCCACATTTCAACTATTGCATTGGTTAATACTCCAAAAGGCTAAATGATAATTCTGTAAAGACTTGATTTGTAATTAGGGTGCAGATAATTTTTAATTCCCATTACCCAAACTATGACTTTTTAAATTGAAGAAATGAAAATCCTCTATTACCAAAAGACACATTTTCCAAATTGCTTCCAATGGGTAGAAAGGATGCTCATTAGATATAAGTTATATAAGGAGAAGAAAAAGATAAGTACTTAAGTTTTATACAAAATTGATAATTAGGATTAATTAAATTATATATAAAAAACACTTTCTCAATGTTTCTAATGTTTAAATTATAATGCACTAAATAATATTAGTTTACTAGTAAAATTATCTAGTTACTTTATAAGATAACTAGAGCCCTCAAATGGAAGTTTTACTATTATTTTCCCCTATGGATGTACAATTTAGAGCAAAAGAATTTTAAATACTTTGACAAAAATTTAAAGGTCACAGAGCAATCATAATTCTCCCATTGATTATTAAGATCACTTTGTGAGTTTCAACATACAGTCATTTTTATGGTCTCGCACTATCGTTAAAAGTAAGAAATGGGAGAGAAAGCAAGCAAGTTGGATAAGATGTTTGAAGATATTGTCCATGAAAATTTCCCCAATCTCACTACATAGGCCAACATTCAAACTCAGGAAATGCAGAGACCCCCTGTGTGATACTATAAAAGATGACTTTCCCAAGAAATATAGTCATCATATTCTCCAAGGTCAACATGTAAAAACAAATTTTTTTTAAGGCAGCTAGAAAGAAGGGTCAGGTCACCTACAAAGGGAACCCCATTGGGCCAACAGTGGACCTTTCATCAGGAATCCTACAAGTGAGAAGAAATCACGGGCCTATATTCAGCATTCTTAAAGAAAAGAAATTCCAACCATGATTTCTTATACAGCCAAATTAAGCTTCATTTAAAAAGGAGAAAATAAAAGCCTTTTCAGAAAAGCAAATGCTAAGGAAATTTGTTACCACCAGACCTGCCTCATAAGAGGTACCTTACACAGGGGTTAAATATAGAAACAGGCCATTACCAGCCACCAAAAACACACTTACATACATAGATCATTTACACTATAAAGTAATTACACAATCAAGTCTGAATAATAACCAGCTAACATCAGGATGACAGGGTCAAATCCACATATATCAATATTAACCTTGAATATAAATAGGACAAATGCCCCCACTTAAAAGGTATGCTGGCAAGTTGAATAAAGGGACAAGACCCAACTGTATGCTGTCTTCAAGACACTCATAGGGTCAAAGCAAAGATAAAACCAAACCAAGCAAAACCAAAAAGCAGGGGTTGTTATTCTAATTTCAAACAAAACAGACTTTCAAACAATGATACAAAAGACAAAGAAAGGCATTACATAATGGTAAAGTGCTCAATTAAACTATGCTAAATATATATGTACCAAACACAGGAGCACCCAGATTAATAAAGCAAGTTCTTAGAGACCTACAAAGAGACATAGATAACCCCACAATAATAGTAAAAGAGTTCAACACCCTACTAACAGTATTATTAGATCCCCAACGCAGAAATCTAACAAAGATATTCAGGACCTATACTTGACACTTGACCAAATGGACCTAACAGAAATCTATAAAACTCTCCAATCAAAAACAACAAAATATACATTCCTATTATTTGTAAATGGCACATACTCTAAAAACCACATAATCAGCCATAATACAATTCTGAGTAAATTAAAAAAAAACAACTGAAATCATACCAATCACACTCTCAGACTACAGTGCAACAAAAATAGAAGTCAGTACTATGAAGATTGCTTAAAACCATACAATTACATGGAAATTAAACAACCTGATCCTGAATGACTTTTTGATAAATAATAAAATTAAGGCAGAAATCAAGACATTCTGTGAAACTAATTAAAACAATAATACAACATACTAGAATCTCTAGAATACATCTAAAGCAGTGCTAAGAGGAAAGTTTATAGCACTAAATGTCCACATCAAAAATTTAGAAAGATCTCAAATTAACAACCTAATATCACTCTTAGAGGAACTCAAAAAATAAAAGCAAAATCAACCCCAAACCAAAATCAGAACTGAACTGAATGTAATTGAGACACAAAAATCCATTCCAAAGATGAATGAAACCAGAAGTTGGTTCTTTGAAAGAATAAATATGATCGACAGCTAGTGAGACTAATAAAGAAGAAAAAGAGAGAAGATCCAAATAAACACCATCATAAATGACAAAGGGGACATTACCACTGATGCCTCAGAAACACAAAAAACCCTGCAGAAACCATTTCAAACTCTTCTATGCACACAAATTAGAATATCTACAATAAATGGATAATTCCTGGCAATATACAAACTCCCAAGTTTAAATCAGCAGGAAATTGAAATTCTAATCAGAGCAATAATGAGTTCCAAAGTTGAATCAATAATTAAAAGCCGACCAACCAGGGAAAGCCCTGGACCACACAGATTCACAGTTGAATTCTACCAGAATTACACAGAAGAACTGGTACCATTCCTACTGAAACTGTTCCAAAAAATTGAAGAGAAGGGACTCCTCCTTAACTCATTCTATGAGGCCAGTATCATCCTGATACCGAAACAAGCAGAGACACAACAAAAAAATAAAACTTCAGGCCAATATCCTTTATATACAAAGATGCAAAAATTTTCAACAAAATACTGGCAAACTGAATCCAGCAGCACATCAAAAAGCTAGTCCACCACAATCAAGTAGGCTTCATTTCTAGGATGCAAGTTTGGTTCAACACATAGGAATGAATAAATGTGATTCATCACATAAGCAGAATTAAAACCAAAAAACTCATGGTCATCTTAATAGATGCAGAAAAGGCTTTCAATAAAATCCACAGATAACATCATACTAAATGAGGAAAAGCTAGAAACACTTCTCTTAAGAATCACAACAATACAGGAATGCTCACTCTCACCACTCCTATTCAACATAGTACTGCAAGTCCTAGCCAGAACAATCATGCAAGAGAAATAAAAGGCATCCAAATAGAAACAGAGAAGTCAAACTGTCTGTCTGCAGATTATTATGGTTTTATACCTAGAAAACTCCATAGTCTCTTTGCAGAAGCTCCTAGATCTGTTACACAACTTGGGCAAAGTTTCAGGATACGAAACCAATGTACAAAATACAGTAGTATTTCTATACACCAGTAACATTCAAATGAGATCCAAATCAAGAATGAAATCCCATTCACAATAGTCCCATTCACACACACACACAAAGCTAGGAAAACTGCTAACCAGGGAGGCGAAAGATCTCTACAAGGAGAACTACAAAACTGTGCTGAAATAAATCAAAGATGATACAAACAAATGGAAAAATATTTCATGCTTATGAACAGAAAGAATCAATACTGCTAAAATGGACACACTGCCCAAAGCAACTTACAGATTCAATGCTATTCCTAACAAACCCACCAATGACATTTTTCACTGAATTAGAAAAAACTATTCTAAAATGCATGTGAGACCAAAAAAGAGCCCAAATAGCCAAAGTAATCCTAAGCAAAAAGAACAAAGCTGGAGGCATCACATTACCCAACTTCAAACTATACTCCAAGGCTACAGTAACCAAAACAGCATGGCACAAATACAAACACAATAGACAATGGCACAAATACAAACACAATAGACAATGGAACCGAATAGAAAGTGCAGAAATAAGGTCACACACCTAAAACCATCTGATCATCAACAAAGTCAGCAAAAACAAGCAATGAGGAAAGGACTCTATGTTCAATAAATGGTGCTGGGATAACTGGCTAGCCTTGTGTAAGAGATTGAAATTGTATCCTTTCCTTTCACCATCCACAAAAATCAACTCAAGATGGATTAAAGGCTTAGATGTAAAACCTAAAACTATACAAACCCTGGAAGAAAACTAGGAAATATCATTCTGAACATAGGCTCTGGCAAAGATTTCATGATGAAGATGCCAAAAGCAATTGCAACAAAATTAAAAATCAACAAATAGGACCTAATAAAACTAAAGAGCACCCACAGAGCATAAGAAAGTATCAACAGAATAAGCTGACAACCTGCAGAATGGGAGAAAATATTTGCAAACTATGCATCTGACAAAGGGCTATCAAGAGTCTATAAGGAACTTAAACAGTTAAACAAACAACACCATTAAAAAAGTGGGCAGAGTGCATAAACAGTCACTTCTTTATTCGATCTGAAGAGAAACCAGTAACAGTCACTTCTTAAAAGAAGACATACACGCAAACAACAAGATATGAAAAAATGCTCAATAACACTAATCATTAGAGAAATGCAAATCAAAACCACAATGAGATATTTCACACCAGTCAGAATGGCCATTATTAAAAAGTCAGGGGACAAAAGATGCTGGCAAGGCTGCAGAGAAAAAGAAATGCTTATCCACTGTTGATTAGAATGTAAATTAATTCAACCACTGTAGAAAGCAGTTTTGAGATTTCTCAAAGAACTTAAACTACCATTCGACCTATCAATCCCATTATTGGGTATATACCTCCAAAAATATAAATTATGCTACCACACAGACACATGCATGTGCATGTTCATTACAGCACCATTCATGAAAGCAAAGTCATAGAATCAACCTTAATGCCCATCAAGAGTAGACTGAATAAAGAAAATGTGGTACATATACACCATAGAATACTATGCAGCCATAAAAATGAATGAGATCATGTCTTTTGCAGCAACATGGATGGAAGTGGAGGCCATTATCTTAAGTGAACTAACACAGGAACAGAAAACTAAATACCACATATTCTTACTTATAAGTGGGAACCAAATATTGAGTACATATGGATACAAAGAAGGGACAACAGACACCAGGGCCTACTTGAGGGTAGACAGTGGGAGGAGGGAGAGGAAGGAAAAACTACCTATCAGGTACTATGCTCATCATCTGGGTGATGAAATAATCAGTCTGTAAACCATACTCCTGTGGTATGCAGTTTACCTATATAACCTGCACATGAAACCCTGACCCTAAAATTTTTTTTTTTTTAAATGAAGAAATGCCTGTACTGTCTTAATTCTAATCATACAACACGTTATTCTTCAAAGTCTTTCAGTTTCTTCCAGGACCAACTCATCTGTCACATATAGAATTTAAGGTGCTTATTCAGCTCTCTCTCATACGTACATTTACCTCATTAAAAAAATGCCAATATTTCTAAGACTCTTTAGGCAACAAATCAAAGTATACTATTCAGCTGATCAGCATTACATATTCATTTACTTGTGAAGTAGTGTATGCATGTCCCCACCAGATGCTTCCTACTCCATTTATTGATTGATCTTTTTTAAGCAAAAGAAACAAGTAATTACTCTAGATTTGTGCAAAACCAAGTAACCTTGGAGCAGATTTAACTTTTCCTACATGTTCCTTGAGAGATACACCTCTCAGTCAAAAAAAAAAAAAAATGCAAGAGAGAGAAAGATGTCTTCTGCTCTAGGGAATAGGTAAAACAGGCCTTTCTTGTGACTCGGCATGTCACATCTTTGCATGCAGAGCTCTGCAAACTGGATGGAATAATTAACATAAGGAGCCTGGGGCATTTTCAAAGGAAAGGAAAGATGAACTTGGTGAACAGGGTAAGATGTCACAGACCTAGGAAAGATGTGTCCTGGGATATATGTATGTGATCTGAAAGTACTGCTCACTAAGATAATTTTCTGGTTTCTTGGGAACCTTTTAGTTTTGAATTCTCTGATCTAAGTCTTTCATTAGGAAAATTTCCACATCTTGAATAATTACTACCTTTGAGCAAATCTGCATTCAGCCAGTAGCAGATGCCAAGTTATGGCTTTAGTGGTTATACACCCTGAAGTTACTTGAAAGACAAATACAGCAATATAGAGTGCATGTTTCTCATACACATATCACTTCTTTAAAAAATTTTCTACTACATAGACATTCTAGTGCCACCCATCCTTAATCCTCCTCAGGGACAATACCTATTAGGATGGTGCAGAAATAGCTGTGTTTTTGCCATTACTTTTAAACAGCAAAAACCACAATTACTTTTGCACCAAGCTACTACATTATACTATTCACCAGAAGTAGCACTGCTTCCCCAACTCAGTAGCTTTTCCCCATTAGCTCAAAGTGTCCTGGTAGTGTCCCTTCCACAGTCAGCAAAAGCAAACAAGTTCAAGTTCCAAATAATGCAAGGATTCTTAGACCCATAGAGAACACCTTTAGGAAGAATAAACAGTATTTGTAGAGAATAATACTAGGAAATAGAATGCAGTGCAAAATTCTGAGAGATTTCCTCACATAAAATGTGATTATGAATTTGACATGACTATTTCATATATTGTGCAAGCTTCAATACAGGACAATGTTATCTAAGGGGAAGAAAGAAGATATGGTCCAAGTAAAAAGAGAGCAAAAACTGTCTACTCCCACAGTTGGTCTATATACTGAAAAGGAACACCACACTTCAGGCTGGGTGGGTGGCTCATGCCTGTAATTTCAGCACTTTGGGAGGCCAAGACAGGAGGATCACTAGAGCACAGGAGTTTGGGAAGAGCCTGGGCAACATAGCAAGACTCCATCTCTATAAAAATGAAAATATAAATAATTAAATAAAATAAAACCATTCCTCACTGTCTCTATAAACATGAGTTTGCTCTTATTTTGTCAATAGCATGACTCTTTTTGCAGGAGTCTCCTGCCCAAGCAAAATGGTTTGATTGTTCACTATAGGAACTTCCTTAAAGATCTCCTCAATGACAAACATCAACAGGCATTGACTCACTCACCACAAAATCCTTATCTTGCTGCTTCAAACGGTCTTAGTTGTATCCTTATCCTTACCCAACTCTAATCAAATTTTCTCTGTTTGAAAGACTTGCCTTAAATCAAACTTCCAATTCTCAACAAACTGACTTTTACTCTCCCCACCCCAATCCACTGTCATATCTTTGTGAGATTGCATTCTCTCTTACCCAGATAAGAAACAATTTCAGGTTTGTCTAACCAACAGGTTCTGTAGGTAATATCTGGGGAGTGAGAGACCATACATGACAATAGAACTCTGATGCACAACCTCTGCAGCAATCAATGCAGGAGAATTAGGACTTGGTCAAGGACTGTCAGCTTCCCTAATTTTTGCCCTGCTTTGAATGCAGGGCCAACCCCAGAGAAAGTCAATTATGCTCCCTAGCCAAACATAAAAGATGCCTCCCATTCTAGGTAGCCCACCTACAGCTTCCCCATGCCAACAACCTCCAATCAGAGCAAAACTGAGGTCTTCCCAGATTCTTTTTTTTTTTAGTACAAAGTTAACCCACTTCTCTGTCTACCTTTGAGTCTCTGCCACAAGTGTGACTTCTGTGAGTCACACAAGTGAAGGTGGGTGACCTTTGTTATAACAAGGTCTGATTGAGTGGCCTCTATTTGCTCTCATTTTGGTGACCTTCCTTGCTTTCTATGGGAGCCAGCTTTTGACAGGACTTGAAAAATACAGGAGAAGCTTTTAGAATAATGAATTGATAGCATGTTTTTCAGAATTATTAATTTTCCAGTCAAGCTTTTAATAGGAATTAGTAAACTCCCTGCCCAGCCAAGAGTTTCAGGGACAGCTGAGTTTTGGATACTACTATTATCCTCATATGAAACTGAAGACACCAATAAGCAAGCATTGCTGAACAATTTAATCCAATCCATGTATAAAAATCATCCTCAAATCATGCCTCTTTTTAAAAAAATAACTTTTCTACATCTCTCAATTTGCATCCTCTAATTCCACATCTAGTTATCATGTACTTAGATAAGCACAATTCATTTTTTTCTACTTCAGCACCACTTACAACAATCCTAAATTGTCGATTTTATTATCTTTTAAACCCTTCTTACATGCCAACCACATTTCTAAGTATGTACTTTTTTTTTACCAGGCACCAAAATAAATTAAAAAGTAGAATATAAAGGATTATAAAATTATCAATTTTCTTACATAGAGTGGAGAGGGAAACCCCTACAGTTCTTCATGCAGAATGAAGACAAAACAAATAATATGCCTTCTAAGACAGGCACATAATTTTTCTCCAGGGTGGATGACTACTCAGAAAAACAATGTTACAGGTTGTTTTGGTATCACAAGTAAAAGGACTGCTGCAAGAAGAAAAATAGAAAACTGAATTTCATACATAAGAAAATGTGGAGAAACAAGAGGAAGAAGTAGTAAGGAAAGTTTCAGTGCTTGGAGAGTGTTGTTTGTGAATCGCAACACTTATCCTAAAAGGTGAGGAGATGAGGACGTGGATGTTTGATGACAAATGACAGCCTGTGAGGGATTCCAACAGTGTGAATGAAAGAAAGACTGTTAAGAATAATATTCTACTAATAAGAATAGTCTAGTATTCAATTTGTTAGTGTTTTCTATGCTGTGCTACTCAAAATGATTTAGAAAGACTATGCTAAATTCAAGAGCTTTGTGATCACAATTGGTTTGGAGTATCAAAGAAAAAATATGTAGGTGTTTATATCAACACAGAATACAGAAAAGAGGCCACAGGAGAGAATTCAATGACCATGTGAAATCAGGCCAAGAGGTGATGTGTAGAAATGTAGATCCCAAGTGTTCCTATAGATGATGTGAGGGAAATGCTGGCTTTTCTATAATCATTAGGATGGAAACCAACATGAATTTTACTTATTTATTAAAGAAGAATAATCCCTCAGGACCAGAGGATTTGGGAACATCTAGGCAACCAACATCTAAGGGATCGATGGTTCTATCACTGTAGTCATATGAACATTAATTAATAGGACTAACAATTGGAGTTGTTCTTTCTCTTGCTCTCTTTTTCTTCCTATTTTGAAAAATTTCCCCTATTGCTCAGTCTGTTGGTATTTAGTTATTCTCTGCTTTGAGTTTTAATCTTAAAAAAGTAGTTAAACTTAGTAGTAGTTCCTTTTCATTTCTGCCATCCACGTTTTCCATTACCATATTATGTAATTTGAATGTTATATATTCAAATGTAATACTGAAGTAATGTTTAAAAGGAATTCATTAGCACTACCTATATTCAGAAGGTGGAAGCATGATGTGGAAAGTAAGAAATGTGTGAGGAGTTATTTCACTGGAGATTGAGACCAAAAGAAATGTGATGTGAGAAAGAATTCAGGGCAAGTACGCAGTGCAAAGTGAAAGCAAGTTTATTAAGAAAGTAAAGGAATAAAAGAATGGCTACTCCATAGACAGAGCAGTTCTGAGGTTTGCTGGCTGCCCATTTTTATGGTTATTTATTGATGATATGCTAAACAAGGGGAGGATTATTCATGTCTCCCCTTTTTAGACCATATAAAGTAACTTTCTGACATTGCTATGGCATTTGTAAACTGTCATGGCGCTGGTGAGAGTGTAGCAGTGAGGATGACCAGCGGTCACTCTCGTCACCAGTTTGGTTTTGGTGGGTTTTGGCCAGCTTCTTTACTGCAACTTGTTTTATCCAGCAAGGTCTTTATGACCTGTATTTTGTGTTGACTTCCTATCTCATCCTGTGACTTAGAATACCTTAACCATCTGGGAATGCAGCCCAGTAGGTTTCAGCCTCATTTTACCCCACTCCTATTTAAGAGGGAGTTGCTCTGGTTCACACGCCCCTGGCATTTCTCCCGTCCCTTTTATAAGTGATCTGTGTGTACTCTGTTAATAATCTAATGTAGGTTAAAGAAAATCTGTGAGACAAAAATTTCAACACAGAAATACGAGGAGAATAGAATAGTATGCACTTGTAACTGGAATTTGCAGGTTTGGGGTAAATCAGATTGCAAACTGCTAAGAATATAAATGTATATCTATTGCACATACCTACCTCATCACCTTTTATGATAAGGGTTAAGATTCACAAACTATTCTCCAAGCATTGAAACTTTTCTCACTGCTTCACCTTTTTCTTATTATTTGTTTCTCCACATTTTATTATATCCAAAATTCAGTTATCTATTTTTCTTGTTTCAGCAAGCCTGACTTTTTATACCAAAATAACCTGTAACATTATTTTTCTGAGTAGTACATATATATGTATGTTCCACATATAGATTCCATATATAGCTAATATATATTCCTAATGCATGTATTATATAATATATATAATCTTTGTATATTTAGATTATATATATGAATATATTATTTTTTATTATTTATCTTCTTAAATTTGAACAATGGGAAATGTGAGATATCTTCTCTTCACTAACAGTTTATCAGAAACCACAATTTATTCTTAATTATCTTCATTGAGGCTCTGCATGAACGTAATGCCATTTTATTGGTTATAATTCAAGATCAAAACGGTCTTTTTTAAAAAATACAAGACCTCCCATTCAAACAATAAGCTCTCTTGAAACTGGATGACAATTATATCTATAGTAAGCACATTTTTATAATCAATATACATAATATTTAACTAGCTTTAATTATTCTCATCAGGAATAAAGTCATGGTACTCACCAGTCATTAATATGTTGGCTTAAGTTTTTAAGCAATGTTTTAAAAGTTAAACTTTTGACCATTAATATTTCCTAGAGAAAATATAATTCAACTGATATTTTTGATAACCATAAAATTATTGACAACATATATTGTACAAAGAATTTTTAAGATTTTCTAAATGCCCATTTATTCTACACATCTTTTAAAACTAGATCAAATGTCTCTAGCTTTCCCAACTTCTGTACCTTTTTACTAAGCATTATGTGCCAGATCCTATGGCAAATTCTAAGTGGGCAAAACTAAAAGCAAAACAGTGTTTCTCACAAGTCTTTCAGCCAATAGTGCTTCTTTTTTAAATAAGGCTGGATTTCTCTCAGGGCTTGGCAGTTAGAAATCACTCAGTAAACTTTAGTCTCACCGTCCTCTTTTCCCTTACTTCTTTTTATACCTTTTATGAAGCCTATGTTCCAATATACTTCACTGAAATTACATACTTTTAAGCTTGTTCCCTTACAATGAGCTTGTAGGGTTTCATTTCAGTATTTCAACAGTATAGAATAGTGTTTATTTTAGAATACACAATCAATTCATTACTTGAAAAGAGATAAAAGTAATAGATATGGAAAAGAAAGAGATCTGAAAGATATCAAAAGTATTATAGAAAGATATCAAAAGTATTATAGAGATCTGAAAGATATCAAAAGTATTATACATATCAAAAGTATTACAGTAATTTCAATATACTACTTTTCTCCAATGATTTATGGCTGTTACTGAGAAACACTGAAGCTTTCAGAATTTAATGAACATATAAAGATAGGGGGACTTAAAAAGGCCAAAGTATGTAAACAAGTGTCAGGCCTCTGAGCCCAAGCCAAGCCATGGCATCCCCTGTGACTTGCAGGTATACACCCAGATGGCCTGAAGTAACTGAAGAATCACAAAAGAAGTGAATATGCCCTGCCTCACCTTAACTGATGACATTCCACCACAAAAGAAGTGTAAATGGGCGGTCCTTGCCTTAACTGATGACATTACCTTGTGAAAGTCCTTTTCCTGGCTCATCCTGGCTCAAAAAGCACCCCCACTGAGCACCTTGTGACCCCGACTCCTGCCCGCCAGAGAACAAACCCCCTTTGACTGTAATTTTCCTTTACCTACCCAGATCCTATAAAAAGGCCCCACCCTTATCTCCCTTTGCTGACTCTATTTTCGGACTCAGCCCGCCTGCACCCAGGTGAAATAAACAGCCATGTTGCTCACACAAAGCCTGTTTGGTGGTCTCTTCACACAGACGCGCATGAAAACAAGAGGTGACTATCAAAGTGCCACAACCAAGAATATTTAATGTAACAATTAAAACATGGAAGATATGGACCTTGGTGTGCTGTGTTGTAGGTGGGTGGTTGTTGCTGGGAGAGAGGCTGGGATGCCACATGAAAGAAGTTTTGTCTTTCCTTCATGATAGTTTTGCTTATCATTTGATGTATACAGTAAAATATTTACTTTCCTTTCTCCAACAAGCAGTGATTGTCTCTATGCAACAGTGGTATCAGCGTCTAATATTTTATTAAACTAAGATATAGCAATTCCTTTGGCCTGAAGCCAAAATGAGAAAACATCCTCAAACCAGACAGTCTCCTACCCCAGTTGTTCTTATTCTAAACTAAGGAATCTAGTGGAAACAAAAGTGTGAAATTTCCAGGGAAGAAACAAATACCCAGGTTTCATTAGCTCTTGGTACAATACAGATTTTCTCTCGTTTCTGAACCAGTAAGCAGAATAATACTACAGTTTTCTTTAAAAATAATATAAACAGTATAAAAAAATGTAGAAAACTTTATAAAATGGCAATTCCTGGAAAAAGAATTACAAAAGAACAAAAAATATATCTTTTAAAGTTTAATTTCACTGGTAATTGGAAGTGAGATATTTCATTCTTCATTTAAACATTTGTCCAAATAAGCATAAAATCTGGAAAGAGTTTCTTTAACAATCTCATGTTGGCACACACATAGCAAAATGGAAATCCTCATACTCTACTAGTGGGAGATAAATTAAATAAAAAAAAAAAATTCTGAAGGCAATTTCCCAATACAAATCAACTGGTTTTAAAACATTCTTGCACTCACCTAGCCATTTACAACTCCTCTTATATAATGAGAAATAAGCATTGATCAAAAAGACCTTAGGGTTCTCCTCAGCTTGGAAAAACTTCGTACCTGCTTCCTTCTGACTAGGCCCTGATTTCCCTTTTCTTACAGTATTTTTTTCTTTACTTTAAAAAACTTGCAATAGTAAATTTTTCCTATGCCCTTATGTAAATATTTTTAAAAGCCTCTTGCCAGTTTTACAACCCAGGAATCTCTTTCTCAAGGACCTGGCAGCCATCTCTTTCAAATGTAAACATCAAGGGAGATAGTGCTGCTGTTTCCCAATTTTGTGGGATGGTGGAAGCCTAACTTCTGCTGGAGCCTTGCTTTAATTATGAAACTACCTCCTGTCACAACAATAAGAGAACATTTATTTTTCCTTTGGGTGAAGCTAATTAGCAAACACTGATGGCCTCTGGTCTCCAGCTCACCCCAGCGCTTAAAAGTCCTCCCACCCTTTGTTTTGGCACAGTCAAGTTCAGACTACATTTTGGTCTTTCTCTCTCCTATTGTGATAGCTTTAAATAAAATCTTCTTTGCCATTCAACTTTGTTCAGTGCAATATGTACTTCTACAGCATAAAACGGTATATATTATTGTATTCATTAATGCATTATTTACAATAGCAAAAAAGAATTTTTAAATATCTAATTATACTAATTACTTAAAGTATAAATATTGTAAAGCAAATAAAATGTACAGAGAAAAAATATATCTTTCCTTTTACAAATCTCTACATACAGGTTTTTAGGTAGAAAAGCAAAGAAACTGTAAGATGAAAATATCTTGCATCTCTTCTCATTCATGGGGTTAACATCTGTTAGTGAATTATTATTTCAAACTGGGCAATACAATTTAATAGAACAATAATATGCAACTAAAAATGCAGAAAAAAGATGCAACTAAAAATGCAGAAAAAAGATACAACATGACATTAAAAACTTTCCACACAGAATTTCATGTAATTGATGAATGTGATGTTCTGCAACTACTTAAATAACAAGCTAAGCCATTGAAAAATGAGGCCCTGTCACAGTTTGAATAGATACAACTGAAGAAGAGAAAATCGGCAATGATGACATGACAGATATTTTCAATGATTTGCATATGATAGGATTAAGAGATAGTGTAGCACAGTGGCACTCAAATTGGCTGCCCATTGGAATCAACTTAGGGAATTTTTTAAAATGCTGATTCCTGCAGATGTGGCCTGGGTGTCGGGATTTTTGAAAGCAACCAGACATTTCTAAGGCACAGAAAAAAAACAAAACAAAAACAAAAACAAAACAATAAAAACCAGGAGAACCACCTCTGTAACCAATACTCCTGGTCCTCTGCATAAGTCCTCTGATGCTCAGCTCTGTTTCCACACTGGCCTGACTTCCAGCCTGACACTCAGCCTGTGGGCTTTATTTATTCACTAGAGCTGGATCAATCTCATTCCATTTATTTCAGAATACTTATAGTTCTTTCTTTGCACAGCTCTGTGATGACTGAGATTTGATAGTAACATGCTTTGATCTCAGTAATCACAGAACCAGGAGAAATGAGGATTGTTTGTTCTTCAGCCATCAAGAGTGCCCTAGACTCCAAAGTTATATCTCAACCTCAATGAAAATATTTTATATCTTTCTACATCCCCCAAATGACCCCATTTCTAACCATTCTCCAATTCCTGAAATGATTGGATCTTCTAGAATTAATCATCAAATTATCAGCAAAATTATTTTACACACTCTCTTTGAATATTTCTATCATCATCTTACTCCCATGTGTCCACAGAGGATAATGGTTTTCTTATAGCCCTATTAAGGGGCTTTTTTTTTCCCCCATGGCCTTCGAAACAATGGGTTGTTTCTGTTTGCCACTTCCAGACCATTTCCTTCTATTCTCCCTACGCTCTCCTCTTTCGATTCTCATGTAACAAACAAGATGCCACCCATGACCCTTCTTCATTTTATTCTTCTACCAACTGCCACTCAATTCCCCTCCTTCCTTGAGGATTTCAGATCATGACTTCACTCTTTCCCAAACTAACTGTAACTTTTCGTGATTTTGACGATTTCAATGATCTTCCTAATAACCTAGCCCAGTAGTTTCCTGAGCACTTAGTTTCCATATCTCATCCACTACTATCCCCAACACACCCTCACCATTTTATTATCCAAATTAAATTGTTTAGCCTATCATAATGAGATGGAATGGAGATCCCTCTTAGAGGCCTACTCCCTGACCCCTACTCCCAAGCATGGAAATAAAATAAAATAAAATCTTGAGTTCCTCCAAAGGAAATTCCAGGCACCTCGCTGGTCCTGAGAAGTAAATGAGCAAGAAAGTACTGATAAGCAAGAAAGTAACAGTAGCTTAAAACAGTAGCCAAGAAAGTCAGAGTCACAAGAAGTTTGGTCCTCTATCAAAGCTAAAGATAACATCTTAATTTACATCCCTAAGTTGTTTTCCAGAAACCGGGACCCCCACCAAATGGATTTGTTGGCATGTAGACCTCAGATAAGGAGGATCTGATGACTGAACCCTGACTGCCATTCTTTGCTCTAAATGGCCTCTTCTGAAGGGCCTGAGGAAGTCACACCCAGAGGCCAGAACTAACATTTTTTTCTGTCAATCTCAACGTTTTAGAAAAAAGCTTTGCTTCCTTAACAAATCACAAATCAGAAAATCTTTTAATCCACTTATGACCTGTGGGCTCTGGCTTCAAGATGTCCCACCTTTCTAGATCATACCAATATATAGTCTCCATGTATTGATTTATGACTTTACCTATAACCTCTGCCTTCCTGCCTTTAAACCTCCTTATCTACAAGCCATCCAAGAATTTGGGTTTTAAGCATGAGCTCCCAGATTCTCCTTGCGAGGTGCTCTGCAATAAATGTCACACTTTCTCTTGCTGCAATCCTCATGTGAATGTTTAGCTTTGCTGCACCAGAAAAATGGACCCAAGTTCAGTTCGGTAACAAAAATGACAGCTCTTTGCATATATACTCTACTCCCTAACATTTTCTTGCCTCATCGTACCCACATGAAAAAAAGATCAATCTTGGTTACATCTAACTCTCACCATATTCTTATTTCCGCTTGCACAAACCAAACATGACCAGAGAAAAAGACATAGCTGTACCAACTGATGCATCTTTCAGTTGTGTAAATTAAAAACATTCGGCCAGGCGCAGTGGCTCACGCCTGTAATCCCAGCACTTGGGGAGGCCGAGGCGGGCAGATCACGAGGTCTCAAAAAAAACATTCAAGTCATCCTTGGCTTCACTCTTTCTCTCATACCATAAACTCAATCATCAGCAAACCCCACCAGTTAAACTGTCAATGTGTATCTACAATCTGATCATTTGTCACCACCCTCTGCTGTCACTGTGATCTGGGTGATCTAAACCACCAAAATTTCTCACGTTTCTTACTATAATAGCCTTCTCAGTGATCTCCCTAAGGCGTCCATCAACAAAACACCCAGAGGTCCTTCTAAACTATAAATCAAATCATGTTATTCCTCTACTCAAAATCCTCCAATGACTTCCACTCTCACTTAGTAAAAGGCAAAGTCCTCACTACTGACTACAATTTTCTGTATTGTTCAGTCTGACCTCACTTCCTTTGGCTGTTCTCCCTTGCTTACTCCTCATTAGTTACACCAACCTCCTTTCTATTCCTCCAACATGTTAGGCATGCTTTTACCCCAGAACCTTTACACTTGCTATTCCTTGAGCGTAGTATCCTCTTCCCAAGATATCCCTATAACTCTTCTCTCACCTCCTCCAAACCTTTATCAAATGTTATTGGCTAAGTCACAACCTTATTTAGAACGATAATGCCCCTGCTCCACCATCCCTATACTCCTGATCCCCCTTCCATGTTCCATAGCATTTATAACCATCCATCATACTATATAATTTTAAAATTATTCTTCTCCCATTAATATGCTTGTCCTTAGGCTTAGTATCTTAAAAAATTGGAAGATGTGCATATCTTACTAACAATTATCACTAATAATTAGCCCTCTATATATTACTTATTTTTACTTGAGTGATAACTCTCAAATGTCAAAATATATTTTCTATACTCTAGAATATATACTTAAATGACTTTTTAGATCTTTGAACTCTAGTAAGAATATTTTTGGATTGTAGCACTGAAATGCATCTTTATAGTTATTATAAGTATTACAGGTTTTGTTAGAGCTACTAGCTTATAAGAGTGATGACACGGAGCCATGTTTGGCATTAGCGCAGCATCCATAATCTCATGAGGACTGCACTAATGTGCTTGAATGAAAAAAATGAACTTATTAGGCCTTGGCCTTCCAACATCATATACAATCATAATTCTCTCCTCTCATTTCTCCCTTCTTGTCCTCTCTTCAACTCACCCCTCCTTTTCATTTCACATTTTTTCCACAGAAAGAAATTCACTTGAATATTGTAGTTTAAATAGACATCCAAGCAGACCTCATGTTTAATATGCTTCCAGCATTAGAAATGACACTAATTTTAGGTTTCCTAGTTATTATATCCTTCACTGTAATTAATATAATTCAAAGTACATATTTTAAGATAATGGAAAAAATACTAGTTAGAAAGAGCTTGGCCCTAACCATCTTCTGCTATTACTGAGTATATGAAGTATCACTGCCAAATGAATTTTAACCTGTGTCTCTTTCCAATTAATGACTTCATGAGTTCCTTTAATCCAAAAATCTCTAGGAGATGCCCAGCCTGACTGTGATAAGGTTAAAGCACTGCCAATGGTCTATGAATCCTTTCCAATGAAAACTGCTCTTTCCTTGAACAACCCTGTTATGAAGTGGTGAAAACATTTGTAAACAAGAAAAAATTGAAAGCTACATAACTGGTCCTTATGTGTTTCTAAGTGACTTATTTCAGAATCTAACGATTTCATTACTTAGCTAGAAGTGTGCTAGTTTGTTTAACAAAACACCAATGTCACTATTATAAGAGAATAAAATGAATTTTATATAGCCTAACATCATACATTTCTCTAATGCTGAACTACAGATGACTTTTGAAGCTAAAAAACAGTCTTTCAAATCGAGCAATTTTCTGCATTACTGCTTGACTTTCTGAAAATAACTAACCTTCTATATAATGGAAAATTGAAAGAAAACAGTGTTACTAAATAAGATATTTTCACACCTTGTAATCTGGGGTAAGGAAATGCAGTATGTCTGTCATTGAATGAGACCGCATCTCATCGCAATATTTTCTTTGTCCAGAGTTTATCAGAATACAGGAATAATTCTCTAAAGACTAATTTGTCAACTATTTCAACTCTGTCCGCCTATTTGATTTGTTGCTCTATCTTTTCTTTAGTCTTTACAACAAAATTATAGTTTGTATTATAGTCAGTATCCTATTTTAATTTATTTCCTTAATTTACTGTTCTACAATAGCTTTCATTTTTTTTTACTGGTCTAATGTAAGGTTCCATTTAATACATATAACCAATACCTTTTATAATTCCACTAGGATATGTATTCACTTCTGGGAATCAGCCATTTCACTGACTGTGAGAATTATGTGATAAATATATTCCAAGTCTCCACCTCCCAGAAAATTCTGAATCCCTTAGATATGCTACCTCCCCACCCTGACTGCCCCTCCTGCAATTTCTCTTGGGTAAGCCAATCTATTGGGTGATATTAAAGGCAAAAAATCTGTAAAAGATTATTTTGGGTGCAAATAATAGAAAACCCAACTAAATGTGGCCAGAACCATAGGAATGTTTTTGATCACTAAAATGGTGTTTGGTTCTGGGATTCCTTCAGTGACTAAATAAGGACCTAGTCTCTTTTACTTAATTACAGCATCATGTTGGGATTTCTTCCCATGTTAATTACATGATGGTCCCCAGATGGATGCTACCTCTCCAGGATTATAGCCTAAAACCAGCATCACAGGAAGAAAGAGGGAACAAGGGAAATCATTTTCTCCTCATGGGACTATCTTTTAATGTGAAAGAGAGCTTTTGCCTTTTTTCCTTTGATGGCTCTTTCTAGGTAGTGATGCTGAGAAACAGAGCAGAAAGACTCCATGGATGTGCAAACATATGATTTTTGCCCACAATGACTTGACTAAAGCAAAAGAAAGACAACAGGTCAGCAATGCCCAGGAAGCCTATGCAATAGCAAACTCAGGTTAACTCTTTTATACATAATTCTTTTATACATAACTCAACATTATACATAACTCAACATTTATACATAACAACTCTTATACATCACTTAAATTTCACATATCATTATGTTATTCTTTATGGTACAAATGCTTTTCAAATTCCTTCATTACACTTTGTTCTTTTCTTAAAAAGGAGCTAGCTGGAATGACTACATTTCTAATTATTATAATTATTCTAATTATTGTTTACTACATTTCCATGTGGATTATCTTATCATAATGCCATTAAAACAGGGAGGAGCAGTGTCCTACTTGTATTCCAACCAGGAAAGATACAGACAATCCACTTAGTTGAACGCGCTCTTCTATTTTGTCAAGTTCCAACATTTGGTTTGGTCTAGCCCAAAAAGACTGGGTGACCTATACATATATACTCACCTGATTTTATAGATCTAAATTATATATATGTATATACACACACACACACGCATACACATATATAGATACATATATATACACACATATATATGTACACGTTTTCTTAATTCTTGCTTAGATATCTGCTCCTCAATTATCAACATAGCATTCTCCTCTGAATAATCCCAAAACCTCAACAAAAGGGCAGAACAAATGAATAAACAGGACCTTGCAAAATTTTGGCTGGGTCTTTGTGCAGCTAAAGAAAGAGCCTTAAAATTATGAACCACCCCTCATCCCTACCTCCTCCTGCCTTTTTACTCCCAGTAGTTCAGAAGATTCACACTTTGAAAGGAATGACGATATAGAACAGAGAGAAATAAAAATAGAAATATTGTTTTATTTACTCAAAAATTCATCCAAATATCCTTTAGCAATTACTATGTGCCAGCCATACCACTAAGCACTGGATAAATACTGGAGAACAAAAGTAATAAGGACCCCTGACCTGGTGGAACTTACAATCTAGTGAGAAAGAGGGACTATAATTAACTAAACAAATACATACACAAAATTATAATTTTTCAACGCTACATGTAAATATATGTCAGATAATACCTATAGTGATAGAGAATAAAAGAAGGAAGTCACTTAGAGAAAATTCCCAGGACAGAAAAGTCTCTTTGAGCTTGTACATCTTAAGGCAAAGACTCATGGACAACAAGACAGGCAAATACAGAGGAGGGGCAAGAGATTTCCACAGAGACTATCATGTACAATTTCTTTAGGCAGCAGCAAACTTGACATGCTCAGATAACTGAAAGGGCACATTAATGGCTAAATCATAGAGTACAAATAGAAGAGTAGCATCAACACGAAGTGTGAAAAGCAGGCAGGGATTAGATCATGGTAGAATTCAGGCATAAGTTCAAAATGAAATGGGGAGTCATTGGCCGTGAAGGGAAAGAGTATGTGTGCATGTGTATATATGTGTGTGTGTGTGGAAATATATATATACACACACACATACACTTAGAGATTACATATATACATGCGCGCACACACACATACACATACAATTTTTCTTATTACTTTCAGGTGAGTAGATTAAAGAAGGAAAAAGAAAAGTTTGGGGATGGGTATCTGGGGAAGACTAGCTTCTGCTGAGTTTTCCCAAACATGTTTAATAATTCACATACTGGAATTAGAAGAAGATAATTCTGGAAAGGAGGGTAGGGCAAGTGTCAGGTGAATGAACAGTGCCATATGCTCAAGAGAGGACACTCTGTGTAGTTATATTTAGCTTCCAGCATTAAATTCTTTCATTCATATGTTGTAAAACCTTACATCTTTTATCCATTTTGAGAAAAAAAATTCCAACAAAGCATCTTAGTGTTGATAAGTGAGGAGATATAAAATACTCCATCTCAATTTTCCTTCCAAGTGATGATACTTAGCAAAACTGATATAATAAAATCAACATTAAAAATAACCTCATGTTTGTTCATGTATCTAAAATTACCCAGAGATATTTAGGCATCCAGAGATATTCCAGTATCCCAAGTGATTTTAGGAAATTGCTCCACTTAGATGTCCCACCACAAATTGAGTCTTCAATCCAGAATCAAAATCAAAAAGCAAGCTAGGAGTCAAGCCAAAGAAAAATCTCTGTATAGTCATGCTAACACCACTTTCCAGTGCTAATGAAAGTGCTGCATAGCTATCAGCTTGGACTGCTCATTCACACAAGCATCTATCCTGGTGATAATGCACCTCCTCCCCATGCAAATTGAAGTGTGAAAACACAGGCTCACAACATCACAGAGTTTTAAATGTGGAAAATAAATAAGCAAGAGAGTCAGTTTGAATACTCTTCATGTTTTTACTTCATGGAATAATAAAAAATATTATCTCCTACCCAAAAATGTATTTTCACACGGACTAATCATTTATGGGTGGGAAGAGTTTAACCATCTTCCAGTTAAAATATATATACATATATATGTATATTATATATATTTATATATGTGTTATATATGTATATGTAGAGACATATATGTACTTTGTTGGGTACTATGAATTCAAAGCTAAGCTATGATGTACTTAAGGCAAAATAATTGCTGCAAAGATAAAGTCAGGGTCTTTGAGTTTTTTGTTGACCTTTATTATGGTATGGTGATGTACTCTGTGTGTGGCGTTAAATCCAGAAATAAAAATATATTACTAAGTTTCTAATAATACCTCTGTCTGAAATTTTTCAACTCCCTAAATTAGAAATATAAACTAATTTTGTTTAAACTTTGTAAATAAAATAAAAATTGGTAACATACTGTGTATTTAGTCGTTTTAGGAAAGTAGGTGGATATATTATAACTTCCCTTTCAATGAAATTTTAAAAATATCTGTAAATTAATATTTTTCCATGTAGAAATTTTGGTATATTGTTTTCTAACCTATGAGAAACTTCTAGAGTTCTCATCTAGATACTTTAAAGATATCACAAGTTGCTGAAATTTAATGTAAGTATTTTGCTGTCAAAAGCTTTCAAGGGCAAATGGAAATATACCACTGTATATTCATAATTGAGACATGATTTTAATGGTATAGTCACATGGAATCAGTAGACTGTATCATCTCATAGGTGCTGATAATTCTTTTCAGAGAAAGCCATTATAGCAGTTCTTTCAGCATTTCTACCTCAGCTGAACTGTTACTACTTCATATAAACCAACCATGAACATCCAATCTGACAATGCCCTGTCCACTCAAGATTATTCTGTTATCTATATTCACTCAGTAGGCTGAAAAACTCTGCCCAACTAAGATATCCACATCCTCACCCCAAGAACCTGTAAATATGTTATCTTGTTTAGTGAAATATACACTGCAAATGAGATTTAGGATTCTTATGAGAATGAGGTAGGAAATTATCCTGGATTAGCTGAGTGGGCCACAAGTATAAGCACAAGAGTCCCTGTAAGAGGGAGGCAAGAAGGTAAAAATCAGTGGTAAAAAGATATGGTGACAGAAATAAGAGGTTGTAGTGATACTAGGAAAAAGCTACAAACCAAAAAATTGAGGGGAGGGCCTCTAGAATCTGAAAAAAAGCAAGAAAGTGGATGCTCCTCCAAAGCCTCCACAAATAACATAGCTCTACTAACACCTTGACTTTAGACTTCTGGACTCCAGAAATGTAAGATAATGAATTTGTTCTAATATTAGAACTTTTACTAGAAACTTTCTATTAGAAACTTTGAGCCAGTAATAGCAATAGAAGATTAATACACTTCATTTTTATTTTCTTTCATAACACTTACCTCTACCTGAAATTTCCTTCTTTCTGAATCTCATAAATATATCTGTCCAATTTTGAATAAAAACTCTTTAATATGGACATCAAACTTACCTATCTTGTTGGCTGCAGAAACCACAGAACTTGGAGGAACATCCCAAACATAGTAAGTGATATGGTCAGGCTGTGTCCCCACCCAAATCTCACCTTGAATTGTAAGAATCCCTACATGTCAAGGGTGTTGCCAGGTGATGTTAATTGAGTCATGGGGACAGTTTCCCCCATACTGTTCTTGTGGCAGTAAGTTCTCATGAGATCCGACGGTTTTATAAATGGAGTTCCCCTGCACACGCTCTCTTGCCTGCTGCCATGTAAGCCATGCTTTTGCTTCTCCTTTGCCTTCCACCATCCCCAGCCATGTGGGACTGTGAGTCCATTAAACCTCTTTCCTTTATAAATTACCCAGTCTTGTCTGTGTCTTTATTAACAGCCTGAGGACAGACGAATACAGTAAATTGGTACCAGGAGTGAGGTGCTACTATAAAGATACCTGAAAACATGGAAATAACTTTGGAACTGGGTAACAGGCAGAGGTTGAAACCACTTGGAGGGCTCAGAAGAGGACAGGAAGATGTGGGAAAGTTTGTAACTTCCTAGAGACTTGTTGAATGGCTTTGACCAAAATGCTGATAGTGATATGGACAATGAAGTCCAGGTTGAGGTGGTCTCAGGTGGAGATGAAGAATTTGTTAGGAACTGACACTGACAAGTGAAGGCCACTCTTGCTATGCAAAGGGACTGGCAGCATTTTGCCCCTGCCCTAGAGGTTTGTGGAACTTTGAACTTGAGAGAGACGATTTAGGGTATCTGGCAGAAGAAATTTCTACACGGCAAAGCCTTCAAGAGAAAGCAAGGCATGGAATTTTGGAAACTGCGCACCTGACAATGCAATAGAAAGGAAAAACCCATTTTCTAGGGAGAAATTCAAGCCAGCTGCAGAAATTTGCATAATTAATGAGGAACCAAATGTTAAGCACCAAGATAATGGGGGAAATGTCTCCACAGACCTTCATGGCAGGTCCTCCCATCACAGGCCTGGAGGCCTAGGAGGAAAAATGGTTTATTGGGCCAGGCCCAGGGACCCCACTTGATGCAGCTTTGGGACATGGCACCCTGTACCCCAGACTCTTCAGCTCTAGCTGTGGCTAAAAGGGGCCGATGTACAGCTCAGGCCATTGCTTCAGAGGGTGAAAGCCCCAAGCCCTGGTTTACACATGGTGTTGAGCCTGCAGGTGCACAGAAGTCAATAATTGATGTTTGGGAACCTCTGCCTAGATTTCAGAGGATGTATGGAAACTCCTGTATGTCTAGGCAGAAGTTTGCTGCAGGGGCAGGGTCTTCATGGAGAACCTCTGCTAGGGCCGTGTGAAAGGGAATGTGGGGTTGGAGCCCTCCAACAGGGTGCCCTCTGGGGCACTGCCTAGTGGAGCTGTGAGAAGATGGCCACCATCCTCCAGACCCCAGAATTGTAAATCCACTGGCAGCTTGCACTGTGCACCTGGAAAAGCCACAGACACTCAATGCCAGCCCATGAAAGCAGCCAGGAGCGAGGCTATATCCTGCAAGGCCACAGGGGTGGAGCTGCCCAATGCTGTGGGAATGCACCTCTTGCATCAGCATGCCCTAGATGTGAGACATGCAGTCAAAGGAGATCATTTTGGATCTTTAAGATTTGACTGCCCTGCTGGATTTCTGACTTGGCATGAGGCCTGTAATCCCTGTGTTGTGGCCAATTTCTCCCATTTAAAATGGGTGTATTTATCCAATGCCTGTACCCCCACTGAATCTAGTTTTTAATTTTACAGGCTCATAGGCAGAAGGGACTTGCCTTGTCTCAGATGAGACTTTGGACTGTGGACTTTTGAGTTAATGCTGAAATGAGTTAAGACTTTGGGGGACTGTTGGGAAGGCATGATTGGTTTTGAAATGTGAGGATATAAGATTTGGGAGGGGCTGGGGGCAGAATGATATGGTTTGGCTGTGTCCCCACCCAAATCTCACCTTTAATTATAATAAGCCCCATGTGTGAAGCACCAGGTGGAGATAATTCAATCATGGGGTCAGTTTCCCCCATACTGTTCTCATGGTAGTGAATAAGTCTCACAAGATCTGATGGTTTTATAAATGGGAGCTCCCCTGCACAAGGCCTGTTGCCTGCCACAATGTGCCTTTGCTTCTCCTTTGCCCAGCACCATGATTGTGAGGCCTCCCAAGCCATGTGGAACTGTGAGACCATTAAACCTCTTTCTTTCATAAATTACCCAGTTTCAGGTATGTCATTATTATCAGCATGAGAACAGACTAATATAATACAGTAAATGCTACATTAATATTAAAGGTTCAAGGCAAAGACACAGTAGAGATATAAAAATACACAGAGATGAGCATCAAACCTTGTGCAATGGCAGCTGCGTGCTTTCTTCACCTTACATCAGCATTGCTTTTCTTAGGGAAAAAATTATCTGTTTATTTTTTGATTATCCCTGACATGAAGACAGAATGATGGCAATATGTTTTCACATAAAATTGTAACCCAGTCATTGTAAATGTTTCATTGAAAAGTCTAAACTTTTCTAGATTAACAAATATTAGTTTTGTTTTATTCTTCAGTCACAATACAACTCTTTCCTGTCCCTGAAGAATGACTAGAGCAATTCCAAATTTAGTCCAACTTAAATGTCAAATATCAAACCTCATTTAGCACTCATCTCCTCCTTGTTCTCAGGGATTCTTCTTAAATTCCTTTTCATCTCACTGTTATCTGCTTATAAGGACACAAGGACTGAGTCAATAGGATGACTATAGCAGGCCTAGTTCTGATGCCTCTCAATAAACTTTCCAGAAGTATACTTTATGTCTCCTATTTTCAACTTTGCTTCTCAGTTTGATTAATTGCAAAATGGAGATAACAGCTTTCTTTCTTACCACAGGAAGATGTTATATGGTTCAAAAAGCAGGAATTAGAAGAAAATGTTTTGTAAAATGCAAAACAATAAAGATTACTGGAAGTGAGGTTCAGTAAAGACAGGGGAGGGAAATCCCATTTGCTGAGCCACATTAGGTTCCATAAAGGTGTCCATAAAGGTGCCTTACAGATGCTAGAGCACTTTTCCTTCCCAATAACACATTTCAGTATTTGATAATTTAGGGTTCAAAAACAGTAGAATCATGACCACATTCGTATTAGCTAATAAGTGTCAGAGCTCAGATTCAGTCAGTCTCCAAAGCTCTTCTTTTCAAAACACCATAGATTATTAAGAAACAAACAAAAAATAAAACAATGTATTACCAATGGAGTTTGACTTCAAAGGTTATAATACATACATCAATAATATGTATAGATGGCAAAAGTACAGTTAACATGTTATGTTTTAAGAATAAAAGCATAATAAAAAAGCAATGTGATGTTTTATATGCCACCGAGTGCAGGCTGGTTAGATGAATGATATTTTTTTTTAAAAATTAGTTTGCCAAAGTAAATTTAATTTTTGCGTTATAGAATATAAAAACAAAAAATGTCTCAAGGCTACTGACTTCTGGTTAACTCATTTCAAGCATGACATGTGTAAAGATCTTGCTAAGAAAATTTTAAATACTGACTAGATTGGCTATTTCATCTTTCCAAAGGCTATCCTTGTAAAAGAAATGAATATTCAACTGAGTCTAATAGAGTTGATCTCACAGAGTAGAAAGTAGCATGTTGGTTACCAGGGGTTGGGCAGGCTGGCATATTGAGAAGATGATGGTCAAAGAATATTGAATTTCGATTTGATAGAAAGAATAAATTCAATGGATTTATTGCAGAAAATTATGACTATAGATAATAACAATATACTGTCTTGAAAAATGATCAGTGGATGTTGGGTTCTCACCATGAAAGTGGTAACTATGTGCATTAGCTAGATTTAGCCATTTCATTTTATATATATATATATATATATGTCAAAACATCATGCTGTACATAATACATAATTTTATCTGTCAATTTAAAAATGCAGTAACAAAAAAGTTAGTACTGATTTTACAAATGTAAGTTGCTTGTAATATGAATTCCGAATTTAATATTGGCAGCAAATTCATGTATAATTCCTACTTCTCAGTGCAGTTATGAAATATACCAACAAGTTAGATTACATTTAATATACATGCACAAAATACTCAAAAAATAGCAAGCTAAGATTTCAAAAACATTAGAGGTTTAGAGATGACAATGGCTCTAATGCAAGCACAGAGAACTGAGTCTATGTTTGTTATACTTGTAATAGAATTCTCTATCAAAAAGTCTAAAAAATAAGGAAAATATATTAAGCTTAGAGACCAAAAGAAGATGATTTGTAACTTTGATGTTTGTGTATTGCACTACATGCTGGCTGTAGTTGATTGGTACAAGAGGAACACCAGATGCAAATATGGTCAGTCACAGTATCTTGACTCTCTGGCCTCAGCTGATTGTTTCCAGAGTAGAAATGTGACCCAAACCTGACAAATCAGAATATAACTCTGGGATTTTTTCACTCTGATGGTAGAGCTCTAAGTTACAGATCTTTGAAGACTGTCTCTTTCAGATGCCATATGGCAAAAAAACTACCATAAGAAGAGATGACAGAGTTTTGGCAGAGTTCTAGACATTTATACAGCTTTAGTTTTTAATCTTCTCTTCGTAATATAGGAGCCTTTCAATAAAACAACAATTTTGCCTGTGTTTATTTGAATTAGATTTTCATGACTTATAGAGATACAATTCCTGAATTACACAAAAATGCCAACACCAAAGGAGCAGTCTCTTATGGTGTCAGCAACAGTTTTATTAATGTCACCTCTGGTATTTATTTAAATGTTTTTGATTTGCTTTATTGCCCAAAAAAGACTCAGGCGCAAAAATTTGTGCTTCTACTTTTACTTTAAAGATGAAAACATTATTCTTTCTTCTTAGGTACATTACCTAAGAATGAATAACTTAGTTTCAGGGCACTGTGTACTGATTATGCTGAGTACTCTATACTCAGAATACACAGCTCAGCTTCCTGAAGTTAACCAGAGCGAATATTAGTGTATTTTATCTCTTGATTATTGTGTTTAATAAAAGTCATTAAATGGAAAAGAAGAACAAAGATAATAGTAAATCAAATACATTAAAAACATATTAAGGGATGAAAGTAAAGGCATTTTGCTAGACTTGTAACATTTATCAATAGCTTCCTAAACTGAGGCACACATATGCATCACCACCACCAGCGCAACCACATTTAAGTACTATGGTTTTTTAAAGTTCACATTTCACTTTTACATTCAAGTAAAATGTTATTCTAGGCATATAATCCTGACCCCAGAGTTTGGGGGCATCACAAAAGGTTAATGAAAAAAATGTGTTTTTTGCCAATTTAATTTAAAAGTGGGTATGAGTTTTAAAATGAGAAAAAAGAAAAGAAGAATGCAGTGGACAAGCGAGGCATAAAATACATATTTTATATGGTTTCTAGTTTTCTTCTGTCTCCATCTAGACTGATGCTAAGTGAAAAAACAGACAGTAACAATTTACATGGGAGCATGATTCTTAATGCTATTCAAGCAACCCTGTACTTCTCATTCCTCCCCTTGAGACAAAATGTATTTCCTCCTGCCTTTATCATTATATTGCCTGATTTTTAATAAAAAGGCTCTTGCCCTTCAATTGTTAACAATGGAGTCTTACATCTATATTTAATTCAGACTTTCTTTGTAGGAACTACGTATTTTCACCAGGGATGACATGTCAAGTAATACTAAGAGCTAAAATGAAGCCTCTCCCAAAACATATAAAGACAGACATGTAAGCATCCTTGAAGATGGCTGAGATGGTATGATGACTCCACCTCCTTGTATCATGTCCTTGTGTAATCCTATATCCCTGAATGGGGATTTAATGACCCTTCTCTATTGAAAACTATGTGGCAGGGGTAACAGTTTACTTCTGAGTTTAACTTACAAAAAGACTGTGGCTTCCATCTAAGTGCCTTCACTTGTTCTCTGGTTACTTGCTCTGAGGGAAACCAGCTGCCATGTCGTGAGCTTCCCTACGGAGAGGCCCATGTGGCGAGTACCTGGCCCAAAGCCAGAGAGGACCTGAGGCCTGCCAACAGCCACACATGGGTGAGCTTGGCAGTTGATGCTCTCCCACTACAGCCCTGAGATGATTTAATTGCAGCCTTGTAAGAGACCCTGAGTTAGAAGCACTTAGACTCTGGATGTCTGATCTATAGAAACTGTAAGACAATAAGTGGTTGGTGTTTTCAAGTGCTGAGCTTTGATTGTGTAGTAATAGATAACTAATAGAAAAAGCAGTAAACTTGTCCTCTGACTATAAAACGTTATGATCAACATAAATTTTCAGTGCTGACAAATGCAAATCCATCTAAGTAGGCTGAATAATTGCTAGAATAAAAGGAATCAATCTAGCAAATGTATATCACTATGTCTACATCTCTACATCTCTATACATGTATCTATGTCTATATTTATATAATTTCTCTGAGGGGGATGGTTAGCCATGGAAAAACACTATCCTTGCTGTGGAATGAAGAAACCATCCTATTGTATCCTGGTTCCAGAAAATGTCAACTTTTTCTAATTAACTGCCCTAGTTGTGAGTCTGAACTTATCAAGCAAAGTGCTAATTTTTATGTATTTTATGAGCCATTCATACGGGCTGACATTCTTGACTTTGCCATTGCTATTACCTAAAATATACCAAGGTATTTCATTATGACTGATAAATGAAATTGCCATTTTACTTGCTATATAGTTCTGTTATCAGTACTAAAATTATTACATGTATGCTAGTATCCTGGCCCATGTGACAATGATATTTGTCATCCTGCTGACAAAGTCAAGTTTCTCAGCCAGATATTCCATCACAGTAAGTTTACCAAGTTAAAAAATGCCACTTTCTGAAATCTTGCAGGTAGCAGCAGCCTGCTAGTCTTCTCTCCAGATGGATGCTTTTCCTTTCAATGTCTCTCTTTCAATTAAACATGTACACACTTGGCCAGGTGCAGTGGCTTACGCCTGTAATCCCAGCACTTTGGGAGACTCAGGTGGGTGGATCACCTGAGGTCAGGAGTTCAAGACCAGCCTGGCCAACATGATGAAACCCCATCTCTACTAAAAATACAAAAAATTAGCTGGGCATAGTGGTGGGCGCCTGTATTCCCAGCTACTCAGGAGGCTGAGGCAGGAGAATCGCTTGAACCTGGGAGGTGGAGGTTGCAGTGAGCTGAGATCAAGCCATTGCACTACAGCCTGGGCAACAATAGTGAAACTCCATCTCCAAAAAACCAAAAATAAAACAAAACAAAGAACCAAAAAAACATGTACACACTTTTCCTACTAAAAACAGAAAATAATCTTAGAATAATCTCATTATGGTGGTAGCCTAATAATTGTTTAAAGCTCTACTAAGGTAATTTACTACCAGAAAATTCATCTATTTTAAGCACACAATTCAATTTTAGTACCATTATATAGCTGTGCAATAATTATCACAATACAATTTTAAAATTATTTCATAACTCCCCAAATTGCATTATGCCCATTTGCAGCCTTTCCCCACTCTTCTTCCCAGCACAGATCTGCTTTCTGTCCCTATAGCTTTGCCTTTTCTAAAACTTCCAGATAAGTGGAATAGTGTACTATGTAGTCTTTTGTGTCTAGCACCTTCTGTTTGGCATAATACTTTTGAGATCATTCATGTTGTTGCATGTGTCAGTGATTCATTCCATTTACTGCTGGGTAGTAGTCCATCATATGGATACACCATATTTATTCACCCATTCACAAGATGATGGCCATTTAGGTTTATTCAATTCACCTATAAGATGCTTGTGTGCACATGTGTTTTCATTTATCTTACCTAGATACTAGAAATGTAACTGCTGGATAGAATGTTAAAACACACACACACACACACAACTATTTTCTAAAGTGGCTACTAGATGCAAACTATCCCCAATACTGCATGAGGGTCCTAGTTTCCCCACATGCTCACCTATACTTGGTATTCAATTTTAGCAATTTTCATGGGTTTGTAGTTGTAACTCATTGTGAATTTAATATGTGTATTTCCTAATGCCTAATGATGTTGAGTATACTTTATGTGCTTGTTTGCCATTTGTATATTTTTGTTAGGTCTATTCAAATATTTTTCCTATTTTTAAATTGTGTTGTCTTTTTGTATTTTAGTGGCAATTCTTCTTCACCTGTTTTTTTTTTTAAATGTCTGTTATCAGATACACATTTTGAAAATGTTTCATTTCACTCTAGCTTGTTTTTATTTTCTTGGTGGTATCTTGTGAAGAGCAAATATTTTTAATTTGATAAAGTTCTATTTGCCATTTTTACACCTTCTTGTCCTTAAAAAAATCCGTAATTTGCAGATTACAAATATTCTCTACGTTTTAAGAATTTCATAATTTTAGTTCCTGAATTCATGTCTTTTAGATGTTATTGCACATGGGATTCCATTTGACTCCTCTGACTTCTAATGATTTATGCTGACACTGGAATATCCCATGAGATCCCTTAATCTACCACTAAGTTCATCTATTCACTATAACTTGTTAGACTCAGAACAAAATTAATTTTAAATTTTTAACATTTACTTACCTATTGGCAACATTTTAAGAAATGTGTAAGAAATTTATTTCACTTCCCCATTTTTAATATTAGAAAGTAGGAATAAAAAGTGTGGAATAAAACATGCAGTATAAATATTATAGTGTCACAGTGTCATCCTTAGGACAGTACACTGTGTAATAATGTTTTATAGAAAGATATGTGAAAATTATACATACATACACACACACACACACACACGAATTTCATGTCACTGGTTAATCGAAACCTCAAGCCAGAAGTTTCCTCATGTTGCACTCCTTTGGACATAAGAATCTCCTTACAGCTCTTCTGTCAGTATTCTCCCCCTTTTTCCTGAATAATTACTTTGAAGATCTTTGTTTACAAATGCATCTTAAACTCTGTTCTAATCTATATTTGCCTTTGTCTTGTGTGTGTTATCAAAAACCTTTCAAGGAGCACCTCTGAAGCTTGTATCTTATAATGCGTTCCACCATCACCACGTCCCTTGACCATTATTTGTGCTCCTTCTTCCTTCCCACAGAGTGACTTGTTTTTACTTTCCTGTCATTGATCACAATGCACATCTTAGAGGTGGTCCTGGTATGTGCAAGTGTAAAAGACAATTTGTTCTTTGGATTTGTTAAGAACTGGGCTGTAATGATTTAATCCGTTGCTGGTGAGCACTCAATCCTGCCTTCATGCAGTACTGCTCACGTGATGCCAACATTCTGCTTGTGGCTTTTGTCCACAGCAGTGTTATTATGAACAATAAGGAGATGTCTACTATAATTGAGGCATTCTAACAGTAAAATTATACAATCAGAAACTAGTTCTTTACCCTAATTTACTCTTTAAAATTTTGGAAATGTTAAAGATAAACATTTCTACTATAATTTTAAAATATTAATAATCAAATAATGAGTTTCAACTAAACTTCTATATTATTAGTTTTAAATACATTTTCTAATAATATATTTGGATTTTTTTCCTATGATCCACAATATTAGAACCTATTTCTCCTAGGAAATATTTATAAAAACAGAAAAAATATTAACCATACATACAGTATTATATCACAAACACTCAGAGTTGATGATCTTTCTTAAGAATTATACTTAGATTTTCTACACATTACATACATTACTGAAGCCACTTTGATATTTCTCAGCCATTGAAAATCAGTCTGAATGATTCATTAAACTTAATGGGCAGTGTTTTCCTGTCATTGACAGCATATGGTTTATAATTCCTAAAGAACTTAAAATAGATAATGGAATTGAAACTGAAAGAACAGAGAGCCAAAACAAAGTAGGTTTAAATCAGACAACAAATAATATATTTCACAAGATATAATCATTAATTATAAAGTAAAAATTCTACCTCTGATTCATAATCTGTATTCATAATAGGAGACCTGCATCCCACATTTGTCAATCACTCCCACTAAGACTTCTGTTGAATAATGCAATTGCTTACTAAAGCATTCAGTGTGCCATGGCACTAGTGGCCACCAGTCCATAAATTTCAAATTAATTAGTTGGTAATTTAATCTATACTCACCACTATAATTCTAGTATCATTATGCAGTTGAGTCATTCTTTCCCATATTAATTATATAATTTCAATAGTGTAAAATAAGAGGTATTGCTCTTGAAAGACCTAAAATATTTAGAAAAATAATGAATTACAAGCTCATTACCTGAAAAGAAGCAACACTAGAAGTTTATTACATCTGTAAATGCAATGTGATTTCATCATTTATGCTCAGTACTTACTACTCAGTACTCTTTTATCTTCTAGATCTATCATATTTAGTAGTGGGCATGTTATAGTGACTTTTAAAAATACCCTTAATTTGACTGTATATGCTAGTAGATTATCGCATAACATTCAAGTTTTTAAAATTCTTTCTCATATATGATATGCTTCCCTTGCCTTACGGGAACTTATATTCCAAAGAATGAACATTTATTAAATACGGGATACCAAAAGACCCATGCAGTTTTCTTACTTACTTCAGAAGGCTACAGCACATGGCAGCTATTAATACTTTGTTATAGAAATTGCTTGAATGGACTAGATAAAACAATCACTCTCAGTAGAAAGGAGTAACCCTAAAATGACCTCTGTCTCCATTTGTACCTCCAATTAATATTGAAAATGGTAGCTATACTATAATGTAGTTCCGTGTATCTTAACTAATTTGTAAAAGAGGTATTTCTGTGTTTTGGTGAAACAGAAATTCCAAGTAATACAATAAACTACACAATAATGCAATTATTACTCTTTCTTATTAATATTACTATTTATTATGTGATTTGACTTGATTTGACTTTAGACTGAGCTTACTCTATTTCCTGAAAACACTAGAATTGAACCTACATATTACATATTAAATTGCCAATGAGTTTTAAAAGTGAAGTCTCTCATGGAGGTGATTTTAAGTATGCAGGTATGACTGAAAAGGGCAGAAGTCAGCTAATGGCCCTCTAAATGGCCCCTATAAATATACGGAATGTTGTCACTGGTTTATGACTGAAACTGTTTCAAGAACCTCTCACTGTGTCTGACTGTCTCGTTGAGTCTCAACCTTGTGAAGCCATTTGCTAAAAAAGATGTAACCTATTTCTGATAGCTTCATGTCATATAGGATTAGCTGTACAGCTCCCAGCCATCACAAATTGTTTATGTTATTCTCAGGGATATTCAAAGTAGTTTTCTTCTATTCTTCATATCAACCATATTGTTTATTACCTATTCTTTAATGACCTGAACAAGTGGAGCAAGTTTAATGTTGGTTAACACTGATAGTCATTTTAGCAAGCATTCAGTAAAATAAAAACAAATGATAGGGTAGCCTAGACTGCCTGATACTGAATCTAGCATAGTCAAAGTTCTTGGAATTCTCTCTGCTTTGATTTCAATTGCAGTGATAGGATTTATATAAACTCTGCTTTAAAAACAACAACAACAAAAAAACACCTCTCAATTCTTGTGCCCAAACTTTAAACTATTTTAGACCAATCAAGGATTTTATAAGGTATTGGATCCAGCGCAGAGACGTCTGTAAAACATTCAACTAATAAACAGTTTGTTTTTTTGGCTGTAGTTCTCTGGGTCTGCTGAAAGGGTGTGGCTTTCTTGGTAGCAGATAGTTTTAAATGGTATTCCAGGCAGGAGAAAAAGAACTTAACATAGGCAAGACATGGCGTAACATAGGCAGAAGAGTGCTTGACTTGAGGTAAATATTTAGTAAACATTATTTGAGTGATAGTTCTGTGTGCACCGTTATGAATACAGCAAAAAATAAGGATAAGGTCCTACCATCAAAGAACTTATAATTTGCTTAAGGAAATGTAACAAAAGGAGGTAATAATTAAAACACAATATACAATTTAAATAAGAATGAAAGATCATGAGTCTCATCAGCCAATTCACGGTTAAGTTCATCAATGCATGCTTCAGGTGTTAGAGGCTTCTGGAGTTTACAATCGGGATCAAAATGTTTAATATTTGAAGTGGATATTTTGAGGGATTCTCAGGAAAATAAAGGCATCCTAAAACTCATAGATCACTATGAAATAATTTTTCTTTCTTATTTGAAAGAGGAAAAGAATAGATTTTGGTCATTTTCCTTTAGCAAGACTGCCAAGCAAGATCACTCTGCCCTTTCCTGTTAAGATTCCTGCAGATCTGCTCTGGGAGTGAATAATGAGCACATCGGCTGCTTAAGTCCTCATGTTTATACTCTCTCTCAGTATAAGTCCCTGAATACTCATCAGGGAGATAGGTATCCCTTTGTTTCTCACATCAATTTAAAGGACTGGCATTTACCTACTGAGGTTGTAATTTGATTTCACCAGGAACTCTCAATCTCTGTCTAGGAAAAGTAATGAAAAACAAAGGGTCAAAACACCCCTTGCCAGAGGGCTAGCCTGATCTGTCTGACCCAGCTGTGAAGTCTAGGATAGTTTGATATTTGCAGATTCCTGCCTTCAGGACTAAACAGGAAAATGATTTTGGAAAAATCGAAATACTATCTGACATTACATTTCATAGGGAAGAAAGGAAACATGATTTCATTGGTCTCATTCTCTTGGAGCTCTGAAGTTTCCTTTTCATTGTTATTAAGATAATAGGAGCATAATCTATTCCAGGGGCAAAACGTTTGCTAATTTGAAAGACACTAAACAAAAGAGAACTAGGGTTTGAATTCCCAAAGTATGCCAGGAAGTAAATACATTGAAGGTGAGAGGAATGAGACAGGCAAAAAAAAAAAAAAAAAAATCACACTGGCAAAAAACCAAGAGGTATATTTGGGGAATTCTGAAGGAGCCAAGTTGGCTAGGTAAGATGATTTCTGTAGAAATATACTGAGATATGAGACATAATAAATGTAAGTTGAAACCAGGCTGCAGAGTACCTTGAAAGCTATACCACAGAGGAGGCTATTAACATCAAGGAATCATCTAAAGTTCTTGACTTGGGAAGCAACAAGTTCAAAAGGAGTTTTAAAAAATTTATTTAAAATGAGGCTCATGTACTTAGCAAGTCAAGATGTGATGAGCCCAGGATTAGGACTGTGGGTACAGGAAAGGAAAGAAAGGGATGAATATGAGAATTGGAACTACTCAAATATTGCAATATCTCATCTTGATAAAAAATTATAGGTTTGTGTATAGAAGGTGGTGAGTGACAGATTCAGGAACGATTAGGTAAAGGATGGTACTATCAAACCAATCACAGAGTTATCAGCTGCCTGAACCATCACTGTGATGGGGTATATGCTGCTATTGCAAATTAACCACAAATTTAGTGTTTTAAACAATCCAAGTTTTTTATTTTACAGTTCTGTATATCACAGTCTGACATTGGTTTCATCAGGCTAAAATCAGTTTCACATGGCTGTGTTCCTTTCGGGTGGCTCTAGAGAAGCATCACTTTCCTTAATCATCAGGTTACTGGTAGGATTCACTTCCATCTGGGTGTAGCACTGAGGTCCCTGTCTCCTTCCTGGCTGTCAGCTGAGGGCCTGTCCCAGCTTTTAGATGCCACCCACCATTCCTTGCCTCAGGGCCCTTTCCTGCATCTAGAAAGCCAGTAACGGCAGGTTGGGTATCTCTCACAGTTGGAATTGTTCTTCCCTCTGTCATAGTATCTCTTTCTGGCCACAACTGGAAAGATTATCTACATTAAGGACTCATGTGATTCATCTGAGCCCACCTGTGTAGTCCAGGATAATTTACCCATCTCAACGTCCATATCCTTAATCAGATCTTCAAATTACCTTTTGTATGTAAGGTGGCATTCACAGGTTCTGAGGATTAGGGTACAGACAACTTTAGGGGGCTGTTAATATGTGTACACCAACAAGGACTATGAAAAAGATTATCTTTCTCTAGAAAAAGAAAAGAGGCAGATTAGGGCAGGCTTTACAAGCGCATCTAGCTCATGACAGCACTTTTGCTTATGCAGTTCCCCCTAATCTAGAACACATCAGACTAGTCATTAGCATTCAGATCTAATCTGACTGCCTTTAATACTTTTTCTAACAACTTGAGATCATATTAGCTCCTTCGTTCTCTAACTACATGTTAAATTTTAGACATTACCACAGTTTTCCTACATCATGTAAATCAATTCATTCAATAATCCATTCATTCAACAATACTGAGGTTTTGTTAAAGAAACTACTGAAGATATAAGAGTTATAAAGATAAACATCAGTCATTGTTGATTTCAAGAGCTCACATATTTCATGAGTTTTAATTTTATCTCCTCAATTAAAATGTTAGTCTCTTGAAGAGAGAATCATACCTTTGGTGTTTCAGCAGTATACTAAACCAAGGTACAATTATATGACTGATCAATTACTAAGAATTTAAAAAATCTAATTAAACTAAAGAGCTTCTGCACAGCCAAAGAAACTATCATCAGAGTGAACAGACAACTAACAGAGTAGGAGAAAATCTTTGCAATCTATTTATGCAACAAAGGCCTAATATCCAGAATCTACAAGGAACTCAAACAAATTTACCAAAAAAAAAACCATTAAAAAGTGGGCAAAGGACACAGACACATCTCAAGTGACATTCATGCAACCACGAAACATATGAAAAAAGCTCAACATCACTGATCATTAGAGAAATACAAATAAAAACCACAATGAGACACGATCTCACACCAGTCAGAATGGCCATTATTAAAAAGCCAAGAAACAACAGATGCTGGTGAGGTGGTGGAGAAATAGGAATGCTTTTACACTGTTAGTGGGAGTGTAAATTAGTTCAACCATTTTGGAAGATAATGTGGCAATTCCTCAAGGACCTAGCACCAGAAAGAAATACTATCTGACCCAGCAATTCCATTATTGGATACATATCCAAAGGAATATAAATCATTCTATTACAAAGATACATGCACGCATATGTTCACTGCAGCACTATTCACAATAGCAAGGACAAGGAATCAACCCAAATGCCCATCAATGATAGAATGGATAAAGAAAATGTGGTACATATATACCATGGAATACTATGCAACCATAAAAAAGAATGAGATCATGTCCTTTGCAGGGACATGGATGAAGCTGGAAGCCATTATCCTCAACAAACTAATGCAGGAATAGAAAACCAAACACCGCATGTTCTCACTTATAAGTGGGAGATGAACAATGAGATCACATGGACACAGGGAGAGGAACAACCCACACTTGGGCCTGTTGTGTCGGGGTGAGGTCGGGGAAGGATAGAGTATTAGGAGAAATAGCTAATAGATGCTGAGCTTAATACCTGAGGTGATGGGTTCATAGGTGCAGCAAACCATTATGGCACACGTTAACCTATGTAACAAACCTGCACATCCTGCACATGTACCCCAGCACTAAAAATAAAAATGAAAAATAAAAAATAAAAAATCCGTCTTCAATACTAACCTAATAGATTAACCTTTGGTTAACAACTACAGATTTTTAACCACAATAATTATTTAAATTGCATTCAGAATGAGGGAATTTGCATTTTTACTATATAGATTTTTTATACATTATACTTCACCTCATTCTGAAAGTAACTTGTCATGTCACAACATACAAGTAATAGAAACTTGCTATTTTTTAATGTTGTAACACTTCCTGTTGTGTAAGTCAACACATTAACTCTTACACATGGGAAGTTTTCTGTCAAAATACTTCAAGTATGACAGACAACTGTTCTATGGTTATGAGTAATAAACTGAGAAATTTGAGGTAAATCAATACATGAGTCCCAGGCATTTTAGTATCAAAGAAAGCATTTAATACAGGAGGCAAATATTTACTTAGAACTTTGAAGACCAAAATTTCACACTTTTCCCAATTAATAATAGCTAATCTTTATTTCATTTGCATATATTCATAAGGTATAAGTGGAATTTTGCTACATTGATATATTGCATTTTGGAGAAGTCAAGATAGCATATTTTAAAACAGTCTGTGGCTGATCAAATTACAGCTAGAAACACTAGACTTAGTTCAATAATGAAATTTAATCTTGTTATTAAAAAACTAGAGACACTTCTCAACAGGTACCTTTCCAATTGATTTGACCATTACCTTTAGCTAGAGGCATATTTTACAGTGACCAACCACACATAGATGTATAAAAGTGAAACAAAATCTTCATGAAATAAAATCTACTCTTTACTGCACACCTATGTATTCTACTATTCTTCACTCTAATCTATTTTAGTCAATTTGATTCCTTTTTGGTAATGCCAAGTTTAACCAACAAAGTTGATTTCATGACCCATTAATAGATCACCAACAGGTTGGACAACTCTAGTTGCAGAATATTCTATATAATTCACCTAAGAATGTAAAAACATTATTTCTATGTATCAAAAGTCTATAAAAGTAATTCAGGCCAGTTATTTTACAGAACAGGATAGGACAATGTGTTAAATTATATGTAAATGTATTATCATTCATTATAAAACATTTATAAAAAACAATAAATTATAGTTTTATTCACTTTTTATTTACAGAAATGCTCAACAGATTAGAATTTTATTCAATAATTATCATTTGGCATCTCCAGAAAAAGAAACTATAAACATTTTGATAACACATTGAAAGATTGTCTGTTTTCAGTTTAGATTTGTAAATAGTCTTTGCACATAAGTAAACTTGAAATGTTATTTTGAGTCTCCATTGTGAATCAGAACAAACACTCTTATGCATATAAAAACCATGATTTAAAAAAAAGTGCACTATATTTTTCCACTCGTGAAATAACACAGTTGCCAGAATGAAATGTTAAATCAGAGGACTAGGCTTTAAACACTAAAATTAATAACATCTACCAACAGAAAACATATCAAAAACCCCTGTTCTGGAACCATGACTCCACATTCACTGGTGTCATACAAATTTCTATCAACAGAACAGAGCTGAATTTATTGCCATGAGAATATTCTGAGTATGGTAGTGATGTAGAAGAACATTTTTTATATAATTTTGAGTTTAGTAAGTGATGACACAAAATTTCCTCTGTCAAATGTCTTTATTATGTGAAGTCTATTGCAAGGCAATTGAGCAATAGTGAATTTTATTTTTTTAAATTATGAAATCTGAATTAATGTGATGAACTTCAAAAATGCAGCTTAAAGTTTTTAAGATATAAATCTTAAAAACACTAAGATTGCTATTCTAATTCCATATCACAAATAAAGTAATAAAACATATTAAAAATAAAATTTGCATGCATTGATTGTCTAGAAAATGAATATCAAGGTAAAATTAATAAAAGCAAGCTCAGATGATTTGGATTCATATTGAAAGCCATATATTCAGATTTCAAAATAGTGTTCTATAGAAAAAAAACTGAACATTTGTTAAATATTTATATCAGTCCATTCTCATGCTGCTATAAAGAACGGCCTGAGACTGGGTAAGGAAAGAGGTTTAATTGACTCACGGTTTTGCAGGGCTGGGGAGGCCTTAGGAAACATACAATCATGGCAGAAGGGGAAGCAAACATGTCCTTCTTCATACGGTAGATGCAAGGAGAAGTGCAGTGCAAAAGGGAGAAGCCCGTTGTAAAACCACCAGATCTCCTGAGAGCTTACTATAAGGAGGAAAGGATGGGAGAAACCGCCCCCATGATTCTATTATCTCCACCTGGTCCCTTCCACCACACGTGGGGATTATGGGAACTACAATTAAAGATGAGATTTTTGTGGCGACACAGCCAAACTCTATCAATATTGATAAGAAGTGGTAAAAGCAAATGCAATTCATGATTTTGCTGAGATAATTTTTAACTAAATCAGATATTTTTAAAGGAATCTTAAAAATTAATTCCACCTGAATAAAACTTAGGAATTAATCAAAGAGTAAATTATCAAAAAAAAACCCTGTAAATAACTACTGTAGTTACACAAAGTTAGTGGGACAAAGCATATTTAAACATAATTAAGTATCTTAAGGCAGCAAAAACAGTTAAACAATAAATATATAGATCATAAAAATTCAAGATCCCAAAATTGTCATCTGCCACTTATCAGAAAATGTTTATCACACTCAAAATTACAAAAATTGCTACATAAATGGTAAAGCATAACTGTAACAACAGAATTAATCACAAATTGGTTTACTCCAAGAAATTTGGTGTTTTAGGGCTTTTAATCAACATATACAAGAGAAACACCATTCATATGATTTTTAGGTAACTGGTTCTATGATCTTGAAAATTAGCAATGCTGTTCCAGAACTCACATCTTTCTCTCTGAATGTTACTGTTTTCCTGGTAGGTCACGGTAATAGGCTACATGCAACTATGGTCACCAACAGTGGCCACCATCAATTCTCCTTACCCCTTTCATGCATATTGCTCCTCTCTTCAAAAGGCAACTTCTCCTCTTTAATTTGAGCTGGGCTAGTGACTTGACTTGCTGTGATCAAGAGAACGTGACTAAAGTGACATTCCTGTACTTCAGAGTCTGAGCCTTAATCAGCCTGGCAGCTTCCATGTTCTCTCTCTGAGAACTTGGCACAAACTAGCTGTCTGAGCAGGCCACATAGAGGAGAACTAAGGGGCTTCAGCTGACACCACAGCCCGACCACCAGCTGACTTGTAGCTGCACGAGCGATCACACCTGAGACCACTCTAAGTGGTCTTGTTCCTGGGACAGGAACAATAAATACACATCATCATGAGAAAAAATAATTGCCAGTGTGTTAAGCCACTAAATTTTAAGGCAGTTTCTATTTTTTTCTTCCAACTTTTATTTTAGGTTCTGGAGGCACATGTGCAGCTTTGTTTCATGGGTAAATTGCATGTTTCTGGGGCTAATGTGGTTTCTTTTACAGAAAAAAGTATCAGAAATAATCAGTTAACTTTTCTCACATGGTCTTAACTCTTCTTCAGGAAATATCTAACTTGTAAGTGCAATCCTTCTTGTATAGCTGCCAGACCAGACCCAGATAGACCATAATAAAATAAAATACACAGTCAGTTTTTAATGCAAGCCAGAATGACTCTTCTGTATCTTTAGCCTTTCCAGGGAATACAGTGAACTCAGATATCCCTGCTAAATCTGATGAGTAAATTGCAACAGCCTGGTCTCCATTCTTGGGGATCCTGAAAGGGAACGCAGCGTGTGTATTCACGAGCTTCCATCACACAACCAGACTGCTGAAACACACAGCATGTTATCACTGCTTTTTTTAGGGACTAAGTTTTATATTATACACTTTTCTGTTGTTTTTCTGGCTGTTGAGAATCATCAATAAGTATGAAAATTAAAGGTGGGATAAAAAGATAAACAGTAGTTTGATCACAAAAACACAAGGCTGTATACAAGCATAATCAGGAAAAACATTTAATGAATATTTGAATCACTAGGTCCCCCAAAATGTGCAAACTTGATAATTTCAGATAGTCCATCTAAAAAAATTACTAAACTGCCATGAGGAAGATTGTATTCTGGTCTCACATTTAATGCTGAGTATCCCTGTTCAAGTTGCTTAACTTCTTTATGCCTCATTTTACTGAACAATTAGAATGATAATACCTGTCCCTACATACATCACAGGAAATTTGTTCAAATAAATGAGATAACATATATGAAAGTGCTTTTGAAGACTACCTGAGAGGGTAGTTAATAACACAAGAGAAAAATGTAAGGCACGGAATACAGAAGTTGGAGGGGAATTTAGAGGTCAGGTTATGCAACATTTCTTCTGCATTATCATTCACCTTGTGCTTGACCTACATTGTAAAGGCGGGTCATTTCATTTTCAGACAGCTCTAATTATTAGTAATGAGCTTAAATAATCTGTGTCCTTGTCACTTCTGCCCTCTGGCCCTATTTCTTTCCCCCAGAGAACGATGGAACATTTCTATTATACCCCCAGTTCAATTTGGTACAAAAGCATATTGTCAGAAATGAGCTAAGACTTAGGCCACAGACATAAATAACATGTTAGTAAGATGAGGTCTGCGTTCTCACATCCCTTGCAGTCTAGAGGAGACAGACACAAGTATCAACAAATTAATGTCTTTCAATATGGTAAGTCCTAAAACAATAAAGATAGAACAGAAACACAAAGAGAACACAAATAGGGAGTGGTTCACACCTGGGAATATTAAGGAAGTCCTCACAGAGAAGGTATCTCTAGACCTGAACTTTCAAAGACAATGATGGGAATGAGTTTGCGGGAAAATGTTAAAAAGTGACTTTGTGGGGAAAGGCAATACAGTAACAATCATTGAATTATATGCACCCAATATCACCCTGGTAAAAAAATTCTTAAAACGTCTATAGATCATCTTTACAGCAAATAATCTACTTTCCAACCATTAAAACTACTGTAATTTCTCTGACTGTATTACAATCCTAAGAATGAGAATTAGAAACAATATGCAAAGTCCCAGACATAAATTATAGAAAGAATGCCTTTTTTGATACAATCAAATACTGCAACTTGTTTATTTGGGCAAGGAGGAGGAGTTGTAGAAGCCACTTGTGAGAAAAAAAAAAAGTAATCAAAAGAACACCTAGTTCATCTTCAACTAAGCACTTTAAAGTGTGGCTTCACTAATCTTTCTGCAGGACTGTATTTACTGTTTCAATGTAAATGTAGAATTTAATATCTATTCCTTTAAATTTTCACTTTGTTGACACTGATTCTAGTCAAAATTTACTGAATTCTGATTTTGTCATATATTAATTATACCACTAATTTTTATGATATTTGACATCCTGAGAAACCCATGTTATCTGTGCTCATCTAAATTACTGATGAGACAAACAGATAAAGGAAGAGGACCACAAGCAAACCCCACCACCACAATCCTCCACCTTATTGAACACCTGATAAACAACACTACGTACATGTGGCTACCTCGGCCCCCAGGCTTCAGACACCAAATAAGCTGTTTCCAAATTCAAGAACTGTATGTCTAGATATCTTCTAGAATTTTCGTGTAGAAACCCAACAAGAACTCTAAATTCAGTAGTCCAAAACTCCTTTTTTATTTCTATTTGTCCCTGAAATATTTTCCTGTTACTATCCAACTTGCTTAAAGGCAGTTTTATCCAAATAGTCTCATCTAGAAATGACAGTTCTTTTTTTCACAAAATAATTTGTTCTTTAAATAGTAAATAAGTTTTAAATATCCACAAACTGATGTTTGTAGCAAACATTTTTGCCTATTTTACATTTTCACTGGGAAAACCAAGCCAATGCAGCTTCAGGAGTCGTACCTTTCCAGTTAGATAGCTTATGCAATCACACAGAGAAAAGATGCTTTGAGTATGACAAGTGTCTGTTGCCTAACGCTCTAGAGTTACTCCTAGCCTGCCAACAACTGGCCACAAACCAGGCATGATGTAATTTCTGACCTGGTTTTAGAAGGCATATGTTAATATCTCCATGACGATGTTGATGAAAATTTGTAACACCAAAAGGTTTTCCTGCTATGAACTTTTAGCATTTTATGGCTGCACCTGGTATTTTGCAGTCCCATTAAGTAATTAAGTGGGCCTTCATTTTCTCAAAGTGTCTTTGCTCTTAAGTATGACCCTTCAACTCCAGGCATAGCCAGTGGTAACTGGAATTTAAGTAGTCAAAAACAATGAAATCCTGCATAAATTTTCTTCTGTAATTATAAGATTCAATAATCTGTGACCTAATGCTCTATAAAGCAATTCATGCTGAAAGTGGGGCTCTACCAACCACCTGAACATTTTCTAATTGCATTTACTGACCAGATGATTCACGCAATCTTTTTCTCAGCAAGTTTATCAAGAATAATTTTTGTTGTAAAAAAATTAACTTTAAAAAAAATCTCTAATTCTCCAAAGTTTATACTCAGAGTAAAAAAACTAATAAATATCCAAAATAATAAATATCTTATCAGTATATTTATTAAACCAATATAAAATCTTGGTTTAATATTTTATATTGGTTTAATGAATATATTATATTTATATCGTGGTTATATTGGTTTAATAAGTATATTAAACCAATATAATAAATATCTGCCATGGCCAGAAATTATCTCATTTAATCCTCAAAATAATAAAATAGATAATATTAGCGAGACACAGAAGAACGTGGGTAAAGTTATGGATCAGGGGACAGAAGCCCGATTCAATTCTTATGCGTGCATTCACCTGTCTGGGTAAATTACTTAACCTCTTTCTACTTCAGTTTCCTAATTTAGAAAGTGAGCATGATCGTTGTGGTACCATTCCCTAGAGTTGTCTGAGAATTAAATAAGTTAATTCATTTAAGGCCCTTAGAATAAGAAAAGTGAATTGAGACACAAAGAGGTTAACTCATTTGTTGAAAGTTACAAAGTCAATAAATAACATTGCCCTGATTCAGACAAATTTCTGTTACCTAAGTCCAGTTCACTTGCTCTACCACAGCTGCATGATGAGCCTACTATTTTAAGGATACAGCCAAGATAAGGACATCAAGTAGTGCCAAAATTACTCTAAAAGTCCTCAGGACAGGAAGTATAACCTTCAGAAATGATTTTATGTCTGGAATGTCTTTTAATGTAAATCACTCTCAGTTGGTACATAGGAAGCCCCTTACCTGCTATTCGATATAAGAACACAACTTGAATTAATGAAAATAGTTAGGTAGCAAAATACAGGTTTCTGCTAGAAAATTAAAAATGTTGTTCAGAAAGTAGAAATGTTATTCTCTGTGTAAGAACATATGTTAAGAGACAAACCTGAATATATTTTTGCATATACATAACTCTACTCTTGCCAGGAATATTTGAAGACTTTATATTAAGACTCAAAACTAGAACAGAAAATGTGGTACACAGAAACAGCTGACAGATGTTGGCAAACAAGCCAGCACATATAACCCTTCCCAACCTCAGAGATAATTATACCCTTCACCAGCAATCAGACATACCCTTTGCAGCTCTGGCCTTCGGTGGACCTGTAATTGTGCAAATTGTTTATTTTACCATCACCCAGATTATTTCATGATACTCTGTCTATGCCTTTCAAAATATTTTTAAATGAAACCTTACTCATAATCATAATAATTTTGCTAAGTGGTATCCTTAGTTATGCTCCTGGTTATAAAAGGGAAAAATATCTTCTAATTTAGTCTACAGTGAAATTATATGCAATATCTCATTCATTCATTCATTTCCATATAATTGGTTTTGAAAAATTTAAATAAATTTTCTGGGGAAAACTCTACATAAGTGCATGTAAACACAGACACAGTCATTTCAGATGTGCAGCTACAATTATGTCATTAGTAATTTATTTTTGCACAAATATTTATTGAGTGTTTATTCTGCGGCAATGTTTGATGAATAGAAAGATAAACAGGGCAAAGTTTCTCCGTGAAAAAGTTCAAGTGATTAAAAAAAATGTCAGACTCTTAAATCTGAATTTCAAATCTCTGCACCCACTGGTCCTGACCGAACTTTCCAGAAAAATTTGCACTAACTTCCATCAATGATCTGAAGCACCAGTTAAAACAGGTTCTTTTGAATTTCCAAATACATCCTGAACTTACCCAGTTCACATATTATTCTAAGGGTTTGAGATGTTTCCCCAAATTCTGTCAATTTAAATTCAATATGTCTTTTAATATTATCTTAACTAATTTTTCCATGATCTTCACCAATCAAAAATAATCTATATTTTTTCAGCACTTTCAAATTACTTTTACATGACATTTCAGACTTTGCAGTGGGTTTGGTAACTCTTACTATAAGAAAGTTCTGTAAAGGCAGAGTCTATATCTAAATTTTTATGTCCTACACATTCTAGCATAGTAGCTTACATATACAAATTATTCTGCAAATATTTACTGAAATAAGTTTTTTTAAATAATTAAGACTTTCAGTTTAAGCACATATCATTTTGTGATACGAAACTGACTTACCCTTCTGATATGGTTTGGCTGTGTCCCAACTCAAAATCTCATTTTGATTGTAACCCCATAATCCCCATAATGCCCAGATGTCAAGGGAGAGACGAGGTGGAGATAATTGGATCATGGAAGCAGTTTCCCCCATGCTGTTCGTGTTGTCATAAGAGCTCACTCACGACATCTGATGGTTTTATGATTGTTTGGTAGTTCCTCCTGCATTCATCATTCTTCCTGCCACCTTGTGAAGCAGGTCCCTTGTTCCCCGTTCGTCTTCAGCCATGATTCTAAGTTTCCTGAAGCTTCCCCAGCCATGGTGAGCTGTGAGTCAATTAAACCTCTTTTTTTTTTTTTTTTTTTTTCATAAATTACCCAGTCTTGGGTAGTTCTTTATAGCAGTGTGAAAACGAACTATTACGCCTTCACTTTTTCATTCCATTTGACACCACCCTCACTCCCACACACACAAACTTTGGCATTCCCACATATTAATTTGTAGAACTCAGGAAAATTTTCACAAGCCAAAGGCAATTGGAGCCCTCAGGAAAGATACTCAAGCTAAATCCAAGTAAAGGAAAATTTACTCACCCCTCCTAACATGACATGTCCCAGTGTCAAAGGCACAAGGGTTTCACTGATCACAGGGCTTGCAGATCCCACAGACTTTTATAGAACAGCTAGCCAAGGAGACAAAATTTCATCTTTACTTTCCTTCCATTTGTACTTCTCTGACTACATTATTTGAGGGCAGGCTAGCCAAGTTTCAGAATTGCTTCAGTTAGAGTGGTACCAACAATTTGAACAAGTACATTTAATATTATAATTTAATCTTATATCTTTAAAGCAAAAAATAGTTTACTGCTTTTTTAAAATATATACAACAGAAGATAAAATTAACTTAGCTAGTGTTGATATTAAAAAGGCAAATAACCTTAGTAATGAGGTAAAAGGAACATGGTCTACTAGAAGTTACAATCTCTGGGAAGTTTATATTTTATGGTTGCTTATAAAGTGGACAATTATTTGGTTTGCCTAAAACTGTGGCGGTCCCCAGGACTTGAGATTTACAGTGCTAAAACCAGTACAGTGCTGAACATATCACGATGCATTTGTCAACCTATTTACAAAAATATGAGAAATAATATTTTCAGCTATTCAGCAACACCAGTTTCCAGATAGACAATATGGATTGAGCTGAAGTGGAGAGGCAATAGTATGTCACATGTTGGAATAAGAGATTGGCAGTAGGCAAGGATGAAGCAATGAAAAACTGTGAGAGTGCTTTTCTGTATCAACAATGTCAGAGGAAGAAATACTGTTTTAAATTATCCAAGCACAAATTCTACTCTACCTAGACAGACAGAGGTAACTGAGAGATTTCCTAATTCAACAGACCTATACCTATGCAAAAACAAGATCCAAAAAGGATGATGTGAATGTTTACCTGTCAACTTCTTTTCTATTTTAAGGTCTGATACAAGAACTGTAACAGCACCCCGGGGGTTGAAGAGCAGGACAATCAGAACCTTTCTCAATCAATTACTATTCAAATAACAGACATGGAAAGTCCTCTTCATTCAACAGTAAATAAAGTAAAATGAGACTACAGGGCCAGGTGCAATGGCTCACGCCTGTAATCCTAGCACTTTGAGAGGCTGAGGCAGGCGGATCACGAGATTGGGAGATGTAGACCATCCTGGCCAACATGGTGAAACCCCATCTCTACTAAAAAAAATAAAAATAAAAATACAAAAATTAGCCGGGCGTGGTGGCACACACCTATAATCCCAACTACTAGGGAAGCTGAGGCAGAAGAATCGCTTGAACCCGGAAGGTGGAAGTTGAAGTGAGCTGAGATCGCACCACTGCATTCCAGCCTGGGCAACAGAGCGAGATTCTGTCTCAAAAATAAAAATAAAAAAAAAAAAAAAGAAACTGCAGAACTACACACAGACACATACACACAAACACATATTTATAAGAAGGGCAGTAATATTGGTTGAAAGGTATGTATATATCAAATAAAGGGCACAGGCTGTTAAAGAAGTAGTTTTAGTCAACATAAGTACAATGGCAAAAACAAAATCAGAAGCCATACACAAAGTCCTTATGTAGAAAACTAAACCTACAATATAAATGACAAATGAGAAGACTCTCACATTATGCAAGGAAATAAAGCTATGTGGAAGCAAATGAAACATAGGATATTGATGTTCTTAAAGAAAACAGCAGAACACATGGCACAGACACAACATTCAAAAATTAAATAATTTATTTGGAATGCTAACCTTCAAAACTGAAGGGGTTATCAATTATACATCAACTTAATTAAAAACCATCAACAGTTAGGCCTATTTCAGGGATTTTTTTCTAGTTCTTTGAGGATAATGAAAAAAGTCAGGTAGAGAAAAGCAGGTCATGTGCACCAGAAATCACACTTGCCTCAGACTTCTCTTCACCACTAAATGATAAAGATCACACAAGCAATGTCTACAGGAATGCTAGCTATCTGTGACCCTAAATGGCCTGTTGTCATTTCTTTTTTCCATCCAAGCTTAAAAATACATAGTTGAATATGAATGCCTTCAGAATAGGCCTGCGCCTTTGCATCATGCTATAGACTTTACCTATGATCTTACATTAGGCATATTTCACAATTTACATTTCCAGCTTGTACCGTGTAGGCGTTTGTGAGTTTTCTTTAACCTCTAGTTTATGGAGAATTTTATAACTAATTAATATTTAATTTGTGTCTGAAGCAAAATAATTTGATTTCTGATATAATATCTTCATGTAACTCTGAAAAATATATCCAAAAATGAGCACTGGATACCTATAAATAAAATAAATGATAGTAATAGGGAAGACCTAGTTTATTAAGTGTTGGTAGACTATGTTGAAAACAGTGAAAATGCGGAGGTTTCTCTCAATGTTTGTCACAAATAGGGTGCACCACAAAATGTAATTGTAAAAATTTTGGACTCAAAGATAAAAATATAACGGTTCCATGTTATATAAGGATATATCAACAAAACCTGTGAAACAAGTGAGTTAAGGGCATAGGGGAAGTAAAGAGTACAGATTCCCCCATTTTACATACATTAAGTTGATATAATATCCTCATTAACATTAATAGAGAAATATAGGTTCAAGTATTAAGTAAAGAAACAAACAAACAAAAAACTAAAATGGAACTACCAGGAGAATTTGAAAAGGAAAATAAATCTTTCTAAAACTTTCCCCCAATCATTAGAGAAAAAAAAGAAATGAAAATAAATTCCACATATTAAAAGAAAAAAACAAATGTAATAATACACACAAAAAACAAAAGGCACGAATCAAAACAGCAAATATAACAGCCTATCAGCTGTGACAGTAAAAGTCAATGGATTAATGCCCTTATTAAAATACAAATATTTTCAGATTGTGAATAAAAATCAACTATATGCAGTTTTCAAAAACACCATAAAAGAAAATGTCATACAAAGGTAAGGCGAAATGTACACTCAAGGACAAATATATCAATTTCAGACAAAGTGGAATGTTTTTTAATGGGTATGTTTGTTTAGTATCAGTCTAAATAGACTCTAGACTCTAAAATTAGATAGAACTTGCTTCTTTCAAAAAAAAAATAACAGTTTGCACTGCCAGAAAATGACCGTAATTCAAAAGTGGTGTCAAGGAGACAATTTTATTATGTAAGAGTCAGCATATTTACTATTTGACAATGAAAGTAAATTCCTATCAAAATTTATAATAAATATACTAACAACTTTGTTTCTGTATCCCAAGACAGTATCTTTGCAGAAATAGAATGGAAACTTGATCTGGACAGCAGAATTTCTGAGTCCTCCTCTGAGGTCTACATTTCACAACCTTGATGCTGCAAAAGCCATCATTTAATATGTTATCTGCTTCAGTTTTCTCAATTATGTAAAGAAAATAATAATGCCTTCCCCATCTACATTTATACAAGAGTGTAGGAAGTAAAAAAGGCATTCTCGGTTAAAAATAACTTGTAAATGTTTCTTAGAACTCCTTACCTGTCATGTTGTGTTTTGGAAACACTGTTTCACCATTACTCCTTTTCGAATTTTAAGAACCTATTTAATATTGAAGAATTGGGAACAAATAACTGTGCAAGAAGGAATAAAAATCAACTGACATGCTAAAACTGGGTAGAAGATCAACCCAGGAGATATGGTTCCAAAGTATAACTTTTAGAATACTTACTTTCTAGCCAAAGGTTGAGGGAGTGAAAATGGGGCTGTTTGGTTCTCTTTTTTTATTCATTACACCCTATTTTTCCATTAATTTGCAGATAAATCTTTAGTAAAAGTCTCCAAGAAAGTACATGATAGACTGAAAAGTCACCTTTTTCATACTAAGGAAAATCAGCATTGACTACAGCGTCAATTTTTGCATATAATTTTTTGAAGCAATTCAGCAGCATGTATGTGTTATTTGCTTTCATTTTCTTCTAAGCAAAAATTCACATCATTCTATACTTCTATCTTGAAATTGCCTATAATTAATATACCAATCAAAGTTTTGTCCATAACAATATCAAAAATGGCCATTATGTCTCTGGGTGGTGGACACTTGTAATCCCAGCTACTCAGGAGGCTGAGGCAGAAGAATCGCTTGAACCCAGGAGGCAGAGGTTGCAGTGAGCTGAGATCATGCCACTGCACTCCAGCCTGGGCAATGAGAGCAAAACTCTGTCTCAAAAAAAATAAAAATAAAATAAAATAAAAACGAAACATAACATCTCTGGACTGCATTTCAATATAAATTAAACAAAATATGTATAAAAGAGGAAGACACACCTGAAGCTTTTCTTAGTACCATCTGCTCAGTTGCTCATTGTAATGTGAAGTTCAAAAAGATTTTTTTAAATTTTAGAACACTATTGTGAACCGCTGTTTGACTGTCATAATAAAATTTTTGAGTGCTATGAAGCCTCCGTTTCCCTAAAATTAAAAGGCATAAATAGATAATTTAATTTCTAGTTTTCCTTTCTGTATTGTCTCAGCTGTTTAATAAAGCAGGACACTGGATATTGTAATAAATTAATCTGAAACACGAATAAAATTAGAAATCCCATACCAATATTTTTATAAATTTTGGAACATTTTTCAAAATACTTTACTTACTAAAAAAAAAATCACCTTTTTATATCTTCTTGTTATTTTATTATTAATAGCTTGGTTATGTGCGTATAGGAAAAAAAAAAAACCTTTGAACTCAAAATTAACAATACATTAACTCCAGGTACTATTATTTATTTTATATTTTCTCTCCCTGGTAATTTTTTTCAATGGACTTAGAATCTTCTACATGTAGTATAGTGCAGTAGAATATATACTCTCTAAGACATCAAGATGCCCATGTGGTCTTGGCTTGAAAACAATCTAGAGGCATCTTCTGATTTTCTAGAATTCAGTTTAGTCTTCCATAAAGTGCAGAGAAAATATGTACTCAACTATTTTTCAGTTTCAAGACTATAGGATTCCACATTCACCTTTATCACTTCCCTCAAGTAATTGTGTTTTGGCTTTTAAAATTGTAGAATTGTAAAAATGAAGTTAAAAGAATCACTTATTTCAAAAATGTTTTGATAAAGTTACAAATTTTAATTGCTTATTGATATAAGTTGCTGGACTATCTTAAAGGAGAGATTTTAAATGAGGGTTATACTATGTTTTCTTCTCAATGATGTAGAACTCAGATAGGTCAGGTCTAAACATTTACCTAAACTCTTGTACAAGTTTTGTCTTGCAAATTTTACAGCAATCTAACAGGTTAGCTGACTGTGCCTGGCTAAATACAGTGAAATTATAGTAGGAAAAAGGAACAACATAAATAACAACTTTTTAATTTAATTTATCAAGTTCCAGGCAATCTTCCTTTAATTCCTTACCCAATTTTGTGACGTTAGGGTTTCTTGAATATCATCTCCTTTGTATTTTTCAATATTTTAAATAATTCCAATATTGTTTCACGCTGCCTCAATATTGCCAACACAGTTCTTTTTAAAATAATATTGACCCTTTTATCATAATGAATAACTACTTTTGTTCAAGAAATGCTCATTCCATGACTACAAAATAAACAAATATATAAAAAGAGAACCATGACTACAAAGTGATATTTCTTTCTTTTTTTCTTGACATAATCAAGCTGGATAATTTATGTTTGAGGTATTTCAAGCTACCTTTAAAACATCAAGTCTCTGAAGACTTTGTTGATTTTCTTCCTTATATTCTGTAACTCAAAAGGAAAATGTAAATCCTTCCACAAAATGAAACTGCTGCTACTTATATGCTTTCATTTTGGAAGCATATAAATATGAGTTAAATATGAGTTTGAATAATGCACAGATTTCATGCCAACATTCAATATGATAGATTCTCAACCCAAAATGTCCAATAGCATCAGAACAGATAACAAGAAAGAAGAGTGAGAGGAAGAATGTTTTCTCCATCTACAGCCTCACAATGTAAATCTAAAAGCAGGAGAGAAAGTTTTGGTGGAGAATACAAGATGACTAAGGATTACGCAAAAGCAGACTATATTTGCAACAAAAGACAGCATCAAATTACTGCTGTTACCATTTTGTGGAAACAATATTAGAACAATCATTAATGATGTATGAATTCTGACCACAAAGAGCTCTTAGGTGTATTAAGAGGGACACATCAAATGCTATCCCTTGGGAAAGACATGGCATTGTTTGCCTATCAGGAGATTATTTGGTCCAGGTTTGATAAAGTTGCTGAATAGGACTACTACTGACTAATCTTTACATCTATTTACTCCCATAAGCCCCCTGAAATGTTGTTCTGGCTGTAAGCCTACATCTGGCCAATTTATTTATGAGCATCCTAAAGAGATATCTCATGATGGCCTGATGTAGCCAACTAAATTTAATCACATATTTTGGTACCAAGCATATAAATTGGTAATCCTCCTATTTTTTCCTCTCAGGTACATAAAGCCCTCCCCTAAGCAAATTAAAGGAGGAATAAGCTGTACGTACCTTATTTATGTATATTATTGTTGTAATTATCACGATTAAAATTTATTAGTTTAGTAAACTTAAGCACAAAAACTGTTTATATCTTGAAACTAATTTTCCACTTGACAGAGAGCTTTTATAAAATATATTCCTTTGACATAATACACAGAAGAACTGTTTCTACTTCAGTGTCATTCTGAAGACATACAAATTAATGCAAAGCTAGGATAGTCTGAGTCCCACCATTTATTTTATTTGCATAACTGAAACTCTGGCAGACTGTTTTTAGTGTTATCACTGCTTAAGTAGCAGAACTGTAAGCAGATGGTGAGCTGGCTCACTTCGATTAGACGTGTCTGGATTATTACACTTGAAGGGGTACTTTATTATAAGCTCTTGGAAAATAATACAAGAAATTCTTTTTAGAATAGAATTTAGAATAACCAAAACTAAACCAAACAGATTTATTTAACAATTCACTAGTAATTAAAGCCTGCGTCCTATTCTATATTTACAAATTTCCAGGTTTGCACCAAGTTTTTCTTTTTCTTTTTTTTTTTTAAATTTAAAATGTGTCATTAAATTGTTGCACAAACTTGCAGGAATAAACTTCAAGAAAACCTAATCTTTGGCCTGCTAAAGGATAGTACACTTGGTATGGTAACCTTGAGAAAAATTCAGTAATGTGTTGGCAGTGCGCCTACCAGTTACATGTACCTCTTAAGAAATATATAAATATTAAAACAAACCAAAAGGGTTTAAGACATCACAGAAGAATGATAAAGAAACACCAAGAAAAACCTAATGGTCCAATAAATGCTAGGGCACATTTGACATACTCGAATGGCATGGGATATTTGCTCCTCTAATGTGGAAAGCTTCTGGCTTTGTACAACCATTTCTACCCAGTTCAGTTCTTGTTAACTTCTTTAAAGAAACTTGTATACTTTGCCTGTGATGTCTTTCCATAAATCACCATCGTGATTTGGATAATCGCCATTTGGATAATTTCACTAACCCTATAAAACAGACATGTCTATGCAGCTTATGTTACAGGTATATGCACTGAAGGCCAGACTGCACAAGTTCATGCAACTAGTAAATACAAAAGCTAAGATCTGGACATAGCCAATCTCACTCCAAAGTCTGTATTGTTAACCATCATGCTTTCTGAGGGTCATAGACATTTGATGGCAATTAGAAAATAATACTGATGGATGATCACTTTTTTTTTGCTTGGAGATTGGTCAGTTGTTTTACTTATTGGTGTGGAAAAGCATCCACCCATGTCTCTCCTCCTCCACATCCAGGTATTTGGTACATACCACACCTGGACTGTGGCAACAGCCTCCTGGAGGGTCAGCCCTCTATGCACCTCCTCATCACCAATCAGTCCTCTAAGCAGAAGCCCAGTTCTGCTTTAGGATCCTGCTTAAGTCTCCAGTCTCTTCTCAGATCATTTATCCACAGGCGCTTTTTTCCAACCACATTGGCCTTCTGGCAGTTTCTTATTGTGAGAAGGTCTTTCCTATCATATTTTCCATAGCAATCCCTTCTTTCTATACCTGGAAAATTCTTACTTGGAATTACATCTCAGCTTAAATATCACTTCTTCAGGGAAGCTTTCTAGTCTTTCAATCTAATTTGGTTGTCCCTTGTAAGTTTCTTCCTTGAAAATCTCCCTTGCAAATTATTATGATTTGTTGTCATATATTTGTTTTGTTTCTCTTACTAACTTGTAAGTTTCTTGAAGGTAAAAACAGTTTCTATTCACTACTATAGCCTTAGGTCTGAGCATAGTGTCTGACACAAAGTAGATATTTATATCGTGAAAGTGGGGGAAAAGTAATAAAGGGAAGGAAAGAGAGAGAATGAGGCGGGGTGATGAAGGAAGGGAAAAGCTCACTCTAAGTCAGCTCCATCTGTCTTCACTGGTGCTGTTGTCTACCTCTTGGGGGTACACATGTGTTCTTGGCATAATTACCCAATTATGAAATTATCCAAAGAACATCTCTCTCCCAGGACCACTGTCACTGCTACCATTTTACCATCTTCCTTTGGCTTCTGAATACCAACACATGATATTACATTATTCAGGGCTTGATTTTTCCATGCTCTCTTTTCTGTGAAGCTCTCTCTGCATTTGCTTTCAAAGCTGCACTTTCTGTTTGTCAATTAAGATTCCTCCCAGGCTGTGCTTTAATTATTGAAAGGTTCTTCTTTGTAGTGAGGGTAAATCAGCCTTCACATAACCTTTATTCATTGATCCTGATTCTGTATTCTGGAGCAGTTTAAACCTGTCACCCCACCCACCCTACAGCATTCCTTCAGATTATTTAAACATGCTATCATGCATACCCCTGAGTCTACCCTTCTCCAGGCTAGAAGTTTACTTTAATGTTAACAAATGTTCTTATGAATATATGCTATCCAAAACTATTCAAGCACCTTAGATGTGATAAGTCATATGCATACGCTTAAACAGCTAATGACAACAACAATAAGAACAGCAGTAGAGTATGTAAAGATTTCCTTATTATCTAATTTGCTCCTTTCAAGCATTTTCTATTTGAAGTCTTCTCTGAATCAAGGCCCCCAAGCAGAATTTATCAGCCTTTCATTTGGACCACCAACCTAAGGAGTCCAAATTCCTCTACATTTTTTACAATCTGGTAAAATTATTTGTTCATATGAATCTGTCCTAAAAGACACTTCAGAAGCTGCCAATTATTGTTTAAAGTCCATTGTCCTCCTTTCATTTTATGAGGAGAAACTTCTCAATGAGTCTTTTGTGTTTCTGCACATCTTGCTAGCAGAGACAATTGTTCCAGATTACCTTTCCAAGAATTTTTGCATACCAAAGAACCCTGGAAGACAGAAACAGCGTCCCTCTCTAGAGCAAGGGTAGATTTGTTTACTGACCAGTCAGAGGATCATGTTGCCCTTCAGTGCAAAGTTCAAGGAAGTTCACTTCCAGCTCATTGCAAAGATTGATATTTTCCAAGCTCAAGGTTGCTCATCTATGAAGCATATATACTATATGTGCAGTATCCACCTGAGTCACTCCATGTTCCCCTTGTAGGACTTAAGAACAAGGGTAATTGCGTGAACTTGAAAATCACTCTCCCTTCTATGCCTTAATTAATAAAGTCTTTTGTCTCTGACTCAGGAATCTTGTGTCTTCTGCCAGCATGTATGATAGTTTACATATCTGGCAAAATCTCAGACCCTTCACCGTCTTCACAAGTCCCAACTAACAGCAAGAATCCACCTTCAGATATAAGTGAAGGAAACCTCTGATAATTCAAGCTCCTGACCTTTCATTCTCCCAGCAGATCCACAGAAACTGTCATGTGTCTGAATTTGTAATCCACAAAATGTGAAAGATAATAAATGATCATTTTTGTTTGAAGCAGTTTTTGAGGTAATTGGGTTAACAACAAAGACAACTAAGACCTGGAAATGAGGTGCTGTTCTGACAAAAAGAAATAGTGCAGCAGATGTAAGACAGTACAGTGGGCAAAAAGTGGAATGGTTTGTACCTCAGAATAGCTTAAAGAAATGTGACATAAAGTGACATTGAAAACTGGAAGGAAGAAGACTCTTGTCCTGTGGTACAATTCTGACTACTCAGGTTGTTCAGAAACTTTGGTGATGTATTCAGATAAATGTAAAAAGGGAAATAATGGAATGGTGTATAACCTCATGTACACTGTTTGCTTGGTATATCAAAATTATTTGGAAGATATTATCTAAGGGAAAAGAATACTAAACTTTTGTCCTTAATTAAAATGTTAAGAATTCTGTATTCTTATGTTTCTGTATCTTTGAGTCAAACCCAGTTTGGTAAGTCACTTAACCTTAGCTGAATCTTAATATACTCATCCACTAAATGGGATAATGTCATAGGATTACTGGAAAATTTATAGGGAATAGCAATCATATTAATCATATTAATAAGATACATAGTTGCTTCTATTTAATTAAATATGCATGATTAACCTCCTGTCCCTGCCCCAAAGCCACTAAATGGTAGTAAAGAAAAAAAATAATTTACTAAGCCACATAGAAAAAATGAAGAGGAGAAAGACAAGAACAAGTAAGAAACCTATATTCATTTACATTGATGGAAAGGTCTTAAGAATAATAGCAACTGACTAAGTCTGACTTCAAAGGGAAATGCCAAAGAGAGGGTGCATGTCCTCCTGACTTATATCCTCCCAGACTCCTAACTTATAGTGCAAGATTCCAACTCTGTGAAGCCAGGTAATGATCTTTCATGCCACTACACTGTGACTAACCAGCCCAGCTAGAAGGGTATTCTCTTGAAAAAGAAAATCTGAGAGATCATGGATTGGAGGAAACTCGGCACAGCAAAGCACAAGGCAAATTAAAACATGAATAAATGGATATGGAGGGTGGGAAAGTGAGTAATTAACTGATGTCTACATATTTAACTCTGCTGTTTCTTCTCATCTAGCTTCCAGAACATGAGTAGAGAGATGCATACCTCCCAGATTGAAAACTACATTGTTCCACTCTGAAAAGCTGACTGATAGACCTCAAAAAAAAAAAAAAAAAAAAAAACAAAGTGTGAGAGAGAACAGAAACAAACGGAAAAATATTCCATGCTCATGGATAGGAAAAATCAATATTGCTAAAATGGCCATACTGCCCTAAGTAATTTATAGATTCAATGTTATTCACTTTAAACTACCATTGACATTCTTCACAGAATTAGAAAAAACTACTTTCAAATTCATACAGAACAAAAAAACAGCCTGGATAGCCAAGTCAATCATAAGAAACAACAACAACAACAACAAAAACACGCTGGAGGCATCATGCTACCCAACTTCAAACTATACAAGGCTACAGTAACCAAAACAGCATGGTATTGGTACAAGAACAGACACATAGACCAATGGAACAGGTAGATAACTCAGAAATAAGACTTCACATCTAAACCATCTGATCTTCGGCAATGGGGAAAGAATTCCCTGTTTAATATATGGTGCTGGGAGAACTGGATAGCCATATGCATAAAATTGAAACTGGACCCCTTCCTTATACCTTATACAAAAGTTAACTCAAGATGGATTAAAGACATAAATGTAAAACCCAAGACTATGAAAACCCTAGAAGAAAATCTAGACAACAGTATTCAGAACATAGCACAGGCAAAAATTTCATCATGAAAATGTCAAAAGCAATTGCAACAAGAGCAAAAATTGACAAATGGAATCTAATTAAACTAAAGAGCTTCTGCACAGCAAAAGAAATGATCTTAAGAGTGAACAGACAACCTACAGAATGGGAGAAAATTTTTGCAATCTATCAAATCCATCTGAAAAAAGTCTAATGTCCAGAGTCAACAAGGAACTTAAACAAATTTACAAGTAAAAAACAAACAACCCCATCAAAAAGTGGGCAAAGTGCATGAACAGATACTTCTCAAAAGAAGACATTCATGCAGCCAACAAACATAAAAAAACCTCAACATCACTGATCATTAGAGAAATGCAAATCAAAATCAAAATATCTCACAGCAATCAGAATGACAATTATTAAAAACTGAAGAAACAACAGGTGCTGGCAAGGTTGTGAAGAAATAGGAATGCTTTTACACTGTTGGTGGGAATGTAAATTAGTTCAACCATTGTGGAAGACACTGTAGCAATTCCTCAAAGATTTAGAGGCAGAAATACCAATCTGACACAGCAATTCTGTTATTGGGTATATACCCAAATGAATATAAATCATTCTATTATAATGACACATGTATACTGCAGCACTATTTACAATAGCAAAAATATGGAATCAACCCAAATGCCCAACAATGACAGACTGGATAAAGAAAATGTGGTACATACGCACTATGGAATACTATGCAGCCATTAAAAGGAATAAGACCATGTCTGTTGCAGGGACATGGATGGAACTGGAAGCCATTATCTTCAGCAAACTAATGCAAAAACAGAAATCCAAACACTGTATGTTCTCACTTGTAAGTGGGAGCTGAACGATGAGAACACATGGACACATGGGGGGAACAACACACACTAGGGCCTGTTGGGGGTGTGGGAGGGAGGAAGGAGGGCATCAGGAAGAATAACCAGTAGATGCTGGGCTTAATGTCTAGGTGATGGGTTTATCTGTGCAACAAACCACCATGGCCCATGTTTACCTATATAACACATTGCATATCCTGCACATGTACCCCAAAACTGAAAAGTTGAAGAAAAAAAACAAAAAATGTGGTACTAATATTTGTAAGACCTCCTCCATAGAGATTTTTTTTTTTTTTTTTTTTTTTTTGAGACACAGTCTCCCTCTATTGCCCAGGCTGGAGTGCAGTGGCACAATCTTGGTTCATGGCAACCTCCACTTCCTGGGTTCAAGTGATTCTCCTGCCTCAGCCTCCTGAGTAGCTGGGACTACAGGCACGCACCCCCAAGCCCGGCTAGTTTTTTTCATATTTTTAATAGAGATAGGGTTTCACTATATCAGCCAGGCTGGTCTTGAACTCTTGACCTCGTGATCTGCCTGCCTCAGCCTCCCAAAGTGCTGGGATTACAGGCATGAGCCACCGCGCCAGGCCCTCCATACAGATTTTAGTCCAATTCACTGATCACACTCAGCAGCTGGAAAGTCTATCACTTTCTCTCTTCATTCTCCAGCCCCCGCACCAAGCACACAGAACTTTTCAGTGCTTTACTCTTAATGGAGAACGTAACCAGGGATTATCAGGTATTCCAACATGAAAAAGAAAGTCCAATAGAAACAAGCAGGATAATCAAACCAGGAGGAAGCAGAGACTATATAGAGAAAGAAAAAAAGACACATGGGAATAACGGCAATAATACTGACAATACACCTCACCATAAACTTATCAGAATGAATTTGTTGGAGAAATATATGGAGGGGAGGTACTTGTGTGTGTGCACAGGCACTCATGTACACGTGTGTATGTATATGTTTTTTTAAGTGAGCAAAGTAAGTACTATAACAAAAAATCAACAGATCATGTCTAAAATAAATATATATAAGTATATATATTTAGAAATGACAGTATATCTGTATTATTTTAATACACACAGCTAAATATTAAAATTAATATTTAATAGAATTTTTCCCTGTTAATACCAAGGGAGGTAGGGAATGAGGTAGGTGTCTGCTGACCCTGTTTATAAACCTATTGCCATTATTTTATTCTGAAGCTATGTGTATCTATTGCTTTGATTTTTAAAAGAACACATCTTTTTGTCAACACTCAATGCTGTTACTGGGATATAGTTCATTCTCAAATTTGAGCTTTTTATCACATCTTTTCTATTCCTGCCTGTTAAAATCAAAAGTCTACAACTTAGCTGGAAAGTGTTTTAAAGTTACTGGTTAAAAAGTTCTTAGAAATGCCTAATTCAAGTTGGTCTTTCCATGAGAACTTTTTTTATCCATAATGCTGAAGTATAAAGACCTCTCTCCTTCAGAAATGCCATAGTACATCCTGTCTGTTTTATTCATGTGGAAATGAATTCACATATTTCACCTTGTGACATTTCTTCTATTATCTTGAAGAATGAAAGTTCCCTACAAGAATGCATGTTATTTGAAGATATTTATTTCTTAGTAACAGTGTTGCACTTAATAGGCATTCAATAAATATCTGCTGATTAGAACTGATTGCAAGAAAGAGGCCAGACTTTCGATATTCTAGATCTCAAGAAGTGAAGAGTTCAAAATCAGCAATACCTCAATTGACATTAATTGGAATTTTGGAAGGATCAAAGCTAAAGAGAATTTTAAATAGAACAATTTTCTAGAAAACATTATTTAATTTTTAAAAAACAATAACATCAAAAGTATAATTGCTTTTTAATTTTTTACCTGTTTTATCTAAATGTACAGACTGTGGGAAGTTTTTGTTACTCATTTGTCTCAATTCTGGTTTAGAAAATATATAAATTTAGTGTGTCTACAATAATATTGTCAAACAGTGACAAATAATATTTAAAAATTTAGTCATTGCTGTCACTGATTGTTCAACAATGAATTAAAACATTGGCTTTCTATTGTTGGTCTGTCACTTTTACTGTGTAAATCAATTTTAAGTAGAAAGTACCAAATGTGATGCAGTACTTTGGCACACACACTACAGCCAGACTGTTTTTTATTTTTATTTTTATTTTTTTTTATTTATTTATTTGAGATGGAGTCTCACTCTGTGCCCAGGCTGGAGTGCAGTGGCGCGATCTCGGCTTCACAGTAGCCTCTGCCTCCCAGATTCCAGCGATTCTCCTGCTTCATCCTCCTGGGTAGCTGAGATTACAGGCACACACCACCACGTCTGGCTAATTTTTGTATTTTTAGTGGAGACAGCATTTCACCATGTTGGCTGGGGTGGTCTGGAACTCCTGATCTCAGGTGACCCGCCCGCCTCGGCGTCCCAAAGTGCTAGGACTACAGGCGTGAGCCACCACTCCCCACCGAGCCACGCTGTCTTAATGTAAACCCTGGCAGCTACTATCTGAGTGATTTTGAGTAAGCTATTAACCTATGTCTCAGTTTCCTCATCTGTACAATGGAAATGAGGTAACTACTGTGATAATGCCATAGAGATTTAATGGTCTGAGACATGTAACGGCTAGGCATTGTATAAACACATGTAGCTCTTTTAAATTATTAAATGAGGTATATTTTTCTACTTAAGCATATTACAATTGGATTTTGTTACATTTCCTGGTTCTGATAGAATTAGAAAATGACCCAAATTTATTCAATGCATGAGGGGACTCAATTATATTTATCAAGTTATGTTTTATTTGAGTTGTCCATGGATGAATTATAAGCTATGTAAGTGTTCAGTTGGTGAGAGTTTCTTCTGTTCTCTATAATAAAAACATCATAATGTTTAAGGCATTTTCTGTATACCTACTAACCATGGAATTGTCAAACCATACATCAAGAGGAGAAAAACTAGCAATGTGGTTATGTAGCCTCAAGCCATTTTGAAGCATAGTTCATCGGCACCTGTAACAGAAAGCTGCTGCACATCTCAGGTCATTATGGTGCCTAACATGGTATAAGATGTCTTTACCTCCTTGTCAGCCTAGGTAAAGCACCATGGTCCACAGTAGAACCACTAATTCTGAGCCACAACTTGTAAACTCGTAACAAGAAACAAGATGCATGCTATAGATTGTCATAAAACTAGACTATGTCCAATTCATTATATTAATTACAGATCTGGAAGTCACAAACTGAGTGTGAGCGGCCACCACCATGCCTGTTTTCTGAATTGCTGTCACTCTGTGCCCACATGGATGTGCTGACTCCTACTAAGCTTGATGGAAGAAGCTCTAAAATTTCCCTCTCCTCTCTCATACCCTACCACTACAGCCTTCAAAGGGCTTGACTTTTCATCACTTTTCCTATCTTCCCCCTTGCTTCTCTGCCAAGCTCAGTCAACGCCCTCTCTGATCTTACTCACTAGGTTCACCATGAATTTCAAGACATAATAAAATAACAAGTTTCTCTCTACTAAAAATTTGAATATCGCAGTTATAAGGTAAGTAGTAGCTGGTTGATATATGCTACAATTCAGGCAGCAAATGTTAACCGTGCACCTAGGATGCATGTGGCATCATGAAATGTTCTGGAAATATAAATATAAATAAAGAACAAAGTCTTCCCTCAAGAAGATTTGAGTCTTTGGAGAAAAAAAAATCTATATACATATATATGTATGGACAGATATCATGCAATGAAAATATTTACAACAAAATAATTTCCCTCATAATATGTATACGATCAATTTCTGGACATCATCAAAGAAATATTTTATAAATATTTCCCAATTTTTAATGCATTAATGAATGTCGTACTGTCTGAAAACAAATGTGTACCTCACCTCTGATAATAGACCATTATATTTTTATGAAGGAGAAAGTGTGGGTCATTCTACAAAATACTTTATGCTTATTAAATGATTTAAAAGCAATTCAGCTTAACATTATGGTTATTAATTTCTTCTTATAGATTCACATTTTATGTTTTTAAATTTTTTAGTGTTTTCTTTTTTCTTTTGTTTTGTTTTTGTACTTTTTTCTTCTTTTTTTTAGATTCATATTTTAATAGCTGATTTCCAATTACTTCCATTTTTAAAAAAATCTTTGGCCTCTTTTGGTGTACCTTTCTCTTCAATTTCCTGATTTTATCAACTCTTATGCCGCATTCTTCAGCTTTTCTTTAATTCATATCCTCAGTTTTTAAATTTTCAATCTGAAATGTTCTTTCACATATGCAAATGCTTAATAATATTTCTTCTGAGTTGTGGGTTGTATTTGGGAATCATAATCATCAGATTAAAAGACTTACTTTTTGTTTTCTTCTTATAGTAATGGTGTTTGAATACAGCCTGATGCTCCTCTATTTATTTTAAATTATCTGAGGGTTTTCTTCAATAACAAGAAAATTGGTCTGTCTAGGAAAGAAGAATTTGAATTTTATTGTTGTTGTTGTCAATAGAACTTTGTTTTTTTGGTGTAATGAAATGTATTTAAAAAAATTATTTCCAGAAAGGGAGTGGTAAGTCATATGATTTTCAGATACTCATTCCTTTCTTTAATACCTCAAATTTCTACCAACTGCTTATTTTATTCCCTTCACCTCTCAGCCTCTAAGAGAATCTCCCGCTGAGGCAGTGCATACCCAAGACTGTCACTTCTGCTCTGCATACCTTTAAGATTCTTCCTTAGGATTCTCTAGTACACAGTGGTCTCATCCACCAGCTGCCAGAGCTGTTCTCAGTACTTCTCCCTCTTGGGAGTGATCTTATTTATGCCCAGCCACCAAGAGAATCCTGCTGCACTCCCCGGTTCACTTCTCTCTCTGCCTACACTGGTTCCAGCATGGGCTTTGGAACTGGCTGTGTAGGTTTCCTGTAACTTATTTCCTGTTTAGAAGTATCTTAAAATGTGCAGTATTCTTGGTCTGCTAGTTATTCTGTTAGCTTGCTTGAAAAGAGTTTCATTTACTCTCCTTGTTGATTTTTCTGTAGGATATTTGGAGAGATCAAATTTTGACAGCCATCATTATCCTACAGGAACCTAGATGGTTCACCATCTAAGAACCAAATACATTTATTTACTAATTAGGTGCTAATTAAGTAAATTACACTACACCATATTATTTCTTTCAGCTTAATAAACTTTTATTGAAGTACACATCATCTCCCATCATTTTATTATATTCTACCTGTGTTTGAAGCATGAAACCATTTTCTTTTGGTTTCCAGCTTTTTCCTTTGCATTTTTATTAGGTGTCACTTCATTTTTTGACACAGTGAAATAATATCACTGCAGTCACCTCATGAAGATATTGATTGGAAAAGTATAGTGAGTGATGGGAAAGCCACAGCCCTTACAATGTGTCTGGCACACACAGAGCAATCTTTAAGTTCCAGTGTGCCCTTTCTGCATCTCTTTTCCTTTCAGCACAAATCCTAGTGTCTTGCTTTACTAGAGACATAAGGTGGCAACCCAATCGCATGACTTGGCCAGGATCATTATACAATAAAAAAGGTGCCTATCATATGGGCAGATTCAAACTCTACTCAAGCAAGCACCACTGAATGGCAATAAAGGAACCCCACAGAACACTTCCTGTGGGGAAGGGTCATTTAGCCAAGGCTGTGAATCTAAATTCTTGGTAACTGTTCAGCTGATGAAAAATACTTTATTCTTACACAATTCACTGCCTGTGCTTAACATAAATTTTGATAACTGTAATTTATGTATATTATTGCTTTGTGATCCTGAGTTACTTTATATCACTGGGCAGATGCAAAAACTTGTTGATAAATATGGTGTTCTCATCTTTCCAAATATGCCTTTAGTCCATTTTATAAAATGTAATATATACGTTGCAAACTATCTTACTCAAGTTGATTATACTGGATATCGTATAATTAAACTATCTAATATCCTAATAAAAATGAAACACAGCCACGAGAACAGCTTTAATGAACTGGAATCATGTTGATGATATCTGTAATCCCAGCAGTTTGGGAGGCCAAGGTGGGTGGATTATGAGGTCAGGAGATCAAGACCATCCTGGCCAACATGGTGAAACCCTGTCTCTACTAAAAATACAAAAATTAGCTGGGTGTGGTGGCACGTGCCTATAATCCCAGCTACTCGGGAGGCTGAGGCAGGAGAATCGCTTGAACCAGGGAGTTGGAGACTTCAGTGAGCCGAGATCGCACCACTGCACTCCAGCCTGGCAACAGCATGAGACTCTGTCTCAAAAAAAAAAAAAAAGAAAAAGAAAAAGAAATGCATTGGATAATATTTAGCAACTCATATCAATGTAGTTTCACCCTCTTTGAATTAGTAACATAGTATGTACTAAAAGTATTACTAACTATCCAATGCTGTGTTGAGGTTTTAGCATCTCTGCTAAGGTAAACTGTTAATATTCAAGATTCCAATTCTGGATTTCTTCTTCTATGATTTATATAACTTACACATCAAAATCTTGCAGGACATTCTGAGGTTATCTTCTGGCCATGCCAACATCAAATTGACTACAAATTACAGCAACAAGAAATGGTTTAATACAAATTCTTACCATATTTCAAGAAGCCATAATTGGCAATCTGAAACATAATCGGTACATGAAGTAAAAGGGGCATATTTCAAATCTTATTGTGGAAGAGGGGAAGCTGATAATGAATATCTATGTCTAAAGTGGTTCAGTTGCCCCAAATCAGTTTGTCTAACTGACTTCTTAGCCTGTATTTCAACTTCATCTGAATATTTGTGTATTTTGCTACAAATTCTTAAAATGAAAATAAAATTGCACTTGTCAACTAATTTTCACATTATAATTAAATAAAAAGAAACTCTGAATAATGCAAACTTTGAATAACAATTGTCATAAAATGTTCATAATAAACAAAATGGAAAACGCTACTTAGAACAAAGCAAAACATTTCTATTTCTAAAATTTTGCAATTAGGCCGGGTGCGGTGGCTCACGTCTGTAATCCCAGCACTTTGGGAGGTTGAGGTGGGCAGATCACAAGGTCAGAAGTTCCAGAACAGCCTGGCCAATTTAGTGAAACTCCGTCTCTACTAAAAATACAAAAATTAGCCGGGCATGGTCGCACCCACCTGTAGTCCCAGCTGTTTGGGAGGCTGAGGCAGGAGAATCACTTGAACCTGGGAGGCAGAGGTTGTGGTAAGCTGAGATTGTGCCATTGCACTCCAGCCTGGGCAACAGAGTGAGACTCTGTCTCAAATAAATAAATAAATAAATAAATAAATAAATAAATAAAATTTTGCAATTTAGTAAATACTTTAATGAAGTAAAGTTGCATGTCCTCTCAGAAAATTGATTTTAAGATGTTTAAAATGTTTAAAAGGTGGGCAGGTGGACAGAAAGGAAAGGACATTCCAATGAAGGAAAATAGCTCAAAAATGGTAGCACTTTCCAGAGAAGGAAACTCAAGCTTAAAATGGTTAAGTAACTTTCCCCAAGTCACCCAGCTGAATCAGCTATGAAATATGCTTTTTAAAATAAATCCCTATCTTAACATTAAAGATCAAGTACTTAATCCTTATATCACATTGTATCCTGGTCATCAGTTTAAGCTCAAGGATTCAGGTTGAAGAAGTCTTGCAAGATTATGTTATTTCTGTTGAAGATGTGAAAAAGAAGCATGTCATTTTATAACAGAGAATAAGAAAATACATATATAAAAGTATCCTTTACAGAGCTTTCTAGAAAAGATACCATTTTTGAGTCAAAAGACAAATGAACAAATGGGCCAATCTGCCAAAGCTAAGAAATGACTGAGCAAAGAGGAGAAATTAGCAGTGACTAGACTCTTGAAAGTGTGTAAACAATTTAACTCTGGATTTTTTTCCAAAAATGCCTAATACACTGAAAATTATTGGAGTTATCTGGCTTTTCTTTATGATATTTATGTTTATACTTCATTCCATAGAGAGATACAAAAAGATAAATAGGTAAAAGAGATGCCAACAAGAAAGGAAGGCAAGACAATCAAAGGTGCATCAGGATACTACAGACAAATGAGACTGAAAAGCTCACTGCACATCCTTAGAACAATAGTTGGCCATCTACAAATTCCACAGTTTTCATCTGAAGTAAGGAAAGAAAGGAAATCACCATCCAAAAGGTAATAGAAAATGACTAAGATGAAACATGATACTCTCAAGAATTTAAGTAGCAATGTTAGGATAAATTAAAGGGAAAAAGAGGGAAACAAGACCAACTAGAAAGTTACTGCATTATCAATACCCATGAGACCCCAGAATATGATAATGTTGGTCCAAGTGAAGGAAAAAGAATGGAGGGAAGAATGAGTAGGACTTGGTGAGTACTGATGTTGGCTAAGACAAAGAAAAGGAAAGTTCACCCAAAACTCCAGGGTTTTGAGTTTGAACGGTTGGAAGAATGGAGGTGGCAGAGTGGTGACTAAGAAGCAGTACTAGTCCTTGCTTTCTGCTGTCTCAAATTTAAAAGGCAAGGATTAATTCCAAATCTACTCAGCACCAGACCTAAAGCAGACCAAAGCTGGAATGAGTGAGGTGCTTTGGGGTGGGAGTTAGTCTAGCTCCCTCACACTAGTGACACAATGTTATGGGTATACCTAGAACCCAGATCTGCCATAGTAATAAAATGTCTCCACCAAATGCATCAGATTTTTTTCCTACAAAATTGAAGTTTTTGTTTTCTCTGAATATAAAAATGCATCACATATAAAATGTAAATATAGGATGAATGCGACTGTGTAATCTCAGAGCTTTGAGAGGCCAAGTCGGGAAGATGTCTCAAGGCTAGGAGTTTGACACCAACCTGGGCAATGCAGTGAGACCTCATCTCTACAAAAAAAATTTAAAAATTATTTGGGTGTGGTGGTGCACATCTGCAGTCTTAGCTGTTTGGGAGGCTAAGGCAGGTGGATCGTTTGAGCCCAGGAGTTTGAGGTTACAGTGAACTATGATTTTGCACCACCACATTCTAGTCTGGGTGGCAAAGCAAGACCCTGTCTTTAAAAAAAGAAAAAAAGAAAATACAAATTTTAAAATGCAAATGTAGGAAAGAAAGAAATTTTATCTAGAGTATGCGAAAGTCTTCCATATTCAGGAATATTACTATACCACTTTTAATGGCTGTTTTATTATATTATTAAAATATAACATCATTATAATTCCACACAGTTATAATATGATCACTTTATAGGATATTAATATAATATAATCACACATTCATATTATATAGCTTTTTTAACTGACAGATAAAATTGTTATACAACACATATATGCCTACCGTCTCTCTTCAAAACAACACGAAGTTTTGTTTTTAAGTATATTTACATGTGGAATGACTAAATCTACTTAATTAGTCAGATTACAGTCATAGGCATTACCTCAGGTAGTTACCATTTTTGTGGTGAGAACACTTAATGCCCACTGTCTGCATTTTTTAAGAATATAACATATTGTTATAAACTATAATCCCCATGTTATACAATAGGTCTCTTTAGCTTCTTCCTCCTATCTAATTGAAATTTTGTATCCTTTACTTTTAAAAAATAGTTTTGAATTGGATAGGCTAAAATGATATCTCATTATCATTTTATTTGTACTTTTTAGATTATTAGTAAGTCTGAATACATTTTAATATTCTATTGTGTATAGTAACCTTTCATCTCTCACTTGTGTTGAACACAACTTTCACAGTTATTTTTCTTTCACCATGTATATGTTATTTCACAGCAGAGAAGTTGGAAGTTTTTATATAGTCAAATTTGTCTTTTCTTTATGGATTTCTGTCTTTGGTATCATTTACTGAAAATCCCTCCATATTCTAAGTCTGTCCAATTTTGGGTTGGTAAGTCACCCAAATTTTGGGTTATTTTCAGTTTTCATGATTAAATCTCCCATTCATCCGAAATTTATATTGGTGTAGAGTGGAGTACTGACCAGACCTTTTTTCCCCCAAATGATTAGCTGGCTTTATTACAGCCTTTTTTTGGAATAATCTGCCTTTTCCATGATGATCCTAAATGTCACCTTTATTATTTATTAAATACCTATATATCAGATATCTTTGACAAATCCCACATTGCTATATTTGTTTCTCAGTTTCCTGATCTGTACTGAACTTTTCTGAACAGGAAGAGCAGTCTTACCCAGAATCCTAGATATTTAACTATCTTCTCATGGACAGGGCCTGGTATATGGTAACTATTCAATAGATGTGTACTTGAAAAGGATGTAATGACTACTTTGAAAGAGTTTGATGGACAATGATAACCCAACAACTACAGAGATATTTGCAGATGTAAACATGTAACTTAAAGTATGTAAGAAATAAACAGAACTGTATATATTTTCTTAGATTCATCTAACCCAAGAAATATGTTTTAAAAACAGAAAAAGTAAAATCTTTAAAAAGGCCCTCCAGCCCTCACCGGGAGTCATGTTTACATTCTCCTTACTGGTTTTCTTCTTCCCAGTGTGGCCCCTTTCATGGCATTGCTCTTTATGTTCAGAGTGAACACAGAGAACAAATATGGCCATTTTTTCAGTACTTTTCAGTACTATATTGAGTACAGTATCTCAATAACTATGGAATATATTGTAACCTTTCTTATATGTGATTAATGTGAATAAAAGTCATACAATATTTGCTAATACATGTGCCTTTTTCTCTAGCTGTATTTCTCACTTCAGTCAATTTGAAAACTATACTTTTCCCCATGCCATGTCATGGTTCTTAGTCTTTTCTCAAATCTGGACAACTATTCATTCTCTCATCCATCCAACATTTCTTTATCTTCTAGTCTCAGCTCAAGCATCACTTCTTATAAAAAGCCTTTCCTTGGAATTTGTAAGTAGAAAGGATACGACTTCTTTGATGAGCTATGTTCTTATGCCTTACTGCCACAGCAACTGTAAGATTCCATTGCAATTGTTTAGTTAAATGTCTTCTCTTCCGGAGAAAGTCTGGAAAGGCTGAAGCTGTTCTTTTGTTCTTGGCATCCCTAATATCTAAAAGAGTGTTAGTGTCTACAGGCTCCGTACATATGTGGCAACTGAACAGAGGTGGTGTAGCATGGAAGTCAAGAGCATGGGCTTTGGAATCAGAGAGGCCTGGGCCTAAGTACCAACTGCACTATTTAATGATTGCTTGACTTGAGTCATTTCCTTATTCCCCATGAGACGCTGTTTCCTCATCTGTAAAATGTGGGTGATAATAACAAACTTGCACGAATATTATTAGAATTAAGTGAGAAAATGTAGAGAAAGGACTTAGCACAGTGCTTGGCATAAAAATGTGCTCAAAAATGAGAGCCATTAGTAGTAAATAGTAGTAACAAGTAGTGTCCATAGTAGTAACTATATTGGTATGAAAGTCGAAAAACTTAAAGCTCCATTTCTTCAGGATTTGTAAGAATTCTAAGGAGAATAACTAGAGAGTAAGTTATTATACAACTAATTCATATTTTAACTAATGTAAATAAATAGGGTTTTAAATACCAAAATTTGCTCTTGTTCACATTATTCACAGGATATTTATAACATTCATTAGTATATTAAATTTCCAGAAAGTTCTGTTTAATCGTGTTATTTTATTTTTGTCATCCATATTAACTGAATAAATTTGTATCATCTTCAAAAATTCTCCTGCAATATTTATTAATATTTATTTCTAGGGTTGGTTGCAACTCTCCATGTATACATTGTTTTGAGAATTTCATAAAATATTTAACTTATGGAATGAAATACACATTTCCTTAATTATATTAGCTACCATAAAATAATTTTTGTGAAATAACACATATATATTTTTAGAAATCAGGAATTTGAAGCTATTTCTATATTTATATACAGTCTATTGGCACTAGTGGATTTTCAACAATTAACCCTATATATGAGGAATATATTAGATTAAGCTTTGTTTATTTGAGTATACATTACTTCATTTATTTGTTATTTATGTCCTACCTACTTCTCAAACTAATTAGGAGTGATATCCAAGTAAAATTATGTGTAAATATTATTTTAGCAATTTTCTATTTCACTTATATTACACTCAAGTTCTCAGGTTTTAATTCTACAAGCAATCTTCTTATCCTATATTTCAAAATCAGATTTATCATGGGGAGAAAATCACTGCAAGTCAGGAACTGTGATTTCCAGTCTCAGCTCTGCCACTACAATTGTGCCCAACCTTGGGATGTTACATAATTTATATTTTCATATGTAAAATGAGAAATTGGGCAAAAAGTACCTCAAGGTTACTTCTAACTATAATTTATCTTTCCTCTGTAAGTTCCATCCTCTTTCTTAATCTCAAAATATCTAATTATTCTCCAATTATTTATATTTTAAACCAGAGTTATCTTAACATTTAGTGAGAGATGTGGGCAGCTACACAAATTATTATTATAGGCTGGAATGAAAAAAAGGACTGGAAGTTAATGTCGACTGTTTTGAAGTTACTGTCTCAGGACCCCAGATTGGAAATTAATATTTGCGATAAATAGTTCCAAGTTGTCTTCTAGTATAAGAAACACAAGTAGCAATTGGTTATTGGTTATTTAATATGTATTACCCTCTGGGCATTAGCACTTGCTTATCCTTTATTTTGCATTCTACATTTTCAGATATTGCTTATTTCTCAAGACTCAGTTCAAATTCCACAGCCTCTGTGAAATCTTGCTTGTGTTTCTCATGAAGACTCAGAGAAATTTATGCAGGCATCTGTTATGACTCAGAAGACTTCCTATTTTCCCTTTAAGAAAGAGACTATGTTTCTGATCATGGTGTCTATCAAAGAAACTAAAAGTATTACTTGCCTTATAAATTTCGGCCCCCAAAATGGCTGATTGATTAATTGACTAAATGCATTTAGGTATGTATGCATGTATGAATGAATGGATGAATGAATAGCCAGAGATGAAATTCCATAAAGAGCTGGAGCCTGAGTATGGCAATGGTGCAGAAGTCCTTACAAGCATCTTGAATGTGGGGATGTGATATGGTTTGGCTCTCTGTCCCCACCCAAATCTCACCTTGAATTGTAATAATACCCATGTGTCAAGGGTGGGACCAAGTGGAGATAATTGTATCATGGGGACAGTTTCCACCATACTGTTCCCATGATAGTGAGTGAGCTTTCCGGAGATCTGATGGTTTTACAAGGGGCTTCCCCCTTCACTCAGCACTCATTATCTCTCCTGCCACCCTGTGAATAGGTGCCTTCTGCCATGACTGTAGGTGTCCTGAGGCCTCCCAAGCCATGCAGATCTGTGAGTTAATTAAACCTCTATTCTTTATGAATTACCCAGACTCAGGTATTTCTTCATAGCATTATGAGACCAGACCAATACAGAGTGTGCATACAAAATGCAGCTTAGATGAACATTTCCATTTATATAGCAAATGATGCACTCTTCCCTACTATCCTAAGACATATAGAAGTGTTTTCCTCTGTCTGCCAATTTTGGAGATTCTCTTCTAAATGCTGGTATTCTTACCATTTCCAACTGCATACAAAAGTTGCAGGATTTTTATCAGTTGATACCCTTTATGTCTTGGATTAGCTCTCTTTTCAAGAAGCTAGTACTACCTCAGATACCTATGGTCAAGTGTACTTGAATTAAAAGTGCCATCAAAATTCTTCTATGGTAGTAATTTTGTATGTGCTCTCTCACACACTTGAAAGTCTATATACCCAGGATGGAGCTTAAATTATTTAACTTGGCTTATTCTTGCGACTCTATTTCATAGCCCTCCTCCACCCTCATCTCCCATACTATGCTATTTTCTCTGACTAGAACATTAACTACCACAATCACATTTTTTTTTTTTTTTGCTAGACTATTCTTTATGTCTTCATTTAACTAGCACTTTGGGACAAAGGAATTTCACTGAACATTTAAGAATAGGGGAGTATCTCTTCAATTCACTCCCTTACAGCTCTATATTGTTATTGAAGCACTTATCTCATTGTGTAATGTAGCTATCTGTTTACCATTCTGTATGTGCCATGTCAGTAAGCCTTCTCTATGGTCTAGGAAGGTGTCTTTTAAATTCTGATGATAGACACAAAGTAGTTTTTGATCAATATTTGGTAAATGAATACATAAATGCCATTTATGATAGTATTAACAATTTAAAAAGTCAAAGAGGAAAAATTGTTTTCTGAGGCACTATTACAATAATGAAAGTGATTTCTAAGATTTGATTCATAGTACCTAATTACCCATAACTACTGTAATCATAATTAATTCTTAACTTTACATTATTCCATAATAGTAACAGGGGAGTCAGGGGAGATTGTGGATAAAGAAAAAATACCATCACATAGTGTGACTCTAATAAGACAAAAAGACTCACAGGTGAAATGCCAAAAAATCAAAATTTAAAAATAAAATAAAAATTTAATAGTGGAAGAATAAGATCATGTAACTTTTGTTTGATAAGTATTGAATGTACAATTTTTTGTTAGTACTTACAAACAAATACCGGTTGAATTCTCTCTCAATGAAACTATTAATAAGACTGAGCTAGCAAGAACTATACACAAAGATCTTACAATCATTATCACCTAGAACAGTGGCTTTCAAATGTTTTTTATTAGAGCCTTTTTAAGAAATACATTTTTTTTGTGCCAGACGTGGTGGCTCACGCCTATAATCCCAGCACTTTGAGAGACCGAGGCGGGTGGATCATGAGGTCAGGAGTTCAAGACCAGTGTGGCCAACATGGTGAAACCCCGTCTCTACTAAAAATACAAAAATTACCCAGGTGTGGTGGCTGCACCTGTAGTTCCAGCTACTCAGGAGGCTGAGGCAGGAAAATCATTTGAACCCAGGAGATGGAGGTTTCAGTGAGATGAAACCATGCCATTTCACTCCAGTCTAGGCCACAGAGTGAGACTCTGCCTCAAAAAAAAAAAAAAAGAAATACAATTTTTTCTGGAAGCCTACCACAGACAAAAATATAAACATGTACATACACACAACTGAATCAAATTCCATGAAACAATACCTAACCTATCGTGCAAGGTACTCTAGTCCACTCCATTAATTCACTAATAACACATCAGCTGAGATCAACTAACAGATATTGATAGCAACATATTGCAATGTGATCCACACTCCAAAAATCCTGTCCTGGAAGGAGGTCACTAAATCTTGGTCACAATCCAACTGGATTTTTAATTTTGAAAATTGTTCTTAAACACTGTATAGAGAAATTAGAACTTAACTTCAATGATAAACTCTATTTTTCAAACACACTCTACTACTGCTTTTCAAAAAAAATTTGAACTTTTCTAAAGAAGTCTTCAGCTAAGTACAATTGAAAGGGTAGTAGATGTAGATGTAAATTATCTCCCTTTTAAGTCATATTGCTTCCCAGCCACCATTTATTTCATATATGTATATACACTGTAATCCCAGCTACTCGGGAGGCTGAGGCAGGAGAATCACTCAGAGGCAGGAGAATCACTCGAATCCAGGAGGCGGAAGTTGCGATGAGCTGAGATTGCACCACTGCCCTCCAGCCTGGGCAACAAGAGTAAAGCTCCATTTCAAAAAACAAAACAAAACAAAAACAAACAACCAAAAAAGAAATACATAGTTTTGATATACTCTACACCAGCGATCTCCAGCCTTTTTGGCACCAGGGACCAATTTTGTGAAAGACAATTTTTCCATGGATGGCAGGGAGGGGATTAGTGGGGTATAGATGGGGATGGTTTCAGGATGAAACTGTTCCACCTCAGATCATCAGGCATTAGATTCTCATAAGAAGCATGCAACCTAGATCCGTTGCATGCACAGTTGACAATAGGGTTCACGCTCCTATGAGAATCTAATGCCACTGCTGATCTGACAGGAGATGGAGCTAAGGCAGTAAAGGTCCCTAGCTGGCAGCTCACCCCCTGCTGTGTGGCCTGGTTCCTAACAGGCCACAGACCAGTGCTGGTCCACAGCCAGGGATTGGGAACTCCTGTTCTACCCATAATGATCAGCTGCTCCACTCCTTCTATTAAACTCACTAAATAACCTACTTCTCATTTCTTCTCAGTCATTCATTCATCACAAAGCATATTGGTTCTACAAATGTGTCAGGCATGGGTCTGAGTGATAATAATACAATAGAAATAAAGAGATACATGGTTTCTGTCTTCCTGCAGTACTCATTCTAGATGAGCAGTCATATAAACAAGCACACACATTCGAGACTGTGCTAAGTGTAACACAGGAAATAAAGAGGACACCGTGAAGGTGGAAATCAGGAGTGGGGGCAGTCACACAAGTTTGAGGCCAAATAAAGCTTCTGTTAGTAGATGGAATAAAATCTCAGACATCAAAAAGGTGACAAAACCAGTAATGAAAAGAGCTGAGGAAAGAAATTTCATGCAGAGAGAGAAATAGCCAATATTCTGGGCACAAATAAAGCTTTTTTTGAAAACCGAGAAAGACTGTGTGACTGAAATGTAATCATCAAGAGGAAACAAGACAAGGTTGGAGAGATAAGCAGGAGCCAAGTCAGCCAGGGCCTTGTAAGCCACTGCAAAGAATCTGGATATTGTTCTAAGGGTAATGAAAATCTGCTGAAGGACTAAGCCAGCTTGTGACATGATCTGATTTGCATTTTGGAAGGATGACTTCTAACTGCTATGTAGAGAATGGATTAGAGCTTGTAAACATGAAAGTCCAGCTAAGGAGACTATTTCAACAAATCTAAGCTAGAAATGACATGACTTGGCCTAGGGTGGTGGCAATGGATATAGGAAGAAATACATAAAATTTCAACACACATTTTATACCAGAATCTTAAGGCTGCTGTATCAGAAAATAAGAGCAAGGCAAAGAGAAGAATTAAGGATAACTTCTAACTATCTATCTTGAGCAACTGGATGGATGGTGATGTCATCAACTGAGACAGCAAAGTTTAGAGGAAGGTAGACTCATCCATAATATCTGTGGGTCCCAAGGCTTGGTTCCAAATGAAGTTCAACATGTGCTTAAGTGTTTTAAAAGTATTAATGAAGTGGCCGGGTGCAGTGGCTCATGCCTGTAATCCCAGCCCTTTGGGAGGCCAAGGCAGGCAGAGCACGAGGTCAGAAGTTCGAGACCAGCCTGGCCAATATGGTGAAACCCTGTCTCTACTGAAAATACAAAAATTAGCTGGGGTTGGTGGCACACGCCTGTAGTCCCAGCTACTCAGGAGGCTGAGGCAGGAGAATTGCTTGAACCCAGGAGGTAGAGGTTGTGGTGAGCCGAGATCATGCCACTGCATTTCAGCCTGGGTAACAGAGTGCAACTTTGTGTCAAAAAAAAAAAAAAAAAGTAATAATGAAGTTAATAATCCATTAAATAATATGTTGTATCATTCTACATTCATAAAAACACCTGGTAATAAACTTTATACTTAGCTTAAATATATAATTTTCAAATTCCTTGGAATTTTGTGCAGGAAAAATTCTCTGTGTTCTCTGTGCACAGAGAACACTGGCCCTTGGCCCCCAGCCTAAACCCTTTATTTTTCATACCTTGCTATATCCTTCTCAGCCAGTACCCTCACTCACATTCATTTGGACACTCCAATTTAAATATCCAGTTCTGTCCAGTCTCCCACCGGTGCAAATATTCACTTAGTGAGCCTCAAGGTATGCACACTAGTGACACCATCCACCTTTTTGAGAATGAACCTGGGGTTGAGAGCTGTACAGAGCCAAAAGTGGAAAATGGGCCATTTGGGAAAGTAACTCTTAGACTCAGGATACTTAGAGCTTGGTTCTGATGTGGATGAAAATACTGCCTTGCAGTGAGCATATGACCATTTTGCCCCAAAAAGTGAGCCATAGCTGAAAGAAGTCACAGTAAGCACAGTGCCAACGGTAGGGACCATTTTTATCTATGTATAAGGGTGGTATTAGAGAAACAGAAGGATTGGAAAAGATGAGAATCAGAATTTCTAACTAAGTTAGGGTAAACTTAAGATACCTACACATACTCAAGTGAAGATATCCAGTAAGCTACTGGCCATAAGGATTTGGGATATCTAAGTAATGCCTGAGTGTTGGGTACCTGATTCCTTTTCATCTCAACTTCTATTGACATATTGGAATAATTTAATTCATAACACTCTGGTCTCACATTTTCTTGATCATGTTGACTTTAATGATCTTCACACATTCATTTACTCATTCAGAAATATTTACTGATCACTTACTATGTGCCACTTCCCACAAAACTTAAAAAGTTGTACAGGACAAGATGTTGCAGCATCTGTGCAGCTTAAAATCATTCAACTTTAGAACCGCAGAATCCCATGATTACACCCTGGAATCTCAAACTTCCTTCCAACCAAATACTCTGTTCTGAGAGCTACTAGAGAAAATGCTGCATTGTGTAGATTAAGGCAATAACCAACTCATGGGTCAATCAGGGTTCATGGTGCAACACCCTGCTATTTGGTATTCTTTCTGCATATCATTGCTCACCTACATCTCCCTTTTCTTATAGTGAATATTCCAAACTTCTACCATGGTCCTTGCCCATCGTTCCCTGTCATCCCTAAGTGCCACCAAAAAGGCAAATGCTTTTATTTGACTTACATATCATGCCAGGTGATCAGTCTGAACTAGTCAGATGAGTTGGAGACAAAAGAGCCTATTAAGACCCTCCCAATATAACCCATTCACCCAAATAGCATTCAATATTAAATTCTAGACATTTAAAAAGAGACATGAAGGAAAGAAGGAAGGGAAGGGAAGGGAAGGGAAGGGAAGGGAAGGGAAGGGAAGGGAAGGGAAGGGAAGGGAGGAATGGAAGGGAAGGGAAGGGAAGGGAGGATGGAAAGAAAGGAAAGGAAAGGAAAGGAAAGGCAGGGCAAAGGGAGAGAGAAAGGGAAGCAAGATAAGAAGACTCATTTCCTCTACCTGGCCCCCAAATTCCCACTTAAATTCTGAAGACACCATATTCTCTAAATGGAGAAACTATCTAAGATGGATGTGGCAGGCAGTAGCACTACAATAACAGCTCCTCTGGTACTTGGATTCCTACAAGGCTACCTTTTCAGAATTTATTTGAACAGAGTATATTTGTCAAGACCAATCACACCACTCTCATCTCATAACCAAAGACTCGATCTTCTTATAGCATTTTTCCCCCACTCCTTCACCTCTGCTTGTTACATAAGAAGCTGAGGTTAGTTCTCAATGGTACACAAATCCTTAAGGTCTTTGCATGCAGCAAGAACCAGATTACTATTGGCCAAAGTGACTTAATACACCCTTTCAGTGAGGTTTGCCTAATCCCACAGAATAGTGTTACTTATAAATTTCAATGGTACAGGCAGTCATGTGCCATCTTTTCCTCATCTCCCAAGGTGGGATAAAGTATTCTGCATATTCTCCACTCTAATTTAATCATCAGAGCCTTAAGAAAACCCTCCTAGAAGTCTGTGATCAGGTAGATCCATTTCTGGGCTTCCATGACTCACTGTTGTACTTCTGTTATGGCATCCACCATTTTGAAATCTAATTCAGGCTCAAAACTATATCTGGTTTGTGTCTGTATCTCCAGTTGCTAAATATGTATTTCTACATAAATAAAATTAGTGTGTTAACACAGCATAGATGTAACATAGAAAATTGAACGTGACAGGTGTTCAATAAATAATTGGTTCAATAAATTGGTTTATATGGATAAACTATTAGTCTATATGGATTAATTTCAACTTACACTTGCAATCAATTTTTAATTTATTTTCTTTAATTATTGTAAGCATAATAGTAATTTACCTCTGCATACCACTCATCTTTCACAATGCACTATTTTGGAAATTAATATCAGCTCATGAAGGAGCTGATATTAATGCAGCCATGATATAGGTGATTAAGCATGCTAATTTTACTTGCCCAATATCATAGGCACAGTATCCATCTACCTCAAAATATTTACAACAGTCATACTAAGCCTAAACACAAAGATAGATATTTAAAATAAATTATAATTACACAAAAATAAATACTTAAGATTATGCATAAAACACAGCAACTGTCTGCTTTGTGTTAAAAAATTAGACTAGCAGACTCTAGAAAGACAGACCACACCAGAATTCCAAGAATACAGAATAGATATTTCCATTCCATTTTTATTCCAGTGAACCTACATCCAAGTATAGGGATACTGAAACATAAGAGATATTAAGTTTTTCTCAATTTAATTTTAGATTTCCCTATGTGTCATGATATGATTGGGAAGAAGACATTTATATCACGTGGACTCCTAGTATCTAATAATAACAGCCAAGATTTATTTAGCATTACTGTGAATATTTGACATACAGTACCTTAATTTTTTAAACACTCTTTTTGGGGTACTATTTTTATTCCAATTTATGTTGACAAACCCCAGATTTAGAAAAGAGAAGTAATTTGCATAAGGTCTAACAGCTAATAATCAATAAAGCAAGTATCTGAACCCAAGATTTCCCCAGAGCTTACACAGTTAATTGTCATACTATGCTGATATGCTGACTTCTTATCAAAGTGTATCCTGTCACCTCCAGTTCTGTGAATTTCTGAGCTATAACTACTTGTCTCTTCCATGAATGTGAAAACAGTATTACTTGCAGTTCTTTCTCTTTGCATGCACATGCACACACACACATACACACACACACACACCCGCTTTCCATTTTCCTATAAGATTAGCTTATTTTTTAAAATGTTGTTTATGATGATACCAAAATCTCCCACTGGAATTAATTAACTGATATTCTCTATCGGACTGTAATATGCAAAGTAATAAATGCCTTCTCAGATTAATAGCTGAAGCAAAACTAAGGTGGTTAATGAGTCTCAAAGCCTATTTACTTTGAGACAATAGTGATTATTGTTCTTTTACAGTCAACCATATCATTAGGAGGAAATACAAGAAAAATATATCTTACCTCACCTGAATGTGTTGAAAATAGTGTTCCTATAAAGTGTTCAGCAAGACACATTCTAATACTACATGATATAAATATATTGGTAAAAATTTTTTAATGATTTATAGTTTGGTGAGGTTTACTAAGATAGTATAGTTTATATTAATAAATATATATGATAAAAATTTTAATGAAAGGAAATGAACAATTTTACTTATGGTAATAATGCACTCTTAATCATTTATGTACTACTTCCATTTAATTTTTCCAGTCTGTGGTTTACAAAAATTGTTCTTGTTTGACTTAATTGCATGAAACTCACTGCAAAAGAAACTCATAAAAGTGTCTACTTTCATCACCTGGGGGAAATAAAATATTGGCTAATTCAAAAGTTGTTTCAAATGGTTATTATATGTACATAAAAATTATGTTCTGATGTAAAAATCAGGAAGACATTTGGAAATTGGTTATGTTTTTTCTTGATTTTTTATTATCATTTACCATAATCTTCAATAAAAGTATTTAAAACCATAAGCCCTATGTCAATCATTTCTAGGACAAACTATGTTTCCCAAAAGTTAGTGTTACTGGACAAGAATATTATCTGCTTCCCAGTTGTGGGTTTACCAGGGACAGAAATATACCATATTTCACCATGTATATAAGGACTGGCCTTTAATTCACAGCAAATTCATGCATGTTATGTCAAGCAAAACTATTCAAAAATATATACTTACATATATGACAAAGCAAGTGATTGAATATATAAAAATAGTACAAATACCTTTATGTAGTCTTAAAGAACTTAAGATCCCATAATTGTTTACAACTGTAGCAGCATTAATCTCATAACTTAGTAATACAAAATTTTAAAGAGAGGAGTGAGCACTATATTACCACACACAATTAGCTATCTTGGTATGAAGCACTGGTTGACCATATCCAAATTATGCAACTAAGGATGGCAAAACTTTGCTGAGTACCCTAGTAGAACATTCATTGACATGACTAAATTAGGGACATCAGGCAGCTAAAAAATCAAACTGTTAGTGTTGTGATGGACAAAATATAAAGGACTCAATTTTCTTCAGTTTTACATCACAAGGCATAAGAAGAATGTTTGTCCAATCTTTTATTATTGATTCATTTCTATCTATCTATCTATCTATCTATATGTCTTCTGTTATCATTACCTTTTAAGAGGGGAAAAGCAGTAATTTTCTGCTTCCAATATCCTTATTTCCTTACCTTATAGGTCCTACTATCCTGTTAGACCTAGTCAAAATTATTATTACCCAATAATTTTTAATATTATAATTTCTTTTTAAATTTCCTTTTACTCAGTTATGCTATGTTGCACCCTGCATTCTCATCCATTTCTCTGGAAAGAAATATGATTTCCTTTTCATTTTGTTAAAGACACACTCACACACACACAGAGACATGTCTTATTTATTTTTAAGTTACACTTAATATGAAGTGTGAGTGAAAAAGGAAGTGGATCATTACACAGGCACACAAAAACAAAATGTATAAATTATTAATACATAAGTCAATTTTCACACTGCTATAATGAACTGCTCAAGACTGGGTAACTTATAAAGGAAAAATATTTAATTGACTCACAGTTCAGCACGGCTAGGGAGGCCTCAGGAAACTTACAATCATGGCAGAAGAAGAAGGGGACAAGGCACCTTCTTCACAAGGCGGGAGGAAGGAGAATGAATGCAAGAGGAACTACCGAACATTTATAAAACCATCAGTTCTTGTGAGAACTCACTATCACAAGAACAGCCTGGAGAAAACCGCCTCATAATCCATTTACCTCCACCAGGTCTCTTCCTTGACACGTGGGGATTATGGGGATTATAATTCAAGATGAAATTTGGGTGGGGACACAAAGCATAACCATATCAGTACACAATCACAACTTTTCTTGTATGTATTTTTTTATTTTAGTTCACTGTAACTACCTTCAGGTTTTAGTTCTGCATCACATTATCCAAGAGGGCACTAAATTTTATAGCTTTCAAGATAACTTGAAAATGTCTCTGAAACATGATTCAGATGTGGGAAGTTAGTCTTTGGAAGAGTTTAAAAGGAAAAACTTAATTTGGCATTGTGGCTACTACGTCACTACATGAGCACCCCTTCTGTGTATTATCCATCCATTTGTTCCTTCATGGGAGTCATTCAGCACCAACCACATGCTGGGCACTATGGTACAACTTTTTAAAAGGTTATCATATGCCCTCAGGGCTTTGGAAATCCTGTGGTAGGTACAGAAAATCAATAAACTGACTGTTGAAGTAAGCTTCAGTGGAGCCGTGTACAGGTGTTGTAGGAGCTCACAGGACAGGCACCTAATTCCGATCAGTGTTGGAGTTAGAAACACTCTCCAGAGGGAGTGAAACCTCACTGGAGTTCTGACCTGTACAGAATGAAGGATTTTCCTGATATCAGTCTGCATTATTTACAAAAAATATTGCACCACAGTAATCTCTGTGAAAAAAATTACCCCATTTCATGTAATTTTAAGGACATATTTATCACATTGTAACAGCTCTGAACACAGGCCATATTTTGCAATTGAAGGCATGTCACAGTTGAACTGACAGCATTTTTCCTTTTAAGAAAATAATGGTGTATCTTATTGTTAATGGCATCTTCAGCTTGATGATATATAGGAAGCCATCATTCTGCAGGACATCACTTGGGCAATATTTCTGCTGGGATAGTGTAACTGGCCCTGATAGTTGCTCTGCAATTATATAAGGTTACTTCTCCCACTTACTCTCTACAAAGACTTAAATCCTATCATAATTTCACCTATATTAACTTGGAAATTGGCTAAAATAAATTGTCTATGACTAGTCTCTCTACTTGCCAACAATGGCTGCCACTCATCCATAGTTTCCACAAATGGTGAGGTAAAATGTTCTAGAATATCTCTTCTAAAGACTCTAATTTTTTCAGAAAATATGTTAAAACATATAGTAAAAATAGTTTCAAATCACTTGAAAATGCTAAGAAAAAAAATCTTAAATGTTCTCACCACAAAAATGTAAGTATGTGAGGTAGAGGATATGTTAATGAGCTTGATAATAGCCATTCCACATGTATGTTTTTTAAAAAGAAAACATCTTAAAACAATACTTAAAACTATTGGGTCAATGAGGAGAACTAGTTTGTGGGAAATTCTATTAGGCTCCTAGTTTTATCTTCAATCATCATTTTACAGCCTAGTTATGCAGATCATATTAAAGGCAACCATTTTAATGAGAAAACAGGTAGTGAGACAAAGTAATTCCAAGGATGATCTATTGTAAATCTTCATGCATTCTGCTTTTCAGGTGGATTTGAGAATTCCCACTACACATGGACCATGTCCCACAAGCCTTTAAAAAATCGTATATATGAGTGGTATAAAAACCTTACGTTTCCAATTCATAATTATTTTCCTTTCTGTGTAACACCATAGTGTCTAACCTTGTAGTGTTAAATACACTCCAGCTTTTTAACATTGCACAACTTGTCATCCTCTTCTGATAGCTATTTTATTTAAGATAGTCTAGGTGCACATACAAAATGAAAAATAATATAGTTCAAATATATTTAATATTGAGTGTATTTAAAATGTTTTAATATATGTTTACAAAATTCATTTCAATATGTATTTGCTAGACAATTTTTATTTTGGAAATCATAATCATTCTTTTTGACTAATAAAAAATATTGACATTAAATGGCTTAGTAGTTTCTAGAAACTAAACTCACACAGCAAATTAAAATGCAAAATGTGCTTGTCTGGTAAGATTATTCACAGGGAAACAAGGACATACTAAGTGGATCACAGTTTTGAAAGAGCTTACCTACTGAGGGTAAGATTTACATATTAATGATACAGAAAGTTTGCACAAGCTCAGAGGCTAAGCTGTGTTCAGGGATGAGCAGGCTTCTATTTAAAAGGGTTATAACCCATTATAACCCTTTGTGTTGTCATTACAAAGTTGATCTATGCTAGCAGCATATAGATGTAAGCTAGTTCCAATTTTATCTCAGGAAAGGAACAGAGCATACTGGTTATACACCACCTCTATCTAGCACGTGAATTAGCTCATATGGATGAGCAAATAGGGAAATGATGTCAGCACAATGTGGAAATCAATTGGTTTATACCTGCTATTTCCAATTTGGTAGCCACTGGCCATATGTAGCTGTTTAAATGTAAATAGATTAAAATTAAATAAAATTTAAAATTCCATTTTTTAGTCACAGTAGTCACATTTCAAGTGATCATTAGCCACATGTGACTACTGTACTAAATAGCAGATACAGAACATTTCCCTCAGTGAAGAAAATTCTGTTGGATAGCATTGGTGGACACTTAATATTTCCCAAGAAGTGAAGAGTCTGCATCAGGGACCTCTGCTAAATGACTGAGTTTTAGCTATTCTTGCCACACGCACCCAAAACAGAGAAACTATGTGAGATGATGAATATGTTAATTTGCTCACTGTGGTAACTATTTTACTAACTATACATAGCCCATAACATCTTGTTGCATACCTTAAGTATACACAATAAAATGTATTTCTAAAAAATTTTTAAAGGTTGTCCCTTATAACTTCCCTATTAAAAATTTTACATCTCTTAACTCTGCTGTGACTTTTATTAAAATAATATTATATTTCTTCATGATCTTGCTACATAGGCTTATGGTGGTGTAACTGAATGTCCATTTTTTCCGTTAACCTTCAAAATTTTACTGTATAATTTTGCAAAACATTAGAAATGTATACATCATAGCAGAAATATCTGTATATGTCAAGTCTCAAAATTAGGATCTGAAATCCCTGCAAAATCTTCAATCTATAAAGCTGTTTTCTTATCTGTACAACAGAGATAATTACAGCCTTGGGTCACAGCATACTGAAAAGAGGTCATGTGCCTTAATATATGATAAGTGCAAAATGTGGCATTGTTTACTGAAGTTATCATTTATTGTCAAATGTTACTCTGGGACTATAAATTCTGAGAATATTATATTTTCTCATAAAAGTAGCTGGCCATAGTTTCTTCCAGGGAGTATGTACAGTGATGAGAAGGGAGACATACATTTTATTTTATCCCTTTTTGTAGCATTTGTTGTTGTTTGCCATGCGTACGCATTACTTATCAAAAAGTATCATTTATTTAATGTTCTTTAAAGATCCTCTTTCTGTGTTCTTCTTTGTGCACTTTACAGACAGATCAATTAGTATAGGCAGTGTGACCCAGAAATCACTAAAGCCAACCAAACCTCCGAATTAGAAAATAAAGTATTGGCTGGCTTATGAATTTAAGATTAACAAGCTACTGTTAATATGACAAGGAAGTAAATTGGCAGGAAAGAGAGAAGAAGCTACAGATAGAAAAATGAAGATGTAAATTGCAGAGGAGGTCAATTTAAAAAATATGGCCTGGGATTAAAAAAAAAACCCTTATGCATAAATAAATGTATATTTATGAATGGATATGCATTTATATCCATATATAAATATAATGCATAATACATTGCTTTTAAATGAATAAACTTTTAAATATAAGAATTTTTACATTATTCAGAATCAATAAATGGTAAGGTATAAAATATTTTCTTTATAAACAGAAAGGACACATTTTAGTGCTGATGACCATTTCAATAAAATGTTTTCATATTCGAATCATAATGCCAATTTTTGCATTTTATATGTCAAAAATCATTATGGCTATGACATTTACTCAAATATGACAGTTTTTTCCTGTTACAATGATGATATTAAAATGTGTACTATATTTTGGTTGCAGTATTGAACTTTTTGAATCATGAATCAGATAAATCAGTGTTTTTTCTTGTAAAACTCTGAGGAAGGACCAGGCTTCTCCTTTCCCCCCAAAACCCCATCTCTACTAAAAATACAAAAAATTAGCCGGGCATGGTGGCGGGCGCCTGTAGTCCCAGGTACTCGGGAGGCTGAGGCAGGAGAATGGCATGAACCCGGGAGGTGAAGCTTGCAGTGAGCAGAGATCATGCCACTGCACTCCAGCCTGGGTGACAGAGCGAGACTCCGTCTCAAAAATTAAATAAATATATAAAAATTTAAAAAAATAAAAGTTAATTACTAGAAAAATGATACAAAATGTAACACACAAAAAAAGCCAAAATATTTATTAAACGCAATAGGTAAAAATTACTCTGTTGTTTGGCATAAATGGTCTTAAATGCTAATTCCTATTTTCTGTCTCCCAACAAATCTATAACAGACACTGGTAACATGACAGTGATATAGTGAATAGACTACACTTCGAGTAGCACTGAAGAGGGTTAATATACAATTCAGTAAAAATGTCTCAACTAACTCTTGCCAGTTAGGTATATTAATGTTATCAAGGATATTACAGTAAATGATATTAAATTGCCTCTCACAGTATTTGAAAAATTTAACATATAAGTAAAAAGGCAAAATAAGTCATTATTGCACATTTTAGAAGTATTTAGGTAAACAGGATTTTTAGTAAATATGTAATTTTATTTATGCCAAATATGAATATATATGCAAATATTATATTTTCTCTACTTAGTTTATTAAAATTTGATAAAGTATAAAGACTCATTTGATAAATCACAGACTCATTCCATCCCAGGCTATATAAATTCATCTAATTATCAGAAATAGTTTGACCATAAGAAAATCCACAATTCTATTTCTTATTATATGTATATGAAATGATACCAATTCTTTATATGCAACTTATCAATTTTCATTACTCAGAGTTCATTTACAAGCTGCCTAATTACCTTGTCTTATCTTTTCCACCCAAGGTAACAACCTAACAACCTAAGGTAATTTGACCTAATTAAGTATATTCTATAAATAATTGGCCTAAAGTATTAGATACAGGTTGTGGCAATTGATAACAATAATGAACCACAGCCATAGCAGAGAAAATTAGCTAAAGATAAAACCAACTAATGTGCTAATACTTTAGAAATAAAATTAGAGGAAATTTAATAATCCTTAAACTCTGTTAACACTTTCTCCATTCAAATTCCAATAATATCAATGAAAAAGTTCAATAAAATGTATCATTGAAATGTCACTCTTACAGTAATAAGGCGCATTGAGGGAATTCACAATACATAGATTGATCATTATTGCATACATAACTTCCAATATGTATGTATGTCAATTGAGCATTTGAACATATATTCTTAGGACAGAACCGAAATATAAATATGTCATTGTAATACTTCTCTGTAATTAATGGAAATACATGAAATTCATTTCAGGGATTTGTTTTCAAAGTGGGATTTATGTAACACATATTCTGTAGCATGTATTTTGTGTTAGTGTTGTGATTACTTTTATCTTGATCCAAAAAGAGACACATATATACACACACACAATTTCCTTTTGAGAAGAAAAGCTAATCTATTCCAAATACAATATATTTTAAAATATAAGAATTTTAAAAATAAAATGTGACGCATGTTTTCAAAATAATTAAACATAAAAGAAACTTTTACTATTTGCAGAAAATTTCTATTCTCTAATTTTTCTTTTTTGCTTTTTTAAAATTTATTTATTTATTTGTTGTTGTTGAGATGGAGTCTTGCTCTGTTGCCCAGGCTGGAGTGCAATGGCGTGAGGGATCTCAGCTCACTGCAACCTCTGTCTCCCGGGTTCAAGCAATTCTCCTGCCTCAGCCTCCCGAGTAGCTGGGACTACAGGCACTTGCCACCATGCCTAGCTAATTTTTGTACTTTTAGTATAGATGGGGTTTCACCACGTTGGTCAGGCTGGTCTCGAACTCCTGACCTCAGATGACCCACCCACCTCGGCCTCCCAAAGTGCTGGGATTACAGGCATGAGCCACCATGCCCAGCTGAAAATTTCTATTTTCATACAGTAAGTAAGACAGTTATCTATTGTATCTATATACTCTGACAATTTTCCAGAATGTAAAAAAAGAGAACAGTGATAATTCATTAGGCATGTTATAAAGAATAATTTCTAATCATTCAAAAAATCTCATTTGTTTGGTACATTTATGTAAGGAGATAACTTTTTATTGTATTACTTATTTATGACTGAACTGTCGTTTCTGTTATGTATCTAAATCTTCTTAAAAAATTTTTAAGATAAAAACTGCCAATAAAACAGCTTGTTTCAGACATGCAAAGGTAATTGAAGAAAAGCATGCCTAAGAGAATACTGATCTTTTTCAAGTATATATTCATAAACTCATAGAGCATATTTTTAGGGAAATATTGAAATTATCAGTCTTGTTTTTCAGTGGAAAGATTTCTATTTATACATTGCTCGCATTTGCTTTACCTCACTTATACTGCCTGTACTTCACCTACAGCTCCAGATATTCCTATCAAGTCTTGTTTCCTGAATTCTGAAATTATTTCATCAAAATTTAGATGAAGCAATAACCTTTGTGCTTTGTGTCTTCAGAGATCAATGTGTGTTCTCATTTTAAGCCTGGGATACACTTGCTGGTGATTTCATGTTACTTATTACATGTCTCTATGACTAATCTTTTAAATTAAACACTGAGAAAATCATATCTCCCCAGAAAAAAAATGAAGGCGTCATGAGGACGGTATCAACTATTAAGCATGATTTTGAAAATACAAATGTAGGCAAATAAATGATAATATAATTTATGGTAAGGGAGAAAGCTAGAATACCACTTTTATGTTAAAAATATACAGTGTAAAATAAATTGAATTTCCATTTATTTGTCAATAAACACTACAGTGATGTAATTCATAGAAAATGTTATACACAAAATGTATATTCAGAATTATTAACCTCTGCTATGAAACTTCATGTAAATTAAATCTGCATCTTATACTCAACTGAATTTTCATCCATTTTATACTCAGAAGAGCTTTCTAAGAGGCAGAATTCACAATTGTTAAGAACACAAAATTTGAACTAAAACTGCCTGAGTTGCAATAGTGAATTTTCTGTTCTGTGACCTTGGACTTACCTTCTTTATGCCTCAATTTCTTCCTTGGTTATTGTAACTATTAAAGGTGATACAATTCATGCAATGTGCTTATAATATTTCTTGGCAGTATACAAGTACCAAATAAATTTTTGATAATGTTTTATTATTATTACTATTATTATTATGTCTCCACAGATTTTTCCCTAGGGTTAATTTTCCAGGTTCATGTGTTTTCTATAATTCTAAATCTGTTTTCCCATGGTTCTGATTGACTGCAAACATTTATACACAGCTATATAAAATCATAACACATCTTGCTGTCAGCCAACAAGGCAGTTTCCTGAATTTCATGGAATTCATCACCATTCATCAGTATATAATTTTGGATCAAGGTACATGCAGTTAGTGGATTAACCTTACAGCCATTTTCAAACATAGAACAGAGAGCTTCTTATTGCTTAGATTGGGGAAACTACATGCTAATCATTGACATTGTAATCTAATCACCAAATGATAAAAAATATTATGGGAGGAAGCAAAATCTAAGTGCTGGATCTAATTACATTACTATTCAGTAGCTTGATGGAGAAGATAAGCAAGTTGCTGCAGTCATTTAAACAACCAAACATTCAATAGACCATTCTAGGCCCCAGTCCAAGCTGGGAGTGGAAAGCTAGTAGTTGTGCATTTCAAATGAAGACCAGTTGTTAAAGTATTAACTAAGGGGCTTCAGGAACTCTAATTCTTATGATCTTTAAGTAACAGCAATCCTGTGGTAGGAGTTATGATGATGTACGAGAAAGGTATGCGAGAAAGAGGTCAGGTACAGTCAGAGATATATATTTTCAAATCTCTGCTCTGCCACTTGATGACTGTTATGAGCAAGTGACCTAATTTTTCAGTTCCATCTGTAAAATGGGGATCACACTGATCTTTCAGGGATTATATAAAGACAGTGACCACAGAATATCTGCACACAGTTGGTATTCAGGAATTGGCGATGTTTTTTATTGGTGATCATAAAATAATAAAAAAGTATTAAGAAACAAGCCAATATTTAAACATTATAGAAAACTGCATTATTATTCACTATAATTATATAAGCAATAGGGAGATTATGCTAGTCATTCATACATCAATGCCGAGCACACACTAGGTACACAGAGCTAGCTATGACATGACACTGATGCTAAATGATGCAATTTATGGAAACAGAGTGAAATGAATAATCCATGTGTATTTGCCTCTCGTACAAGCATGAATGGCATAGAGCCTTGCTGAAAAATTAAGTTGGTGAAAATAAAATATAATAAAAAATGTTCAGCAAACTATACAATAAGCTTTCCGTGGCTCGTGACCTTACAACATGGATTGTGCCAATGTATAAAATAAAACACTGTATATTATGAACATTCCTGAATTTTCCGCACTGGTAGAGGGAATGATCCAGAAGAGCAGGCGATTTATACTTTATTTCTATTTTGACTCTTGAATAAGCGCCTGTACATATTTATTACATCACAATAGCTTTTTATTTTAAGCCAATGAAGTATTGTTTTTATGAATGACCCACTAATTAAGTGAGAAGCAACTCGTGCTGGTACTAGCACTACTGGTCCTGTGGTGATATAAGGAGTTGCTTAGAAAAAAAAAAAATCCAATTTGAGAAATCTATAATGTATTAAACATTATTTATTAAAATATTAAATACAGGATTTAAAGATTTATCAGCTGTCAATACAGAGGCTCCGTAAAATTAATTTAAATAATTTGAAAAGTAATTAAGAAGATACATATACATATACACATACACACATATATATATGCATATTTATTATTAAGCTTGTGTAATTCTGAAGCCACAAGACTAGACAGCATATAAAGAAGTAGGGTGCATTTCAAAAACATCAGAATATCTACCTTGAGCTGTGTACTGTCAATCCAAAGCAATCAGCTTCAGAGGCACACATTTAATTCCAGTGATGCTGTCACTAGTCCTCTTTAATAACTGCTTTTGCCTTTGTGTGAGTTTTCCATATGAGAAAAGTAGCTACATTAATTCATAATCACACTACATAGGTTGTCAGCCAAAGAGGAGTAAATACGAAATGAAAAATACATAGAAGCAGTATCCTGAGCAAATAATGATAGCCACCTATTCAGAAATAGTCACTGTATTGGAACACACTCACACATGTACACATACACACGTAGTTGGGGATGAAGAGGTGTTAGAACACTATACTTGAATGCCAAATCTACTTTGTCATGTTTTTCATTTATCTGATGGTATTACAGCACTGGTTCCCACCTGATAGCACTGTAAAACAAACTGAGGGACTTCTAATACATAGATTTCCAGCTCCATCCTAGGCTCAGGTGAACCTGAGTCTACGGTCTTCAATCAGAGTACTAAAATTTTTTAAAACTCCCAGGTAATTCTAAATTTGGCATAAGGGCCACTGAGTTACAAAAAAGAAGCCATCATTTATTGAAAATATTGCCCTGTAGTGGCTCAGTTTATAAAAGGTGACACTCACAATAACAATTAGAGTTAGATGTTCCCATCCCCATTTTCTTTCCAAAAAAAGGAAGCTTTTAGAGCGTAGGATGCAAAGCTAGTATCTGAGTCTAGATACGTCTGATTCTAAATTTGTGTTTTTTTATGGCACATCAAAGTAAAACTAAAAAGCTTTCATAACCGGGGCCACAAAGTGGCCACAGAAAGGAAGGTTACAAAAAACCAGCACTTATGTTTTGTTCAACCAGCAGCAATGCTTTGAAAACTGCACATGCATCTGTTGGACATCAGGGAATATCAGCAAGACAATACCTCCTAAAAATAGGCTTCTTGTAATATCTCGCATACATAGTTTTTCTTTTCTTTTTTTTCTGGTGGAGGAGTGGGATGTTTATGCAATATTTGTTAAATCTTTTTAAATGTTTTTATTATTATTAAATGTGTGTATGCATGTGTACACATACAAAGCCTCTCCAATTTAAAACTAAAGTAGAGCCTTCACCTAACTCCCAAAGGGATGAGAGCCTCATGCAGCCAATACAGTCTTCCAGCTAAAACGTCTCCTTCCTTATTCATCTATTTTACCCTGGCTTCCTAGACAGAGCTGCTACTCCCAGGTACCTGAGTTAAAGAACCCTCTTATATCACAAAGGGAAAGTTTCAGCTTTGTTTGTGACCCCTGCTTTAAAACTTCCCAAATTTTTAAACTTAAACATTTTAAATAGGAAGTAATTATAATAATGCATTTGAGTAACACTAGCCTAAGTGGTTCTGTCAATCATTTTATTAATTAGGGTAAAAAATTTGGCATCATTTCTATAGATGATCTATAGATGAGGAAACTGAGGCTCAAGCAAGAAAAGTGTGGGATGAGCTCAAAAGTCAGGGCAGGAATTATAGGCAGGTCACCTGCCTGCCAGCTCCCAGGCCCTTCCAAGTTTCTCTATTCTTGAGAACCTTAAAACCCTCCCAGAAAGCTTACGCTCCTTCCGAGGGCATTAAGAATCATCACAGACATAACAGTAGGGCTATTTACTGATTAGTTAAAAAAAAATTACCAGACACAGTGAAGCTGAGAGTAGGTCTAAAAAGGGTACCAATCATATTTTGAGGGGAGAAGGATTACTCATGATAATGTTTCTAATCTGCCAGTACATCTGATATACTTAGACACAAAGAAAAATCGGATTTAAAGAGAAAAATGGTAGTTTGTCAATGAAATTAAAAAATTTCAAACACTAAAATTTTTGTTTCTGTGCTAACGATTTTTAACACACAGACTTTTATTACTGATTTCACAATTTAATACTCTACAGAAAAGAGCTTCATATAGCCGATCAATCTTGTGTTACTTATAGAGTATCATAATCCGATATGTGTACCAAACAGCCCATGAAGAAAACTCAAATTTTTGACAGAAAAACGGTGGCTTTGATCCGTTCTTTACTATTGCTAATAGAACTCTGCAGCTAAAGATCTTCCCTCCTAATAACCCCCTAACAAGTTAAATGCATTTCTAACTTCTTCAAAGAGCGAACTGCAAATTCTACTTTGATGAAACTTTTTTCCCTAATTTCCCTTTGATGAAACTTTTTTTTCCCTAATCGAGGTATGACACATAAAAATTGTATACATGTATAGTGTACAATGCAATGTTTCTATATGTATATATATACACACACACACACACACATTATGAAATGATTATCACAGTCAAGGTAATTAAAATACCCATTACCTCACACAGTTTCCTGGGGGGTGGGGGTTGGTGAATATATTTAAGACCTGTTGTCTTAGCAAATTTCAAGTATATGATACAGTATTATTAACTATAATCACTGTGCTGAGTATATTAGATCTTCCAAACTTATTCACCCATCATAACTGAAACACTGTACCTTTGACCAACATCTCCCCATTTAATCCATTCCCATTCCCAAGCAACCATGATTCTACTCTCTGCTTCTACCTTTGACTTTTTTAGATTATACATATAAGTAATATAATGTAGTATTTGTGTCTCTGTGCTTGGTTACTTTCACACAGCATAATGCCCTCCAGGTTCATCCATGGTGTCTCACATGCCAAGATTTCCTTCTTTTTCTAAGGCTGAATAATATTTCATTGATATATAACAATGTATATTATATACAGCATAATATATAACATACTTCATATATATAATGTTATATATATAACATTTTCTTTATTCATCCATTGATGGACACTTAGGTTGTTTCCATATTTTGGCTATTGTAAATAATGCTGCAATGAACGTGGAAGTACAGATATCTCTTTGAGATACTGGTTTAATTTCCTTTGAATTCCCAAAGTGGGATTGTTGGATCATATGAAAGTTCTATTTTTAATTTTTTGGGTAATCTCCATACTGTTTTCTATAATGGCTGTACTAATCTACATTCTCACTAAAAGCGCACAAGAGTTCCCTTTTCTCCACACTCTGGCCAGCACTTATCTTTTTGGTCTTTTTGCTATAGTTATCTTAATAGGTGAGGTGATATCTCATTGTGGTTTTGATCTGCATTTCCTGATGATTATGTAACATTGAGCATTTTTCATATACCTTTGGCCATTTGCATTTCTTCTTTTGAGAAAAGTCTATTCAAGGATGGGGCTTTGGTGCATGATAATCTCTGCCTCAGTTTTCATAAAGCTACACAACTTTCAACTTCCTCACTGGTTTGCCTTCCTTTGACTCACTGATGTTCAGCATGCCTCATGATTAAATGTCGCGCCACAATCTCTTTGCTGCCCACAATTCCTTATTCCCAGAGAAATCCATTTTCATTTCAGCTATCACATGTCACCTCCACTCAGATAGTTCTAAAATCTTTCTCTTCATTCCTAACTATTCCTCAAAGTGCATCATCAATTACTGTATCTAGAGACACCTCATACCTCTCACTTGAAAAACGGAATTCATATTGTCCTCTAATTGAATTTACTTTTAGCACTAATTCAGTCCTTAATCATATGCTCTCACTAAACTGTTTTTTCAGTGTCTCGTGTATATAGCCTTGATGAAATAATTACATTTTCTAATAAGAAAAGTGCCCTCTTAAAATAAGGAGCTTTTGAGTGATTGAGCAAAGAACACTTTCCCAGCTACTCAAATGAGGTCACCTGACTTTAGGTACCACGAGGAAGGCTGAAGTTTTCCTCCAGATCACCCATGCACTCAAGCTGTGGCTATTTTACTTGGTCCCACATAGAATGGTAAACTACTTGAAAACCAGAACTGTGATCTATACTCTTAGTATTTCCCACAGTGCTTAGAAGAATAATTCATACATGTTATGGACAGAATTGTATCCCCTACAAAGGTCATGTGTTGAAGTCCTAACCCTCAGTACTCCAGAATATGTCTGCATTTGGAGAAAGGGCCTTTAAAGAGGTAATAAAAGTAAAATGAGGTCTTATGGGTGGGCCTTAATCCAATAAGACTGGTGTACACATATGTTAAGAAGAGGAGATTGAGAAAAAAGGGAGGCATGCACCCACAGGAAAGGTCAAGTGAGGACACAACAAAAATGTGGCCATCTGCAAGCCAAGGAGACAGGCCTCAGAAGAATCAAACCTGGCAACACCTTGATCTTGGCCATCCAGCCTCCAGAACTATGAGAAAGTTAAGGTTCTGCTGTTTAAACCACCCAGTCTCTGCTACTTTGTTATGGAAGCCCTAGTAAACTAACACGATGTTCAGCATTTACTTGCTAAACTGACAGGAATTTATGATGCTACTTTTATCACCTTCTCAGACTAGGTTGTTAAGGTAGATTTACAAAGATAGATTACTTGACATCATAGATTTCCCACTTGTGCTCTTTACTGATAACTAGTGCTAATATTCAGACCCAAATATATACTATATTTATTCCTTCAAGTAGCATACTTGCATTAGAAGTCAAAGAATATTGAAAAGATAAAACTTCCGAGTAAAATAGCTACAGTGGCTTTCCCTTTGCACATGTGGTATATGTGTTAGAGGGGGACTGTGTAATATTTTCAGGTTATAATACCTTTTGGAATCCTGTCTAATTCAAACTTAAATAGATCACTGCTTAAATCCTGAACAGAAAAGGGTTTCATGCAGTTGGTTTCTAGACACATGGCCTTCCTCATCATGATTCATTTATTTGACCTTGAAAAACTAAAGACAACAGCTATTAGAGGGGTGGACCCTGGAAATCATTACATTTTTCTCTTTAGCTGACTGGAGCCACATTTGTAAATATTCAGTAATTGCATATTGAGAACAGTACCTGTGGCCATGGGTTTTGAAGATATTTGGAAGTAACAACATATGTTTTATTAGGCAGAAAATATAACAAGGTATATAAAATGAAAGGGCCATATTTGTAAATAATCAAATCCTAGTTAACCTAGCATATAAAATGAGATGAGAATAATCTAGTGGGTCAGAGTTAGAAGATTTCAGAATCAGACCTGGGCTTAAGTTTTAGCTCTGCTAGTTACTAGCCCTGTCATCCTGGGCAAGCAGCATAGGCCCAGTGAGCCTCCAGTCTATCATCTCTAAAATAGGAATAAAAACAATAAAGCTCTGAGGACTGTTTGAGAAAAAATACACATACTTTGTATGCCTAGCCCACAGTAAGAATTCAAATAAGTGTTATATATTATTTAACTTAGTAATGCTGAACACTCTCTGCTTACTGAAATTATGTCTTCAGAGTGAATTATTTTTGGAATGATTATATAAATACTCACATAAGCTTTATAATGAAATTGGAGACAGCAGTTGAACATATGGCATGCACAAAGTAGATACATTTAGGAATTCACCAAATATTAGAAAGGAGCAAAGTATCACAGCAGTACTTTGGGGAACATAGTATGGTGAGACAACATTTTTGTAGAAACAACAACAAAAAAAACCAAACAGATGAACACAAAGCAGGGTGACTTGATTTAGGTAATATTGTTGTTCATCAAGAATATGCAAAAGCATACTGGTAGAACCAGCAGGCAGTAATGACATGCACAGTTATGATGCAAGTTTGTTTCCATTCAACATGAAACAGATTGGGTCAAAATATGTGTAGTCTTTGTAAGAAAGAAAAAATATCTTATTCCCCATTTTTAAATTTTAAGACAATGGCAGAATATTATTTATAGATTTTATTTATCAGTGTTTTTCTAGATATTTTAATCCAATGATAAAAAGATATATTTTTGTGGTGCTCTTCCTCCCATTTTTTTTTCTGAGCTAAAGTCAACCTGTTAAAAGATCATTCCAATATTTATTCAGATCTTTTGGGTGAACTACTGAGACTATCAATCTCTACATGATATTTCTGTGTTCTTATTCAGAATTCTTAAACTATAGGAATAATTCAGTATTATTTATATGTGATGATTAACTTTGAAATTTAGGCAATTTACACAGAATGCCACAGGCTTAAAAAACAAAAAAAGTTATACACTGAGTATATATGATATACATTACACATACACACACACACATACATTTAAAGAAGTACATTCAATTCCAGGAATGTTTACTTAATCTATAAGCACTATAAGAGAGTATCATAGTGAGATACTCTCTGGATATTTTGAGTCCATTGAGAATGGGATGATGTTTTTTTCATCCAGGGCATCAGTGACTAACACTATGTCAATAGCATTATTGAATGAACGCCAGAATATGAGAATAAATAAATGACTGAATTTCACAATACCTATTTTTAAGAAGCATATAATCTAGGAAAAACTAAAACTGTGTAAATGCAGTGTGTGTTCTGTACCTGAACTTCTCAAGCTATCTATATTGCACTTGAGAAGCTCATTTTCCATTTCCAATCAACCACAAACCAGTATTTTACAGAATACAATGAAAATATATTACTAGAAAAGTGAGGGAGAAAACACAAAGACATATAATGAAACATGAAATTATTCTGTAAAATTGTTGTGGAAATCTCAATTCTTGTTTCAGAACAGAAACCAACAGGCTACAGAATATATTTTAAGCAGCACCACTTTTTACTATCACTATGAACAACATGATGGGAGAACACCCCACTTAACACATGGGTAAATTAAATAAAAGCACTTGAAAAGTTCCATTAAGATTAGTTTAGAAAAATCTGCTGGGAAAATTTATCATTTTCTTCCTGTACTTTCCAGAATTCTATAGTGATTCACTCAAGTGAGAAGAAAAAAAAAAGAAAGAAAGAAAAGAAGGAAGGACACCAAATGGTTCTTTTCAACAAACTAGTCATCCTGGCAACTCTGCAGGACTCAAAAGGAGAATGTACTTTACATCTCCTTTTCTCTAGAAAGGCTCCACATTATCAAACACTCTCCTTACGGTAAGTAAGAAACCCAAACCACTTGAGTGATAATGTCATAAGCACAGTTCTCATTTCCATTCTTTTTCCTTTGCGAATAACTAACATTCTTTTGTTGTGTGGCTAGAAATAATTTACAACTACATGAGGGACTGATCTCTCTACTCCGTTCCTGTGTAATTCTGTTTTTATGTTATGGGTTTCAAGCAATTTTCACCTATGAATGATAAATTACTAAAAATGTGTTACTATTTGTACTCAAAAGCTAATATACATGTATGTACTGAAAATATTAAGAAATCATTATACTATTTTAAATTTAATGAAAAAATACATTTAGCAAGTTTTTAAAGTAAATGTTCAAAATGTCATGCCTACACCAGGAAAATACTGTACAAAATGCAATTTCATAGCATAATTCCTAGTGGTTAGAGTCTAAAGTCACCATGAAAGATACATAAAAATTACTTCTAAAAATCCCTTCAGGGCTGGGCGCAGTGGCTCACGCCTGTAATCCCAGCACTTTGGGAGGCCGAGGTGGGTGGATCACAAAGTCAGGAATTCAAGACCAGCCTGGCCAAGATGCTGAAACCCCGTCTCTACTAAAAATACAAAAAAATTAGCTGGGCGTGGTGGTGGGCACCTGTAATCCCAGCCACTCGGGAGGCTGAGACAGAGAATTGCTTGAACCCGGGAGGCGGAGGTTGCAGTGAGCCAAGATCGCACCACTACACTCCAGCCTAGGTGACAGAGCAAGACTTGTCTCAAAAAAAAAAAAAAAAAAAAAAAAAATCCCTTCAATAGACCATATAATACTTATACATGACTTTATATGTTTTATATCATCTTTAAGTAAATCTAACCCAGCCAGTTTTTCTACCAGTGTTAGGTAAGAAGGTAAAGTCCTTTAGATGAAGACTAGGTGAAGAGCTAGGCTTTTTTTTTTTTTTTTTTAACCAAAAATATAAATTAAGTCTATAAATTCATATAAAATAAAACTGCATACAAAACTGCAATATTACAGTAAAACAACCACAAAAAGTGTATGGAAATACTCATTATTCAAAATAGCAATGAAAAGAAAGTGAAAAAAGAACCAACTAAAATATTCACAATGGGGCATGACAAAGTACATTATTACAATGGAATGCTGTATAACCATTAAAATCCCAACACCTGTTGTGAGGGTTGGATATAAAAAAAGGAAATCTATGACATAATATAATTTACTTAAATGTAATATATATCATCTATCTTTTAGGGACAAAGAGACATAGTATCAAATAAATATGCTAGCTGCGAACAGTGGCTCATACTTTTTATACCAGTGCTTTGGGTGGCTGAGGTGGGAGAATCGCTTGAGGCCAGGAGTTCGAGACTAACCTGAGCAACATAGTGAGACTCTGTCTCTACAAAAAATAAAATAAAAAATTAGCTGGTCATGGTGGCACACACCTGCAGCCCCAGCTACTAGAGAGGCTAAAGCAAGAGAATCCCTTATGCTCAGGAGTTCAAGATTACAGTGAGCCATGATCATGCCACACTGCACTCCAGACTGGAAGACAGTGAGACTCTGTCTTGAAAAAAAAAAAAAAAGAAAAGCAAAATGAGTGAAAACTACTCCCCCAATTAGGCAACTAAATAACTAATACCATTTCCTAAAGCTATTAATAAGCAATTGATTTCTCCACACACTCACACTCATACTCATACTCACAAGGATATATTACCCTTACATACAGAGACATACCTTGAAAGACCTATACTGGGAATACTGACATATGCTTAGCTCTAAACCAACAAATAAAGATAGATGATGGATCGAAATTACATGCTCATATTTCCCCATCAAATTCTCACTGATTCATAAGTTTTAGTCAAAGATACTAAATCAATTTAACCTCAAAGACTATACAGATTATTTAACATTCTATAAATTTGAAGTATTTCTTTCTATTCATGTTATTTTACATATAGTCTTGAAAAGCTGATTTGACTTCACTCACCTCATGATGGGTCACATTTTGTAGCTGGAAATGCATAGGAAGGTTAATCCTCTGATTTAATAGAAAATAAGATACTATCTTAACCGTGAACTTTATTTTTACTTGTGAAATTTATCACCATCAGCCCCTTCTGCACTGTAAGCTCCATTCTTATACATTATATAATGCCTTGTGACACACAGAAGGATAAAAAAATGAATTTTCATGAAATATTTGTTGGATAACTACACTAAAACATTCATGAAATAATGTGAACATAATGCATTGCTTAAATTAATGTAAACAATATACTCATAGTTTGTGAACTAGTAAAAGAGTTAAGTGCCATAAACCAGTGATTATTCAACCTTAAAAATACAATTGTCATCCCATCCCCCCATTAAAAGTAGGAATGCATTTTCAAGCCTTTTAATTTTACACTCACAAACTATTTGCAAAATAGCCCAAGAAACTGTTAAAATAAATCACCAAGATCATCTTTTAAATAAATATTAATCCTATTTGTTCAAGCTTTAATTAATATAGATAGAAAAGTATCTACACTTTTCAAGCAACAAATGTCAAAACTGTTGTGGTTTAGTTAACAGTTAAAATTATTTTAAGATACTCTTATTTGCAAATAGTTAAAATTCTTAGCAAAAACTGCATGAAGGAAATGATTTTAAAATGTATTTAGTCTTAGGACACTTCCTTTTAATGAAAATCTATATAAAATATCCTAAATTAGATATAAGTAGTAACTTCTATCTTAAAATTACTTTTTAATTTACATTTGTGAAACTCTATTTTAAAGTTAATCAATACCTGAAATGATGTTTGCTTTGATGAACACAAAGCTTTGTATCTGGAGTCCACCGATCATCACTGCTATCCTATATCAGTCTCAGCATCCAATGTATTTATTTTGTTTAGTGTACTGTATTTCGAAAATTCTTATCAATATAATTAAGTATTTGTAAATGGTAACAGTTTAACTGTTCATGATAGCCATTAGAATCTCATGCTACACTAATACTGTTACAGAAGCTCAAACGAGTAAAAGCAGAAAACTTTGGTTTCAGGTTGAATCATAAGAATATATAATATTTTGAATTGCTTATCATAAATGTAATAAGAAGCACCCAACATTACATAATAAGTACTGGGATTTTCAAACTATTCCAAATAACTGACTAAAATTAAATTAGAGGACCTACAGAACTCCCAGGCTACACTATTACCTTCCAATGCAATTGGCAGAGATAAGTTCTTTCCATGACATTTACTAGGTAAGCAGACTGAGTCACTTCACCTCTGAGATTAAATTTCAAAATTTGGAACAGAATAGAGAACTCAGAAATAAATTCACACACCTAGAGTGAACGCATTTTCGACAAAGGTGCCAAGAACATGCATTGGGGAAAAGACAGTTTCTTTAATAAATGGTGCTGGGAAAACTGGATACCCATATGCAGAAGAATGAAACTAGACAACCATCTCATGCCATATACAAAAATCAAATGAATATGGATTACAGGCTTAAATCTAAGACCTCAAACTATGAAATTACTACAACAAAATATTGGGGAAACTCTCCAGGACATTGGTCTGGGCAAAAAATTATTGAGTAATATCCTACGAGCATAAGAAATTAAAGCAAAAATGGACACATGGGATCACATCAAGTTAAAAAGCTTCTGCATAGCAAAGGAAACAATCAACAAAGTGAGGAGACAACTCACAGATTGGAAGAAAATTGCAAACTGCCCATCTGACAAAAGATTAATAACCAGAATTTATAAGGAGCTCCAACAACTCTATAGGAAGGAATCTAATAATCTGATTTTTAAAATGGACAAAATATTTGAATAGACATTTCTCAAAAGAAGAAAACAGGCATATGAAAAGGTGCTTAGTATCACCGTTCATCAGAGAAATGCACATCGAAATGACAATGAGATATCATCTCATCCCAGGTAAAATGACTTATATCCAAAAGCCAGGCAATAACAAATGCTGGCGAGGATATGGAGAAAAGGGAACACTTGTATACTGTTGGTGGGAATGTAAATTAGTACAACCACTATGGAAAACAGTTTGGAGGTTCCTCAAAAAAAACTAAAAACAAAGCTACCACATAATCCCGAAATCCCACTCCGGAGTATATACCCAAAAGAAAGAAAATTAGTATATCAAAGAGATAGCTGCACTCCTATGTTGCAGCACTGTTCACAACAGCCAAGATTTGGAAGCAAGCAAAGTGTCCATCAACAGATAAATGGATAAAGAAAACATACTATCTTCTTCACAATGGAGTACTATTCAGACACAGAAAAGAATGAGTTCCTGTCATTTGCAACAACATGGATGGAACTGGAGGCCATTATGTTAAACGAAGTAAGATAGGCACAGAAAGATCAATGTTTCATATTCTTACTTATTTTGGGGATCTAAACATCCCCAAACTCATGGAGATAGGGAGTGGAAGCATGATTACTAAAGGCTGGGAAGGGTGGCAGGGAGGTGGGGATGATTAATAGGTACAAAAAATGGAATGACTGAATAAGACCTGGTATTTGATAGCACAACAAGGTGACTATAATCAATAATAATTTAATTGCACATGTTTAAATAATGCTAAAGGGTATCATTGGATTGTTTGTAACACAAAGGGTAAATGCTTGAGGGGATGGATATCGCATTTTCCATGATGTGATTGTTATGCATTGCCGGCCTGTATCAAAACATCTCATGGACCTCATAAATATATACACCTATCATGTACCCACAAAATTAAAAATAAATAAATACAAATAAATTTCAACATTCAGAAATGAAGCAGTGAGCATAAAATTAAAATGTATATGAATATGTTTGAATGATAAAGCCCTCTACAAATGCAGAATAACTGTTAAGACAAATTATCATTTCAGTACACATATGCTCTTAGCAGTTACGTCCTTTCTCCTTCATGCTGGAGAAATCATGTTTTCCTTTTCACATTTTTAGAGATAACTGTCATGAATTGTAGTGAAAGTTCCTCAAAAATCTTTTCTTTTCAGTTTCTACCTACATCCTATTAAAGAGTGTGTACATAGATATTGAAAATATCTAGAAAAGAGTTCAAGTGCAGTAAAACATCAGTGAGGAACTACTTCACTAATTAATTAATTCAAAAAGGTTTATTGAGTGCTTCCTGTGTGCCAGGTACTGTCTAGGTACTGGAAATCATCATTAAGATAAACTGTATTGTCATAAAGCTACCACCTAATGGGAGAAGAAGGCATCAAACAATAAAACAAACAAACAAAAAAGAGTGAAATAAAATTTCAGGTATTGATAAATAATCCAAAATAAGTTTTGCTTATTTTTTTTTTGTCTTTTTTTTTTTTCCTTTTTCTGGAGAATAGGGTCTCGCTATATTGCCCAGGCAGTCTCGAACTCCTGGGCTCAAGCTATCCTCCCGCCTCTTGCCTCCCTGAGAGCTGGGATTACAGGCGTGAGCCAACGCGCCCGGCCCCAAAATAAGTTTCATACTTAGATAGTCTCATCTTCTGGAGCTCAATGGATGGAGATCAAGGGGAAGTAGAAAAATAAAGCAATGGTTTGGAGGACAACACCTGATACATGCTAAATACTAAATAAATGTTGGTTGTTTTGGTGGTTGTTAATATCTTTATTATCACCATTCATCTCAAAAATGTAAATAGGATGTAAAAATGGAAGGTTAGAAGTTGTAGGACTATCTTCTTTGTATAAAAGTCAGGACCTAAAAATGGGTAAACATGTCTTTAACGCCATATTAGAAAACGTGTGAGACTCAGAAGAAACTGGTCTGATAAGAAGAAAAGAATGTGGGGAAGAAAATGAGGCTGAGTAGATTTCGGGGTTTCACAGTATATAAGCCTCTTGATTTTCCACATTTATGGACTTCGAAAATACAGGAAACAGATAACTAGATACAGGATTTTCTATTACATTTTCAAATAACTTCTGAAACTAAGATGGTATTCAATTGGTGTTAAATCTGTTAGCAAATTTACATGTTAAGTATATCATTCTGTTTTTAAAATAGTGAGTGATTCTCTGCAAGGCCATGGATAGTTCTCATTAAATTAGGTGTTAGGCAAATACCACTAATATAGAAGCCTATCCTATGAAGATGTTATCAATTTCTGACAATTGCATTATTTCCTTACCTCCAGGGCCAAATAACAAATGAGTAGATTGAAAAAGCAAATTTAGTAAAAGTGGCCATCTTGCTCCTGAAGAACAATAAGTATCAAGATAAATTTAATATTTCTTAGTCAATGGGACCATATTTTGGGATAACTTTTTGGCAAATATGAACTTCAATGGATTTCTATTTAGGATTTAATAAAAAGTGAAAGCTGAAATTGAAATGATCAGAGAGTATTTAAAAAATCTATCTTGGATAATCTCCGATAAGGAACAAATGCCAAAAGGAGTTTGAAAACATGACATAGCCCTGAAGCCTCTATGAACACTCTATATTTGCACTGTTCTATGTGATAGCCACTGGCCTGTGAGCTCCTGAAATGTGGCTAGTTCTGTGCTGTTAAGTATACAATACAAACTAGATATCAAAGACTTAGCACAAAAAACAGAATATTTTAAAAGTAATTTTATATTGGTTACATGTTAAAATAATTTTTGATACACTGAGCTACATAAAATCTTTATGAAAATTAATTTCAGCTGTTTCACTTTTTAACTTTTTTAATATGTCTTTTAGAAAATTTACAGTTACATATGTGGCTGGCTTGCATGACTTGCATCGTTTCTTTTGAACAGTGATCTAGAGAAAGCTTGGTCATGGCTATTGTTGACCTCCTTCCTTCTCTTCCATTTCCTTTCTCCCCTCTTCCACGCTTCCCTTTTTCTTTTAAGTTGTACCAATGTCCAGTGGGAGGACTAGAACAGGCAAAAAGATCCAGCAATTATGAAATAAAAAGATTGCATATATGATGAAATGGGTTCAGAATAAAACAAAATATTTTCATACTATTGGTTCACTAATCTACTTTAAATTATCAATAAAGCTATATCATTAGAGCCATTGTAAAAAATCTAAAAGCATAGATATTTTCTAAATTCATTTTATATATTTTATAGTACTTAACAGTTTCTAATAAGTTTATTTGAAGTTTTGAGTAATCTCAATATATTCCAGGATAAACTTCACTCTCCTGAACAATAGACTTCATATTAAAGCATAAAATAAGGATAAATACAAAGGTGCAAACTCATGTTAATTGTACCTCTACCCTGACTCTCTCCTATTTTCCTCAAAATTTCACCATTTACTTTCATCTTCCAGTTTTTTTTCCAGACAATTTGCTCTAAATATTTTTGTTGCTGTTGTTCCTCTCACTTGGCCCTCTTTACTTTTTTGTCTACACACCTCTTCTCTACACTGTCATACATTCCTGGCTTTGGAATACAATGGAACGAGAGTAATACATAATCTCCCAACCTGAGGACTCACCAAGTCACTAGAAAGGGGAGAAAGAAATTGCATGCTAGTTTGTTCAAGTGCCTTAATAACCTAAAGAACTACAAGCAATCATCTTTACTTTTCTTAATAGTCATAACTTTATGCATTGTCACTTTTCACATGCAGCATTTCCTTTTCCTGAAAACTGTCTATTCAGGAGGGTAAGACCAATGTTTTCTGATTTTTAAAAACTTATGTTTTTATTTTTTTGAGATGGAGTCTCGCTCTGTCGCTGGGCAGGAGTGCAGTGGTGCGATCTTGGCTCACTGCAACCTCTGCCTCCCAGGTTCAAACAATTCTCCTTCCTTAGCCTCCTGAGTAGCTGGGACTACAGGCGCATGCCACCACACCCAGCTAATTTTTGTATTTTTAGTAGAGATGGGGTTTCACACCATGTTGACCCAAATACAGTGACTTACATATAATAGATCCCCGACAAATATTGTCTAAATATACAAACAATTGTTGAAATTCTCACCCATTATGCCCACAGAAGAGACATTATGGAAGACTCTGAAAAGAGGGGCTAGAATCAGAATCAATTGCACTACAGTTCTAAATGTAAGCATTGTGTGTTTTTAACATGCTGTGCAGAGGGAGCTATTGTGAGGGCATTAATTATGTGAGCATGTCTATTTTATTGGACAAATGTTGCTGACCTATTGATGTGCCAATCAAAGTATCTCCTTTTTTCCATCTGTTGAACAAGATACAGTAGTCCACATTCAAGTTGTGAAGCCAAAAACTCCTGGGTTCAGATCTTTACTCAGCCATTTAATAGCAAGAAGACATTTAACAAGTCAACTGTCTGATCCTCTCTTTTCTCCTAAATATCATTATCTATGGTAATATACTCTCCTAGTGTTGCAAAGATGAGGCTCTATCTGACTAAGCATTTCTCAGTCAGTCTGGTCCAGAATGTTGATTCATAAATAGAATGAGATCTCAACAGAGCAGCAGCAACAGAACTAGCAGTAAATATAGCTATATACCTGCTATCTGGACTTCTGATGTTAATAAAAATGTATTAACAAATACTCCATAGCTTTCTTTTCAATCTGAATCATTCACTGTTATACTTAATTATAGGATCCTATATTCATTTCCTTGGTTTTGATAAGAGACTTCCTTACAAAGGGTTGCATTGCTGTATCCACTGCAGAATTTATTTCTGTAGTAACTGAAAATTCTTTTCAAATGCAAGCAAGATACACAAACACATTACATATCTATAGCTTCCTTCAAAATGTTCCAAAGAAAGGACTAAAGTCCTAGAAGTCACAAATGAAAAAAAAAAAAAATCTGTTTTGGTCTTAGTTGATTGTAAAGCTCTAAAAATGTCACTGATACTTTTGATACATTTATAGTTTTCCTTTCCACCTCCTCACTTGTCATCCTGTTACAGGTTTTTTAAATCACGTTTTCAAAATTACACTTTTAATACTCAGCTTCACCTCACAATATCTTAACTTCTCAAAATCAGCAGTGTCTTCCTTTCTTAGCCACATGCTTTACCATACCCTAAAATGTATTCACCATTTGACGATGTTCCACTGTCAAACGCTAGAAATACAATATTCTTTTCTGACCAAACCTATCCATCCTTGCACTACTCTCATTCTATTAAAATTAGTGAGCCTGCTATTCATTTTCATCCTGCTCTTCAGGCTCTCAAATCTCACCAGTTCTTATTCTGTTCATCTCGTGGAGCTGCCCTTGCTCTCTTTCTCAGCCCAGATTTATTTATATCTTCATATCCACTACCTCTGGAAAGCTCATCACTTTGTTTTATACAAAGTGGATGCCTTTCTAGTCTCTAACCAAGTAATCCTCAACTGTTTCCTTAACCCATTCAGATTACAGGCTAAGTGTTCCTAGAGAAGTGATATAACTGTGTTGACTAAAATGACAACAAATGCTAATTTTGCCAAGTTCCTCATTACGGCTCTAGAATCTTTCCATATTTCATGCTTATTCCCTACTACACTCCCCTAGCTCCTATCTCCATACCAGTTAATTTCAACCTAGGACCTCATTTACAATTATCTGAGAAGACTGAAGTCACCATTAAATGGCAAACTCTTTGCAGTCAGCATTGTTATCAGTTTTATTTACCACAGAATCCTCATCCTCCAGCACAGTACTTACAAAGAAAATGCTCAAGAAATATCTGTTAAATAAATAATGAGTTACTTAGTTTAACTAATGAACTGATTCAATTCTCTTCCTCTTCTGAGACGTAACCAGCATCTCCTTGCGCTACTACTAATCACACCAACCTTCTTAGAACATTCTGAAATTGACCGTGAAAAATTATTTTCCTTTCTATTATACCTCCACCTCTTCCTGCAAGGGGATTCCATCCTGAAAAACATAAAGATGCATTCATATTTTCCTTACTGTGGCTTTAAAAATATCCTTCCTTCAGTAATATTACTTCGATGAATAATATTTCATTCCCACAATTTAACATTAAACTTCATTTTTTTTGTCTCCATATCTTCAAGATCCCAGATGACCTTAAACATGGGCAATTGGACTTCTGCTTCTATTTAGCCTCAATAAACATATTTTTTTCTCAATAGCAACTAATAGACTATTCAACTTTCCTTACGAAAAAAAAATTCAAATAGATGGAATACTAGAAAGAATAACACAATAAAACCAGCATAAGCACTCCCTGATTTAAAGTTGGTTAACAAATGATTATTTTACATATACACGTACACAACCACACACACACACACACACACACACACACACTCCCTCCCTCACTCCTTTGATGACTCATAAGAAATTCAGTTGCGGGGTGGGCACGGTGATTCCAGCAGTTTGGGAGGCCAAGGCAGGCAGATCACGAGGTCAGGAGCTAAAGACCAGCCTGGTCAGCATGGTGAAACTCTGTCTCTACTAAATACACAAAAAATAACTGGGCATGTTGGCACACGCCTGTAATCCTAGCTATTCAGGAGGCTGAGGAAGGGGAATTGCTTGAACATGGTAAGCGGAGGTTGCAGTGAGCCAAAATCGTGCCACTGCACTCTAGCCTGGGCAACAGAGCAAGACTTTGTCTCAAAAAAAGAAAGAAAAAAAAAAGAAAATTCAGTTTCATGTATCACTGCATTTATCCCAAATAATTCAGCACTCATCTGCTAATATCATTTATTTTCTAGCCCATAAGAAAAATTTCCCAATTCTACCAAAATTTGACTTTTTATAGACCACATTTTTAAAAAGTGAAATAAAATAAATCTTCAAGCACTGCATTTGTTTGTCTTTAGTCCTTTTTAATCTGGAAAAGTCCTCCCACAGTGGCACTGATATTTTACAAGTCTAGGCCACAGGGCTGGTATGTATCTTCAATGTGGAATACCTCACCTTATGCATTTGTCTCATTATTTCCTCATGGTTTAGTTTAACTGGTCCTTTCTCTGAATTTTTCTATAAACTGGAAGTTAAATCTAACCAGGTTTTATTAGATTCAGGTTAGACATTCTAGCAACAATATTTCACAAATGGCACTATAGCCTTTATATGGCATCTCATCAGGAGGCTCATGGTGTCAGGTTGTCTATTGGTGATGTTAGGTTAAATCATTCAGTCACTTAAAATGATGACTTGCAGATGCAATTAATACTTGAGCACTATGAGAATATGTTATTCATCAAAATAATTTTAATTGATTATTTTATCACTTGTTGATCATCTTTGACTGAATCACTTACTTCACTGAGAGTTACAAATAGTAATTTTCTAATTCTCACATTTCTTACACTTAATTCACATTATTTTATAAAAAGCTGCCCCTCATCAACTAAGAAAGGCAGGCTAATCATTTAATTATCTCAATTTAATTATTAATTGTCATTTTTCTTTTTTATATATTTATTTAGAGTATTATTACGCACTCATGGATTTTACTTTACTCGACGTTTACAATTTGTTATATTCACTCTTGAAATTCAAACTGATTTAAATTGCACAACTGGAAGGCCCTTCAAGCTAGCACTTGTTTACAATGATACAGCCTTATTTGTCTTTGACCATTTCCTTACTTTCTGCACAATGAGTTGTCCCAGGCTCATCTTGTGTTTTTTCCGCCCAGACTTAGAATCACCCAATTCTAGGTTAAGGAAGACTAAAGGGCTCTTGTCCTCTTGAATGGGGAATGATATTAAGAAGCCATGCTTTGTGCACTAGAAGGGCTCATTGCTTCCTGAAAGACATTGCTTTGAAGATTTTTCAGTAGACATAGCTAGTAAATATATTTATTTTTAAAGCTTTATAGTGTATTTTATTATCTAACAGGTTAGCCCTCTCTTCTTTCTCAGAATATTCTCTGCTATTTTTGCATATAAATATAAATTTCAAATCAATTTAGCTAGTTTCAGGAAAAACTTCCTACTGGTCTTCCTATTTAGATCATGTTATCACCGTACGCACATACACACACAATCACACACACACGACACATACAATCCTGGGAACAACAGCCCTCTTTATGACGCTGCCACATCATATTCAGGATCACCAATCACATTCATTTAGTTTATTTCAAAAATTCATGGATTTTAATGACAGATTACAAAGCTTTTATCTCAGGTCTTATCTTCTTTTGAGCCTATGCAGCATTAGCTCTGTTGAACAATACTTACATACACACACACACACCCCACATACTTTTTCTGAGCTTCAGTGGCTATCATCCTAACTCTATTTTTCTGCCTTTTATCAGCCCCTTTTACATTCACTCAATAAAAAAGCAGATGTTCCCAAATTTCTACCTGTGCAGGACTTATTCCCACTTAAAGAGTTTTAATGTAGATGATACTGTCATATCTCCTTCTAGCCTTAAGTGTGCTTCCCAGCTCTAGACCTGAATTTCCATTGCACATTGGTCATTTAATCCAGAAGTTAATGTCAGAACTTCAAATTACTATGTTCAAAATTGAATCATTTTCCCACCTCCAACCAAATAAGGCTCTCCTACAGATACTTTCTCTTGTTTTGTTTTATACCACCTGTTTTCAAGATATCCAGATTCCAAAATTCAAAGGCAGCATTTAACCCTCCCTATATTTTGACCTCTAAATCCACTGATTTTATGAACTTGTGGACTTATGACCAAGTCTTTAAAAATCCATCTCATCATGTTCATTCACACTGTTTCCACTATAGTTTATGTTTCCCATTCTGCATTGAAAGTATTCACTTTTTCAAGTTCCAAGGAAACTAATGATGGAAGACATTCTTGCACATCTGAAGAGGCAATTAAACACAGAATCCTCAAATAATATGTTACACTTATATGTGTTTTATGTTACTAACATAAAATGAGCTTGATAAATGTCACATCCAAATACGTGTAACAGTAAAATTGTGAGGTGTTATGATGTTGATGGTGAGACGTTGGTAGACAGACACCTATATTTACAGAGCTCTGTGTTATGAAAGAATTAGCTGTTCAGCTTTCCTTGCACAAAAGACTAATTTTCCACATCACACTGCAAAAGCTTCAAGAGTAGAGATTACATTTTGTACTCAGTGAGTAAATGTTGAATGTGTTTCCCAGGCTCTCTGCAAAGCAACTAAGGACAGAGAACCGTCTCTTCTGACCCAACCACAGAGCAACAGTGGTAACTCACAAATGTGATGCCATGCATTGGCTCTCTTCAGAAAACCCGTCTTGAAGAGATGTGTGATGACATGGTCACAGAAAGGTCCTTTCAGGACCAGTTAAGAGTATCTGTGTTTGGGCAATATTCTTTTGTTTCTGCTCAAAGCACTCACTAGTGGAAAGCACTCCCTGTTGAAAACTTGCCAAACTACAGACATCTTAAGTAATGTATCAAGAATAAATACATAACAGTTGTTTTATATTAGGAAAAACAAAAGAAACAAAAAAATCATCTCCACAAATGAAGCATCTCTGTGTAGGAAAAAAAAAAAAAAAACATGAGTTGTCAGTTAAGACTTCCTGTATGTCAAATTTCCCTTTACCACCTATGGAGCTCTGAGGTCCAAGTCTCAGTTTCCTCCAACGTATAAAATAATACTATTATCTAATCACGGAGGGGAAGTACAAATGGAATTGCATTCATTTGACACATCAATTTCTTTCCCTCTCATCTTGATTTAATGAAAAAATAGCCGTTCCTTACTCCCACCTGTTAATAATTTCCGAAATGACTCAGAAATGTGTTGCTCCTCTTATTATTTAGCATATGGCTATCAAAATGTGTATAAACATTTTCTCTAAACACATGGATTATGTATGAATGCAATCAATTCCCACTCTGAAGTTTGAGAAAGAATTCAAGCAAAAAGCGTATTAGTGAGTTAAATGGAATTTTACCAAACATATTTATGCACAGAAAATCTCTAGTATTTTGTGATATAAGAGCACTTAGTGATGCATGCTATTGTATCTTTCAGAAGACCAGTGCAAGACTTCCACGTTCTACTCCATAATTTTCCTCTCTATTTAGATTTTTACGTGGTCAAATAAATAACTCTTAGAGTCTTGACCCCCAGCTGAGGAGTCTTCAAGGACAGTCCAGAAAATATAAATCCTAAATACTAACTGAAGTCCTCCAAGTGCCATCTCTGTGGCTACAAATGGATAGAAAAAGACATTAAACCAATGCCTCTATTTTCCACGACTCAGTCCCAGAAAAATAGCAGGATAATTCAAAACTAACAAACAATAATCTTTTTAAACGTTAAGGAAGAATTTAGAAAAACACAAAGTTAATTTTCCACAAGGTAAGTTTGATATTTAACATAAGTCTAACAAAAGAAAACAAAATTCCCAATGTATTATTGAAAATCTAAAAGCAATGAGGATAAGCAAAACTACTAAAGTTGGCAACAGCTGTGTTATATCTATGCAGTCTGCACATCAAAATTTAATAATAAAAGGAAGGGTGATGACAAGTATAATTACGTAAACTTGTTAACAGTGTAACTTGCTATTGATACATTCAGAAATCAGATATTACTTACATGTTATTGAATATTGTTTTCAAAATCATGATTTAGCAAAACAAACTGTTTTTATTGCCAATAAAATGAAAGTTTATGTTGCCTGCCAATTACTGAAGAGAAATTTATTAAATCAAAGAATCATACTGAATTATGGAAATGGCATCTTTACAAGCATTTGTACAGGTCACTGGAAGTAGTAGATAGTAACAGTAATAAGAGAATAATAACAATAACTGCAGATCAATAAGGACCTTTTTAAACATGTTATTATTTACTTTCTGGAAGTCCATAAAAATTTGAAGAATAAAATTAATCATTACTTCAGGTTTTCATAGCAAAACACAGAGTTTTCATAATGACAGTATGATAAAAGAAGTCAAGAAATAACTATTTTTAAAGTCTCAGCTAATTATCATTTAAAAATAAAGATTTCATGGCCGATAAAACTATCTGTACAGCAAACCCCTATGACATGCAATTTAGCCATGTAACAAAACTGTACATGTACCCCTTGAAACTAAAAGTTGGAAAGAAAAAATAAAAATAAACAACTAAAAAAGTTTCAAAAGTCAGAGAGAAAAATCAATTGTAATTGAAGTATTTTTCTCAAATTCGTTCTTACTATTCAAACAATCTTACATACCCACTTCACTTCTCTTCTACTTCCATAATGGAGCTTTTTGAAGACTTGAAATGTAGTTATATCAATGAATGCCCTGCTTAATTAGTTGCTTACACTATCAGTAAACAGTAAACAAAACATGACCACACTTTTACTGGGGCAGAGTTGCAAAAACGCAACAGACCTATACTTCTCACTGGAATTTCTATATACTTATTACTGGCTCTTAAAATAAGTCAATATTGCATTTAAGAAACAGCTATCCAAATATTTCACATTTCTTTTAATTAGGAAGAAAATTTTAGCATATCAAATTATTTTTCTAATTAACAATTTGTATATTCTTAAGGCATCATTTGTTTGTATTATTATAGTAGCTCTTTTAACCACTAGACTTTCATATAAATTAGAGAAAATAAACCAATTATCATTTTTAAGAAAGGTAACACATCTATTATGGCTAAGGATGTGTCTTTATAATTTTATGTTTGGAACTTTTCCCCCTTGTATATACACCACCACGGTGTGGCTATTTGATGCATATTAAGAAAAAAATCAGGGTGCTACTTGATTATGACCATAAAAATAAATATGGAAAATAATTAACTGTTAATCTTCAATGATGAAAAGTTATTCATTTAAATATTCTTCAACAGACCACACACTGAAGACAGAATTCCAACTAGAACTTTCTTTCTTTATATCAAGACTGAGACAGACATTGAAAAATTAAATTAGTAATCCAAGATTTAAAACAATACCCACATTTTATTATCCCATAGAAAGTTCTTGAAAATTTAACAGGTTTTCATTTTGTGATTATTTCTTTGTCACAGTTTAGATAGTACAATGTTTGAGGTCAGATAGTGATCCAATGCCAATTTAATTTGTGGGTCTTATTTCCCTCAGTCCCCACCTTTACCTTGGAAACCCTCTCTCATTACAAAATAGAAACTTTTTTTTCCCTCCTTCTCTCTTAGTAAGCAGTTGAAAAGATCTGCACAATTAAATTGATCTAAATCCTTGTGGGTCGCTTGGCGAATGAAAAAATACATTTTTTCCATGAGAAGCCAGTAGGCGGTGCTAAATCTAGGATACTACCTTCAACAATTTTAAATCAAAAACTAAACAGGTGGCCAGTTTAAGAGTTGTAGAATTCCCAGAATGATTCACACAGGAAGAAATCTGAAAAATTTGAATGTAATAGATAGAAATGTAATACAAGTATACAATATATTTAAAAATGAATCTTCAATAAATGAAAACATAGATAACTAAAGGTTCTTAGAATGATCTTAAGTTACAGAAATTAAAGCACAACTACCTCTCTGTCCTCACATTAAAATCGTCTTTGGTCCCATTAATTGTTTCAATCTCATTGGGAAATATCACACAGTACAGCTAGTGCTTTGCCCAATCTTAAACCACATACTACCTCAACCTTAGGGCAGCAACTGATTCTCTTAATGAAAATGCAGGTTCGATCATTCAAGTTCTTTCTTGCTTGCTTGCTCTGTCTCTCTCTCTCTCTTAAAAGAACTAAACGACTTACAATACATAAAACATACAAAAATATATTATACACATAAATTGTCTTGCTTTTTAATAAATGAGCATTTCTATGTACATACATTGTTATAATTGAAATGATTTTTAAAATCACAGAATGTTGCAAGTGGCTTTTTTAATGTTTTATGTTAGCTGTTTGAAGCATATGAAAGACTGTATTTTAGTAATTAGCTCACTATACAAAATAAGAAAATCCTAATTTCAGGCTTAGTGCCATCATATTGGCTTCAAATCTTAGAACTATACACCTCAAGATATCAAATATGGTGTCCACAGACAGTGACATAAACTATCTTCTTTATATAAATGCAACAGGATTTCCTTCACAGAGAAAAGCTACTCTAAGAACAAAATAACTCACATACATTGTATTTCCCCGCCAGGAAATACAATGAAATGTCCAAAGACTTTTGAGATACTTGCATGGGTTGTGAATAAAAAATATATACAGCTTTCCAGATATTACACTAACTTTTAATCTTCTACAGTTAAATGGCCCATTGCACGCCTTACTTTTTGACCACAGAGTAAAAACTAAGGCGTAAAACCTTTCATTCCACAAACTGAGGTTACAGACAGTGAAATATTTGCTTGAAAAAGCCAGTGTATGTTATAAACCCCTTTGTCATGGGCCCCTCTGTATGTTGCAGTCAGTTTTTATTTCTGTAGTTACCTAGAAGAAAACTTCATCTGAGAGGTAAAAAGTTGTTTCATTTGCTTTATGTTTATTTTACAGAATCCAAAGTATATACACATGGTAATGTAAAGCTAAGCTTTTCATTTAAGGGGGGAAAAGGTAAGAAAATCAAAGCTTCAAAATCAAAGTATTTAAATAATGGTGACTCTCCAGATTTTAAGATGTATGCCTTCACGAAATTTATGTGGACAGAAAAATTTCCAGCAGATTCGGTCACAGTGTTAAATACAGAAAAGGCTTTTTATTGCCAACTGGTACGTCTCTGAAAAGTAATGCTAAATTATACTGAAAACATGTAACAGGATAATCATAAAATATCATAGAATACATTCAACACTGAATATTTCAGTGCTACCAACACACGAAATCATCACCTCTATCACCAACCCCTCACTCCTGCCCTGTACACAGTTCTCAGGGGAAAACCTTTAGAGCCAGTATCAGGTGGTTAAAAAGAGGGAAAACTCTGCCCCTTTAATAAAATTTAAATAAAAGGCATTTTTTTAATACCTTAGAGGTGTAGGGTCATTACTGCAAACTAACAGCGTCGTCCTCAACATTAAACCCAAGTGATCATCTTATAAGAAACTATTTCCCCATCCCCTGGAAGACGACACCAGCAGGCACTTAAAACCAACGCAACACAACAGGGAAAAAAAAGATCCAAAGACAGCATCCATAAGAAAGCAAAGCCCTTTGGTAAAGCAAAATAGGCTGGGTAGGACCTACTGCGTCGTTTACTCATTGCGAAGAGGAGGAGCAGGAGTTGAGCGTGCGAGGGCCGGTGCCATCCTCAAGGCTCTGGAAATGTCTCCAGCTCCGGCTCGCGTGGCCTGGAGCCAGCCCCTCCGGAATATGCGGTCTCTGCCGCTTCTACCCCCATCTCCCGGGTGCTCTGAGGGTCCCCTCTAGCCCGTCCGACGGCCAGCGCCACGTACACGGCCCTCGCCCCTCCTGTTGTGCAAGTGGCCCTCGGAGAACTTACAGGGCCCGCCGGCCGCCTAGTGCCCGGCCGGCGCGGCCCGCAGCGCAGACGCCACCCGCCCCGCCGGGAGACGACCTGGGCGCAGCTCACCGTGGGAGGGGTGGGGGGAGGGGACTGTATTTTGCGCACATCTAGAAAACGATCCTGAAGCAGGGAACGGACTTTGGTTTTCCCTGGCTCCCTGCGCCGCTCTCCCCACCTCGGGCTCGGACACTGCCCGGAGATGCGCGCGCGCAAACACACACACACACGCACTCACACTCACACATTTCTTTGCTAGGACCAGTGTTGCCACTGCACACCCAGGAAACGCCTCCAAGGGGACCAAGTACCTGCTCTCTGCGAGCTGCTCAGCTGTTCACTTCATCCTCCGTTGACAAGGAAACCAAACCGCACTTCATTTTTTTTTTCCAGAAAAACCTTCCACTGCCATCATTTGAAAATTGATTTACGGGGAGGGAAGGGGGAGAAATAAGGGACAATATAGATATAGATATCAGGATATCTATCATAAAATTATCTCGGTTTTTTAAAAAAGTCAAATGTGCAAAAGTCATAGTTAATTTAAAGGAGGAAAAAAGTATTTTGCTTAAAAATGATCCCAGTCACCAGCTGTAAGAAAAGTTTCATGTTATCAATGGGTATCAAAAACAGGAGGGAAAAAAACGAATTTGTTTTCACCGGCTTCCAAAAAGGGCACAAAAAATATAAAATTAATGTCTTTGCTCAGTGGTTTGCACCAGTATTGCAAGACCACAAACTTGTAAACACTGCCGTAAAATCCCACCTATACAAAAATGTTATCAGAAAAAGAGTATGCAAAAAAAGAGTTAGAAACATGCTTTTTATTTTTACAAAGGAAAAAAATAGGCACCATACTTCACATCGCTTTTTCCATAAAACCAGTTGCACATTTTGCTGGACTTGGGAGACGCTCCCAGCGGGCACGGTCGCCGCGGACTCCGAGACACAGCGCCTTGTCTACAGAACGATCGCATGCTAGAAAAACTTGGATTCAGGAAAAGGCTCAAAACCATGCTCCTCCAGCTTTCCCAAATATAAACAATAATCAAAGAAGTGGAAAAAAAGAAAAAAAACAAAAACAAAAAAAACAAAAAACCAAAAAAAAAGGACAAAAAAAAAGAATAGGACAAGAATGCCACTGAGAAGGTACTCACCGAGCGGGAGTAAAATGTTGGAATAAAAATGAGATTTAGTATAAAATACAGTATGGCGGTGGAAGAAGGAATGAAGCGCGTTTTTTTCTCGCAGTCTCTGCCTCAGGCACTGACACGTGACTCGGAGCCAGGCTGACTTGCAGGCAGCGGGGAAGGACCGAGGCTGCGAGGGGGGAAGCCCACGGAGCCCAACTCTGGCTGGCGAGGCGGCGGCGGCGGCGGCGGCGGTGGCGACGGGGAGCCTGGCGCCTGCGAGCGGCAACACCAGTGGCGGCAGCAGCGGCAGCGGCAGCTCGCGGCGAGGCTGCCTTCGCTGTGAGCCCAGACGAGCAGGTGCCCCTCACGCTGAGGCTGAGCACACGCACACGCACACGCAAGACAGGCAGGGCGCCGGCGAGAGGGGGAGCCGAGCGGGGTTGGGCCCGAGGCGCGCAGCTGCCGTCGCCTCTGCCGCTGCTGCCGCGATTGCTGCTGCTGCCTCTGTTGCTGCCGCCGCCGCCTCGCATTGGGAGTGTGTGCTGTGGGGGCAGCTCAGGGGTGCTGATCCAGCGCCTTGAGAGGAGGTGCACAACTTGCTGCTCACCTCAAAGTTGTTGCTTGCCACTTCCTTGTGTATTTCATCTATTTTTCATCTCCAGGTAGTTACCTGGGGAGAGATCCCATCGTCTTCTCTCTGGAAGTTTTACTATTCAAGCCCAGATTCACTCATTCATTTTTTTTGTTTGTTTGTTTCCCTGATTTTCCATTTCCCATCCCTCCCAAGCTGCCTTTGCCTCTGCTGTTCCCTCCTCCCTAGATCTGCGTTTCCCCCTCCCGGTTCTCAGGGAACCTGGCTCAGCGCGATGCTGGGGGCGTTGTCACGGGCAAAGCCACTGTCAATCTTTATTGCCATCTGAACGCACATCCTCTCCTTCGCCGTCTTCAAGGGGAATGCTTGCAGTTTGAAAGACACAACAAAATCTCTTATTTAGGAAACCCCGTCCCGGGTTTCTTTCTGCGGGTTGCGGAGCGGTGGGTGGGGGCATGGGTGTCCTTAATTTATTCATTCGTGGACAAGGCATTGTTTATTTTGTCTGTGTGTGCGCCCGTGCTTCTGAGCTGGTCTGGAAAGCTCCAAGGGTCTATGCTCCATGGCAGAGACTCCTGTTTGACTCTTGCTCAAGTTGTTCGCTAAGGCTGGAAGTCAAAGGAGAGGGGCATGGGAAACAAGTGAGTCCATTGTGTGAGTGCTCGCCTGGAGGGAGCAAGCACTTGGCGGTCGAGAGGGGGAGACGTGTACCAGCAGTGAGGCGGTGGCGCACCCCGCGGGAGCCAGGTGGCTGAGCAGTGGATTCTGAAGGTGAGGGTGGCAGAGGGATTTCTCCATCCAGCGCGTGGGTTAGGGCGCTCATCGATCGCCTGAACAAAGATGCCATCAGCCAATCGCTGGGTGCATTGGGCTTCTATTACTGCCTGTTGAAGAATCAGCTTTGTGGACGCTGGAACACATCTATTTTTCTTCATTTTTGTACAATACTTACCTCAGGACCATTTCCCTGTGCTGCTTTGAATCTAGGTTGTGTGGAATTAATTGGCGTCTCTATGTTTGAGAATGAGCAGTTAACACAATTCTGCAGTTCACAGATTCCTGCTCCCGATCTTTATCTCAATGTTTCCAATGCTGACGTTTCATATAAAATGCCTCCATCAGAGATGATCTAACCTCGACATTCTGAAAATTAAGTACACATCCTTCACACAGAGCTTCAGTAGCAAATATGGTCCTCAAACATTGTGCTCAGAATTCATTGGCCAAATAAAGTTTTAATCCGCAATTTAAATAAGAGATTTAAAATAGTCATTAAAATATCACTAAATATTTATTTTGGTGAGTTGCCAACTGTACACCCGCTTATTATACATACTTTCCAGGGAGGATTGTTGATTAGGAATACTGACTGAGAGAGATGAATACATCAAAGTGGATTTGATAACTTTGGAAGCCTTGAGTTCTACTCGGAAATCACAGAATTTTAAGCTGGCTAATACAGATCAAATATTGTGCTCTCGCTGTAAAACATGTTGGACTTATTTTATTTTTTTAAGTAAGATCTCTTTACACGTGATCTTTTTCTTCCACAACTCCTGAATTAATTTTATCTAGGATTTAAAACTTAGTTTGTTAAATTTTCCACATTTTCTCTTCCATTTGAAAAATATCTGATTCTAAACATTTAAGAAGAAAATATTTTAATGCATATCTTTTTCCATCATTCATATCACAGTGGTATTCAAATGTGAAAACTTCACTTTAAAAATGAGTTTTGAACCTTTCAACCAGGCTGGGAAGAGTTATTCAAGAAGAACTTTGAAAAACAAGCTATTTAGAACTACACTGCAGTAATGGCTGTCAGCCAATCACAGTGATTGTCAGTCTTTCATTATTCAATAAAATGACTCCCCTTTATGTTAAATGCAGCTCTGCTGAAGAAAAGCAAGACATCAATATCCTTTCTGCACTTTTCCCGTTTACTTATATAATTACATTAGAGTACTCAAAATATTCCACTATCATTTATTTCCAGTGTGCCATTTTCATCTTTTTGGGTTGTATCACTGCATTATAAATGAGTAAACAAAGTCAGGTTGAGGCAACTGGTATTTAGAAAGTATAGCCACTCATTTAATTTTTGTAACAGCTCCATGACATTGACTGTATACACATTTTAACCATTAGAAAAATAAAGTCAGAGATTTTGAGTAATTTGCACATGATTCTATTGTTAGTACACAGGAAAAACAGGATTGAACCAAAATTATATCTGGTTTTACAGCTAGAATAAAAAAATTCAAAAAATACATCAAAGATACTGAATACTCTTCAGTAATGTCATCAAAGCCAATTAACAAAGGCATGATTTGCTCAAATTCAGTAGATCTAAAATAGATTTGTGAGAATTAATTTAGTCCTATTATTGCCACAAATAACAATTGTAGTACACATATTTATATTCACCTTTTTGATTCTATAAAATACCTGAAGAAAATAAACGAAATGCAGAAGTGAGGGGGTTAAATTTTTCTTAACGAAAAATCTGTACAAAAGATGTGGTCATGTTATCGTGGTTACGTCTTCAGGAGTTGACTACAGAGACTTTTTAAAACAAAGTTTTCATGTAAACTGTTCATGTCCATTCCAAGCTAAGCCATGGTATAATTGAAAAGTACACTAAATGTATGATAAAACAAATGATGGTAACTGAGGAAAAAAATCTATTTTAAAATTTATGCTATGTAATCTCAATGTTTGTTTCCATAAGAAAATATTGAAGATATATGAGCCATAACTATATATATATATAAAAAATATAAATATACACTTAGAAATTAGGTTATAATATCATGGTTTAAATGCATACTTTTACATTCAGTACCCTCAAATCATTTTCTTTCATTTTGCTTGCTAATTTTTTTCATAACTTTATGAATTTTATTTTTGATTAATTTTTTTCCTTATTTGTCCTATCTCTGCCTATTACTATACTTTACTGATACTTCTCTTTCAACGTCTGATAGCATTTTTTCCAATACTTCTGTTTGGAGAAACTACAAATACCAAGACAAAGACATGTGAAATAATGTGTACAAATAACCAAAGAAAATATATGAAAACAAATATTAACATTATAATATGTCATGAGTAAAATAAAGCAAGAAGCACTACTACAATTTCTGTGTAATTTAATTTTTAATATATTTCAACTGTTTTTTTAAATATATTTTTAACTTTTACTTTAAGTTCAGTGGTACAAGTGTAGGCTTGTTGCATAGGTAAACTTGTGTCATAGGGATTTGTTGTACAGATTATTTCATCACCCACGTATCAAGCCTAGTACCCATTAGTTATTTTTCCTGATCCTCTCGCTCTTCCTACCCTCCACCCTCGAAGAGGCCCAAGTGTTTTATTTCACTCTTCACATTGTATATTAATGGAATTCAAAAAATTCTGATATGTAGACTAAAATACATAATACGTTAAGGTTTATTATGACTTAGGTACACTCATATTTATTTCCATATTAAATTAATAAAATGTCTATTCTCTAGAAAGTTAATGTAGAACAAATTAATGTCTACTAGTATTATTGTATTAATATGTTTATTTTGAATTAAATACATGGAGTATAGTTCTATGATACAGTAGCCTGCAATAGTGACAGGGTGTGTACAAAAGAAATCACTGAGGTGTTTCCTGATAAATATACTTGAGGCACAGAGAGAAAAAAGAACAAGACATGTTTAGGGTTCTGCATCATTTGCTATTATTCATTGATTACTGATCTGACAATAATCCATTCTAAACACAGTTTAAAATGTCACTTTATAAATTTAGCAGCTGTGAATTCATCCAAGACGCTTCTTCAGATTTTAGGAGCTAAAGATATAAATACTGCTATTCTGGAGCCAGAAATAGGCACCGTAAAAGTTCTACAGGTTAAAAATATTACTAATTTAAAAATACATAGAGGAAGTAAGGATAGAAAAGAGAGGAGGAGAGAGAAAGGAAAATTGTATGACCAAGAGCACTGCGGGCCTGGAAAATCTCCAAAATAATACTTGAGAAATGTATGACAAGTGCAAACACCGGACAGATTTGGGTCATACCGATGAGTCTTAAAATGCATGTGGCAAAAGAACATTAGAAAAATATTGCAGACTGTACAGTATGTTTTTGCCTAAAAACTCCAGGAAACAATGTTGCTGAGGTTAACAAAACTCTAAATCAGAGGAAGTAACATTTTTTCAAAAAGGGAGAGAAAAAAACAGAAAGAGGTGCCTTTATTTATATCTACAAATCAAGAGATTTGTTGATCTGAATGACCAGACTGATCTCACTGCAAAAGTAATTTTAAGTAGAAAAATCTTGAAGATGTACAGAGAAAACTGACATTTTACTGTCCACCCACAAGATTTTAAGGTATGAAGTTGTCCCTTTGTATACCATGATACAAAGTCATCCCTAGATATGGGGGACTGCTTCCTCAAGTACCAAAATCTTGTATGCTCAAGTTTTAAGATGGTATATTGTTTGCATATAACTTATGCACTTCCCCATACTTTAAATCATCTCTAGATTACTTATAATACTTAGTGCAATGTAAATGCTATGTGAATAGTTGTCATACTATATTGCCTTTAAATTTGTATTCTTTATTGTTTTATTGGTTTTTATTTTTCCAAAATATTTTCAATTCATGGTTGATTAAATCCGTGAGGATTCAGAACCTACAGGTACAGAGAGCTGAAGTTATTATTCTGTTTTTTTTTCTTCATTTGTTTACTTGTTTTCATTTTTAAAACCTTAGGTTTAGAGATTATGTGGATTTTAAGTATCGATATTAATTTAATTAAACTCAAATTATTTTTTTGAGTTAGGGGTTATTCATTTGTTCTTTGTTTAAAGATTATAGCAATCAAGAGATGAATATATGGCATCAGTTGATTATTATCAAGTCTCGGTCTCCTGTCAATAATACTTGTAATTTCTGTGAAATTTAGTAAATTATTTATTTTTATCAATAATAATCTTAAAAGTGGAAGATAAAATTTCCTTTTCTAGGAATGAAATTAACAGATTTTCAAAGGCTGGGTAAGTATATTAAAATAATTTTATTATGACAATCATGTGACAATATTCTCTGCAGCCTCTTATGAGACAGCTGAACATTTAAATAATTAATATTTACTCATTTGCATCCTTTGTACTAACATATGTGTGAATAGACATTTGGTAAAAAAAAGTTACAGGAAACAGTTGATTAAGTTGTGGTATGTACAGATCTGTATTCTTTTTGGTCTCATTGAAACCATAAATAGGTTGTTTTTGTATAACTTTTCTGTTTTATATTCTTAATTTCCTCTGACACCCTCTGTTCTCTTTTTACTCTCTCTCAGAACTCAGATCTCTTATATCTTCCTATACATATTCTAGGTATGTACGTGGGGTGAGATAGGACAGTAACCTTTTATACTAACAGATGTGTAAATAGGCATTTGGTAAAGATAATTATAGGAAATAGTGATTATGTATGTGATATGTATATGTCTGTATTCCCCAAATTCCTTCTTTTTCCCCTGTGGATATTTCTCCCTCTTCAGTGTAGTGGGGGTCAAACTTGTTAAGACCTGAGAAGATCACAGCCCTCAGCTGTTTGGCTTCAGGGCAGTAAATTATTTGTTGTTTTATTCATTTCAAGCTCCAGAGAAAACAGGAGCAAAGATCAAACACAGGCTTTCCAAATAAAAATATAATGAACTACGAGTAAGCCACTGGACAAAATATGAATATTTCAACAACAAACCTACAAATAAACATTCCAGTTAAGCCTCACATCACAGAAAAGCAGTATATCATTCATATCATTTGTAAAGATTCTCAATATTTTAAATTCAGATTAAAATGTAAACGGATCCATAATTGATTCTACTTAATTATCCTTAAGTTTTTTTTAAAAATGATCTTAAAGTTTTTTATAATAATAAAACAAAATTTCCTAAAGTTTGCAGAGAAATCAATATAGCTGGCATCTGGCATGAATTAGTTTCCTCAACAAAATATTATTTCACCTGAGAATCTTTGTTCTCATTGACTAATGAAGGAAACGCACAAATTTACTAGGCAATATTAACTTTATTTTAGTACGAAAATCTCAAAAGAGTTTATTATTAGATGCTTGTAATGATACTTTTGCAATAAAGAAAGACTTTCAAAGAAATATTTATATATTATCTTTATATAAAGATTGAGAAGCTAGTATTAAACCTCAACTTAGTAAAAGCATGTCTGCAGGATTCTGTTTTCTATCTATTCTGTAACTACACAGGGTTTGGTTTTTGAGAAACTGGAGTAACAGACAGTTAATGTGTCCCCTACATATTGATAAATATCAGATTTTCAAGCAAGCCTTTCCCCAATACTGGATCACAGTCAAATCATGGTTGAATTATTTCACAAATGCTTGAAGTGCTGATACAGTGCTAAATAGAAATTCATATGCTTAAGATACCAAGCATTTAGGTAGTAGAAATGATATCACTTGTGAAAATTTAGGGCCTGATTTGTATGTGTCAATCAGGTGGAGAGCCAGGCCACTCCCTCAAAGTGGTGTGATGTAGGGTAGATATCAGTAACTGGGTACGTTTTTGGCTTTGGAAAAAGCACTGGGTAATTTGGCTATGTGTTCTATGAAGACGCAGAATCCTGTCAAGAGGAAGAAGTAAGGTCCCAAACAGTTTTAAGGACAAGTATTTCAATAAGCAGCCCAAACAAAAGGGCAGCTTTTAAAAAAGTTTTATTTTATTTTTAATTGACAAAGAATAGTTACACATATTTATTGGGTGCAACGTGAAGCTTTGATACATGTAAACATTGTGGAATGATCAAATCAGGAAAAATAGCTATGATATTGAATAGAATTGTATCCTTAAGGATCTGACAGGATGTCAAGGTTAAAAGCATTCCCAGAAGTATCCAAATCCACATGCTTATCTTTGAGATTACTTATCATTATCCTTGCAACAATGTAAGAATCCTGCCCCAAATAGCAATTCAACAATAATATGAAACTTTTATCCCAAGGCTAAATGGCTTTTGTAGTTGTTACCAGTTTGTGCCCCTTCTGAAATGCCAGGGAACAAAAATTTTCACGGTCCATGGCTACCATCATTTAGTTACTTATTCATATATTTCTCTGCTCATTCATGTGTTTTGTTCACTCATTAAAGTGAGCTTTTTTCCAGACATGCAACACCCCCTACACTACTCGCTCAATGCAGGGGAGACAAAAATAGAGGACGCAAGTTGCTATGTCCAGCACATGCCTCGAGATAAAGCATCCTCAATTGCAGCTGTGTGGTCTTTTACAAGTCCTGCCTACGCTTTCCCCCCGCCGTTTTTCACATAAAGAAGCTGCTTCCCTTATTCAAGTCAAGTCCTTTATACTTCTATTACTCTCTTTTCTCCTTACACATGATCTTATCTCCTACATTATGGCTATAGCCAAGCTAGAACTTGTAGGATAATTTGGAGTTTTGAAAGAGAGGAGAACGTATAGAGAAATGAGGTGAGGGAAGCTGTGAGAAGAACAGACAACAAAGGAAAGAAGTATCTGTGAAAGATTCAAATGAAAATCTCTATTGCACAATTGGAAAATACTTACCTGGAGCTCAAGAGAGTGATCCAGATTAGGGCTAATAAATATGGATAAAATCAGTTAATATTGTAACACCATATGGCATAGATACTATTATAATCCTCATTTTACAGATGAGGAAAGTGGTATGCAGAGAGGTGATGTAATTTGTCCGCAATTACACACCATCTGCAGTGTGATTTGAAGCTCTTAACAAGCTCCCAAGAAACACCAATGTTTAAGACTGCAAAGGAACTGTCAAAATGCCATGGAAACTAGAAGAGTTTTGAGATGGCAAGAGTGGTCAAGAGAGCCAAATGTTGCTGAGAGTTCAAGAGAAAGAGGTGATTTTGTGCAGAAATAGATGATACAGAAGAAAAGCATTAGAAAGATTCTAAAAATATCCCTTTGGTGAGAACTTTGCAATCAGAACACCCCATACCAGAGAAGGTTGTTACTGCTATCCGTCCTTAAGGGAAAAACATCACCAGTGTTATGGCAATGTTACTAGAGAGGTGTAAAGGTGAGAACTGAAATGACTTTGGGAAAAGGTTTTGGAAGATTGAGAAGAAAAAAGAGAAGGTAATTTGATGTCACCTTTTCCTGAGAGAATGAAGGTATCCTTGCTTACTTAAAAAAAAAAAAAAAAGAGGCGGGGGAGTTGGGGGATGAATTGGTGTTGGAACTTGTCTTGGAAAAAGTTGTTAATTTAGTTTGGGGACATGTTGTGCTAGAAGTGACAGGAAGAGATACAGATAGAATTACCCAGTTGCTAATAAGAAAAAGTGCTTCTTGTAGCTTAAATTTCCCAGTTGTCTCTTCAGAGTCTTGAGAGTAATTCGCATAGATTTTGAGAGTTGAGGCTCTTTGAATGGATGAGATCTGCAAATGTAATACCTGGAGAGATCACAGGGGCTAAAGTTTCAAGAATCCAGATTTAAAGAGGAAAATGAGACAAGGGAGTAAATTGAAAAAGAGGTGTTAGGGAGTTTAAGTAGAGAGCATATATATTTCACTAATTTTTTTCTTCAAAATGTGATTATCAGATACAATCTAAGCATGTTATTACCATATTTCCTTGATTATAAGAATTAAAATTGTACTTAACAAGTTTTATTTGGATTATATTTTATAGCAGATATAGATATTTAATATAGAGATTTCTTTCCCATTCTTGATGAGGTTTTACTAAATAGATGTTTCTTTTATTTGTTGGTTTCTTAGAATTTAAAAATATATATTACAAGCACTCATAGACTTTCATTTATGATTTATACATATTTTATTACTGTAAAGGAGAGATTATTTGTTATCCTTCATGTTAACTCAGTTTATGTAGAGTGGGAGGAGGTAATATATTTAGGAATTTAAGATCCATTAGTAACCTGTTCAGAGCTCCAATAGTGGTGCATAAGCACGGATACTGAGGACCAGAGGAGAAAGCTTATTTTTTTAAAGCCCCAATTTCCTGCTCTGCAAATATCTAGGAGCATTAAAAATGATGACATGCAGATATCTGCTACATGTACTGTTAATACTGCCTACATGTATAATGTGAACAAGTGATGAAGAATAATAATTACAATGAAGCAGTTTTAAACAGGTTCAGGAAGAATTAGCCATAAGGAAGATACTGCTGAGATGCTTATGAAAGCTATGGAGTTGTCCCTTGTGATGTGCTTTGTCAGGCAGAACTAATTATCTGTGGATGATAAGAGAAAATATGGTGAAAAACAGCAGCCATTTCCCATAGTGGGAGTATCCATTTAAAACCCAACAACTCCCTGAACCATGAGATAATTGAAACAGTACCAAAGCTGGCATGAATAACAAGGCACGTACTGTCTTTCCTGGAAGGTGGCGGGGGCTGACAGTGAAAATAAGTCCAAATGCATCTTAGAAAAATTAAATTTTATTTCAACTGTTTGACATTATTCAATTAGAATAAGAAAGGAATTATAAAATGCACCCAAACTAAGGATTTCTAGCCAGAAAAATTAACTTAGTTTGCTGAAGTTTGCAGATGGCATAATCTGATATGTTCCTAATCTTTGTATTTTGCAGTTTGAATATGAAACAAACTTGAAAGATTTTTTTAGTATGTCTTTGCTTATATATTCAGCAATTAAAATTAAGATTTAAGGATCTCAATGAAATTTGTTTCAAATTAAAAGAAATATTAACAGAACTTAAATATTCGAACAAAAAGAAAGTTATTCTTTTTCCTGATTTCAGTTAATAGCAACAAAGAATGATATACAAATTTGTTTGCTGACATTTCCCTCTCACACTATTCTGCCCCAATACCCAACATCCCTATTTTCCAGGGCCAGGGAATCATCTAAAGAACTCATCAAAGACCAAATCTCTTCTATGCGTCTTTTCTTTTATGCTTAGACTGTGGCTTTCATTATCCTGCTGCTAAAACTGCTGCTTCTGGTCAACAGGAAGGTGTAAAGGTCAGAAGGTAAAGGAAGCCAGGAAAGTGACCATCTTTAAAAAAAATGTTTAATTTTTAATTTTAGTGGGTACATTGTAGGTGAATATATTTATGGGGTGCATGAGATGTTTTGATACAGGCATGCATTGCATAATAATCATGTCATAGAGAAAGGTGTATTCATCCCCTTAAGCATTTATCCTTTATGTTACTAACAGCCTAATTATACACTTTTAGTTATTTTATAATGTACCATTAAATTATTACTGACTCTAATCACCCTATTGTGCTATCAAATAGTAGGTCTTATTCATTCTTTGTAATTATTTTTTGTACCCATTAACCATCCTCACCTCCTCCCAACACTCCACTACTCTTCCCAGCCCCTGGTAAAATAAGGATTTTGTTAGCAAAGAAGGGGAGAATAGGTATTATTAATGCAACTAGCAGTGTTTGCCAGATATATTACTTTTATCAGATAAATTACTTATCTGATACTCAGAGAAGTAATAGAGCAGGGATTCCATGTCTTTTAGAATATTTAATTAGATCCATGATGTACAGCACAGGGACTCCAAGAGTAGCCCTTAATATTTATTCAATAAATAAATCATCTGAATGTTGCAGAGAATTTGGGGAAAAGAATACAAAACATTCAGCAAAACTGCTAACATTTTTTTTAAGATGAAATTTAAAAGTTGAATAAATGGTCAATAAAAGAGGATATTTGAACTTTTATCAATTTATTTTCTCTGTGTTATATTTCCCATTCTAAGAATAATCAGGAGACAGGGCGCTGTGGCTCTCGCCTGTAATCCCAGCACTTTGGGAGGCCAAGGCAGGTGGATTGCTTGAGGTCAGGAGTTCAAGACCAGCCTGACCAACATAGTGAAAACCTGTCTCTGCTAAAAATACAAAAAATTAGCCAGGCGTGGTGGTGGGCACCTGTAGTCCCAGCTACTCAAGAGGCTGAGGCAGGAGAATTGCTTGAGCCCAGGAGGCAGAGGTTCCAGTGAGCTGAGATTGTGCCATTGCACTCCAGCCTAGGTGACAGAGCAAGACTCTTGTCTCAAAACAAAAACAAAACAAAAACAAAACAAAACAAAACAAAAAATCAGAAGTTAATTGTAAATGGAAGCAATGCGGTATGCTATATTGTTTATAAAAATGAAAGATGACTGAAAATTTCTGTTATGATTGTTAAAAACATATGTTTTGAGGTTTTTTACTGTAAATTTTAAATAATGATGAGATAGGAGCAAGTTGTTTTTTTTGTTGTTGTTGTTTTTTAATCTTTTTGTTTTGGTTTGTTTTTAACTGCAGTGGTGTCATCATGGCTCACTCACTGCGGTCTCAAACTTCTTGCCTCAAGTGATGGACCTGAACTCCTCAACTCAAGTGATCCTCCTGCTTCAGCCTCCCAAAGTGCTAAGATTACAGCCATAAGCCACCATGCCCAGTCCCTTTTCTTTTTTTTAACCTTTTTAAAATGCTCATTTCTTTGTTCTCATTGAATCCTAAAGATGGATGTAAGTTATGATAAACTGCATTGCTATTCATGTGATCCTTTCTTTTCTACTGTCTCCTCATCTCTTCAGAAAGGCAGCATTTTTTTTGAATTTATAACGATGTTGATAGCCAGTTTAAGTGCAACCTTCAGGAAGCAATATAAAATCAATTTAAAATCAGTAGGTTTTAGGAATCATTTCTTAAAATGGAGATTTTTAAAAGAATGTACATGTATGGAAAGAATGAACTTAGAATATTTGCAAATAGTAATTATATTGACATAGTAAGAAGGTGTAGTAGAGTATAAAACTATGGATGCTGACTAACATAATTAGAATAAAACTGATCACATAATTTTTTGAAACAGGTATATCTGTTCTTAAATGTGATGCTCACTTATCAAAAGAGAAAAATATTTTCAACTCTTGTCAGCAGAAACTAATTGTTGGCATATTTAAGGTAATACACATGGATCCAAAAGCACAATTACAAACTTTTCTGCATTATGAAAAAATAATAAAACTGGCTTCTCAAATGCCAATTTTTTATTAAAATCAAAATTTCAAGCCAATCATCAAAAAAACATGTTTTGTCACTCAACTGTTATACATTATAATGTCCATGTAGTATATTAAAACAAAATGTCTATATTTATTTTAATAGGCTAATATTTATTATTTAGAATCTTTGTTATAGTCTTTGCATTGTGATGCTGCATATTAGTAATATTACAATGTTGGTAACCATTTTTCACAAAATTAGAGAAAAAACTACTCTAAAATTCATATGGAACTAAAGAAAGGGTCTGACTAGCCAAGGCAATACTAAGCAGAAAAGAATTAAGCCAGAGGCATCACATTACCCAACTTGCCACTATACTACAAGGCTACAGTAACCAAAACAGCAAGGTACTAGTACAAAAATAGACTCACAGATCAATGAAACAGAATAGAGAACTCTGTAATAAAGTTGTACACTTAAAATTAACTGATTTTTGACAAGTCAGAAAAAATAAACAATGAGGAAAGGATTTCCTATTCAATTAATGGTGCTTAGAAAAATGGCTAACCATATGCAGGAGAATGAAACTGAACCCTTTACTTTCACCATATACAAAAATTAACTCAAGATAAATTAAACGCTTAAATCTCAATAGATCTCAAACTATTAAAATCCTAGAACAAAACCTAGGAAATACTCTTCTGGACATTGGTGTAGGCAAAGAATTTATGACTAAGTCCTCGAAAACAAATGCAAAAAAAAAAAAAAAAAAAAAAGAACGGGTGCGAACTAAATGAAAGAGCTTCTGCACAGCAAAAGAAACTATCAACAGAATAAACAGACAACCCATAGAATGGGAGAAAATATTTGGAAACTATGCATCTGGCAAAGGGTTAATATCCAGAATCTATCAGGAACTTAAACAAATCAACAAGAAAAAAACAACCCCATAAAAGACATGTACAGACATTTCTCAAAAGAAGATATACAAGTGGCCAATAAACATATGAAAAAGTGCTCATCATCACTAATTATCAGAGAGATGCAAATCAAAACTGAAAGATTCTCCCCCCGGGCCTGAAAGCTTAAGGGGATGAATAACTCCTCCCTCCTCAGGCCCAGTCCCAAGGTGCAAGGCCACTTGCTTCAGCAGCGTGTGTCAGCAAGATAGCAGAAGCAGGAAGAGAGCTGGCCAGAAGACACATACCCCCTGAAGACCGAGAGGGAGGCCATCCGGGTACTATGTAGCAGTTACGTCAGACTGGGACACTTCCTGTTTACAGAGGACTATGAAACCCCTGCCTGTCCTCACTTGGGGCTGACACCATTTTAGGCCTCAGCCCAGGCACTCATTAAAATAGCATGTTGCTCCACACCACCTCATGTTGTCCATTGGCATGCTCTTGGGGTTCGAACCAATACAAGAGCCTTGGAAAAACCACAATGAGATACCATCTCACACCAGTCAGGATGGCTATAAGTAAAAAGCCAAAAAATAACAGATGTTGGCAAGGGAAATGACACATTCACTACTGGTGGGAATGCAAATTAGTTCAGCCCCTGTGGAAATCAGTTTGGAGATTTCTCAATGAACTAAAAATAGAATTACCATTCAACCCAGTAATTGAATTACTACCGGGTATATACCCAAAGGAAAATAAATTATTCTACCAAAAAGACATTGCATTCATATGCTTATTGCAGCACTATTCACAATAGCAAAGACAACAAATCAACCCAGGTGCCCATTAGTGGTGGATTGGATAAAGAAAATGTGGTGCATACATACCATGGAATACCACACAGCCATAAAAAACAGTGAAATCATGTCCTTTGCAACAACATGGATGCAGCTGGAGGCCATTGACCTAAGTGAATTAATGCAGAAACAGAAAACCAAATACTGCTTTTTTTCACTTATAAGTGGGAGCTAAACAATGGGTACATACAGACACAAAAATGGGGATAATTAACACTGGGTATTTTAAAAGGAGGTAGGAAAAAAGTGTTGAAAAACTAACTATTGGGTACTATGTTTACTGTTTGGGTGACGAGATCATCAGAAGCCCCAAACCCCAGTATCACATAATATATCCACGTAACAAACCTACACGTGTACCTCTGAAAATAAAATAAATTAAAATAAAATAAAAATGTTGGTAAAACCTAGGGTATCATTATATGATCACAATTTTTAAAAATATCTTATACTCACATTGGACCATTGGACCCCTTAGGGACATCACAAAATGAAAAATTACAAAACAAATAATTACAAAGAAACATTTTTACGTTCCTGTAAATGAGAGTTATTGTAAAGTAATAACTATATTTTGGCCTTTGGAAATTTATAACACACAGCAGCTGAAACTAATTTTATACACACACACACACACAAACACACACACACACAAACAGGGTGAGGAAATCCTATACACATATAAGGAAGAACACCTTGGCACAAGAATGTAAATTGCTCTCCTTACGTGTAAAGGATAATCCTCTAACTGACATGAACTGAAAAATACAACGAATCAAATAGTTTCCCAGAAAGTGAGTGTAGCAGGAAGGAGTTCTTTTCTGTGGGGTTACAAGGGAGTTTAAAGTACAGAAAGAAAATCCCTGCAGGAGGGGAAGAAAAGTTACTGAAAGAAGATTAATTTTTTAAAAAATTTTTTTCTTGTTTCATTAAAAAAAAGGAAGCGTTGTAGGAATGGATCCATTGTGGTTTTGAAAAAGGATTGGTTGACATGATCTTTCAGTGATGTAGTTTAGTGAATTTTATATTTAGAAGTTATATTGTGTAGGGGAATGTATCCGCTTTTCAAGTGGCAGAATTCTTAGAGAAGGGAACTCTAAGGAACTGCCTGATGGACATTTGGCAATATGGGAGGTGAAATTAACTGAAGCCTGGGCTAAGACATCGCAAATGCAGCAGTGTAGTATTTTAACAAAATGGTCTGGCTTGGGAGTCTGCACTCAACACAGGTTATTTTCCTTTTTCTCTTTCATTGTCTTAAGGAGATTTATTTTTTGTTTATAACCCAAAATGTAGTCGTTTTTTAAAGAGCCAAATTCAATTAAAATCACATTATAAAACTTTCCTGTGACCATTAGGAAACAATTTCTTCTTACACTGAAACTATTACACTTACAATCTAGCTTATTTTCACAATATTGCTTTGGAAATTCATAAACCATAGTTATGTGAATAAATCCCTATTTCTCTTTACTTTGAAGCATATCTCATGGAGTTCCCTATGGAAGATGCAGCTTAATTATAAATCGATTCTTATAAACTCAAGTCCCTGGCCTCATGACTTTTTATTTGAACCTCATGTTTGAAAACAGCATTATCTCTGTTCATGTTGTCTAGACATTATGGCGAGTCTGTTGTCTGTTACAGTTAGTATCCGCATAGGCCTCTGGTATCAAGGTTTCAGCTACTCTTGGCATTATTTTGATTGCCTAAAGTTGTCACGTGGGCATGGAAAGTGAACTCCATGAGTGCCACATGGCCTGTATTTATGTTCAAACTTACTCTTGAAATTAAAAATCAATTCATGCTTTTTTTTTTTGAAACAGGGTCTCACTCTGTTGCCAGGTTGGAGGGCAGTGGCGCAATCTCAGCTCACTGCAACCTCCACGTCCCAGGTTCAAGCGATTCTCCTACCTCAGCCTCCCAAGTAGCTAGGATTACAGGCACACGCCACGACGCCTGGCTAATTTCTGTATTTTTAGTAAAGATGGGTTTTACCTTGTTGGCCAGGCTGATCTGAAACTCCTGACCTCAAGTGATTTGCCCACCTCAGCCTCTCAAAGTGCTGGGATTACAAGCGTGAGCCACTGCACCCAGCCAATTCATATAATTCATATGATGCCAAAAGAGGAAATCACAGACTTTTAGTGTACCACACATTTGGGTTATCTACTGTATTATTATGCTTGATTTGTGATAATGTAACACATTTATTTAAGAATATTTGAAAATACGCATCTGTGTTTGTGTTTATCTCTTTCTTGCTGTGTATGTGTGTGTGAGAGAGGGACAGAGAGAGAAAGAGAGAGAGAGACTCATCTTTCTAACTAGATTCTAGTCACTGAGAGCAGATGAGCACTGTATAACTTTCACCCTACACAATAATAACAGTTGATAGAGTAAAAAAATAAACATAGTATACTGCTCAACAATAAGCTGAGTAGTGGGATCTGGAATCAAATATGGGATACTGGAGTTAATCCATGGCTTTATTATTTCTGTATTCTTTAAACTTCTGGCACACACACACATGCACATTTTAGTTACAGTTAGTTATGTAAGGCATAATTCATACTTATTAATAAAAAAAACTTGGATTACACACATAAATGTCCATTTCTAGTCAGGATGGCCACCAGCACTGGATTTCTGCTCAGTTCCTTAATTGAGCAACAAATGCTTGTTGAACAAATAGTTGGCATAAGCAAATGATGCTTGAGAAAAAGATGTATGGGATCCATCATGTTGAGTTGGCCTGATGTTGGTGAAAACAATTCAGAGTCATAAAGACATCAGTGGCAGCTCTATTTTGTTGGTACATAGAGTAGCAATCCTCATTATTTTTATTTTCCATTGGAGAGGGCTGTTCAAATGCATGCAGCTCTCCCCAGGGTTACCATGTTGCTAGTTGTAAGTGCAGCTTTATTCTTCCTATCAAGAAATCACATTGCCAAACAAATGAGTCAAACAGACACTGTTTTATGGATATGTTAGAAAATAATTCATTAAACTTGTAAATCACATATATATTTCAAGTCTTTGTAAGTAGTATCAAATTGTCTGTAACCTCGAAAAGTGTATTATATCAAAGCCTGACTACACAGCAATTAAGAACAGCTGCATAAATAAACAATATTGCATTTTGATCATTAGGTTTTCCTTTAAGTGCTATTATATTGATTCTATAATCACTCTTCTGTCATGGTAACCATGATGCTTTCCACATTAATGATTCCTTTAAAATTCATTTTTTGGTAGTGTTCACAGGCCTTGAGAGATCTCTTCTGAAGCCTTTTGTTGCTCCAGAATGTGCCAGAGTGCTAATAAAAATTGAGAATATTGGTGTGTTCAAGATGTTTTATTTATATGCACTTCTATTGTGTGTCAGGCTTTTGCCAAGCACTTGAACAACAATAATGAAAAGAACACTGACTTTTTGGCTTTTACTTTTTTAAAAAAACTGTCTGATGATATAGATTATATGTACTATGTAGAGGAATGATAGAGTCTGAAGAGTACTTACAACAAATCATTACGACCTCAGGTTAGAGGACAGTTTTGAGGAGGCAAAGCTGTAGACAGTGAAAATTCGAATAGCTCAAGTGACAGCTGAGAAAGAGTGAAACTAGACTGGAGTTAAAAAGTTGTAGAAATAATAGGAAGAAGTTCCTTTGAACATCTCAGGAAGTAAAATGAACAGGACTTGATTATTGTGTAGGAGGGAGATTGAGAGATGTAGAAGAGACTAGAATGACTTTGATGACTGGTGAGTTGGCTGGGTAGACAGAAGTGGTATTAATGGAGATTAGGAAAACAGGAGTAGCTGATTTAGTAAGGGAAAGATGGTGGATTCAATTTTGGAATGTCTGGGTTAAGGCACCTGTGGAATTCAATTATTTATGCTCATCAGGCAGTTGGAGTCTTTACTTCAGGGTAAGAGTCAGGATCAAGGAACAGATTCGGGAGCCAGCAACTTCAGGCGGTAATGTAAGACAAGAAAATAGATAAACTCCTTCAAATAGCATGTAGAATGAACAGCACAGGGATTGTGGATTTTTAGAAAATCAACATTTGAGGGGTGGGCACAGCATAACCTGAAACAATACATACGATCAGAAATTCTCAGTGCTTGAGAAATGAATAGAGCTAAGATTTTCACAAGGGGAGTAGTTAAGCTGAGCATGGTGGCACTTGCGTCCCAGCCACTTGGGAGGCTGAAGCAGGAGGATTGCTTGAGCCCAAGATTTTGATACCATTCCAGGCAACATAGCAAGACCTCCAACTCTTAAGAAAAAAAAAAAGTGAGTCAACTACACAGCACCCAGATCTTGATTTCTAACACTATTCTTTAATAAAAGGAACCAGAGATCATTGTAGAAATCTGGGGCAGGAAATACACAAGATGATCCTGGAGCACCTTGTGGTGCCTGAAAATAAGACACTGCTCAAAAAAAAAAAAACAAAAACAAACAGAAAAACAAATAGTCTGATTTAAAAATGGGAAAATGAGCTTAATAAACATCTCTCAAAAGAATACATAAATGCACAACACCACTGATAAGGAAGAGGCAGGAATGGAAGTGTGAGCAGCAGCTGGATAGTCACCATGGCTGGGACCACCACCATCAAAGCGATAAAGCTGGAGACCCCGGCTCTGCAGCAACAGGCCGATGATGCTGAGGAGAGAGCCAAGTGCTTCCAGTGAGAAGTGTAGGGAGAAAGGCAGTCCCAGGAATAGGCTGAGGCTGAGAAGCCTCCTTGAACCTCAGGGTCCAACTGGTTGAAGATGAGCAGGATCACACTCAGGAGTGTGTGGCCACTGCCCTGCAAAAGCTGGAAGAAGTGGGAAAAGCTTCTGATAAGAGTAAGAAAGGTATAGGCCAGGCACAGTGCTCATGCCTGTAATCCCAACACTTTGGGAGGCCGAGGCGGGCAGATCACCTGAAGTCAGGGGTTCGAGACCAGCCTGACCAACCTGGAGTAATTCTGTCTCTACTAAATATACAAAGTTAGCCAGGTATGGTGGCACATGCCTGTAATCCCAGCTACTTGGGAGTCTGAGCCAGGAGAATCACTTGAATCCGGGAGGCAGAGGTTGTGGTGAGCCGAGATCAAGCCATTGTACTCCAGCCTGGACAACAAGAGAGAAACTCCATCTCAAAAAAAAAAAAAAAAGTAAGAAAGGTATAAAGGTTATTGAAAACTGGGCATTAAAAGATGAAGGAAAGGCAAGGCATGGTGGCTCACGCCTGTAATCACAGCACTTTGGAAGGCCAAGGCCAGCAGATCACTTAAGGCCAGCAGATCACTTGAGCCCAGGAGTTCGAGGCCAGCCCAGGCAACATGGGAAACCCCCATCTCTATTAAAAAATACCAAAAAAAAAAAAATAGTTGTCCTTGTGGCACATGCTTGTAGTCCAAGCTACTTGGGAGGCTGAGGTCAGTGGGTCACCTCAGCAGAGGAAGTCGAGGCTGCAGTAGGCTGAGATCATGCCATTGCTCTCCAACCTAGGCATTGGAATGAGACCCTATCTCAAAAAAAAAAAAAAAAGAAAGAAAGAAAGAAAAAAAGAGACAGAGAGAGAGAGAGAGGGAAGAAAGAAAAACAGAAAGAGGAAGAAAAGAAGATGAAGGAAAGATGGAACTCTGGGAAATCCAACTCAAAGAAGCTAAGTATATTGAAGAAAAGGCAGATAGGAAGTGTGAAGAAGTGGTTTATATATTGGTAATTATTGAAGGAGACTTGGAATCCACAGAGAAAGGAGCTGAGCTGGCAGAGTCCTGTTGCCTAAAGGTGGATGAGCCAGTCAGAATGATGGACCAGAACCTGAAATGTCTGTGTGTTGCCGAAGAAAAGCACTCTCAAAAAGAAGCCAAATAAGAGGAAGAGATCAAGATTCTTACTGATAAACTCAAGGAGCCAGCAGTTCATGCAGGTTTTGCTGAGAAATGAGCAGCCAAGCTGGAAAAGACAATTGATGATTTGGAAGATAAACTGAAATGCACCAAAGAGAAGCACCTCTGTATACAAAGGATGCTGGACTAGACTCTGCTTGAAGGAGATGTGGAGCACCCTGGTCCAACCCTGCCGCTGCTCTTCCCTCTGCCGCTGACTCCTTTGGAGGCCAGGCTTCCCCAAGCTGACATTGAAACTGAGGGCTGATCTTTAACTGGAAGACTGCTTTCTCCTTTCACCACCCCTCCACCCATCTGTGTCTTTTTCACCAAACTGTCTCTGCCTTGTTCCAGAGATTCCAGTGGCATTAGAAGCAAAGCACCTATAGGAACAACATTGAACGGAATGCAAGCACAATGCAAGATGTCTTTAATAGCATGTTGTGATGTAAAGACTTTGGTTTTTCTTTTTTTGTTGTTGTTTTTTGTTGTTGGTGGTGGTTTTGTGTGTTTGTTTGTTTGTTTTTTGAGACAGGGTCTCACTGAAATGCCTAGACTGCAGTGCAGGATTGCAATCGCTGCTCACTGCAGCCTAAACTTCCCATGGTCAGGGGATCCTCCCACCTCAGCCTTCCAAGTAGCTGAGACTACAGGCGTGCTCCACCATACCTGGCTAATTTTTGTATTTTTTGTTGAGACAGAGTCTCGCCATGTTGCCCAGGCTGATCTCAAACTCCTGAGCTCAAGCCATCTGCCCCCCTTGCCTCTCAAACTGCCGTGATTACAAGTGTGAGCCATGTCACCCTGCCCTACACTTCGTAATTACTTTTTTTGTTTGTTTTGCAGCAACTGTTTGTAAACTATTTCAGACAATTCTACAGCTTTGAAACAGCAATCTCATTCTTTCCTCACTTTTGGAAGGGGGCTTTTCAGCTTAATGCATATTACCCTCACCATAAAGGAGGGAAGACTATATGGGCCTACCTTACTGAGAACCAGAGTCCGGGAAAGACTCCACCACAGGAAACCTCATTGTTCTGCACAAAGTACCAGAAAAACCAGAAAGGTGATTCCAGGAGAAGTTACCCAAACAACAACATTAAATGTGCTGTCCAGGTTTTCAGCTTTAAGGTGTCTTTGGATAACTTTATTTATATTTTTTTACTTTCTTCATTAGAAGTGAGCAAATTAAGATGGTGAGACCTCTGAGACAAATTTTTGTCCTATCTCTACCCGCTTTCCAACAGCTCACACAATGGGTCATGTGCCCCTTATGTTAAGGTGAAGTAGAGATTAGAACAGTGGTTAGTGAGGCAGGGAAGGATAGGGGAAAAGGGGGAATAGCCAAAGGTTGGTTAATGGATGGAACGGTACAGCTAGGTAGGATAAATAAGTTTTAGTGTTTTAGAGTACTATACAGTGACTATAACAACAAGTTATTATATGTTTTCAAATAGCTGGAAGAGGAGATTTTGAATGTTTCCAACACAAAGAAATGATCAATATTTGAGGTGAGGTGATGGATATGCTAATTACCCTGATTTGATCTTTACACATTGTATACATGTATCAAAATATCACACTCACCTCATAAATATGTACAATTATTATACGTCAACTAAAAATAATAATAAAAGCAAAAAATAAATGACAAGTCACAGACTGGGAGAAAATATTTGCAAATCACATGTGTGATGAAGGATTTATATCTGGAATATATGAAGAAGTCTTAAAACTCAACAGTAAGAAAACAAACAGCTCAATTTTAAAAATGGGGAAAATAAATATAGAATACTTCACCAAGGAATATAAAAAATGGCAAGTATGCATGAAAATATGTTCAACATCATTGGTCATTAAGGAAAAGGCAAAGTACAAAACGATGAGGTGCCACTACATAAATATTAGAATATTTAAAAGAAAAAAGCAAACTGATAATACAAAATTCTGTTAAGGATTTGGAACAAGGGTACTGTCCTCTACTGCTGATAGGAATGCAAAAATGATACAGCTCCTTAGGAAGACAGTTTCCTAGTTTTTAATAATATTAATCATAGACTAGCTCCTAGATATTAACTCAACTTATTTGAAAACTTATGTCAACCCAAAAACCTGTATGTGAAGGTTTATGGCAGCTTTATTCATAATTACTAAAAATTGGAAGAAACCAAGATGTCCTTCAATAAGTGAATGGATAAACACACCGTGTTATATATCATGGGAGAAGTCTTCAGCCAGAGAAATGGAAAACACTATTCATCCACACAATAACATGGATTAATCTAAAATGCGTCTTGCTAAGTGAGAAAAACAGAGAGTAGAAATGCTATATATTGAATATATAGCACTCATAAGACATTCTGGAGAAAGCAAAAATATAGGGATGAAAAATCAGATCAGTGGTTTTTAGGAATTAAGAAAGGAAGATTTCCTAGGGAAAACACAGGATATTCTTTACAGTGATGGAACTAACACATATGGTACTGGAGTCATGAATATATGACTCTGCATTTATCAAAACCCACAGAACCTACAGCACAAACAGTAAAACTTTATATATGAAAATTTCATAAAAATCAACCAGGAAGTCAAGGATACAGGGAGTAAAATAGAGATTGTGACAATGCTTAATGATTTACTTCCAAAGAGCAGGGTACGGCAAGGGGGAATAAAAATATCTTTAAAATGGTAAAACCTGGCAGTCACCACCTTAAGCAAGTGATCAAAGTTAACATCACCAAAAACAGGACAAATACATTTTTCTGTGCCTTAAATTTTTCTATGCTTTCTGATATACTGAGAAGGACACAACATCACTTCTATTCATGCCCAAATTATGTATTATAAATTCAAGCATGAGATAACATCAGGAAAAAAAATAAAATTGAAGGACATTCGAGAAAATAATTGGATTATACTCTTCGATACAGTCAAGATCCTGAGAGCAAAGACAAATCTGGAACTGTTTAAGACTAAAGAGAAGATATGACAACTAAATAAAGTATGTGATACTGGACCAGATTTTGAACCAGAATAAATTGATCTATAAAAGGTATTATTGGGACAATTAGAATTTGAATGTGATCTGCAGATTGGAGTTGAGGCATTAGTACTTTTTATAGTTCACCGGTAGATTTCCTTGTGCAACCAAGTTTGAGAACTAGTAGAGTCCCTCCCTTGTTTTTTATTTAGATTAACTGCTGGCCTGGTTAGACTAGGTAGTTTCTAACTCCACATAAATTGTATCAGGATTTCTAGGAAGCTCTGAAGACAGAGAGATTATAAAAATGTAATACTATGAACCCAACATTGGCATGCTTTGATGGTAATTAATAAGAAGAATGATTATGTAACTACATTAATGTAGCTGCAGTTGACTTGAATGGTAGAAATAATCTTCCTTCCTAATCACAAACACACACACACACACACACACACACACACACAGCATTGAAGAGATCAAGTCAATGTGACACAAAAGTCAATTGAAAGGCTCCCAATGGCTAAAGGTGAAATAAAATTGAGCAAGAAAATAAAATTATGTTGGAATATAACCCAAAATATAAGATAAATATACATAAGTCCATACTAATATAACTAAATGATTTAATATATAAATAGTAGGAGAATGAACAAATCTCTCAAATAATTCAAGTATTTTTTTTTATGTAGATACCTTACCCTTAAGGATGGGGAACATAAATCCCACTACAAATATGTATATTCTTCTCCCAACAATACTTATCTATTCTTTTCATATCTCAACTATAGATTAATTCAGGTCAACTGGAAAATGTGATCTCATCTGCAATAACAAATCTGAGATGGTCTCTAGCAGAACAATTTCTTATAACTTATAAGGCATAGAGATAAATCAAAGTGATTGAGAATGCTTACAGCCTCAGAATTGTCCCACCCTTGAGACTTGGTATGTAGCAGAGATTAACTTCTAACCTTATATACAGTAATTCTTCCTGAATATCTTGGACAACACCTTTTTAGCTATAATCTCTCCCTTGAGATCACACTTCTTTTAATAAGTGATTATTTTATGAGAATAAATACAGGGAGCTGAGGTCAGCTATATATCTTCTAAGATATTTAACTAGAACAAGGGTCTTGATATCGTGTGATATGGAAACCCTGAGAAACAGGCAAAATGTGATGTAAGCATTATTTTACCTCCTTTACTTTCCCTCTTAGTGCTTTTATAGATCAGTTTCTTTTTATGCCTGCCCATGTGAGTAATCAAAACCTTTCATGGAACCTTAGCACTCTGATCTACATTTCCTCAGCTGGCCTCATATATTATACCATCTTTCTCCATCAACAGCAAAAGTATCTTTCTTTGGTACCATTCCTACATAATTTTTTCTTTGAGATGGAGTCTCACTCTGTTGCCCAGACTGTGGTACAATCTCAGTTCACTGCAACCACTATCTCCTTGGTTCAAGTGATTCTCCTGCCTCAGCCTCCTAATTAGCTGGGATTGCAGGCATGCACCACCATGTCCACCTAATTTTTTTGCATTTTTAGTAGATGTGGTATTTCACCATGTTGGCCAGACTGGTCTCAAACTCCTGACCACAAATGATCCGCCTGCCTCATCCTCCCAAATTGCTGGGATTACAGGTGTGAGCCAGAATGCCCCCTTCATACTTTTTAATTTTGCTATGGTGTTACTGGCTTCTTGCTAGGAAACATATCCTTTGATTTAGCAAGAAAATTCTACAAATAGCATCATAACCAAAAGGGATAATTCTAAAGGTAGGAATTTGGGGTTATTAGTCACTGAATAAGGGTGATAATTTCATGTATGTGCCAAAATTTTTCAACTCTACATTAGAGCAAACAAATGGCTTCTAGGAAGATTGCTGGGGTGCCTATGTGAATCACATACATGAGATGTCTATCATAAAAATTATATTCATAGATATGTATTTTTGTATGTATGAACAAACTTCCTGCTCACTAAATAGAGTTATTGAGTGACTTTAAGACAATTATTAAAAACCAAAAGCAATGGAATTCTCATCTTAATATTGTTAGCATCACACAGAGATATATTGAAATTATTGGTTACATTTGCCGTAGATAATGTCAATCATTTAAATAATTTTGTGGTTATTAAATAACTTGTGGATATCAAGTTATTTAATGGATAATTATCCCCGTTTGCAACGTTTGCTCACATTTCATATATTATAATTCTACATCAACAAAACCAATGCAGCAGTATGCTACACACATAATATTGAAATTGCAGGTAATTTAGTCAATGGAGCACAAGCGCTAAGCATAAAGTATACACTATATGCCGTTAGAACCCACAAGTTCAAAGCCAATTCTAGGTAACTAGCTCATCCAGGATAAAAGGCACTTGTGTTAATTAGAAGGATAAGGGGTAAGTGGCTGTAGCAAAAAGACACATAAAAAAATGCAGTGGCTTAAATAAGATGAAAGTTCACTTTCCTTTCATATAAGAGTTAGGCATGTCTAGGTTGGTGGGCTTCTCTGCTTTACATCATTGTGAGACCCAGTAGATTTCTCTTTCTCTATTTAGTCCACCCATTCATCAGCATTGTCCTAGTCTGGCTCTAAGCTTTGTCCCTGACACTTCTGTATTCCAGCTCAGAGGAAGAGAAAGAGAAAAGAAGACGTCCTGGGCAAGCAATTTCCTTTTAAGCATGGGAGGCGGAAATCATACACATTCTTTGTGCTTACATCCCAATAGAGAAAACCTGATCACACAGCCACAGAGGTGTAAATGCTGAACTTTTTCTAAACATTGTTTTATAAGGTAAAAAGCGGATCCAAAGCCTTTGGCTTAAGGAATTATTGCAGTGCCTATCCCATTTTTTTTTTTTTTTTTAGAAATTAAATAAAATAATTTCTCCTTATGCAAGGCATGTAGACATCATTCACTAAATATTAGGCTTCTTTATTTCTCCAGATGATTCCATCAAGCCAAGTGATCTAGGATTTGTTTGGCAAATTGATGATTGGTGATATTTTCTGGAGATACAAAGACTCAAAGTCCCTTTGAGCACAAAGAGAACGATGCCTATAAGTAAGTCAGGATTGATAAGCAAGGGCTTCACTGCACAATGCAATAAATTTCTGCTAAAAAATAATTATTCCATCCTATGTGAAACCTGGTTATAGTCTCCAAATTGGAGAGGAATTTGATTTGGTATTCAAAGATCATGGAATGTGACAGATTATTGCTAGGTGATATGGTCTAGAAAGCATGATACTAGTACTGAGCAAATGTATTCGCAGAAAATTCAAGAAAAACACAAAACATAAGAGGAGATCTCTCTTCTTGGGTAGAATAGTTAGACTGATTTATTATGGAAAGTCTTAGACTGTAACTATTTTGTATTTTGACAAACATCAATTCTAATTGAGGATTTATACAAAGTACTCAGTGCTTTTCTCTAAGGGATTTCACCTACCTGTGAAGATCTTCAAGAATATTATTTGTTGAATCAATGAAAGGTATTCATTTTCTGGGTTTATTTCCCCTCCTGTATGCTAAATTGTTATGCCAGGGCACAGGAGAATGATGATTCAAAATCTATACCTATATCCACAGGAATTTGCAACACTTACACATTTTAGCATCATGTCCTAAATATAATTCAGTATGCAAGGCATATTCAAAACCCAGTCCAAATGCTAAAAATAAATTCCTGTCAGCAATTTATTTCCTATCACACCATCAGTGTTTTCTCTCTTTTGTCAACAAACTATTTTAGCACATGACATTTTCTGTATCATTTATGTGAAGTTTAGTCTGTAATATTTATCCTTATGTCTTGTCTCCTCATCTAAGTGATGAATTAGTTGCCAAGCAGGGATGTGGCTTATGCTTCTTTTTCTAGACAGCACATGCAGATTTTAAGCCATAAGTACTTTATAGACTCTGAAAGGAACTTTTCAAACATGCAACCCTTTTTTTAAATTATATTTTTCCCTATTATGTCTTAGACAAATATGTATTTGTTTGAATTTAGGGAAATGAATTAGAAAAAGTTACACAATATTAATCAAAAAATTAACATGGTTAAACATAAAATGCTTTAAAATACCCATCTGCAGGAGGTTTCCATCCAGAGATGTTCTAAAATGTGTTGATAATTATCTTGCAGATTCCATAAATCTCTTCAAACTGCCAGAGAATGAAAAGCCAGGTAAGATAAGTGATAATCTGGGAAATTAATGTTTCTGACAAGTAATGAGAACCAGAAAAAGTTATTAAACGCTAAGATTTCCCATATAATGATAATGGTTAACACTGGCGTAATGCTTGCTATGCCCAAGCACTGTCCCTAAAACAAGTACTGAAGGGTAAATAATAAATATCCCCACTTTGGAGATGAGAAAGCTGAGGCACAGAGAAGTCAAGTCACTTCTCCCAGGATTCAAAGTCAAGATTTCAACTGAGTCATTCTAGTTTAAATTCTAGCTTAATTTAAGGAAGAATCTACTCTGGCTAACACCCTTATATGCAACCTGTGTAATGTCATAGTGCTAATGCTGACCACTATTTGTTGAACATTACTATCCTATGACAGGCACACGAATGTTAATATTTGAGGATTCATGGGTGTTGGTGCTCTCAGTACTTCCTGTGGCACTCCTCCTAGCTTCCAGGTCTTTTATTTCATAGATTTGGTTAATACTGAAAGTGGAAACAAAAGGCAATAAATAAGGTTAAGGTAAAATTGATTAATTTGACAAAAGACTCCAGGATAAGAAGAATAAATTCAGAAATCAAAAAGGAGGAGTGGGACTGTGGGATGAGAAGCCAACAGGAAATGGAGAGGAGTTGGCAGTTGAGAATTTAGGAGATAGTTTAGAGATGGAGGGCCAGGGTGCTATACTCTTTTCCTTTAGGGCTTCTAGACCAAAGTGCGGCCCCCAGACTTTGCACCTAAGGAGGTATCATGCTTAAAAAAACTTCATTTATCAGAGGCACAAAATATTATTAAGGTAAAATGAAATATGCAGAATAATATTGACTGTATCTATAATATTTCAGCTAATTATTTTGGATAAGACAGGGTAGTTCTAGATTCTAATAGCTCAGGATTGCCATATGTTAAAAAGTCCTGGAAAATGTTGCACATTCACCTGGTGCTTGCTTGACATTTTCTCTACTATTACTTAAGTGCTCGTAGATTTATCACTTATCCTATGTAAAAGAAATGATCTCTTTTCTGATTTGAATTTCACCTTTGCCTCTTACATGTTTCATATCTGCATTTGTCTCAATGTGACATATTGCAATAAGCTTGTTGCTAATAAAATTGACACATTTTCTGTTGTGAGTCTGCAAACAAGTAGAAAAGCCCTCCTCTTCAACATTTGTTTCATTGTCCAGTGCTATAAAAAAAATGCTCATGGTCCTGGCTATTATAGAAATCCTTAGGAAGATGATAAGAAGGAGAACAACTTCTAGGAATGCAGTTACTATTGCCTAAAGATTTCAAAAGAAAATATGGCTGGAAGAGGTGTTCTATGTTTAGTCAATAAAATTACAATGGTTAAGTTTAACATGATCAGAAAATGAATTATTTTTCTCATTTATTCTTCATTCCATGGTTAAGATTGCATTCTGTGGAGACAGGAAGCACAGTAATAACTTTTGAGAGAGTTATTGGAAGCCAATATACCAAGACACCATGATGGATGATCCAGAATCATGGGTAAAGATGTAACCAGTGTTAAGTAAATGGTATCAGGGAATTGTAGAGATAAGAAGGTCCATACTACTTCATTATGAATAGGTTCCAAAGAGCCATGACATTGTAAGTAATAATGGTGTTATTAACTTTTTCTTGTGGGGATAAATATAAAATTCTCTAGCAATAATACATTTGAAAGTAAAGAACAGGAAGAGATGGTTTCTGGACATAAAAAGATGCCTGGAGGATCTTTGCATGCCTTAACTGAACAGTAAACAATTATGTAATCCTTGCTTTTCCATCTGCTAGTCTAAATTGTTATTGATATATAGTAATACCTCATGTAGGGCCATGAGTTTTGTGTTACTTATTTTAATTAAAATGTTTACATTGGCAGAGACCCACCGGAAGTATTTCTCCAGGGCCCTGACTACCCTTCAGGGTGCACTGCCCTCTGGAATATTTAGAGAGATAAAGGATTTTAGGAAGTTTTTGTTGCATATCATAAAAGGACTTTCCTTTTGGTGCCTCTTCAAGAAATTTTATTCATGATTTAAATCATTTTTCTGTATGTCAGATTGATATATCCTGTACAAACCACACCAAATTTACAAATGAGAAAGTTCAGAGGAAAAAAAGATTTTCTAGAGATTGCTCGGCACTAAAGAATGAAGCTAAGGTTTTTGTCAAGATTTATCTGATTCTAAAAGTCATTGTCTCCACCACACTGAACACACCTTATTCTTCTTCTGATGAGTAATTCAGGCTGCCCAATTTTGGTGAAAGTGAGCTTTTGCTTTACTATGATACCAAAACAATCTCACATTAATTTGATTGCTTACATGTTATTCACTAATAGAGAATAAAATCACTGGGATTGTTAGGTCAGATATTTTCAGCAGTTGTCTTGTAAATCAATGAGCATTTGTTGCTGTCGGTTTGATTGGGCTCACATATTCTCTAGAGTCCTGCCACCATCTTGCAATGACATAATTAAGTTTCTCTGTGCAAATATTGAGGATTCGGGTCTGGACACATTTCTCTTATGTTAGGTTTCTGAGTCCTCAGGCAACTCTGACTATATAGACATCTATTGATCTTTCTTTTAGGCAGCTTGACAGTATAGCCATCTATTGTCTTTTCTATTTATCTAATTTATCTAAAATTATGTTAATTTTAACATAGCCGGGACCTGCCCATATATGATTGGATAAATATGTGTTGAATAAATAAAAGAACGAATGAATAAATAAATCAGTCAAGTTACATAATTATCTGAATAATTTTAGGTCAATATTCTAACACATGGTAGAGATCATATAGATTATACAGATCTCTACTATGGTTTATAGATTAGATAGATTATATAGATCTCTACTATGTTTTATTTATAAAAATATTTAAAGTTTTAAGTATTTCCTTATTCTTAATAAGTGCTTAAAATTGATAAAATAAAGCAAAATTAAAAAGTCATACAATCTAATATAAATTTTGCTAGAAAAGAAATAGATTTTTAAAAAAATTGAAATAGTTTTATTTCAGAGAATCCAGATTCTGGGTCATGCATTCTGGCTTTCATTTGGTAATGAATCATTTTACTTTTCAAAGGTATTGGTGGTAAGTCTGGAAGCAAGGCTAAAACCCTAGTTGATCCAGAGCTCAGGCTGATCAATGAGAAAACACAATTAGCTTCCAGCAATGTGAACATTGTTTCTACCAGTATTGATTATCTAATTTATAATTAAAAAAATAATGTCTTTCTCTTATTAAAGGTTGTATTTCTTCTAGTATTAGGAGGGGAGTGGAGTAGAATGAATAAGCTCTACACAAGGGTTTACACTTAGAAGTTGGTCAAATAAAACACATGCTCTCCTTAGTATAGATCTCTTTAGGTCAAGGCTATTTTTATCCACACTGGTGAAATTGTGAGACAGCTTATCACGGTCTACAGTTAATATTCTCAGGTGCTTTAAAAACATTATATCTTATTATAATGCATTCAATATAGGAAATAGAATTATGATTATCACCCATTAGTCACTCAAAGAAAAATGTTCAATGAATGAATTGATTAAATGATGGATAAATCATTTTGCAACTGGCTTCATAGCAGTCACTTTATTGATTTCTTTGTACTATGCAACCTTTAAATATTAATTATCCAGGATGCTTAGGTAGATGCCTAATTAAAATGATAAAACTGCTCTATCATTTTGCTTTTTAATTACTTGAAATTATTTTGATACAATTCCTATCTCACTTTGTATATTTCTTCATATATTATGAAGGCCAAATTTATATTCAAGAAGTTGAAAATAATTTCTGGCTAATGACTAGAGACAGTATTCCTGCTACACCAAATATTGGTTCTAAATGATTTATTTACCTGATTTAATGCCATCCTGATAACAGATATGTACTTTCTCAGTTAACTGCTGTTGGGGGAAGTGTATTAGAGAAACATGTTTTCCTGACTCAAAAATTTCTCCACAAAAGTAACAAATAAAGAACACAGTTTTATGATTAAATAAGCATTAAACCAAAATGTGATATGCATCATAGGCAATCTGCTAAGAGGTTGCAAAGACAGAAAGAAACCTAACTGTTTTATATAGGCAAGCCTTCAAGTAAGAAGACTTGAGAGCACCATTTTGTCACACACAGTTCATCCTAGATACACCTGATAATTGAGATAATCATCTATGTTACCTAATGAGTTTTATCCAGAGGAAAAACAAACTTCTCAAATCTTTGTGAAAAAGGTAGCTTTGCAAGAGCAAGGTGCCCACCAAAGTTAAACTTGGCTGATAGGGATGCTATCTCCCTTGATATATACATTTCAAAGAGAATGCTCCCAGGTTCTTGAGAAAGACATTCCTGGGTCATAAAGCTGACAAAAAGCCTGTCTAGTTTCAAAAGGATTTATATACATTTCAAATAGAGTGGAAAGTACTTACAACTTTTCTAAAGTATGTTCTCTAAGAAAAAGGAGAGGAGGGAAATATCTTTCCTCATTTTCAACAGGGAGATGAAGCTTATTTTATTTTATTTTATTTTATTTTATTTATTTTATATTTTATTTTATTTTTGAGACGGAGTCTCGCTCTGTCACCCAGGCTAGAGTGCAGTGGCCTAATCTCGGCTCACTGCAAGCTCCACCTCCCCGGTTAACGCCATTCTCCTGCCTCAGCCTCCCAAGTAGCTGGGACTACAGGCACCCGCCACCACGCCCGGCTAATTTTTTGTATTTTTAGTTGAGACGGGGCTTCACCATGGTAGCCAGGACGGTCTCGATCTCCTGACCTCGTGATCCGCCCGCCTCGGCCTCCCAAAGTGCTGGGATTACAGGTGTGAGCCACCGCGCCCGGCTTCTTATTTATTTTTTTTAAAAATAATTAGGTTGTTTTTTGCAGGGACATGTATGAAGCTGGAAACCATCATTCTCTGCAAACTAACACAGGAACAGAAAACCAAACACCGCATGTTCTCTCTCATAAGTGGGAGTTGAACAATGAGAACACATGGACACAGGGAGGGGAACATCATACACCGGGGCCTGTCAGGGGGTGGGGGACTAGGGGAGGGATAGCATTAGGAGAAATACCTAATGTAGACGACGGGTTGACGGGTGCAGCAAACCATCATGGCACATGTATACCTATGTAACAAACCTGCACGTTCTGCACATGTATCCCAAGAACTTTAGGTTCTGGGATAATAATTAGGTTTATTGAGGTATAATTTGCATAAAATAAAGTTCACTCATCTTTAATTGTACAGTTCAATGAATTTTGACAGTGTATATATTCAGGTAACCATCATTACAATGAAGACGTGGACTATTTCTATCAATCCAAGTAGACGCCTCTGCAATCCCCCCCACTTCCGCTATCCCCACTTAGCCTGCCTGGCAGTTTTGCCTGTTTTAGGTCTTTTTTTTTTTTTTTCTCCAGCTGTATTGAGATATAATTAACAAATAAAAATTGAATATATTTAGAGTGTACAACCTGATGTTTTGATATAAGTATGCATTGTGAAACAATTACCACAGTCAAGCTAATTATCTATTTATTATCTCACATAGCTACCTTTGTGTGTGTTTGTGTCTGTGTTAAGCTTCTTCTTTTTCATGTATTTGTTGTTACAATTTTATTTGTCTTTACACTGGTCATATGTTGTGTTCTTTCAGAATTACCTTGCAGATGGCTATAAGTTTGGAAAATAATGAATGCTATCATTTCTGTATTGGAATTCCCTCATTTCTCTGTTTATTTCCTATTTAATATCTACTGGTATTTAATTAGAATGCTTGGTAGCTTTGAAAGTAATAATAAGCTGTTGATTTGGGGTCAATTTGATTACTTTCTCTGAACCATACTTTTTAAACTTAGAATGCGTATATTTAATGTGAGATCCCAGTTTCTTCAATCTTTTTTCAATTTATTTAAATTATATTACAATATTATTCTTACTTTCTAAATTTTCAGATACATTGTATGTTTTTATAATGTACATGATGTTTTGAAGTATGTATACATTGTGGAATGACAAAATCTAGCTAATCAATACATGCATTACCTCACATAGTTCTCATTTTGTGGTGAGAACACGACATCCACTCTATTAGTATTTGTCAACACTACAGTATATTGTTACTAACTACAGTCACCATGTTGTATAATAGATGTCTTGACCTTATTCCTCCTACCTAAAATTTTGCATTCTTTGACCAGCATCTCCTCAAACCCTCCTCTCCAACTGCCAGGGCCTCTGGTAAATACTTTTCTACCTTCTATTTCTATGAGATTAACTTCCTTAGATTCCCCATGTGAATGAGATCACATGGTATTTGTCTTTCTGTACCAGGCTTATTTCAATTAACATAAAAAAACTCCAGATTCATCTGTGTTGTTACAATAAGATTTTCTTCTTTTTATGGCTGAATAGTATGCCACTGTGTATATATACAACAATTTTTCTTCATTCATTGATAGACACTTAGGTTGATTCCATATCTTGGCTATCGTGAATAGCAATGCAATAAATAAATGGGAGTGCAGATATTTCTTCACCATACTGATTTCATTTCTGTTGGATATATACCCAGAAGTGGGATTGCTGGATCATATGGTAATTCTACTTTTAAGGAACCCCTGTATTGGTTTTCATAATAGCCATGCTAATTGATATTCCTACCAGCACTGTGCAGGCATTCCCTTTCCTTCATATCCTCACATCTTCACATGTTATTGTTTGTCTTTTTACACCTAGCCATTCTAATAGGTAATATCTCATTGCAATTTTAATTTGCATTTCCCTAATGATTAGTGATGTTGAGCATTTTTTAATATACCTATTGGCCATTTGGATGTCTTCTTTTGAAAAATGTCTATTCAGGATCTTTGCCCATTTTTAAATTGGGTTATTTGTTTTCTTGCTTTTGAGTTGAGTCCTTTATATGGTTTGGATATTAACCCCTTATCAGATGCATAGTTTGCAAATATTTTCTTTCATTCTGTAAATTGTCTCTTCACTTTGCTAATTGTTTTCTTTGCTGTGTAGAAGCTTTTCAGTTTGATATACTCACATTTATCTATTTTTGCTTTTGTTGCCTATGCTTTGGGACCATATAAAAAAATGATTGACCTGATCAATATCAATCTTAAAAATGAAATTTTAAATGGTTAATATGAATATAGCAATTGCTTAGGCATGATTCTAAGCACTTTACATCTAGTAACACATTTAATCTACAAGGTATATAATATTATTATCATTCTTTTTGTTTTTACAGAAAAAAACAGACACAGAGGGTTTGTCATTTTTCTAAGCTCACTTAGCTAGCTAGCAGTAGCACTAGAAATCTGATCTGAGCTCTACTTTTTAACAACTAGTACACTACACCCACTTCGTACGCTGAAGTGATGAAAAGGTATATTAGATAATCCACTTTGTGCAATGTTCAGCATATATTTAGCACTCAGTGAATACTAGCCATTGTTGCTGTTTTGTGGTTGTTGCTGTTGTCATTCTAAAACTGCCTTCTTCAGACTTTCAGGCCAGTTTTCACCCATTTTCTCCATTAATTAAAAAAAAAACAACTTTTATGCAATCTGCTCTACTGGCAATATTAACACATAAATGTGGAATCTTAGGGTTGAGATATTCTGAATTGTTTGATATTGCAATTTATTTATCTTTAAAAAGTTAGCAAGGATTATATGTCAAATCTTTTTCTAGACCTAGAGACCGAGCATAGTTGGGGATTTTCTAACCCTAATTATTCATTTGTTCATTAATTAATTTATCAATTCAGTCAACAGCTATCTAAGGAAAGCCTCCTAAATACTAGGCACTATGCTAGGTGCTTTTACAGAAGTTCATGCTTTAAAGATTTGAAACAATTAAAGAGTATTAGGAGTTCAAGGCCCAAAGAGGCTGAAACCTATTATTACAGCTTAATTTTAGAACACAATTGGCATGAACTACATAGAAGACTCAAAACCTTTTGAATCTGACCCTGTCATCTTTCTCTAAGTGATTTATCCAGAGATATGTTACTATTTTCTTGAGGCAAGATAGATTGAAATGACCTAAGGTTTTCATTAATGGTTTTCATTTTTTTTTTTTTTTGGTCTCAACTAATTGCTTCAGAATACCTCTCCAGTTTCAATATTCTTATAGTTAATATTTCAAGATTCTCTGATAAAAATTTGACTTCCCTTTAGAAAACCCAAAATCTGCAAAAGCAAAATGTTGAGCTTAAAAATGGTAAAATCAAGAAGTCAGACTTAGTAAAAATGTTAAAAATTTGAATAATTAATCATAATGATAATTATGCCCAGGCAATAACATACCTTGAAAGTTTCTTATTTTGCGACTCACCTCAAGATCAATTTTTGCCATATTCATCAGTGGTAAATGAAGGTGTGAGAGGGCTGTTGGGTAAGTATGACAGGATTTGGGTAGTTTGGTTTCAAATTCTAGCTCTGCCTCTTAGTCACTGTGATTTTTGGACAATTTCTTCAACCTCTTTAAATCTGTTTCTGAATCTGGAAAATAGGTTGATATTTTTATGTATTTCAAAATTTAGTTGTACTAGCAAGATAATGTATATAATGAAATTATTAAACTGTAAGTATTAAATAATTTATAACTTCAATAAATTGTGGGTTCAATAAAATTCATTTGAAATTCCCTAAGACAACATCTTTTTCTTTTCATTTATTTCAATACAGCAGTCATAATTATCTTGTTGAATTAAGTCAGATAAAAACAAATACCTCCCCATCTTGACATGTGAATCCTTACATGGGCTGCATTATTTGCTCATTTACTTTATTTCTTTACCCTCTCTTTGGTTTCTCTGTTCAGGCCACATGAGCTCAGGACTTTCTTGCTGCTCTTGGAACAGGAGAGGTACACTCCCGCTCCAAAGCCTATGCAGTTGATGTTGTCTCTCTCGGAACACCTTTTGACCTATGCACTGCAAAGTTTGCTCCTCACCTCTTTCAGGTCTTAACTCATATGTCATTTTCTCTTTAGTGCCATCTCTAACCATTCTGTTAAAAATTGTAGTTCACCTTCCAACACTTCCTACTCCTCTTGGCTTTGGTTTTCTCCATAACATTTATCACCATTTAGTATTAGGCTACAATTTATTTATTTATATTGTTTCTTGTTTGTCTCCACCACTAGAATATAAACACCATGAGAGCAGGAGTTTGTGTCTATTTTGCTCGATTTTGTGAGCCCACTTCCAAAATGAGTCTAGTATAAAAAAGACACGTAATAAGCATATGCTAGTATAAATTGTCCAAGTCAAAAAAAAAGAAATTATTAAAGTGTGAATAAAATATATGGAGGATCAGAATATATAGAAAGGCATTGTGATAAGGGAGACTTGAGTTATACTATGGTATGGTTTGTATAAGACAAACCAATGGGAAATAAACCGCTTGGGAAGAATCATAAAGTTATCTTAGATCACCCTTGATTTTTTTTTCCTTTTTAAAAAAAATTTACTTCAAGTTCTGGGATACATGCACAGAATGTGCAGGTTTGTTACATAGGTATACATGTGCTATGGTGGTTTGCTGCACCTATCAACCCGTCATCTGGGTTTGAAGGCCCACATGCATTAGGTATTTGTCCTAATGCTCTCCCTCCCCTTACCCCCTCCCTCTGTCCAGGTGTTCTCATTGTTCAACTCCCACTTATGAGTGAAAACACACAGTGTTTGGTTTTCTGTTCCTGTCATAGTTTGCTGAGAATGATGGCTTCCAACTTCATCCATGTCCCTGAAAAGGACATTAACTCATTCTTTTTTATGGCTGCAAAGTATTCCATGAGATCACCTTTGATTATCTTAATTGTTTGCCACTTATTTTAGGTAACAAATAACTAGGTATTTAATCAGCAAAACAGATATTATCGTTGGTCTTAGCTAGTTTGCTATATTATGCTTATGATTCCATCCTTTACACTTTCTATCAACCAGAAATGTCTTATGGTATATAAATATAATAATAAAAAACAGTGTTGCCAAATACTCAAATAACCTGAGAAACCCTATACATTTATATGTTACAGATGAGTTATAATTTTGAATTATGCAGAGGCCACATGACTTAAGGACTCTATAGTTTTTTTCTACCATGTCTATTAACATAAACTTAAATTAACATTAAGTTATATTACATTTAAAAATCCACAGGAAGGGTACTCTTTGCATTTCTTAAATAAAACTTGAGTTTATTTTGAGTCAATGGAGGTTCTCTTTCTTTTGTGGTGCTCCAATGTATACAAAAATTTATTGAGTGTTGTTCCTTCCATACTGTATTATAGTATGAAAGATAGTTATCAATTTGTGCCACACTCCATCTCACTTTCAGAAGTATTTATGTCTAAAGGAAAAGTATGACCCATAAAATGATCTCTTTTAAACAAATAAATGGTGTAGGATATAACAATGTAACACTGTGCTTTTTACTTGACTTAATTTTATTTCCTTGTTTACATCTTAGATATTAGATGCATTAAATGAAATACTGTTATTGGTCTGAGACCATTTCATTGCTATTAGCTATACTCTGCATATTATCCAGTAATTTATGTTCTCTGTGGCATTGCCAAATGATCCTTACATTTGATAAACCGTATGAATTATTATATTCTTATTGAATTATAAGTAATTGCATATGTTTCAGTTATTGAGACCACATTCTGCATCATTTGTGCATTTATTTTTATTGTTGTAAAATCAAGGTCTTAGCTAAATAAATTAGCGATAAGCCCAGAAATGTTTATGAAGAGTTTATATCATTAAGGAGTTGAGAGAGTTTTAGAAATTATTTTCAATATTAATTCTTTTCAATCTTTCAATATTAATGTGCAAACTGAAAAATCTGTTTCTCATTTTGTGAATTAGTCAGCTTTATGGGGTGCCTATAAAATTACTTTGTCTAAAAATATATTAAATTCTTTTATTATAGAACAAGTTGCATTCTTTTGCCCTTGTCTGTGAAGACAGAAATTATATCTAACTTATTCTCCTATCACAGAGTATGGCAATGCTAAGTCCACAGTAGGTGTTCAGTAAATAGTTTTAACTAAGTAATAATCACACAACCAAAATTTTATCTGTTTGCTATTTAGAAAGGAATTACAGTATTAAAAACATTAATCAAAAATTATTATCCTGAAGAAACTTACAGTCTCATAATAGTTTTAAATATTTTAAACTCTTGATTTTTCCTGAGATATTCTCAAATTTTCTCTTTTACTTTCATGAGTTCTGATAACCAATTCAACTCAGCAAGGACAAACCACCATGTGAGTAGATTAGAAGCAGAAAAGGCAAAGGTGTTTTTAGGGTGCATGGATCCCTTTAGTGATTCATGTCACTTGGAGCTAGTCTGGAATTATACATTGCTTTTCCTTGGAAAGTCCTAGTTTAGATCTGTTGTGCTGATGTCTAAATAAATTTTAGTATTTTTACTCCAAAATAGGCCATGAATGAGATAATAAAATGCATAGTTTCCCTACCTATGATCCCCTATTCCTATGATCAGCAGTTTGTCACTTGATTTTCCAAGCTCCCACCCCATGAATACCTAACAATATGTAAGGATATTTAGAAAGCTTAACCTAGTAAGAGAAATTCTAATATTAAGTATATATAAGTACAAAAGTCATGCAAATTACCATTCCTTAATTCATTCAATAAGTGGGCCCACATAGCAGTGCCTGAGATCTGCTTCAAATTCCAAAGCCTCAGTCCCAATGTACCAGATGCTTCTTATCAAGCACCATCAGCAACAATGCTATTAACATCATAATGAAGGACAAGCAGGATGACACATTAGATATCAAAAGAATGGCTTATATATTTTGTCACCAAATTAGAGAAATTGCCAAACATCAAAACTGGCATTGAAAACTCTGCTTATTTCAGTGGAAGCTAGATATTATGCCTACTCTGCCTTTTCATACTTTATAAAATATTCTCAGTACATAACTATCTGGGCATGTGTACAAGTTTAAAATGTTATGATCACGTCTTTAAAATAATTTCTCTTTTTATCTGTTATAATTTTGATTTGTGCCTAATACAAATGACTTTATTAGTGGCCTTTTGATATCCAAAACTTTATTTTGTCCAAGCAATCAGAATAACAAATACAATTATTTGAACCAACTAATCTCATTTCAGGAGAATGAAACTATAAACCGTGAAACTATAAGCCTAGTTTCAATTTTCTATACATTTGATTTTCATGAGGACATAAGGATCATTTACAATCTGATGCATTTTTAAAAAGATGTGTACCCTAATAGATAAAGGATAAGTTTTAAATTCACATAGATCTAGGCTTGAATCCCAAGTAAGTCGATTACTAGATTTGTGAGTTGGCCAAGTTATTTGCTCTTTTTTTTAGCTTCATTCTTCTGGTTTGTAAACAAAACAAAACAAAACAAAACAAAACAAAACAAAAAAAAAACAATGCTTCCTTTCAGGAGGTTACAAGATTAGGTTGGATGATACATTCAATAAGTCCAGCACAGCACATTGCACATAATAAGGGCTTAACCTTCTCCTTGGCTTTTCCCAACAAAATTATCAGTTTGCTGAGGGAAAGAATTGTAATTATTCTTGGTAGCATCTCTTTTTTCCTCTTCTACTCTGCTCTATAAAAAAATGCCACGGATATGATAATAAATATATGCTACCTTCATTTAACAAATTCCAGGATATGATGATAAAGCTTAACATTTTTAGGCTTTTTCTGATTGTATGACTTTTTACAATTTTCATATTATTTTTTCATGGCTGTATGTTTTATTATTGGAGGGACTGAATAAAGCGCTAATGCTTTTTTGTTTTAATACAATGCAGTTAAGCTGCAATCAACTTCATGTAACACTTTAACCTGTAGAACTACTGTGGTGGAAGTATTAAAACAAACACACACACAAAAGCAGCTGACATGGAGAAAAGTTAAGTGGGAAACAAGAGCTGTATGCAAAGGGCATTTCAAAGTTTTTTGGAGGACTATTCTTCTATTAACCTCTCTTATATTTGACTAATAGAAGGATATGAGTCAAATTGGGGATTAAATAATTGTTTGTTACTATTTTTTCCTTTAAAACTTTGGAGATGTTTTACTCTTTTCTAATGCATGGCCAAGGTAAAAAATCTTTTGACTTTCTGTGCTGCAGTGTCCTCTAGATCTACCATAATGACTGTAGTATGCTTAATAAATTGCTTTGATATACATATTATATAGCCCTTATTGTTATGTTTGGTTAAATAGATGTGGCTAAATAAACAAAAATCATCACTTAGGAAGCATAAAAATTATCAGGAAATACATTATATTAAAACTGGATGGTAAATTTCTAATAGCATCAATTAATTTTATGGATTTTTTGTAAACCCTTTAAAATGCTAATTTTGTATATTTGTCAAGGGAGGTTATTAATACTGAATAATCAGTATCAATAGAAAAACATCTAGACATCTTTGCTCAAGTTGCAAACAGTTTAATTGACAATGTTAATTTAAGTAAATAGATAATAAAAACAGATGAAAGTACAATAATCAAGCACATTCATATATTTTCTGTATTGATTGGCTTAACTAATGAAGGGAAAATTGGGTTTTACCTCTGACTCAGGTATGTTAAGCGTTAGACATGGAGAAGTCAAGTCAGTAGAAAGGTCAAGTAAAGAGGCAAAATAAGATAAGGACTGACAAATATTTCAGATTTAGCAAATAGAACGTGATGAGTACTCTTGACAAGAAAAAAAAACAAACAAGAAAACAAACAACAGCAACAAAAAACTGAAGAATGAGTGAGAGACCAGGTTCCTAAGAGTTGAGGAAAAAAATGAAAAACATTGGTGACAAAGTCAAGATAAGAATGCCAACTCTTATTGCAAAGAGGAAGGTTCAGGAGAGAAGAAAAAAGTTGAAATTCTAGATTAGGATATAGGATGAAGTACCTGCTGTTGCTGCTTCTGATTGGAAACACTAGTTTGAGAATATTCACATGTTAAAAATACGGTGCTGCTGCATAGACAGGTTCAAAATAAAAGGAGAGAGGGGGCAATATTTGTGAATCAAAATTGTCAGAAGATGACTGGAAAGGATGGAATTTAGCACATAGGTGAAGTGATGAGTATTAGACAAGATGAAGGGCTCATTTTACTGAAAGAAGAAAATAAGTAAACATAAATGTTAATTTATTCTTCCTCTCATTTACTCAGTTAGCAAATATTGAAATATTATAATGACAGCTACTTTACTGCCAAGTCATTTTCCCACAAACTGTACTCCAACAGTTTCTCAAATGATATTTTGGAAATACAAATCAATAATATGATTTTCCTTTTTAAAATACAGTCGCGTCACTGTATTTTATACGTTCTGAGAATTCATTGTTAGGCAATTTTGTCATTGTGTGAAAATGATGGAGTGCACTAATACAAATCTCAATGGCACAGCCTACAACACATCTAGGCCACATGGTATAATCAATGGTTCCCAGGATACAAACCTGTTCAGCATATTAATGTACTGAATACTGTAGGCAATTGTAACACAATAATAAGTATTTGTGTATCTAAACATATGTGAACATACAAAAGGTACATTAAGAACACAGTATTATAATCTTATGGGACCACTGTATATGCGGTCTGATGTTGTGTGAAATGTTATGTGGCACATGGCATGTTACGGGGCATGCAGTAGTTCACCAATGGATCATCAATATAAATTCCACATTCTCTAAAAAGACACACGAGTATCTGAGTCCTGTCTTTCTCTCTAATCTCTTCTCACCACCCTTCATTTCACCCCCTGCCCCACAACCATCCTCTTCAAATACACTGACCTACTGGCAGTAACCATATATTTTCTTCTCACTCAGAGTAAAGACCAACATTCTTATCAGAATTTTCAAGACGTTATATGATCTGCACATCTCCTGACCCACGACCCACTCCTGATCTCATCTTCTTCTACTTAGTATCTGTCTTATTTTGTCATTTTTTTCCCTGCTGTTTCTTGAGCTGGTCAAAAATGGTTCTCACTTGGGTCCTTCACAAGTGATCTTTCCCAAGATATTTACGTGACTCAATTTTCTCTCTTCAATTCACTGCTCTAAGAAGCATTTCCTGTCTACCCTATCTATACAGCAACCTCTTCTCAAAACTGAGTTCTTGCTTCGAATTAGTGTTCTTCATATCTCTTATCACCACTTCATAGATAATATTTAGTTTTTGTACTATTTTCCTCTCCCTATAAGAATATAAACAGCAAAAATCAGAGACTTTATTTTTCACGCAGCACTGACACATTCCTAGCAGCAGACTAGTGCCTGATACAGAACTGGAACTTTTCAAACATTTGTTAAATAAATAAAGAAGTAGATGAATAAATTGTGTGAACTAAATAACCTAATTCCTAGTAAAATTATATTTTTCATTTTAAATTAATGCTCTGGCATTCTGATTTTGGAGGGCTTGTTTCAAGCCACAAAGAGCCATATCAAACAACCAATGATGGTGTTAATTTACTAGAGTACCACTCAAACAGGACTCTCAGATGTAATGAGTAAAAGAATTTATTAAGTTGAACTTTTTTTGTTGTTTTGAAAGAATTGTATTTTATACTTTGCGTATAAACCACTTGTATAGTTTAAAAAGTGATAATATTCACATGTTCAAAAACTCAGCTTGACAAATCAGGCATTACTATACTTTTGAATCCCATGCACACCTCCCAGGTCATGTTTCCCCTAACACCCTACAAGTAACCACTATTCTCACATAAAATGTGACCACATGTGCATAAACTTAAAAACACAGCATTTAGGCCGGGCATGGTGGCTCACGCCTCTAATCCCAGCACTTTGGGAGGCAAAGGTGGGCAGATCACAAGGTCAGGAATTCGAGACCAGCCTGGACAACATGGTGAAACCCCATCTCTACTAAAAATACAAAAATTGGCTGGGCATGGTGGTGGGTGCCTGTAATCTCAGCTACTTGGGAAGCTAAGGCAGGAGAATCTCTTGAACCTGGGAGGCGGAAGTTGTAGTGAGCCGAGATCATGCCATTGCACTCCAGCCTGGGTGACAGAATAAGACTCCATCTAAAACAAACAAACAAACAAAAAAACACAGCATTTAATTCTAAATGGATAAGACCTTTATTAATATTTATAATAAATACATCACACTCTATGTTCTTCTGGAACTTTCATATTTTTGCCTTAAATTGTATTTTTTAGAGTTATCCATATTTTATTTCATTGATCTATCATTGCTGTATAGACATCAATTTAGTATACTTCCATTCACAGTCTGTTCTATCAAAAATATTTGGAATATATCCATGTTTTGTTATTATAAAATACACAGCCATCAACATTCTTGCACATGTCTCCAGCTGTAGATGTGCAGAAATTTCTAGGATATATTAAAAGGTCATGAGGCAAAGAACGCCTTTAGCTTTTCAGCTGTGCCAAATTAACTTCCAAAGAGAGTTACCATTTCAAACTCACAATAGACATGTTTCTCATTCCCACTTACACATGCTTTTGTTAAACTTTTAAATTTTTATAAATATGATATTAACAAATGGTATTCTTCTGTAGCTTTAGTTTGAATTTTCTTGATTACCAATGAGATTGGGCCCTTTATGTTTCCTCTCTGTAAATTGCCTATTCATGTTTTCTGCCAGTTACTCTCTTTTTCCCATATCAGTTCACTATGATTGTTTATTCTAGAAATGGGACTTGTTGACTATGTCTATGGTAGATTGAATCATTGTTTAACAAATATGTTTCTCTCTTATTTGGAACAGGACAGGTTGAGCTTGGCCCTTTGTCTTATTTTGGAGTGTGAATGGAAGTCACAATGTCTCTGTTCTAAGCTAACATGATGGGAGGAATACTAAATAGCTGACAGCTGTCTTGCTATCTCATCTTCTGCCATAAGTCTCTGTATGTGCTGAGCAGCTACTTTTCTCAGATGGAGGAAACACGTGGAGCTGAGCTAAAGCATTCTTGACCAAGTGCAGCCCAACTCAGACTTCCTACATCTCATCACTCCCCTGTAGACATATGAGTGGAAAATAAATGCTTGTTATTGAAAACTACTGAAATAATTTCAGTAGTTGATTACTAGAATTATTTTTTACACAGCATTATCACAGGAATCTCAATTACTATATATGAGTTACAATATTTTTATTAAATCTGTGGCTTTCTGATCCTTTTTTAATGGTATCTTCATGAACATAAGTTCTTAAATATAATTCCTCAAATATCACTTCAATGATTTGAGATTATGTCTTGATTAGAAAACCCTTATTTCCAAATCAATTTTTTTCTTAGATTTTTTTCTAATAATTTAAAGTTTCCCTTTCACTCTTATGTACTTATTTGGGTTTTATTTTCATGAATAGCGAAAAGTAAAACGTCGATACCTCCCTTTCCTTCTTTTCTACCTTTCCTTTATTTTCCTTTCCTTCCTTTTATTCTCCTTTCTTTCTTTTCCCTGGCCTCTCTTAATCTTGTTCTCTCTCCTTCTCTCTCATTTTCTTTTGTGGTTATTCATTTGGCTAATTTTTCTAACTTTCATTATTGAAAACTATTTTCTCATTTCCAATTTTGCTCATATATTAGGTTGCCACATATGTTTCGTCGTCTATGTCTGGATATGTTCTTTGTTTTCAAGCCAATTGGTATACAAATGAAATAATTTTATTCTCTCACAGAGACCGAGAGAATATGAAATTACCTTGTTACTATTTAGTGATCTAAAAAATTATAAACTAATTTTCCCTATTTTGCAATTACATACATTTGATTGAGATGCTGGAGACTTTGTCAGAATATTGACTTCTTTTGTAATAAAATATACTAGAGCCAAAATATGTCTCTGAATTAATTATAAATTAGAGAGTTTTGGACTTTATTTGGGGCATTAGTTACTGAAATAACTTTTCTAAGATAGTTCTTCTCTAGAGAAGGCAGTCTCCCTCCATGGACTTAGAGGACACCCGTGTAGCCAGCAGAGTTCCAGTTTGCTACCACTGTCTCTTCTCTTTAATTGTTCATATGAATCTAAGAACCAGCTTTTCAAGCTTCATGAAAATAATTGGTAGAAATTTAAATTGAAATAGAATTGAATTTTTACATCATTTTCTTGGAAAAGGTACACTTTTACATTCCTGGATGTTTCTATATATGATTCAAGTTATTTAGGTCTTTAACATGTTTCAATAAAGGTTATGATTTTATAAAAAACGTCTACATATCTTGTGAGATTTATTTTTACTACCTTATATTTTTTGTTGTGCTCAGAGATAACAAATATTTTCATATGAGTTTATTTTATTTTCTAATGTGGACAAATTTCATATAATTCATCTTATATCTGTAGCAACCATCCCAATCACTCTTATTAATTCTGTCTGAAGATTCTTTTGGGGCTTCCGTGTTGAAAACAACACACCTGTATATGCTGATAGCTTTATTTCCTTCTCAAAAATCTTATGTTTTTTCCTTCTTATTCTGGCTAATCTTTTTAGAATGATATGGAATAGCAATCAGGACAGTGGATATCATTGTCATATTCTTTAAGAGATGAATTATTTTAACCTATTAAATGTTATTTTTTTCCAGATTTTTATCACATTAGAGAAGTTCTCTTTTATTCCTATGTTACTAAACATGTTTTGTTTTAATTCATGAATGGTTGTTTTATGAATCTGTGGGGATTATCATACTTTTGTCTTTAACTTGTAAATGCAATAAATTATATTAATATATTTTCTAGTGCTGAATTAACTTTGCATTTCTAGAATAAATCTAACTTGGCTGTGTTATTATTTTATTAGATTTGATTTGCTAATATCTAAAAAAGATGTTCCCATCTTGTTTTGTATGGAGGAGAGATCAGCTTATAATGTTTCATTTTTACAGGGTTATTTTCTATTTTTGCCATCAACGTTAAACTAATGCCATGAAAAAAGGAAAGGTCGGAAAAAGGCTTTCCTTTTTTATTACGTTATAGGCATGTACAAGATAGTAATTTTCCATTTCTGAAATCTGTGTTCAAAACTAGTCTATAAACTGATCTTAGTGTTTACTTTGTAGATACATTTTAAAATATTGCTTCCATTTCTTTAATAATTGTGTAGTTCTAATTTCTGTAATTGGAGTTCTACAATCAGAAATATGTGTTTACATATGAACAGTGTTATACAATATAAAATATATGCAGCATATCATGCTCTAAAATCTGAAAAACTCTTAATTTCGAAACAAAAAATATTCCCAAGAGTTTTTGTTAAGAAATCTTAGGTTTCCGGCTGATATTCTATTTTTTTGGCTCAATTTTGGTAAGACATATTTTTAAAAATCATTTGTTTCAAGTTTTAAAAATTATTTCCATCAAGTTTCTCATAATACTCACTCATAATTTGGAAAATCTCTGCTGCATTTACATGTCTGGGCTTTACTTCTAATACATTCTAATGTATATTCTTTATCAGTCCTGCAAGATGCTATTTAAAACAAATTTAGCTTTCCAGATCCTCTTTATTGCATCATAGGTTAAAATATTAAATTCTGCCTTTTATTATTCTTTTTTATTCTGTCTTTGCATTTTTCTTTTTGTAGCTTCATTAATTAGATGTATAAGCCATTATTTATAGACTTTCTCCTTTTCTGATGAAAATATTTATGTTTTTCTTTCACTGCATACCACACGTTTTGCTCTGAATAACTTTTATTATCACCAGTGCTAAGTATTTTCTAAATGCTTACACTGATTCTAAATCGACTACTGATGATTTAGAATTATTTTATATCTCTTTTTAGTACTTTAAAAATTTCTGACTTAATTTTATTGTTGTCAGAAAGTACGTTCTGTACGTTTTCAATTTTGAAATTTTCTGCGCTTAACTATATTACCGTTTAATCAAAATGCCATTTACTGTTATTAAAATGAATGAATTTCCTAATACTAAAAGGTAACTTTTTATCATCAAAAATCTGAGCTTTAGTTTCTGCAAATGTTAAATGAGGATAAAACTATCTACCTTGATAGATTAGAAATGACATATATTTCTATCACAGTTCCTTGCCAATAGTGGATATTCATAAATGGCAGCTCAATAAATGGACTCTTTTTTATGTGCATATATGACATATGTGTGTGTTTTATTTGATTAGATTAAACCTTCCTGCCTGCCTGCCTGCCTTCCTTTCTTCCTTCCTTCCTCCCTTCCTTCTTTTTCTTTTCTTTTCTTTCTGTTCCCTCCTCTTCCCTCCTTTCTTTTCTCTTTTCTTTTCTGTTTTCTTCTTTTCGACAGGCTCTTTCTCTGTTGTCCAGGCTAGAGTGTAAGGGTGTCATCAGAGCTTACTGTAAACTTGAACTGCTGGGCTCAAGGGATACCCTGCCTCAGCTCCCCAGTAGCTATGACTATAGGCGCAAGCCACCACACCTGGCTAATTAAAAAATAAATTGTAGAGACCCGAGTTGATCTCAAACTCCTGCTCAAGCAGTCCTCCAGGCTTGGTCTCCCAAAGTGCTAGAATTACAGGTATGAGCCACCACACCTAGCCATAAAAGTTTCTTGAAGGGAGGAATGACTCTGATTCTTTTCTGCATCCAACAGTGTTTTCTAATGTTATACATTGCATAAGATACTACTAAATATTATTGTTGATTGACTAATTGATCAGTTGGGTAATTAATTGTAACTCAATCTTTTAGAAATTTCTATGTTTTATTCAGATTTCAAATGTTAATATTAAATATACAAGAAAAGCACAATGATGAATAATGGCCTGTCACTAAAATTATGTTGAATTGACTACACACGACTTTGTTTATGGAGACTCCCTGAAAGAGTGGTCCAAAAAAATCTCCTGTGGAGGAATGTTAAGGGTGAACCTTAATACAAGAGGCCCTAGATAGCTGGAGCTGGGCACAAACACACACACACACACACACACACACACACACACACACACACACACACACACACGTACACAGGCATGCCCTAAGCCTTCAGGTAGTTCTATTGCATATATACAGCTTTCTAGAATGATATTATGAGAATTAAAGTATGGAGACCTAATTTCCTCCTGCAACACAACTAGAAAGGCAGTAACGCAATTACAGCAACTGGGCCAGGCGCAGTGGCTCACGCCTGTAATCCCAGCACTTTGGTAGGCGGAGATGGGTGGATTACCTGAGGTCAGGAGTTCGAGACCAACCTGATGAACTTGTTGAAACACCATTCCTACTAAAAGTGCAAAAATTAGCCAGGTGTGGTGGCAGGCCCCTGTAATCCCGCTACTTGGGAGGATGAGGCAGGAGAATCGCTTGAGCCCAGGAGGTGGAAGTTGCAGTGAGCCAAGATCATACCACTGCACTCCAGCCTGGGCGACAGAGTGAGACTCCATCTCAAAAAAAAAAAAAAAAAAAAAAAAATTGCAGCTAATGGACAATGATCCCAGTGTTCCACACAGACAACCAAAAGTAAAGAAAAGGAAACCTCAGCATTTGTGGGAGATATTGAAATGGATGTGACATAAAGAAGTAAATGTAAATGGAAGAATTGGGACAAATGTTAGTCATCCCGTTTTCAATTATACTGCAACTAGTCATTCTTAAAGATGACACTGACCCTGTGTCATCCAGCTCTATACACTTAGTCTGTTTCTACTGTCAGACTGATTTTATTCCTCACAGAAAAAATTAAATTGTACATAGACTGTCCTCCACCCATACAAAAAAAATTGTGTGCTGCTTCTCAGGCTCATTGGCAAGCTTCTCTCTCTGTCCATTAAATATTGCCTCCCAAAAGCTCATTTCTTTTACTTATCCGAGACATCATATCTAGTTCTCAGTCTTCAACTCCATTACCTTGGGTGACTTCAATGTTGATATGCATGAACAGTCCAGTGTTTGAACCCCACTGTCTTACCCTGCGTCAGTTTCAAATTCCTTCCTTCTCCTTTTGCTTTTCACCTCACTCTCTCAATCTTTGCCATCGCTGCTTCCTTCATAAGCCATGTATTCTCTCTAACCATAATCTAGTCTCCTTCCACATTAGTTGGTCAATTATTCCCACTCTTGCTGCTCCATTAAATATTTTGAAGAAATACTTTATGCAGCACTTAGCATTATAACCCTTATACTAACTCACTGACTACTTTCATGTTTAATTTTATTGTCTAAGTATGTATCAAATTTGTTCGTAATTCTAGTCCTTAAAACTATCATAATCGTTTTCCTGGACTACTATAATAGCATACTAACCATTTCTTTGGACTCACTATGGTTCCTTTTCAATCTGCAGTGAAACTGATGCTTTTGTAAAGCTCATCTGTTCACCCCCTCTTACCACTACCCCCAAGCACAAAGTATTATACCATAGACTTCCATTGCTTTTCAAAAAAAAAAAAAGGACCTAAATTCCTAAATGCTCTAAGTCTTGACAAAGTCTATTACCTAATGTTTTCTCCTGGCTCACAGGCTTTCCTTCCTTCAGTTTCTAGAAAGCCCCACGTTACTTCCTACCTCAAACCTGAGGTCTGCAGCCTTCATCACCACCCTTCCACCTCAGCTTCTCTCTCCAGTCAATTCTTACTCTCCTTTCAGAATAATACTTGGTTATTATTTTATCTGAGAAGCCTCTCTGATCTACGAAGTGACTAATATGTTTACTTCTCTCTGAACTCCATGCATTTTATTTACAAACACTAATCAAAGTTGTAATTTTATGTCAATTTGTATCAATCCTTGATTAGTAACTATAAGCTTCATGAGAGCAGGGATATTGTCATTTTTTGTTTTGTGAAATGGTTGTGAGGGGGGCAGCTGTTCATCTTTGTATCTGCAGCCCCTAGAAAAACGTACATGTAAAAAATATACTTGTAGGAATAAATAAATAATACTAATTATCTCCAATGCCCCTCTTCCCAATTTAAGTCCTCTGAGCTGTTTCTCAGCTTCTTCATCTCTGCAGGTGTTCTTACTTGTATTATTTGAACAACTTTTCTTTCTTTTTCTTTTCTTTTTTTTTTTTTTTTTGAGACAGTCTTGCTGTGTCACGCAGGCTGGAGTGCAGTGGCGTGATCTCGTTTCACTATAACCTCTGCCTGCTTGTTCAAGCAATTCTCCTACCTTGGCCTCCCAAGTAACTGGGATTACAGGTGCCTGCCACCATGCCCGGCCCATTTTTTTTTTTTTTTTTTGTATTTTTAATAGAGACGGGGTTTCACCATGTTGGCCAGGCTGGTCTCAAACTCCTGACCTCAGGTGATCCACCTGCCTCAGCCTCCCGAAGTGACAGGATTACAGGCATGAGCCACAGCGCCGGCCCTATTTTAACAATGTTTTAATTGTTTTTTTTCCTCAAATGCTAATATTAAAATACATTTAAAATTCAATAGTGTTTTAAAAGTTATACACATGTGATAACATTTTTTGTGAGGATAGTGGTTACTTGCAGAGGGGCAGGGGGATCATGATCTGGAAGGAGAACATGAGATTCAAAGGTATAGTAATGCTCTATTTACCAAGCTGGGTTTGTGAACATGTGTGAATATTATCACTTTTTAAACTATATATATGCTTTATATACACAGTATATAATACAATTCTTTCAAAAGAAAAATATTCAACTAAATATATTTCTTACTCTTAGGACATTAGAGGATCCTATTTTTAATGGGACTCTAGTAAATTGGCACCATTACTGGTTATAGTCAATCAATCAAAAAGTCTTATGATCAACTGGAGAGGGAAGAAGAGTAGAAACATCAGTTGGATACTCAGACATTATCAGGTGAAGGAAAAGCAACCCATGGAGTAGAAACCCTAGGTGGTTTCTGAAGACATAGGGAGATAGAATGTATTAATTTAATGACATCTATCATTATTTATCATCTACCTTGGTCTTGATGACAAAAAATGCAATTTATTAGCACTTGAAACCAATATGTCTATTTGTAGCTTTAAACAAAGCCTCCCATATCAGAATATAATTTTGAAAAATATATATTTTGAAAAATATAATTGTACCAGGAATTGGAACACTTAATTTATACAATTTATTCATCTACTTATTCATTTATTTAACAATTATTTGTCAAGCTTCAGTTATGTATCAGACACTATTCTGCTGCTGGAAATGTAATAGTACTGTGTAAAAAGTAAAATATTTGTTTTTTTTTTTTTCGTTTTGCAGAAATTGATCACTACCTCTTTGATAAAATACTTTTTTCATTTAACTTCCAAGACAGCCCAATCACCTTGCCTCTACTCTCCTCTTCTTCCCTCACCAGTTAATCATAATTTTTTTTTTTTTTTTTTGATACGGAGTCTTGGTCTGTCGCCCAGGCTGGAGGGCAGTGGTGCGATCTCGGCTCACTGCTAGCTCCGCCTCCTGGATTCACGCCATTCTCCTGCCTCAGCCTCCCGAGTAGCTAGCTGGGACTACAGGTGCCCGCCACAAAGCCCGGCTAATCTTTTGTAGTTTTAGCAGAGACGAGGTTTCACCGTATTAACCAGGATGGTCTTGATCTCCTGACCTCGTGATCTGCCCGCCTCGGCCTCCCAAAGTGCTGGGATTACAGGCGTGAGCCACTGAGCCCAGCCAATCATAAATTTTTATAAGACTTTTTGATTGACCATAGGACATTAAATAGTTTTTTGGTTTATATTCTCATAGGGAGAGGAAAATAGTACAAAAATGAAATACTATATATTAAGTGTTGTTAAGGGATATGAAAAAAAATTAACCAAGTAAGGAGCTGACAACTGATGAGAAGAGCGTTCTTTTTAAATAGGGTAGACAGGAAATGCTTCTCTGAAGAGGGGAAATGGAGTCATATAAATATCTCAGAAAACATCACGTGTGAAGGACCCAAGTGAGAAACACTTTCGACTAGCTCAAGGATCAGTGGGAAAACAATGGCAAATTGAGACAAAGACTCAATGAGGTCAGGGGTGGGTGGTGGGCAGAGATGTGCAGATCATATAACATTTTGAAGGTTCTGATATGAATTCTGGACTTTATTCTGAGTGAAAAGGACATTTATGGGTGGGTTTGAAGAAGATCTACCTCATGATCTGACATATTTTTTAATTTATTATTTTTTTAAATTATGGTTAAAATGCATAAAACATAAAATTTACCACCCTATTTTTGAGTCTACAGTTCAGTAGTGTTAAGTACATTCACAGTGTTGTGCAACCAATTTCCAGAAGTTTTTCATCTTGCAAAATCGAAACTTTGTACTCGTTAAACAATTACTCTCAATTTTCCACTGCATCTAACTCCTGGCAACCACCATTCTACTTTCCATTTTTAGATACCCCTAGATATCTCATGTCTAGAGTAGTTTGGCTACTCTAGATACCTCACATAAGTGGAATCATATAGTATTTGTCTTTTTGTGAGGGGTTTATTTCACTTAGCATAATATCCTCAAGGTTCATGCATACTGTAGCATATATCAGAATTTCCTCCTTTTTAAGGCTAAATACTATTCCACTGCATGTATATATTACATTTTGTTTATCCATTCATCTGTAGGTGGACATTTGACAATAAGCTTCTACCTATTGGCTATGGCTGCTATGAACAGGTCGTCACAACCCTGTCTTCAATTCTTCTGAGCATATATCCAGAGATGAAATTGTTGGATTTAATCTGAAATATTTTAAAAGGATCATTCTGGATGCTGTATGGCAAGAAGACAAGGTGAAAGCTAAAATAACATAAAAACAGGAAGACCAGCCAGAGGGCTATTGACAAATTCAAAGAGAGTGATGGTGGTATCTCAGGCTGGAATTGTAATGATGTAGATGGTGATAAAATGGCCAGATTTTGGTAGGGCTAACTAAATGTGTTTCTGGATTAGAAGTGGAGTCTGAGAGAGAAAGAGGAGTTCTTGATGACTCTAAGGAGTTTGGCTTGAGCAATTACAGCAAAAGAGGCAGGAAGAGGAGGGATAACAGGAGCGGTTCACCCTAAGGTGTGAGAGTGAAGAAGTGTATGGTTTAATATTGAAGAAAACGTCAAGTGGTCAATTACATATTTTTATATTATTTAGGGGAATGTTAGGGTCTAAAAGTATATATCTGGGAATTGCCATCAATGTGTAGATGGTATTTTAAGGCCACAAGACAGGATGAAATTCCCCAATGAGTGAATATAGATGGACAAAAGATGTTCAAATACTGAGTTTTGGGACTACCTGATATTTAGAGATTGGTAAGAGAAGAATCACCTGGTGGAGAGACGAGAGAAGAATGGGTCATGAAGGAGAGGAGAGGCAAGGTGAGTGGTCTGTCTTGGAAGTGAAAGGAAAAAAGTATTTTATCAAAGAGGTAGTGATCAAGTGTTTCAAAAGCTGCTGACAACAAAAATACTTAACAGAAGAGGAAATAAAAATGTCCTTTCAGCATCTGAAAATAAACTAATTATGCCTAATAAAAGAAATATAAATTTGAACTATATTGGAATACCACTTATTATCTATTAGTTTGAAAACCATGCAAAAATTTGACAATATTCCCTGATAGGAAAGCTGTGGGGGGAAATAAAGCCTCCCTATTGTTGGTGGGAATAAACAATAATACAACCTCTACAGAGAAAAACTGAGCAATAATTAAAAAATAATGTATGCATTTATTCTTGACCCAGTCACATTTAGGAACCAATTCAAAAATATGCAAGAAAAAAGTACATAACAACTAATTTTCAATGACATAAAACAAAACAAATTAGCCACCCCTCCCCTTCAACAATAAAACATTCAGAAGGAGCTGCTTATTTAAAAAGGCCGTAAAAAACCTAAAAACCAAGTATGTGTGAATCTTGTCTGGATTCTCTTTAGAATAAATCAACTATGCAGACATATTTTTGAAACAATAGGCAAAGTATGACTACCAAATAAATATTAATTTTATTGTTAACTTTGTCATTGTTTGGTCTATTAGATGTGATAATGTCTACAGCAGAAAAATGTTTCCATTTTATAGAAATGCATATTGAAGTAGATAGTGACGAAATGCTGTAACATGAAGCATTTACTTTAAAATGTCTCAGACCCATGTTCTTTAAATACTTCAACAATGGAAAAAAAATGCAAATGTAAAAAAATCTTCATAAAGCTTGAATCTGAGAAATAGGTGAAGAGCATGATTTGAGTATGTATGGGCTTAGAATCATGCCTTCTAGGTTTATCCATGATGATACACAAAGCAAGATTTCCTTCTTTTATGAGAATGAATAATATTTTATGTTTTATATATCTCACAATTTATTTATCTACTTATAATGGACATTTAGATTATTTCTATACCTTGCCTACTGTGAATAATGCTGCAATACACATAGGAGTACAGATATCTCTTTGGGATATCTGTATATATTCACCCAGAAGTGGAGATTACTGGATCACATCACAGTTTTATTTTTAATTTTCTGAGGAACTTCAGTACTGTTTTTCATAATGGCTGTACTATTTTGCATTCCCACTAACAGTGTACAAATCACAGAAGGACAAATACTACACGATTCCACTTATATAATGTATCTAAAATAGTCAAAATCAAAGAAACAGATAGTAGAATGGTAGTTGCCAAAGGTTAGAGAGAGAAGGAAATAGGAGGCTGCTTTTCAATGGATAATAAGTTTCAGTTACACAGATGAATAAATAACAGAGACACTTGATAGTGTTTGGCTGTGTTCCCTCCCAAATCTCACTTTAAATTATAATAATCCCCACGTGCCAAGGGCAGGGCCAGATAGATATAACTGAATCATAGGGGTGGGTCTTTCCTGTGCTGTTCTCGTGACAGTGAATAAGTCTCATGAGATCTAATGATATTATACAGGGGAGTTTCCCTACACATGTTCTCTTGCCTGTCGCCAGGTAAGACCTGACTTTGCTCCTCCTTTGTCTTCTGCCGTGATTGTGAAGCCCAGAAATGTGGAACTGTGAGTCAATTAAACCTCTTTCCTTTATAAGTTACCCAGTCTTAAGTATGTATTTATTAGCAGCATGAGAACAGACTAATACACCTCTATATAATATTATGCCTATAGACAACAATATTGTATTGTGCACTTAAAAATTTTAAAGAGTATATCTCATGTGAAGTATTTTTAGCAAATTATAATACGTAATAATAAAGGAATATGTAAGGGTTATATGGGGTCTTGTATTATTTTTTATTTGGTATATGTTGAAAACTATTAATAATCTTAAAGCTGCTAATATCACATAATAAGAGGACAAATTGACTGTTGGTCGTGGCATTATGGTGGTCACCTTAACAAGAACTGTTTCAGTGGTCAGACTAGGATAAAATTCTGCTTTGGATATGTTCAAAAGAAAATAAGAAGAATTATCAAGAGACTACAGAAAACTATTAAGAAGAATAATGTAGAAGGAAACAAAGAATTAGAGAATAATAAGGAGGGGTATGTGAGATCAAACTTTAAAAAATGCTGTGAATTATTTCAATATATTTTGATAGAATCAGCTGATTCTCTCCGCACAAAGAATCCATAAATAGAAATTCTGTTGACAAACATGTCATAAGGATGAATGGGGTTAGAAAAATTAACATAGACCCTTTGTATTTATTTTATAATAGGAATGTTTTTCAATGGGACATACTGGGAGACCCTTAGGTAAAATGCTGTCATCCCTGGGAAGATGGATATACCAGTGTTTCCAATGCTGTTTTTTTCTCTAGTATTCCATAGCTTCTCAACCTCTTTCCAACTGACACATTCTTTCTTTAAATATGTGAATATTTAAAGTTTTGTCACAGAATGTCTTGACCTCAGGAGTACTGTTTCCTAGGGAGGCGTCACATAACTCTTCTCTGGGTTATAATGAGTCAGTCTCAAATTTTACTCTCCAACAATGCTATTGGTTTCTTAAAAACAATGGCATTAATTTTATCCTCTGTATACTGAGAAGATGTGAAATTTGGGAACAAGCTTTATGAAGCAATTACTTTAAAATGTAAGTGAGCAGTAATTGAAACCTACCAGGCTATTAATCCTTCTTAACTTGCTGAACATAAGTGATGTTTAAGCTTGTATTAAATATTATAGTATTGAATGCTTTTTGATGCTGCTATCTTGTCTATAAAATGTTGTTAACTAGAAGGGGTTTGGTAGTTTTAAATTTCTTCCTTTGTGGGTTATAAAGGTATGTGTAAATATAGTTATGTCCCTGAAATTCCAGAGATTAATACAAATGTTTAAATATTAGATTGATATATTTTACATGGATTGAAAAATATAAAGATTTTTAAAAATTTGGGTCAGTGAATAACTGTTTATTTCTGAATGTATTTCAGTTTGCTTATGTTTTTATTCCCTCACAACCAAAAATTATTACTTTGAAAACAGAGTAGCTTCTTATGCTTGTACTTGCAATGCTTTTCATATTAAAAGGTACTTTCACAATTACTTTATTTTGAACAAGCTAATACTGTTTGGGTAAGACATACTCTTCTAAAATAACCTTAATCAAAACCACTGTTCATTTTGAATGAGATCATCAGTTTCAATTAGAAAAAATTCAAAAGGACTTTACATGTTTGAATAATACTTTCTTAAAGTGTCAGTATCTACATTGCAAATGTTCATGGTGTTTTAATTCAGTCCTTTAAAGAATACTTTATAGAACTCTATAAAATTTATTATAGTATAATAAGTGGTTTATATTTTGAGATCACATATTCACACTTATAAGACAAATTTTTCAAAAGATTGTCTTAATACTTTTTATGTGGGATAAAATCTCCAGGGACAATATCACACCTAAATTGAAAAGGTGATATTTTTTACAACTCAGAAGAAAGTGAAGATGATGATCTTTTAAAAATGTGTGAGATGGCTTGAAAACTCATCCTTATTTTGACAAAGCCTCTGATATTAAAGATGTATTTTTAAAGATTGACTACAGTTTGAAATAAAATGTAGTAGTGGGAAGAAAGCAATATTTCAAAATGAATATATTTTACACAATTTTAGTAATAATAATCATGGTGAGAAATTAGTGCAAAATCTAACACTTGATTTTTTCTGTCAACATTTGTACCTCTCAGATTCTTCATATTTCAGGAATTACCAGCTCCATTTTTATACTTGCTCAGGTCCACAATCTTGAGATTGCCTTTAATTTTGCTTTCTTTCACACCTTGCATCTAGCCATCACAAAACCTCATTCATTGTAACTTCAAGAGATATTGGAATTCTGCCACTTCTCACTCACCACTACTCTCTCATACTACTTTAAGCATCTGTGAAATGTTTCCTACATTACAGCAGTAGGTTCACCACATCCAGTATCCTCTCCCAATAGTCTAATGCAACACAGCAGCTAAAATGACCCTTTTAAAACAGAAGTCAAATCATGTTACTTATATGATCAAAATATTCCATGAGGTATTTCTCTCAAGGAAACAATAAGGTACTGAAAATGGCCTACAGAGTAATTCATGTCCTGGCACACTTCCAGTCCATTGCACCATTGACTACTACTCTTGACCTCACTTTCAGAGTTATGGCCAAGAAAACCTCACTACTTACTCTCAGTACAACAAGCACAGTTCCACATGTGGACTTTCCATTTGCTGTTCCCTTTATCTAGAATGTTATTTCCCAGAAACTCAGGTTATTCTCTCCCTTATCAGCTATATCTCTCTTCAAATACCTTGTTATCAGAACAACTTTCTCCAGAAATATTGTAGAACAAACATATATTGTAGATTTTATGCCTCAGACCTGGAATTAGCCAATTATCCTAGTATCTCTGTTTCCTTTTCATGGGAGACAGTATTTAGAAAACACAGTTTGGGCAAAGGAGTGTCATTTCTAATGGTTAACAATATTAGAACTTCTGTGTGTATGTGTGTGTGAGTGTGCATGCATGTGCGTGTGCACGTGTGTTTTCCAACCTTTATAATTTTCTATCATACGTCTACATTAATATAGACATATATGTAGAAGAAGAAATACACATGTAGGTATTTTAAAAAGAAAATGTCGTTTGATGTTACTTGAAATTTCTATTCATATTCAGTAAAACTTATCCTCTTCAATGTTATGTGTGTAACTCCTTTTCCCCACAAAGAAGATTAAGAATTGCAAGGATACCAGAAATGATAAAAGTAGAATTGTGGCCAGGTGCAGTGGCTCATGCCTGTAATCCCAGCACTTTGGGAGGCCAAGGTGGGCAGATCACTAGGTCAGGAGTTCAACACCAGACTGATCAACATGGTGAAACCCTGTCTCTACTAAAAATAAAAAAATTAGCCAGGCATGGTGGTGTGCACCTGTAATCCCAGTTTACTCAGGAGGCAGAGGCAGGAGAATCGCTGGAACCCGGGAGGCGGAGGTTGCAGTGAGCTGAGATCATGCCACTGCACTCCAGCCTGGGTGACAGAGCGAGAATCCATCTCAAAAAATAAAAATAAATAAAATAAAAAAGTAGAATTGTTTATTGTAATCTAGATTACACACAAAGCTTCTTCAGAATAATAACACCAACATTGCCGCTGATTTACATTTTAAAAGTATGTTCTGTAAATGCTGTATCCATTCTCTCCTATTGTACCCATGATCAGAACACTACAGTCAATACAAATTATACTCTCTCCTTTTTATCCTCTGTCAGTTTTCATTTTATAGGTAAATTGTAGCATCTGTAATGCTCACCAGAAGTCTTTATGTCAAAGTATCTCCAGGCATTTTGATTGTCTGAAGCTCATTCTTTAGTAGATTTTAAGAAAATACTTTTTAAAACAACATTCCTTGAGAACTTGCATACTCTTGATGACAAATTTTCTGCAACTTTTATGCTTGAAAATAAGTTTGGCTAGACATAAACTTAACATTTTCTTCATTTTTTAAATTTAATCTGTTTTCCTTTTAAAAATTTTCTATTTCCCTGAAAATATTGCCAGTGTATTTGCTCTTTTTGGTCTTTATTTTAGAAACAATTCCTTCTTTTATTTCTGATTCTTTCCTGATTTCTATCCCCTCATTTCTGAATTATATTGTTCTTAAACTTTGAATGACTTTTCCTTTATCTTTTAAGCTATTTTAATGTATTGATGTTTTGTAGACATTTCTTCTGTCCTATTTTCATTGCCTCTGTGGACATCATTCATTCTTTCTTAGGCTCTGTCCCTCTCTCTTTCACAATAATTGTTGTTGATGAAAAAGCCGAACTCTGTAATATGTTAGAAGAGGTATATTGTGAGCCAAATGTGAGGAGCTTGGCCCATGATGCAGCCTCGGGAGGTCTTGAGAACATATGCCCAAGGTGGTTGGGATGTAGCTTTGTTTTAGATATTTTGAAAAAAATATAAGACCCCAATCAATACTGAGATATGCATTAGTTTGGTCCAGAAAGGCAGGACAACTTGAAGCAGGAACTTACAGGTCATATGTGGATTCAAATATTTCCTGATTGGCAACTGGTTGAAAAAGTTAACTTATTATCTAAAGAGCTGGAATCTTTAAGACCTGTTTTCTGTCATGTGATGTTATAGGCTGGTATCTTATTGCTATGAAGAGTATCAGTGTCAGCCTTAGAGTCTCTATTTTAATGTTAATGCTGGTCAGTTACATGTAAAATCCAAAAGGGAGGAGTTTAATGAGACATATTTGACCTCTCCTTCCCATTATGGCCTGAATGAGTTTATCAGGTATTCTTGGAGTCCCCTTGACTAAAAGAAGGGGTCTATTCAGTTGGTTGGGGGGCTTAGAATTTAATTTTTGGTTTATGTTTTATTTGGGAGTTATTTTGTCAATTTAATTGTATTAAACTTTAAAATAGAATTTCTAATTTCATAGATCTAAGTCTCTCTCTTCTGTTATTTTTGTAAAGAGTTAAAAAATAGCAACTTATTTTCTAAGAACTCCTGGCTATTTCTCCCTATCAATTTTATCTAAATTCCTTTTTCCTTTGCCTCTATTTTTTTCTAATTTATTTGAATTCTAGTTAGGTAAACTTCTGCTCATCAGGTAGTATTATCATGGAAAAGAAATGAAACTAGTTCAAGACCTCTTAGGATGCAGGATACCCTACACCGGACTTCACAGAGATTCATTGTTCTCAACCACTATCGGTACGTACACCTTCCCAATTACAGCTACTAGTCTCAAAATAATTTGCTGAGCTTTCAATTAAGTACTCTTTTTTTGTGTGTGCGATTTCAGACTTATTAGATGCCCATTCGCTTTCTTCTGTTCTCATGCAAAGAGACTATCAGAGGTCTGCCTCCACCCACTTGCGTTTTGGTAATTACAAGGATATATTATCAATTTTTTTTTTCTGTAGATACTGTCCATGTCTTTGTTTTGATTCCTCTGTATGGTTGGTCTGCTTTCTTTCCAGAATTCCTCTCTCACTTTTACAAGTTGAATTGACTTTACTTGATACCAGAAATCTGAGGAGAATAAAAATAAAATCTGGAAAAAGATGCTTGGTTCAAATGTTGACAAATTATGGATACCTGTGGGCATCTTTATTAATTGATTGATATTGTTTAATCATAGTATGCTACTGGTCAAAATATTTGAATAAAGTTGCCATCTTATATAGAAAATAAGGTTAAAAAAATCTAGGGATCTTCATCAATGTTCAACTACCAGCGTCTTTCTGCTCCTTTACTTGCAATGTCCCTGGGAGAGAGAAATGACATATTTGCTGCTAAGCTTGAGAAACAAAAAAATAGAGTGCATGTGCAGTGCCTTTACATTATCCCTTCTACTTATGAGAAACACACCTTCATACTTTGAGTTTTACAGGGACAAGACCTCAAGTGAAGGAGATGGAGTACTCTTCAGTTGTCAGTTCTGTTGTGACCGGTAAGGGGTCTAACTCCTGGCCTAAATCCCACTTATGATCACCCTACCGATTGCTGTTGCTCATCTCAAAATGATTTGCTGAACAAGTGCAATGTCTCCACCTGTAGACTCCTCAGGAAAGCTGCCCTCCCCACACCAACCTGGTACACAACCAGTGCATTGCAGTTTCTGAAGGAAATTGCAGTCAAGGACTCAGCAGCTGTTTCCATACCTCCTTCTTCTCTTCACACCGACCATGATCTTAGACATATCTGCATTCCTAGCCTAGGCACCTTCATTTGTTGGCTTCTTTACCGAAGCCCTTCACCAAGCCTGTGATATAGTTTGGATATTTGTTCCTGCCCAAATCTCATGTTGAAATGTAATGCTCAATGTCGGAGGTGGGTCCTGTGGAGAGGTGATTGGATGATGGGGGCAGTTTCTCATGAATGGTTTAGCACCATCCCCTTGGGGCTGTCCTTGTGATCGTGAGTGAACTCTTGTGAGATCTAGTCATTTAAAAGTGTGTGGCACCTCCCTTACTTCTCTCTCACTCCTGCTCCTGCTTTTGCCATATGATGTGCCTGCTCCCCCTTCTCCTTCCACCATGATTATAAACTCCCTCAGGCCTCCTGAGAAGCTGATCATATGCTAACGCCATGCTTCCTGTAAAACCTGCAGAATGATGAGCCAATTAAACATCTTTTCTTTATAAATCAGCCAGACTCAGGTATTTATTTATCACAATGTAGGAACAGCCTAACACAATTACTATATCTGACAATTCAGTCCTTTTCAGCTCATTCCAGCTCTTGACAGCTGAGTGAGTAAATTTTTCTAATTCTGGGCACCAGTATTAAGAAGCCTACTTGCTTAAATATATGTTACATGTCCAGTAGCAATCTCAATATGTCTTATTTTTCTTTTTTATTTGGTTTAGAATCCAAATGAGGAAAACAATAATGTTATATATTGACTCCTTCAAAACCATAATGTTCTCCTGCCTTGGGCTGAAATCTTGGGGAATAAACAAGAGTGAAATTTGTAAAAAAAAAAAAAAAAAAAAAAAGACTCGAATGTCAAGCTTTTGTTGGGCTGGGTATATGGGTTAGTACCCTGGAAGTTCACAATAGCCTATGTTGTGCATTACGGCTGGTCTTTATAGTAGTCTAATTAACTTTTTTTAAAAAACTGATATGGCCTGGACAAACACTTTTAATCCTTTGGTCATGTGATTTTTTACTTCAATGTACACTTCAACTTATGGCAGCTTTAACCACAGGCTAGAGGTTGTTTCAATATTCGCTAAATTGACTGTGAGCAAGAGTATACAGGCCTCAGCAAAATTGTGGTACACTGAGACTGCATTAAAGGAATGGAGAAAATGGTAGGAAATAAAATGATTACTCCACACCCACAGCTTTAGAAAAAACTGTGGCAGAAAGAAAAGATGCTGAGAGACTAGCATGTGCAAAAGTTAAGGAAGAGCAAAGTTTTAAGTACACAGCTAAGTATCCATCCCCGAAGATTTTGAATGTATTTGATTCTGATGAAACAAAGCAACTTTAGATCAGGACTTTGCTGAGGATGATCGTCCAGTGGGAAAAAAAAAAAAAATGGGAAGAGAGGAGAGAAATCACCTTTAGTGTTGCACAGGGCTAAGAAATTCCATAGGCAGGGGAACTCATTCAAACTACTGTGGCACACGAATAAAAATGCTCACAAAAGATAGTTAAGCCTCTCTCCCTTGTAACCACCTTTCATGCAGTGTGGGGGTTCAGTAAACACAGGCTGAAAGAGCAAATGCAAACTAATAAGCTTTTATTACATGACAGGTACCTCAGACAAGACCTAACCATTGGATTTCATTTGCTGCAAATTTCAAAAGTACTATATAAAAGAGCTATCTCAAAGGCCCCGGATCCAGACTTAGCTTAGGGTGGCTTCACTAGCCTACATTCCTGGCCTCTATTTGCTTCTTTGCTCTCTTCTTTTCTGGTAAAGACAAGAGACTTCTTCTTCTTGCTCTATTTTTTTTTTTTTTTTTTTTTTTTGAGACTGAGTTTCGCTCTTGTTGCCCAGGCCAGAGTGTAATGGCATGATGTCGGTTCACTGCAACCTCCACCTCCCGAGTTCAAGCGATTCTCCTGCCTTAGCCTCCCAAGTAGCTGGGATTACAGGCATACGCCACCACGCCTGGCTAATTTTGTATTTTTAGTAGAGACGGGGTTTCTCCGTCTTAGGCTGGTCACAAACTCCCGACCTCAGGTGATCTGCCTGCCTCAGACTCCCAAAGTGCTCAAATTACAGGTGTGATCCGCTGCGTCCGGAGACAACAGACTTCTTTAGATGATATGTTCAGGAGAGAAATTGAACATGCCTACTTTACTCTTTTCTCTTCTCCTGTTTTTTGAACCAGCTATCTGTGGGAAGTATACATTCTGTTCCTCTTTTCTATGTTTTAGTTTTAATTTTATTTTTTTTAAAGTGACAGTGAATTTATTGAGAAAGTAAAGGAATAAAGAGTGGCTACTCCATAGACAGAGCAGCCTGTTTTAGGTTTAATATGGTCACAGACTCTTGCATGGAGAGACTTTCCATTACCTAATGCTGCTCATGACTGGGTATGTCAGTATTGAAAAACTCCCTTACATAACGATATGAGTAGCATAACTAGCATGAGTCTCATAAATAGCAAAATGATCAGCTTTGTCAGTAATAAATATGCTATTTTTTAAATATGCCTTACTTTTTAATATTATTTTTAAATTGATTCTAATTTGTCCAGTCAACGAGGGCTATTATGTATTTACTCCCACAAAAGCCCAACACCTACCACTTGCAGCACATCTTGTGTTATAGACTCCTCTCCTTTCTGCTCCTACTCTATTCTCCCCACATGCTCATACCTTACACCGCAGTCACCACAAGTGACCCATAATTCTCCATACATACCTCATATTTTGTGCCTTTGTTCAAGTTAATCCAGTTGCAACATTATTCTCATAGAAAAACTGCTCATCATTTATGATTCACTATAAAGGCATCTTCTTTTTCTCCTTGGCTCTGTTCCCAAAACAGAATTAATATGTGCCATAGGCACCCAGTGCTCCCTAGGACACATATGTAGCCTACCTGGTGTGCTTAGCTGTAAGTCTGCTGTCTTAGCTTGGGCTGTCATAACAAAGTACTGTGGACTGCATGGCTCAAAAACCAGAAACATATTTTCTCACAGATCTGGAGCCTGGAAGTCTAAAATCAGGGAACCAGCATGGCCAGATTCTGAGGATAACCCTCTTCCTGGCTGGTATAGCACTGCCTTCTCACTCTATTCACAGGATGGAGATGAGAAAGAGCGAGTTATCTGGCGTCTTGTCTTATAACACTAATCTTATTAGATCAGGACTCCACCCTCATGACTTTGTTTTATCTTAATTACTTCCATAAAAACCCAAGTCCAAAATATAGTCAGTCATACCAGAGGGTTAGGGCTTCAACCTATGAATTGGGGATAGGGAACACAGTTCAGTCCATAGCACCTAATTTTCATGGCAAGGATATTACACACTTCATAAGGGCAGGGATTTTCTTGCATAACTTTGCTTATCGCAGAGCCACCAGCACAGCTCTGCATGATCAGGAACACTATTTTCTTATGGATACCTACCATTTTCAACCTAATTCTAATTACACATGTTAAAGCTATCACATATCTCTTTCTGTTCCTTTTGTGCTGTGACCTGTATATATTGGAAATATATTACTATACATCTGTTCAAAAGTTATGTCTTTCATAATTATGTAGGAAGAAGCATCATCAAAATTAAAAATAGAAATAAAAATAAAGGTGAAAAGTAAATCACAAAAGCAAAGCCAAGAAAAGCATTTAAAGAAAGACTCACGCTAAGAAAAAGACGAAGTATTTCTTTCATTACATCATAGTAAGAAACACTAAAGGTAAGTAAATAAATGTGGTGTTATTTAATACAGAGCTGATAACCTGTGAACAGAGAAACCCATTTTATTTCTCTGCATTTCCCATGTCACTGACCACCTTGCTTGGTGCTAACACTTCACGGCATTTTATTGAATCATGTCCCAGGCATCCTTAAATTTCTAGAGCACAACAGAAAATCTGGTTTATATCTACCATGTAAGTCAATGTTAAACTAAAAGTTAAATGAAAGTTTGAAATAAGTAGAAAGTGTTTGCTATGACATGGACTTTTGTTATAATAAATTAAGAGAGAACATATTAACTTTAGAAAGAAAAGTATTTTTTTTTTGGAAAGTACTAATGTTTTCTAGCCAAGTTTATAACATGATTTCAATATTTTAGGCTGATTTCCCAAAAGATTGACTTTTCAAAATTTTGTAATTTCTGCGGGAATTCTCCTCTGAGATCTTACTGCTTCTGAGAGGCAGAGTTCACGATAATTTTAATATTCCAAGACATTTAAAACCAAGCTAGGTAAAAATTCTTTATAAAATATGATGTGAAAACATGATTGTTTTCTTAATTAATAACCAAAAATTGTCAAATGTATTTTTGATGTTCAGCTTTTGGTTCAGTTTATTATGTGTACTACTTTGGTTTATTATAATATGCTCACTTAAGGGTAACTTATTATCTCTTCTTCCTGCTTCCCTTTACCAAACATGTATATCCAGCAGTGTTTCTATATTGATTGTTACAATGTCAACAAATCAATCAAGCAATTTGGAAACTTGGAGTTATTCCTCAGTTTTTTTCCTTACATGCTATATTCCATCTATCACACAATTTTGTGGATGTTTTTCATTAAATATTTCATGATTTTTGCTACTATTTTCTATCCCTACAGCCATTGTCAACAATTATGAACATTATCTCTTATCTGGATTACTGAAAGAAACTTCCATTATTCTCACAGCTTTATCTGCCCACTATTTTTTATCAATGTTTTCACCTACCTATTGGCAGGGTGATTGTTCTAAAATAAGAATCATCATGTTAATCCTCTGATTTAAACCAACAGTGGATCATCTTTATTAATAACACGAAGTTATATTCATTAGTATATAAAATACTCTCCAAAAGCCAGTAATTTTCTGTAATTCCAGTCCCATCCATTATCTTTCTCTTTCATAGCCTGCACTTCAGATATAAGTAATCCTCTTTAGTTTCCTGAAAATACACTTAAGACTTTCTTCATATTACCTTTGGCCAGACTTCTTTCTGTCTTCTGATTGTCCTCACATCCATTCACACTTTAATATCCCTATCAAACTTTTTCTCTTCTTTAAAGACTCCCTCTCATCCCAGCCAATGTCAGATAATTTATAATATTTGTCATATCCTATTAGTTTGAATTTTTATTGCATTTCTTCTGAGCTCTACCAGTTCCTGGTTTATTTATTTTTGTCTTGCCATATTTTCCCTGAATTCTTGTATCTGTGCCTTAGTTCCTTATTTTATAATTATGATTTCTGTATTGTTTTGTATATTCATGACCATGTGTGTGGGTATAAGTTTGATTTATGGTATGAAAATATTTTTCTGGCTAAGATTTTTACTTGCCATTTGCCTTTCTTATTTCCTTTCTCCTTTTGCCATGAAACATCTTATGTTCCTGTAGGTTTGTTTATGATTATGACTTACCTTTCTAAGAGATTGTCTTGGACCAAGAAACTTATATTGAGGAGAAAAAGATAGAACCTAGTTTCTGACTAGCAAGAATTCTCTGTGATGCAGATGTGTGGGTGTGTGTGTGTCTGTATGTGTGTGTCAGAGAGAGAGAGAAGACAGATCATTTAGGCTTCACTCCTCTTCATGCCACAGAGGTTTGAAATCATGGGTCAGTGTGTTCTTTTACACCATGCTTCATCTATAAACCTCTTTCTGTAAATTTGACTTGTCTATTTCGTTTAGGAAAGTTTTTCAAGCAAGTAATTGTGATGATTTTCATTGTTCTAGACAAGGTTTTTTGTTGTTATTGTTTTATGTTTTTTGTTTTGTTTTGTTTTGTCTTCAGGTATGTGCCACATTTCTCAAAGTATGATTTTCTACTAGCATTATCTGATGTCAGCAGTGACGAGTGTCCTCTCTCAATGTCGTGTGACACTTCTTTTTGACCTTGATTGCTACTTAGTCCAGAGATATAGTTATCTATCTATTTCATAGAAGATATTTGGGTTTTTTATTCATGCTCTTCTAACCACTTTAAGTGATTTCTGAGAAGGGCAGTGGGGAATGTCATCTTTCCTTTACTGTATGAAATAAAAGCAATTATACTGTATTAAAATCATTATTACAAGTGAAATTGGTCTTACAGATTGAGGGTATCTTGAGGAAAGAAAATATATTTTTGTTTGTTTGTTTGTCTTTGTTTTTGTTTTTAAACAGAGTCTTGCCCTGTCACTAGGCTGGAGCGCAGTGGCATGATCCCAGCTCACTGCAACCTCTGCCTCCCAGGTTCAAGCAATTCCCCTGCCTCAGCCTCCCGAGTAGCTGGGAATACAGGCACGTGTCACCACGCCTGGCTAACTTTTTGTATTTTAGTAGAGATGGGGTTTCACCATGTTGGCCTTGATCTCCTGATCTTGTGATCCACCTGCCTCAGCCTCCCAAAGTGCTGGGATTACAGGCATGAGCCACTGCGCCCGGCCAATATTATGTATTTTTTAATTCACAATTTTTATTCTAGATTATGCTATATTGCAAATGTTTAATGCATCCTAACTGAAGAATCAGCTTAGATAAGTAGAGAGAATATAGGCTGCACTATAAGTTGAAGCCATTACAGCTAAAGTAAAAACATTGCAGTAAAGATATAAAATACAATGTGTATGATATCTGGGAATCAGTTTATCTTGTAGGCTTTACTCAACTGTAGTTTTGTATTTGTTTTCATTTTATCAATTTACTCTTATTTCTTTTAAATCTGAAGTTTGTGGTAAGCCTTTAAGTCATTCAACCCTAGCACTAGGGTTTCCTTTTCCAGGCAGAATTCCTTTTTGAAAGTATGTGGACTTTCAAAAGCAGTTGCCAAATGTCAATTTCTCTTTTCTGAGCTTTTAAAAGAATGTCTATTTTTTCCTTTGCCATATTAAGATATAAAAAATATTTACCTCTGTTATGCTGAGTTTTAGCCACCATTTTGAACTGATGGGAAATTATATTTTTAGGCTCCAAAGTGTCTGTAACACTTTTCTGTGGAATGTTTTGATTCTATTGCAGGAAGTATAGCATGATGGCTAAAAGCATAGGCTCTGAAATCAAATATTCTTTGTTTGGAATTCAGAATCTACTACATCCTATTCACCTTATACATGGCATTTAACCATTCTATATCTTTGTTTCCTTAGTTATAAAATGGGGATATAATACCTACTTCATAGTGTTATTTATATTATTCCTATGCGCAAATATTAAACACTAGGGTCAAAGTATGTTTCCTCAGCAAAATTGCCCAAAATGTATTCTACTGTTGACTCTAATATTTTATTCAGCAGTGATTTTTAAATTCAGGGATTAGTCGATTGTAGAAAATATAATCAAGGATGCAGAGATTTACTACTAGTAATAATGTCTTATCATTTTTTTTCTCCTAAAATTCTTCGGGGGTCTCTTCATCCCACACATGGTGTTCCAGCTACTCAATTCCAAAGATTTTGGGCAATGTCAATCTCTCAGTGAGCCATTTTTCTGCAGAACAAAACAGTTGTGTGTATTTCACTTTGAATAATGTAGATATAAATGATGAACCTATAATTAAAACATATTTCTGTTTTTCTGATCAAACATCTTTTAAATTTTTGAGTGTACATCTTTAATCATATAAAAAGCAGGTGGCTGGGTGCACTGACTCGCCCATGTAATCCCAGCACCTTGGGAGGCTCAGGCAGGTAGATCACCTGAGGTCAGGAGTTCGAGCCCAGCCTGGCCAACATGGTGAAACCCTGCTTCTATTAAAAATACAAAAATTAGCGGGGCATGGTGGCTCACGCCTGTAATCACAGCTACTCGGGAGGCTGAGGCAGGAGAATCACTTGAGCCTTGGAAGTGGAGTTGCAGTGAGCTGAGATTGTGCCACCGCACTCCAGCCTGGGCAACACAGAGAGACTCCATCTCAATAAAACAAAAACAAACAAGCAAAAAAAAACCCCAATAAGCAAAACAAGTAAACCAACTTCAGTATTATGATATGGTAAGAAGTTTACTTACAAATAAATTGTTCTTATTGCTGTTCATAAAGAATTAGCAGCTGTATGCTATAAATGACTATACATGTTTATTTTATAAAACCTTATAAACATGTATAAAAGTATATATAAACATATATTTTATATTAAGATAATCTACCACTTTGCTCTTTAAATTATATTATTTATACCAAATTTAGGCCTAAATATGTAATATGTAAAACTGGCATAATGCATTTGTCAGCTTATAATAAGGTCACAAAATAGTATATTTTAAAACTTTCTACTGGCATGTAACATGCATACATACATGTGTGTTACATACATACTGTTATGCTTATTGGACTCTGACCAATAAATGGAACATTATTAGCACGTAAGAAATCCCCACTGTGTCTTCTTTTAGCCATTGATCCTACCAAAGGGTTACCTGCACAGGTACCATCTGAACCTAAAGTAAAAGTAGGAAAAAAATACTGATTTCTAACTGCATAGTTATAACTCTCTTCGAACTTTAAATACAAGGTCTCATTACAAAGTGTATTTCATGCTTACCTTTATTTCCTCAATATTATGTTTTTGTGAGACTTACTCATATTTTGCATGTCATATTTTATAATCATTGCTGTAAATATACCGTTTATAGACATTTGGGTAGTTTCCACTTAGGAATATTACGAATTATGTTACTATAAATATTTTAGCATGTCTTTTTGTCAACATATGAACTAATATCTATTTGAATATAAACTTGGAATAGAATTGCTAAATCATAAGTAAGTACCTAACCAGCTTTAGTACATACTACTGAACAGTTTTTTCCAATGTGGATGTACCATGACAAGGAGTTCTCTGTTGGGTCCTTGTGTCTTCTTGACTAATAACAGTTAGAACCTTCTCATAAAAATTCTAATATTATTGAAATTCAAAGGGAAGTCAAATTATCTCTGTTTGCCAATGATATGATTCTGTATTTAGAAGACCCTAAGGACTCCACCCAAAGGCTCCTAGAACTGACAGATGACTTCAGTAAAGTTTTAGGACACAAAATTAATGTACAAAAATCAGTAGCATTTGTATACATCAAAAATGTGTAAGCTCAGAGCCAAATCAGGAGTCCAGTTCCATTCACAGTAGCTACAAAAATAAAATAAAATAAAATAAAATAAAATAAAATAAAATAAAATACCTAGGAATGCATCTTCCCAAGAAGGTGAAAAATCTCTGCAATGAGAGTTGCAAAACAGTGCTGAAAAAATTCTGAGATGACACAAATAAATAGAAAATTATTTTATGCTCAGAGACAAGAAGAATCAATTTTGTTAAGGTGACCATACTACCCAAAGCAATTTATAGATATAATGCCATCCCTATCAAATTACCAAAGCCATTTTTCACAGAATTAGAAAAAAAATTTTAATTCATAAAGAACCAAAAATGAGGTAGAATTGCCAAAGCAGTCCTAAGCAAAAAGAACAAAGCCGAAGACATTACACTGCCTGATTTCAAATTATACTACAAGGCTACAGTGACCAAAACAGCATGGTTCTAGTACAAAAACAGACACATAGACCAATCAAAAAGTCTAGAGAACCCTGAAATAAAGCCACACACCTGCAGCCACCTGATCTTCAACAAAGTTGACAATAACAAGCAATGCAGAAAGGACTCCCTATTCAATCAGTGGTGCTGGGATAACTGGCTAGCCATATGCAGGAGATTGAAACTGGAACCCTTTCTTTCACCATGCAGAAACATTAACTCGAAGACAGGCAAAATAATTAAATATAAGACCTAAAACAATAAAAACTCTAGAAGAAAACCTAGGAAATACCATTCTGGATGTTGTCCTTCACAAAGGATTTATGACTAACTCCCCAAAAGCAATTGCAATAAAAACAGAAATTGACAAGTTGAACCCAGTTAAAAGAAAGAGCTTTGGCACAGGAAAATAAACTATTGACAGAGTGAACAGACAACCTAGAGAATGGGAGAAAATGTTTGCAAACTATACATCCAATAAAGGCCTAATAAACAAGCAAAAACCAAATAGCTCCATGAAAAAAAAAAATGAGCAAAGAACATGAACAGAAACTTCTGAAAAGAAGATATATATGCAGACAACAAATACAGGAAAAAAAGCTCATCATCACTAATTATTAGAGAGATGCAAATCAAAACTGATACCATCTCACACCAGTCAGAATGGCTATTACTAAAAAGTCAAAACACAACAGATGATAAGGATGTTGCAGAGAAAAGGGAATGCTTTGGGAATGTAAATTAGTCAGCCGCTGTGGAAAGCAGTTTGGAGATTTCCCAAATAACTTAAAAACAACTACCATTTGACCCAGCAATCCCACTAGTGGATATGTAGCTAAAGGAAAATAAATTGTTCTACCTAAAAGACATATGAACTTGTATGTTCATCACAGCACTATTCATGATACCAAAGACATGGAATCAATGAAGATGCCCATCAATGGTGTACTGGATTTAAAAAAAAATGTGGTACATATGCACCGTGGAATCTGTGTAGTCATAAAAGGGAATGAAATCATGTCCTTTGGAGCAACATAGATGCAGTGGGAGACCATTATTCTAAGCAAACCAATGCAGGAACAGAAAACCAAATACCTCATGTTCTCTTTAAGTGGGAGCTAAACACTAAATACAGGTGTGCACAAAGATGGAAACAATAAACGCTGCGGACTGCTTGACAGGGAAGATTGGGAGGGTGGCGTGGGTTAGAAGACTACCTAATAGGTACTATGCTCACTTCCTGGGTGACAGGATCATTTGTACACCAAGCCTCAGTGACATGCAATTTACCCAGGTAATAAGCCTACACATGTACCCTCTGAACCTAAAGTAAAAGTAGAAAAAACTAAACTCAGGATTCAAACCAGTTAGAATAATATTAAAACATCTTAAATTATTCAAATATTGAAAAATCTCTATTATTTTAGCAAAAGTGGACTTTTAAGGTTTGGATTTAAATTTTCAAAAAAGTGATAATTTATATGAGAAAACAGGCAAATATCAATCGGTAAATAGGTAAATATTGTATCGAATACAATATTAGATATTTTATCAATGGGTAAATATTTTATCTAATTCACTTTTAATTTCATACTTGTGTTAGTAAAAACACAAGGTTTTACTACAAGTTGTGTTATTAAAATAAGCCAAGTTGTGATATTAAAATAAGCCAAAAAAAGTGAGAGAAATGTGATTCAGTGGATACACTTTCCTTACTCCTACAATTTATCAGTAAGAACTCTGTCATAATGAGAATTTTTTTAGTTTATGAAAAGATTGTTTTAAGGTGTTATTAGAAAACAACTATGTTCCTATATTTATTTATTTCTTTATTTACTTTTCTTTTTTTTGAGATAGAGTTTCACTCTTGTTGCCCAGGCTGGAGTGCAATGGCACCATCTCGACACACCACAACCTCCGCCTCCCAGGTTCAAGCGATTCTCCTGCCCCAGCCTCCCGAGTAGCTGGGAATATAGGTATGCGCCACCATGCTTGGCTAACTGTGTATTTTTGGTAGAGAAGGGGGTTGTTCATATTGGTCAGGCTGGTCTCAAACTCCTGACCTCAGGTGATCCTCCCACCTCGGCCTCCCAAAGTGCTGGGATTACAGGCATGAGCCATTGCACCCGGCCTATTCATTTATTTTAAAAGCTGAATTTTATGGAATCGTTATTGGACTCTAGGCAGTATTCTCCCCAAATCTCCTTCAAAAATAAAGGAACATCATATTAGACAAAGGAATAAATTTAGATTCGAGGTTTCTTTACCTTTTCTGATAAGATACAGTTAAATTTAAATGACTTTCAAAATTACCACTATAGCAATACATTTATTTCCACAATTCAGAATTCTTGATACGCCTGCTATTATATTAGCATGATTTTTTACAATTCAACTGGTGCAAACAAGGAGTAAATCAGTAGTATAATCTCCAAACATGCTCCCTGGGCCTTGAATCTAAAACCATCTGGACACTATGACAGCATTCTATTTATTACATACAAAAGCCTGGATTCTGCTGATGCATAAACAGTAATTAAACACACAAGCCAACCATGCATGCCAGTTCTGTGAGAACTATCCTCTGAGTATCTTAGAGTTTCCATGCCAATGAGCTTATTGAGAAATTGGCTGGTGATTAAAGATTAATGATTTATGGCTGCAAGCAAGGTTCATTTGCTGCTTATTGAAATATGTTTGACAGTATCTTTTTATTTTTCTAGGATCCTTAGTCAGAGAGATATTTATTCTTAAGAGAATATCTCAATTAATTTTAAACATGAGCTTAAAGTGGCAACATATAAAATCTCTAGTATTGTAAAACCTTGTTACCATAGAGCACACCTTTTCCTATATCCTTTTTGATAAGCAAGTGTACTTTGTGTGCATTTGAGTATAACTCTTACACTTCATATGTTGGAGGGAGTAACCATTTTGTATGTTTTTTTCTTTATCATTTTGCTTCTCTAATTCATATCTTCTGCGGCTGGTCACAGCCTGTGCTTAAACCAAGAGGACATGATGGATGAAAAAGAAAAATAAGGAAGGCATTTACAAAGAAGCCTGGTTGTACCTTTAGTTAATCAGCATTTTACTTTTTAAAGGTGGTTAGATTTCTCAGAATTTGTTGATTCCCAGGAGAAAGCAGATGCTGGGGAGAATAGTCAGTTACGTGTAAAAATAAACTAGTAGTTACAGCTGGGGTTGTGAAAACTCATAAGTTGTTTCAGAAGAGAGTAGATTTTTCAGTGCTATGTTCTTACAGCTATTGGAATCTGTTATTTCACCCATACCAACATAACATATAATTTGCTTTATAAATGCAGTAAAGTATAACTGAAAATATGACTGACCCTTTCATAACCTTAATGGTTCTATAAATACAGAACTAAAGTAATTTATAAAGCTGTTAAAATTAATTATGCCATTAAAATAAACTCCAAAGTACATTACATTATTACTGTAGTAACCTAACTATGAACTTCTCTGAGTCAGCAAAGTGAATCAATGGTGATGAATGATTATTACTGCTGAGCACTGCATGAATTAAATGCTTTCCTGGTCAGGAAGGTACTTTCTTCCAATACAAACAGGTTTGTCTTCATTGACTATTTGTTTCTGGCCTATGGTCCTTCTCTTTTATGGATGCTACGCTTTGGCAGGCACATATTTGGCTAAAGCTGCTTCTCTTGTTAATTTCTTTTTGAAATTCTGACATCAACTTTTATTTATGGTAATATGTTGTTCAGAAGGTTTGTGATTATGTACAGATTCCTGAGTTTTCACTTGAACTACATTTTCTTTAAAAGAGAGGTGCGTGCTGTCAATATCCTCAGAAACCAGGTTAGTCAGTTTTAAACTCTCCACGGTTTCACCTTTATATTGATGAACCATGTTGTCAGGGCCCTTGCTGAAAAGCGCAAGAATTGCCTTGATTTCTATACTCAGCATGGAGTAAATGTAAAAATACCTTAGACAAGATCCACAACCAAATTAGAATTTCTGCCACTTGATTTAACAAAGACTTCCATTTTTTGAATAATATCCATAACCTTTTGGAACTCATTTTCTCTATTGTTTCTGCTCCAATTCTATCAGGTGAATTTTTATTCTAGGTCCTATTTCTCACTTTCTCACAGTAAAAAGAAGAATTAATCCCTCCCTAGAGACAGCAGAGAAGAGTCTGCCAGTGAATCAAACGTGCAGAGAGAGGCAGACACATTAACTAAATGACTCACTCCCAACCTAAACTAACATTGCCCCATTCAAATATCTGCTTCCTCAAAATTATCAATAATTTTATGACCTAGACCTTCATTGTTATTGTCTAATTGTTGAAAGCAGAAATACTAAATCTCTGAATCTATGCATTCTTAAATAGTAATTGAAAGTCATTCCAGGAAAAAAAAAATGTATATATATACAAAGAAGGCAGTGATTAAATACTAAAGAGCCTGGATGTTTTCCATAACTGCTGAAACTACTTAAGTTGCTGAATCTGTCTTAGAAATTTTTATATTAAGGACCTGTAACATAAAAACGAGCAATAGTTACCTATAGTCTAATTTGAGAGCTAACTATAATTGGCTAAAAACTATAAAATGGACTAAATCAGCTCACAATAAAACTAATAACTTGACTAAACAAGATCTGAGAAATAAGAGGTGAAAACATTTTGGTAGGCAACACAATCAATATCCATAAGCTTTCCAGAGGGACTGTTGGTAATATATATTAGCAGCCCTAAGAATATTTATGTACTTTGATTTTCAAATTTGATTTCTAAGAATTTTTCCTAAGAGATTACAGATGTTATTAAATATTTGAACCCATTTGTACCTTTGAATATCAAAGAAAGTTAGAGACACCATAAATGCCGAATGTCATTTAAATGAAATATTGTTATAAATATTTAAAATATAAGGAAAATAACATAATTGTAACTGAAGACATATGTTATAATACACCTGTTCTTGGCCAAAAGGAGAGAAGTTATAAAAATGTTTTATACTATATGCTGCATGATTTATTTCTGTTGAATGTAGGTGACAGGGACAAAACATTAAATCTTAAGTACTAAAAATGACACCCACCCTCACCATTATTAAAGGTAAGTCCTTAGAAAGGTTCTTTTTTAAAAAAGTATTTTTAAAAATTTTGCTGGTCATGCACAGGAATTCACATGAGAGACGCTAAAGGAATGGGGAGATCAAAGTATTTTAGAAAGTACAAGCATTTACTCTGAGTGTGTGTGTGTGTGTGTGTGTATGTGTGTTTGATGGGAAGAGGTTGGGATCCCGTATGTTAAGATAAGAAGAGAGCAATAGGGCTGGTGGCAGTTTTGTGGCTTGAGGAGAAAGGCAGAAGGAAAGTAAGCAAGATGAAGCTTTATTAGTAAGAAAAGATAACTAAAGAGGCCTTCAGGAAAGGTCTATAGTCCTGAGCAAGGTTATTCAATTTTGACTTTTCTTGACTTTTCTTTCTTGTATTGTAGCAAAGTACTGAACCTGGTCATGTGATGACCCAGTTTCATGTAAAACAATCTATTACATAGATAGATAGATAGATAGATAGATAGATAGATAGATAGATAGATAGATAGAGAATGTTAATCAATTCCTGGGTGACATTTTATTTTCTATCTGTCCTAAGGTCTCCCTAAAACTTTTAATTGTTTTTATCTTTAAAATAAAGCCAAAGATAGTGATGTTGACTGACCACAATCTGATAAGATTAATACTAGATGATTAACCGACATTCCAAAAAGTCCAGTTTCCCCCTTTCCTAATTTTTCATTTATGAATTCAATATGCTCTTTATTTTTATAGAACTTTTTGCACTTGAGAGATGGATAACAGAATAGAGGCCCAATAGCACATACTATGTAAATCATGCTTTTTTCCTTTTCTGACATTTTATTTTTATTTTAAAAATCTGGGCTGGGTGCCATGACTTTCACCTGTAATCCCAGCACTTTGGGAGGCCGAGGCTGGCAGATCATCTGAGGTCAGGAATTCGAGAGCAGCCTGGCCAACATGGTGAAACCACATCTCTACTAAAAATACAAAAAATAGCTGGGTGTGATGGTGCACGCCTGTAATCCCAGCTACTGGGCTGTAATCCCAGCTACTGGGGAGGCTGAGGCAGGAGAATCACTTGAACCCAGGAGGTGGAGGTGGCAGTGAGCCCAGATTGCACCACCGCACTCTAGCCTGGGCTACAGAGCAAGACTCTGCCTCAAAAAAAAAAAAAAAAAAAAAAAAAAAAAAATTCAAATCTGATCCAAAATTTTAACTCCTTTGTGAAGAAATTATTGTAGTATTTTGAAAGTAGTCTACTGTAATCTTGCCACTAAATTTGACAGATAACATTATTGAGAATCAGAGAAATAAATATGTAGCACATTTTGGACTGGCTTACTGAACTAATGTCCCATTTTGTAGCCCAGGCTTGCTTTTACTGGACAGCTTCTTCTAAAACCCTTAGAATAATTTAATTTATTCACAATGCTAAATAGAAAAAAGATTAGTTCAGGAGTATCTCCAACTTTTTTTTTCTTTTGCTTTAGATTTTATTTTCTTAATCCATAATCTATTGAAAAAATATGTAACTGAATATATTTTTTTAATGAAAGTATGTATTTATCTGGGTTTAGTGGAGAGACAATAGGTTTGAGAAGCTGTTATGCTCTCTTGAACCCTGAATGGCCCCAGTGATGCATCAAGGATTGGTGCTGAGGAAAAATTTCTAACCAATTTGTGTTCTTGTTCCCAAATCCCAGCTTTAAGTAAAGAAGCTTTGCCTTTGACAGTTTTATGTATTTCTCTCCCTATTAAGGTATTATTTGCTCAGTGGATTGACTTAAAATTTAAAATAAAACCAGAACTCCAAATACACTGTTCCAGTATTTGAGTTGAAGGCTTTTACTGCATGAATTTTTCTTGTACTCTTTCAGATATTAATCACTTTTATTTTTACACTTTGTACATAGATAGTGTTCGGCTCTGTTTCCCACCCAAATCTCATCCTGAATTGTAATTCCCATATGTCAAGGGAAGGAGGTGATTGGATCATGGGGGTGGTTTCCCCCATGGTGTTCTCATAATAGTGAGTGAGTTCTCAAGAGATCTGATAATTTTAAAAGTGTTTGGAAGTTCCTCCTTCATTCTTATCTTCTCTTTCCTGCCACCTTGTGAAGAAAATACTGGCTTCTTCTCCGGCATCTGCCATAATTGTAAGTTTCCTGAGGCCTCCCCAGTTGCGAGTCAATTAAACTCCTGTTGTTTATAATTACTCAGTCTTAGATAGTATCTTTATAGCAGCATGTAAATTGACAGTACATACAGGTTTTGTATTTTCCATTGCTCTTTAATAGGCATATATTATATTATACTTATTTATTTATTTATTTGGAGACAGGGTCTCACTCTGTCCCCCAAATTGGAGTGTAGTGGTGCAATCATGGCTCACTACAGACTCAACCTCCCCCTCTTGGGCTCAAGTGATCTTCCTGCCTTAGTCACCTAAGCAGCTGAAACTACAGGCATGTACCCCACGCCTGGCTAATTTATGTACAGTCAGGTTCTCACTATGTGCCCGGGCTGGTCTCAAACTCCTGGGCTCAAGCAAGCCTCCTGCCTATGCTCCCAAAGTTGAGATTACAGGCAAGAGGCACCACATCTGGCCATATGTTGTATTTTTCATCAGAAAATAAAATATAAGAAAATCCCTCAATTAAGGTAGCATAAAATTCATTTCCTACGTAAAGGAAATCTTATAAAGGTTTTCTCCTCTTTCTTGTTCAGTTTTTCTTCTACTTCCTACTATATTGACATAATGCTGATTCCTTCATACCCTAGCTCTGCCTTTTTCCCCCTGTGGACAGACTAATGAATCTCTTTTGTAGATGGCCCATTATTTTGTTACATATGACAAAGTATATTCCAGAAAAGAATACTTTTCACTTCCTCCATCACTACTACACTGGTCCGGGACCCCACCATCTCTCACCTATGCTATTGCAATAGCCTTCCAATTGGTTTTTCTTTTTCTGCCCTTTGACTCCCACAATCTATTCTTAACAATCTAGAATAATCTTATCAAAAAGGAAATCAGCTTATGTCAGCCAATGCTCAGAAACCTCCAATAATTCCCATATCAATCACAGTAAACCCCAAATTCTATAACACCCTTTTCTTCTGCCTCCATGTATTCCTGCTAGCTTGTCTCCATCAGGCTGGAAATGCTCCCACCACAGGACTTTTGAACATACTGTTTCCTGCCTGGAATGCTTTTCCCCCCAAAATCTCTGTGACTTGTTCTCTTACTTTTTTTCAAATCATGTCACAATATCCTATTTATCTTGTCTTACCATCCTATTTTACATTACCATTTCCAATCCTGCATTCCTTTCCCCAATTCCTTACTTTTATTTCACAAAATGAATTATCAAGTTCAGCATACAATATATCCTACTTATTTTTGTATTGTTTCTATCACACTATGGTATAGTTTAAAAGAACACATGGTTTTTTGACTGCTTTGTTCACTAAGGCGTCCTTCTGCCAAAGTAAATAACGATATTGAATAAACCCGCGTTAAAATTTTATTTGACTTTTTAATAAATGGACCAACAAGGTGGTAAAACTGGTAAAACACATTTGAGAAACTGAGTATATTAGGCACTAAAGATGGAATAATATGGATAACTTAGGTATAAAAGTGGTTAATGTCATTCAGGGCAATACAATCATAAACTTGGGGCTAAATTTTTTATCAGAAAAAAGTAATTCAAATCTCTACTAGGCAAAAATCTGCAAGTACCAACTAATGTCATAACATGTGAGCACTAGCTAACAGGAACTAGCAAGTCAAACAAAGGCACATTCACGTAGATAGTTCAATAATCCAGGGTGTGCCTGTTAAACAATTCTCTGATATGACGTTGAAAAGGCAGGCAGTTCTTCTTAAAACTAACTAGAAGAGTTATTGTCTTGTAGTAAGGAATAAATAAATAATTGTTGATTATGTAAGTGAATGTTATTATCTTCAATTAAATTGTAGAAAACCTTATTCTGTATTGAAAGTTAATATGTGTCTTTAAGGTGTTCTATTATGTCACATTTTAAATTTATTTTTCAACTAGCAATGTTACCTCCATTTTTATGCAGTATTTTGATTATTCTTTATGTACAAGGAATCACATCGTTTGATAGATGGAACGTGGATAGTGAGAAACCTTATCTTGGCAAGAGGAAATTCTGTGCCAAATATACACAGCATGGTTTCTACAAATGTAAGCTAAAAATATACTTCCAATTATTTGTGACAAGTTGACCTATGGTTTGTAGGGTATACTGATTTTTACACTACTTATGGAAGAAAAGGGTGCTTACTGTATGGTAAGAGAAAACGTAAATTGGAACAATCTTTCTAAAAAGCATTGAGTAGAAAGACTTATACATACACATAATTGATGCCCAGGTAATTATAATTCTGTGCATTTACATCAGACAGAATTTAAATTTCCTTTATATTTCTTTTATTTTATATTGTCCTACAAAGAACATGTATTAACAAGTGATAATGTAATAAAAATAATTATTTTGAATATTGGTATATATTAGTTGTAAGTATATTCAGCTTTTAAGACCACTGACATACTGCCAAATTACTGTCAGATATTAGATATTGTGCATTTACAAATTTACTCTATTACCTTTAAATATTAAAATTTATTTTTGAAATATTTACCTTAATGTGTCATATACACTGAGCATCAACAAAGAAGAAGGCAAAATTGTCTGAATTTGAACAATATGAAAATCTACATGGAATAGCTCTGCTTTCCTCTCAAAATATAACACAGCCAAACTTATACATTTTCTATCCAGCAGAAGAATCACATTCAAGATTATTACTAAGGACAGTGATGTGCTTTAAACTGTGTTTTAGTCTTCTCCCTCCACCCTAACTGTTGGCTGTGTTTAGTGGCTTATTTCCAAAGAGTAGAGTATGGAAAGAGGAAAAACTAAATACATTTATGGTAGAGAAATCAGGAAAACACTACCTTGGCCAGGGAGGTGTTCAAGGGTAATATTATCAGTGATAAGTCAAGTCGATAACATGTTATCTTATTATTCTACAAGAAGACTTCACTTTTACCTTTTCTTCCTAGAAACCTAAAACTCTGGCTGAGCCATGATAAAAAAAAAATCAGACAAACTGAAATTGAGAAATATTGTACCAAATATTTCACTAGTACTCAAAAAAAGTCAAGGTTATAAAAAAAAAAGAAATCTGATGAACAGTGACAGATCAGAGGAGACTAAAGAGACAAGATGGCTAATTGTAATGTGTTATCCTAGATAGAATCCTGGGTGGGATCCTGGAATGAAAAAAATCAGAAACTTGAAAATTCAATAAAATCTAAGTGTAGTTAATAGTAATATGCCAATGTTAGTTTCCTAGTTGTTGCAAATGTACGTTGGTAGTGTAAGATGTTACAATGGGGAAACCGGGTGAGGGGTATAAGGCAACTATTTTTCCAAATTTTCTGCAAATCAAAAACTAATCTAAAATTTAAAATATCTATTAAAAATATATTCCAACATACTTGAGTACTTCTATGAACTCAGTAGGACACAAAGGAAAGAGGGAAGGAAAAGAAAAAGGGAAGAAATAATTAATAGAGAAATCAATTCCTGGATGGACAAACTTCAGAAAATTCTAAACATTTTGCTCCCATTATCAAGTGGTAAATCAGTGTGTTAAGAATGCCCTATGTCTTCAGATCCTTCTACTATATTTCAGTTCTTTTTGCATATGGTCCTAAGTGTTTCTTTCTGCAGAAAGAGGCTTGCCTTCAGTAACCATATGTTAAACAAAAAATTGTTAAAAAGAGCCTTGTTTCCCCCTCAAAATAGGAGTACTTCATTGCCAAACAGTGCAGTGCTGGTTTGAGATGATGCCTTTCTCCAGACACTTCACATTCATAGTCTGTAATTGTTATTATATCAATATTTTGTGGATTATTTCAACAAATTAGTCACGAATACTCAAGATAATTGTTTTAATTATCCACTTTGCTTTTTGTTACTACACATATTTTGTGTTTGGTTTTGTTTTACTGTGGTATCCCAAGTTCCAGAGTCATTATCCAAACCTTTAGAAACACTTAGAATCTTTGTGTTCTGAACCATTTCCAAATCACATGAAATAACCATCAATTTGATCAGCACAGTGTGTGTGCGTATGTCAGATGTGTGGTGTGAGTATTGGAGATATTATAGTTCAACTTCAGGAGATATTATAGTTCAACTTCAGGGAGACAATTGCTTGAGTTTAAAATTTGACCTTCAATCTGTATTGTAATATCTTGCTTATTAAAGTTAAGTGTATTAATAAGAGGTGATTTATTATTTTACCAGTATTATATATATATGTGTGTGTGTATTCATATATATATATATATATATATATATATATATATATATATGGCTCCCAGAGGGGTGTGTGTGTATATGGCTCCCAGAGGGGTGTGTGTGTATATGTATTATCTATATAACAGATTATATATATATGAATATCTGCCTCCTAGGAATCACACACCTCATACCAATCATCAGTGTGAGCAATTTAATAACCCCACAAAGCCTGCTGTCTGCGGCCTGGTCTCCTTTAGCCACTGTCACCTCTAGTTCAGTTTGTTTATAGATGTAAGTCAAGCATTTGTCTACTGTCTTTCAAACACCCGGAGTCACAACAGACAAGCATTCCTATACACCAATAGTTTTGTCTGATGTTTTTAAGTTATTTCTTAATATCATGAAGGGACTCTTCCCACTTACAGTCTTCTCTATGTTCATAACCACGTTTTCATTTCAGATAGTTTTCTGTCACCACTGAAAGAGAAATATTTCATGTGCACAAAAATCATCTTTGCCTCATTAATTAATATTACAAAATGTAAAATTGTACTATTTTTCTCTTAGTTTTGGTTGAAGCCTAAAGGACATATAATAACCTGCAGGTGGTTAAGTGTTTCCACATTCCAAATATACTTGTTGATTTAATTATTCCACCTTGTATTAGTAAATTATAATACCACTTTGTACCCCATAAAATTATATAATTATAAATTGTCCCTGTACAATCTAAAAAAAAGTGGTAGGACTTGGAAAAGGGACATCTGAAGACTGGTTTTGTAGACACTCACCCACTTGAGGTATTAAAGGTTTGAAGTTTCATTGCCCTGGGGATTAGGGAGAGGATTCCTTTAGATAAGTTGTTCGAGTGTTCTGACATGATCCATATCCTTGCTTCTCTGTGGGGAAGAGTGAAGTTTACTTACCAACCACCCTAAGCCTTGGGAACAGGGCATCCAAGGGAACACTGCTATGATAATTAACTTGTGTCTCTGGGTGTTTGAAAGACAGTAGACAAATGCCTGACTTACATCTATAAACAAACTGAACTAGAGGTGACAGTGGCTGAAGGAGCCCAGGCAGCAGAGAGCAGGCTTTGTGGGGTTATTAAATTGCTCATACTGATGATTGGTACAAGGTGTGTGATTCCTGGCAGCCAGATGTGGAATGGCATCCTAATCAGGAGAGGTGACAAATGCAGACCCTGAGGGGAGAATTTAAGCAGTAAGCCAAAGACAAGATTGCCACTTCTATGGCAACTGCAGTCAGTACACACCCCAGAGAGAAAAGCCACTAAGAAGTACAGCCAATATCGTACAGAATGAACAAAAGCTGGAAGCATTCCCCTTGAAAACCAGCACAAGACAAGGAAGCCCTCTCTCACCACTTTTATTCTACATAGTATTTGAATTTCAGGCCAGGGTAATCAGGCAAGAGAAAGAAATAAAAGGTATTCAAATAGGAAGACAGGAAGTCAAACTGTCTCTGTTTGCAGATGACATGATCCTATATCTAGAATACCTCACCATCTCAGCCCAAAAGCTTCTTAAGTTGATAAGCAACTTCAGCAAGTCTCAGGATACTAAATCAATGTGCAAAAATCACAAGCATCCCTATACATCAAAAATAGACAAGCAGAGAGCCAAATCATGAATGGACTCCCATTCACAATTGCTACAAGGAGAATAAAATACCTAGGAATACAGCTAACAAGGGAAGTGAAGGACCTCTTCAAGAAGAACTACAAACCACTGCTCAAGGGAATCAGAGAGTACACAAACAAATGGAGAACATTCCATGCTCATGGATAGGAAGAATCAACATTGTGAAAATGACCATACTGCCTAATTTAGAAATTCAATGCTATTCCCATTCAAGAAGCATTGACGTTCTTCACAGAATTAGAAAAAAACTATCTTAAAATTTATGTGGAACCAAAAAAGACCCCAGATAGCCAAGATAATCCTAAGCCAAAAAAATAAAGCTGGAAGCATCATGGTACCCAACTTCAAACTATGCTACAAGGTTACAGTAACCAAAACAGCATGGTACTGGTACAAAAACAGATACCTAGACAAATGGAACAGAATAGAGAACTCAGAAATAAGACTTCACATCTACAAGCATCTGATCTTCGACAAGCCTGACAAAAACAAGCAATGGGGAAAGGATTCCCTATTTAATAAATTGTGCTAGGAGAACTGACTAGCCATATGCAGAAAATTGAAACTGGATCCCTTCCTTACACTTAATACAAAAATTAAGTCAAGATGTATTAAATACTTAAATGTAAAACCCAAAACTATGAAAACCCTAGAAGAAAATCTAGGAAATACTATTCAGGACATAGGCATGAGCAAAGATTTCATGATGAAAATGTCAAAAGCAATTGCAACAAGAGCAAAGATTGACAAAAGTGATCTAATTAAACTAAAGAGTTTCTGCATAGCAAAATAAACTATCATCTTAGTGAATAAACAACCTACAGAAGGGGAGAAAAAATTTGCAATCTATGAAATCCATCTGACAAAGGTCTAATATCCAGAGTCAACAAGGAACTTAAACAAATTTACAAGAAAAAAACAACCCTATCAAAAAATGGGCAAAGGACAAGAACAGACATTTCTCAAAAGAAGACATTCATGCAGCCAACATATATATATATATATATATATATTAGGAATGCTTTTACACTGTTGGTGGGAATGTAAATTAGTCCAACCATTGTGGAAACAGTGTGGTAATTCCTCAAATGTCTAGAACCAGAAATACCATTTGACCCACAATCCTATTACTGGGTATATAACCAAAGGAATATAGATCATTATATTGTAAAGATACATGCATATGTATTTTCATTGCAGCACTATCCACAATAGCAAAGACATGGAATTAACCCAAATGCCCATCAATGATAGACTGGATAAAGAAAGTGTGGTATATATACACCATGGAATACTACACAGCCATAAAAAGGAACAAGATCATGTCCTTTGCAGGAACATAGATGGAGATGGAAGCCATTATCCTCAGCAAACTAACACAAGGACAGAAAACCAAACACCACATGTTCTCACTTATAAGCGGGAGCTGAACAATGAGAACACATGGACACAGAGAGAGAAATGACACACTCTAGAACCTGTCAGGGGTGCAATGGGGGAAGACAGAGCATCAGAATAAATAGCGAATGCATGCGGGGCTTAATACCTAGGTGATGGCTTGATAGGTGCAGCAAACCATCATGGCACACGTTTACCTGTTTAACAAACATGCACATCCTGCATATGTATACTGGAACTTGAAATAATAAAAGAAACAGTTTGCTTTAAACGTTTGCAGAAGTCATCAGAAATGGAAGTCAGATTAGATTGACACTTTCAAGTATGACATTTTCTTTACCTTACCTCTACTTCCCATCCCCTGCTACCCCTTTCTCTTGAGACTTGCAGAATCCAGAGGCCTCCTGGGGATGAGATGGTCACCAGGAAAGAGAGATGAGCTAAGGATATCTACTCTCAACCCACCAATTTGAAGCAGGTCCAAGTGGGGTGGGGAGCTCTACCTTTACATGAAGTTTAGATATTTATCTTCCTTTCGCTTGACTTGCTTTCTATTCCTTTCTCTTTCCTTCTCTTCTTTCAACTTTCATTTCTTCAGCTTTTTCCCCCCTTCCTTTCTTTTCTTAAAATAAAGAATTGGAGATTCAGGATCTTGAACCTAAACTGGAGATGAAAGTTGAAGTTGACTTCAACAAGTTTATTTATTTTTGTTACACAGGACTGTGTATACCCATTATTCAACCTGGAGGCCTGTTTATTATATGAGAATGACTGGAAAAGTTACTGGGCTTGTGTTAGATCTCATCTAGGGGAAGGGGAAGAATCTTTCCACTAAATGGGTTTAAATGAACAAAGAGAGAACAATTAAGTTTTCTAAATCCAGTCCTGCTCATTCAACATACTAACTGCCTCTGTGTGCATCACATTCTAGCTGGTTTATATCATTTTGAATTAGTCTTGTTTCTCTTCAGTTTAGTATTCTATAGCTATGTCATGCTTAAGTTTGTTCTTATGGCACAATTGCCTGTACATATGGTTATAGTGTATATTATGTACATAATGCCATTTCCAATGAATAAACTGATCTTTAAGGACTTATAAAACTTATTTTGCTCTTCCTGGACCTTATGCGTATCACAGTCATATTATACAATTTTGCTTTAAAAATCTGAGGATTTTTTTATTGTAAGGTAGTGATTATGAAAATGTATTCTTTTTTTGCTTTCTTGCCACACAGCATTGTTATTCTTTTCATTAGCTGCTGCCAACATAAATCTCTGCCCTTTAGCCAGAATAAGCTTCTAGGCTTTAGATACTTTCTTTTGATTTTTTTTTCTCCTTTCTTTTCTGTTATTGTTCACAGACTCATCTCAAGGATTTGGGATATTTTATTATCCACAGAATTAAATACTGCTTGTATATACCATGGCTTCCTTGTTATTAACATTTTCAGTTCTAATTTTATTGCTCTTTTCTATATTCCAGCAAAGTGACATTTAGACTGTGACCAGGGTTATCATAGAGGGGACTGCTGGCAAGTGTCACTTCAGCCCTATTTCAACAATGGGAACTTGCCTTTCATCTGTTTTATATTTTAGTTTTCCAGGTATGATTCCTTTAAAGATTCATGATTAAATAGGTTGTGAAAAACATTATTTTAGAAAGGCAGCCTACAACCTTCATTGAGCCACCCTTTCTTGTTCCTTTCAAAATTTGCTAATTATAAAATATCTTTTTATAGTTTATCTTGAATTCAACATGTTTTATAAAAAAGCTTTTGCTATTTTTTTCATATTTATTCATATAGCTTTTAAAGGCTAAATCAGCCTTTTCATTGATTGAAAGAAGAAATCCTTTTTCTTCATTTAGAAAAAATATGCCAATGACTCCTTCAACTACTTTAACTATATTTAAATAACTAAAAATATATAATTATACTATTTTAAAAAGGGTAAATTTTGGGACATCATTGAATTTTTTATTATAAGAGTAATACATTCTTACTATGAGAAAAGTGAAAATGTGAAGTGTATAAAAAATTACTCACAATACTGTAAATCTGAGAAAACCACTATTAACATTTCCATGTACATTGATCGCTTGTTTTATTTGTGCAGTATACTGTTCTTAACATGTTAAATTCTGATTTATTTTTACCTAGCACTTAAAAACTTCACTGAGCTTCTTATTGGAAAAAGTTGTTTTCATTTTTTACTGAGCTATGTGAAGAACTGTGAAGGATCTGAGATTTTATTCAAGTTAGACTACTCCAGTTTCACAAATGCTAGAGGAAGACAGGATATTCCTAGAACAGAGACAAAGGACTTTATAACTCATGGCATAATAAGAAGCATGGGCATCATCTTTGTGAAACTGTTCTTGCCTCCCAAGTTCCTTGAGTGACACAAGGGGGCCCTGGTGAATGTAGCACATACAATAGATTTGTGTCACAGATGAGAAACCTTTAGCTTTGGAATCCCCAAATCTTTAAAAGGATGCTAGAAAGTCTGCCCAAACTTTGCCCAGAGGAAAGCATTTCTTTTTTTCTCCTAGTCAGCAAATAAATCTGCCCTCTGGCTTGGAGGGAGATCTTATTTTTGTCTTCCAAGTATGTCTGCTATAAAATATCTTTATAGGGAGCAAGAGGGCTGGATAGAACCCTCCAGCAATTGTACCCCCATTGGAACACCAAATTGAACAACTATCCACACAAGAAAATACCTTCATAAGAACCAAAAAAATCAGAGTGAAAACAGTACCTAATATTAATATAATATCAAGAAATGAGGCATCGAAAAGGGTAGAAAAGACAGTTGTGCATCTCCTACACCACACTTGCCCTATCATCCATCGGTGCCACAGGGAGAGGAAATCTGTATTCTTGGGGCAGGGAAAGAAAAGTGAATGTGAAACTTAGCATTGGAACTCAGTGCTGCCCTCTCACAGCAGAACACAACAGAATTCTGCCAGTTCCCACAGACAGAGCATTTAGACCAGCCCTGGGCCAGAGGGGAGTTCTCAGTCCCATCAGGAGGAACCTAAGCCTGGCTCCACCTCCTGCTGACTGAAGTGGTCTGGGTCCTGGGTTCAATTTTAGTGGCAGTCAGACCACAAGGACTGCAGTACTTGTGCAAACACTGGAGCTACCCTGGGCTTAGAGGCAGTGGACTTGTGGTGCATGTGACTTAGTGTAACACCAGCTGTGGTAGCCAATGATGTGCCTATATCACCCCTCCCCCAACTCCAGGCAGCCCAGCTTGGAGAGAGGCTCCTTCTGACTGGAGGAAAGAGAAGGAAGAGAGCCAGAGACTTTGCCGGGTGACCCAGGGAATTCTCTCTTTTTACCCAACCCAACCAATAAATGGTACCTCTAGAACTCAGCAAGTGTTGTGGCATTCCTAGGCCTAGGGAACTTTTTAGTACTCATATGGTTGCACTGACCACAGGCTTAGATCACAACACTCAATTCGATTTGAATATGTGGAAAGCCTTCTCAAGAAGGACAGCTATAAAGACCAGACTGTGAAGACTGGAATAAATTCCTAACTCTTCAATGCCCAGACATTGAGGACCATTCACAAGCATCCAGAAAAACACAACCTCACCAGACAAACTAAATAAATCACCAGTGACAAATCCTGGAGTGATGGAAATACATGATCTTTCAGAGAGGACTCAAAATAACTGTCTTGAGGGAATTCAGTGAATTTCAAAATAACACAGAGAAGGAATTTTGAATTGTATCAGAGAAATTTCACAAAGAGAGCCCAATGATTTTTTAAAAAATCAAGCAGAAATTCCAGAGCTGAATTGGATCAAGCAGAATAAAGAACTAACGAGCTTCAAAACAGGCTATATGAAAATACACAGCCAGAGAAGAAAAGAGAACAAAGTACAAACCATACCTCCAAGAGCTAGAAAATAGCCTCAAAAGGAAAAAAAAATCTAAGTTATTGGTCTTAAAGAGGATGTAGAGAGAGTTTAGGGTAGAAAATTTGTTCAAAGAAATAATAACAGAGAAATTTCCAAACCTAAAGATATGAATATACATGTAAAAGTAGTTTGTAGAATACCTAGAAGATTCAACCCAAATAAGACTAGTTAAAGGCATATATTATTCAAATTCTCAAAAGTCAATGATAAAGAAAGGATCTTAAAAACAGAAAAAGAAGGAAATACTATATGAAGGGACTCTAATACATTTGGCAGCAGACTTCTAAATAGAAACTTTTCAGGCTGGAAGAGAGTAGAATGACATACTTTAAATGTTTAAGAAAAAAACCTTTCAACTTCAAATATTATATCCATTAAAATTATCTATATTACAATTGTAAATATATATGCACGCAATATTAGGGACCCAGATATACAAAGCAACTCTTATTAGAGCTAAAGAGAGATAGATTGCTAGACAATAATAAGTGAGGACTTCAACACCACACTTTTATCATTGGATAGTGATATGGTTTGGATATTTGTCCTCCCCAAATCTTATGTTGAAATGTAATTTCAATGTTGGAGGCAAGGTCTGGTGGGGGTTGTTGGGTCATGGAGGTGAATTCCTTATGAATGACCTGGTGTCATTTCAATGGTGATGAGTGAGTTTTTGCTCTGTGAGTTCATGCTTGAGAGCTAGTCATTTAAAAAGAGCCTGGCACCTCCCCCTCTCTCTCTTGCTTCCTCACTCACCATGTGACAAGCTGGCTCACCTTCCTCCATGATTGTTAGCTTTCTGAGGCTCTACCAGAAGCAAATGCGGACACTACTTTGTGTACAGCCTGCAGAACTGTGAGCCAAAATAAAACTTTTTCTTTCGAAATTACCCAGACTCACATATTTCTTTATAGGAATGCAAATGCTCTAACACATAGAGAATATCCAAGCAGAAAATTAACAAAGAAACATTTGACTGAAATTTCACTATAGATCAAATGATTCTATAGGCATTTATGAAATATTTCATCTAACAGCTACAGAATACACATTCTTCTCCTTAGCACCTGGACATTATTAAGAGTAAACCATATATTAGGCCACAACTGTCTTTTGAAAATTCAAAAAATATTTAAATCATATCAAGCATCTTATCTGACCACGATGGAATAAAACTAGAAATCAATAACAAGAGAAACTTCGGAAGCTATATGAACACATAGATATTTAACAATATGCTCCTGAACAATCACTGGGTCAATGAAAACATTAAGAAAAAAATTTAAAAATTTCAAGAAACAAACAAAAGTGGAAACTCAACATATGAAAACCTACGGGATATAGCAAAAGCAGGGAGCTTATAGCAATAAATAAAAAATATAAAAAATAAACTTCAAATAAACAACCAAATGATGCATCTTAAAGAACTAGAAAAGCAACAACAAACCAAATCAAAATTTAGTAGAAGAAAAAAATAATAAGCTCTGAGAAGAAATTAATGAAATTGAGACTAAAAAATACAAAAGATCAACAAAACATTGCTTTAAAAAAATAAAATTGACAAACCATCAATCAGACTAAATTAGAAAAAAGGAATGAAAATCCAAATAAATCAAATCAGAGATGATAGGGAGACATTACAACTGACACTCCAGAAATTCAAGGATCATTAGAGAACATTGTGAGCTGGTAAATGCCAATAAATGGGAAAATCTAGAAGAAGTGGATAAATTCCTAGACCCACACAAGCTATCAAGATTGAATCATGAAGAAATAAAAAAATCCAAATAGACCAATAACAAATAACAAGATAAAAATAGTAATAAAATGGCTTTCATCAAAGAAAAGCTTAGTATCTGATGGCTTCTATGTTGAATTTTACCAAACATTTAAAGAAAAACTATTCCAATCCTACACAAAATATTCCAAGAAATTGAGTAGGAAGGAATACTTATAAACTCCTTCTAGGAAGAAAGTATCATACTGATATGAAAACTAGACAAAGCCACAACAACTCAACAAAAAGAAAACTACAGGCCAACATCTCTGATGAACATAGATTAAGAAAATCCTCAACCAAACACTAGCACACCAAATTTAACAGCACATAAAAAGTAATACAAAATGGTCAAGTGGGATTCACTCTATGGATGCAAGAATGGCTCAACATATACAAATCTGTAAATATAATACATCATATCAACAGAAGGAAAGACAAAACTATAAAATCATTTCAACTGATGCCAAAAATGCATTAGATAAAATTCAACATTCCTTTAAAATAAAAACTGTCAGTAATCTGGATATAGAGAAACATATCTCAATAAAATAAAAGCCCTGTATATCAAATCCACAGCTAGTATCAAACTGAATGATTGAAACCTGAAAGCTTTTCCCGTAATAGCTACAACAAGACAAGGATGCCCACTTTCATCACTTTTACTCAATTTAGTACTAGAAGTCTTACCCAGAGTAATTAGGAGAAAGAAATAAAGGGCATTCAAACTGGAAAGAAGTCAAATTACCCTTATCTGCTGATGATATTATCTTATATTTTTAAAAACCTGAAGATTTTGTCAGAAAAGTAATAGAACTGATAACAAATTTAGTCAAATTGCAGGATACAAAATCAACATACAAAAATCAGTAGCATTTCTCTAAGTCAAAAGCAAAAATTCTGAAAATGAAACCAAGAAAGTAATACCATCTACAATAACTACAAATAAAATAAAATACCTAGGAATAAACTTAACCAAAGAAGTGAAAGACTTCTACAATAAAAATATAAAATATTGATAAAATAAATTAAATAAAGATATGCTAAAAATGGAAAGGTACTCCATGTCCATAGACAGAAAAAGTCAATTTTGTTAAAATGTTCATATGAACCAAAGCAATCTGCAGATTCAATATAATCCCTATCAAAATACGAATGACATTCTTCACTAAAATAGAAAACAAGATTCTAAAATTTATATCAAATTACAAAAAAACCAGAATAGCTAAAACCATCCTGAGTAAAAATAACAAGGCTGGAGACATCATATTACCTGACTTATAATTATATGGCAGAGTTATAGAAACCCAAACACCATGATACTGGCATAAAAGCAGACACATAGACCAGTGGAACAGTATACAGAACCCAGAAATAAATTCATGCATTTACAGTCAACTCATTTTCAACAAAGGTGCCAAGAACATACATTGGGGGAAGGATGGTCTTTTCAAAAAGTGGTGCTGGGAAAACTAGATATCCATATTAAGAATGAAACTAGGCCCCTATCTCTCACCATATACAAAAATCGAATCAAAATGGATTAAAAACTTAAATCTAAGACCAGAAACTATGAAAGTACTAGAAAAAAAATATTAGCAAAACACTCCAGGACATTGGTCTGGGCAAAAATTTTTTGAGTAAAACCTCAGAAGCACAGGTAACTGAAGCAAAAGTGGACAAATGGGATCACATCAAGCTAAAAATCTTCACACCAAAGGAAACAACAAAGTGAAGAGACAACCCACAGAATGGGAGAAAATATTTGTGAACTACCCATCTGACAAGGGATTAATAAACAGAATATATAAGAAACTCAACTCAATAGGAAGAGATAAAATAATCCAATAAAAATATGGGCAGAAGATCTGAATATATATTTCTCAAAAGAGGACATACAAATGCCCAAAAATATATGCAAAAATGCTCAACATCACTAGTTATCAGAGAAAAGCAAATTAAAGCTACAGTGAGATATCATCTCATTCAAGTTAAAATGGCTTTTATATAAAAACAAAAAACAAACCAGGCAGTAATAGATGCAGGCGAGGATGTGAAGAAAGGGAACTCTTGTACTGTTGGTGGAAATGTAAATTAGTACAGCCAGTATGGAGAATAGTATAGAGGTTCCTCAAAAAAAAAAAAAAAAAAACTACAAATTTGAACTACCATTTGATCCAGCAATCTCACGGCAGGGTATATATCGAAAGTAAGTAAAACAATATATTGAAGAGATATCTGCACTTCTACATTTATTGAAGCACTAGTCACAACAGCCAAGATATTGAGTAAATATAAATGTCCATCAGTGTCTGAAGAAAATATACATATACACAATGAAATATTATTCAACCATAAAAAAGAATGATATCCTGTTATTTGCAATAACATGGTTGGAAATGGAGGACATTATGTTTAATGAAATAAGCCAGTCACAGAAAGTTAAATATTGCATGTTCTTTCTCATATGTGGGAGCTAAAAAAACTGAATTCATGGAGATAGAAAGTAGAATGATGGTTACCAGAGGCAGGGAAGAGTAGAGAGGGATGGAGGGAAAAAAGGGGGATGGCAATAGGTTCAATACAGTTAGATAACAGGAATAGGATCCAGTGTTAGGTAGAACAACAGGGCAACTATAGTTAACAATAGTTTATTTTATATTTCAAAGTAACAGAATAAAATTGAAATGCTCCTAATACAAAGATATAAGTCCTTAAGGTGATAGATACCCCATTTATTCTAATTTAATAATTACACATTGTATGCTTGTATCAAAATATCCCATGTACCCCATAAATATGTGTAACTATTATATATCCATAATTAAAAATTAAAAAAAATATATACCACAAAGACCTTCCAAACTGCATTCAATAGTTAATAGTATTTAAAAGTCTTACATAGTCCTTACTCAAATTTGGCAACATCAGCACCAAGTCATAGCTTTTCTTGTCTTACAAATATGATCTCCCAACATGACATTGAAAATGTCTAGAAGCAAAGACAATCAATGTGAATTTCTAGTACCAAAAATTGTAATATCATACTACCATTTCTTAGTGAAACAATCTTGGGCTACTTCAAAAAATATATTCTTTGTTTGACAAAGGTGCCAAGAACATTCATTTGGGAAATAAATACAAAATATAAAATTGTGACACAATTTTGTGCCAAAAAGCGAGGAATCTCTCAAGGCATAACTAAGTCATATGAAAAAGAAACAGGCGCCATCTCAATTGAATTCACGCTGGAATAATATGGCAACATTTGAAGGAGAAAAACAATAAAATAACTGCAAAGGGTTGGATCACATTGTATATATAACATTTCATGAGTTTACATAATTCCATTTAAACTCACATGCTTACAAACTTGTATAAAGTTCCTTAGTCACCATTGGAGACTGGGTTCCAATTCATTATTCTAAAACACATCTACAAATAAAGGTAAAGAATCAACTGTTTATTATATCTTGCCTTTTCTGTATAAACTGAATTTCAGAGTAGCAAAGTGGTTGATGAGGGAGAGTTTTTTATAGAAGAATTTTAGAGAATAAATGCAGAAGAAATAATAGAAAAATCACCGTTTAGTAATTCTTACTGAAAGAATGGATCTAGGCAATGGCCATCATTGAAAGCCAAAGTCATTGGGTGAAAGAGTGATGAGCAACTTCATAATGAATGTTTGAAGCTAATACCACTTGAGTAGTGATCAATCCTAGCATCGTTTAAAAATGGGGCAATGAGATGTGGCTCATGATGATGCTAAGAAATGCACAGCAATATTTTGATGAGTTTTTGTCTAAAAATATAGACCTGAATCAATCAAGACTCTAAAGTTCACTTGATGTTTATAGGAACTACCAGCTGTGATAAATAAATAATTTAAATAATACTACAAAGAACAATCAATCAAATCTCATATAGAATATTGCATAGCCTAAGTAACCTTTTCTCAAAACTGAATGGACCAAAAATAAAAAGTGCTAATAGTTAAATGTTGTTTTGGAATTAGAATGTTATACATAAAAAAGGAAATATGTGAATTTTGGGTCTTCATTTAAACAAACTGCCAAAAGAAACCTTTAAGGCAATAGGGAAAATTTGAATATAATTAGTATGATGATACCTAAGCTATAGTTGTCGAATATGAAGATTACTAAGTGGAAGAAGTTAGATAATATGTTTAATAGAAGATTTATAGTTGTAAACATATTTACCTATAGGTTGAGATAAAGGTCTGAAACCAAGAAGATCTCAGTTTAAATAAAATAAGGGCATGAAATAATGCTTTAAAAAACAAGTAAGTTATATTAAGAACAAATTACGTTATCCAGTTTGAGTTGAATAGAAGATCAATATCAGCAGATATATTTAGGTTTGTTGCCCAGAAAGCTAATATAATCATCCATTAATAAACATATCTTCTCCCAATGACACATTTAATATTTGTTTCATTATACTTTTGTCAGACCACATTAGCAATATCTTTTTGAATAAAAATAATTGTCTCTGGCCAAATAGATTTCCTTACTGTCTGATAAAATGTCTCTGTTCATTTTTTAAAGTAAGGTTTATTGATGTAGAACTTATTACAACAAATTTGTGTTTGTATGTGTGTGTATAAAGTTGTGTGAATTTTGGTAAATGTACCTGATTGTGTAATCGCCACCACAATCGACATATGAAACTGTTTCATTAAGTAAAAAAAAAATTTCCTCAAAATTATTTTGGCCATAAATTCCCAATTCCCCAATTCCACTCCTTAGAAATCAATAATCCTTTCTCTGTTCCTATAGTTTATATTTCCAACAATACTATATGAATGGAATCATAAAGTATGTAGCTTGTTGAGTCTGCCTACATTCACTTAGCACAATCAATATTTCATTCAATCTTTTATTTTCTTTTTAACATGTATCAGTAATTAATTAATTTCTATTACTGAGTAGTACTCCATTGTGTGGATTCACTACAGTTTGTTTAATCATTTACAACTGAAGAACATCAGGGTGATTTTGAGTTTGGGGTTATTATGATTAAAACACCATAAACATTCACATACAGGTTTTTATGGGGACATAGATTTTATTTTCTCTCAGATAATCACCAAAGAGTGGCTGGGTCACATGATAAGTATACATTTAATTTTACAAGTAATTGGCAAACTGTTGTAGGTATACCATTTTGGATTCCCACTAGCAATTTATGAAAGTTCCATTTGTTCTATATCCTTGTCAGCACTTAGAATTGTTAGTTTCTTTTATTTTAACCATTCTACTAGGGTTATACAGGATCTGATTGTAATTAATTAGCAATTCCCTAACAACTGACACTCAGCCTATTTTCATTGCTTATTTGCCATGTGTATATCTTTGTGATTTGTCTGTTCAAATCTTTTGGCCAGTTATAAATTGAAGATTTTTTTATTGTTTAATTTTGAAAATTCTTTATTCTTATATTCTGCATGCAACTTCCTTTTTGGATTAAGCTTGCATATATTTTCTCCCAGTCTGTTGGATGTGTTTTATCATTTTTTTTAAAAAAAAGTCTTTTATTAAATCCATTTCATACAGTTTTTCTACAAATTATATTATTAGTATCATACCTATGTAATCTTTCCTGCACACAGGTTACAATTTTTTCTTTCTAGAAGTTTTATAATTTTAAGATTTATATTTAGGTTTATAATTAATTTTTTGTTAATTTTTAAATATAATACAAGATACGGATTGAGGGTTTTTATTCTACATATTCATGCCTAATTGTTTTAATACCATTTGTTGAAAACACTATTGTTTCTACATAAAATTGTCTTTGGATTTTGTTGAAAATCTATTGACCATTTATATGTGGATCTATTTTTGGACTTTCTGTTTCATTGATTAATGTATCTATCTTTTCACCAATACCATATAGTCTTGATTATTGTTTTTAATGTAAGTTATAGTAATTTTTACAGCATGTTTTGACATTAGGTGGAGTGAATCTTTCATTTTTATTCTTATTCAAAATTGTTTTGGCTATTCTAGTTTTTCTATCTTACTTTTTTTCCTTTTCTTTTCTTTTTTAGTGGGTTCCTTTGAAGCCAATTTCCTAACTATCTTAGATAGTAGACCTTAAAAATACAGATGTAATTCCACATGAGTCGTAAGGTCTTTGACAATGACTTTTGTGCTGCAATATTTTGTGACTTTTTTTCTCACTTGATACATTTCTATAAGCCAACAGTGTTCTCATCTGTATCAGTCACAGTTCCAGACAGAAAGAAAAGGCACATTCTGATGGAAATTTAAACAGACTAGAGAGGTAAAAGTGAAGATAGAGGATGCAACAACAAATATTTAGACTCCAGGGTACTAATACGTTGAGTGGCAAGCCATTACCACTCCTTGGCCTGAAGGAGCAAGGAGGAAGAAAGAGTATTGCTGGAGCCTAGGGATTGTTAAGTTCATGTGGGAGGGGCTTTCTCAGTTGAAGCTTTCATCATAGAAAGTTTCAGCTACTGTCAGAAACTTGAGGCAGGAAGTGAAGAAGAAATACTGAGCTCCATTTTTGTTTTGTAACCTCCTGGCTATGCCTCTTATTGGGTGAAACTTACCAGAAAAAGTGGATAAAAGAAATTCACTTATTGCAGACCAAGGAGAAAAACACCCAAGGCACTGATCACTGCAGAGAAGGGCAGTCAATGGATCTACAGAGAACATGGAGAAAAGCATCCCCGTAGCTCCTTCCATCCCGGATTCTGACTGCAGCTCAAGTGTGTCTCCACAGCTCATAAATTTTAAGTTCAAAACTGTAAAACAGGCCGGGTGTGGTGGCTCACGCCTGTAATCGCAGCACTTTGGGAGGCCGAGGTGGGCAGATCACGAGGTCAAGAGATCAAGACAATCCTGGCCAACATGGTGCAACCCCATCTCTACTAAAAACATAAAAATTAGCCCAGTGTGGTGGCATGTGTCTGTAGTCCCAGCTACTTAGGAGGCTGAGTCAGGAGAATCGCTTGAACCTGGGAGGTGGAGGTTATAGTGAGCCGAGATCACGACACTGCACTCCAGCCTCACGACAGAGAGAGATTCTGTCAAAACAAAAACAAAAACAAAAACAAAAACAAAAAAAACTGCATAACATTATAATTGTACTTATTTTAGAGATGGCAGAGAAAACCAATCATATGATTTAATAGAGACCATTTTGCTTTTTTTAATAGAAAAGATCTGTTTGGATTGTTTTTAATTTAATTTTTTTCTAGTTGTAGTAATGTATAATTGACATAAAAATTGTATAAACTTGTGGCACACAATGTAATGTTTTGATATATATGTATATATATAGAAAAATGATTGTCAAGCTAATTAACATATCTATCACCTTACATACTTATTTCTTTGAGATAACATTGAGGATCTACTCTTTGAACAATTTCCAATTATACAGTGCATTAGCTATAGTCACCATACCATACAATAGGTCTCTAGAACTTATACATCCTATCTAACTAACTCTTTTTACCCTTGGACCAACCTCTCACTGTTCCTCTCCCCAGCAGCCCCTGACAACCACCTGTTCCTATGAGTTTGACTTTTTAAAATTCCACATACAAGTGAGATCACACAATCTTTGTCTTTCTGTGCCTGCACTTCCAGACTCCAAAAACTGTTTCTTAAATTTACGAATATTACAAATATAATCCTTAGTAATGATAAAATAAATATGATAATTAGAAAGTTAAGCAGAAACTTTGAGATTACTTTTTTACTTATTCTCATTTTACTTTTATATAATCATTCACTCTTTGAATTATTTTCCATTTTTAAGGCTGGTTTTGGTCTTAAAGGATCATCCCAGAGTGGTTATTGTCTAAATGGAGTTCAGTCACTTACCTCTCTCAATCCTGGTATTGCTTCTAGGCCAGTTTATTTTCAGTGACTCAGTACCTCTCATCACATGAACACTTGTATATTTTCCTTCTTTATACGTCGGAATAACCAAAAGAGAAATAGTGAGTGAAATTATTTTGGTTTCATTTAAGGCTAAAAGAGTCTCTTCAAGCCTCTGTATTATCAAATTTATAAGATATTGTAAGTATCCCATGCTACCTAGTACATTGTATACAAGCAAGTTGCAGAGCTTCAGCTCGTGACTTGCATCTCAGGCATCTTCAATAGTCCCTTGGGGAGGATGTGTCTGTATATATAAGGGAGAATCAGGGTAGTGAAAAGGAAAGAAATGATAAGAGACAGAAGGAGAACAGATATAATGATAAATGATGCTACATTTTATGAAAAAAATAAGTGGAGGAAGTCACATTTACTTATTGGAAAAAATTAAATGTGGACTAACAAAATAAAAGTATAAAATCATGTCTATTTGTAAATATGTATGACTGAAATTTTACCATGTTTCTGTAACTTATGATAACCAAATCATTTTAAATAAATGTGCATCAATAAAAACTCTTGTGAGAAAAGTTCTTCTGAATATTAATGCTGTTAAAGCCCTCTGTAGTAACCACAAAAAACATCAGTACCTATCAATTTTTATATTTGGTGGACTAAGGAGTTTGCCATCTTCAAATTATTTTTAGTGGAAAGTTGCGTAAAAAAAATTTATTTGATGTTAGTTTATAATATAAAACTTTCAACATTAATCTCAGATAAATTTTATACCTGGGATTTAAAAAAAAAGCATTTGATCTACTTTGTTAAGTATGCAACTGGTGTTTTGTGTTTAAAAGTTACCATATTTATAAAGGTTTTGACAATAGAAATATATACATAGTATATATTTAATATATAGTGTATAAATATTTACAAAATTATTTAAAATACTTAGAGTCAATCATTTTGAAAATGTAAGAATAAAATTAAGCCTCACTACATGTATTTTATTATCTGGATTATATTTAGAGTCAATACTTTATTTCACCACATAGTATTTCCAATTTATATCAATAACAAAAATCATATTAAGCATACATCAATGAGCTTATGAAAAAATAAACCAAAAACCAAAAATAGAAGAAAGAGAAAACAAAGAAACATGACACCTGATTTCTAACTTTTGAATTAGTTGATACTGTCAATGTGAAAAAACATATAGGGCATAAAATAAAAGAAATAGGGGTGATTCCAAGATGGCTGAATAGGAACAGCTCCAGTCTACAGCTCCCAGCACGAGCAATGCAGAAGACAGGTGATTTCTGCATTTCCAACTGAGGTACCGGGTTCATCTCACTGGGGCTTGTCAGACAGTGGGTGCAGGACAGAGGGTGCAGCCCACCAAACATGAGCCATAGCAGGGCAAGGCATCACCTCACCTGGGAAGCGCAAGGGGTTAGGGAATTCCCTTTCCTAGCCAAGGGAAGCTGTGACAGACAGCACCTGGAAAATTGGGTCACTCCCACCCTAATACTGCACTTTTCCAACAGTCTTAGCAAATGGTACACCAGGAAATTATATCCCACGCTTGGCTCAGAGGGTCCCATGCCCACGGAGCCTCACTCATTGCTAGCACAGCAGTCTGAGATCTAACTGCAAGGCAGCAGCAAGGCTGTGGGAGGGGCACCCACCATTGCTGAGGCTTGAGTAGGTAAACAAAACGGCCTGGAAGCTCCAACTGGGTGGAGCCCAATGCAGCTCAAGGAGGCCTGCCTGCCTCTGTAGACTCCACCTCTGGGGGCGAGTCATAGCTGAACAAAAGGCAGCAGAAATCTCTGCAGACTTAAATGTCCCTGTCTGACAGCTTTGAAGAGAGTAGGTCTTCTCTCAGCACGGAGTGTGAGATCTAAGAATGGACAGACTGCCTCCTCAAGTGGGTCCATGAACCCCGAGTAGCCTAACTGGGAGGCACCCCCAGCAGGGGCAGACTGACACCCCACACGGCCGGGTACCCCTCTGAGATGAAGCTTCCAGAGGAACAATCAGGCAGCAACATTTGCTGTTCAGCAATATTTGCTGTTCTGCAGCCTCCGCTGCTGATACCCAGACAAACAGGGTCTGGAGTGGACCTCCAGCAAACTCCAACAGACCTGCAGCTGAGGGTCCTGATGTTAGAAGGAAAACTAACAAACAGAAAGGACATCCACACCAAAACCCCATCTGTACGTCACCATCATCAAAGACAAAAAGTAGATAAAACCACAAAGATGGGGAAAAAACAGAGCAGAAAAGCTGAAAATCCTAAAAATCAGAGCGCCTCTCCCCCTCCAAAGGAACGCAGCTTCTCACCAGCAACGGAACAAAGCTGGATGGAGAATGACTTTGATGAGTTGAGGGAAGGCTTCAGATGATCAAACTTCTCCGAGCTAAAGGAGGAAGTTCGAACCCATCACAAAGAAGCTAAAAACCTTGAAAAAGGATAAGACGAATGGCTAATTAGAATAACCAGTGTAGAGAAGTCTTTAAATGACCTGATGGAGCTGAAAACCATGGCACGAGAACTATGCGACGAATGCACAAGCTTCAGCAGCTGATTTGATCAAGTGGAAGAAAGGGTATCGGTGATTGAAGATCAAATGAATGAAATGAAGCCAGAAGAGAAGTTTAGAGAAAAAAAGAGTAAAAAGAAACGAACAAAGCCTCCAAGAAACATAGGACTATGTGAAAAGACCAAATCTATGTCTCATCGGTGTACCTGAAAGTGATGGGGAGAATGGAACCAAGTTGGAAAACACTCTGCAGGATATTATCCAGGAGAACTTCCCCAACCTAGCAAGGCAGGCCAACATTCAAATTCAGGAAACACAGAGAATGCCACGAAGATACTCCTCGAGAAGAGCAACTCCAAGACACATAATTGTCAGATTCACCAAAGTTGAAAAGAAAGAAAAAATGTTAAGGGCAGCCAGAGAGAAAGGTCAGGTTACCCACAAAGGGAAGCCCATCAGACTAACAGTGGATCTCTCCGCAGAAACTCTACAAGCCAGAAGAGAGTAGGGGCCAATATTCAACATTCTTAAAGAAAAGAATTTTCAACCCAGAATTTCATATCTAGCCAAACTAAGCTTCATAAGTGAAGAAGAAATAAAATCCTTTACAGACAAGCAAATGCTGAGATATTTTGTCACCACCAGGCCTGCCCTGAAAGAACTCCTGAAGGAAGCACTAAACATGGAAAGGAACAACCGGTACTAGCTGCTGCAAAAACATCCCAAATTGTAAAGAACATCGATGCTATGAAGAAACTGCATCAACTAACGAGCAAAATAACCAGCTGACATCATAATGACAGGATCAAATTCACACATAACAATATTAATCTTAAATGTAAATAGGCCAAATACTCCAATTAAAAGACACAGACTGGCAAAATTGGATAAAGAGTCAAGACCCATCAGCGTGCTGTATTCAGGAGACCAATCTCATGTGCAGAGACACACATAGGCTCAAAATAAATGGATGGAGGAAGATCTACCAAGCAAATAGAAAACAAAAAAAGGCAAGGGTTGCAATCCTAGTCTCTAATAAAACAGACTTTAAACCAACAAAGATCGAAAGAGAAAAAGAAGGCCATTACATAATGGTAAAGGGATCAATTCAACAAGAAGAGCTAACTATCCTAAATATATATGCCCCCAATACAGGAGCACCCAGATTCATAAAGTAAGTCCTTAGAAACCAACAAAGATACTTAGACCCCCACACAATAATAATGGGAGACTTTAACACTCCACTGTCAACATTAGACAGATCCACAAGACAGAAAGTTAACAAGTATATCGAGGAATTGAACCCAGCTCTTCACCAAGTAGACCTAATAGACATCTACAGAACTCTCCACCCCAAATCAACAGAATATACATTCTTCTTAGCACCGCATCACACTTATTCCAAAACTGACCATATAGTTGGAAGTAAAACACTTCTCAGCAAATGTAAAAGAACAGAAATTATAACGAACTGTCTCTGAGACCACAGTGCAATCAAATTAGAACTCAGGATTAAGAAACTCATTCAAAACTGTTCAATTACATGGAAACTGAACAACCTGCTCCTAAATGACTACTGGGTACATAACGAAATGAAGGCAGAAATAAACGTATTCTTTCAAACCAATGAGAACAAAGACACAACATACCAGAATCTCTGGGACACATTTAAAGCAGTGTGTAGAGGGAAATTGATAGCACGAAATGCCCACAAGAGAAAGCAGGAAATATCTAAAATGGACACCCTAACATCTCAACTAAAAGAACTAGAGAAGCAAGAGCAAACACATTCAAAAGCTAGCAGAAGGCAAGAAATAACTGAGATCAGAGCAGAACTGAAGGAGAAAGAGACACAAAAAACCCTTCAAAACATCAATGAATCCAGGAGCTGGCTTTCTGAAAAGATCAACAAAATTGATAGACCGCTAGCAAGACTAATAAAGAAGAAAAGACAGAAGAATCAAATAGACACAATAAAACAATGATAAAGGGGATATCACCACCAATCCCACAAAAATACAAACTACCATCAGAGAATACTATAAACACCTCTATGCAAATAAACTAGAAAATCTAGAAGAAATGTATAAATTCCTGGACACATACACCCTCCCAAGACTAAACCAGGATGAGGTCAAATCCCTGAATAGACCAATAACAGGCTCTGAAATTGAGGCAATAATTAAGAGCCTACCAATCAAAATGTCTGGGACCAGACGGATTCACAGCCGAATTCCACCAAAGATGCAAAGAGGAGCTGGTACCATTCCTTCTGAAACTATTCCTATCAATAGAAAAAGAGGGAATCCTCCCTAACTCATTTTATGAGGCCAGCATCATCCTGATACCAAAGCCTGGCAGAGACACAACAAAAAAAGAGGATGTTAGACCAATATCCCTGATGAACATCGATGCAAAAACCCTCAATACAATAATGGCAATCCGAAATGTGATGGCATTTTGTGATGCCAAAATGTGATGGCATTTTGTGATGGCAGCAGCACATCGAAAAGCTTATCCACCATGATCAAGTGGGCTTCATCCCTGGGATGCAAGGCTGTTTCAACATACGCAAATCAATAAACGTAATCCATCATATAAACATAACCAAAGAGAAAAACCACATGATTATCTCAACAGATGCAGAAAAGGCCTTCGACAAAATTCAACAGCACTTCATGCTAAAAACTCTCAATAAATTAGGTATTGATGGGACGTATCTCAAAATAATAAGAGCTATTTAAGACAAACCCACAGCCAATATCATACTGAATGGGCAAAAACTGGAAGCATTCCCTTTGCAAACTGGCATAAGACAGGGATGCCCTCTCTCACCACTCCTATTCGACATAGTGTTGCAAGTTTTGGCCAGGGCAATCAGGCAGGAGAAAGAAATAAAGGATATTCAATTAGGGAAAGAGGAAGTCAAATTGTTCCTGTTTGCACATGACATGCTTGTATATTTAGAAAACCCCATCATCTCAGCCCAAAATCTCCTTAAGCTGATAAGCAACTTCAGCAAAGTCTCAGGATACAAAATCAATGTGCAAAAACCACAAGCATTCTTATATACCAATAACAGACAAACAGAGAGCCAAATCATGAGTGAACTCCCATTCACAATTGCTTCAAAGAGAATAAAATACCTAGGAATCCAACTTACAAGGGATGTGAAGGACTTCTTCAAGGAGAACTACAAACCACTCCTCAATGAAATAAAATAGGACACAAACAAATGGAAGAACATTCCATGCTCATGGATAAGAAGAATCAATATCGTGAAAATGGCCAAACTGCCCAAGGTAATTTATAGATTCAATGTCATCCCCATCAAGCTATCAATGACTTTCTTCACAGAATTGGAAAAATCTACTTTAAAGTTTATATGGAACCAAAAAAGAGCCCACATTGCCAAGACAATCCTAAGCCAAAAGAACAAAGCTGGAGGCATCAAGCTACCTGACTTCAAACTTAACTACAAGGCTGCAGTAACCAAAACAGCATGGTACTGGTACCAAAACAGAGATATAGACCAATGGAACAGAACAGAGCCCTCAGAAATAATACCACACATCTACAACCATCTGATCTTTGATAAATCTGACAAAAACGAGAAATGGGGAAAGGATTCCCTATTTAATAAATGGTGCTGGGAAAACCGGCTAGCCATATGTTGATCCCTTCCTTACACCTTATACAAAAATTAATTCAAGATGGATTAGACTTAAATGTTAGCCCTAAAACCATAAAAACCCTAGACGAAAACCTAGGCAATACCATTGAGGACATAGGCATGGGCAAGGACTTCATGTCTAAAACACCAAAAGCAATGGCCACAAAAGCCAAAATTGACAAATGGGATCTAATGAAACTAAAGAGCTTCTGCACAACCAAAGAAACTACCATCCAAGTGAACAGGCAACCTACAGAATGGGAGAAAATTTTGCAATCTACTCATCTGACAAAGGGCTAATATCTAGAATCTACAAAGAACTCACACAAACTTACAAGAAAAAAACAAACCACTCCATCACAAATTGGACGAAGGAGATGAACAGACACTTCTTAAAAGAAGACATTTATGCAGCCAAAAGACACATGAAAAAATGCTCATCATCACTGGCCATCAGAGAAACGCAAATCAAAACCACAATGAGATACCGTCTCACACCAGTTGGAATGGCAATCATTAAAAAGTCAGGAAACAACAGGGGCTGGAGAGGATGTGGAGAAATAGGAACACTTTTACACTGTTGGTGGGACTGTAAACTAGTTCAACCATTGTGGAGGTCAGTGTGGCGATTCCTCAAGGATCTAGAACTAGAAATACCATTTGACTCAGCCATCCCAATACTGGGTATATACCTAAAGGGTTATAAATCATGCTGCTATAAAGACACATGCACACGTATGTTCACTGCGGCACTATTCACAATAGCAAAGACTTGGAACCAACCCAAATGTCCAACAATGATAGACTGGATTAAAAAAAATGTGGCACATATACACCATGGAATACTATGCAGCCATAAAAAGGGATGAGTTCATATCCTTTGTGGGGACATGGATGAAGCTGGAAACCATCACTCTCAGCAAACTATCGCAAGGACAAAAAAACCAAACACTGCATGTTCTCACTCATAGGTTGGAACTGAACAATGAGAAAACTTGGACACAGGAAGGGGAACATCACACACCGGGGCCTGTCATGGGGTGGAGTAGGGATAACATAGGAGATATACCTAATGTAAATGACAAGTTAATGGGTGCAGCACACCAACATGTACATGTATACATATGTAACAAACCTGCACATTGTGCACATGTACCCTAGAACTTAAAAGTATAATAAAAGAAATTGCAAAAAAAAAAACCAGAAATACTTGATTTTGAACAAATTGCATGTTTAGCATATAAACTTCACAGACATTGTGTAAAAAGCTCATTGTTTCCTATTGTTTAGACATTTTAAAATACTTAATTCAGGATTGTTCAGCCTATATGCATAAAAATGTATAACTCGTAATTGATTGGTAATATTAATCTGATGTATTAAATCTTTTAATACTACACATTAATTTCCACTTTGACAGATGAAAACTATATTGCTATTGATTTCTGCTATTCTGCCCTAATAAATTTTTATTGCTTCCTATGTCTATTCATGCATGACATCATTTTATTTATTACTTGGATGGTTCTCTATTGAGACTCTTCTTTAGTCTTATTCAATAATTCATTTAAAGTTTTCTGTGTGTATGCATGTTCTAAAATCTCAGCCAGAAAGAATACTCCCTCTTATTTCAGTGTGGCTGTGACTCTAGTTATTTTCACCAGGAATTCTTGAGCAGTCATACTGAATCTTGAGAGAGAGGGATAAGGCGGCCAATTAGATGTAGCCAGGATGCATTGCTCCCACTGAGAGAGACCAAAATTTTGAATAAACCAACATAATTTGAATAGATGTTTGGATAGAAAATGCCAAGGGTGGATGAACATACCATGTAGACACTGAGGCCGAATAGGGAGAAAGCTGGGAAGCCTGTGTGAGCTACCCAAATTCTAGGGTTAGTTTCCAGCCCCATATAGCTCCTGGAGAAGAAGTAAAGGAACTGTGGGATTGCCCACTCTTTCCATGAAACTCTGGGATCCTAGCTACAAGGGACCCTACTTCCCCCATGGATGTTTGAACTGGCAGGGGGATCTACCAGGAGAGTAGGCAGACAGGGATTCAGCTAGCATGGTGCCAGGGTCCTTTGTGCATGCGGTGGTAATAGGTGCCCATCCCCAAGAGATCCTTATCTCCCTCTGAGAAAGTCTATTACCAGATGAATGCTGGGCCAGGTGAAAGTCGGGGTGGCTTCTGTGAAGGACTGGGGCATGTTTGTTATGCTGGACCATTTGACTGCCAGCCCCTCCCGGGGGCCCTGCCCGGGCACCCCACAGGAGCATGTGCACAGTACAGCCTCCACTGCCAGCCTGTGTGCTTTGCTTTATCTGAGTATGTTCCCAGTGACCTGAGAGAACTTTAGACCTCCCAGTGCACCCAGAACTCAACAATGAGAATCCAGAGGATGGAGCCATAAGCCAGTCCCAGTGCCTTAGAGCTGTGGTGTGCAGCTTGAGAGTGTTGAGCTCAAATCTGTGCCTGGAACTCAAAGAAAGGAGGAGCCCACACTTTCAGAGCACTGAGAGGGGTGAGAAGAGTGGTTTTGTAGGCTGGTGCAGGAGCAAATCATGCCTTCCTCCACAGAGTGGCTCTGAAAAGGCTGTGGCCTATCTTCCTCTCCCCGAGGAAGACCTGCAGCCTGGAACACCTAACAGAAGAAATGAGAGCACGGTGTCAGTGATTGGAAGGGCCTTGACCAATGCCCAGGACCGGACTTGATGAGGGGGGTCACCTTTCTCTCCACCACACTGCAAAGTGTGGGTCTAAACATCAAGAAAAACAAAGAAAGAGTGTGACTGAGTAAGAGCCTATCTACTGGCCATTAAACTTAAGTGGCATCTAACGGATTGCAGCTCAAACTATAACAACGAAATTATTCTGTGAATATACCTTCCTGTAAAACCAAGGGCAATAATTCAGCCACAAAGAAAGACCTTAAACAGAGCCTCAGCCCTCTGAAAACACCCAAAAACAAAGCAAACTAACTATACTCAATTTATACCACAGTAAAAGGAATACCAACCCTCTCAGATGAGAAAACATCAGTGCAATAACTCTGACAATTCAAAAATCCAGAGTGTCCCCTTATCTTCACATGAGTCTGCTGGCTCCCCAGCAATGATTCTTAACAAGTCTGACATGTCTGAAAGGACAGACATAGAATTCAGAATCTGGATGGCAAGGAAGCTCACTAAGATTAAGGAGGAACTTGAAGCCCAATCCAAGGAATTCAAGGTATCCAGTAAAATGATCTAAGAGCTGAAATAAAAAAATAGACATTTTAAGAAAGAACAAAGCTGAATTTTCAGGGTTGAACAATTCACTACAAGAATTTCACAATATAATCAGAAGTATTAACAGCAGAATAGACCAAGGTGTCAAAAGAATCTCAGTGCTCTAAGACCAGTTCTTCAAGTCGACTCAGTCTGAAATAAATAAATTTAAAAAAATTTTTAAAAATGAATATAACTTCTGACAAATATGGGATTGTGTAAGATTACCAGATCTATGTTTCATTCACATTGCTGAGAGAAAAGGAGAGAGAATAAACAACTTGGAAAATATATTAGAGGACATAGTCCACAAAAATTTTCCTAATCTCACTAGAGAGATTGACATGGAAATTCAAGAAACACAGAGAACCCCAGCTACATACTATACAAGATGGCCCTCCTCAAGAAACATAGTCATCAGATTCACTAAGATCAATGCAAAAAAAAAAAACATTTCTGAAAGACAGCTAGAGAAAAGGGTCAGGTCACATACAGAGGGAATCCCAGCAGGCTAGTGGAAGACCTCTTAGCAGAAAACTTACAAGCCATAAGAGATTGGGGGCTTATTTTAAACATCTTTAAAGAAAAGAAATTCTACCCAAGGATTTTCAATCCCACCAAACTAAGATTTATAAGTGAAGGAGAAATATAATCCACCTCAGACAAGCAAACACTGAGTTAATTTGGTTCAAATAGGCCAGTGTTATAAAAGGCCCTTAAGGAAGTGCTAAACATAAATCAAAAGAATAATACTTGCTACAACAAAAACACACTTAAGCACATAGCTCATAGACACTATAAAGCAACTACACAATCAAGTCTACAAAACAACTTGTAACAGCACAATAATAGGATCAAAATCTCACATAGAAATACTAACACTGAATGTAAATGGGCCAAATGTCTCACGCACAAGACTTAGAGTGGTTGGCTGGATAACAAAATGATAACCAATCATCTCCTGTCTTTAAGAGGCCCATCCCACATGTAGTGACACCCACAGGCTCAAAGTAAAGGGATGGAGAAAGATCTATCATGCAAACAGAAAACCAATAATAGCAGGAGTTGCTGTTCTTATATCAGGCAAAACATTCTTTAAATCAATGACAATTAAGAAGGTCAAAGAAGGACATTTTGTAATGATAAAGGGTAAAATTAAACAAGAACACTTAATTATCCTACAGTTGTATGCACCCAACATCGGTGCACCCAGATTCATAAAACAAGTTCTTCTTGACCTACAAAAAGATTTAGACAGCTATACAATAATAGTGAGTGGCTTCAAAACCTCACTGACAGTGTTAGACAGATTATCAAGGAAGAAAACTAACAAAGAAACTCTGGACTTAACCTTGATGCTTGACCAAATTAGACCTAATAGATACCTACAGAACGCTCCCCCAACCACCACAGAATATGCATTTATTTTTCATCTGCACACAGAACATATTCTAATATCTAACACATGCTTGGTCATAAAGCAAGTCTCAATTCAAAAAAAATTGAAATTATATCAAGCACACTTTTGGACCACAGTGCAATAAAAATAGAAATCAATATCAAGAAGATCCCTCAAACTGCAAAAAATACATGTAAACTAAACAACTTGCTCCTGTGTAACTCCTGGATGAAGATGAAAATTGAAGCAGAAATAGAAAATTATTTTAAATTGATGAAAATAGGGACACGACTTACCAAAACCTCTGGGATGCAGGTAAAGCATTATTAAGAAATGTGTCTATAGTGCTAAATGCCTTCATCCAGAAGTTAGTAAGATCTCAAGTTAACAATCTAACTTTTCACCTAAAGGAACTAGAAAAAAAGAGCCAACTTACCCAAAGCTAGCAGAATAAAATAAATCTTCTTTTTGTACAAAAAGAAGAACTGAACAAAAATGAGATACAACATAAATCTTATATAAAATAAAATAAATAAAATAAATAAAATAAATCTTCTTTTTGCACAAAAAGAAGAACTGAACAAAAATGAGATACAACAATCTATACATAAGATCAATAAAACCAAGAGTTGTGTTTTTGAAAGAATAAATAAGATTGGCAAAGAAAAATGAGATCAACGTAAGTACAATTAGAAATGACAAGACATTACAAGTAATCCCACAGAAATATAAAAGATCCTCAGAGACTGCTATAAACAACTTTATGTACACGAATTAGGAAATCTAGAGGAAATGGACAAATTCCTGGAAAATCACAATCTCTTAATATTGAATCAGGAAGAGATTGCAACCTAGAATAGACCAACACTGAGTTCTGAAACTGAATCAGTAATAAAAAACTTACCAACCAAATAAACTCCTGGACCAGATGGATTCACAGCCTAATTCTACCAGACATACAAAGAACTGTTACCAATCCTCCTGAAACTATTCCAAAAAAAATCAAAGGGGAAGTTCTCCTCTCTAAGTCATTCTATGAAGCCAGCTTCAGCCTGATACCAAAATCTGGCAGATACACAATGAAAAAGGAAAATTTTAGGCCAATATCCCTGATGAACATAGTAAAAATCCTCAACAAAATACTAGCAAACCATATCCAGCAACACATTAAAAAGTTAATACACCATGATCAATTAGGCTTTATTCCTGGGATGCAAGGTTGGTTTAACATATGCAAATCAATAAATGTGATTCACCAAATAAACAGAATTAAAAACAAAAAAATCATTTCAATAGATACAGAAAAAGCTTTTGACAAAATCCAATACTCCTTCATGTTAAAAACCTTTAACAGACTAAGCATCAAAGGAACATACTTCAAAATAATAAGAGCCATCTATGACAAACCCACAGCCAACATCACACTGACCAGGAAAAAGCTGGAACTAGTCTATTTTAGAATTGGAAATAGACCATGAATGCCCACTCTCACCACTCCTACTCTGCATAGTACTGGAAGTGCTAGCCAGAGCAATCATGCAAGAGAAAGAAATATAAGGCATCCAAATTGGAAAAGAAGAAGTCAAACTATTTGTCTTTGCTGACAATATGGTTCTATATCCAGAAAACCCCAAAGACTGTTAAAAGTCTCCTAGAACTGATAAATGACTTCAGCAAAATTTCAGGATACAAAGTCAACGTACAAAAGTCATTAGCATTTCTATTCACTACTAATGTCCAGGCTTGAACATCAAATCAAGAATATAATCTCATTTAAAATAGTCAGGAAGAAAATGAAATACCTAGGAATACAGCTAACCAAGGAGGGGAAAGATCTCTACAAGAAGACCTACAAAACAGTGCTGAAAGAAATCAGAGACAACATAGATAAATGGGAAAACATTCTATTCTCATGGGTTAGAAAATCTCATACCCTGGTACTTTGTTTTTAACATATAATTTTGTTAGACTGAAATACTGAACATATAACTACATAGAAATTCCACAATGTTTCCCTATGATGATGGGAGTACTTTACATGTTTGTAAATAGTAAGTAACTTTAACCTTCTCTAAAAAATGCTGATAGCTAATGAAGTATATGGAATAATGAAGAAAATTTTAAAAAAGAAAAATGAAAAAAGATAAAAACTCAGATCTCAGAAAATAATCAGATAATCTGAAAAACAAATTTTGAAGTCATATAAGTAAATTAACAGGTAAATATAGTTTCAGATAATTTTAAAATTACTGTTTAATTGAATAAATTTTTAACTGGGATGAATAGATCAGCCATTTACCATAAATCCTAGACAATGTGAACCTAAAGTTTACAAAGTACCACATATTCCTTTTCTTAGACATTCACATTAGCATTTTATTGTCAAATTAAATGTAGGAAGTGATTAAGTACTTTGTTAATTCTGTTTAATGCAGGAATTTTTACTTCAAAAATTAGTTTTCTGTAGAACATCATATGAAAGACATTAGCTTATATGATTTTATGTTCACTTTGTCTGATGTTCTGTACCTGTTTAGCACTTCTAATAGTTTTCTATTACTGCCTATAAAAACTACCCATATTTAGGGGCTAAAAACAACACAACACTCTTTTACTATCTCCTAATTGTTAGAACTCCTGGCATAGTGTGCCTCAGCCATACTGGGTTACACGAGGCAAAAATCAAGGTGTAGGCAGGTCTGCGAGTCTTTCTGGAGGCTCTGGGGATGAATCTCTTTTCAGAGACACCCAAGTTGTTGGCAGAATTTAGCTCTATAAATTCAGTTCCCTGTTTTCTTGCTGGCTGTCAGCCAGTGGATCATTCTTAGTTTACTGAGGTCATCTGCATTCCTTGGCTTGTGGCCACTTTTTCCATCCTCAAAGAGACTAATGTTATGTTGAACCTTTCTCATACTTCAAATCTCCCTGGCTCTCTTTTCTGCCTCATTCTTATTCTCTTCCAGCAGAAGAAAGTTATCTGATGACTGGAATCATGGCTCATGTGAATAGATTGATCTTACCCATATATTCTGGGGTAATCCCTCCGTTTCAGGGTCTATAACTTTTAATCACACCTACAAAATTTATTTTGCAATTAAGATAACATATTCACGGGTATCTGGAATTACGGTGTGAACATCTTTGTGGGGGAAGGGGCATTATTTTCTCGGCTATATTACCTACCAGTCCTCTAAGTGTTCTTTATCTCAATCTTCTCATGAATCGTGGCACTATCACCACCCTTCAAAAGAAAAGAAAGGAAAAGAAAAGAAAAGAACAACCTCATTTCCACCTTTGTTTTTGTTCACACCCTGCCCTTTGTCTGAATTTTTTTTTACTGTATCCTGGCTATTTTTACCTGTCCTTCTGCTATAGGTTGAATATTTGTGTCTCCTCCAACTTTCGTGTTGAAACTTAATCCCCAGTGCAACAGGTTTAAGAGATGGGGCCTTTAGGAGGTATTCAGGCTATGAGGGATCTGCCATTGTGGATGTGATTAGTTTCTTATAAAAGGACTGGAGAGAGATAGGTAAGTCTCTTTGTACCCTCCATCCTTTCCACCATGTGAGAACACAGCATTCAAGTTGCTTTCTTAAAAGCAGAGACCAGGCCCTCACTAGACACCAAAACTAATGGCATCTTGATCTTGGACTTCCCAGCCTCCAGAACTGTGAGGTACAAATGTATATTGTTTATAAATTATCCGGGATCAGGATTCCCTATTCAATAAATGGTACTGGGGTAACTGGCTAGCCATATGCAAAAGATTGAAAATGAACCCCTACATTTCCATATGTAAACATTAAATTAAAATGGATTAAAGACTTAAATGTAAGACCTAAGACTATAAAAATCCTAGAAGAAAATCTGGGAAATACCATTCTGGACATCAGCCTTAACAAATATTTTTATGAGTAAGTCCCAAAAAGTAGCGGCAACAAAAACAAAATTTGGTAAGTGGGACCTAATCTAATTAAACTAACTGGCTTCTGCACAGCAAAAGAAACTTTCAACAGAAAAAACTGGCAAGCTATAGAATGGGAGAAAATATTCACAAACTACACATGTGACAAAGATCTAATATCCAGGATCTATAAGGAACTTAAACAATTTAGTTAGCAAAAAACAAATAACCCCATTAAAAAATGGTCAAAGGCCATGAACAGATACTTCTCAAAAGAAGACGCATGTGGCCAACAAATAACTGAAAAAATGCTCATCACCACTAATCATCAGAGAAATGCAAATCAAAATCACAATGAGATACTATATTATACAAGTTACAATGGCTATTACTAAAAGTAAAAAATAAAAGATGTTGGTGAGGTTGTGGAGAAAACAGAATATTTGTATTGTTGGTGGGAAGGTAAATTAGTTCAGCCACTGTGGAAATCAGTTTGGAGATTTCTCAAATAACTTAGAACTATCAATCAGCCCAGCAATCCCATTACTAGGTATATATCCAAAAGAAAAAAAAAATCATTCTACCAGAAATTCTCCTGAGCTCATGTTTATCATGGCACTATTCACAATAGCAAATAGATGGAATCAACCTAGTTTCCCAGCAACGTTGGGCTGGATAAAAAAAAAAAAAAAGTGGTACATGTACACTATGGAATACTAAGTAGCTATAAAAACAATGAAATTATGACCTTTGCAGCAATATGGATGGAGCTGGAGGCCATCATCATAGGTGAATTAACTCAGTAACAGAACACCAAATACTACATGGTTTTACTTATAAGTGGGAGCTAAATATTGAGTACACAAGGATACAAAGATGAAAACAATAGACAATGGGGACTACTGGGAGGGGAGGGTAAGAAGGGGGTGAGTGTTGAAAAGTTAACTGTTGGATACTATGCTCACTACTTTGTTGATGTAATCATTTGGATATTAAGCCCCAGCATTATGCAATTTACTCATGTAACAAATCTGCACATGTACCCACGAACCTGAAATAAAGTTGAAAAAAAAAAAAAAGACATTGGGACAATTAAATAATCATCTGCAAACAATAAATGAAAGAAATGTTAAGCAATAAATTACCTACTCTCAGGTATTTTGTCATAGCACTATGATGAGACTAATACACCTTCTCTTCATGCTTCCTACTCAAATTCTATCAGGTTGGTAGATAGAATTTGAGTTTTTAATTTTGCCATTAAAAACAGCAGCAAAACAGCAATTAATTTTGGACCAACCTTATACTCAATTTGTTTCCTATTTTCTGACTTGCAAATTCCATATCTGAAATAGTATATGGAACTCACTAAATCTTTGAGTTTCTTGTGAGAATACATAACCTTTTAGAGAAGAGGCATAACTTGAGCTCTTAAGTCAAACTGTCTGAGTTCAAATCCTGGTTCTGTGACTTAGAGTATAAGTCCTAGTTTCTCTGTTCATAAAATATGGCTAAAAATATATATATTATATATATATTATATATATATAATATATATTAGATATATATAATATATATTATATATTATATATATCTAATATATATAAGATATATTTAATATATAATATATATTATATATATCTTAGCTTTTGTGTGTTGGTGGGAGGATTATTGAGGTAACACACTTAAAAGTAATGAGTCCTGTACCAGGCAAATGGTAAACTCTCAATGTCAATTATTATAATTTTATGTGTATTTCTCAACAAATGCTCAAGAGTTACTGAAGTTCATGGGACATGAGATAGGATGTGTTTGATCTGCAAATAACTGAAAAACTTTCATCAGACTTGGCTCATGTAATGTTAATAACATGCATTTTTGTGCATAGCAGGAAGTCCAAAGGTATGTGTATATGATACATGAAAGGTGGTTTAAATTGGTTAATACAGTGGCTCAATGAGAATCCCATCATTCACCAACATTCACTATATGGCTTCATTCATGAGCCTATAGTAAGAACATTGCTGTGATTGCAAGGGCCATATTCATACATCATAACTCGGCAAAATCGAAGGAAAAAGAGACATCATTGCTTTCTAAGTCTTCCTCTTTAGACCCTGGGAATTTTGTCTAAAGGCTCACAACATACTTCTTGCATCTGATTGTCCTGAATTTGTTCATGTTCATTGTTGAACCCCTGGTTCCAAAGGTGATGTTAGCTTTCCCCAAGGCTGGTTCAGACATTTCCATTTGGTAAAAATTAGAGTTGAGATTGGAAGAAGGGGTGGGGAATACCTTTACAAGACAGGCTTCCACAGAGAAAGAAGAAAGGGAAATGACCACAGTGTAATCAACTGATATACCATGTCCTAGAGTGCATTTGAGATCACAGTGCCTATAATTATGATCTGCATAAGAATTCATGAAGTGTTGGTAATATTGATGTTACAGAAATTGAAATGTTTTAAATATTATATATTTTAATAGGCTTCAGAATGTCCAATTATTCATTTTGTGAAGTGTAGTATTATTCTGAAACTACATTCATTTTATAACTTAACTGTGTTCAATTCCTTACAAATAAAAACATTTATAGAGCACTTATTACAAGTTGATTATTATTGCCTTAAATGTTTTGCTAAAAACGAGGTTACATGAAATAATACTTGAAATGTGTTGCTAAAAACGAGGTTACATGAAACAATAGTTTACATGCAATCAAAGTTTAGTGGAGAAAATTTCCCAAGGGAGTAAGTACGTTTCTATTTTACATCCTTACCCAAACAATGGTCAAGTCTCCTGCCTTCATTTTTTAGTGAGAAGGCATCACCTTAGTTCAGGTGGAATGTGCTCCACTTGTATTCCAGAAATTTCACTATTTCAAAATGGAAAGGTCAGGGTGGAACTTGATGTCTTCCTTTGATCCTTTTCAATCTGTAGTATTTCTAGTAGAAATTCCCTGGGAAAGTCTTATATGCCAGGTATTATGTCATTTGCTTTGAGAAATATAAAAGTAGTGTGAGATACACTCCTGGTCCTTAGGTCAATTACAGTATTACTATGGAAGCATTACGGATATACATCTAAATGATTTAGAAAAGATTTATAATATACTTTTGTATTAAATTTACTGATATTAAATATATACCTCCTAAGAGTTCAGAAAATATAGAAATTATGATGATTTTCACAAATTGGAAGACTTAGAAGTCAGTATATGCAACTTTAATATTTTTGCTCCTTAAATTATTTGATACGAACTAACAGAAAATCAAGAATAAAAATTACAATAAAATTTTAGAATTTTCATAATGTATTTGGTTACATGATAAAAATAGAGAATCAGATATTATATGCTAATATCAAAAAGATGGTATTGGGTTGGATACTCCAACCTGACAATAAATGAATTAAACATTAAAATGATTTTAAAACTGAATTCCTGGTGTTCAGTTTAAATAACAATTACCCATGAAAATTGAACTTGGGAACAACTGGAGATAGTGCAAAAAATCAAAATCAAAGCTAAATATAGACATTGCTTTGAAATCTCAAAATCCACTAAAATCATCAATTATCCTTATTTGCCAAAGAGAAGGCAATAACAGTAAAATGCATATCAGCGCCAACTGTGATGTGAAATTTAAAGCTCTAAAACCCCATTAAAATCAGCCTGGTAATGATGTACCATATGCACTGATCTACAGTTGCCGGAGGATCCCTAACCTGTGGCATTTTTTTTTTCTGTCACATCACTTTCTTAAGTAAGGATGAGTTGAGGATATTGTTTAAGTATTCATAAGATTGTAGATAATATAAGGGTTGACAATTTTAGCAATGCATATTTTCCTTCCTGCCTTATGATACACACTATATATCTGTTTTAATTTGCCATGTATGCTGGCTTCCAAAGTAAATTTTGAACATAACAAAAGCTATTTATATGGAGTAAAACAAATTAGTTATTCTTACTACAAATTTATATATGCATACTGGTAAGGGAACTGATTTAATCTGATGATTACAGAGGTCTATTAATCAAACCAGTGATCAGAAGTCATCAAGACAATGATTCATATTTCATCACCATCTTTCAAGGTACCCAGTTTTCCTACGCTTTTTTATTATTCACCTTTATAAATAATTCAGTGCCTGTTCTCTTTTCTATATACTTATATCTCTTTCATTAACACTGAACATAAAAGTTGAGATTTTATAGTGAAGGTAGAAAAATATTCAGGTCTAGCTGAGCATTTTCCTTTTTGAGCTCAGAAAATTTATTAATAAATAAGCTCTGGGTGTATGAGATAAGTAAAATAACACTTTTATTTATTTACAGGTTCTTGACAAATTGATTATTCACATTATTTTCCTTTTCCAGGCCTGGTGGTTTGTCCTTACTAAATAGGTATGCTGCCACTAGGAGTTTCACAGAAGGTGAAACCTATCTTTGAAGTAACTACATAGCTACACATAAAATTTTTAAGGCTGTATGTATGAAATTTCATCTCTTACCAAGTTAATTGACCTATCAGCCTTATTATAAAATACATTACACATTTTTGGGAGTCTGGCACTACTTATTTTCAGAATTCATTCATTTAAATGTTCTGCATTCAAGTGACATAATCATAGGAACTTTAAATTGTATTGCTTGAAGATATTAAAAATCAAACATTTTATTCTCAAGTGACATTTTCTTTTTCCCCTTTATCTCTTTCTCTTTCTTTCTTTTAGATAAATTATTCCATGTTTTTTGAAAGATGGAAAGAGATTTAAATGAATGCTGACTTCTTCCCACTTTCCATCCATCTGCTTGCTCCCCTTCTCCTGGTATTTTTTGAAATTCTGAAAGGCTCAAGGTGGGAATGGATAAATGTTTGTTTATAATCACTTGAGGTAAATAAAAGTTTGTTTTTTATATTATTTGCATACATTATAGGGTATAACAAGAGTTGGTAAACTTTTTCTGTAAAGAGACAGCTAGTAAATATTTTCTGCTTAGTGGGCTATACAATTTTCATCCTAACCAGCCATTTCTATAAATTTAATGCAAAAACACTCATAGATGATACACAGATAATTGGGTGTGAATGCATTCCAATAAAACCTTATTTATGGACATTTATATTTGAAGTCTATATAATTGTAACATCAAAATATCTTCTGTTTAATTTTTGAAAATATAAACATCATTTTTAGGTCTCTGAGTGTATTAAAGTAGGTTCTATATCTGGCTCACATGTTATATAAGCCCTGGTATATGACATATGTAACAGCTTCTATTAATATCATGATTATGATAAAGAACAATGAGTACACATAAAGGGATATTGCCTAAATTCCATTTTAAAAATTGATCTACAGGGAGGGGGCAGGGCAAGATGGTGGAACAGAATTCTCTGCTGATCATCCCCCATATAAGGACACCAATTTAACAACTATCTACACACGTGTAAAAAAAAAGCTTCATAAGAACCCAATATCAGGAAAGCACTCACAGTACTTGGTTTTAACTTCATATTGCTGAAAAAGGCACTGAAGGGGAAGGAAAAACAGTCTCGAATCGCCGATACCGTCCCTCCTCCATCCCCGGCAGCAGCGGTGTGCCGTGGAGAGTCTTTCTGTGTGCTGGGGATCAGGTGCTCACAGTATTTGAGAGGAATTAAACTCAGTGCTGCCCTATTGTAGCAGAAAACTAAACCAGACCGAACTCAGCTGTTGCCCGCCCGAGGAGGTAGTATTTAAACAAGCCCTAGTCAGAATCTTCTATCCCAGCATTCAGAATTTGAGTTCCTGCAAGCCTTGCCACCTCAGGCTCAAGTTCTCTGGGGCCCTAAATAATCTTGAAAGGCACTCTAGGCCACAAGAACTGCAACACTTAGGTGAACCCTAGTGCTGAACTGAGCCCAGAGTCAGTGGACTGGGTGGGTGCCGGGGCACATGACCTATTGAGAGATACCATCTGGGGTGGCCAAGGGAGTGCTGGCATCACCTCTCCTAATCCCAGCTCACAGCTCATGGCTGCAAAAGAAACTGCTTCCCTTCACTAGAGGAGAGGAGATGGAAGAGTCGGGGGGACTGTCTTGCATCTTGGATACCAGTTCAGCTACAGCAGGATAAGGCTTGGGTCAGAGTCCTGAGGCCCCTTTTCCAGGCCCTAGCTCCCAGGCATTTTCCTGGGCCAGAAAGGAACCTAATGCCTTGAAAGGAAGGACCGAATCCTGGCAGGATTCATCACCTGCTAACTGAAGAGCTCTTGGGCTCTGAATAACCAACAGCGATACCCAGGTATTACATTAAGTGCCTTGGGTGACACTCAGATTTGCTGGCTTCAGATTCCACTCAGCACATTCCCAGTTGTGGTGGCTATGGGGTGAGACTCTTTTCACTTGAGAAAAGTGGAGAAAAAAGTAAAAGGGACTTTGTCTTGCATATTACGTATTAGCTCAACCACAGTGGGTTCTTGGGGTCCCTAATTCTAGGACTTGGTTTTTGTATGGCATTTTAGACTTGCTTTGGGCCAGAGGGGAGACTACTTTCCTGAAGAGTGAGTCCTAGGCCAGGCATCATTCACCACAAGCAAACTGAAGAGCCCTTGCGCCTTGAGGAAACATTGGCTAAAATCTGGCAGTACTCCCCATGGGCCTGAAGTGGTGGTGGTCAGGGAGTGAGGCTCCTCTGCCTGTGGAAAGGGGAGGAAAGAGTGGGGCAAACTTCATTTTGTGGTTTGAGTGCCAACTCAGCCACAGTACTATAGAACAGCAGGTAGACTTCTAAGTTTTCAACTGTAGTCCCTGGCTCCTGGACAGCACCTCTGGACATGCCCAGGGTCTGGGGAATCTCACCACCCTGAAGCGAAAGACACAGGCCTGGTTGGCTTTGCCACTTGCTGATTGTAGAGCCCCAGGACCTTGAGAGAACATAGGCTATAGCCAGGGAGTGGTTACAGAAGGCCTTGTGTGAAACTAGAGTTGTGCTGGCTTCAGGTCTGGTGCAGTGCAGTTACAGTGGTCATGACTATGGGGGTGCTTGTGTCATATTTTCCCCAGATCCAGGTAGCTCAGAACAGGAGACTCCATCCATTTGGGTGAATGTGGGGAAAGAACAAGAGTCACTGCCTGGAAATTCAGATAATTCTTCTGAATCTTGTCCAAGAAAATCGAGGTGGTACCTCTGAGTCTGTAAGAACCACAGTGTTACTGGGCTAGGGGTGCCTTCTAAAGCACATACATCTTAGGTCACAATGCCCAAGCCCTTTTGAGTATCTGGAAAACCTTTCCAAGAAGGATGGGAACAAACAAGCTCAGACTGCAAACACTACAATAAATACCTAACTCTTCAATGCTGAGACACCAAAGAACATCTGAAAGCATCAACACCATCCTGGAAACATTACCTCACCCAGTGAACTAAATAAGGCACCAGGGACCAGGCACCAAGGACCAATCCTGGAGAAACAGAGTATGTGACCCTTTAGACGGAGAATTCAAAATCACTGCAAAGAAATTCAAAACAACACAGAGAAGGAATTCAGAATTGTAGCAGATAAATTTAACAAAGAGACTGAAATAATTAAAAAGAATCAAGTAAAAATTCTCATGCTGAAAAATGCAATTGGCATACATAAGAATGTGTCAGAGTGTTTTAATAGCATAATTGATCAAGCAGAAGAAAGAATTAGTGAACTTGAAGAGAGGCTATTTGAAAATACATGGTCAGGAGACAAAAAAAGAATGAAAAACAACAATGCATGCCTGCAGGATCTAGAAAATAGCCTCGAAAGGGCAAATCTAAGAGTTATTGGCCTTAAAGAGGAGGTAGGGAAAGAGATGGGGTAAGTTTATTCAAAGGGATAATAACAGAGAACTTCCCAAACCCACAGAAAGATATCAATATCCGAAGGTAATAGAACATCAAGCAGATTTAACCCAAAGAAAACTACTTTAAGTCATTTAATAATTAAACTCTCAAAGATCAAGGATAAAGAAAAGATCCTAAAAGTTGTAACAGAAAATAAACAAACAAAGAAACATTAATGGAGCTCCAACACATCTGGCAGCTGCCTTTTCAGTGGAAACCTTAAAGGCCAGAAGAGAATGGAATGACATATTTAAAGTGCTGAAGGAAAAAAAACCTTTTACCCTGGAATAATATATAGGGCAAAAATTTCCTTCAAGCATGAAGGAGAAATAAAGACTTTCCCAGACAAATAAAAGCCGAGGGATTTCATCGACACCAGACCTGTTCTACAAGAAATGCCAAAGGGAGTACTTCAATCAGAGAGAAAAGGATGTTAGTGAGCAATAACAAATTGTCTGAAGGTAAAAAACTCATTGGTATTTTAATAGTAAATACACAGAAAAACACAGAATATTGTAACACTGCAACTGTGGTATGTGAACTACTCTTTTCTTAAATAGAAGGCTAAATAATGAACCAATTGAAAATAATATCTACAACAACTTTTCAAGACATAGACAGTACAATAAGATATAAATAGAAACAAAAAAAGTTAAAAGTCGAGGTGTGGAATTAATGCATAGAGTCTTCATGAGTTTTTTTTTTCCTTGTTTGTTTGTTTATGCAAACAGTGTTTTTTGTTCACAAGCCTGAGGTAACCTGAAATCAAAAATCTGGCTGGGCAGTTGTGGTTCACATCTGTAATCCCAGCACTTTGGAAGGCCAAGGTAAATGGATTGCTGGAGTTCAGGAGTTCGAGACTAGCCTGGCCAATGTTCTGAAACCCCATCTCCACTAAAAATACAAACATTAGCTGGGCATGTCATTGCACACCTGTAGTTCCAGCTACTAGGGAGGCTAAGTAGGGAAGATTGATTGAGCCTGTGAGGTTGAGGCTGCAGTGAGTCATGATCGTGCCACTCTATTCCAGCCTGGGTGACAGAGAGAGGCCTTGTCTCAAAATAAACACACACACACCACAAAACCATAAACCATGCAACAGATACAAAAAAATAAAAAGCAAGAAACTAAATCATATCATGAGAGAAAAATCACCTTTACTAAAAGGAAGACATGAAGGAAAGAAAGAAGTAAGAGAAGACCACAAAACAACCAGAAAGCAAAAAACAAAATGGCAGGAATATGTCTTTTCTTGTCATTATTAACATGATTGTAAATGGACTAAACTCTGCAATCAAAAGACAAACAGTGGCTGAAAAGGTTTTAAAAAAAAAGAACTCAAGAATTCAATGATTAATTGCCTACAAAACACACACTACACCTGTAAAGACACAAATCGATTGAAAATGAAAGGATGAAAAAGATATTCCATGCCAATGGAAACCAAAATGCAGCAGGGGTTGCTATACTTAGACAATATAGATTTCAAGACAAAACCTGTAAGAAACAAAGAAGGTCATTATATAATGATAAAAGGTCAATTCAGCAAGAGGATATAACAACTTTAAATATATATGCATCCAACGCTGGAGCACCCAGATATATAAAGCAAATATTATTGGAGCTAAAGAGAGAGATAGACTTTAACACAATAACAGCTGGATACTTCAACACTCCACCATCAGCACGGACAGATCTTCTAGACAGAAAGTCAATATACATACATCAGCCTTAATCTGCACTATAGTAAAAATGGACCTAATAGATACTACAGAGTAGTTCATCCAATGGCTGCAGAATAGACATGTTTTTTCTTAGCACATTGATCATTCTGAAGGATAGAACATATATTATGTCACAAAACAAGTCTTAAAAGATTAAAAAATTGAAATAATATCAAGCATCTTCTCTGACCACAATGGAAGAAAAATAGAAATTAATAAGATAATTTTTAGAAATTATACCAATACATAGAAATTAAATACTATACTTCAGAATAACCAGTGGGCCAATGAAGAAATTAAGAAGACATTGAAAAATTTCTTGAAACAAATGATAATGGAAACACAACATACCAAATCTATGGGATACAGCAATAGCAATAATAAGGGGGAAGTTTATAGCTATAAGTGCCTACATCAAAAAAGGAAAAAGTTTTAATAACATAATGACACATCTTAAATAACTATAACAGCAAGAGAAAACAAAACCCAATATTAGTAGATGAAAAGAAATATTAAAGATTAGAGCACAAATAAATGAAATTGAAATGAAAATAATATGAAAGATCAATGCAAAAAAAGTTGATTTATTTATTTTTTTTTGGAGACAGAGTCTTGCTCTGCCAGCTAGGCTGGAGTGGAATGGTGCAGTCTCTGCTCACTGTAACCTCCACCTCCTGGGTTCAAGTGATTCTCCTGCCTCAACCTCCCTAGCAGCTGGGACTACAGGTGTGCCCCAGCATGCCCAGCTGATTATTGTATTTTTAGTAGAGATAGGGTTTCACTGTGTTGGCCAGGTTGGTCTCAAACTCCTGACCTCAGGTGACCAACCCACCTTGGCCTCCCAAAGTGCTGGGATTACAGGTGTGAGGCACTGAGCCTGGCCAAAATAACCACTATGGAGAAAAATTTGGAGATTTCTCAAAAAACTAAAAATAGAGCTAACATATGATCCAGCAGTCCCACTGCTGCGTATATACCCTTCCCCCACCAAAAAAAAAATCAGTATATCAAAGAGATAGCTGCACTCCTATGCTTGTTGCAGCACTCTTCACAATAGCCAAGATTTGGAAGCAAATTAAGTGTTCATCAACAGATGAATGGATAAAGAAAATGTAGTACACATACAAAATGGAGTACTATTTATACATGAAAAGAATGAGATTCTGTCATTTGCAATAACATGGATAGAACTAGAGGTCATTGTGCTAAGTGAAATAAGCCAGGCACAGAAAAGCAATCATCTCATGTTCTACTTTATTTGTGGGATCTGAAAATCAAAACAATTAAATTCATGGAGATAGAGAGTAGAAAGATGATTACTGGAGTTTGGGAAGGGTAGTGGGAGGGTTGTGGGAGGCGATTGGGATGATTAGTGTGTACAAAAAATAGAAAGTATAAATAAACCTATGAAAGCACAATAGAGTGATCATAGTTTATAGTAATGTATTGTACATTTAAAAATAACTAAAAGGATGTAAGTGGATTGTTTGTAACACCAAGGATAAGTGCTTGAGGGGCTGAGTAGCCTATATTACAATGATGTCATAATTACATTTTGCATGCCTATACCAAAACATCTCATTGTTAGATACTTGATCAATTTAAAAATGCTCCCTCAGTCATACTTTTAAAAGCAAACCTATAGCTCAGAGGAAAATTGCTTTTAAATAATTTGTTTTACCCTTGCAAATTAACTTATTTCCTTACCAAATGCCACTTGTTTTAAAGTGATATATTTTTGAATACTCATTGCTTGTTTCTGGCTTTGAATTTTTTCACTTATTTAAAATACATGTATTAGATTTCAAAAAAGTAGCAACTTTTATTGTTTTTTTAAAAAATCACCCCCTCTTTGCTATCAGAAACATGATTTGATTGGGTGGATAAGACTACATGAGAGTTATAGTAATTCCTCCACTTCTAACATGGCATATATAAAATGTATCTTAAAAATAATATTCAAAGTAATCTATCATAGGTACAGAGAAACGTTGTCAGTTATTTTATATAACCATTGTATTTTAGAACAGGAATAAATGTGCTTCATTTAATGTATTTCCTGATTTGCCATATATTTTTAGGTCAGTGTATTAGTCCATTTTCATGGTGCTGATAAAGACATACCCAAGACTGGACCATTTACAAAAGAAAGAGGTTTATTGGACTCACAGTTCCATGTGGCTGGGGAGGCCTCACAATCATGGTGGAAGATAAAAGGCATGTCTCACATGGCCGCTGACAGGGAAGAGAGCTTGTGCAGGGAAAATCCCCTTTTTATACCCATCAGATCTCATGAGACTTATTCACTATCACGAGAACAGCATGGGAAAGACCCCCCTCCCCATCATTCAATTACCTCCCATCAGGTTCCTCCCATGACTTGTAACTCCCCGATGTGGAAATTGTAACTCCCCAATGTGGGAATTGTGGGAGTCAGAATTCAAGATGATATTTGGGTGGGGACACAGCCAAACCATATCAGTCAACAATCACTTTGACAATGGCAAAAATCTATGACTAAAGTTAGGATAATAGCTATACATAATCAAACAATGAGGAATAAGGTCTCTTCCAGACTTTGAAATATTTCATTCTTTTCATAGGTCAGTTTGATCATAATGTGAAGCCAGAGTAGAGGCAATTTAGAATGGTTCACAACAAATACACAGAATTTTTGCTTCCAAAATATTTAGCCTGAAGTATATGCTATATTGATACCTGTTGCCAGATATATAGTAAAGTAACTTTTAACTGAATGTCACAGCTGACAGGCTTTTATTCTTAAAAGAATGTAATTGAGAACCCGGGAGGCGGAGCTTGCAGTGAGCCAAGATCGCGCCACTGCACTCCAGTCTGGGAGACAAAGTGAGACTCTGCCTCAAAAAAAAAAAAATGTAATTGAGTTATTATGGGAAAATATTACTTATTCATTTTATTTTGTAGATTGATCTGAAATGAACTTGTCTTCTACTTAAATACATAGGTTGTTGAAAAGTATTTCTTTCATTAACTTTCTTTATTTCAACTTACATCAGAATTCTCTTTTCTTTGTGTTTTTTGAGGTGCTTCTTTTTGCAATAAAAAATAGTCAAAAAGGTACTGTTGGCCATAATTTCAATGTTATTGGATCAATAATATATAGTTAATAAGTAAAACATTTTAAAATATAAATATGTATAAAACAAGGTGATATATTTATTGGTTGACAGAAATGTGATCAGAGGCTCACAGAAACCTAGACCCTATATTTTTCCTCAGAGCAATGGTTCAGTATTCTCTAATTCAGTGTTCACAGTGATCTCATAAAACATAATGAGAATCAATGGCATAGATAGCATCAGGGCCAATGTTAATTCTTTGATACATAAAAATTATGTTCTGATGTTACTGGTATATTTGTTGAAAGACTAGAGAAAATTTTTCTGTGCAAAGAAGAATGCAGTCAATTAGCAGAGACAAGAAGAACCAAGAAACCAAGTATACCCAAATTGAAGGAGTAAAAAGAATATGGCTGGATATAATTTTTCAATTCTCTTTCTATCATTGTTTCCATGTGATTCCTGACCAAGAAAACCTTAACATTTACCTCAGCTTGACTGAACTTCAGACAGGTTTTTTGTAATTACAGGTCCACAAGCTTGCTTTCCTCAGAGCATTTTTAAAGAAAACTTGCAAACTTATTCTTTCTCTATCCATTTGTTATGTAAAAGTTTGCCCAGCATCTTGCCAGTTTTACAACCCAGGAATGTCTTTATCAAGGAACTAGGAGTCATCTCTCTCAAAAGCAATCATAAAAAAAAGTACAGCACCTCCATCTCCCAGGGTCTGTGGGAGGGTAGGAGCCTAACTTCATCAAGGCCAATTAACAAACACAGGTGCCTAATCACATTGCTCTATCTCTCCCCTAATGTTCTACAGTATTTTTTTTGTTTTTGCTATCTCATTCCAGCAGTTAAAAATTATCCTCCATTTTGTGTAATAAGATTTGAGTTTAATCTTGCTCCCTTATTTAAATAGTCTTGAAAAAAAGTCTTCTTTGCCTGTTTTACTTGTCTGGTGCAATTTTTCTTTGGCATTCCCCTTCATCCATTTTACTTGAAATAAGTGTGAGTGTTTCTGGTGGCAGACTACATACATGCACACAGACACTCACACTAGAAGAAATAATGGCAGCAATACATCATTTTGTGATAGGAATACTAGTATTGTCTTAGGGTTCTCCACAGAAATAGAACCAATAGAATAAATAGATGGATGGATAGATAGAAAGAAAGACAGATAGACATTGGTGTATAAGAGGGGATTTTTTATGGGAATTGACTCTCAATGATAGTGTCTGTGAAGTCCCACAATTTGTCTCTAAGCTGGAGGTCCAGGGAAGCTTGCAGTATAGCTCAGTCAAGTCCGAAGAAGAACTTGGGGGACCACTAGTGCAAGTTCTTGAGTCTGAAGGTCAAAGAATGTGGTATTGTCATATCTAAAGGCAGGAGAAGATGAGTGTGTCAGCTATAGAAGAGGGAGTAGAATTACCTTTCCTTTGCCTTTTTGTTTGATCTGGGGATTCGACCGACTGGATAGAGCCCACACATGTTGAATGAGGGCAGATCTTCCTTACTTAGTCCAGTAATTCAAATGCAAATGTCATCTGGAAACATCTTCACAGACATACCCAGAACTAATGCTTTACCAGACATTTGGGTTTCTCTTAACCCAGTCAAGTTAACATCCAAAATTAACCGTCACAAGTGTGGATGAAACAATTCTTCATTTCTTTGTTTTCCCCCACCACTGTTCTCATGATAGTGAGTGAGTTCTCACGAGATCTGAGGGTTTAAAAGTGGCAGTTTCCCCTGTGCTCTCTCTCTCTCTTTCTCCTGCTGCCATGTAAGATGTGCCTTGCTTTGCCTTCAACTTCTACCATGATTGTAAGTTTCCTGAGGCCTCCCCAGCCACGCAGAACTGAGTCAACCTCTTTCCTTTATACATTACCTAGTCTTGGATAGTTCTTTACAGCAGTGTGAAAACAGACTAATTCATCCACCCAGAAGAAAAAAAAATCATAATTCCAAAGAAAAGTAGATTTAGTAGGAAGAGACAAAGAGGACAATTAATTCATTCAGAACATTAGCTCATGGTTATTTACTATGAGTGCTGCCTCCTCTCCACTAATAATGGAATATTATTTCATTGGAGATAACTGCAGATAGGTTATATTTTACTACTTAATGCATTAGATTGATGTATCATTTATGTATTGCCACAATAATGCTGTATAACAGAACTAAGATATATCAGTAGCATAAAGCAATAAGCATTTATTTGGTTCACAAGTTTACAGCATTTGGATCATTTGGAATGAGCTCCACTGATCTTGGCTACTTTCATTCATGCTTTTATGGTCAGTAGTGAGTCAAATAGGTAGCTCTCCTCACCTTGCCTGGTTTTATTTACACAACTAATGGTTTATAAAGAATGTCCTCAGCTGGCTCTGTTTCACATGTCTTTCATCCCCCAAAACAGTAGCCCAGGAATGTTCTCTGAAAGAGGAGCCAAAGGCAAGGGAAAATGCACAAATACATTTCCAAGCCTCTTTTTACATTATGTCTACTAGCATCATATCTGATAACATCCCATTAAGCAAAGCAAGTCACAAGACTAATCCATATTTGAGGTAGTGTTGGTAGGGGTGGAATGTTGGGTAAGATAATTCTGAGACACCTTGAATGTTGCATGGGTGAGTGTGACTACAGTGAGAGGCAAAGAATTGGGGCTACTTATATAATCCATCTACAGTTGTCCCCCCTTATCTGAGGGAATACTTTCCAAGACCAAACGTGAATGCCTGAAACCGTGGATAGTACTGAGCTCTATATATACTGTTTTTCTTATACAGACACACTTATAATAATGTTTGATTTATAAAATAGGTACAGTAAGACTAACAAAAATAATAAAACTGAACGGTTATACTAATACATTGTGATAAAATTTATGTGAATATGGTCACTCTCTTTCTGTCTCAAGATACCTTACTGTACTACACTCATATGTTTTTGTACAGTGGTTGACTATAAGTAAATAAAACTGTGGAAAGCAAGGCCTTGGGTAAGGGGGACTACTGTACTATAGCAGAAATAGTCTCTCTCTTATGCCTACTTCTGCATCCCTTCTTAAAGTTTGCAGTAGCCTACTTTATCTCCAGTGCTTGGAAAAAAACCAACCAATTATTTTGCAAATATATTTCTACACATGATTTTAGTCTAAATGCTACAATCGCAGCTATCATCTGCTATAAGCTATAGCAAAAAGCTATATTTCACAATTTATAATAATTATGGATTTGGAATAATGAGTTTATTCTTGGTTGAAGGTTTTTCTGTATGTTAGGAATCTTTACTAGAAGAGGGATGTAAAATATTAATAAAGTTCTCATTTTGAAGCATTTTAATTACAATTTGGATAGTACTACACTTCATTTTATCCTTTTGCATTATCTCACATTTTAGGAAAAAATTAATGAAAAGAGTGCATAGGGTTCATGTTTTATTAGAGGTGGAGGCAAGCATAATTTAAAAGGAAGTTAAACTTTTTGCAGTGCTATTAGCATAATGGAACAAATCCTTGAAGCAGGCCTCCCACTTTTGATAAATTCAGCATCTCTTCTCATTTTTGGCAGGAGTCTGTGTCTTTTCTGTATGCACAAAACACTGCAGCCCTATTGTTTGCATAGTAGCTAAAATTATGCAGATGTTTGGTTCATTGTAGTCTTGATTTTTTTTTTTATCATCTTGTATTCTTGTGGGGCCCACTAGAGTGTCTGCTTCCTAATTGTAATTTTCCTGGTCAGCCACAAGCAGCTGCTGAAAAAAAAAAACACAATTATTCTATAGTCTTTGAGTATCCCACTGTTTTACTTGAATTTATTCAAAGTACAGTGACAGTCATGTTAAGAGGAAAACTTGCATAAAAAAGGCACTTTCCCCAAAACTCCTGATATACGACTAGAAAGGTAAAAATTTAGAGACTGCACGGCTGGGAATATACAATTACCATATTTTACTTTTGCTCTATGACAATGACTTGCAAAGCAATAATTTATGTGCCATCAAGGGGAGATTTATGTGGTCATTCTTCAGAATTTTGAAATACTTTTGAGTTTTTGACTAAAGTAGCCCCTTGGGCCGACTTATTCAATAACCGCAACTGCTAAGAAGCACACAAAACAAACAAACAAATGAACAAACTCATCTCTGTACTATCTTGACCCTGGAATTGGGCTTTAGAAGAGAAAATCTTGGTTTCATATCTATTCTCTATCATTCACTAATTATATGATTTAGTATAATTTACTTATCATCTCTGAGTCTCAGTTCTTTATAAATAATATGAGCTTGATATGATCTACCCTTCAGGATACTGTAAGAGTTACAGGCAAAGTGTACACAGGTCCCAGCTCAGTGCCAGGTTGACTATTAGCATGATTATTATTAGACTTTGGAAGTTAAGAAAATCCATACAACACTAACAAATTCAACTTTCTAATTTATGAAGCCCCAGGTAAGCTGTGTAATGGCTAGTCATAGAGATTCTAACAAACAAACATCCAGTCCTGATTAAATGCTAGTTGAAAATTGATACCTTTGATCAAAATGTTCAAAATGAGTAGAGAAGGGTCTTAAGATCTGTCCTATGGGAAATAATTATGTTTAAAACTAAATTCTCTATGGAAGAAGTTCTTTGGAACCTGGAGTTTTGGTTAAGATAATTTTGGTTGTTTTCAATATAATGTTTCAATATATGTTACATTTTTATATACTCAAATTGATTAAAAATAACATGTTGTGTGGAAGGTAGAAAACACTAAATCATATTCTGTAGTCATAAACTTACTGCTCCTATGGAACACTCAAGTTATATGGAACAGTAACAGAACAATCCTGGCACCAGTTATCATTACTGAGCTGGGAGCACCGTGAAAAAAATAGATTTTTCTTGCATATCTGTGAAGTGTTTACAAAAGTCTGTGGGATTTGGAATTTTGTGAAATTACAGTAATGTGCCAGATGTAGATATAAGTTAATCCCCTTTTTCAGGAGGTCTATGATAGGCACTTATACACACTTTGATGGGCTAGTGGGGCTGAATTTTTTTTTTTTTTTTTTACAAAATAAGGTAGTTCTATAGATAAGATCTTTGTTGAACAGCAAAGTTTTTTGAATGAGCACGATAGAACAGCTTACTTGCTGGGTGAATTTGTTGTTATCACATAAAGTAAGATGCAGCAAGCAGGTATCCTTTATGTTAAATTATATCAAATTTTGCTCTTTATTTTTAATGTATACACAGTGAAAATACTTGACATTATAGGAATTTAGTGCTAATGTTTACTTTTAAAATAGGAAATATATTACACATATGTATGAAATAATAATCTCTGTTGGGAGTCCTAGCAAATTACAATTACTGTTACTAGGTATGAAAAGACAATTGTAAAGCAACAGGTTTAGAAAGAAACAGGGATTGATTCAGAACACTACTGACTATCATAAAGTGAAATAACAGATAAAAGTTTTTTAATCTCAAAGACAAGGCAAAGTAAAAAATGTAACATTAGCTATTCCATATGATATTTGTGTAGTTTAAGTTGAATATTCCATATCAGTCTATAATACTAGATTATACTTTTCTACTGCCAACATCTTGTACCTTATCTTTTATTTTCTTCTCTTTTTACATATTCTTACTCTGATCCCACCGACTCCTCTGATGACTGAAGTTGATGACCCTGAAATTTGAAATTCCATTTCCAACTCCCTCACCCACTCCAACTCTGTTTGCTCAGGATAAAAATAGTTTACTGGTAATCTCTAGTTGACTTTCAAGAAAGCAACGTCAGCTGACTATGTTTCAGAAATTAACGCATTTTTTATGTTTCCTATTTTAACTAGGGACCCTAATAAACACCCAAAATGGAGACTTGGAATTCGCCATGAATTTTTTTAATATGCTCAATTACTAATACTTAAAGGTCTGCAGTTTACCCTCTTCAGTATGCCAAAGAGTTTCTTAGTTCAGATGATTATTATCCTTGTTTGGTTTAATGCAATATACAGTACTGAAATATATGGTGAAATGTCATTACTCAGCTGTGCCATTTCAGTGGTTACAGTATCTCTTTAAAGTCTGATGGTAATCTGAAGAAGTTGCCACAAGAGGTGTTTCCTTCATTTTTTTCCTGTTAATGATTGACATTTCAAACCTTGACTAAACTACCTAAGAATTATATATGGATTATATTTTCATTATTGAAAGAATCATTATGAAGTAGCCAGTAAATATACATATAAACTATGAGAGAATATACCAATCGTAATAAAATAAAGAGGACTATGAGATCCAGGCCTAAACGAGTGCTTTCCAACTTTTGTCATCCATCTTGGCTGGTTGGCAGCCTTCAGCATTATGGATCACATACAGTCCCATGCCTCAGAGATCTGCATTCTAAAAGGAGGAAAGCCTATCAGTGAGATCTGAATTTTACCTGCAGGGAGAAAGCAGCAGTGTGTAATGATAAATCAGATTAGTTTTCATCAAACTTTTGACTACCTTGAGTCCATGACTCATAAATTCATGAGTCTTTTATTCTCAATACTTTTTTTCCTCTGGTACAAACTCATTAGTTCCAAGGCCTGTAATTTCTATGAAGACAACTCTTCAATTTAAAGCCCTGGCGTCAACCATTCTTTAGGGCCACATACATATTAATATAAACTTATCCATTTTTCATAATGGAAGAGCCTCTTTTTACAACGTCAGATAGCTTCATTTCTTTAAAAATCTGTGATAATCTCTTCTTTCTCACATTCTGTCCCTGTGCATACTTTAATCCAAAAAGATGTCACATTTATAAGACTTTGTTTTCATTGTGTCCAGAAGCTGCTGCTTTCTCTTTTTATCCTTCCTCGTGTTCTAGCCCCAGAAGAAATTTCACTTTACATATGCAAACAGACACATTCTCACACAATCACACACAATTATATACTTCTTATTTTTAAAATAATAATGTAATATATATTCATGCAATATATAATGAGTGTCAGTACATATCATATAATAATGCAATATATCTTGATACACATGTATTAATAGATATAAATTTATTTTTATGTAAAATAGTTCATAATCACCTTTTAAACAAAATGCATGTATAGCTATATATCAGTCTCTATTACCTTCATGTTATGATACTATATGGATGTGCCATAATTGATTTTGTGATTTTGTTATTATAGAAGTTTAGACTGTATCTAATGTTTTCAAAATTACAACTAATGTAACAGAGAATATCCTTACATATATGTCTATACACGATTTTTATTTTCCTGTGAAATGGAGTTTTGTATTATCAACTATTTGAATTTGCACTTAAAAAATTTTTTGTAGATACTTCAAGTGATCCTCCATAAATGATATTTGAATTTGCCCTATCTCCAAGAGAAGGTACTGCCAATATCCCCATATATTTAACAACAAAGATTATTTCATTGTATATTTATATATATATAACTTTCATAACCCTCCAAGTAGGGTCATGAATCCCCATCTCATAATATTAAGATAAACTATTGTTTTTTTTTTAAATTTTCATTTGTGTTTAATATCTTTGACTGTGATTTAACATCCTTGAATATATTTATTGATAATTTATATTTCTACCTTGAATTTCCTGTTCTTATCCTTTGTGTATATTAAACTGATTGTCTAAAATGTTATTTTCCATTTATTTGTAGATTTTAGCATAGTATGTGTATATGTGTGCGAATGTATTATTGTTGTCATCACTGTTAGGGTGTCAAGTCTCCTCCCAAATTTTTTTAACTATTGTTAATTCTATAAAATAGCATTTTTATTTATCCACTCAATCAAATATATCATTTTTCTTCTCTGTATTTCTGAATTTTCCAGTACAAATATGTAATATTTTTGCAATCAGAAAATGAAACTATAAGTATTGTTTAAAAGATATCCAATGAAGAGCTTTTGGGGATGTGATAAAATCAGAACACTGTTAGTTATGATGGTAAATTGTAAGCTTTTTTTTTTTCTTGCTCCTGATTTTGCACTTAAGCTCTGGCAGTTTCACATTATAGAGAAAGCCAGGTATATGACAAGACAGGCTCATGTGATTATGAAGAAAATAATTAGATTATTTATTGTATCTATTCTGATTGGTCAGTATCACAGTCTTTGCCAAATATTTTGACTATCTCTTCGCTTGTGACAAATATAAACTTTATTTGATGTCTCTTGTTTTAAATTTAGAGATCAAATTCTACTCTACATTAAGTCCCTGTTACTCTGTTCCTATACCATAGCCTTGGACATTTTACCCTGTTCCTATACCATGGACATTCATATTTGGAGGGAAAAAAAAAATATATATATATATAGATAGATAGATAGATAGGTAGATATATAAAACTTTCATAACCCTCCAAGTAGGATCATGAATCCCCATCTCATAATATTCATAATTATATGAAATCAGGAGGATAATGAAAAATAATCTCATAAATGGAGAACAAAACTGGGATGTTTGACAACTTGTCTAACATCATGCAAGTACAGGCTAATGTGGAAATCTGGACTTGAACCTAGATCTTCTAGTGCCATCCATTTATCAGCACTGCTTCTCTTTGTTGGTCACATTGAATGGCATGCAGTTTTCAAAACAATACCCATTTTTCACCAACTTCCTACATTTTATAATAGTTTGCTGTATCTGTAACTGTTCCATTCAAGGGTCACCATATTTAGCTAATAAAAATACAGAACACCAATAAAATTTTAATTTCAGATAAAAAATTTAAAAACACACTAAGTATGCCCCATTTATTGCACGGGGCATATTTATGTATCAGTAATATGTGTTGTTTCTCTGAAATGTAGCACCTTTAACTGGGAGACCAACATTTGATCTGGTTACCTTATCTCCGTTTTTTTTTTTGTTTTTTTTCTCAGAATCCTATGCATTCTTCAACGCTCTCATAAATGTTATTTTCTCTTTTAAATTTATTCTAATCTTTCAAATAAAACGAATCCCTTTTTGTGACTCATCAAGATAATGTTTTTTACTTTCTTTATTAATTTCTACTTTGTATCAATAGTTTTGTGATTTTCCCTACCTGTCTCCTAAATCGCAACAATTTTGACAGCTACAGCTTATTCATTCTTGTAACGTTTCCAAACATCTAACATCAAACATACAATAGATGTTTAAAACATTGCAATAAATTTAAAGATAAACTATATGCACCATTTCAATTTAGTCTGCATGTATCTTTATAACTATGCTTGCTATCAAGAAAAAAATAGATGTGATATATTTTAAGAAGGAAATGGCCAGAAATGTCAAATCATAAAGATTTTTGTATATTTGGGATATCTGCCTGTTCAAGACAACTTATTCTTCAAGCTGCTAAATAGCTAAGGTCATTTCTTACCTGGCTTACTTTTTAAGATCTTAAACGTCTTAAGACATTAACTGATTCAAATCTAGATGGGAAAGTTAAGTCTGATTTTTTCTTTTTCTTTTTTCTTTTTTTTTTTGAGACGGAGTCTCGTTCTGTCCCCCAGGCTGGAGTGCAGTGGCGAGATCTCGGCTCACTGCAAGCTCCGCCTCCCGGGTTCACGCCATTCTCCTGCCTCAGCCTCCGGAGTAGCTGGGACTACAGGCGCCCGACACCACGCCCGGCTAATTTTTTGTATTTTTAGAAGAGACGGGGGTTTCATCATGTTGGCCAGGCTGGTCTCGAACTCCTGACCTCAGGTGATCCGCCCACCTCGGCCTCCCAAAGTGCTGGGATTACCGGCGTGAGCCACCGCACCTGGCCTAAGTCTGATTTTTTAAACAATAACTTATTAAGTTTATCTTATGATCAAACTAATTTCACAAATATTGTCAATGATACTGAAATGAATAATTGCCACCATTTAGTGTTTGGTGTAAATTACTTTTTACCAGGTACCAAGTTAAGTATAAATGGAGAAATTTACATGGTCCATGTTTGTAAGACATTTACATTTGAAGGAAAAAATATACAATAACTTTAATACAAATAATTAAAAGGATAAAAGTTAAAAGACAGAAATAATTATCCACATATAAATAGAACATTTTAGTAACCTTTGAATTTTGAATGTAGACCCAAAGTTTCAAGTTATATTTTGCATCCCTTTTAAAATTCATTAATTTAGCTCAAGAAAATGGCGCAAATATGTATACAAAACTTTAGTGAAAGACAGGTTCATATACACACATACACATACACACACAGGGTTACTTAGCAACGGAAATACTTACTGAGAAATGCATCGTCAGGTAATTTTGTCATTATGAGACCATCATAGAGTGTATTTACACAGACCTAGATAAGAGTACTGTATACATTGTTCCTAGGCTACAAACCTGTATAGCATGTTCCTGTACTGAATACTGTAGGCAATTGTAACACAATAGTAGGTATTTTGTATTTAAACACAAATAAAGTACAGCGAAAATACCATATAAAAGGTGAAAAATAGTACACCTGTATAGTGTATTTACCATAAATGGAGCTTGCAGAACTGGAAGTTGCTCTGGTTGAGTGAGTGAGTGGTGAGTGAATGCGAATACTTCGGTCATTGCTATTCACTACTACAGATGTTATAAACACTGTATACTTTGGCCATCCTAAATTTATTTTAAAAATTTCCTTAATAAATTAAACTTAGCTTACTTGAAACTTTTAACTGTACAGATGTTTATTTCTTAAACTTTTTGACTCCTTTGTAATAACACTTTGCTTAAAACACACACATATTGCATAGTTACACGAAAAGGTTTCGATTTTTTATATTCTTATTCAATAAGACTTGTTCTATTTTTAAATTTGTTAAATTTATTTTTTAATTTATAAACTTTTTTGTTAAAAACCAAGACATGAGCACTCACATTATACAATGCCTACCCAGGGCCAGGATCGTGAATATCATTGTCTTCCACCTCCACATCTTGTCCCACTGGAAGGTCTGCAGGGGAAATACACGTGGAGCTATCATCTCCCATAACAACCTTATCTTCCTCTGGAATATTTTTTAAAGGACCTGCCTGAGGCTGTTAAACGGTTAACTTTATTTTCATAAGTAGAATGAGTATAGTGTAAAAAACACTTAATAGTATACTAAATACATAAACCAGTAACTTAGACGTTCATTATAATTATCAAGTATTACGTGCATGATTATATGTTTTATACTTTTACACGACTGGCAGTGGAGTAGGTTTGTTTACACTAGCATCATCACAAACACCTGTGTAAAGCATTGCGCTGCAGCATTATGACAGCTACAACATCTCCAAGTGATAGAAATTTTTCAGCTCCACTGTAATCTTACGGGATCACTGTCTTAGAATGTGGTCCATTGTTGACCAAAAATTCATTATGTGGAGTTATTTAACAAAATATGAAACACTCTTGAAATGGAATACTGTGTAAACAACAAAAAGATGTTGTGGAAGTGTAATATTTTCATGATAGATGTTTTTAAAAAACTGTTGAGTGAAAAAATTTATGAAACAACATAAAACCATTTTTTTTGTATAGAATATAGGATATTTTGTTGTAAAGAATATAGAAAATTTATAGAACCATTTTGTTTTATAGAATACTGTATAGTATAGATTATTTTGTATGCATAGAAAAAATTAAGAAAACTGAATAACCACTTTAAGAAAAATTATTTATTATATTTTATACACATTGTAGCCATTTTAATCTAATTTATCTGGTATACATATATATTTGAATTATTAATATCTATCTATATTAATAGATCTATATAAAAGTTAAAATAATATAAAAGAAAAAAATGCTAGTCAAATAAAAGTTATAATTGATATTAATAATTATTTTGGATGCATAGATCCAGGAAGCAACCACAAATAATGACACTAAGTTTCAAGCTCCTTCTATGAATAACTTGCTCAATGTTTATTACATTTATCTCCAGGTACAAAAGACAGATTTGAGGATTAACCATAGGTAAAGTTTGGATTCAGAGGCAGTATTGTCAGCATTAAGTGCGTTTTGGAATGGAATGGTCTGTGAATGGCGTGTTTATGCTTCCTTGGTAAAGTAAAAAGGTTTCTCCTGTTTATGGGCTTTATATCAAACATGTCAATTAATCACAGTGAAAGTGTCTCTTTTGAGTTCAGCAAGTGAGTCTGGAGTTCAGTTTACCCACTAGGCAGCAAGTCCTTCCTTCTAGGATATTCCCCATTTCTCCAGAAACTGCCTGGCAATATTAGGAAGGTGCAGCTCAGCTGTTCTATGTTTAGAGCCTATTCATTTGGGTCAGACAACTTGTTTCTTAAATTCTTCCTCCTGCTGGTAGCCTTTCTGTTACTGTTTTACACCGTAACTGCTCTCTATAGTTTAGCAACTCAATATTTTTTTAACTTCAATAAAATAAGCAATTGCTCCTGAGATTTTGGCATGAATTTAGCCTAGGTTTCCGGGTAAGTAAAGTAGAAATATTTTTTAAATGGCAAACCTATTTTTGTAGTAACACATGCACATTTAAAAAACATTGTACCTGTCAATAAAATTTGAAAAAGTAAATATGCCAGTGTTTCTAGACATAAAATATATTTTAATGAAACAAAATCCTCTTTATTTTTTATGATGTTTTTACAGAATAGACACCGAATAGGCATAGCAAAAGAGCTTTTCAGTACTCTTATAAAAACGTGTCAACCATGTTGTATACAGAACACCTCTATGGGTGAGATGATAGTTCAGTGAGGATGTCGATTCAGTCTGTGGCATTGACCGAGACTGCCAACTAACGTACCACTTGCCAACTCGCACCTATTACAGTGGCTTTTCCCCTTATGATAATTGCTATCAACTGGGAATTTCATTTATTCGTTGGCACTGTAAATTTAACTTCAGTTTATGAGGCAAGCTCTAATACCTTCAGAATTTTTGTCAATTAAATTATTTGAGATTTTTCATTAGGCTGGTGTTTGAAAACATTGCATTGTTGGCTGATTTTGTTCCTCCTCATTGCACCAATTGTTTATAAAAATTACACTCCATAAGCTTTTTGAGGAAACAAGTACTGTAATGAGCACACCATTAAAAAAAATTGAGGATAATTTAAGTGATGTAGGAGCTCAGGCACTAGAAATTTATCTCAAATTGTTTTAAACATGTCATCCACCTATCATTATTTTACCAAGTTTGTCATAAGTAAAGGTTACATTTTGGTTTATGATTATGACAATGTAATTTGAATGACCTACTAGGGGAAGGACAGGAAACTTGCTTTCACGTATTTTCTCCCATGCTGATGACCTTCCCCCCTGCCCTGCCCTAATCGATATGCAATATGCAGTGGAGTTCTGCTACTGCATCGGAGAGGAGCGGTGTAAGAGAACCATCTGCTTAGGTTCAGGATCCTGCACTCATATAGAGCAGAATTCTACTATCACTGTGTGAAGAGTGAGAATTCTAACAAAACTCTACCTCTGAGCTCAATTGCTGAGGATTTTCCTAAGAGAACCAGGGAACTGAGAAACTCAGTGTCATACCACTATTTTTATAATGACTAAGAAGAAAAAGCAACCTGTTTCTATGGAATAGGTAAGAGAAGAGAGACACTTCTGTAGCAAAGTTATATAGGGCCTATTTGGGGTACAACGTGAATACTCAGAAAAACCTCCCAATATTTCAGACGTCACATTCTGCACAGAAAAGTAGCAGCTTACAATTGAAGAAACTGGAAGTCACTGCAATAGCTGTAGTAACAGTAAAAATCCAACCACAGCTCAACTTGAGACTGATTGACTCAACAGTGATTCTACTAATAGAAAGAAACAGAACAGATGTGCATATTTCTGAGCATAAATATTATTTACCTCAGCATCTACTATTTTAAGTATAACATCTGGCATTCAGTAAAAAATATGAGATATACAGATGCTCCCTGACTAACACAATAGGGTTACACCCTGATAAAGCAATCCTAAATTGGAAATATTATAAGTAGAAAATGCATTTAACATACCTAACCTACTGAATATTATAGTTTAGCCTAGCCTACCTAAAACCTAGAACACTTACATTAGCCTATAATTGGTCAAAGTCATCTAACACAAAGCTTATTTTATAGTAAAGTTATTATAAACTATTTTGAGCCAAAACACAAAATTTGAATTATGTTTTTTACATAATCCTCATTGCTTTCACACCACTGTTAAGTCAAAAAATTGTAAGTCATATCATTGTAAGTTGAGGACTACCTGTGCAAGGAAACAAAGCATAGGAGTAGAATCCATTGCTAAGAGGGCAAAACAGACCAAACAAAACAAACAGATAACAAAAAATCTTGACTCAGAGAAAAATCAAAAGGTTGAAAATTATAGATTGGGACTTTAATATCATTAATTTAATATAATTATTTATCATTAATATATTAAATAATGCAAGATGAAAAGTTACAAAGTAAAATACCTTCATGTACAGATGGTGAATTTTAACAGATAAATAGAAACTTCATTAAAGAGTGCAAAGAAAATGTTAAAGATGAAAAACATGATGTCAGAAATGAAAAATACCTTTGATGTAATTATCATGACATTTGACAGGGTTGAGAAAAAAATCAATGAACTGAAAGAAAGGTCAGTGAAAATTCTACAAAGTAAAGCAAAAAGAAAAAAATTTTTTTAAAAATCAACAAAATAGAGTATTCAAGAACTGATAGACAATATAAACAAGCAAACAAATAATACATTACAGAATATTTAACTGCACAATTCATCAAGTTATCTTTATTGACATTTAGTATGCTAAAGTCAAAAGAGAAGAATAAACATTATTTTAAAGTGTAACTGTGATATTCACAAAATAGGCCTTATGTTGGGTCATGAAGTAAATCTCAATATATTCAAAATGTTGAAACCATTCAAAGTATGTTCTCAGAGCAAAAGAACATGAAGCTATAAATTTAATAAATAATAATAAATTTATAGATAATACCTGAAAAATCTGCAATGCTTAGAAATTAAACAATACATTTCTCAAGAATCTATAAGTCAAAGAAGAAATTTCACAGTGAAAGAACACTCTAGCCAGATGGATTAAGAAAAAAATAAAGACTATGCAAGTCACCAAAATTAAGGAATGCCACTATAGATTCTAAGGCCATTAATGATAAGGAAACATAAAACAATTTAGTGCCAGCCAATTCAACAACTTGGTAAAATGACCAGATTCCTTGGAAGACACAAACTAACAATTTTTTTTAACAAACCGTAATCCCCAAAAATGTCTAAAAATAAAACATCAGGCCCAAGTGGCTTCACTGGACAAATCTACCAAATATTTAAGGAAGAAATAATACCAATTCTACAAGAACTCATCTTAGAACTGGAAGAATAAAGACATGTTTCCAAATTATTTTATTAGGTCAGCATTACTGATACCAAATATACAGACCTTAAAAGAGAGCTATCAACTATTTTTTCCTCATGAACATTGACATGAAAATTCTAAACTAAACAACTAATAACCAATACAACGATTCACAACATCTTGACCAGGTAAAATTTACCCTAAGAATGCAAGTTTGATTCAAATTTGAAAGTTATTCTGTGTATTTTATCATATCAAAACACTACAGGCCGGGAGCGGTGGCTCACGGCTGTAATCCCAGCACTTTGAGAGGCCGAGACAGGTGGATCACTTGAGGCCAGCAGTTCAAGACCAGCCAGGCCAACATGATGAAACTCCATCTCTATCAAAAATCCAAAACTTAGCTGGCTATGGTGGTGCACGCCTGTAAGCCCAGCTAGTTGGGAGACTGAGGCAGTAGAATCGCTTGAATCCCGGAGGCAGAGGTTGCAGTGAGCTGAGATCGCGCCACTGCACTCCAGCCTAGACGACAGAGCCAGGCTCCATCTCAAAACAAAACAAAACAAAAATCCTCAAAACATGACAAAGTGATAACTTTATAATAATCTTAATAGATGGAGAAAAACTTGTTAACTTGATAAAATTTAACATCAGTTTACATTTAGAACTCTAAGCAATTAGTAAGATTGATACTTCCTCAAATTGATAAAGGCAACTAAGAAAAATCTATAGCTAACCTCATATGTAATAATGAAGCACTGAATACTTTCCTACTGAGGATGGGAATAAGACAAGGATGTCCAAACTTACCAACTTACCACTTCTATTCAACTTTGTGATGGAGGTCATAAGCATTTACATAGCTTTTTTCTTTTCAATGTGGCAAGAAAAATAAATTTGGGACAAAATAACAGAAACTATCTTGTTTCATACATGACATGGTCATCTATACAGAAGAACCCTAAGGCATATAAAAAAAAGAATACTAGGGCTATAAGCAAGTTTATCAATTTCACAAGACACAAGATCAATATACAAAAATAAAATATGTGGGGTGGCAAGAAGTACCTAAACATTAAAATATGAAAATGATGTCATTTAGAATATTATATGAATATGAAATAATTAGGAAAATTTTACAAAATATGTGCAAGACAAGTAAACTAAAATTTACACTCTGTTACTGAGGTATATTTAAAAAGAGTAAAGTAAATGGTGATCTGTTTTCACATCTCAGAACACTAAGTATTATTAAGATACCAATTCTCCGCAAGTTGATCTACAAATTTAGTGCAATTTCAGTAAAATTTCAGAAGCCTTTTTTCTATAAAAATTGATAAGATAACAAATCTATATGGAATTTCAAAAGACCTAGAAAAGCCAAGCGATTTTCAATATAAAAAGTTGAGAATTCACACTATGCTACCTGATTTAGATACTTATGTAACTACAATAACCAAGGCAGTGTGGTATTGGCTTAACAACTGACACATGGAATGAAATATAAAGCCAAAGAATTTGGCAGTTACGCCTTAATAAAGCTGGGTAAAAAAAAAAAAGGGTAAAAAACAAAACAAAACAAAAAACAACAACAAAAAACAAACAAAAGAACCATAACCATCACCTTGATGTCATCACAAAAAATTAATTTGAAACAGGTCAGAGAATTAGTATAAAAGCTAAATTTCTAGAAAAAAACAAAACAAAACAAAAAACGTTTGCATCTTGAGTTAGGCAAGCATGGTATTCTTTAGGATGAAGAAGATACCAATCACATACACAAAAAATTAACACATTGGGTTACAACAAAATTAAAAATTTCTGCCCTTTGAAAGACACTAATAAGAAACCACACACACACACACACACACACACACACACACAAACCCAAGAAGAAAACATCCAGCAGATTCTTTACCAAGTAAAATATTTTGGTAGCAATTGATCTCATGAGAATATGCTCTGTTTCATAAGCTATCAAATTAATTAATGCAATTGAAATCACAATAAGTCAACAGTTTACATATAGGTGAAATGGATAATATTAAAAGACTGTCAATGCCAATATTTGGTAAGGATATGAAGCAACTGGAATACTCATACATGGTTAGTAAGTAGGCAAAATAATACAACCACTTTGGAAAATAATTTGGCAGTTTCTTTTAAAGTTAAGTAAACTTACTATATATGACACCACAATTCTACAACTATGTGCTATCCAAGATAAATAAATATATATATATTTAATATATCAGAACACTATTATTAAGATATCACGTATATATAGAGACACTCATACATACATAAATGTTCATGGGAGATTAGACACTATTCATAATATCTACAAAACTGTAAACAACTCAAATTTCTATTGATTGGTCAATGGAAAACTAAGCTGTGATAGCTATACAATGGGATACTATTTAGCAATTAAAGGAACAAACTACTAATACATGCATCAGCATGGATTAATCTCAAAACTATTACGCTGTTGAAAGAAACCAGATACTAAAGCATACATAAATTACGATTCCACTTGTATCACATTTATAAAAAAAAACTATGGGGACAAAAGACAAATCAGTAGTTGTCAAGAACTCAAGAGTGTCAGGAGGTGATTGTCTGCAAGGGGACAGAAGATAATTTTTGAGGTGATGGAAATATTTCATATTGTGATATTGGTGGTGGTTGTTACAGTATATATTTGTCTGAGATCATTGAATCGTACACTTAGAAAGACCCAATTTTATACAAATTTATTTCAATGAACTTCACTTAAATAATCCTACAAGAATTTCTGTATGTGAGCAGGGCCTAGTGATTATTGAATAAATGGATTGCAAGCTGAGCTGGCGGAACAGCCAATTTATTGGGGAAAACCTAATGTCAAGATGCTTATGTATTTTCTCATTGACCGATCAGATTCTCCAGAGAAGGTTTCTTCCCCTTATCTTCTAATAAGATATAAGCTTGGCAGTGGAGTTTTAAGGACTGAATGATAAAAGAGGGCTGGGATCTGAACATTCTGTTTATAAGCCTATGTTTAATGCTGTTTTCAGTAAAAGATCTTGACTGCAAATCATGTTTGGTATCCCCAGTCCACAGATCCTCTGATTTACTCTCTTCAGAGAATTGAACTTCAAATCTTTTGCCAGTGTGAGTAGGCACCATGACTCATTTGGATGGTGTGGGTAGGAGACCTGTGGGGTGGCCTAACTGCTTAGACTTTCAGCCAGCTCTCCTGCCTTTATTGCAGCTTTCATTTCTGTCTCCAGAAGCCCTGATGCCACCTGCTTCCAGGCTTATTAGAAGTTCAGAATGAATTTACTCTGCCTTCCCTATAGTACTAGTTTTAGATACCGAGGTTTTAACTTTTTAAAATGTGTTACTTTTTGCTAAATGAGTTCCCACATTTCTTCTGCTTTCCAATTCCAAACTTTTATTCTAGTGTCTCTTTTACTGTCCTGTGAGACTTAGTTACTATTTGACCTTGTAAATTTATGTCTAAAAATAATTTTAATGCTAGGTTTTGGCAGAGGAAATACTTAAGTGTGTGTTTTTGATCCACCAAATTTATGTGTTTTTAGAGTGTGTATTGTTCTCTCTTCATTTATGGGAAAATGCAAACGTGTTCTTGTTGTTCTCAGAGACATTGATATGATTGAAGTAAAAGTTTAGAGGAAAAACACTACATGAGGTAGATGTACCTCTAGGAAAAGACGGCAGTCAGATTGCAAATAAGCTTCACCTGTCATCTTATACCTTGAATAATTCACTTGGTCTGGGTTTCACATTGAGAGGTTCACAATATTAAATTTATTAGAACAATGTATGTAGATCTACCTTTTATTTATTCATTTATTTATGTAATGAATGACTTTTAGCCCTTAACATGTATCAGAGTATGGGTTCAAATTATACATCGCAAAAAATTTAAAACCAGAATGTCAATATGCTAATTTCCAAAAATAAATAGAGCTATCATGTGTGCATGCATATTTACGGGAGTGTAGCCAGCACAATCTTTCCCTTTAAGCTGGTCTACATTGGAAGCCAAATTATATGTTGAAGTTTGCTGAAGCAGGGCAGGAAAGTCTTACGATCCAGATATTTGTTGGCATCTGAATATGAGAGGACTAGATTTGCCAGAGGACCTGGTGTGATTGAGCCATTGGCAGCGAAGCCATTTCCTTTGGACAGGGCTTCAGTGATCCTTGCCAAAACATGGCTCTCCAATACTTATTTTTGACTTATACTGCTAATGCATCTCCTTGAAATAAATTTTTTATATTGACCCTGAACACTTTATGTATTTCAACATGACTTTGCTTATTTCTCCTGTGATGTGTTATGTACTATTTTATACTTAAAATCTCAGATCTCAATTTTATGTCCAACTTGTCAGCATAAGCCCTTATTATGCCCTTCACATGTATAGTATTATTGTAAATTGTTAAATGGTTGTATTCTGAAAAACATAATCTGATTTTGTTTATTTGTAATATCATTTAAATATTACTCTCTAAACAAAAACAAATATGAAGTTTGTTTAACAGTGTTTTGCAAAATTCACTTATCAGGCATATTTTTAATATTAATGTTGTAAACACTCCCACAGATACATGTAAATATGTGATTTAAGTTTATTTTAATTTTTAATGATGAAAGGTGTGAAACAGATGCACCTAAAATATAACGTCATGATTTACTGCTAATATTTTAAAATATCAAATTAATAAAAATTTGAGAAATAGAACAGATTTTATCTCCCAAGAAACAGGAAAAGAAGTATCATCAAGAGAGATATGTGTATCAAGGGTTAGCTTTTGGTTTTTAAAAACGTAAGAAAAAATAACTTGATGCATGGAATAGAACTAGTAAGATGAAAGTGAAACTTTGGCCTTGAAGAAGTATGGTTAAACAAAAGTGCTATTTACTTAAATTAAGAAAAAACAAACCTGATGATTATAAGTTTCTACCTCTTAAAAGGTTTTAGATTAATGCTAGTTATCATGTGGAAACAAAACACATATTAAAATTAATTTACATAATTTTATAATATAATTAGATTTTGCATGTGTATGTGAGACAGGGTCTCACTTTGTTGCCCAGGCTTGAGTGCAGTGGTACAATCATGGCTCACTGTAATCTCTGCCTCCCAGGCTCATGTGATCCTCCCACCTTGGTCTCCTGAGTAGCTGGGATTCCAGGTGTGTGCCACCACACCAGCTAATTTTTTAACATTTTTATAGAGATGAGATCTCACTACATTGTCCAGGCTGGTCTTGAACTCCTGGGCTCAAGCTATCCTCCTACCTTGGCCTCCCAAGCTGCTGAGGTTACAGGTATGGGCCACTGTGCCTGGCGTATCATTAGTTTTACTAGTCAACATTATATTGGTTTTTCTAATGAAATTTATGTACAGTCATCAAGAGACTCTGCAGCAGATATAAATTCAGCTTCTTACCTCTGGCCACTATGGTCACATTCTGCCTGTTATAGCTTAGGGCCAGCACATGTTAGTTTAGGAATCAAGAACAATAGAAGCCAAGAGATTTCTGCAGTTGCTTCAGTTTTGATTCAATAAGAGTCTAGAACTGACAGGGAAATTATTAACCAATATTTGTCATAAGCAGAGGGGCTTTTCTGGGTCAAACATTAAGGAATAATATTAAAATTATGTTGCTTTCTATCATAAAAGATAGAGAATTTTAGTAAGTGTGAAATGCATGCTGCAAATTATACCTGAAAAAAAAGGAGAAAAGAATCAAAGGACCAAATAAGCTTCTTAGTATCAGAAAAGGAGAAATCGTTGACAAAGACAAGAGATGAGAGATAGAAGGTCACTGAAAAGCATTGAAGAGCATTGAAGTAAAATAATAGAGCTTTATCTATCTAATTTCCAGAAAAAGTATTTATTATTCATAGGAAAATTAGAAAATCATATAAAAAACTCATTATCTGGTATAGTTTGGAAATCGATGTCCAAAATTTCAAAAGTATATATTCATAAATGAGATCAGAATACATCATCACATAAGCTTTAACAAGAGTTAATTTTAGCCTTCTTTATGTTTTGCAATGAGAAAAATCACACAGAGATCAAAAGAATACATTTTTTTTATTATTACATCACTGAAAACATCTGAACTTCATGTCTGAGTGTTTTGCAAGATAAATTCATTTTATTCTGCAAAATCCACTGTACATTGTTTTAGGGAAATCACTAATCAGATGGGTCATTTAGTCACCTCCAATCTAGCTGATTTTTTATTTTTATTTTTTAAATAAAGCTTCTGCAAGTTTTAATAGTATACTGTATTCTATTTTGAGCCTACGGGTTTTCCCCATATGCATGGTTTATCAGAGTGTTTATAATAAGTGAAAAGATCTAGGTGCTACTTAGGGTAATGACACTTACTAGAATAGTTTTTTCCAGTAACTAACTTTTTGTGTGCTGTTTTGAATAAGCAAGATATCTATATTTCAGAGGTTAAATGAAATGGGTGGAAAACAGAGGATTAAATACATATAAAAAGTTGTGTTTTAATCTTTTCCAGAATAAAAGAAAAATCAAGAAGACAATTAGAAATGTGATTTCTAGACTCTGGCTTTGAATGTGGGTATTGATTTTTAAAAATATTTCTGATTTCTTTTCCTAGCGTTTGTTTTAGCCTTGATCATGCACACAGTCTCATTTATCTTATTTTCACTCAGTAAATAATTAATTAAATCAACAACCTGTATTTACATACCTATTTGGGTTCAAAGGATACAAGAATGAATAGATGAATAAAAAGCATCTCTTACCAAGGCACTTACTCAGGGGAGTTTGTTTAGAGATTGTTATCTAAGGGTTTGTCTGTGTGTGGGAGTTTGGTTGGAGAAAGGGAGTGCTGGTGTGGGAGGTAGGGCATAGGGAAGAAGTGCTGCACCCATAGTAGACTTCATTGATACCAATATATTTTAAAATGAACTAGCTAACTCCAGTCACAACTGTATTATGTAAATTGTATCTTTAGAAATTATCTAGATTAGCCAGGCATGGTGGCAAATTTCTTTAGTCCTAGCTTCTCAGGAGCTCACCTTACCAGAGGATCACTTGAACCCAGAAGTTCAAGGTTGCCGTGAATTATAATCATCCACTGAACTTCAGCCCAGGCAGCAGAGTGAGAGACCTTGTCTCTTAAAAAAAAAAAGAATGAAACACAAGTTATCTAAAGCAGTAATGTTTATTACTTCCTTATTTTTAGGTTGGGTTGAAGAAAAGACTGGAGATCACTTTTCATTTTTGAGAACAAATTGAATGATATTAGTAATTTTAGACAAAAGTCTTGAAAGCATTTCAGAAATCCCACAGAAATTTTCTTTCAGGGCTATTTCCCAATAGATCAGATCATTCATCACATTTCCAGTCCTTTGGGAGAAAAATGAGCTCTCAATGACTGTTATGGAATGAATTGCCTTTGTTCCCACTCTCTCTTTGTTTTTTCATCTAGAATGAGATTCTATTGACTTATTGGTACATTTTTGTTATGGGGTACCTGGAGTGTAGCTTGTTCAGCTGGAAACTTCTTTGGCCAATGGTGCCTTTGCCCAAGTTTTGCTTGGGCCCACTGGGCCCACTTGGCCTATCAGGCTGTGCTTGGCTCACACTACTGGCCCGGATCCTATGCCTGGGAGCAAAGCAGCAAGGGGTGTGTGAGCAAGTGAGAGTGAGGTCTGGACACCACGCACAGCCAGTCATGCTGCGAGGTTGCAGCTAGTCCAGATGTACCATAAGCAGCTTCCAGGGCTGGCACTGGGGAACATCATGGCACCTGGAAGCTTGGAGACACCAGAAGCTGCAGAGCCCCAGAGAGGTTGTCACAGCCCTGACCCAGGGAGCTCCTAGGTCTGGGGTCCCTGAAGGGCCACAGCTCTTTTCTCTTTCATGTCACCTGCAATGTGGTGAGCAAGGGGTGTGTTTCAGCCCTGTTTGTTTTACAGTTTTTTCAGCCCTGACATTTGGCAGGTCCTGAGTTCTTGTTCCATGCCCAGGAAGAATGAGATACATGGACAAGTGGAGGGTGAGCAAGGTGAAGAGGAGCTTTATTGAGCAATAGTACAGCTCGGACAAGACCCACAATGGGTAGGTCCTCTCTGCAGCCAAGGTGTCCTGACGAGTGTTCAGTTCTCAGCAGAGAGGAGACTCTGTGGTCAGTAGCTCCTTTCCACAGCTGGATGTTCCAATGTCTTTTCAGCTTTCAGTAGAGAGGAGACCCTGGGGTGGGTAGCTCCTCTCTGCAGCTGATTGTCCCATCATCTCTTTTTGAGCCTGGCTGAGTCCAGGGTTTTTATGGGCTTCAGAGAAGAGGAAGTGCATGCTGATTGGTCCATGGGCAGCTATAGGTGGTTGACAGGACTGGTAGCCTAGCCACCAGGCTTCAAGACTTCCCCAGCTTAGAGATGGGGCTGCACTGGGGACCCACCCCTTTCCACCCGTGAGCCTGTTTTTCTTCTGCTGCTGTTCCTGAAACCCAGGCTGTTTGTGCCAAGGGGCATCTGCAGCCCAGTGACAAGCTACCCTCAACCCCACCTTGGCCTCTCTCCTGTGCTCCTCAGTGCTCAAAGTCTGGAGGGGGCTGAGATGGCAGGGTGATAGCGTGTCAGTGCTGCCCCGAGTGTGCGCACACCCAGCCAGGTTACAACAGTGCCTGGGCCTGCAGCACGGCTTGGGTGGCTGCAGCTGTTCCTGTGAGAGCAAGGCTCCTTCCTGCTGCTTGCCCCCAAGAGCACAGGGATGCTTGCGTTTGCAGCCACTGCTGGGCAGCTATAGCTGCACCCGAAGAGAGAGAGGCTCCCACCCTGCCAACTCAGAAGGGAATGAGGCTTCTGCCTGTTCTCAGGTCCTGCTGGTTTCCTGAAGTGTGCAGCGTGGGCTGCACCTCCCTCACTACAGCTGGCATCATCACAGTGACCACTAGAGTCTGGCCATGGCTGCTATCATTATTATATAAACTGATAAGAAATTGTGGGGAGCCACACCACTTCTGGAATGAATTGGAAGGTCATCAATCTTTTTTGCACAGCTCCAGAGAGATAGCTTAAAATATTTCATTGACTTCTTAACCTTGAAAACATACAATAAAGACTAGGACAGGAATTTTAAAAAGAGCAATACAAATGTAGTGGTTGGAGGGACTGACTTTGGAAAAATATTAAAATAACTGAATATGAATAGTTTTCTGAAAAAACAACTCAGGAGGCTATGGTGACTGACTACAAATATTTGTATTCTTAGAGGAGATAATCCTTCATGGTAGGTAGTTTAGAGGCATTATGAAGTGGCAAGGAGGTGGACCTATAAGAAAGCAAATTTAAGTTCAGTGTTAGCTAATTATTTAAAGTGAAGTGTATCAGTTTGAGGGAAAGACAAATATTCCCTGGGCAAAGTTTTGATTTACTCCAAATCAAGAAGCAGCAAAACAGAATATGCTCTTGGCTGTTGTCAATGAAGGCAGAAGATAAGTATCAATCCTGATATTATTTATTTCTTTTATGTTTGATTATTTAAATAAGTCACATGGGGACAACTTTTGAATGCCTAAAAGAAAAAGGAAAAATGAAAATATTTGGAGGGTATCAGAATTTTTAAAAATCCATGACAAAAATGATCTGGGATACATAGAATCCTCATACAAAGCAGAAACCTAATTATAGTTTAGTTCAATTAAACCTTGATAATGCATTGTAATTCATCTGACTATAGAAAGTGTTATGTCAATCACAGATAATCCTCAAACCTTATTTTACCAACTATATTCAAGCTCCATCAAACTGTTCCTAAGCTATTAAAAAGGAGACAATTAGCTGATGGATCTTATATCTCTTTTTTATTTCTCTGCTCACCTACTGGGGTAGTTCTGGATGAGTAGTGAAATTGCCAAAATGAAAGTTATCTTGAGGACTGAGTGGAAGAAACACCAGGTCAAGTGCTCCACAGTGCAGACAATTACACTTAATAACTTAGAGGTGGCTGTGGTTTATTACTACTGACAAGGAAGATTTTCTAAGAAAATAGAAGTTATTGCTATTTTAAAAGAAAAAAAGTACACTGCTCTTTATAAGAAGTCAAACTACTCAATACTACATTGCATTATAGCTGTTACTGTAATGTATTAACATCTGAAAAAATATTTCTTATTCCCAAAGGTGAAGGTAGCCTAGCAAATTGACTTCTTTGTAAATTTTTATTCACTAGTAATGAGTAATGTGCACTTAAACTTTTAAAGAGCAAAATGTGAATTGAACATATAATTTTTTCAAAAATCAGCTACCTTGTGGAGGTATATATATATATATATGGTTGACAGGACTAGTAGCCTGGCCACCAGGCTTCAGGCCTTCCCCACCTTGGAGATGGGGCTGCACTGGGGACCCACCCCTTTCCATCTGTGAGCCTGTTTGTCTTCTGCTGCTGTTCCTGAAACCCAGGCTGTTTGTGTCAAGGGGCATCTGCAGCCCAGTGCCAAGCTACCCTCAACCCCACCTTGGCCTCTCTCCTGTGCTCCTCAGTGCCCAAAGTCTGGAGGGGGCTGAGATGGCAGGGGGCTAGCATGTCAGTGCTGCCCCGAGTGTGCACACACCCAGCCAGGTTACAACAGTGCCTGGGCCTGTTTGTCTTCTGCTGTTGTTCCTAGGACAGGAATTTAAAAAAAATAAAAAATATATATATATATACATTTATATATATATCTATTTATATATATAAATGTTGTAGATGTCAGGAAGTTGTCTATTTCCAGGAGAAACTTTGATGTCCTCCCTTGTTACTTTTACATGCTGGCTCTAAAAGTGCAGTTGCGGAATCATAGAAGCAGTGAGAACTGGGTAGATGGGTTATGTAACTCGTTCTTCCATCAGCACCAGGGATTTACCTAAACTACCCCAGATAATGAGACAATCAATATCTTGAAGATTTGCAATGTGTGAGATATCATCTTTCTTTCAATGACTTCTTCTGATGCTACCAGCTAAACCTATTTCTTCTTATTTTACTTTTTGTTTAAAAAACCTGCTGCTAAATATTTCCTATTTAATAATTATTCATATACTTGAGATCAGTCTCATCATCTAACAACATTTTCTTCTTTGAGAATGACAACAGAATACATCCTTGATATAGGAAAAAACTTATTTTGCCTAATTCCCTTTATTTAATTTCACTACCAATTTTGAAGTGACATTTTTTGGTTCAGTTCCATCCAGTCATTTTGAGCAGGGTTATTAAGTACTTTTGTCTCTTGGGAACAGTTATAGACTGGATCTAGGAAAGTCTCAAGATTTCTGTAACTCCCAAAAGGGAGATGCTCACAATTGAGACTATACAGTACTATCCCAGGGGAGTAGATTCAATACTAGAGACATCTAGATCGAATTTCCCCTGCATGGGTTTTACTTGAGTGTCTGGAAAATAATTTAGCAAAACTCATTAAGAGAGATGCTTATAAATCTTTAAATATCTATTGGACACGGCCCTGATTTTTGTGTTCAATTTTATTTAATTCTTATTATAATGCTTTGAGGTCGATATTTTTATTATTTCCATTTTAATATAAGGAAAAATTGGACATGAACAAGTTAAAGAATTTGCCCAAGTTTACTCAGATGTTTATGTATTAGAGGCAGCTGTCAAAATTGTGTCTGACTTTAGTACGAAGTTGTCATGCTCTCCTGGCTCCACCAAGGAGGCAAGATTCAGCATTCCTAATTCATAGAAATGACTGGAGCAGAACTTATCCATTCATGGGTGAGTGAAGAAGCAGGCATTTAGCTTGTTGTAGACTCTAGTGTGGGGAACAATTTATACAGCAATCTATTAATAAAACTCACTCATAGGGAAATTTGTTCAAGCTCTTGATTGGTGAGTGATAATAAGGGCTTTGGTAAACACAACAGACCAATCTAACTAAGACATGAAATCATAAAGACAATCAGCAGAAGAAATAGACCAATAATTAGGACCTGTTTCCTCAGTTCAGTCTAGTATTCATGTCCTAGCCTCAGCTATAGGCCCTGCATTATTGTTTAGATAAAAATATGCACCTAAGTTGGCTCTCCAAAAATGTGTATAGTTCCTATTTCAATTCACCTTTTTGATAATTCTAAATGGCCTCCAATAAAATAATCTTTCCATATAGAATGTTGGATAGACAAATGTTAGAAACCAGACTTGAAATTGCTCTATAAGACAATTTTAGTCAAAACTCTGCTACCTAGAATAGGTAAAACCACAACCTTTCCCTGATGCTTTATTATCAATATTTATTTCATGTTTTAGGTCCTTGTCAAAATCAAAGTTTATTTACTTCTCTAGGCTTGAACTACTCAAGTAATTAGGCAACATTTCTGGATCATGAACTGTTTAAACCATCCCCCCAACTTGTCATTTTGTTCATTATCCAAAATGGCATTATAAACACTCTTTCAAGTCTTTTCTCAAATTTTACCTTCTCAGTGATGACCGCATTATCTTATTTAAATTGCAACCTCACTACCAGCTTTCCTACATCCTTTTCCTCCTTACACTGTTCTACCTTTAAACTTTATGTTTTACTTTAAAAATTTTAACTATATAGCTTATTACCTTCTAACATGTGTGCATCTGCATTTACTTACAAACGTGTATAGGTTATAATTTAAATATTGTATTAATTGTCTGTCTCCTGCCACTAGAATATAAGTTCTATAGGGCAAGGATAATTGTTAGCTTTGCACATTATTGTATTCCTAGTGCCTAGAATGATGCTTGCCACTCGTAGTATCAACACTCGATAAATACTTAGAAATAAATAAATTAATAACCAATTATTATCGTTCACACTAATTTCAGCTCCCTACTTGAAACGTTAATTTTTTAAAAGACTGTAAATATATGTTTGTTTGTTTATTTTACAGAGAAGACAAAGAGAATCATTGGTTTATGCTTACCACTTGACAGCTGCTTCACATGGTGTAAATATTCTGGCTTATTTTATCAATCTTCTTTTACCAAAACCAAGTGAACAGACAACATCCAGTAAGACTTAAGTTACTACATTATTTGAAACAGTTCAGGGGGCATATCCTTCTTCAATCCATATTACTTATATGAAAATATCAAGCAGACAGTGTTTTTAAAGGAAACAAATTCTTACAAAATTTTTGCAGGTATAATTGTTTTCATAAAGTTACATAATCCTTGCAACTATCTTATGAAGTTTGTTCTATTGAACTGCTACAAGTTTAAATATCTTATACAATATTACTCCTTCATAAGTACGTGAACTAGTATTATGACTGAAGTTGCCTGGCCTCAGAGTCTGTATTCTAAGACCTGCTACATGATACAGTTTCACATCTTAATTTGCTCTTTTTCTGAAGATGGAGGGGAAATTGATTGTGTGGTGAGGGTTGGAGGTGAGGCATATTATCTTGTCTTTTTTAGTCCCATACAGGGAAATTTTATAAAGTCTCTTCCAAAACACTGAATTATAACCCAAAACTAGGGAAAACATGTATTGGTCTGTACAAGTTCTGATGTCAGCCTTCAGGTCAATTCAAAGCACTCAGAGTTCATAGCTTATGAAAAGTATCAGCTTTGAATTAGGATACTTGAGGTTAATTGGTATATGCTTATCTAAAGAGAGATATAGGAATATACCAGTTACTAGGCAATAAAAGCAAGAGATTGAGGTCAATACCAGACACTTCCCCAGAAAGAAAAACAAAACTAAATGCTGTTGTATCAATGCCAAGGGTCATCAAACAGCCATGAAATAAAGTGTCAAGGCCAGCAGATAAAAACAGCCTGTGTGTTACAAAGTCCCAGATCTTTATAAACCTACTTTTTAATGGTGAAAACTTTTAAATAATTGTATTTGAGATGTTTTGCTGCAAATTAACAAGGTCATAGGCAAGCTACAAGGATACTAAATGTGCCTTTGAAAATTCACTGAGATATTTAAGGCAACATAAAACTGTAGACATTCACTTGGACTCTGTTATTGATTAGTGAGCTAGTTGTGCTGAAACATCAACATAGTAATTAGTATGTCCTCTAATTAGTTCAAACTCCTTCTGCCTCCTCTCTTCCTTTGAGCATTCCTTGGCAATAAAAGAGGCAAAGAGGTTATAAATGTAGAACCCCATATAATTTTGTTATCATTAAGTGTGCTTGATTCAATTACAGCCTATAAAGGAATGATAACTTCCTTGGCTCTTTTTCTATTGCTTTAAGGCTTAATTATGTTTCTATATTTCAGGCTTTAATGATAATCTATTATTTACCTTATTTATTGTGTGCAAATATATATTTTCTATTGCATTAGAAACAGTTGAAAGAAGACTTCTAAAATGGTAACTCCTTAGAAATTCTTTTCTTAGCCTGAACCAACTATCAGCTAACGTATCTCAGAAGAGAACATTTAATAGTACTGATCATTAGGTTTTTTAGTCAATAGGTTGGCAACATATGAGATGGTTTTCCACTCTCTACAAAACCCCTGGTGCTGAATGGACTCCTGGGATTGATGATGCATGTATGTTTTAGCACCTGAAATGCAGGAAAACCCAAATATATGGCTCTGAAAGTAAGTAGAGTGAAGTTGTGTTTGTTTTATGCTGGTCGGAGATTCCTCCAGCAAGACAGTTCTAAGTAGTCAGACATCTATTGTATAAACACTGCTTGAAGAAAAACCCAAAGTAGGTTTTCCTGATCCAAATTCCATTAGCACTTCATTTTATAGGTCACATGAATAACTAAGAAACAACAGAAGCTGAGATGAGAAACTGACTGTGAGTCACAGCATCTGGCTTCAAATATAAAATTCTACATATGTAGGCTTTGGATGTCTGGGTGTTCTGGAGTGCAAAGGGAGAGTTCTGGTCACGAGGCATAAGTGGTACTAAAGACATGCCCGCAGAAACTGCAAAAATGGTTGGTGGTCATTTAAACAACTTGCCTTCTGTGTGTAGACCTCATAAGAATATTTTTACCTATGTCTAAGTAAATCTAGAGCAGTGTAAATGGAGAGTCACATTATGCTTATTAGTGAACACCCTATCTGAACAAATCCCCTCTAGCTAGAGGAAAAATAGACACAATAATGAGGCCTATGATAGAAGCTTATAGAGTGAAATTAAAGGCTTATCCTGAAGATTTTCATGGCATACATAGCCTCTGTCAAACAGAAGCAAAAAACAAAGTATAAGCTAAGAAGAATAGAGAGCAGAATGAATTTCCAAGTCTGTGGCTAAGATAAAAATGGAGGTGAAAAAGATGAAAATATTTGTAAAATAACAAAATCAACATAATAACGAAAAATCAACATTAGAGCATTTCTTGAATATTATTAATCCTGGGGGAAAGATCACTCATGAAGTGACAAACTAGAAAATATTTTTCAAATTTGAAAGAAAGGATATAAAATAAAAATAATGAGAGAGACAGTGATTGATATGGAGATTCAAATTATGGGTATAACTAGAAAGAATCCAAAGCAATACAGTAAAAACTTGTTTTACAAAAATTTGAATTATAAAAATAACCCTAAATGAAAAATAAACTCTAGATCCTATAAGCATCCAAACAGAAAAAAATGCTAACTATGAAGAAATAAAAACTAAAGTCATTTTAATTTTTTCTTGTGCTACATTAAATTCCTGGAGCAATGAAGAAATATTATAAAATTAAAACAAATGTCATCAACCGAAAATGTTATACATAGCCAATTTTACTGCTAATTAGCATAAAAATAACTTAGTGTGCATACTCAACATTTTTGGATGAAAATGTATGCTGAAACCAACCAAAATTATTTAAGAATAAAATTTTAAAATTAAAGCAAAAAACGTTTTTATTGATAATACTAAACTAAAGACATTGATCTGACTTCTTATGTACAAATTAATGGAAACTTAACAAAAATAACAAAACTCTAGAATTATCTCTGCTTTATAAATAAAGAAATCAAGGTAGAGTTAAGTTACATAATAGACTAAATTCATGGTAAGAGCCAGGATCAACTTTAGGCAATATGGCTTTATGACCTCACTCACTCTGCTATGCTGCCTCAAAAATTGTGGTGCCACAGAAATGGTCGTGGCATGCGGCACTGAAACCAGATAAATATATATGTTTGTAGAAAATCCGTCACATGTAAATTTTCAAATGTAAAAATAATTTAAAAGCAACCTGGAAACAATGATTTGACAAGAGGCTGATCCTTTTGTTGAAATCCTCTCTCTCTCTTTCTTTGTGTGTGTGTGTGTGTGTGTGTGTGTTTTAAAACATTTTAAAAGTATGACATAAAAACCACCTCAGTGTAAAATCATGCTGTAGTTTGGGAAGTCCCAAAGACCACCCCTACATTCAATGATTCATTAGCAAGATTCTCAGAACTAAGGAAAGCCATTAGACTCACGTTTACTGTTTATTATGGTGTAACAATGTAGATTAAAATAAGAATAGGAAAAATACACACATGGCAATGTCTAGGAGATACCAGGAACAAGCTTTAGGTTGTCCTCTCCCAGTGGATTTGAAGGGATAGTGCTTATTTCTACCAGCAATGATGCATGGCAACATGCACAAAGTACAGCCATATGTTGCTTGACAACAGGGATACATTCTGAAAAGTGTGTTTGTTAGGTAATTTCATTCTTGTGAAACCATTATAGAGTGTACTTACACAAACAGGTAGCATAGCCTACTACCCACCTAGGATCATGGTGTAGCCTATTGCTCCTAGGCTACAAAACTGTATGTTTCTTTATTAAATACTGTAGGCAATTGCAACACAATGGTAAATATTTGTGTATATAAACAGATGTAAACGTAGAAGTGGTACAGTAAAAATATGGGCACAGTTGTTTATGCAGTCTCTTTGACTAAAAGGTTTTTATGTGGTGCGAGACTATATTCCAAACCAGGGAAGCTCCAAGGGAGGTCAAGCTGATGTCAAGTGTTCCAAGCCCTTTCTGTCATGGCCCAAAGTCTCCATGAAAACAAAGACATTCTTCAGAAACAGGATATTCCAGGGATTTAGAGATTTCCTTTCAGGAGTGAGGAACAAGTGTCATACCTTTCTTTGAGATAGGCAGGGATAACAAATAGTTACTGAGTTAGTCATTTACTGCATACATACCAACAATACATTAACCAATGATTTAAAGAGTGAAAATCAATCTTTGCCATTTTCTTGTTGATGTTATTTGTGTCATTTCCAGTTATTTTTCAATCTTTTGGTAATACAAACAATACTTGAATGTCCTGGTATGTAAGTATACAAATTTCATTCTTTTGAGTTTTACAAGTGTTGAGCTTACAAGTGTTGAGTTTTATAAGTGTTGAGTATGCACATTTAAAATTTTGGTTGACATTTCAATAAGATTTGGGGTTGGTCTGTGTATTAGTCCATTTTCATGCTGCTGATAAAGATATACATCAGACTGGGCAACTTACAAAAGAAAGAGGTTTAATGGACTCATGGTTCCATGTGGCTGGGGAGGCCTCACAATCATGGTGGAGGGTGAAAGGCACATCTCACATGGCAGCAGAGAAGAGAAGAGAGAACCAAGAGAAAGCGGTTCCACTTTTAAAACCATCAGATCTCACGAGACTTATTCACTATCATGAGAGTTGGATGGGAAAGACCAGCCACCGTAATTCAATTACCTTCCACTGGATCCCTCCCATAATACGTGGGAATTGTGGGAGTTACAATTCAAGATGAGATTGGGTTGGGGACACAGCCAAACCATATCAGTCTGATATTTGAGTCTTCTGAAACAGAAATACAGTATTTCCCCTTTTCACATATGATTTGGCCCGATTTTTATAATTGTTTACATAACTAACAAATATTCAAGTTATTTACTCTTTTATTTCTTAGTGTATAAATTTGACCGTTACTTATTACATTTTATAATTATTTATCTCTGTTGTCCTGATATCAGAAAATGACATTTTTTTATATTGGTCTTAAAAAACAAAGGTCATTTTAACTTTCTTCTTACTTTAAATTACTTCCATTTAGTTGTCATTGATTTCCTAGGTGCGTAGATATATAATTTGCAAATAATAGCAGTGTGTTTTCTTCCTTTCTTATATCTGTACTATTTACTACTTTTCTTGCTTTATTACATGCAGTTAGCCTTTCAGAACAATATCAACTATTGGCTCTTTTCATCTTGTTCCTGACTTTAAAGGGATTGTTTCACATCAAGCATGATATTTCCTATAGTTTTCTGATAAGCCTTATTCAGAATAATGACCTCTCCTGCTTTTTCAAATTTACCAAATTTTCTGCTTCTAAGCATAGCTGTTAAAGTTTTGTTCAAAGCTTTTACTTTACATCAAGATATCTATGTTTTTCATTTCCTTAAAACAATAAAATAGTGACATATGATATTGATTTCCAAAAGCAGACCTCTCTTTCTTTCCTGGAATACAATCTAGTTTTCATACACTAATATTTTATTTGGTGATATTCTATATCTATGGTTATAAATCTATTACTTAAAGAGTGTTTTTGAAAACTGGGTAATAATGAAAAGCAATTTTAAATAAATGGGATTTAGAACACAGAGAACAAAAAAACAAAGAAATCTTATTCCATCTATCATATATAGTAAAATAAAAAAATTATGATATATGAATAATAAGACACAGTGGCAGGAGCTAGGTCAGTTAGTTCAACTATGCTAGTAATTTTAAATCATAAATTTATTTTATTAGAAAGCCGACAAGTTCATATTGGTTTCTTAAAAACTTCACCAAAGTTGCTTAGAAAGACTCTTCAAAAATTAAAACACATATAATTATAAATAAAAGATAGTTCAAAAGTAATTAGGTAAAGAAAAGAAATAATAAAATCACCCTAAGAGCAATAACCTCTAAATTTAAGCACTTCATATGTGCAAGGTGGTGCATGTACATTGCTAACTTCATTCTCTAAACAATCTGGCTAGTGGGGCATTTATTATTATTATGTTACAAATAAAGAAAATGGGATTTGGCAGAATAAAGTTACCTGTTAATGGTAGAAGAATACCTGGCTGTGTTAAGATTCAAAACTGGGGCTATTTAGCTCAAAAGCCACACTCTTTTCACTATGCTATACTGACAGTGCCACTGCTTAGAAATGTAAGATTGAACCTGAGGTAACAAGAAAAATCTCAGAGTAATAATTCCAATTTAATGTGAATATTAATGCAGTTTGGGGTACCAGCTATGGGAGGAAAAAAACATATAGAAGAGGGGAGGAGCCAAGATGGCCAAATAGGAACAGCTCCGGTCTCCCAGTGTGAGTGACGCAGAAGACGGGTGATTTCTGCATTTCCATCTGAGGTACCAGGTTCACCTCACTAGGGAGTGCCAGACAGTGGGCGCAGGACAGTGGGTGCAATGCACAGTGCGCCAGCCGAGGCAGGGCGAGGCATTGCCTCACTCGGGAAGCGCAAGGGGTCAGGGAGTTCCCTTTCCTGGTCAAGAAAAGGGGTGACAGACGGCACCTGGAAAATCGGGCCACTCCCACCTGAATACCGCGCTTTTCAGACGGGCTTAGGAAACGGCTACCAGGAGATTATACCCCGCACCTGGCTCGGAGGGTCCTATGCCCACAGAGTCTCACTGATTGCTAGCAAAGCAGTCTGAGATCAAACTGCAAGGCAGCAGCAAGGCTGGGGGAGGGGCGCCCGCCATTGCCCAGGCTCGCTTAGGTAAACAAAGCAGCCTGGAAGCATGAACTGGGTGGAGCCCACCACAGCTCAAGGAGGCCTGCCTGCCTCTGTAGGCTCCACCTCTGGGGGCAGGGCACAGACAAACAAAAAGACAGCAATAACCTCTGCAGACTTAAATGTCCCTGTCTGACAGCTTTGAGGAGAACAGTGGTTCTCCCAGAACGCAGCTGGAGATCTGAGAATGGGCAGACTGCCTCCTCAAGTGGGTCCCTGATCCCTGACCCCCGAGCAGCCTAACTGGGAGGCACCCCCAAGTAGCGGCAGACTGACACCTCACACCGCCAGGTACTCCTCTGAGACAAACTTCCAGAGGAACGATCAGAGAGCAGCATTCGCGGATCATGAAAATCCACGGTTCTGCAGACACCACTGCTGATACCCAGGCAAACAGGGTCTGGAGTGGACCCCTAGCAAACTCCAACAGAACTGCAGCTGAGGGTCCTGTCTGTTAGAAGGAAAACTAACAAACAGAAAGGACATCCACACCAAAAACCCATCTGTACATCACCATCATCAAAGACCAAAAGTAGATAAAACCACAAAGATGGGGAAAAAACAGAGCAGAAAAACTGGAAACTCTAAAAAGCAGAGTGCCTCTCCTCCTCCAAAGGAACGCAGTTCCTCACTAGCAACGGAACAAAGCTGGACAGAGAATGACTTTGACGAGTTGAGAGAAGGCTTCAGAAGATCAAACTACTCCGAGCTACAGGAGGAAATTCAAACCAAAGGCAAAGAAGTTGAAAACTTTGAAAAAAATTTAGACAAATGTATAACTAGAATAACCAATACAGAGAAGTGCTTAAAGGAGCTGATGGAGCTGAAAGTCAAGGCTCAAGAACTATGTGAAGAATACAGAAGCCTCAGGAGCCGATGCGATCAACTGGAAGAAAGGGTATCAGTGATGGAAGATGAAATGAATGAAATGAAGCAAGAAGGGAACTTTAGAGAAAAAAGAACAAAAAGAAATGAACAAAGCCTCCAAGAAACATGGGACAATGTGAAAAGACCAAATCTGCGTCTGATTGGTGTACCTGAAAGTGACGGGGAGAATGGAACCAAGTTGGAAAACACTCTGCAGGATATTATCCAGGAGAACTTCCCCAATCTAGCATGGCAGGCCAACATTCAGATTCAGGAAATACAGAGAACACCACAAAGATACTCCTCGAGAGGAGCAACTCCAAGACACATAATTGTCAGAGTCACCAAAGTTGAAATGAAGGAAAAAATGTTAAGGGCAGCCAGAGAGAAAGGTCGGGTTACCCTCAAAGGGAAGCCCATCAGACTAACAGCGGATCTCTCGGCAGAAACTCTACAAGCCAGAAGAGAGTGGGGACCAATATTCAACACTCCTAAAGAAAAGAATTTTCAACCCAGAATTTCATATCCAGCCAAACTAAGCTTCATAAGTGAAGGAGAAATAAAATACTTCACAGACAAGCAAATGCTGAGAGATTTTGTCACCACCAGGCCTGCCCTAAAACTGCTCCTGAAGGAAGCACTAAACATGGAAAGGCACAACCGGTACCAGCCGCTGCAAAATCATGCCAAAATGTGAAGAACATCAAGACTAGGAAGAAACTGCATGAACTAACGAGCAAAATAACCAGCTAATATCATAATGACGGGATCCAATTCACACATAACAATATCAACTTTAAATGTAAATGGAATAAATGCTCCAATTAAAAGACACAGACTGGCAAATTGGATAAAGAGTCAAGACCCATCAGTGTGCTGTATTCAGGAAACCCATCTTACGTGCAGAGACACACATAGGCTCAAAATAAAAGGACGGAGGAAGATCTACCAAGCAAATGGAAAACAAAAAAAGGCAGGGGTTGCAATCCTAGTCTCTGATAAAACAGACTTGAAACCAACAAAGATCAAAAGAGACAAAGAAGGCCATTACATAATGGTAAAGGGATCAATTCAACAAGAAGAACTAACTATTCTAAATATATATGCACCCAATACAGGAGCACCCAGATGCATAAAGCAAGTCTTGAGTGACCTAAAAAGAGACTTAGACTCCCACACAATAATAATAGGAGACTTTAATACCCCACTGTCAACATTAGACAGATCAACGAGACAGAAAGTCAACAAGGATACCCAGGAATTGAACTCAGCTCTGCACCAAGCAGTCCTAATAGACATTTACAGAACTCTCCACCCCAAATCAACAGAATATACATTTTTTTCAGCACCACACCACACCTATTCCAAAATTGACCACATACTTGGAAGTAAAGCTCTCCTCAGCAAATGTAAAAGAACAGAAATTATAACAAACTGTCTCTCAGACCACAGTGCAATCAAATTAGAACTCAGGATTAAGAAACTCACTCAAAACCGCTCAACTACATGGAAACTGAACAACCTGCTCCTGAATTACTACTGGGTACATAACAAAATGAAGGCAGAAATAAAGATGTTCTTTGAAACCAACAAGAACAAAGACACAACATACCAGAATCTCTGGGACACATTCAAAGCAGTGTGTAGAGGGAAATTTATAGCACTAAATGCCCACAAGAGAAAGCAGGAAAGATCCAAAATTGACACCCTAACATCACAATTAAAAGAACTAGAAAAGCAACAGCAAACATATTCAAAAGCTAGCAGAAGGCAAGAAATAACTAAAATCAGAGCACAACTGAAGGAAATAGAGACAAAAAAAAAACCCTTCAAGAAATTAATGAATCCACGAGCTGGTTTTTTGAAAAGATCAACAAAACTGATAGACCGCTAGCAAGACTAATAAAGAAAAAAAGAGAGAAGAATCAAATAGATGCAATAAAAAATGATAAAGGGTATATCACCACTGATCCCGCAGAAATACAAACTACCATCAGAGAATACTACAAACACCTCTATGCAAATAAACTAGAAAATCTAGAAGAAATGGATAAATTCCTCGACACATACACTCTCCAAAGACTAAACCAGGAAGAAGTTGAATCTCTTAATAGACCAATAACAGGATCTGAAATTGTGGCAATAATCAATAGCTTACCAACCAAAAAGAGTCCAGGACCAGATGGATTCATAGCCGAATTCCACCAGACGCACAAGGAGGAATTGGTACCATTCTTTCTGAAACTATTCCAATCAATAGAAAAAGAGGGAATCCTCCCTAACTCATTTTATGAGGCCAGCATCATCCTGATACCAAAGCCGGGCAGAGACACAACCAAGAAAGAGAATTTTAGACCAATATCCTTGAGGAACATCGATGCAAAAATCCTCAATAAAATACTGGCAAACAGAATCCAGCAGCATATCAAAAAGCTTATCCACCATGATCAAGTGGGCTTCAGCCCTGGGATGCAAGGCTGGTTCAATATATGCAAATCAATAAATGTAATCCAGCATATAAACAGAACCAAAGACAAAAACCACATGATTATCTCAATAGATGAAGAAAAGGCCTTTGAGAAAATTCAACAACCCTTCATACTAAAAACTCTCAATAAATTAGGAATGGATGGGACATATCTCAAAATAATAAGAGCTATCTATGACAAACTGACAGCCAATATCATACTGAATGGGCAAAAACTGGAAGCATTCCCTTTGAAAACTGAGACAAGACAGGGATGCCCTCTCACCACTCCTATTCAGCACAGTGTTGGAAGTTCTAGCCAGGGCAATTAGGAAGGAGAAGGAAATAAAGGGTGTTCAATTAGGAAAAGAGGAAGTCAAATTTTCCCTGTTTGCAGATGACATGATTGTATATCTAGAAAACCCCATTGTCTCAGCCCAAAATCTCCTTAAGCTGATAAGCAACTTCAGCAAAATCTCAGGATACAAATCCATGTACAAAAATCACAAGCATTCTTATACACCAATAACAGACAAACAGAGAGCCAAATCATGAGTGAACTCTCATTCACAATTGCTTCAAAGAGAATAAAATACTTAGGAATCCAACTTACAAGAGACGTGAAGGACCTCTTCAAGGAGAACTACAAACCGCTGCTCAATGAAATAAAAGAGGATACAAACAAACAGAAGAACATTCCATGCTCATGGGTAGGAAGAATCAATACCGTGAAAATGGCCATACTGCCCAAGGTAATTTATAGATTCAATGCCATCCCCATCAAGCTACCAATGACTTTCTTCACAGATTGGAAAAAACTACTTTAAAGTTCATATGGAACCAAAAAAGAGCCCGCATCGCCAAGTCAATCCTAAGTCAAAAGAACAAAGCTGGAAGCATCACACTACCTGACTTCAAACTATACTACAAGGCTGCAGTAACCAAAACAGCATGGTACTGGTACCAAAACAGAGATATAGATCAATGGAACAGAACAGAGCCCTCAGAAATAACGCCGCATATCTACAACTATCTAATCTTTGACAAACCTGAGAAAAACAAGCAATGGGGAAAGGATTCCCTATTTAATAAATGTTGCTGGGAAAACTGGCTAGCGATATGTAGAAAGCTGAAACTGGATCCCTTCCTTACACCTTATACAAAAATTAATTCAAGATGGATTACATGCTTAAACGTTAGACCTAAAACCATAAAAACCCTAGAAGAAAACCTCGGCATTACCATTCAGGATATAGGCATGGGCAAGGACTTCATGTCTAAAACACCAAAAGCAATGGCAATAAAAGCCAAAATTGACAAATGGGATCTGATTAAACTAAAGAGCTTCTGCACAGCAAAAGAAACTACCATCAGAGTGAACAGGCAACCTACAAAATGGGAGAAAATTTTTGCAACCTATTCATCTGACAAAGGGCTAATATCCAGAATCTACAATGAACTCAAACAAATTTACAAGAAAAAAACAAACAACCCGATCAAAAAGTGGGCAAAGCATATGAACAGACACTTCTCAAAAGAAGACATTTATGCAGCCAAAAGACACATGAAAAAATGCTCATCATCACTGGCCATCAGAGAAATGCAAATCAAAACCACAATGAAATATCATCTCACACCAGTTAGAATGGCGATCATTAAAAAGTCAGGAAACAACAGGTGCTGGAGAGGATGTGGAGAAATAGGAACACTTTTACACCGTTGGTGGGACTGTAAACTAGTTCAACCATTGTGGAAGTCAGTGTGGCGATTCCTCAGGGATCTAGAACTAGAAATACCATTTGACCCAGCCATCCCATTACTGGGTATATACCCAAAGGACTATAAATCATGCTGCTATAAAGACACATGCACACATATGTTTATTGCGGCACTATTCACAATAGCAAAGACTTGGAACCAACCCAAATGTCCAACAATGATAGACTGGATTAAGAAAATGTGGCACATATACACCATGGAATACTATGCAGCCATAAAAAATGATGAGTTCATGTCCTTTGTAGTGACATGGATGAAATTGGAAATCATCATTCTCAGTAAACTATCACAAGGACAAAAAAACAAACACCGCATGTTCTCACTCATAGATGGGAATTGAACAATGAGAACACACGGACACAGGAAGGGGAACATCACACTCTGGGGACTGTTATGGGGTGGGAGGAGCAGGGAGGGATAGTATTAGGAGATATACCTAATGCTAAATGACGAGTTAATGGGTGCAGAACACCAGCATGGCACATGTATACATATGTAACTAACCTGCACATTGTGCACATGTACCCTAAAACTTAAAGTATAATAATCAAAAAAAAATGTAGAAGAAAAATGGCTTAGTTTATTTTCAGGCTACTGATATTGTGCAGACTTAATTTTATCTCTGGGTAATTAAAATGGTTAGATTCATGCCACAGATATGAATATTAAAAGATAAAATTATTTTAATGTGCATAGTTTATATACAGACACCATAACTCTATATGCCAAACCTTGGTCTCATAAACAGGATATATTCTCAGATGTAACTATAACCTTCATATACTTCCAGTTATTTGATCTATAACCCTGTTTCTAGAAAGCTGGACAGAAGAGTTATCAAGCATTCTAATGTTATCAAAATAAATTTATAAATTGATATTTTACTATTGAAATTATTTTAGTGATTATTTTTAAAGGAATTTCTAAAATTTATTTCTGGTACCCTGTTTCAACTTCAAAATTGATTTTTTAAAATGAAGTGTGTTGGTCATTCAAAATTGTACATTTTCATTTTACATTAGAACTAAAGTATATATTCACTCTGTAAATTATGGATTAAAAAACACCAAAAGAGCTCACGATTCAGCATAATGATATTTCTATTTACCTTGGCAGTTCCCCATCTCCTTCAAAGTAGTATTAAAATCTCATTTTTCTCTGCATGATAAATCATGGCAATATAAAAATGTTTATATAGCATGTTTTATTCCATTCTTGAGCTGCAAAGGGAAAAATGACAATATTTTTATTGCATCAGTATGGACCATGGAACCAGTTGTCATGAAGGCTGATTGAAGAAATGCTCCTATTTCACATCCATTTAAAATGACTTTGCAAAGGCTTAGCTATAAACACAAAATGACCAGATCACAGTAAAGCTAACATGACTATTTTAGTCATCTCAATAATTGATTCCAATGGCTGCTGCTGATGCAATTGTGCAATGATCAACATCTATCATTAGGACAGCCTACATGATTGTATTGGGAACACTATATCAGGTTATCATGTGTATGGGTGTATGTGTGTGTATTTCCAAGTTTGTACATGCACAATTGGAGCTCAGTGAGGTAATCTGAGCTTTTCCAGAGACCTTATGTTATTATTACCAACAGTGCATTTGGGAAAGTGTCAGATTTTTCAAATGAACGTGGTCCAATTATCTATTTCCAGGAAGATTACCTAAGTTTAAAACGCATTTTTTCTATGGTTTTGATAATTGTTTTAAAATTTCTAGCTACAACTAAAAACATGTATACTTATCATTATTCCAGTTTTTAAGTATAAGGGAAGAAAATTCCAATATTATATTGTTTTCCAGTATTTTAAGCATGTTAAATGTAGTGAAATTTGGGTAAATAAATACTAAGGTTATTAATTCTACTGTAGTACTTTATATTTTGAAAAAAGTGAAAGTTAAAATGGCACATACTACATGGCTGTGATGACATATGTTTATTCACAGGATCATTTTCCCATGCAAGGTGGCAGAACATATAGATGTTCTGCTAGGTAGGAAAACAATACAATTTGTGTGTAGATTTGATGCTTTTCAGGACTTATTTATATATTTTCATTTTTCAAATTGTATGTACTGCTATGAGAGTTTCTGTGAAAAAAAAAAAAAGCAATCCATGTTCAAGCATTGTTAAAATCCCTGCTTTCTCCCTATTCATCTGGGGGTGGGAGGTGGTCACAGAGAACATTAATGTATTAAAAAGGCTCTAAGAAGTATGATGATAGTTCACTGACTGATTCTCAAACTTATTTATTTGCGTACTTTAAAAACATAACATTACATAAAATTAAATGTAGAATACAATTTGGAAAGTGCTCATATAAAGGATAATCTCATTCTGTTTTCTAGGACATGACAAATGTTACCTATTAATGTTTGTAAGAATAGAAAAATGACTGAGAGGGGTATTAAAAGTAAGAAATTATAATCTTGCATTAGGTTCTGGATTTTTTTTTTTAAGCATTCTGTCAGATAGTCTTCCAGCACTTTCTTGGAAGCTTCTTGTGAAATGCAACTCACAGTTACTCATTGATATCTGTTTTTTTGACATCCATGGCTACCTCTGATTCTTAGTTTGATTGTTTCTAATATTGATTGGAATATATTTTTCTGTGGTTTCCCAGTGGTACTAATTCTATTTTCTCTCCAGGGGAGTTGGTGACACAGGAGAAAAATCATCCAAGGCCATGGGTCAGGCTTGATTCTCAGCTTTTGTGAACTGGGGAGTTGAGTTAGAAATGGCCTACCTGAGATGAACTACTAAATGTTATAAGACTTGCTTGATCAATTCCTGTAGAAAAAGAGCTAACAGGAATCAGGAAATGCTCCCCAGTAAAAAGGAAAGATGGCCTCTTCCAAATTAAGATTGACTGGGAGTGAGAAGAAAGGGAACTCTTGAAGCAGAGGGTCTCAAATTTTTAACCTGTAATTCTTTAGTGTTTTTGGTAAAATGAAGATTCATATTCACTAGTTTGGGGTTAGGTCCAAGATTCTGAACTTCTAAAATCTTCCAGATTAAGTCAATGCTGTGGCTCCTCACCTAGGGGAACAAGGCTCTAGGAAACCTGAAATTTTACCGACTGGGGAGAGTGAGAATCTATTGAGCCAGGTTAGTTTTCTTAGTCCATTTGGGCTGTTATTACCCAAATACCATCAACTGGGTAGCTTATAAGTAACAGAAATTTGTTTTTCAGAGTTCTGGAGTCCAGGAAGTCCAAGCCGCATGTGCTGGCAGATTCAGTGTCTGGCAAAGGCCTGCTTTCTAGGTCATCGATGGCACCTTCCTCCTGTGTCTTCACATGGTAGAAAGTGTGAGGGGTCTTTCTCAGGCTTCTTTTATAAGGGCATTAATCCTATTCATAAGGGATCCATCTTCATGACCTAATCATCTTTCAAAAGTCCCACCTCCTAATACCATGATCTTGGCGATTCAAATTTTAACATATAAATTTGAGAGAGACACAAATATTCAGTCCATAGAATTAGTTAATGCAGAATTTCCCAAACTTTATTTCTTATAAAAATCATGTGGAGGCTCATGTAAATATAGATTCCCACATCCAATTTCATATGTGCCAAATAATATTCTTTAGAGAAAATGCCCAGAATTTTTTTTATGATTAGTAATTCCCTCAGGTGGTTCTTAAGATTAGAAAGTTTGCAAAATATGGAGTTAATGCAGTTTTTTCCCAAGTTGATCTTCAGACCACAGCCAAGCTAAATGCGTAAGGATCTGCTTTTCTGAGGAGCTTACTGGAAATAAGCTTAGAAGTCTTCACTAATGTTAGGATTCAGATCTACCCAAGATCCTGATGCACACCAGGCTTGCGAACCACTGAATGTGCATGCTACTCTTTGATGTGAATTAAGATATTCCCCAGAGTTTATAGAAAATATTTAAATATTCTAGTCTGACTGTATTCACACAAATGGAAATGCTAAAAGCAGTGCCTTCCTGAGGTCATTGGGGTTGATAGTGGTAATTTCTGAAAGGGTAGCCAGAAAGGGCTCCCTAGGGAGAGTGGAGCCTTTACCAACCTCTATTAATCTGAGAGGTTTGTGTGTAAGAGTGTTTTAATGATACAGACAAGGTTTCTCACGTTAGCAACTTCAGCCAACTTCCTGAGTTTAAAGTAGAATTTTATCACTTACAGGGAACTAGTGGGGATTGGGGGATAATTGTAAGGCAGAAAAGGAAACTTCTTGGTATATTTGAAAAAAAGACACATAACTTTCAGTTGAATACTCTTAACTGTTGCCTCTGTTTCTTAATGATAATAATAGCAATAGCAATAACAATAGCAATAGTAATTGCACCTAGATCAGGGCCTAATACATAGCAAACACTGAATAACTATTAGCTATTGCTGATAACAAGCAATGAATAACTATTAGCTTGTTATGCTTGTTTTGTACCAGGCCCTGATCTAGGTGCAATACATCTAGTTGCATGACCTTAAACAAGTGGCTTAACTCATCTACATTCTCGTATTTTCTTATTTCTTTTTATTTGATCCCCCTCTTATTTGATGCACAAGAAGAAAGATAATTTTCTACAAAAACTATCCTGAATGACTTTATCTTTAATGTCAGTACCTCTGCAGCACTGTGGTTGCACAGTAGCTTAATCTCTTTAATTTCAGGTGATCTCGCCTCCATTTCACATTATCCATCTATTCCACACCCTGAACCAAGGGCTGTCCCATTTTAGATATTTCTAAACACCGTAAACCATCGTTAGGCCTAAGTTTCTGGATAGTTACCTTAAACGTGCCTTTACTGTAACTGTCCTTTGACTTTATACTTACAGTTTCATGATTTTTTTTTTCTTCCAGTCCATCTGGCTTCCTTCCCTAACTAGCCGGTATCTTTGATTTTCACTGGCACTAATGTTTCAGCGAACTCCTCTATTCCATCCCATTAGGCTTCGCCATTCCTAGGAAATCCTACAATCCTCTTCCCCTCTCTGGTTGGGCAGCTTGAGTGCTAACATAGACACTCATACGACCAGCGGGAGTGGTGCCCTTGTCTATTGAGGGGTCTAATCTTCATAGGGCTGTCAGTGCACCCATTATCCTTTCACTCGTTCATGGTCTGCTCCCCAGAATATTAACCACAAGAACGATTTTAAAAGTTTATTGCTATCATCAAGGCCCTAAGGGTTGTTAAGCCTACCTGTAGTTTTGAGTCACCTAAAGAGATTTATTTTCTAATGCTCAGGTTCACACAGGAGTCATTAAAGAAAAATCCCTGAGGGTTGGCTAGGCAATGGTATTAAAAAAAAAAAAAAAATCCCAGTTGATTCTAACCTGCGCCTATGGTTGAAACCACTGCTCTAATACATCTTCAACGTTTCTTTTCAGCTGAAAGATTTCCTCTCCTATAAGATATTGAGACAACCACAGTTGGATTCCTCATTTATTTCCCTCAACTTTTTATAGACTTATATGTATTAACACTCATTCTAATAACTTTCCAGTCTCAGGCATTTGATCCTTGGTCCTGACCATGCCCTATTCCTTCAACTTTGTTATTGAACAATTTATTCTTATCCTCTGTGTCAGTTTCCGTACTGCTTCTCTCTAATTCATCTTTGACTTTCTCTGAGCCTGTGATTTGGTGTGTATGCCTCCATCTCCACATCTCCCTATATCTCTCTCTATGGCTTTGTCCCTGTTTCTGTTCCTGTATCTATTTTCTGTGTCTCTTTATCTCTAAATTCGTTTCTCTCTGTGTCTCTGTCTTTGTGCGTGTCTGCCTATATCTCTGCCTCTGTGTTTCTCTCTGTCTCTGTCTCATCTCTCTCCTTGTTCTCACAACTTTCTTTCCTCCCACAGCAACCCTACCCCTTCCCCTGCTTCTGCCTCTGTCTCCTTGCTATGTCTGACTCTCTCCACTCTTTATATCTCCATTGGCTCTTTGTCCTAAGCCTGTAGATATATTCATATACTCCCATTAAAAAATTGCATGATTCTGAATCTCACTCTACTTCCTTCTCATCTAAAATTTCAGAAATAATAACCTAACATGACTATTTCCATTTATTATTTTCACTTACTTTTCAGTAAACTGCAGTCTGGATTTTATTCCTACTCTGCCACAAAAACTTTTCTCATTCTGATCACCAATGACCTTCAATTTACTCATTCTAATAGGCGCACCTATTCATTAGGTCAAATGGTAATTTCATTCTCAACAAAATTTGATCCTGTTAGCCAACATCTTCTTTTTAATGTTCTTTCTTCTTTTGGCTTCCACGATGTAACTTGCTTATTATTTTTCTACAGTTATTATAATTGTCTTATTTTTTAAGTATGAATTTCTATATCTTGCCCTTACATATTGAGTTTCCCAGAGATGGTAGATTAAACAACATTGTTCAGCTCCTTCCCAAAGGAGGTAGATGCTCCTTACCCTGACCCTGCCCAGCCATCCACATATGTGGACTGACCTTGGGTTTTGCTTATACCAACAGAATGTGGTAGAAGTGACATTGTTGGGATCTGGAGCCCAGTTCTCAAGATACATTAGAGGGACAGCCTTCATGTTCTTGGAATATTGACATAAGGTTCCTATGGTGAGAAGCAGCCCATGATAAAAAGCCTGCAGACAAATAGAGCCCAGTCAGCCCAGGTGTATCACCTGAGATGAGCCTCCAGGTGATCTGTAAGTGTATGTGTATGTATATATAAATATATATATATATACACATATATATAAATATATATATACACATATATATAAATATATATATATATACACATATATATAAATATATATATATATACACATATATATATACATATATATATTGTGTAGCCACATCAGTGAGCCTAGGCATGACTAGCAAAGGATTCCTTTAGTTAATCCACAAGGTTTTGAAAAGTATCTCATCATTTTTGTTTTAATTAATTAAGTTATAGAATGGTTTTATAAGCAATAATAAAAAAGTGATAACTCCAGAAATATTGTTGTTGCTAACTTCTCTTTACATACTTAAACTATCCCAGAATAACCTTCCAATGTTCTAACTGCAGATGGTCTCCAACTTATGATGGTTCAACTTGATGTTATGAATTTTTAACCTTACAATGGTGCAAAAGTGATATACATTCAGTTGAATCCATACTCTGAATACACTTACAACCATTCTGTTTTGCACTTTTAGTTCAGCATTCAATGAATTACATGAGATATTCAACACTTTATTATAAAACAGCTCTTGTGTTAGATTATTTTGCCAAATTACAGGCTAATATAAATGTTTTGAGCACACTTAAGGTAGGCTAGGCTACGCTATTATGTGTGGGAGGTTAAGTGTATTAAATTAATTTTCAACATACAATATTTCCAAACCTACGATGACTATCAGGATGTAATCCCATGGTAAGTTGAGGAGCATTTGTGCCTTCTCTGTGCTTACAACTGCCTAAAATATCTTTCCAGTTTTAGTCTCTTAAGGGTCTCAAAACCAGAAATTTGAGGGTCTCAAAACCATAATTCCAAGTTTTCATAAATATCAATAATTTAATGTCTCATAATTACCTCTAATTCAAAAAATCTAAATATTGAACAATATCATTGGCTTTCTAATTTATTTAGTGGTATAATTACCCCCCCATCACCCAATTCTGAAAAATCTAGATGATTCTTGCCTCCTGATTTTTTTCTCAATTTCTTCATTTAATCAACATCCTATTATAATCTAACCTACTAATTATTTTCTACTTAGTTCCTTCTCATCCATCATTGTTGGGTCTCAGACTTTTGCCATCTTTTGCCAGGACTATTGTAGTGATTTGTTGACTACTGTAATTGGTTTCCCTATTTTCCCAGACCCCCTTGAATTTTTACTACATAGAAATATAACTAAAGTTAGTATTTGACTATATCTCTGTTTTTAAATGTATCCATAAAATAAAATTTACTCTGTTAGCATGACACACAAAACCCTTCAATTTGACCCCTAAAAAACTATCCAACTTTATTCTCTCCATTCCATGGCTCCACATTCATCTCGATGACATTTTCTACATGAGCAATATTGGACTATTCAAATATACATGTATAAATAAAGTTTCAAAGATCATGCTTCAAATAATGACATTTCTGTGGCAAAAATTACGATACAAATCATACCATTTTGTTTATTTGCTTGGTTCAGTTAAACTCAGCCTCCTTTTCCCATTTAGAAAAAATGTGCAGCTCTCTGCCAGCACTCATTTAATTTTACATAAACACACTCTTTAACGCTGAAGCAAATCTGACTGATTTTCAATGTGAAAATAAAATATAAAAACTATTCTTGGAGTTTATTTCTAAACATAACATCAGAATAGTCTGAATCATAAGAATCATCTATTTTGGAAAAATCAGATTCATCAAATGAATCTTCAGCCAACAATGGTTTGAGAACGATGTTAACATCATGCATAGGAATGGTAAGTTTTCTAGGATTTGACATTTTCAGCAATCGAGAATTACTACATTTTGTGAATGGAAATAACACTAAAAACAGAATTTTATAAATAGAATGATGTCTTTTCTTTCCAAAGTTGATATACTAGAGCGATGTGAAAATAATAATAAAAGCGAGATATTTTGTGGCAAAGTTATCTCGGGGTAAACACTGCAGCCACAAGTGCAAACAGCAAGTATTCTCAGGTCAAATGTGAAAAGGTTTAAAGATGAAACTCAGTAATTATCTTCTAGAGGAAATCTTTCATAAGTCCCTGCAGATTAGGTTAAGACAGTGTCTTCTCCATTTTGCCATAATATTCTGTGCATATTTCTATCATAGCAGCAGTGACAGAGTATTGGAATTACCTGAATTCCTGTCTGTCTCCCTAAATCTTCTATTTGCTCTTTGAACATAGCACATATTCCTCACATTTCCCAGTATTTTATGCAGTTTTGGATTCAAAGGTTACACAATAGGTATTTGTTCAACTTTTGTTTTGAACTCAATTTACTCTACTATAATGTGTGTTAATTTGTCTTCGTATTATTGTTGTAAAGTAAAATTGATAAAAATATCAGTTTTCCTTCCTACCTCTCATAGAAGAGAGAAAACCAGGGACTGGACCAATAAGGAAAAACCAACCAACTAACTGAAAAACAAACAAACAAACAAAACATCAACAACAAAAACCTAGGCACTAGGCTTTCTAGATATATGATGAGTTAAGCATTATAAAAAGAATATTTTCAGTGCAATAGATATATACTCTCCTGGATACCAGATGGTGTTCTCTCTGAGGCACTACACAAATGGAAACAGATTATTTGGACACTTCACTGACTTCTGTAGAGGGTTCCTAATGTGCTTGTGATGGCGGCAGAAGACTGTCTGTAGTGGCCACTGCAAAGATGCCAGCTGCAGCGGGAGAGGCTCGGCTGGGCCTGCGTGCTCCATGGAGCCAGTGGGGGCCAGGAACAGATGATCCTAGTGGGAGCCCCATGCCCTACCAAGTTGGCAGGGTGGGAGCCCGAACTCCCGGGCGCAGCTGCGGCTGCCCAGCTGTGGCTCTGGACCCAGGCATTCCTGCACTCTTGGGGGCCTGGGAAGCCCCCGGCCCCCGTAGGCTTGGAAGTGCCTGCTCCTGCTCCCTGGCCTCTCCCCAGTCCTCGCACCCACTCCACAGTGAAGCAAAGATGTGGACGTGTCCCAGTAACACAAATGGGCTGAAACGCGGCCCCCCTGGACGCACACCCTCAGCTAGCCAGACTGCAGGCAATGAGAAGGAAAGAGGAGCTGCAGCCCTTCTGGGAGCCCAGACCTCGGGGATCCCAAGCCAGGGCTAACACCTTCTTTGGGGCTCTGTGGTTCCTGGCATCTCCAAGCTTTTGAGTGTTGCCACGTTCCTCCAAGTGCAGGTGCCTACAGTGGAAGCTGCTTGTGGTACATCTGGTCCAACAACAGCCTCGCATGGAGCCGATACCTGTGCCGGCATCTGAAGCTGCCCGCCCTGCCACAGCAGCCAGTGTGCCTGGCTGTGTGCAGTGACCGGACCCCACGCTTGCTCACTCACTCCCTGCAGCTCCACACCTGGTTTATCCTTGTCAGGCATGGGCTGTGGGCCAGTAGGATGAGCCAAGCACATCCTGCCGGGCTGAGTGGGTGGAATGAGCCCAGTGGGCACGAGGAAAACTCAAACTGAGGTGCCGCCAACCACGAGGTTTCTGGCTGGCAAAGCAACACCTTAAAGATCCTGTGACACTGTAGGTCTGATCCATCAATAGCCAACATTCAATATAATTAGGATAAAGCTGGATTAGAAGGGACCATCATAGATTGTACTAAGTCATATATTTTTTTTTTGGTTATTAGGATTTTTTCCTATGCTTATTTTCACTTATATGTAGTGCCTTTATATTTATCGTTTTTTTAAAAAAATCAGAACTCTTGTTTCTCAAGGTGTTTTTAGACCTTGATTCTTTTTAAAGTTTTATTTTATTTTTAGTGAACAAATAATAAGTGTGTGTATTTATGGGATACAATGGGATGTTCTGAGACGTATATACATGTGAAATGATCAAATCAGGCCAATGAACATATCCACCACCTCAAATGCTTTTCAATTCTTTGTGCTGAGAACATTTAAAATTCACTATTTTCATTATTTTGAAATATACATTTTTATTAACTATAGTCACCATGCTATGCAACAACAGATCATCAGAACCTATTCTTCCTGTCTAACTAAATTTTTGTGCCCTGTGAACAACATTTCTCCTTTCCCTGTCCACCTCCCACCTCCCAGCCTGTGGTAACCACTATTCTACTTTTTAATTCTATGAGTTTGTGCTTTTTTAGTTTCCACATATAAGTGAGATCTTTTTAGTAGTTTCTCTGTTTCTGGCTTATTTCACTTACCATAACTTCTTACAGGTTCAAATTGTTACTGTGACAACATGGATGAATCTAGAACTTAATTATCAAAAAGCAAGAAACCTGACCTATATAGAGAAAGGCATGTCTGGGGAGATGATATAAAAGTTAACCTTATTGCTATTGCTTTTATTTGTTTTTACTTATTCTGGGTGTGTATTTTGAATGTCAAATAACATTAAAAATTGATGAGGTATTTTAGTTTATCATAAAATGGTTGCTTCAAATCTTAGAAGCACTATTTTCTACATATGTTATATTTAGCCCTGGAGGACCACGTACACTTTTTATCCAGCTTTGGAAATCACATTCTGGCAAATATGGAGAGCAGATAGAGTGTGTGTGAATAAAAGTATGCAGAATAAAAATTCAATCACTGTACAAATTCCACAAATATGCTTCCTTATCTTCTTCATATAAATATTGAACAGGGCAGAATCAAGAATAGAGAGTGTCCATTTAAAGACCTCCATCCTAGTCTGAAAATTGGTGTTAATCGATCTTGACAATAGATTAATCACTCACTAGTCAACATAATTGGCATTAAAATCTCATCTATGTTCCTCCATATAAATTTTTTTACAAATATATTATGAGAAAGCTGGTCAAATGCTATATTAAATTCCAGTGACAGTCTAATGCTATTTATTTTTTATTTCCATCTAGCAATCCCTTTTAAAAAATAAGAAAAATGCTTTTTCTTAGCAGGACAGTCCATTCATTCATTCATTCATTCATTAAATCATTCTTGAATATCTGATATGTGTTTTCCACCGGGAGAGATACTGACAATATCAAAATTCAGTCACTGCCCTCAAACAGTTTATAGTACTTAGTTACATACACAACAATTGTTTTGGGGAAAAATTATCCTGAACATAAAAATAAACCAGTCATTACTTTTTCTCATTGCAAATTAAGGCAAATAGAGAATTAGATTATTTCAGTTTAACTGAGGAAATTTTAAAATGTAAGTGATAATACCTAAGTTCAAATACTATTGTGTGCCTACTTGTGTGCATGCCCACACACAAACACACTTACATACATAAGCACACACCAAGGGTAAGGAGTGTTACTGGTAGAAAATGAGCAGTTGAGTTGACGTTGGGAAAGTGTAGAGGTGAATAGGGAATCTCTCTTAGGCTTGTCTTGCTGGTTTCTGAGCATGAACCATTGAGCATCATCTTTTGCATGTAAGGCTTTGATTATAAACTACTAAAATAACAAAAAGAAACTAGCAGTGCAGTATAATACACTCAAGTTTTCACATCCAGTCAATAGACTTTTTATTTTTTGGCAAATATATTATTTTTGGTAAACATTTTTGTTAAATTCTAATTTTTTATCATGTCATTATCTATGAGTCCTCAATGTTCATAAGGAATGAGTTTAATAGTGCCAAATAATTACCTTTAAATTTAACATTCATTTAAAATGCCGATTCATTGTTTTAAGATCTTAAAGAATATGCTATCATTTTTGTCAAGGGTAGTAAAAACACAAACATTTCACCAATATAGTTAACATTTAAAATGTTAAATTCTATACATTTTATTATTTTGGTAAAAATCAGAGAGTTTGACTTTGGCATAGGACATTGAAAAGTAAACAAAAGCAACTGTATAAACTGAGAAACAATTTATAATTCATAAAAAATCTTAACAATAATATTCACACACAAAGAACGTGTATAAGGAAACACAATTACAGTCTATGAAACACCAAATAACACAGAATGTGATTAACATTTTTATTTAATATTTTTAATAACTTTTATACATTTATGAGGTACATGAAATTTCCTCCTCTGACTTCACTTTAAAATTGGATTCTCATATCATTCTGACCATAAAATGAATTGTTATCAATTTTCTTTACTTTTTAAAAAATTTATATTAGATACTTTCGGCAAGTCAAAAAATAATCTGAAGATCATGAAGATCAGTGCTCAATAAATACAGACAGTTATCTTACATTGTTTGTGTTTTAATTAACTTCCTACTTAGTAGATCATTCAAGCTACAAAAACTTTTTCTGTGTGTAATCACATTTAGACTTTATTTTCATAGAAAATTTAAGTGCATCTTCTGTGCATCTTTCTCCTTAATGTTTCCCTAGTTGCAAATGTTATCAAACCATTGCCCTTTAAGTAACCACGGAAAGGTTGGCAACTCTCCAACCTAATTTTCAACATTTTAATTATTTTCTAATAAAGCAAGAAGTTGTAGTCTCAAAGTGTAATACAATACAGGTTCTACATATAAAATATGGTCCAGCAAGGCATCTAAATCTAGAGTCAGGTCAAGAAAGACCAGTGGACAAAATGCTGCCACAAGCTACAGAAGCCAAAGTGAAAAAGGAGAACAGCCTCTCTTTGGAAGGTAGAACTCATTTTCAATTTGCTTTTTTTCTTAAGACACCTAAGGTATAATACATTTACAAACGTTTTCTGGATTGCTGTCTGATTGATCCCTCCTCTTTATTTTATAAATTGATTTAATATGGGCTCTCAAAATACAGAAAGATTTTCTGAGCCATCAGTATGATTACCTATGAAACTTTGAATCATAAAATGATATTGCTACAGGCTGTAAAAAGGTAACTTTTTAAAAAATTAAACAAGATCAAAATAATCATAACAATCATATAATGACACAATTTAAAGTCTGTTGCTTATAACTGCTAAGATTAAAATAACATCAAGTGTAGAAGTACAGAACTTACCACTTTTGTCTATAAATACAAACACTTTCTATAAGAGTAAATTACTTTTTCCTTGTAAGACAAAAGTAAGATTATAATAAATGCTTAAATATTTTTAATATTTGAAAGAATTCACAACTTTTTAAAGTTTAGGAATAGTTACTATCAGAGTTAATTATATTGGCATAGTGTCACTCTTGCATATAGATGCACAGTCATTGTGCTGCATAATGACCTTTTGATCAAGGAGGAAACACATACAATGGTGGTCTCGTAAGATTATAATGGAACTGAAAAATTCCTATCACCTCGCGACTTTGTAGCTGACATAACATCATAGCTCAATCTGTGGTGATGCTGGTATAAACAAAACTACTGTACTGCCAGTGATATAAAAGCATAGCACAGATGAATAAAGATATTCCTAAAGATGGCTGACTAGATGCAGCTGGGTTGTGCCTCTTCCATGGAAAGGGACCAAGAGGGAACAGATCTTTTGAGAGGAAACACTGTAATTCAGTTGAGATGAGTCAGAAGACACCATGGTTGAGAAGGGAGGAAGCAGGGCTTGGTGCTGCCGCGCACCAGGACCAGCCCATGGAGCAGGACCTGGACCCAAGGAAAGACTGAGTGAAAGAACTCAAGAGCACCACAATCCTGCTGTTGATCTCTGAGATTCCAGCTACAGGAGTTCCCACAACCTCTGCAGGCCTTTTGACTGGCAGAGAGACCTGCCTGGAGACCATGCAGAGGCTTCCACATGGAGCCCAAAACGTTCCAGTATGCTGGGCAGTGCAGTAAGATGCACCTCTGCGTGCCTATCCCACAAGGCTCTGCATTTTGTCCTAGGCAGGTACAGCTCCTGCTGTCTGCCATGCCAGGAGATAGCAGCCCCAGGCACACTTTCAGACCCCAAGGAGAGGCCTTGCCACCACTGCTCTGGGACCAAGGCGAATCCAAACCATGTGCCCCATGCTGGCAGGTCTCTCCTAAGACTGTTTGTCTGGCTGTTCCTACAGGGGTAGACCATAGCACCACTACCATTATCCCACCTTAATGTTTTGTTGGCAGCCTGGGGACAGTTCACCCCCAATCACAGCTGGTACTTGGCCCTGAGGGGCCAGTGGAACAATCCACTAGCTTGGTTCCAGTTCCCCAGGCCTTGAGCACACCACCCAGGGGTATGGAGATGAGAGCCATGGCCTTATCTCAACAGGGGAAAGAGCTCTCACTGTCAGAACACAGACAAGCATGTGGTGTGGGTTTGTGTGGTGATGAGAGAGGTGGTCGCTCCTCCCTTTGTGAGACTGGACCAGGGAGGAGAACTGCAGTTTTTGCCATGGGGAGCCTAGCAGTCCAGAAACCTGAATGGCTCAGCAATCTGGATATGGATGGCTTGGAACCAGCCTAACTGATTGGACCTGTTGTTGGGGCCAGACGCCAGATGGAGACCCATTGGGTTGGGGTTGTAAGAGCTGGGTAGACCACATGGTCATCTGCTAGGCTGAAAACCCTTGTCATTCCCTCTAACACTGAGTAGGCTCTGTGGTGCCAGAGAGGAGCCTCTCCCCCTCCCTGGAGTATTGTTCCAGCAGCTTAAGAGCTGCACCTAGATGTCTACCAAGGTTGGTACTTGCATATACCTCAGGGAGCCTGGTTACAGGCTTTCCCAACCCAGCCATACCCAGCTTTCCCCCTCCAGCTGCCTTGGTGGCAGAGTGTAGAATGGGACAACCTGGGAGCCCCATGCCTTGTTTGTCACCAGAGATAGCATGGCACTTCCCCTCCTCGACAAAGGCCAAGTAAAAATTCCACTGCCGTCACTGCAACTGACTCTTTTGCAAGTACCACTTACTAGCCAGAAGATCAACCTGCATGGCCCACCACAACTCCTGCTGACATCATTGTACAGCCACAGCCAGCTCTTACCCAGAGTCACCACCTACTGTCCTTTAGGGTGAACTGTAAAACCCAATATAATTCCACTAACAGACGAGCACAGCACTGGGGAATGAAATAAGCCTCCTGAGACCTCCACCTCCCCGTCTCTGTAGGAGACAGTGAGCCTGACTTTATCCACAAGCCACTGCTGCTACAACCTAAAAACAACTAGCATTTGAGGAAAATCCACTACTTTAAGGCTATGTATAACCAAGGAATTCATACAGAACCTTGGCCTTCTAAAAGCACAGAAGCAAAGCCAAAGGATCTTATCCAACATATGCAACAATCACACCCTCAAGGGGGAAAATCCCCACCCAAATGAAAGTTGATTCAAAAATAAGAAGCGACAGCACCTCCAGATGAGAAGAAACTTGCAGAGGAACCCCAAAACCTTGAAGAAACAGAGGGTCATGACACATGCAAAGGGCCACACTAGCTCTCTAGCAATAAATCCTAACCAAAATGAAAACTGAAATGTCAGATAAGGAATTGAAAATATGGAATGTTAGGAACTTAATGAGATCCAAGAGAAAGTTGAAAGCAAACATAAAGAAATAAGAAAACAACTTAGAAGATGAATGACAAGATAGATATATTTAAAAAAACAAATAGAACTTCTAGAAATGTAGTATTCACTAAAGGAATTTCAAAACATAGTTGATAGCTTTAACAATAAACTAGAACAAACAGAAGAAAAATTTCCAGCCTTGAAGACTTGTCTTTCAAATTAACCCAGTCAGACAAAAATAAACAAATAATTTTTTATAAGTGAAGAAAGCCTTCAAAGAATATGGGATTAATGAAAGTTTAAAAACCTACAACTTATATACATTCTTGAGATAGAAGAATAAACATTAAAAAGTTTGAAAGTATATTTGAGGGAATGGAAAAATCTCCCCAATCTTGCTATAGGTATGACATCCAGTTCCAAGAAGTTCAAAGAATACCTGGAAGATGCTATACAAGGGATATCATCATCAGACTACCTAAGGTCAACATGAAAGAACAATTCTTAAAAGAGGTAGAGAGAAATTTCAAATCACCTGTAAAGAAAATCCCATCAGACTAACAGTAGACTTCTCAGCAGAAATCTTACAAGCCAGAAGATATTTTGGGCCTATTTTTAACCTTCTTACAGAAAGAAAATGCTAGCCAAGAATTTTATATCCTTCCAAACTAGAGTTTATACATGAAGGAGAAATTAAGTATTTCCCAGACAAGCAAATGCTAAGGGAATTCATCACTACTAGACTAGACCTACAAGAAATGCTTAAAGGAGTTCTAAATATGGAAACAAAAGAATGACACTTGCCATCATAAAAACACATGTAGTAGAAAGCTCATCGATCCTATAAAGCAATTACACAATTGAAACTCTAAGGCAACTGAATAACAACACTATGATAGGAACAAAACTTCATGTATTAACTTAGAACATAAATCACCTAAATACTTCGCTTCAAAAATATGGAGTAGCAAATTGGATAAAAAACAGAACCCAATCCTGTACCCTTGAATCTAAAATTTTTAAAAAATATAGCACATACAATTATGTACAGAATACTGGATAATGAAAATAAACTAATATGTTATTGCTTTATGTATTCATTATGCTATAGTTTTTATCACTATTTTAGAGTATACTTGTTCTACTTGTTTAAAACATGTTAATAAAACAGCCTCAGGCAAGCCCTTCAGAGGTATTCCAGAAGTCATTGTTATTATAGATGACAGCTTCATGTGTGTCATTGAAGGACCTTTCAGGGCTACAAAATGTGGTGGTAGAAGACAGTGATATTAGTGATTCTGACCCTGTGTAGGCATAGGCTAATGTGTGTGCTCGTGTCTTAGTTTTTAACTAAAAAGTTTAAAACTAAAAAAAGTAAATAAATTAATTAAAAATAGTAAAAAGCTTATAGAATAAAGATACAAAGAATGAGAATATTTTTGTGCAGCTGTAAGATGTGTTTGTATTTTAAGTTAAGTGTTACAATAGAGTCAAAAATGTTTTAAATTAAGAAGTTTATAAAGTGAAAATGTTACAGTGTGCTAAGGTTAATTTAACATTGAAGAACAAAAAATTTTTATTAATTTTGTGTAGCCCAATTGTACAGTGTTTATAAAGTATACAGAAGTATACAGTAAATCCAAGGCCTTCACAGTCACTCACCACTCACTCACTCTCTCACCCAGAACAACTTCCAGTTCCGCAAGCTCCATTTATGGTAAGTGCCCTACACAAGTATACTATTTTTAATTTTTTATACTGTGTTTTAACTGTACCTTTTAAACATTTAGATACGTTTAGATACACAAATACTTACCATTGTGGGTTTTTTTTTTTTTTTTTTTTTTACACAGAATTTTGCTCTTGTTGCCCAGGCTGGACTGCAATGACTCAATCTTGGGTCCCTGCAACCTCTGTCTCCCTCTGTCTCAGCCTCCCAAGTAGCTGAGATTACAGGGGCATGCCACCACACCCGGATAATTTTTGTATTTTTAGTAGAGACGAGGTTTCATCATACTGTTCAGGCTGGTCTCGAACTCCTGACCTCAGGTGATCTGCCCGCTCAGCCTCCCAAAGCGCTGGGATTACAGGAGTAAGCCTCTGCGCCTGGCCTACTTACCATTATTTTACAACAGCCTACAGTATTCAATACAGTAACATGCTGTACCTGTTTGTAGCCTAGAAAGAATAGGTTATACCATCTAGTCTGGGTGTGAAGTAGGCTATACCATCTAGGTTTGTTGCAAGTACACTCTGTGTTGTTCACAAAAGGGTGAAATTGCCTAATGACACATTTCTCAGCACGTATCTCCATAGTTGAGCAACATATGACTGCACATGTATTCTTCAGTTTTACTAGAAAAATGGCATTTAGTATCAGTAAGAATATTGTCTAGTCTGTGTTTTTCAAAATTAGCTTTATTAGTTGAAAACTTATAAAACATTTGACTTTTAACTAGACAATTAGCACAATGTTTTTAACCACAGCAGGCAATAAAATTTTAAAATTTATAGAGTACATGGAAGATTTTCTTGTTCTAATCATATTATTAATTTTGTTATTTTTGTCATCTCATTAAAATTTACTTTTGCATTATGTAAATTTTGTTTGTTGAAAAATGTGTTATTTTTCTGAAATAATGGAATATTATTATTCAATTAGTTTTGCAAGGTACTTTAAATTTTCTATGCCCTAAACGCCCTCTTTTCTTCTTATTTAGTCTTTGAGTGACCTCAGTGAAAGAAGCAGAAGTGTCCTCAGAATAGATTGAACTCTTTATGTAACTTTAAGCACTAAATAATTTCAGCAGTACTGAAAAAAGTTATAATCCACTTCACTCCTCAATTTTGAGAAGGAGTAAAATGGATTATAATTATGTGTATTAGGTGTATCTAAATATATCTCCCCAAATGGAAATTCTGTGCCCATTAACTGTATAAGTCCCACACTGTACACTTGGGCTACACAAAATTCATAAAAAATATTTTTTTCTTCAATCATAAATTAACCTTAGCCTACTGTAATATTTTTACTTTATAAAATTTTTAATTAAAAAAATGCTGAACAGAGCATTTGGAGGATATTTGGATTTGACTTCCGGGCTGAATTGTCTTCTCCTTAATTATGATTTCTCTTTTCAGCAATACTAGGAAGTCTGAAGGTTTGGAGTACTTAGTAAATACTCAAGCCTACTGCAATGTAAGGCCTCAAAAATGATTTTGGTGTGAAGATGACATAAGTAAAAGAAAAAATGGGATTTTACAAAGTAAAGCCTATTCTAATGCTTCTATAATTATAAAGAAAACCTCTGAAGTGAGCATTCTGACAATAATCATGCATCAAGTATTTATCATATACTTATTGGGTTGGAAAATCCCAGTGGAAATATGTGCCCAGCACTGGGGAAGATGGCCTTCCTTTATTCCACTGAAGTCAGTATATGGCCTTAACATTTATAGCTAGTATCTTTTGTTTGGTAAACATGTTAGCTTGAAAAACAAGAGTGCACTTGTGTTAGTAATTTGGATAGTCTTCAATATGAAGATTACTGCCATTAACTTTTCACAGACTTGAGACCTATGAGATTATCTTCTATTCATTTGTTATTTAAGAAGAAGCTTTCAATTAGAGTACATATGCCAGCTGGTTAAATGTGAGACTAAGGTGTTTTATTTGGTTTTAGTTATCTTACCCTTTTTTATATAATAAAGGATATATTGAAATAATTTTTTATTTGTGGTAAAGTATAACATAAAAACTTACCATTTTAAAGTGTACAGTTCAGGGGCAGTAAGTACATTCACATTGTTCAACCATCACCTACCCATTTGCAACACTTCCACCTCCATACATGGAAACTGTACCTATTGAACACTATCCACCTATTCTTCTCTCCCACTAACTCCTGGCAACTACCATTCAACTTTTTATCTCTATGAGTTTGACTTCTCTAAATACCTCATTTAAGTAGAATCATATAATATTTGTCCTTTTGTGAGTGGTTTATTTCACTTAGCATAATGTCCTTAAGATTCATCCATGTTGTACATGGGTCAAAATTTTACTTTTTCAATGCTGAATAATATTCCATTTTATATGTATGCCACATTTTGTTGACTTACCCATTGATGGATGCTTGGTTTGCTTCTATCTTTTAGTGATTATGCACAATGCTGCTATGAATATGGGTGTACAAATATGGGTTAGGATCCCTTTTGTGGGAAGTCAGCGACCCCGAATGGAGGGACCGGCTGGAGCTATGGCAGAGGAACATAAATTTGAAGATTTCCTGGACATTTATCACTTCCCAAATAATACTCTTATAATTTCTTATGCCTGTCTTACTTTAATCTCTTAATCCTGTTATCTTTGTAAGCTGAGGATGTACCTCACCACAGGATTACTATGATGATTGTGTTAAATGTACAAATTGATTGTAAAACATGTGTGTTTGAACAATATGAAATCAGTGCACCTTGAAAAAGAACAGAATAACAGTGATTTTCAGGGAACAAGGGAAAACAACCATAAGGTCTGACTGCCTGTGGGGTAGGGCAGAATAGAGTCATATTTTTCTTCTTGTAGAGAGCCTATAAACAGACATGCAAGTAGGGAAGATATTGCTAAATTCTTTTCCTAGCAAGGAATATTAATAATTAAGACCCTGGGAAAGGAATGCATTCCTGGGGGAGGTCTATAAACGGCCACGCTGGGAGTGTCTGTCTTATGCAGTTGAGATAAGGGCTGAAATACACCCTGGTCTCCTGCAGACCCTTAGGCTTACTAGGGTGGGGAAAAACCCCACCCTGGTGAATTTGAGGTCAGACTGGTTCTCTGCTCTCGAACCCTGTTTTCTGTTAAGATGTTCATCAAGACAATACATGCACCGCTGAACACAGACCCTTATCAGGAGTTTCCGATTTTGTCCTTGACCTGTTTCCTCAGAAGCATGTGATCTTTGTTCTCCTTTCTGCCCTTTGAAGCATGTGATCTTTGTGACCTACTCCCTGTTCATACACCCTCTGCCCTTTTGAAGTCCTTAATAAAAACCTGCTGGTTTTGCCGCTCAGGTGGGCATCAGGGTCCTACTGATATGTGATGTCACCCCCAGAGGCCCAGCTTTAAAATTCCTCTCTTTGTACTCTTTCTCTTTATTTCTCAGCCAGCCCACACTTATGGAAAATAGAAAGAACCTATGTTGAAGTATTGGGGGCTGGTTCGCCCGATAGATCCCTGCTTTGAGTATATACCCAGAAGTAGAATTCCTGAATGATATGATAATTCTATAATAGTGTAAATTTTTAAGGAACTGATGTTTTCCATAAAGCAATGAAACCCAAAGTAAGTAGATATATGCACATACAAAATAAGGGGATAATTATTTAGGCAACTAAAAGCAGAAATATGAATTAAAAAGGCTCACCCATCCCACTATTGCATAGGGCAGGTGAAATGATGCTTCTGTAGAACGAATTATTCAATCAGTATAAAATATTTGGGGTTAATTTAAGACATTTCTATTACTACTTTGTAATTATATCACATCCAGGTTTCTATTTGTCACTAAAAGAAAATAGAATAGTGATGGCTTAGAGCACAGAATTTAGAAGTAATTAGATTGAGAATGAGCTTGTGTTTGGTAATTTCTACATATAGGTTTAACTATACCTCCTATCTCACATGCCCTTTTGTAGTATGATTTTGATCTTCTTTCATCAAGTGGCAACCTCTTTCCTCTGCCCAGTACAGTTGCTACAGCTGATCAAATATTCTTTGAGTAAAATATGGCCTCAGAGTAAATATTTCATTCATTTTTGTTGCTATAAGGCCCTGTGTTAACACCTAAGAAAAATACACAATGATTTCTGGTAGACCGTCTCAAATAGATATAGGACTTTTTTTTTTTTTTTTTTGAAATGGAGAGTCTTGCTCTGTCTCACCTAGGCTGGAGTGCAGTGGCATGATCTCCACTCACTGCAGCCTCCACCTCCCAGGTTCAAGTGATTCTCCTGTCTCAGCCTCCTGAGTAGCTGGGACTACAGGCATATGCCACCACGCCCAGCTAATTTTCTATTTTTAGTAGAGATGGGGTTTCGCCATATTGGCAAGCATGGCCTCAAACTCCTGTCTGCAGGTGATATACCCGCCCGGCCTCCCAAAATGCTGGGATTACAGGCATGAGCCACCATGCCTGGCCTCAAATTGATATAAGACTTCTAAGAATCATAGTGGCATTTTCCCACAGTATTCTGACACAGAGAAAATAGAGATAGGTTTGTCTTGTAAAACATTGAGAGAGATCATTTAGGGAGCATGAAGTGAGCTCCAATAAGACTTACAGAAGAATATCATACTTATTAACAAATGCACCCCCTGATTACAGTAAAAGGGACAAAGAATGTTCAAAATGCAAAAGGCTTCCAACTTCTAAGGACAACAAGAAATCTGAGAGAGTTACTCAGCTGCAAATGTCACCTATTTCTTTGAGAATAGGAAAGATGACTGAAATGAAGTCAAGGTATCTGAAGAAATAAATGGACTGTGAAGCCACTGTTAGGAACCAGAACTATACCTCACTCAAGTAACGTTCCTTGCACTTAAAGTAGGGGGACCTGGCCACAAATATCCAACTGGATTCAGAATTGCCATGGACTAGTGAGGAATAACTGCTTCCTGCTCTTCTCCTTTTTAAATGCAAATGTCTGTTGCAATTATTTTATTTGTGCTTCCTCAGTGTATTTGGGGTGGTAACAGGCAGGTCATCTAAATTTTATTTCTGAGGGCTCTGGATCAAGAGCAACCGAGCATGAGTAGCTACAGCCAAGAAACTTCATCCACACATAGACATAGTATAATGACATTATGAGTTTTGGGACAACGCCTTAATGATACGAGACTTCTTGGGGAATGAAAGATGGATTTTGCATGCAGGAAGCATCAATCCCTCCCATCCTTCACATCTCCTTGCTATGTAAATTTGCTATATCCCTCATTAATAAATGGGATATACTTCCTCTCTTCTTGAATTTCTCCAGGTCCTGGAACTTGTTTCCATGAATAGAATCCAGAGGAAATGGCACTGTATAATGTTTGCCTATGACTTAATAAATCTTGCAGCTTCCATTTTCACCCTTCCATTTTCATCCAGCTACCAAATAAAGAAGCTTAAATGAATGAGAAAGAAAGACATGATGTTCAGAAGAACCTCAAATCCAGCTCTCAATGGAGCGAAGCTGCAGGAATGACTTCAGATGACACTATGTGAATCCAAAAGCAGAACCCATTGGCTGAATATGTGTAAGTTTTGGAATGGTTTATTTACACAGCAAGAGATAGTGAAAGAGATTTATCTGTCTTAATTTTGGTGAGAGATAGTAGGGGTGATAGAAACTTGTTTACTTTTGTTTATGACTCATATTTCCCAATAAAAATATTTGCTATTGTCAGACAGTAGAAATTTTATGGGTAGAATTACAGAGAGGATTGAAAAGCACTCATAGTATGGCATCACTAATTTTCCTTCTTTTGTTTTTTCTTAAGAAACAATTTACCAATGAATTTTTCACCACTAAACTGATTATTTTGGTAATTTCTTTGGTATAGCATCCACATTCTTTTCCTTATTAGTATGCTGGATGATTGTCCCATTCACATTACTTAGCTCGTTTCTTTGATCCCAAACAAATTATTTCATTTTATCTGTATTTGCCATCTGGCTGGCCCAAGCACCAAACAATTCAACTTCTTCAGAGGCAGGCCCATATAATGTTAGTTTCTTCCTGCTTTTAAACTTACATTTTAAAAACTATAAAAATGTTTTAAAATTATGAATGAATATTTCATCTTATCATAGTCTCAAATCATAAGTTTGCAGTAGCTGCCTATTCCTAAAGAAATGTTTAAAGAATCACACCTGTAACCCCAGCACTTTGGGAGGCCGAGGTGGGCGGATTGCGAGGTCAAGAGATACAGACCATCCTGGCCAACATGGTGAAACCCCACCTCTATTAAAAATACTGAAAAATTAGCTAGGTGTGTTGGCATGTGTCTGTAGTCCCAGCTACTCAGGAGGCTGAGGCAGGAGAATGGCTTGAACCTGGGAGGCAGAGGTTGCAGTGAGCCAAGATTGCAGCACTGCACTCCAGCCTGGAGACAGAGTGAGACTCAGTCTCAAAAAAAAAAAAAAAAGGAATCAAAAGATTACAACTGAACCAGTACTCTGGAGTAGCATTTCCTAGCCATTTCAAACCCAGTTGTTTAAATAGAAATGCATCAAGCTGGTACTTCAAAATAGAGAAATTCTATTATATCTAATTGTGTGAAATCTAAAAGGCAAATTGCAGGAAATTTAATATAACTAATTAATATATTTGCATCATAATATAAGTTTACTTAGCCAAGATGGAATTAACTTCAATATCCTTTATAATTTGATCACTTATTAATGTATTGCTTATGATAAAAAAGAGACATTAATACATACTGATAATTTTACAGATTAAGTCAAATCTCATCTTAGAAGATCCCTTTCTTTTAACAAATGTTGATTCAGTGTCATGAGTATTACTATTTTGGGTTGCTGCATTTTAATTAAAGATTTATAGGATTGCCTTAAACATCTTTAAAACCTATACTAAATTGTAACAATTAAAGCAATTATATGCCAAGTGATAGCAATAAAATGCAGATTTTTAGATGTTTAAAATCCTATAGATCTTTAAGAATTGAAAGGAGAATAGATTGTTAATTTGGAGAAAATGCTCAGACAAGATACATTTTCTAAACTTTGTCTTATTTTATTAATAAGTATTTGACATTTTTAATAATGAAGGATTAATTTGTAAATGCATCACATGATTTCCTAATGCTTTTGCACCTGACATGTTTTACCCATTTTTATGTGGTAGAAATAATATTAGTCCTAAACACATGACTTGCTGCTTACTAAATGGAATCTATATAATTAACATTTTAATTACTATGTATGCCTATTTTAAATATTTTTGATCTTCCTACACAGACTAAATGTGATTAGAAGAGACTAATTACGATTAGAAGACAAAAATCTCAATGATGTTGCTGTTTGAGGGGTAATTGTAATTAGAGGAATTTAGAAAAGACATTAGCCTTTCAAAAGAAAGTAAACAATGAAAACATTGTAGGGTAAGAGAAGTTAGCATTTTTTGAAACAGGTGGTAATATAAATGAAAATGAAGAAGTGTATATGTTTTGGAAAAACTCTCATACTGTTTTCCTTATTTGCACTTGCACCAACAGAGCAGTCAACACAGAAGACTTCTGTGATAAAATGTGTGTGGGTTTTTCCCCATCAACAAGCTGTGGATACAGGCTACGTATTCTCCAATTCAATTCTGATACTATCTATCTGAGAATAGTGTCAAATCACACTGGTTTAGAGCTCAGTCCCCAAGACGTCCCCCTGCTTCAAATATCAGTCACAAGTTTCAAGTCTGGGCCTCTGGAATTCTGACCAAACAGCTTCAAACTGGGGTTTCCACCACTTCTGCTATGGGTTTGATTAATATGTGGAGTAGTTTACAGAACTCAGGGACACAATTATTTATGTTTATTGGCTATTAAAAGGGATATATGAAGGATACAGATGAAGAGATGCATAGGGTGAGGTATGGAGGAAGGAGAACAGAGCTTCCACGCCCTCCTTGGATTCCACCCCCCAGGAACTTCCACATGTTCAGCAAGCTCAAAGCTCTCCATAGCCCTGTTGTCTTGGGTTTTTATGGAGGCTTCATTAAGTAGGTATGATTGTTTAAATCATTGGCCATTGGTGATCAACTTGATGGTCAGCCCTTTCTCCTCTCTGGATCTTGGGGAATGGGATTGAAGATCACAACCCTTTAGTACCGCCTTGGTCTTTCTGGTGAGCTACCCCATCCTAAAACTATCAGTCAATATTAGCATTCAAAACACACTTTGGAGATTCCAAGGATTTTAAGATTTGTATGTCAGATGGGGATGAAGGCCAAATATATGTTTCACAATATCACAGTACCTAAATGAGAGTGCTAAATATATCTATAACATAAAAATGTAACTAAATATAACTAAACTGAATGCTGGAAGAAAATCCAGTTTCATTTAAGATGAAATCGTTTCAGAAAGACAAAGGAGGAAGTTAGAAATGTGAAGGGTAATATTCGCCCTAAAAAGGGTAATATTTGCCTTCATCATTGGCAAAATAATAATGAAGTTTGAAAATCACCAAAATGAAGAAAATTATCATCTCTGATGCATGGGTGGAAAGAGCTAAAGAAAGGAGTACATTTCAAATTTGTTTGAACAATAGTCCTAGTACTTCTTGGAGACCACCATTAAAATGGATGTATTTTCTTCTAGCATGTAAACATGAAACGATTTTTACTGTGTTAGAAAGTATGACTATATTAAATAAATCCAAATAAAATTACTACCAAGAGGATGCATTCAAGAAAAAAAAACCTAGCTTTCATCTATGCATGATAAATGGTTCCAATTTCTCTATGAATATTTGCTTGCCTTCTTACACATTCCCTTTTGCCATCTGCTAGAACATGCTATCAGGAAAGTGGCAGAAGTTGCCAATGCTTAAAACAAAAAATTTAAATAGAAAAACTTAAAATTGAGAAATTCCTTCCATTAAATGTAATTCCGGTGACTTGAAAAAAAAAGAGTGTCATTATTAGATTTATTGACAAAACAAATTAAAGTTTTCTATATATCTTTTGCCTTATAACTGCTACTCGATAATACAAGAATTAAGAAAAAACTTTTATTTTAGGTTTGGGGATACATGTGAAGATTTGTTACATAGGTAAACATGTGTCACAGGCATTTGTTGTACATATTATTTCATCACCCAGGTATTAAGCCCAGTACCCAATGGTTATCTTTTCTGCTCCTCTCCCTCCTCCGAACCTCCCCTCTCAAGTAGCTCCCAGTATCTGTTGCTTCTTTCTTTGTGTTGATAAGGTCTTATCATTTAGCTACCACTTATAAGCGAGAACATGTTCTATTTGGTTTTCTGTTCCTGTGTTAGTTTGCCAAGGATAATAGCCTCCAGCTTCATTTATGTTCTCACAAAAGACAAGATCTCGTTCTTTTTTTCTGGCTGCATAATATCCCATGGTGTATATGTACCATATTTTCATTATCCAATCTGTCAATGATGGGCATTTAGGTTGATTTCATGTCTTTGCTATTGTGAATAGTCCTGCAATGAACATTCATGTGCATGTGTCTTTATGGTAGAATAATTTACATTACTCTGGGTATATACCCAGTAATGGGATTGCTGGGTTGAATGGCAGTTCTGTTTTTAGCTCTTTGAGGAATCGCCGTACTGCTTTCCACAGTGGTTGAACTAATTTACACTCCTACCAACAGTGTATAAGCTTGCATTTTTCTCTGCAACCTTGCCAACATCTGTTATTTTTTGACTTTTCAATAATAGTCACTCTGACTGTTGTGAGACGGTATCTCATTGTGGTTTTGATTTGCATTTCTCTAATTATCAATCATATTAAACTATTCTTCATATGCTTGTTGGCCACATAACTGTCTTCTCTAGAGAAGTGGCTGTTCATGTCCTTTGTCCACTTTTTAATGGGGTTGTTCATTTTTATCTTTTAAATTTGTTTAAGTTCCTTATACATGCTGGATATTAGACCTTTGTCAGAAACATACTTTGCAAAAAATGTCTCACATTCTGTGGATTGTCTGTTTACTCTGTTGATAGTTTCTTTTGCTGTACAGAAGCCCTTTAGTTTGATTAGATCCATTTTGTCAATTTTTGCTTTTGTTGTGATTGTTTTTGGTAACTTTGTCATGAAATCTTTGCCTTTTCCTATGTCAAGACTGGTATTGCCTAGGTTGTTTTGGGTTTTACATGTAAGTCTTTAATTCATGTTAAGTTGATTTATGTGTATGATGCATGAAAGGAATCCAGCTTCAATCTTCTGCGTATGGCTAGCCAGTTACGCCTGCACCATTTATTGAACAGGGTGTCTTTTCCCCATTGCTTTTGTCAGCTTTGTTGAAAATCAGATGGTCATAGATGTGCAGCCTTATTTCTGGTCTCTCTAATCCGTTCCTTGGTCTATGTGCCTGTTTTTGTACCAGTGCCATGCTGTTTTGGTTACTTAGCCTCGTAGCATTGTTTGAAGTTCAGTAACGTGATGCTTCAAGCTTTGTTGTTCTTTTTGTTTAGGATTGTCTTGGCAACTTGGGCTGTTTTTAGTTTCATATGAATTTTTAAATAGTTTTTTCTGTTTCTATGAAGAATGTTGTTGGTAGTTTGATAGTAATAGCATTAAATCTGTAAATTGCTTTGGGCAGTATAGCCATTTTAATGATATTGATTCTTCCTATCCATGAGCATGAGATATTTTTTCATTTGTGTCTTCTCTAGTTTCTTTTAGCAGTGTTTTGTAATTCTCATTGTAAAGATCTTTCACCTCCCTGGTTCGTGTATTCCTGGGTATTTTATTCTTTATGTGGCAATTGTTAGTGGGACTGCCTTTCTGATTTGGCTCTTGGCTTGGCCCTTGTTGGTGTAGAGGAATGCTAGTGATTTTTATACATTTATTTTGTATCCTGCAATTTTGCTGAAGTTTTTTTATCAGCTGGAGGAGCTTTTGGGCCTAGACTATCGGGTGTCTTAGTATAAAACTATGTCTTCTGCAAACAGGGATAGTTTGACTTTCTCTCTTCCTACTTGAATACCCTTTATTTCTTACTCGTGTCTGATTGCTCTGCGTAAGACTTCCAATACTACGTTGACTAGAAGTAATGAGAGAAGGCATCCTTGTCTTGTGCTGGTTTTCAAGGGAAATGCTTCCAGCTTTTGCCTACTCAGTATAATGTTAACTGTGGGTTTGTCATAGATGACTCTTATTATTTTGAATTATCTTCCTTCAAGAACTGTGGTAACTCAAATGGCCAGAGTAATGTATGTCCTCCAAATGATTGCACCAGTTCTCCAACAAGAGTTCTTAATGAGGCTGAACTGGCTAGAATGACAGAAATAGAATTCAGAATTGGATGGGAACATAGATTCTTGAGATTCAGGAGGACAGCAAAACACAATCCATGAAAAATAAGAATTACAATAAAGTGACACAGGAGCTGAAGGATGAAATAGCCAGTATAAAAAAAGGACCTGAATAGCACAATCCAAGAATTTCACAATGCAATCATAACTTTTAATAGTAGAGAAAGCCAAGCTGAGGAAGGAATCTCAGAACATTAATACTGGTATTCTTAAATAACACAGTCAGATAAAAATAAAGAAAAAAAGAATAAAAAGAAATGAACAGAACTTCCAAGAATTATGGGGTTATGTAAAGAGACCAAATCTGTGAATTGCTGGCATCCCTGAAAGGGAGGGGAAAAAAGCAAACAATCTGGAAAACATATTTCAAGATATTGTTTATAAAAACTTCCCCAATCTTGCTATAGAGGCCAACAGTCAAATTCAAGTAATGCAGAAAACTTGTGCAAGATTTTACATAAGGTCATCCCCAAGACACATCATCATCAGATTTTTCAAGGCCATAGTGAAAGAAAGAATGTTAAAGGCAGCTAGAGAGAAAAGGCAGGTCACCTACAAAGGAACCCCATCAAGCTAACGCATGCCCCTCAGCTGAAACTGCACAAGCCAGAAGAGATTGGGGGCTATAGTCAACATTCTTAAAGAAAAGAAATCGTCAACCAAGAGTTTCATATCCAACCAAACTAAGCTTCTTAAGTGAAGGAGAAATAAAATCCTTTTCAGATAAGCAAATGTTGAGGAAATTTATTACCACCAGACCTACCTTACAAAAGATCTTGAAAGGAGCCCTAAATATAGAAAGGAAAGATTGCTACTTGATAATACAAGAACACACTTAAACACACAGACCAGTGTCACTGTAAAGCAACCACACAAACAAGTTAACATAATAATCAGCTAATAGCACAATGGCAGGATCAAATCCACACATATCAATACTAAGAATTTCTTAGCATTCAAAATTCAACAACAATTCAAATTAGTGTTCAACATCTACTCTAAATAGATTTTATATAAGTTAAAAATCTTTGCCTTTTAATAGATACTATATGGTATTATAAAGAAATGAAGGTGAGTTTGCATCCTAGCACTTCCCAAGTGTTCTTGGACATTATTTAACATTTCTGAGATTCCATTTCTTATCCATACAATTATAACAATACTAAAACTTACATCTTTTGTCTTGGTCAAATAAGTTCAGGTAGTACTGGCCTATAGTTTGATGTAAACACAATAAATATCAAATTTTAAAGATTTGTTTGTTTTTATATAAAAACATACCAAAATCTCTACCATAACCATACATTTCAGAAACTTTTTGAGTTTGAACTATGTATTAGTCCTTTTTCACACTGCTATAAAAATACTACCTGAGACTGAGTAATTTATTAACAAAAGAGGTTTAATTGACTCACAGTTCTGCATGGCTGTGGAGGCCTTAGGAAACTTACAATCATGGTGGAAGGTGAAGGGGAAGCAAGCACGTCTTACATGGTGGCAGGATAGAGAAAGCACAGGGGAAACTGTCACTTTAAATCATCAGATCTCATGAGAACTCCCTGAATATTAGGAGAACACCATGGGGAAAACCAACAGCCCCTATGATCTAATCACTTCCCTCTACCAGGTCCCTCCCTGAACACATGGGGATTACAATTTGAGCTGAGATTTGGGTGGGGATACAGAGCCAAACCATATCTATTACAAACTCAAAATATCTTCATAGTAGTTTTAGTTTGATAAATATTAGGAAACATTCAGACACTTGTAATTTTAAATACCCAGTACAATTTTATAATCTAGAATCAATAAGCCATTGATGTTAGTCACACATTTAATTGATTAGCAAATATTTATTAGTTTTATTTTGTACTGCATGCTAGGTTTAGCCCTGTGATTGGAAACACATAATTTGATCAGATGCAACTTTCCCAGTTTACCAACTTAGAAAATTATTTCATTGTAATTGTATTGCTCCCCTTTCTTAGCACTCATGGCACAATTATTTTGATAGATCCTCATATTCACATAGATTAAATTTATAGAAGAGTCTATCTATCATCTGCCTATTATAAAATAAAAAAGCTGCATATAATACAATAGATTCTTGAACAGGGTGCAATGAGAACCCAGAGGAGGCCAGGAAGATCACTATGTGGCAATACAAGTTCACTAGAGCAGTGGTTCTACACATGAGAAACAGCTAGATAGTCTGTGGAAAATATGCATGAGTGCTGAAGTCAGCACTCAGATTAATAAAACAAGAATCACTTGTGTGGAGGTAGGGGGCCTGGGCAATAGTATTTTTGTGTATCTCCCGAAGTGATTTTTACATGTGGAATGAGAACCAGTACTCGAGACAAACTCTCTAATTAATACATAGGAGATAATTTATTGTGGCATTATTTATAATTGCAACAAATTGAAAGTGAGCTAAATATCCACCAGTAAGTGTACGGACAATTCTAGATAAAAATTGTACCCCCCACCCCCCAAAAATTTCTGGAAACTCAAGTGCTTTGATGCAGCTGGAATATGATATGTATGTGGGGAAGGGAGGAAGCTAAGGCTGCAAAGATTGGCAGAGTCCTACATAAGGTGAAAGATGCTGACCTACTGCTCTTCTCTATATTCCTGGTACATTTCCCTTTCTGTAATAAATATTTTAAATAACTTATTCATGAAATATGCTAATGCACTGACATGGATGTGAGCCCAACACTTGAATTAATACATGTTTATGTTTTGCTATAGTGTTTTCAGTATTTCTGTTAGTTATTAAAGACTAAAGCATTAGAGAGTTGGATATCTCATGTCCTTTTCTCCATTCTTCCCTTCTACAGGTATTCTGAATTAGATAGGTACACTATATATGTATTTTAATCCCTTTATTATGTATGTATTCATCCATACCAAACATTGTTTTGTTTTAAAATGTATACAATAATTTACTTTAAAATTTTGCTATTATTTCTTAACATTTCCCAAAGTTGTTCTATGCAAAGTTGGTTCCATGCAGATCAAATTTATTCTTTTTATTTTTCATTTGTTTTAAAATTTTTTTCATTATCATTAATGTAGGTAACCCTATATATTTTTTTAAAAAAATATTTTTAATTTTTGTGGGTACAAAGTAGATGTATATATTTATGGGGTACATGAGAGGTTTTGATACAGACATGTAATATGAAATAATCACAGCTTGGAGAATGGGGTATCCATCCCCTCTAGCATTTATCCTTTTGCTACAAGTAATCAAATCACACTCTTTTAGTTATTTAAAAATGTACCATTATTCTTGAAAATAGTCATCCTGTTGTGTTATCAAATAGTAGGTCTTAATTCTTTCTAACAACTTTTTTTGTTCTCATTAACCATCCCTACCTCCCCTAAAGCCTCTACAATACTACCCAGCCTCTGGTAACCATCTTTCTACTCTCTACGTCCATGAGTTCAATTGTTTTGATTTTTAGATCCTACAAATAAGTGAGAACATGCAATATTTGTCTTTCTGTGCCTAACATATATATTATTTAATGTAATGTTATCCAGTTCCATCTATGTTGTCCCAAATGACTGTATCTCATTCTTTTTTATGGCTGAATAGTACTCCATTGTGTACAGGTACCAAATTTTTTTTATCCATTCATCTGTTGATGGACACTTAGATTGATCCCAAATCTTCGCTACTGTGAAAAGTGTTGCAACAAACATGGGAGTGCAGTTATGTCTTCAATATACTGCTTTCCTTTCTTTTGGGTATATATCCAGGAGTGGGATTGCTAGATTACATGGTAGCCAATTTTTAGTTTTTTTTTGAAGAATCTCCAAACTGTTTTCCATAGTGGTTGTACTAATTTACATTCCAACCAACAATGTACAGGGGTCCCCTTTTCTCCACACCCTCACCAGCATTTATTGCCTGACTTTTGGATGTAAGCCATTTTAACTGGTGTGAGATATCTCATTGCAGTTTTGATTTGCATTTCTCTGATGATCAGTGATATTGAACACCTTTTCATATGCCTGTTTGCCATTTTTATGTCTTCTTTTGAGAAATATCAGTTCAAATTTTTTGCTCATTTTCAACTGGATCACTTGATTTTTTTCCTATAGAGTTGTTTGAGCGTCTTATATATTCTAGTTATTAATCACTTGTCAGATGGGTAGTAAATTCATTCTTTTTAAGTGCTGTGTGTTTTTTCATCATTTGGACATGAACTCAAAGATCAGCAGGACTTATTTTCTGAGCACCCCTCACAAGACCCTGCTGAACAAAACAGGAGCTAATCTAAACAAGATGTAGCAAATAAATGGGCCAAAACCAGCTAGGAACAAGATGATGACTAGTTGCTCTCATTGCTCATTATATGTGAATTATAATACATTTGCATAAGGTGCTCTCACCAGCACCATGGCAGTTTAAGAGTGACGCCATTGATGCAGGGCAGGTTTTTGGCTTCGCTCAGTAAAGAATTTAAGAGTGAGCCAATGGTGGAAAAAAGCAGCTTTACTGAGGCAGAGGCTGAGATGCAGTTCAGTTAACTGCTCCTTGAGGAGCAGGGCTAGGCCATATGCAGTGTGCTGGGAGTAGCAGTGTATGGGCAGTTTGCAGTCATATTTATACTCACTTTTAAAGACATGCTAATTAAGAGGCAGATCATTTAGAAATAGATCAAAAATGTGGGATAACTTCCCATTTGTTGCCATGGTAAGGGGAAGTAACTTCTGGGTGTTTCCATGCCATTGGTGAACTGTCATGTTGCTGGTTGGAGCGCCTCATGGTGGTGGGCAGTGAGGGCACCTAGTGGTTGCCCTTGGGGTGGCTTCCTGGTCTCAGCCTTATTCATTCTGGTTTGGAGATGAGTCCTGCCAGCCTCCTACCTCACCATAGCAATGACCTGGAAGTTAGCTTACATGGCTCTGGGAGCTCCCCGTCTCTTTTCCAGAAAGTTCATGAATAACCCACCCCTGAATTAGCATGTAACTAAGAGTGGATATAACTATAGCTAGCCAGCAGCCCATTAGTGCTACTCTTGGCCACTCTGCCTGTGGGATAGCCCTGCTCTGTCTATGGAGTAGCCATTTTGCTGTACATTGTTGCCCTAATAAACTTTTCCTTCACTGTTGGTTTGCTTTTGAATTCCTTCCTAAGCAAAGCCAATAACACTCCAGGGCTTAGCCCTAATTTGGGGGTTTAGCTGCATAGGGAGTACATTAGTTGTTTTGTTTATATGCTTATCTTTCCAAGCATACCTTTTGTGTAGAATCACAGTTCTAGGATATAGACGTTATAGTAGACTAGACATATCATAGGACATGTAGTCTTCAATTTTATTTAATATTGCACATTCTCTTCTAAGCAGATTGATAGTGCAGGAAACAATATACCAAGCTTGATGTTTCCTTTCATATGAAGAGAAAATTATAGAATTGAATTCTTTCCACCTTCTCTCTTGCTTCTCCTCTGGGGAAATGGAAAGGATTATTTGGTGACTTTGGAAAGAGGAACTGGGCATTCATAGCTCTCCCATCTTCCTCTTTTAATTCTCTTAGGACTTTTCCTGAATGTGTTCTTTCCTGATTACTCTTGGCAATGTGAGAGGCTAAGTAAAGGCCACTGAAGAGAAAGCCTGCAGTTTACTTTCACTGGCTGTGGCTGATTGGCGAGTCAGCTTCATCCTGGGATTCAGTACTAGGAAGCACAATACAATCATGCATTTAAGCTATGATCTCCAAGTTAGACGTCAGTAGTAAGCACAAGATTTTGATTTTCTTTGCCTGATGACTTTATGTATCTTACTTAGTTCAATAATTAGATTAAGAAATGGGTGTTATTATTCCCGAAATTCCAACTTGGCCATACCTATTTCTATTCCTCACCACCCCCACATTTTACACTACTTCTGAGTTCCAAACATTCTTGCTTGGGTACAGAAGCAGATTTACCGTGAAGTTAATGAAAGTTAAGACATATACAGGCATCTTCATCTGAAATGGCTCCCACCCAAATCCTTGTTTTCACATTTTAGAGATATGTAAAATTTTCAAAAGTAACATATTTACATATTCTTTTTCACAATGAGAATGCTCAAATTTATAAGTTGCAGCTTCAGAACTATTAAGACTTCTATTAATATCTTATCATGTTAATATACTTCCTATTTTTCCAATATTGGTTTGAAGTGATATCTCGTGGTGGTGGTGTGGTGGTGGTTTTACAACCCCTTGTTTTCTAGGGAGATTAAATATTTTCTCATTGACAATTTAGTTTTTATCTTCTATGAATTTCTTGTTCATAACCTATGAACAATTTCTTTTCTTTTTTTAAATTTGGTTGTCAGAGTTAGAGTTTATAAAATCTTGATGCTAGTTCTTTATTATTTTTAACTATTGCAATTATCTTTTACAATCTAAGGCTTACCTTTTATCTTTGTTTATGGAATCAGATTTATCAATGTTTTCCTTTATCACATTTAGTCTTACAAAGTCATAATAATATTATCCTAAATTTACTTAATTTTAAAGTAAATTTTTATATTGAAGAATAACGTACACAAAGCAGAGTGAAGCTTGATGGATTTTCACAAGGTGAACATACATCTTTTACTACCATCCAGATGAAGAAATAGAATATTGTCATTACCCCAGAATTACACCAAAAGCTGTCCTTCTCACTATTGTTCGCAATGTTAACTAGCATTCTAGTTTTTATTCTAATAGATTAATGTTGTCAGTTTTTGAACTTTATATAAAGGGAATTTATTCAGTAAGTATTTTTATGTGACTGTGCCTGAATAATTTTCCTCAACATTAGGTAAGACTTATCTGTGTTTTTGTTTGTAGCATCAGTTTATTTATTTAATCACTCTATAGTGTTACATTTTGAATATCCCACAATGTATTTGTTTTTTCTACTTCTAATGTAGATTCAGATCTTTCCAGTTTCTGAATATTATGAGTAAGGATGCTGTGAATATGCCTTAGAAAGTTTTTGATACACATATGCACACAATTTTCGTGTTATATACCAAGGGTAGAATTGGTAGGTCATAGGGCATGCTCTTTTTTAGTTTTAGTCAAGACTGTCAAGCAGCTTTCCAAAATAATCATACCAATTTATACTCCCATTAGCAGGGCATGATAGTCCCATAATGGATCATCCCATTAGTAGGGATGAAACTTGATCTTTACTAAAATTTGGTATTTTCTATCTTTTAACTTTTAGCTATGATGTTGGATATTGACTGGTATGCTATTTGGGTTTTAATTTGCATTTCCAGATGATATATAAAATAGATCACATTTTAATAAGTTTTTAATCTTTGTTGTAACTTTCTTGATTATGCTTTTGGTCTTTTTTTGAAAATTGAATTGGCTCTCTTTTTCTTACTGATTTGCAGAGATTCTTCGAGTTTTTTTTTAGATCATATACACTTTCAATATCTTTTTTCACTATTGGGTTTGATTTCTCATTTACCTTTTTGCATCTTTTGTGTTTTTCTTTGCTTTTTGAATATATATATGTGTGTGTGTGTGTGTGTGTGTGTATACACATATATATCATATACACACACATATATATATACACATACACGATATGAGCAATAAGCCCTCGTTTTGTTTCTGCATACCTACACCTGGAATCAGCTTTTATTTCAGACTGTCTTTTTAGAAATGCATAGAAAAAAACTTGGTAGATAGATAGTGCTTTCCTGTGGGCAGAGAGAAAATTTGTTTTCTGATCAGGATAAGAATATATTTAACCCGGGCGCGGTGGCTCACGCCTGTAATCCCAGCACTTTGGGAGGCCGAGGCGGGTGGATCACGAGGTCAGGAAATCGAGACCATCCTGGCTAACATGGTGAAACCCCGTCTCTACTAAAAAATACAAAAAATTAGCCGGGCGTGGTGGCACGCGCCTGTAGTCCCAGCTACTCAGGAGGCTGAGGCAGGAGAATGGCGTGAACCCGGGGGGCAGAGCTTGCAGTGAGCCGAGATCTCGCCACTGCACTCCAACCTGGGCGACAGAGCGAGACTCCGTCTCAAAAAAAAAAAAAAAGAATATATTTAATGTCTCCTTCTCGGGGACAGTTTGGCTACATTTACTGGCAGCCTTTTTATAAGATGGAGGGTTTTCTGAACTTGGGTTCTATCCCTATAATGCATCTTACTGCTTGTACAGGCTTCACATGATGAGATACGTTGAGATACGTCGTAGGAAGTGAGGATCGGGAAGTACTACAAGTGATATTCTGTCTACTGTGATTATTTGAGTAATAAATTGTCCCTTTGACTTTGACCCAACAGGTTCATGCCTCCTGTCAGTATTGTTACAGCTTTGTTTATTTTTACTTTATATATTTTGAGACCACTGTATTTAGTATTTTCATGTTTTGGATGGAATAACTTCTGAGTTGGTTGACTCCTTTATCGTTTCAAAATGCCCTCATCTCTTACCATGCTTGTCATTTTAGTGTCTATTATTTCTAATATTAGTATCAGCCTATAGTTGAATTTCATTTTTCTAATCAAGCAAAATCATTTTTATTTATTTTAAATTAGGGTATTTATTTTGTTCATGCTGAACAGTTATTAATAAATTTCTATTTAAATTTACCATCTTGCTCTTTGTCTTTTGAAATCCTTTTTTGCCTGCTTGTTTTTCTTTTTGGCTTATTAAATTTTGAATTATGTCTTTATTTCACAAATACAATCTGACAATTTTTATCTTTCAGTTGGTAGATTTAGTACAGTTCTTCATCAATTTGTGTTTAAATCTGCCATCTTATTATTTGCAGTGTTTTTCCACCTGCTTTATATTTCCTGTTTTATCCTTTTTTTCATATTTGGATTAAGACTAATATGCATCTTTATTTTTTATTTTTTATTTTTTTTGAGACAGAGTCTTACTCTGTCATCTAGGCTGCACTGTGGTGGCGCGATCTCAGCCTCCCAGTTTCATTCTCTTGCCTCAGCCTCTGGAGTAGCTGGGATTACAGGTGCGCCACCACACCTGGCTAATTTTTGTATTTTCTGTAGAGATGAGATTTCTCCATCTTGGCCAGTCTGGTCTCGAACTCCTGGCCTCAAGTGATCTGCCTGCCTCGGCCTCCCAAATTGCTAGGATTAAAGGTGTGAGCCAGTGTGCAGCCTTAATATTCATCTTATCTGTCATATTTTTAAAACAATGTTTGAGTGTTTACATGAGAAATTACTATATGCATTATGGATTTATTAACGTTTCATTTAACTTAATGCTTTTAATATTCCCTTGACAATGCAAGGACTTTAAAAACACTTTGATACCTTTTTTCACCTCCACTTTCTTTTCCTGTGGTTTTCAGTTAATTATTCACAATGTTTAAATGCACACATGTATTAATATTATTGTTAAATGCAATCAATATTCATTTAGATTTCTCTACATATATTCATATATTTAATCTTTGTTTTTATTTCTATCTGAATTTCCAGACTTCCACATGAGATCTTTTTTTTTTATTGCTTTAAGTATTTTTATTAGTATGGATCCATTAGTAATCAGTTTTCTTCATTTTCACGTATCTGAAATGGCCTTTATGTTATCTTCACTTGTGAAGCACATTTTCTCTTGGAATCAGATTCTAAGTTAGTGCCCTGTTACCAGTTTTATGAAAATTCAGTTATATTATCATCTGATTTCATTGTTTCTATAGAAAAGTCAGCTGTCAGTTCTATTACTTGTAGGTAAGGGATCTATGTTTTTCTTTCTGCCTGCTTTTTAATATTTTTTAAAACTTTGGTATCCTAAAATGTCCCTAGTAGTTGTTTTCTTTCCACTTATTTTGCATGTGATTCATTATATTTTTTGAATCAGTGTTTAATGTCTTTCAAATTTTGGAAGATTATCTTTTATTTTCCTTCAAATATTGCTTATGAACCCTTTTCTTTCCATTTCCTCCTAAGACTCTATTTTTAAAGATGATGTTAAGCATTTTTAACACATTCCATATGTCTCTTAAGCACGTTAGTATAGTTTCCATCCTTTTTCCCCTCCTCTCTTTCTAGGCTTGAATCTGGATCTAATGAACTATCTTCCACCTCATTAGTCTTTTTTTCTTTTTTGGAGAGAATACAGGCTGTCTCATCTGCTGTTAAACTCTTCTATTGGTTTCTTGGCTTTAGTTATTATATCTTTCAGATCTGAAATTTCCATTTGTGTTCCTTTTTTATATTCCCATTCTTTGCTGAATTTCTATATTTTCTCCATTTAATTCAACATGTTAAATACTGGTATTATAAAGGACAGGTCTGATATTCCATTATCTGGATCTCCTTTGGGTTTATTTCTATTATCAGTTTTCTCTCTTTTTCTACTTCATACTCAGTCCCCTGTTGAGTCTTTTATAAGACTAACTGAAAAACAAGAGAATTTAACAATGCCCTCCTCCTAGAGATCCTGAGCTCCTCTTTTTGTCTTAAGTGTGGGACTGGCAACCATGCTCAGCTTTTCAGCCATAGCTAAGACAAAGGCAAATGTCCATACTAAGGTCAATGATTGAGGTCATTCAGTGACTGCTTTTATTTTCTGAAAGGAATGTTTTATTCACAGTTTGTTTTCATTTGTTTGGGAGACCCATCTTAACTCTAGAGTTCACTGCTAGAATGCCTCCACATTGGTAGGTCCTGAACTCCAACTTTTGTTTCTTCAGCTTCTGTGAGGTGCTTGCAAGGGCTGCTCAGATTCTCAGATGCTTATGCTGCCATTTGCGTTGGGAAAATGCCTCTGCAAAAGGTAGAGAAAAGGAATCATAAATACTGGTCTGTCACAAATCTGTATTTCCCTTCTCTTTAGGATCTTGATATCTCCGGACTTGGCTAAATTGGTGCTCTCTGATACCTTCAAGTATATAAATTAAACCCTGATTTTCCATATTTTTGATGGCAAGTTTGATCAAATTAGAGCTTTCCACCTAGACTTTCAATTAAACAAGCACCAAATTATTGAATAGTTCATTTTTTTCAGACTGGTGTAATGCTTCTGCTGATATATACCAAGTTTTCATTAAAGTGTGGGTTTGTATGTTTTCTTTATTCAGCTTCATTGGTCTAATGATTTTTTCTCTTTTTTTAGACGGATTCTCGATTCTCGGACTGTCACCCAGGCTGGAGTGCAATGGTGCTATCTCAGCTCACTGCAACCTCCGCCTCCCGGGTTCAAGCGATTATCCTGCCTCAGCCTCCCAAGTAGCTGGGATTACAGGTGCCCACCACCATGCCCGGCTAATTTTTTGTATCTTTAGTAAAGACTGGGTTTCACTATGTTGGCCAGGCTGGTCTTGAACTCCTGACCTCGTGATCTGCCTGCCTCGGCCTCCCAAAGTGTTGGGATTACAAGCGTGAGCCACTGCGCCTGGCCTCATTGGTCTAATTATCTTTTCCACAATGTTTGAAATACTCTTTTTTCTTGAAATATAATAGTGGCAATTTTTGTTCTTAAAAATGTCCTGGCTCTTGTGGCTCTATGTCATTTAAATTTTAGGTAGGTCTTTTCAAATTTTGTGAAAAACACTGAGTTTTTTGGATTGTATTGAATTAATAACTTTAAGAGAACTTAAGATGTAATATTTTCATCTATAATAATTGTAGAAAATTCACCATTTTAAGTCAATGAATTTAAACAATTATATTAATGAGTGTCATGCTTATTTTTGACTAGATTTGTTATTAAGCAACATTATTTTTTATTATGATATTTTAGTAAAGTTTACTTTGTGGAATTTTATAGACTTCTAGAAAAAATGAGAAGATATAATTGAGTACAGCATACCCAATTTCTTATATTATTAACATATTAGTGTGGTCTGTTAGCATTCATAAACCAATATTGATACATTATTATTAACAAATGTCTATATTCTATTCAGATTTGCTCAGTTTTTACCTTTTTTTTTTTTTTTTCTGTTCCAGGATCCCATCCAAGGTAGCACATAACATTTAGTATTCAGATTTCTTTTGGCTCCTTTTGACTGTGACTGTTTCTCAGACTTTGTTTTTCACCAACTTGACGGTTTTGTGTATTGGACAGGCACTTCATCCAACATCCTTAATTTGGGATGATTTGGTGTTTTTCTCATGGTTAGACTAGGGTTACAGGTTTTTAGAAAGAATATCATAGAAGTGAAGCATCGATGGTATAGCATAGTGGAAGTACATGTTATTTACTTGACTTATCAATTATAATATTCACTTTGATCGCCTGGCCAATGTAGCAGTTTTCATGTTTCTCCACAATTTTATTTTGAATACTCTACTCTTTGAAAGTAAGCCACTAAGCATAGTCAACCCTCCATTATGTGTGTGCTTGTGTGTGTGTGTGTGTGTCCCATTGTGTTAATTCATTCACCAGTTGGACATTTGGACTCTTTCTACTTTTTTTTTTTTTTTTTTTTTTTTGGTGACAAGGTCTTGCTCTATTGCCCAGGCTGGGGTACTGTGGCATAGTCATAGCTCACTGCAACTTCAGACTCCTGGGCTGAAACTATGCTCCTGCCTCAGCCTCCTGAGTAGCTGGAACTACAAGTGCATGCCACCAGGTCTGGCTAATTTTTAATTTTTTTTAGAAAATTAGTAGCGAGTCTCACTATGTTGCCCTAGCTGGTCTCAAATTCCTGGGCTCAAGCGATTTTCCTGCCTTGGCTACTCAAAGTGCTGGGATTACAAGGGTGAGTCACCACACCTGGTCTTTTTCCATGTCTTCATTATTATAAATAATGCTTCTATGTATATTTGTGTGTGAATTTATTATTTCTCTTGGGCAAATACTGAGTATAAATGCTGGTTCATGTAGTGACTGTGAGTTTAAAGTTTTAAGGAACTGACAGACATTTTTCCAAAGTTGGTTGTATCATTTCACATTTCTATGAGAATTGTATGAATTTTCCAATTCTACCATATCATTTCTAACATTTGTTATTATGTCTATTTTATTACAACAATCCTAGTGGGTGTTATATCTCATTGTGGTTTTCATTTGCAATCATCTTATGATTAATGTTGTTGAACGTGATTTTATATGATTATTGGACATTTGTATATCTTCTTTGGAGAAATGTCTACTCAGATTCTTTGCCCATTTTTTATTGGGTTATTTATCTTTTCATTATTGAATTGAATAATTATTTATATTATATAGATATAAGTGTCTTACTGGAAATAAGGATTTGCAAGCATTCCTCGGATTTTTAGATTGTCTTTTCATTTTCTTATCATTTGAAGCAATACGTTTTTAATTTTAATGAAGTCCAATTTATCTAATTTTTAATTTTGTCCTTTATGCTTTTGGTGCCATATCTAAGAAGATTTTGTCTTACACAAGGACATACAAATTTACTACTAGTATATTTTTTCTAAGGCTTTTATAGTTTTAGCTATTACAGTTAGGTCTGTAACTCATTTTCAGTTAATTTTTGTGTATAGCATGAGGAAGGTGTCCAATTTTATTATTTTGCACGTAGATATCCTGTTATGTTACACTACTTGTTGAAAAAATTATTTTTTCTGATTTGTCTTGTCACCCTTGTCAGAATTCAACTGAGCATTAACCTAAGAGTTTATTTCTGAACTCCCAGTTCTATTCCATTGATATATATCTTTATGCCAGTATGTCACACATTCTTTTACTTTTTTTAAGAGTTAAGTTCTCTCTCTGTCACAGAGGCTGCAGTGCAGTGGCGTGGTCATAGCTCACTGTAACCTCAAACTCCAGGGCTTCAGCAATGCTCTCACCTCAGCTTCCCTAGTAGCCAGTCATGTAAACCACCTTGCTTGGCTAATACTTTAATTGTTTGTAGAGATGAGATCTCATTATGTTGCCCAGGCTGGTTTCAAACTCTTGAGCTCAAGCAGTTCTGTCTTGGCCTCCAAAAACTCTGGGATTACAAGCATGAGCCACTGTACCTGGCAACACACAATTTTGATTACTGTAGCTTTATTATAACTTTTGAAGTTGAGTAGTTTAAATCCTCACTTTTTTAAGTATAATTTTAGCTCTTTAAGGATTGTTTTGTATTTCCATACCAGTCTGAGGATCAACTTGTCAATTTCTGAAACAAAGCCTGTTGGGATTTTGATAGAGATTGCATTTACTTTGTAGATCAATTTGAAGAACATTGCTACATGTACACTATTAAGTTTCCTGATCCATGAACGTGACTTCTTTTTGCATTATTTACTTCTCTAACTTCTTTCGGCAATATCTTGTAGTTTTCAGAGTATGTGCTTTGCATACTCTGATTTAATTTGTGTTAAATTTATTCTTAGGTATTTTTTATGTAAATGTAGATAGAATTAACCCTTGATTTTATTTTTAATTATCCGTCTATAGTGTATAGAAATACAATTGATTTTGTACATTGATATTGTATCCTGCATCTTTGACACCTTTGTTTATTGATTCTTAAACAATTTTAGTGGGTCTTTAGAATACCATATACACAAGATTATGTCATCTGCAAATAGAGATAGCTTTATTTAACTTCAATCTGCAAAGGCATTATTAGTCTCATTACGAAGTAGAGAAAAAATGAGAATTACAAAACTCATATGAGTACTACTAAGTAGCACAACTGAATTTGGAGTCATTTATTTGACACCAGAGTCTTTTTTCTGTATGGATATCAGCATAATGCCAAGATGAATTACTGTAATATTTTAAATCTACAAAAATAATTTTGTCCTTAAAAAAGATACATTGATTCTCCACTGTATAATCCTGTTTCAGTCATTCATAATTTGGTTAAAGATACAACATCTTTATGATGCTAAAAGTGGGGAGTACTCATCAGTTATTACCATTTGTCATACCACTTAGAATTCGATTCATGCAGTTACCACTGCATTATTTAGTTCACATACTCTTCTATCCCACTGGTATGAACATTTCTCTCTTACCCCCTCCTCTACCCTCCTCTTTTTTCCTCCTCTTTCTCCTCTTTATCTTGATTTCAATGTTGACATTTTAGTGGATCTGAGATCTTCATTTAAAAAATAAAGTATAGTAAAGCACACAATAAATGATTCAGCCACTACATTTTGAAGCAAATTTATAAATGGAAATGTGTAACAACCAGCTATTGGTTGAAAGTCATAAAACCTCATACTCATTAGTATCACTACTAAAAACAAACAAAATAGAAACTAGCCAGTGTTAGATGCAATACAGAGAAGTTGGAGTCTTTACACACTGTTGGTAGGAATGTCAAGTTGTGCAGCCACTATGGAAAACAGTATGGCAGTTCCTCACAGATTTAAAAATAGAACTACTGTGTAATAAATATACATCAACTCTGTCTCTCTGTATGTGCCCAAAAGACATAAAAGCAGCATCGCAAAGATATTTGTACACTTACATGCACAGCAGCATTATTCACAATAGTGAAAGGTGTAAGCAACTCAAGTGTCCATTAAAGAATAACTGGATGAACAGAAAATGATATGTATGTTAATGAAATATTATCGAGCCTTAAAAAGGAAGGACATTTCAACACATGCTGTAACATGGATGAAACTTGAGGACGTACATTAAGTGAAACAACACAGTCACAAAAAATAAATACTGTATGATTCCATTTATGTGAGGTACCTAAAATAACCAAATTAATAGAGACAGAAAGTAGAAAGATAATTGCTAGAACCTGGGGGAAGAAGGGAATGGGGAGTTGATTAAAAGGTAAAAATGTCAATTTTGCAAGACAAAAAGAGTTCTGGGGATTGTATGTATAGCAATGTGAATGTACTTAATACTACTCAAAAGTAAACTTAAATATCGTTAAGATTGTAACTTTACATGCTACATGTGTTTTACCACAGTTTGAATTTAAAAAAAAAAAGAAAAATACAAGTCTCACAAAAAAAGTTAAGCAAATGTTAACAATAACCAAAGTTACAAAAAAAGTCATAAAAACGATTGCCTTTACAGATATGATAATAGGTAATATTTTCTAGATAAGAGCAGGCACTAACAGATCCCTACAAGTCTTATATAATGGCACTTGTATTTTTCATAACATCCTTTCTGCTTCCAGAAATAAGAAATAGTAACATGTTAAGACTTTTACTGTTATTAGCTTCCCCATTTTTAAACATTTTGTAGCATTCGTTTTCAATTTTTGTAACTTCACCCTTGATTTTTTTTGCGGTAATTTTGTATAGATTATTTTCTGCCAGTCACCACCAATGATTATTAATTTATGTCACAGTTTTTAATAGACTGATGCTTAGTGTTAAGACAAATAGCTTATTAGCACTATAACTAACTATAAGGAGCATTTGAGTGCAAAAGTTATAATTTAAAAAATGTCTCTAGATGATAATCAATAATCAGATAATCAATCCTGAAAATATGTACATAAAATTTTCACTGCTCACATAATTCAAGGTGAACAAAACCCTAATTTAAGGTCATTTAATGGTGATATTTGGGTTAGAAATAATCAGTCTCTGTACGTCTGCTATATATTAGTACCATATACACCCATAATCGGTAAAAACTTTAGAATGTTGTACAACATTCTAAGAAAGAAAGCAATATATGCTTAACTTTAAATGGATGGTATTTTTTCAGAGATAAAGCATTAAGTTTGTAGCTTTTAGATTAGGCATGAACATTCCAATTATTATATTTTATTACTATTATTATTATCATTTCTTCAACATGCAAAATGATTATTACTTGTGAAATGCTTTTACAACAATCTTATGGGGAGAAATATTCACATGAAAATGGGACAGAAGTTTGAAATAGTTGATATACCTACCTCAGATCACATAACTTGTAAGAGATTGGACTCTGGTTTTGAAGTAGTTATTTGATAAGGCTGTTAATGCCTATTGTTACTCAGTGCATTAAACAGGGAAGAGACTTGGCTATTCAATTATGGCATTATTTTCTTTGATTCCAAAGCAAGGTTCTGCAAGTCACCACAAAGATTATTCATTTATGTTACAGTTTTTAACAGACTGATTTTTGATAGACTGGTTTGTGGGGTACACCTATATAATTAATGATAAGATAAAATTAGAAACTATGAAAGATTTATTAAAAATTCTCTCTTTTAACTCAGAGTACTTAACTACATTTAATTAAACATAGCACTTGCTGGAAAAATATGACTTAAACTATACAAAGGACATGAAAGCAGTAGTATTTAATCTTTTTAGTCTTGACCCATATGAAAACTATATTAGATGCTCAATAAATGTCTGCTGAAGTAACGAGCGACAAATGGGCATAGAGTCTTAAATGATAGCCACCAGTCTCAGACATTATTATTAAAGGTAAATTAATTAAGTTAACCAATACAAAGTACTATTCTCAGCGGCTGGCCATATCTTGGCCACTACTTTTTTATTCAGTGACTAAATGTCAAATGCAACAACATATTCTTTTATGAAACTTTAGTATCTGGTAGTGAGCAAAAGTCACGTTATTCCCAAATAGTGGCAGAGTAGCAATATATTAAAGAAAAATGAGACTTTTCATTGTATTAGTTAACAAAACATATTTGACATTATAGATCACTAACAAAAAATACTTAGTAAACATTGGAACAATCTGGAGAGTGTCTTTAGGCAACGTGGCAGGCTGAGAAACAGCGGGTGAAACATCAGCATTATTCTTCAATGACAGATTCAGCCAAGAGTAGATAGAGACCAGATTAAAAGTGCACTTTTTGTTTTGTTTTGTTTTGTTTTGTTTTGTTTTACTGTGTTTGTAGAATGGCTTTATTAGTCTTTTATAATTTTACAAGGAAACTCAAATCAATACATTTGATATCTTCATGAACACATAAATCAATATGCCATAATTACAAAGATTTCAAAGAATTTACCTTCTGAAACTTGGAGGAGATTATGAACAAAATGTATTTTCTTTGGGCAGATGTCATTTCTTTAATGGCTCCTGCCCGCATATTGAGGAGTGAAGAGTGGAGGGAAGCATACAGGAAGTCTATTTCAGGGCCTTTATGGATGATTTCAACTCATCCATAAAGCTTGGTGAATTTATAGAACTCAGGAAGTATATGATCTTATAACTTCAGAATTTAAAATTTCAAGTCTCTCTTTTCATTATGGACTGCAAATCTGTATTCAAATTATCTTATCCATATGATGGACCGAATACATATGTTGTGTGTGTGCGTGCGTGTGTTAACTTTAAATTGACCAGTGATCACTATAGAATATAGAACAGATATTTTCAGTACATAAACAGAAGCAGACTTCCTAAACGATCGTGTTTTGTTCAAAAGTCAATGCTGATAGAAACCTGGGTCCTTGCTTGCAATCTGCCCTTCAGTTTTGCTGTTTATCAGATCTCCATTTTTTTTCTACCTCCAAGAAATACTTTGGGGCTGTTGACCAGGATATGACACCCAGACAAAACCTGAAGAACACAAAGTGTTGCTGCTAGGTATTTAACAGTGCTTCAATCATTTTCCCTAAACTCTGTAAATAATTGGAAATGTTTAAAAAATATTATTTATATTAAATAAAATGTGATAAAATAAGAACAAATACCAATGAATCTATTTAGAGACATTCACGTCAGTTAACAGCATGATAGATTGTTAATGTTGGGTAAAATGTGATGAACTATAAAGAAAAATAATGATTTGTTTATAGGAAAATCACAGTGTTGGTTACATTCAAATATTGAGAAATCATAGGTAATAAGAATAATGAACATGTAGAATATAAAAGGAACACCAAAACGCTTTTTTCACACTTAACAAATAAAATACTTTCTTTTCCCAAGTTCTCCTCTGGGCCTAAGGCACAGCTATAAGTGGCATTATAAATGTTGTTAATATGAATTGAATGCATCCATTCTCTTTTTTATGTGGGAAGTATGGAGGAAGGGAAGAGATCAACATAAATATACTGTTTTGAATAATGTTAAAACATTTTTAATTTTTTTCTAATTAAAAAATCAAGCTATTAATATATGTTAGACTCTTAATCCAATAAAGATTATAATGGGAAAACAGATAACATATTATCGATAATATTACCCCAATGATGTTTACCTAACTCACATGACCACTTGACTGCAGCCTAAGCATTCACATAAACTTTTCAGCTTAGCAATTGATATTAATCATGGACAGACCAATTTAGCTACAGTGATTGGTACTGACTGCTAAAATAGCTGAAATGTTTGTACTGGTCATGAACCTGGTCGATTTGGCCTCTATGTAGACATGAAAAAGATGAGCTCATCGGTGTTTTCAGAATAATATGAATCTAACCACATCTTGATACTTTGCAATAAAATGAATATTGAGAAAAATGAATATTCATTTTAAAATGAATGAATATTGAGATAAAAAATGAATATTGAGAAATACTATATGTGTATTCAGTAATCAATTGTCACATTATTCTGCATCACTTTTTATCACAGCTTCTAGTACACAGTGATATTACAATTATCTAGTTTCTTATAAAGATGCTAATATCAACCGGAATTCCAGACACATTATTTTGGAAATATTAACGCAAGAAAATCTTCTTGGTGCATATGTGTTTACCCTTTGGAATGTGCGTGGCTGGATACCATTGATTCTTTTTATTTTAAATAAAACTTTATTAGTAAAACTTCTCAAATATCTTTACAACAGCCCACTGTTCAAGAGGAAGTCTCGTCCTTCCCAGCACACAGGTCGAATCGCCCCCGAACCCACCCGGAGCCCCACGCCGGGCCTGAGAAGTCCTCCTGGGATGGGGAGCAGTTATAAGAGGGGGAAATATGGGGATGAATGGGGTGGCTCCCCAGCGGCTCCCCACTTTTCTATTACGAGAGAAAAAAAGCACAAATGAGACAGTGGGGGTAGAGGTGATGGACAGCTGACACCTAAGCTGGAGGATGGGCGCCCAGGATGGGGGAGGCGGAAGCTGCTGCGTGAGTGAAACAGGCAGCCCCTCCCCAGCATCTCTAGCCTTTGGGACCAGTGATTCTTTTAGGAATTACAAGGAAGATGAAAATCTCTTCTATAAGGTAATGTGTGGTTGTGGTGGTGGTCGTGGTGGTGGTGGTGATTGTGCTGGAAATCCTAAAAGTCAGAACTTTCCTGGAGTTGAGGCTTATTGTTATTATTAGTATTATTTGCCCTTTCTATTCCAGAATGCCTTTCAGCTGGGATAAAATTCTTCAGGAAGTGGAAAAGAGAACAAGCTTACTTCTGGGATGAGGTAGACAGAATGTCAATTAAGTCAGAAGAATCTAAGGCTGAAGATCTCATGTTGGTTTCAAGATGCCATCTTATCAACATGGTTGGAAGTACTAAAGTCATAATTCCTGTAAAATTTTTATACCGTTCTGAAACCTGAATAACTTCACATTTATTTCCCCCTTTAGTTTCACAACAGTGTTTAACTGTAAAAACCTTTGGAAACACTAAGATGGTGCTGGAGGTTAGCTGGGAATTACATAGAGCTTTACAGCCTAATTAGGGGAGGAGTAGCTGTAACACATAGGTAAATACCCAAACTCTACAGTTACAGGGGATGAAACAGAATCTGATCAAAGATTCCCAATAAACTAGAAAAAAAAAAGAGGAAAGGGATAAGAAAATAAAAGTAAACACAAAACGAAGAATTCATCAGCAGTGAAGTGCAAAATGAAACGGGAGCAAATCACAGCCTCAAGTAAATTTTGCCAGATACAAAATGCTGTAGGTAATTTGATGAAGACACTTGAAACTGATACACGATTTCTCTTCCTGGGAAAGTATTTCGCTTTTTCAGGAAGGAAATTAAAGACAGTTTGGCATATTCCATCAACATTCCCTGTTTTGGAAGGATTGATGATGGATGCATGGGTAGACCATAGAATAAGTGGAATATTCCTTCCCCTGCCATAAATAAGCAGCATTTAATAGTTCAATAGCTCTAAGATAAAACAGGATTACTTCTTGCTATTTTCTCCCTCTAAACCAGGTTCTTAAAAATACAAACAATTTACTCCTACGTGGGAAAATACTTCCTAGAGGGGTTAAGTCTGGAAACAAGTGCATACCACTGACAAGATGATCTATTAGGACTAATTGCATAATGGAGGAGTCAAAGCACAAAGGAACCACACACATCTTCACCAAAGATGATGTTAATGAGATTTTTTTCTCTCTCTAGCTAGTATCATTATTTGCAGAGATAACGATCATGTGTACTAAAAATCCAGGACTATTAAAGTAAAACTATTAAAATTAACAAAATAGTTCTGGGTCCTGGTCAGTTTCAAGATTAATATAGAAACATCAAGATTCTTTAAAAATCACCAATAATTGCTTAGAAAATAAAATTAAAATGCTCATTTTTAAACAGGAATGATAATTATATAGCTGGAATTTTCTAAAATTATACTTTAAGTTTCAAGATACATGTGTAGAACATGCAGGTTTGTTTCATAGGTATACATGTGCCACGGTTGTTTCGTGCACCCATCAAACTGTCATCTACATTAGGTATTTCTCCTAATGCTATCCCTCCTCTAGCTCCCCACCCCCTGACAGGCCCCAGTGCATGACATTTCCCTCTCTGTGTCCATGTGTTCTCATTGTTCAACACCCAGTTATGAGTGAGAGCATGAGGTGTTTGGTTTTCTGTTCTTGTTTTGGTTGCTGAGAATTATGCCTTCCATCTTCATCCATGTTCCTGTAAAGGACATGAATTCGTCATTTTTATAGCTGCATAGTATTCCATGGTGTATATTTGCTACATTTTCTTTATCCAGTCTATCATTGATGAGCATTTACGTTGGTTCCAAGTCTGCTATTGTGAATAGTGCTGCAATAAACATACATGTGCATGTGTCTTTATACTAGAATGATTTATAATCCTTTGGGTATATAGCCAGTAATGGGATTGCTAGGTCAAATGGTATTTCTGGTTCTAGATCCTTGAGGAATTGCCACACTGTCTTCCACAATGGTTGAACTAATTTACACTCTCACCAACAGTGTAAAAGCCTCCCTATTTCTCCACACCCTTTCCAGCATCTGTTTCCTGACTTTTTAATGATTGCCATTCTAATTGGCGTGAGATGGTATTTCATTGTGGTTTTGATTTACATTTCTCTAATGACCAGTGATGATGAGCTTTTTTTTTCATATTTGTTGGCCACATAACTGTCTTCTTTTGAGAAGTGCCTATTCATATCTGTCACCCAGTTTTTGATGGGGTTGTTTGTTTTTTCTTGTAAATTTGTTTAAGTTCGTTGTAGATTCTGGATATTGGCACTTTGTCAGATGGATAGATTGCAAAGATTTCCTCCCATTATGTAGGTTGCCTGTTCACTCTGATGATAGTTTCTTTTGCTGTGCAGAAGCTCTTTAGTTTAATTAGATCCCGTTTGTCAATTTTGCCTTTTATTGCCATTGCTTTTGGTGTTGTAGTCATGAAGTCTTTGTCCATGCCTATGTCCTGAATGGCATTGCCTAGGTTTTCTTCTAAAGTTTTTATGGTTTTAGGTCTTATGTTCAAATCTTTAATTCATCTTGATTTAATTTTTGTATAAGGTGTAAGGGAGGGGTCCAGTTTTAGTTTTCTGAATATGGCCAGCCAGTTTTCCCAACAGCATTTATTAAACAGGGACTCCTTTCCCTATTGCTTGTTTTTGTCAGGTTTGTCAAAGATCAGATGGTTGTAGATGTGTGGCATTATTTCTGAGGGCTCTGTTCTGTTCCATTGGTCTGCATATCTGTTTTGGTAACAGTACCATGCTGTTTTGGTTACTGAAGCTTTGTAGTATAGTTTGAAGTCAGGTAGCATGATGCCCCCAGCTTTGTTCTTTTTGCTTAGGTTTGTATTGGCTATATGGGCTCTTATTTGGTTCCATATGAAATTTAAAAGTAGTTTTTTCCAATTCTGTGACGAAAGTCAATGGTCGCTTGATGGGGATAGCATTGAGTCTATAAATTACTTTGGGCAGTATGGCCATTTGCACGATTTTGATTCTTCCTATTCATGAGCATGGAATGTTCTTCCATTTGTTTGTGTCCTCTGTTATTTCCTTGAGCAGTGGTTTGTAGTTCTCCTTGAAGAGGTTCTTCACATCCCTTGTAAGTTGTATTCCTAGGTATTTTATTCTCTTTGTAGCAATCGTGAGTGGTTCACTCATGATTTTGCTCTCTGATTGTCTGTTATTTGTGTATGCGAATGCTTGAGATTTTTGCACATTGATTTTGTATCCTGAGACTTTGCTGAAGTTGCTTACCAGCTTAAGGAGATTTTGGGCTGAGACGTTGGGATTTTCTAAATATACAATCATGTCATCTGCTGGGAATAGTTTTTTTAAGTGTAAGATTTGTGTGAAAAGACTATATATACAATTTTACCTAGGAAGAGAAAAGAATAAATATAGAGACATGCAAAGTAACTTCTTGATAAAATAAAATAGTCTAAACATTATATATATTATTAAATTGAAATAAAAATAAAATTTAAGACTATATGTACATTATATCAACCAGTTACATTTTTAATAATAAGTTCAAAAATGAAACCAGTTTAAATCACTTCTGATATCACCTACAAAGAGTTATGTGAAAATACCTAGAACATTTAAGACAAAGAATAATAGATGAGGATTAGCTTTTTAAATTTTTGAAACATATTTTAAAACATATTATTTAACACTAGTCAGCAAGGTACAAAAGTAGACTAGCCAATGTAACTAAATATGTATGTCTAGAAAAGAATCTGGATATAGTTGAAATTTTAGGGAATTATATTGGGAAGTTTTTCAAAATAATACAATAAGGAGAAATTAGTCAATAAATATATGGACAGGTGATTTGCCATATGTAAATATAAAAGTTATATCCCCTACCTCATGTGTAACATGAAGTATTCCCAGGTCTCTACCAAAGACATACTTTTTAAAAATAATTTTTATAATTTTTGTTTTTGAGAGAGTTTGATAGGAACACAAACTCAGAATAAAAGAAGGTTTTATTATATTTTCATGGTTAAACATCCCCCTCTACAACTACCTTCTATATCAAGCAAGAACAGCAACAATCTCTGTATGGAAAATACATAAAACGACTGATATTTAAAAGACATAAGTTCATATCTATGATATGTAAAAATTTCTTGAAATGTAAAAGAAAAACACACACGTGTTCAACCTCATTAAAAAATGTTAAACAAAAAAGTACTTTAGTACAGTAGATAGAAAAGGGCTAAAAATATTGACAAAAGTATATTACAAAGTGATGATGTCCAGCAGAAATTTCTATATGATGGAAATGCTTTCATATCTTTAATATCATGTATGAAAGCCATCAGACATATATGGTTATTGAGCAGTTGACATATGACTAAAGTAACTAAGAAACTAAAATTCAATTTTATTTTTTTTTTAATTAAAATTTGAATAGCCCTCTAAGGATAATTACTACCTTACTGGAAAGTACAGTTACAGAGTTTTCACTAAAATATATTCTTTTCCACATATGATCAGTATGACCGAAACATACCACTTTATTTTATTTTTGAGATGGAGTCTTGATCTGTCATCCAGGCTGGAGTGCAGTGGTGTGATCTCAGCTCACTGCAACCTCTGCCTCCAGGGTTCAAGTGATTCTTTTGCCTCAGCCTCCTGAGTAGCTGGGACTACAGGCTCCCGCCACTATGCCCAGCTAATTTATGTGTTTTTAGTAGAGATGGGGTTTCACCATATTGACCAGGCTGGTCTTGAACCCTGGAGCTCAAGTGATCTGCCTGCCTTGGCCTCCCAAAGTGTTGGGATTATAGGTGTGAGCCATTGCACCCAGCTCAAACATAGCATTTTTGAAGAAATCCAACCATATGCATCAAAATTATCCAAATATATTCTCTTTAACCTAAAAATTTCAAATTTAGCTTTTTATTGTAAGAAAATAGCATGGTAAGTACAATAAATGTAGTACATGGACACACGGAGAGGAACAACACTTACTGGGGCCTGTTGCTAGAGGGGAGAACATTAGGGAAAAGAGCTAATGGATGCTGGGATTAATACCTGGGTGATGGGTTGATAGGTGCAGTAAACCACAATGGCACACATCTACCTATGTAATAAACCAGCACATCCTGCATATGTACCCTGAAACCTAAAAAAAAATGAAAAAATTTTATAAAATGAAGAATGTTTATTGAATTTGAAAAATTGGAGACCATATAAATGCCTAAAAATAGAAAAAACGTTAAATAGATTTGGTTCACTAAGTCACGAGAAAATTCACATAACATAACTTCCATGTTGCTTCTGTATTGTGGTCACTCTCCAACGTTTTACATATAATAGGATGTGATAATTAAAGAGCAGTGGGATCAATGTCAGCAAAAGTCATTTTATTGCTTTTCTTGTTCTGGAAACTGCTCTGTTATTAGCAACTCCTTAGTGAATTTTGGTTCTGTATGAATAGCTCATCATATTTATTACTCATATTGATCTTACTGATTACTAACACCCTTAAGCCATTTATATACACAAAAAGAGGTGCAATTTTGAATCTTATGTACATTATAACATTGAACTAAAATTTGTTATCCTCCTCCATTAAACTGTAAATTCAACAAGGAGCGAGAATGTTTCAAAATAATATTCCCCAGTGTTAGCATACACTTAGTAGTCACATAATAAATATGTGTTGAATTAATTAAATAAATGAAACATACATTAGAGACCTGAGCATATTTCAATGGTAACCCCATTTCAGGAGTAAAATTTCCTACACATCTGATGAATTAGTTACTCAAAACTTATCTGTTATGTGTGATAGATAACTTCAAATATCTGGATAAAGTCAATGCTCAATTCTGAATCTTGGTCTATGTATCTAACTGCCATCAATTCTGCATGCATGTTGTTTTATTATGGCAACAATGATTACATAAAAGCACAGATTATTAAAATATAAATAAATAAGACAGGAATTATGTAGGCTTCATTAAAATTGCCAAGTGTGTTAAGCTATCCTGATAATTTGCCAGTAATGACTTGTACATTTTTATTGCATAGCCATAAATCATTCTATCAGATTTTATTCTTTGATGTTTAACTAGCAGATTACACGTTATTAAAACAGACTATGTACCTCATAAGATTTTTCTTCCTTCTTTAGAAATATTTATGGAAAAACTATTTAATTTTAATTTAAAGAATGCTTTAGTTTGCCTTTTCCATCTACTGAAATTTTAATCACACTGACATCATATTTGTAAACAACATAGAAGTCTTCTGAAAAATATGTGATGTTTCACAGGGAAAAATGGACAAAACAAAACAAAATTAGAATGTAAGAAACATTAACAGAAGACCAGTTGAATCATATTAGACCAGCTGCCACAGAACGTTGAGCAGAGAAGTTCCTTCAGAGGGATATTCGGATTGTTTATTTCATCTTCTTTGATTTCATTTATATATTTTTCAACAACAGATGGATAAGTACTAGCTGTGTCTCCATGCATGAATGTTTTATACAGGTATGTGTTGCTCGTTTTGGCTAGGTACAACTGAGCAAGTGAGCACTTTCCATTTCACTGCCAGGTGTTCTTTACAATGACTTTTAAGATTGACTTTTAAGTTGTCATGTTCTTGAATCTGGAGTTAAGAAAGGAAAAAAAACATTTTGTCTTTGAAATTCAGTATTGCTTTTGAACTCACAATCTGAAGACTTGTAGTTACCAGAAAGTTGAGCTTTTGAAACCTTGCTTTGTATTTTTTAAGTTTGAAATATTAACGCTGAAAAAAAAACAGTATCTCCTCTTCACAAAATTGAAGCTTCTGGGAAAATATCCAGTGATTTTTTTCCTGTTAAATATACATTTTAATAGACATAAATGTAGTAACAATTTGATATTTCCAAAAAAAAAGACATGTTTGAATTCCTTCCAAATATATTTTATAGTTATTTATGTATTTTATTTATTTATTTATTTATTTTTGAGATGGAGCCTCGCTCTGTCACCCAGGCTGGAGTGCAGTGGCATGATCTCGACTCACTGCAACCTCCGTCTCCCAGGTTCAAGCAATTCTCCCTGCCTAAGCCCCCCGAGTAGCTGGGATTGTATTTTTAGTAGAGACGGGGTTTCACCGTGTTGGCCAAGCTGGTCTCGAACTCCTTACCTCAGGTGATCTGTCTGCCTCGGCCTCCCCAAGTGCTCAGATTACAGGCGTGAGCCACCGCACCTGGCCTATGTATTTTATTTATGGGTTGGTGGTGGTGGTGCTTTTTATGTTTCATGACTGAGATGGACTTTTGAATCTTATGCATTTTTGTAAAATTAAATCATATTTTACTTTGTGTAAAATTAAACCATAATCTGTTCCAAATAGTGATCTTAGCTTTTACATTTGGAAACTTTTAGTTCTCTAAAAAAACTTATTTTTGACTTTGAGAACTGAGATTGCATAACCTAGAAGGACTGCACTGGAGATACAAGTCGAATGTATCCTTTAAAAAACAAATGAGAAACCTTTTTACTTTTGATGAAAATATAACAATTGAATAAAAATTCTGTGGAAATAATTTTTTATAATCCAGAAAAAATATTTTCTTCCTCTTTCCACCCCCTGCTTTTTCTAAAACTTGTTTCTCTACTTACTTTATATTTTTTAAGTTGTAAAGCTTGCTTTCCATATTATTACATTAATATCTTTTTGTCAGATCATTTTTATTGTCTTAAAATCTTTTTTATCATTTGTTCCTGTTTCATTTAGAAATTTTATCTTCTAGAGAGCTATCAGTGTTTGTGAAAATGTTAATTTTCTATAATTTTGCTAATTTTATCGTGATTTTCAGAAATCAAGAGATAGCTGATTATTATAATCTCTATGTGATTTATTTATAGAAAAAATGACCATTTCTGAGACAGGCAAATAAGATGGCTAAGGAAAAAATCAATTTTAGATTTAAAAAGATTACTAAAACATAATTTTTATTCTGCCATTTAAATTATTCTTTCTGTGATTTTCATTGTTGTTGTCTTAATTTATCCCTTCACTACAACTTATCAATATATTCTTTTAAGAGGTGAGATCTCTGTCTGTCACCCAGGCTGGAATGTGGTGCTATGATCATAGATCATTGCAGCCTTGAACTCCTGGTTCAAGCCATCCTCCTGCTTCAGCCTTTCAAGTAAATAGGATTCATGGACACAAGCCACCTGCCTGGCTCAACTTATGTTAGCAGCAAGTTAGTTGTCTACTAGAAAAGGTCTTGTTTTTCTTTTTCTTTCTTTTTTATTTTTAACACAACAGAGAAAAACATATTTGCTTCTATAATCTGTACTAAATTCACTTCCATTCCAATATTAACAATGCCCACAGTAATTTGGGCTCTTCAAATTTTTGATTTCTATATATACCATCACTGTAATGGAATAAGGTACAAAATTCTTGTAATCAGAAATCTGTATTGCCTTGGTGCACTAATACAATCATTAGCAATTTCCATTAAAATACATATGTATGTGCACTCACACACACACATACAGATTCACTCACCCAATACAATGCTGGAAACTGTGATGGAAAGCTAACCTATTACCACATTCTGAGAAAATTCTCCATATATGAGGCCAATGGATCTAGTCCAAGAAACTCTTGCCCAGGTATATTTAAAATCTTCATAATACAATAGAAACAATTAAAAATTTATTTCGTATTTCCCCCACTATCTGTTATGTAACTCAAAGATCCATTATTTATACAACCATGTTTTCTTTCAGCTGCACTCTATCCTAAGTGCTATTTTTAGTATATCTTAAATTGTATTACACACATACAGTCCATTGCTATCCTTTATATTTTGTTTAAATGCAGTTATGCTTTTGCCTATATTGTTTTAAACACTGTGACCTAGTGATATCTATTAGTGTACACACTGTGGCAGACATACCCAAAGCTGACTCACAATAAGTTATGGCCTTGTATAATTCCCTCCCCTTGAATGTGGGTAGAACCTGTGACTTACTTTTAACCAATAGAATATGGCTGAAGTAGTGGGATGACAATTCCTTGATTACATTACTTTACATGGCAAGGAATAGCACTCACTTATGTTATACTATATATAACTTTGTCTTAGCTTTAGATTGGAGAGTCACATTATTCTGCTGACCTTGACTGGCCATATGTCAGAAAGTTGTGGGTGTCTCTACAGCCAGAGAGTGGACTCCATCTGATAGTCAGTAAGAAGCTGGGTACTTCAGTCATACAATTAAAAGAGAATTAAGCCCTGGTGCGGTGGCTCACGCTTGTAATCCTAGCACTTTCAGAGGCCGGGGCGGGCAAATCACTTGAGGTCAGGAGTTTGAGACCAGCCTCGCCAAAATGGCAAAACCCCGACTGTACTAAAAATACAAAAATTAGCTAGTTGTGATGACTGGCACCTGTAACACCAGCTACTCAGGAGGCTGAGGCAGGGGAATCGCTGGAACCCTGAAGGCGAAGTTTTCAGTGAGCCAAGATCATGCCACTGCACTCCAGCCTAAGCGACAGAACAAGATTTCGTTTCAAAAAATTAAAATAAAATAAAATAAAAAGAAATTAATTATGTCAAAAACCTAAATGAGCTTGGAAGTGGATTCTTTCCCAGTCAAGCCTCTAGATGAAAAGGTAGTCTGGCTGACAACTGGATTTCAAGACCCTGAGGAGGATTCTCCTAGGTCCTGCCCAGAATCCTGAACAAACAAGCTGTGAGAGAATAAAGTTGGTTTGTATTAAGTTGCTAAGTCTTTGGTAAAATTTTGAGCTGCAGTAGTCAACTAACAAGGATATCTATACATCCCACTTTTTGAGGGGGTGTGTAATTCCAGATGCACTTTTTCAGATGACTCTGATAATTATTTTGCTAGATTCCCACAAATATTTGACAATTTTGATTGGAATCATATTAAACGTATAAATTATTTTTCAGTGAATATGCATTTTTACAGAAATATTTAGTTGTTTTAAAAATCTAAAACTATATTCCCTTGAATCCAGTAATATTTTTGATATCAAAATATATTTTGTCCTGGATCCAAATGATTATGTTTCTGTATTAATATATTGAACTTATTTACAAGTTAGATTTACTAGCATCAAATAATCATGGGAGTCCAAAAAGTCATGTTGTATCACTGTTGAATATAAAGTCAAAATCAGTTTACCCACATTTTATTTTACTGTTTCTGTATTTATTTCGGAAATAATACTAATACATACTACCATTTCTTGTACTTGGTGAGGTTGGGTACCTTTCTCTTTTATGAGACAGGGTCTTGCTCTGTTGCCCAGGCTGGAGTGCAGCAGTGCAATTGTAGCTCACTGCAGCCTTGATCTTCCAGGCTCAAGTGATCCTCCCACCTCAGACTCTTGAGTAGCTAGGACCAGAAATGCATGCTAATGCACCTGGCTAATTTTTATGTAGAACCAGGATCTGGCTAGGTTGCCCAGGCTGGTCTCAAACTCCTGAGCTGAAGTGATCCTACTGCCTGGACCTCCCAAAGTGCTGAGATTATAGGTGTGAGCCACCATACCCAGCAGTATCTTTTGTATTGAATTGATAAGTCAACATTTTTCATACTAAGGTACAGCTAACATAGCATCATAACTAACTTCTTGGAATGACTTGCTAAAAAATCACCTTTAAATCACCTAATCCCATGGCTTTTCTTAAAGAAATTTTTTTTTCTATTTTTGTTGGCCTGAAGAAATTTGATTACCATTTATACAAACACATTTACTTCATGGAGAATGTCAACTATACTGGAATAGATACTAATTTCAATCATTTTATTCATTTAAAATCTTTTCCATATCGGAGAATACATTGCCTTCCTTATGTATAATTTATATAGTTTGGCCTTTTTCCATTTTTCTTTTGAATACATTGTCTTGAATCTGTGTGTGTGTCGTGTGTGTGTGTGTGTGTGTGTGCATTTAAGAAGCAGAGGTGGAACTAGTTTTTAGTCCTTTCTCTTGATTTCCTGTTTTCTAATGTATTTCTATAAATAGCTTCTTATTTGCTTATTTGTTTATAATGATTAGTTGCATTTGTAATTTCTATGTAACATTAAGAATGTTTATCACATTGATTAAAAGAAACATACTGGATTTTTAGGTAATTTTCATTAATCTCATGTTTTATCACATTGTATTTTAAGCATGTTGTTTTATCTATTGTGATTTGTAAGTTTTAATAGACAATGCCAATATGTACATAGATGTAGATTTCTTTTAACTGATTTACTTTGGAATGTGATGAATGATTTTTGTCCATAAAAATAATACTTTTTTAGAATTTTTTATTCCTATTTGAATTATAACTACACATTAAATCTTCCAATTGCCTCATCCTCTGGCATATTATTAACATGCTTTTACTGTCCAATTTTTTCTTTCACATGAGTTCTTTAGTCACATTTTTGTATTTTTGTAATTTTCTCTTTGATTTCTTTGAGTTGCACTTTATACAAGTTACTGTTTTTACATGACTTGTTCTTTTTACTCAGAATGGCTATGGTTATTCTGGAACTTTTGTGGTTCCACATACATTTTAGGATTGTTTTTTCCACTTGTGTGAAAAATTTCATTGGTATTTTGATACGAATTGCTTTGAATCCATAGATTGCTTTAGATAGTATGGATATTTTAATAGTACTGATCTTCCAATCCATGAATATGGAATATCTTACTATTTTTGTGTATCTCCTTCAATTTCTTTCATCATTGTTTTATAGTTTTCACCGTAGATATCTTTCACTTCTTTGGTTAGGTTTTTTTTTCCCAGGTATTTTTAGCTAATGTAATTGAGATTGTTTATTTTTCAGATTGTCTACTGTTGGCACATAAAAGAGCTACTGGTTTTTGTATGTTGATTTTGTATTCTGCAAGTTTATGGATTTGTTTATCAGGTCTAATAGTTTTTTAGTGGAGTCATTAAAATAAAAGATTATATCATCTGCAAATAAGAGTAATTTGACTTTCTTTTTCCAATTTAGTAATTTGACTTTTTCTCCATTTTCTGTTTCTCTTGTTTAATTGCTCTGCTTAGGACTGTTAGTACTATGTTGAGTTAAAGTGACAAAAGTGGACACCCTTAACTTGATAAAGATCTTAGGGAAAAGACTTTCCATCTTTCCCCATTAAATATGGAACTAGTTATGCTTTTGTCACATACAGCTTTTATTATATTGAGGTTCTATACCCATTTTTGAGAGTATTTTTCATGAAGGATGTTGAATTTTATCAAATGCTTTTTTTGGCATCTATTGAAATGATCCTGTTTTTTGTCATTCATTCTACTGATATGAAGTATCACATGTATTTATTTGTGTATGTTGAACCATCTTTGCATCCCTGGGATGACTTTCACTTGACCAGATTGAATTCTTACTTGTTGTTTGACCTTTAGCAAATTACAAACTATATTGTACTTCAGTTTCTTCACCTGTAAAATGGCTTTAATGGTTATATCTACTTCATAAGGTTGATATGAGGTTTAAAATAGTTGTACAGTCATGTGCCACATAACTACATTTTTGTCAATATCTGACCACATACACGACAGTGGTCCGTAAGATTGAAATGGAGATGAAAAATTCCTATTGCTTAGTGACATTATAGCTGTCATTACATTATTCAGTACAGTAACATGCTGTCCAGGTTTGCAGCCTAGGAGCAATAGACTATACCATACAGCCTCAGTGTAGTAGGCTTTACCAAGGTAGGTTTAGGTAAATGCATTCTATGATGTTCCCATAGCAACAAAATTGCCTAAGGATGCATTTTTCAGAAAGTATCTTCATCATTAAGTGATACATGGCTGTATATGTGGCATGTTTAGAGGACTGCCTGCTATATACTAGGTGCCATTTCTGTATTAGCCATTAATAATAAAAATTAATCTTATCATTAAACCTATTAGTTTATCCCATTATACTCTTTGATCAGAAATGACTTACTACCCACTTTACAGATTCAGGATTCCTCATAAATCACAGTCTTCTTTGCAGTTTTATCTATGAATTTGTTGCTTCTCTTTATTATTATAATATCAGTAGGTCAAAACTCTCAGTATTTATTTCAGCCATATTTTCCTCTTCAGTTTCTTATTTGACAGTTATTGTGGAGAGAAAGAAGGGTTCAATGGAAATAGGAAGGAAATGTCTAGAAATCACTTTTCATTTAACTAAAATCTGTGGATATATTTCTAGTTTAAAACAGTAAAATTGTTAAACTGTGGAAAAGGAATAAGCCTTCCTTATATATATGTACATATATATGTATATATATAATGTTTGTATATATATGTGTATATATGTTTGTATATATATGTATATATATGATCAATTACTTTTTTCTTATATATACATATATGTATATATTCAGATTGGAGTTCATAAATCTCAGGATATACTTGAGTTGGCCTCATACAGTGTCTAGCCCACCTTAATAGTTCTATTTTTTAACAGTATCTCCAGAACTTGTTCGTTTATCTTTGGTAGTCTGCTCACCATACTCCTGATTTGATTGGGACAGTCTGTGCCTGCACTTATTGTCCTGTTGTGATTAACAGAGACTCTTTTCTCTCTCAAAACTGTTGCAGTTTGGACAATATTTATTTGGTCACTCTAGTCAAAGACAAATCTTCAGATCATTAACTTCCAACTCACTCAAAACTGACCAAGAAGGAGCAATAAGGTTTTATTATAGTTCTCCTTGCTGCTATTTTAAAAAATTTACTTTTTTGTCCTCTATAACTTTTGAGCCAATGCTATTTTCTTATCCCACCACAATCTTGTCTGCCTACTTTCTGAGAGTTCTTTCTTATTACCTACCAAGAAATAACATTGGCATTGAAAATGTAGTTTTACAGATATGTGCATATTTTTAAATACATTAACAAATGTTGGCAATATTTTGCCCTAATGTGGTTAGGGTTTAATTCTTGCAATATTCTTGAAATAGTCTTGCAAATTTTTTTTTAGAAATCAATTACTGAGTTTTGATGCTGTCACTTCATAGTTATTGTATTTATAGTTACATATCTACAAATTTTGAAATTTAGAATTTTTTCTATTTGATATAGTTGGCTTACTTGCTATATGTTTGAAAAGTTAATTTGTAATGATGATCTGAATTATATTTTAAGATGAATTTGTTTTAAGATCAATTTGTTTTATAATATTGTCAGAAAATATTAGAAATAAGAATTTTCTATCTGAGAAAGAGTAGTACTCAAGAATCATTAAAACAAGACACTGGTGGCAATATGAAACAGGTCAGAAGTTTAGTAAAGGACCTACATTTTGTAATAATTATTTTTAATATTTTAACATAAGTTGAGAATAATGTTATAAAAGAAGATTGACGAAATGCCACTGAAATAGATAGAAAACCTTAACACTGCTAAAATTAAAAAAAAAACTAGTACGAATAACACAAAATGGGAAATACATTTAATTTTGTAGCCAGTAATTCTGTTGAACACTTGCAGAATTGGTTTTAAGGGAAAAATTACTTTTTTTTCTTATTCTGTAGCTTGAAATGACTTCATCATTTAGCCATGGGATGACTGTTCTTTCATAAGATGCATCCAAAAATAGTAAATCATACGAATATATCAGAACTAGTAATAGTGTATGTCTTCCAAAACATAGCTGTCCCAGCTTTCATGCCAAGCTCTCATAGTTATATGAAATGTGTGGATTCTACTTCTTAAACAATGATTAGTATGCATCTAAGATTTAAGCTGTAACAAATAGTGAAAAAATTGAACATTTAAAGTGTTGAAATAAAAGAAAATATCAACGACTATTTTAGATCATCAATAGATGTAAGCATTAAATAAATACCATATTCTCTACCTGGTTACCCTTTCCAACTAGACAAGACTCAAAACGACAGAAGGAGGCAGAACCTATATTTGAACTAAAATATACAGCCCAGGAGAACATCCTGTCAAAATAAGATGACAGATACTTTCTCTTCCACCAAGTGAATTTAGTAATGAGTTTAAATCTCACTGAAATAAGACCGTATCCCAAAATAGTTATAAAATCTGTAGTAAGAAATGGGGGCAGCAATAATATTTTATACTTGCTATGTGAGGAAAAATTGGATCTAAAATATTATACTAATGATCTACTAAGTCTCTCTCTTATTTTTAAAGTATTAATTTTACAGAAATATATTCTATAGACTTATGGTCTAAATAAGACAGAGATTAGTCTAAAAAGAAACACCAAATAATAATCTAAAATATTTGTTTGCATATATAAGTTATATATATCCTTTTCTAATCTCTTCCTATTAGAAATTACTAGATTTCTTCATGTTTTTCAAGAAAAGGCATTCTCAGCTTAGAAGGGCCTGTGCAGTTACCATCTATAGGAGATGCCATCTTAAAATATAATATTCCCATATATTTAGTAGACTGTTAATGATAATTATCATTTGGGACAATCAGCTTCATTTACTTATTGTTGGGATTTTATAGAAATCTTAAGGACAAAATTATTATTCTTTTTTTCTCTTTGATAAGTAATGAGCCCACATTATTGAATAAGCTACATTACAGCAGTCATAATGTCTTAGCTATACAAATAATTCTGGAGATTGAATTCTTACTTCTTGTTTGATCTTCAGCAAATTACAAATTGAGTTTATTTGGTATTCAACCCATTTCATTTCAATAGGCACCTAGTTGAGCTTTTATCCAGGAAGAACAAAGGAAATACTTATCTTCTTCCATTTGCCTCCTTGTCTTTAATTGTGCTGCTTCTCTCATCCTTGTTCTCTTCTACAGTCTGTTGACCTGTGTCCATTCATCTTGGAATAACCCTCTCTTTATATTAGATTTGATAACTTAGCTATCGAGTTTTCAGTGTCTCAGGCTGTAATTGATCAATGTTTTTAAATATTGGGTATAGAGTTGTGTGTGTTTGTGTGTGTGTGTGTGTGTTTTGTTTGTTTGTTTGTTTTTAGAAATAGCTCATTCTTTCTGTTTGCTTGTAAAAACAGACTTGTGAGAAATGCTGGAGGTTAGGAAGACACAGGCTGTCAACCAACATGTGGATTTTAATTATGTGTTGCAGCTGTTTGGGAATATATTCATCTCTAGGCTTCATTATTGTGTAAAGGCTAACTAATTTGGCATTTGGTTTTTTGTTTGTTTTTGCAGAGAAGACAATTTTTGACCTCAGTAATACTTAAAGTGCGAAAAATAAAACTGTGAAAAATAAAACAACACTAAAGTCCAATAGATGCTATAATTACTTACTGTGTCAAGTTGTCCCTTTAATGTTGCAACATGTGACATTAATAAATTCATTCACATTTAGATGTCAAGTAAAGTAGGGTCTTTCTGTGTTTAATATGTTTGTCATAATTAAACCCTGGAAGGAAAATTGGTCAATAAAGAACAAAAGAGCAGAATGAATCAACTGCCACTTTTCTTATATGTTCACTAATTTCAAAAACCTTTAATTATAAATTGAATATATGATACATTTATTCATGTATTATTTCTAATCCCAATAACACTTTTGCAAAATTTTTATTACTCGTGTTTTATGTATGAGGGGGCTGAGGGCCAGAGTGACTAAATGACTTCAAATCCCTAATTGAGCCAATAAATTATGATTAACCAGATTGTATCAGGCATTTAGCTAGATGCTGGGTATATGGTAGTGAAATGAACCGGCATGGCCCTTGCCCCTGTAGAGCTAAAAGGGTAATAGAGTGCTTGGTAGCATCAACACAACTGAGTTCACTTTAGCCTTTCTCTATTCTAATTCAGTGCCATTGCTAGTTTTATGCCACTTTCTAGCTCTATGCAGTTTGCCAGGTGGCAAAGTTTCTTAAATTTGATAACCATTAGTTTATGTCATCTATAAAATAAGTATTGCATTATAGTTTTTTGAGAGGTTTGGCTGAGTGAATAAGTGGTGTTTTTTTCCAAGTGACTGTTACCTTGTGGTGCTTAATTTAAAGAGAATATTATGTAAATGTATTGTGTAAAGTCTTACACAGTTTCAGAGATCATGAAACTTATCTTACTGCTCAGTCCTGCATGGATTCTATTTCCAAAGTCACATTATGTTCCAAGGTGGATGATAAAGCCCCAACACCTCCATCTATATTTCATCCAGCAAGAAGAATATACGAATGTCATGGTCTCTAATGATAAGAATGTGTCATGAAAATCATAAAACACTTTCAATAAAACCTTATTAGTCAGAAGTTAGAAGTTAGCTGTGTCTTTTACCTAATTGAAGGTAGGCTGATAAATATAGTTTTGATTATACCAAAACTGAGAAAATGTTTGATCCTAGTTACAAGCCTACCACTTAGTCTGCCATAGTTTAATAGATGCTGACAGGAGACATGAGACTCCAGAAAAAAGCCAGAGGACTTTATTATTCACAATAGAGCAGGCATTATGAATTTTATATGTATATCAGTTTTCCTTGTTCCCCAACTCCCTTTGGGCACACACATATGTGGGCCCACATGGATGCCATATACACAGTGGGTCTGTGTCATGGTTGAGGAAATCTAAGGTGAGAAAATTCCCAACCTTATAAGGAAATTCCTAACAAACCTGTCAAAATGTTAGCCCACACTAAGTTACTATTTGTATTATATGCTTAGGAAATGTATCTGTCCTCTAACCTGGAGGGACAGCCTATCTATAGTTCCGAAGGCTATTTGCTACACAAATATCTCTGAAATGCTATCCTGGAACAAAAGATGATGTGCAGAAACACGTGCATGAGAGAACCATGGAGAATTCTCTCATTGGACAGTCTGGGGATTGTGTGCTTAATTAAAAGTAAGGAAGGTTTGATTAATTTTAAGGAAGGATGGAAAAACAGTTACAGGGAAAAACTGATGGCAAATGCCATATCCTATTAGGATTTACAGTGAGGTTTAAATCATGTCTCTACTATTCTGTTTCAGAGAAACCGATCTTGTCATTGCATGTATTCCCAGTCTTTGCATGTATTCTTACTTCTGCATCAGTCTTTATTCATTTTCCTCATCTGGAATTGTACTCTAAGGAGCATGCATTGAACACCTGCCAAGTACCCAGCACTATATTTAGGTCCAGGAAAATTATAGTAGATGAAATATGGGCTCATCATCTTTCAGTGGCATTAGAACTTGGTCAACACAATTTGCTCGATTCCACAATTATAAATTATCTTAATTGCAGTCTGTGATTCTGGCCTATTCATGCCTCTGCTTGACTTCTCTCTCTTTTGTCTCCTGGCCATTTTGATAGCTAAAATCTACACATTTCATTGCTAACTTCATTTTTAAACTTTAGTGAACATGTCACCTCTTGCTGAAATCAATTCTTATCTCTGTCTGCTCCTGACCAAGCTTATACAACCCTAGCACTTTGCATGAAGAACTGAAGCAGCTGTCTATTTGGCGTCATCTATAGTAGGGAGGGCTCCATTTAGACAATAAAATATTGATTCCTGTTTTTTCCATGTATATTTACTGTAATTTTATATTTCCTATTTAACATTTATTTTATTGACAAAAAAGTCTTACTTCCCATTTAGGTTAGGTGTTATAAATTCTGATTGCCATGCCTTTCTTTAGGACACATTTTAATGCTTCCATCATTTCTTGTGGCATATCCAACTGCTTCTGACTACGGTTCCTTCTTTTCTTGCCTGCTAATGCAGATTCACAGTATCTGTCCTGCTCTCCTTCCCTCAACAACTCACAGCTTTCTGAAGTTTTGAAAGAGTAAGCAACCATGAGGAAAAATTGTATAAAAGACTCTCTCACCTGTTCCCATTTCATTTCTTTCTTCAAAGTTTACACTTTCAAAAAAGATAAGCAATCTGTGACTGTTATAGGAATACTTAATATACAAAAATGTGAAGTTATATTTAACAATATTTCAGAGACATGCTCTGTTAAATATTTTTGATAGATCTCGAATATGAAAAATATCCAAGAGAAAAATAAGCCTAGCGCTATAGGCCTTATGGGAAGATGTGCTATTGGGAGTGTTGAATTCCCCAGGCTTAGGCATGAACACATGACATTTTCACTAGGAGGGAAGTGGAGCTCCTTCTTCCGTCCTTTACCATTAGTCTGAAACATTCCTTCATCTAAGCCCTGGAGAAAGGCTAAGAGTAGTATGGGTCATAAGAGAAAATGAAATGGCAAAAGAAATGGAAGCCTTAAATTACTGCAGTAGGAAAAGACATGTTATATTCATTTATCCTAAAGTTTCCAAGGTAATCTTGATGTAGTTTACACGTGTAAATAAAATAAAATAGGCATATTCATCCTTAAGGGGTTAAATTAATGATAATAGAGTTATGCTGGGATTTTCATATTGCTCAGTGAAGGAAGATCTATGTATTTTTGAATAAATGAAGGTCATCAAGAAGTTTATTATTAATAAAAAAAACTATAGGAATGGGAACTACCTATGATCAACCCGCTGGAAAAATATTTCACTGGGCTTAAGCAATGGGAGTCAGGAATTACTCTGACATTTTTATCGATCGATTGCCATTTGCAGATGGGAGAGAGTAAATTACCAAACATGACTCGCTTGGAGAATAACTTACTATTCTTAAACAGATTTAAGCTGTTTAAGAATAGTAACAATAGGCTATGTTTAAAACCAATTGGATCAGGGGAAAGTAGTGGAGGTGTGATAACTATGTGTTACAGGATCTATAATACACGTATGGAGAAGAGTTATGCAAATCCTTAAAACTGATCCAAGTTACTTCACATTTTAGATAGAAAAAACAAAACCAGCAATTCATTTCTTCTTTAAGACCAGTACTTTTCTGTTCTAGATGACCTAACACTCTGTGTAACTTTCATAAGCTTCCTATGTCACCTCTTTCACATGTACACATGCTCTGCTGAGTGGGGCAGCCACACACTGGACAGTATGCTCAAACTTATGGCTCTGAGTATCTGAAGCAGTCTCAATCACACTAATTTTTGCGTTTATTTAATTTGGCTCAGAATAAGCTCCAGTTAATTTCCCTTTAGGTTTAAGTAGAAAGGACCTACATAAGCTTTGGCTGGTTATTATTATCTATTAAAAAATTTATAATTACATTTAAAAAGAAATGATGCATATTAATATGTCTTTTTAAGTTTTTTATTATTATACTTTAAGTTCTAGGGTACATGTGCACAACGTGCAGGTTTGTTACATACGTATACGTGTGCCAGGTTGGTGTGCTGCCCCCATTAACTCGTCATTTAGCATTAGGTATATCTCCTAATGCTATCCCTCCCCTGTCCCCCCACCCCACAATAGACCCCACTGTGTGATGTTCCCTTTCTTGTGTCCAAGTGTTCTCATTGTTTAATTCCCACCTATGAATGAGAATATGCGTTGCTTGATTTTCTGTCCTTGCAATAGTTTGCTGAGAATGATGGTTTCTAGCTTCATCCATGTCCCTACAAAGGACAGGAACTCATCCTTTTTTATGGCTGCATAGTATTCCATGGTGTATATGTGCCACATTTTCTTAATCCAGTCTATCATTGATGGACATTTGGGTTGTTTCCAGGTCTTTGCTATTGTGAATAGTGCCACAATAAACATACGTGTGCATGTGTCTTTATAGCAGCATGATCTATAGTCCTTGGGTATATACCCAGTAATGGGATGGCTGGGTCAAATGGTATTTCTAGTTCTATAAAAATCAAGCCAACTCAACTTTATTTTCTTCTCAACTGAGGTATGTTTCCAGGCAAAAATTCTCAGAGCATTGTTCAAACTGATGTTTTAATTTAATGACACTAAAATAAAAAGTGTACTTTTGATCTAGTTTTACCTGTTATAGTGCAATTATAATAATTCTGAATGTTGAACATTTGTGGCATTCCTTAAATTAATAATATTTCCTAAGGTATTATTTTAACCACGATTTTAGTATATGTTGCTATAATGTCAATGAATTTAAGCCCTGGTCATATATGTTTTAATTGGGTATCTATAATTTATCCATGATCCCACAGTACTCCATTAAGTAGCTAATTATTTCATTGCCAGTGGCTGGTGAAGAGCAGATATATAAATTCTCAGCTAAAGGGTGGAAATTAGGTCATTCTTTTTATTTACTCATTATTTATACTTATTAACAATTCCCCTCTTTGAAATCCTTTTAGGGTACACACACAAACAAATTCACTCTAAATGACATTTAACATACACAATTAATTTAAAATCATTCTCCTCCTGTAGAGATATTATGGCAGAGAATAAAAGCCAAATTACTCTCATTTATTGGCATACAAGGGTTTGTTCTTGCTGATGGTACACTGACTCAGAAGGCTTGCAGCAGTAGAGATAACTTCTTTTAGACTGCATCAGCAGTCCCCTGTAATCATTCCTGATTATCCTTTGAGTGGTAACCTCTGTTACCACTCAAGATGGATCAAAAGCATATCCAGCTAGACCTATCTTTGCCAGACTGGTGCTTGAAAGGTTTAAGTGGATTGATGACCTCAGTGACATTCCTAGAGCAACTGTGATACTTATTTCTCTTTACTGCCTAGTAATCATACTGTATACTTCTGAGCATCTCCATAAAAGAGAAGCTAACGTTTTCTCCTAAGATTTATCTGTACAGTCAAAAGTATTGTGTTAGTATTCCTGTCCATTCAAGTAAGCTTTGCTGAAACAAACAATAAATGAGTGTCTTCGGTAGTGAAACTTTTTTTCTTTCTCTCTGTCTCTTTCTCTCTCTTTCTTTCTCCTTCCCTTTTTTCTCCCTCCCTCCTTCCCTCTTCCCCTTCCTTCCTTTCTTTGCTTTTGTCATATAAATAAAAACAAACAAAATAATAATTCTTCATTCAGACATATTTCTTAAGCATTACCAGGCACTAGAAACACAATGAATACAATACAAGACTTCCTGTCCATGGTGTAATGGGAGAGAAAAACGAGCTAAATAATTATAATACATTAATTTCACAATTCATCAAATGACTTATAGATAATAAATCAGGATTTTTAAGTGTTAATTTGCCAGTTATATATAAAAAGGAAACTTCTTGTGTGAATAGTAGACTCATAATTCAATAGGGAAACTGTGGCAAAAGTGTAAAGTTTTGATATCTAAGAATATCTAAAGATAGCACAGTTCCTGCATTAAGAGCAGCTATTTTGATTTTGCCAGAGCTGTGTGCCATTTCACAGCACAACCTTCCATTTAATAATCATACCATCTCTTCATCATGTATCAGAGAGATGAGAAGTTTCACTTTCTAAAGCCCATGATTCATAATGCTACTTGGCCTGATAGAGAGCCGCACCAAAATCATTCACAAAAGCACCTCCAAAAACCTTTTCTCTACTACTGAAAAATGACTCGGTCTGTTTTCAGGCTGTGACTAGAAACCCTGGACATTATTTTCATTTTTATATTAATGATAGGTATTTTAAGTACAATAAGGATGAAACACTGTATTTACCAGGTGTGGTGAGTTACAGCAGGTGTCTGAACAATATAAACATTTAGCCTGAATCATCCACCCTGAAACATTTTCTCATTTCTTTAATAGAAGAGGAAATTTTCTCTCTAGGTCACGTAGATACATTTTCTTAACTTTCAATTTCACTTTCCCTGTTTAGATATAGATATGCTTTCAATACCCTGACAGGTTTTGGAGGGCAAAAGCATGTCTTTCCTTTCTTAATTTCTTACAGCTTTTAGTGTGACAGCCATTTCCACAAGGAGAATATTTAATAAAAACATATTATCCTGAATTCAAAACCTGTAAAGTCAAATGTAGCAAAAGGTAAAAAGTCAGTTGTTCCAGACTTTTGACTCATTCCTGTTCCATCACTTGCTTCTATGGCTACTTTAGGATTTCAGCACTCGCTACACTAGCAAGGCAAAAAATTACAGCATCTGGGCATTCAGCCAAAGCTCATATGCTGTCATTAAAACTGAACTACCATGTAAATAGGATTGCTTAAATGATTTTTTTTTCCCTCACTGCAAAAGTGACATTTTTCCCTGTCTTAAATTTGTCAAGCTGTCTTTATCGTTTGGTTAACTATGTAAGTTCTTGCAAATTTATTTGTACAATCATGTAATGATATGTACAATTTTTAATGGTATGAGGTGAAATTTTTTTTTCAAGATCAAAACAAACTCAATGCATTGAGTGAGGTGATCTTACTTGTCTATTGAATTAACCATTTTATTATAACTTTATACAACATAATGATTGCTCTTCCTTGACCTTTAAGCTTAACCACATACCCAGTTTTCTTGTGGGCTAGTGGAGAAGGAATCAGTAAAACTGTACATCTACCAACTCTGTATGAGCTAAATTTTCTTTCCAATTAAAGATAAGCAAAAAGGCTAGGAATAAACTCAACTTAAAACTAAAATTAAGAAAATGCAACTTAGTAAGAAATTTCACCCCAGGAATCCTTACATGGTGTCAGAAACAAATAATATGATGACTTAGTATCTTTTGTATTGGAATAAATATAAAATTAAACTTTCAGTACTTCTTAGTGCAACACATAGACTAACAGAGAGAAGAGAAAAGAAATAGGAGAAGCGAATGAAATGAGAGGAGAAGAGAAGAGAAAAGAAACTCCTTAAAGAATTATAGGTTTTTGCCAAGCCCTACACTTTTGAACTTTTCAGAGACATTCACCATTGTTAAACTTAATTTCTAAGGTCATTGTCCATCTACTTGGAAAAGATAATCTGTTGCATTGTAACACTACAAAAAATTGTATCATGTTGCTCAGAACTCTTATCTTAATGAAATCTTCCTGGCATTTTGACAATTTTGGAAGAAGTTTCATTTCTCAGATGAAATTTCTTAGACTGATTTATACGCTATTTGCATCACTGAAACATAGGTTCCCCCTCCCCCTTCCCTTTAAGAGTTTAGACTAACACTGCTCACTTGGAAACTCATTCTGTCTTTTTAATGTCTGACATATTTTATTTTTTTGTTTTGTTTTGTTTTTGCAAGAATGACTGACTGGCAATACTGTATTAAGTGAAATTCCAAAGGCAAATCCGCAGCCTGAGTGCATGTTTGCTTCTTTTGTAATTTGTCCGTTTTGAATAATTCTCTTATCAGGATCTGTTTATTTTTTGTTTCCATACACTTTTTTATTCTGCTCTCCCACTTTGTAAGTCTTATTTAAAGAAATAGCTACCCTTTAGCTTATAAAGAATCTTGTACATAATCATTCAGTTGTGCTACTGTTCACTGATTCTTCTTTCTCATTCTCAGAAATTACTGATTAATTCTTAAGGATCTAATCAGCTTTTTCTTAATTTTCCTACTTGACTACATATGAAGAAATAATGCTGCTTAGATGCACACTTAAATTATATTTTTCTTCATAATGTATCTTTTCATATTCTTAAATGCAACAAGTAATGGGATTTATATTTTTTATTTAGACAAAATTCCCATTACACTTTCCATTTTATACATAATTATCTCATTATTGGTATTTTTTAGGCACCTAACTTCCCATTATTTATGATTTATTGAAGAAGCTGCTTAGTTCAGATGCAAAAAAGAATTGAAATGAATCTATAAAATTTTGAAATGTCAACCCTTTACAATTAGTAAATAGGTCACAAAGTAGAAAAACTACAATCTGATAATAATTGTGTTAATCATCCTAGAATATTTAGAACCTTATCAACAACTAAACTTTTATAGGCCCCAAATAAAATAATATTCTAAAAATACAGAGCTTGTTTCTTCAATATCGTCTGCTTATAGAATATGTGATTCTTAATAGGAAGTGGAGACACCTCCCTACTATGCTCCTCTAATGATTTTCTTATTTGGGACGAAAAAAAATTACAAATAAAAGAAAGAAAAGCTCTTATTTCTTTCTTTCTTTCTTTTTTTTTTTTTTTGGTGCCATGGACATCATCCTAGTACTCAGCACAGAATGAGAGCCTATATTATGCCACAAAGAAGACAAAAGTAGCAAAGCAAACCAGTGATAAGTTTAATGACTAAACCTTCCTCCTTATGCTGTTATTTCAGAAAAACCAAGATGCTTACTTTATTTTAAATAAATTAAAATAATAGTTAATCATTTTACAAAGAATGTCCACTACCATGATTTGGTGGCAATGCTGCCTGAGAGAGCAGACCAAGAAAAAGAGTGGGGAATTAGCAAAAGATGTGGTGAATATGTGAACACATTTCTGGTCACTTTAACAATTTTAATGTAATTTACTATTGATCACATCACATATATATTTCTTGAACCACTAACTTCTCAATGCTAATGGATTCTGTCTAGGCCAGAGAGCTTTTCTATGACTCCTAGAGAAAGCAGAAACTCACAACTCTGCACCTCACCATCTAGATAGGTGTTTTGTTTTTCTTAATATTATCTACAAGTGCAAGTCTTCTACTAAATGGTGATGTTGAAAGCATTCCTTATATAATTTCTGTGAGGGATGAATAAGATAAATGCATAGTTCCTAGCACATAGAAAGCATCAAAATTTCTATTATTATCAAAAATATGGACTCAAAATAGTAATAGATGGTTCTTCATGATATTTTAGTTTAGGGAGAAAAATAGCTAATATTCACCAGTGACTATGGCATTTTGATTAACCCCAACTTATACCATAGTTTCCTGGGTTTTTGTTTGTTTAATATGACTATATTTGATACTTTTATTATACAACATTAAAGTCATGAAAAATAAAATAACAGAACTTAAATAAAATACTAAAAGCACAAATATATTTACTAATATTCTATTGTATTTTGAACTGAATAAACTAAATATATGTTGCAAAAAGTTACATATATACATATATGTATGTGTATAGTCATATATTTATCTATTCATATATATGTTTATAAACACTTTTACAAATTTACTTTTACTAATTTGCATTAATAATTATTTATAGTTTTACAAATTTGATTTCTTCCTAATGTATAACCCTTCATATAAGACATGCTGAAGTATAGTAAAAGATAAAATCAAGGATCAAGAGAAAAGACAGAGTAATAGTATGAAAAACTGGATGCTCTCTAATTAGATAATTCAGATAAAATAGACAAATTCTTAAAAAACAAAACTAATAAATCTTATTTAGCAAAAAAAAAGAACATCTAAATAGGTCTATGAAAGTAAAGATACTGGCTTAGAAATTAGAAAGCTTTCTACAAATAAAATCCTGGGTCTGAAAGGCTTAGATGGTAAATTCTACTATATTTATGCCAATTCTTCATATATAAGTAAAAACAAGAGAAGAGGAATGAACACTTCCTAACTAATTCTATGAGGCTAGTATTACCCTGATACCAAGCTGTTTCAGGACTTACTACAAAGCTACAATATTCAAAGCAATGTGATTCTGTCATAAAAATAGGCCTATATGTGCAACCAACATTGGTGCATTTGCATATATAAAGCAAATATTAACAGAACTAAAGGGAGAAATAAGCAGCAATACAATAATAGAAGGGGATTTTCATAACTCACTTTCAACAATGGATAGATCATCCAGACAGAAAATCAATAGGGAAACAGTACACTTGAATAACACTATAGACAAAACGGACCTAAAAGATAAATACAGAACATGCCAACCAACAGTAGCAGAATACACATTATTTGCAAGCACACAGAGAACATTCTCCAGGACACATCATAAGTTGGGCCACAAAATAAGTTTTAACAAATTTAAGAAGATTCAATGAAGTCATGTATCCTTTCCTATCCAATGGCCTAAAACTAGAAATAAACAATAGGAGAAATTTTAGAAAATCCACAAATATGTGGAAATTAAAAATGACACCCTTGAACAACTAATTGTTTAAAGAAAAAATAAAAAATATAATCAAAAATTATCTTGAGACAAAATAAAATGAATACATAACATACAAAAACTTATGGAATGACTGAAAGCCACACCAGTCCACTGGGAGCCTGGGGATCATCCCATTCCTGCCTACTATGGCCAGTACCTGAATGAATCACTGTGGGGGCTTGAGGTTAAGACCACCTGGCCTGGCTTTGCCAATCCCTGAGCACACTGTCCAGGGACCTGGAAATTGCCCAGCCCAGAGTAACACCATTGGCACCTAAGCACTCTTTTCAGTGTCTGAGGTCAGACCCATTCAACATGCCACTACTGCCACAGCTGGCACCCACCCATTTGTGCCAGATGTGAGCCTAAGGACTGGCTGCCCAGCCTATCACAGCCTCTTTCAACACCAACACAGACTGCCAGACACCTGGGTTGTTTCACCACTGCTACTGCCATTGCCCATGCCATATCCACTGCCCAGGGTCTTGAGAACCTGTCCACCTACCTGGCCCACTGCTGCCACTCCCAGAACCCAAGCAAGCCACCTGGAGGCCTAATAATTACCCTGCCTGGGCCTGCTAAAACCATTGCCAGCTTATGCCACCCTGGGGCCCAAGGACAGGTATGCTCAGCCTACTGCTACCACCACTGGGGCCCAAAGACTGGTCTACCTGGTGTCCCAGTACCAAGCACAACTTCACCACAGCCTCCACTCAATTTCACCTGAATCCATGGAAATCTCAAATTCAACTAATGCTGTTTACAGCCATAGGAATAATACAGAGACTACATTACTCCATGCACACACAATCAAAGCCAAAGTGCTTTACCCAATCAACACCACAGGTCCACTTCAGGAAAAAGTACCCCCCTATGAAAGCAAATTCAAAACACTGGAAGAAGTAACTGTTATACCACTTACGCAAATATCAAGGTAAGGATATAGGAAACAGAAAAGTAAGAAAACTTGATACCACTGAAGGAATACAATAATTCCCCAGCAACAAATCCCACTCAAAAAGAAATTTATAAAATCCTGGAAAAAGAGTTCAAACTATGATTTAAGGAAGTTTAGTAAGACAGAAGATAAAACGAATTCAGGAAATACATGAGAAATTGACCAAAAATATAGATATCCTAAAAGAGAACCAAAAAGAAATTCTGGAATTGAAGAATGTATTGAATGAAATATAAAATACATTTGAAAGCTTCAACAGTAGACTAGATAAAGCAGAAAATAGAACCTTAGAAATTGAAGACAGATCTTTTGAAATAACCCAGTCAGACAAAAGTAAAGAAAAAAAAAAAAAAGAATGAACAAAGCTTGTGTGGCATATGAGAAACTATAAAGTGACCACATTTTCAAATTTTTAGAGTCCCAGAAGGCAAAGATAAAATCAACAGTTTAGAAAACCTATTCAAGAAAATAGTAGATGAAAACCTCCTAAGTCTAGCAAGAAAATTAGACATCCAGATCCAGGAGGCCCAGAGATTCCCCAAAAGATACAAATTCAAAAATGTCTTCTCCAAGGCACATTATAGTCAAAGTGTAAAAAGTACAACAAGTGAGAATTCTAAAAAAAAGCAACAACTCAACATTAAAAAACAAATAATCCCATTATAAAGTGAGTTAATGACATGAATAAATATTTTTCAAAAGAAGATATACAAATGACCAACAGGTATATGAAAATATGCTCAATACCATGAATCAACATGGAAATGCACATCAAAACTACAATGATATATTATCAAGAAATCTCAAAAGAAGGATCTCAAACGAAAGACCTCAAAATCTCTAAAGAAAAACCTCAAAATTTAGCTGAGCATGGTGGCGTGTGCCTGTAATCCCAGCTACTTGGGAGGCTGAGGCAGGAGAATCACTTGAACCCAGGAGGCGGAGGTTGCAGTGAGCCGAGATGGCGCCATTGCACTCCAGCTTGGGCAACAAGAGCGAAACTCTGCCTCAAAATAAATAAATAAATAAATAAATACAAAATAAAAGAAAAAGAAAAACCTCAAAATTTCAAAAGAAAGATCTCAACCTGATTTCACACATAAAGAGATTAGAAAAGAAAAACAAATTTAACTCCTAATCAGCAGAAGGAAAGAAATAGTAAAGCTCAGAGAATAAATAAAGGAGATAAAGACTAGAAATGCAATAGAAAAGATTAACAAAACTAAGAGTTGTGTTTTTTTTTAAAACAACATGCAAGAATGTTTCAACATATGCAAGTCAATAAAAGTGATACAGCCCATTAACAGAATAAAGTATAAAATCCAGATGATCATCTCAAAAGATGTAGGAAAACTATCTGACTAAATGTAACATCTTTTCATAATAAAACCCCCCAGCAAATTAGGTATGGAAGGAATGTAACTCAACATAATAAGTGTAATATATAACAAGCCCACAACAAATACCATACTCAATGGTGATTAGCCAAAAGCTTTTTCTCTAAGATCAGGAACAATACAAGTTTTCTCACCTGTGCCACTTCTATTTACATAGGACTGGTAGTCTTAGCTACAGCAATTAAACACGAAAAAGAAATAAAATGCTTCCAAATTGGAAAGGAAGATGTTAAGTTTTCTTTGCAGATGACATGATATTATATATTGAAAAGCTCTAGACTCCACCCAGAAATAGTTATAACTAATAAACAGATTCAGTAAAGTTCTAAGATACAAAATAATTATGCAAAGATCAGTTTCATTTCTTTATACCAAGAATGAATTATCTGAAAAAGAAATTAAAATAATCTCATTGACAATAGCATGAAAAAGAATAGAATACTTAGAACAATTTTAACTAAAGAATTGAAAGATCTTGACACTGAAAACTATAAGACATTAATAAAAGAAATTGTAGAAGACACAAATAGATTGGCATATATCTAGTGTGTAAGGAATAGGATAATCAATATTGTTAAAATTTTCACACTCCCTAAAGCAATCTACATAGTAAATGTAACCACTATCAAAATACCAACATTATTTTTCACAAAAATAGAAAAAAATTCTAAAATTCATATGGAAACACAAAAGACCCCCAAAATAACAAAGCCATCTTGAGAAAAAACAATGTTGGACTCATTACACTTTTTGATATCAAATTGTATTGCAAAAATAATTAATCAAAACAGTATGAGACTGGTATTAAAAAATGACATGTAAACTGGCCAGGTGCAGTGGCTCACACCTGTAATCCCAGCACTTTGGAAGGCAAAGGCGGGCAGATGATGAGGTTAGGACCTCGAGACCAGCCTGGCCAACATAGTGAAACCCTGACTCTACTAAAAATATAAAAAATTAGCCAGGTGTGGTGGTGTGCACCTGTAGTCCCAGCTACTCAGGAGGCTGAGGCAGGAGAATCACTTGAACCCAAGGGGCAGAGGTTGCAGTGAGCTGATATCGCACCACTGCACTCCAGCCCAGGTGACAGTGCGAGACTCTGTCTCAAAAACAAAAAAAGAAAAAAAAAAAAAAAGAAAAAAACATGTAGACCAACAAAACAAAATAGGGAGCCAAGAAATAAACCTACATCTCTATGGTCAACTAAGCTTTGACAAGATTGCCAAGAACACACTATGGAGAAAGGAAAGTCAGTTCAACAGGTGGTGTTGGGGATGCTGGTTATCCACATGAAAAAGCATGAAATTGGAACCTTGCCTTGCACCATATAGGAAAATTAATTTGAAGCAAAATAAAGACTTAAATATAAGATCTAGAACTATAAATCTCCTAGAAGAAAACAAAAAGAACAAGATCCTTGATATTGGTCTCTGCAATAATTATTTTTTTATATGACACAAAGAGCGCAGGCAACAAAAACAAGTGAGAATACATCAAACAAAAAAGTTTCTTCACAGCAAAGGAAGAAATCAACAAAATAAAAAAAAACCCAAAATGGGTAAAAGTATTTACAAGCCATATATCTGATAAGAAGTTAATATTTAAAATACATAAGAAACCAAAACAACTCAATAGCTAAAAAAGACCCCTATTAAAAATGGGAAAATAACCTAAATAGATATTTTTCCAAAGAAGACAAGAAAATGGCCCACAGGTATATAAAATGGTACTCAACATCACTAATCAGAGAAATGCAAATGAAAACCACAATGAGCTACTACCTCACACCTTTTAGGATGGCCATTATCAGAAAGAGAAGAGATAACAAGTATTAGTGAGGATGTGGGGAAAAGAAACCATTATACACTGTTTGTGGGAATGTAAATTGGTACAGTTATGAAAAACAATATGGAGTTTTATAAAAAATATTAAAAATAGAAATACCATATGATCCAGCAATTTCACTTGTGGGTTTATATACAAAGGAGTTGGAATTAGTAAATTGAGGAGCTATATACACCCACATGTTCACTGCAGTATTATTCACAATAGCCAAGATACAGAAACGAAACAAATGTCCATTGATGGATGAATGGATACAGAAAATTTGATACACATATAAACAACAAAATATTATTCAGATATTAAAAAATCCTGCCATTTGCAACAGCATGGATGAATGTGGAGAACACTATATTAAGTAGAATAAATGAAACACAGAAAGACAAATACTGCATGATCTCACTTTCATGTGCAATCTAAAAATGTTGTACTCATAGAAGCAGAGAGTAGGAAGGTGGTTGTCAGGGCCTGGGGGTGGGGAAAATGGGGAGCTGTTGTTCAATGGATACAAACTTTAAGTTATAATATAACATGAACAAATTCATGGGATTTAACGCACGGCAAGGGTTTGATGGATGTGTTGATTAATTTGAACATGGTAATAATTATTCAGTGCATACATGTATCACATCATCACATTTTACACTTTGAATATATACAATCTCTTTCAATTAAATATTTTAAAGTAAAAAAGAATAGACACATTGATGACTAAAATAGAGAATTTAGAAATAAATACATATTTATATTCAATTGATTTTTTCTTCCTCCCAGTTTTATAGAGGCATAATTGAAAATACTCAATTGATTTTCAACAGGGATGCCAAGATAATTAAATGGGAAAATAATTAAATAAGTGGTACTGAAACAACTGGATATACCCATGTGACAAAATTGTGTTGGACCTTTCTCAGTGTGAACAAAAATTATACAAAAATAAATCAGCGACTACAAGTAAGAGCTTAAGATTCTTAAGACTATATAACTTAGAAGAAAACAGGAGTCAAAAAAAAAAAGAAGAAGAAAACACGAGTCAATTTCTGTGACATGGATTAGGCAAAGCTTTCTTAGATACAGAACCAGAAGCACAAACAACTAAAGCAAAAATAGAGAAATTTGTCTTAATACAAATTTAAAAGTTCTGTGCTTCTAAAGACACTTCAAGAAAATACAAAGTCACTATAGAATGGGAAAATTATTTGAAAATTATATATCTTATAAGCAGCATACATTAAAAACATGTAAAGAACGTTTCCAACTCAATAATAAAACACAAATAACCCAACTAATAGGTATGGGATTCGTATAGACATTTCTACAGAGAATACATGCAAATAGCTAACACACATATGAAAAGTGCTTATGATAATTAGTTATCTGGGAGAATGCAAATCAAACCCTTAAAAAGATACCAATTATTACCCACTATGATTACTATAATAATAATAATAATAATAAATCCAATAATAAGCGTTGGTGAGAATGTGGGGAAACCAGGACCCTCACACCTTGAATGTGAGAATGTAAAAGGATACGGCTGCTTTGGAAATTTTCGGGCAATTCTTCAAAAAGTTAAACATGGAGTAACTATTTGATTCAGCAATTCCAAGTTCAAGATACAAGATAATATACTACAACCAAAAAGCAGCATTATTCCATATAGTCAAAACGTAGAAACAACTCATCTATTGATAAACAAATGTGATATGTTTATACAATGGAATATTATTCAGCAATGAAAACTTAATGAAGCACTGATGAATGCTTCAACATGGATGAATTTTGCAAAAATTGAAACAAGCCAGTCACAAAAGACCACATAAATCACACTCCTCTAATGCCTCACTTGTTCAGATCCATGCACAGGCCTGGAAGTTTCTTACAGGGAACTTAGAGGAGCACTGTCTGCACCCCTTAAGCTTCCACAGCAACACCAAGTTCCAGGAAAAGCAGGAGTGGGTTGCACTCATCAGATATGAGGGCTCATCCTGTGGCTTAGGTATAACAGCTATACTACCTCTCCTGGTACTTGGGGCTGTTGCAGCATTGCCTAAGGATAGAAGTACTCAATATACTGCTACTAAGGTGTGTGGGGCCTCAGATAATTAATTGAAGAAATGAATAAGCACTGACTCCATTTACATACTGACTTTAGGGGTACATTCACACTGGTTATATGAACAAAATATGCGTTTAAAAAATTCTAATTTAAATAAAATAATAGATGTAAACTAGGTTGTAAGGAGTAACTATTTTAACAAGGAGAAGTTTAAAAGACATTATTTTTTCTTTAATTGACACAAAACCTATCAGAAATTTCACTCCTATTATTAGTCATGGTCTTTCCTATCTTCTTCCCCTAATATAAACAGTAGACAATAACTTTCACCTTGGAGAATAATAACACAAAATTGGCTTTAACATATAGCAATTGTAGCCTATATTTACAGGGGCTAAGCCACTGTTTCTTGTTCTCAGGAGATATGTTGAACAACAAAGAAGGACAATATATTTGATGTTTGAATTTTCTTTCTAACAACTTAGAATTCTTCTTTCATTCTTGTATAAATGATTCCTTATCCAAAAAAAATCTAATAAATAGTATGAATATTTGGGCAGTTCCAAAAGGATGCTGTAGTGTGATCATCTTGAAAATCTTTCCACAGAAAGTAATGTGAAAAAAAACATGGGAAATGTAATATAGGCAAGTTCTTGAGACCATGAAGGTATGTGGGAGCAAAGTAATGATTTATAAAAGTTATAGACAGTTACAAACATGTCTCTATAATTTAGGAACCAATTATTTTTCTAGATTTTTCCATAAAGCTCAATTTTTACTGTTCCTATCATGCTTGGGCTGCTTAGGTGTATTTAAAAAGTACTTTTTGGAATTTAAAATTCAATAGAATTTTAAAATTATTTAAAAGTCCCTACCTTTTGGCTGAGAATAAATGTAAAACTTTAATTGTAGTTCAGCAATTTAGCTTCATCTGTGAGCCAAATGTGTCAATAAGCATTGACATCCATGTAGTTTCTAAGCTTTGAAAGAATTGCATATCTGAAAACTGCCCCCAAAACCACACACTTAAACTATAGCTTTTATATACCTTTTTATTGTTGGGAAGATTTCATAACAAAACCTTTAGGATACTTGCTAGGTAATTAAGAATTGCTATTAAGAATATTTTCTAATTCTATTTGATGTCAAGTATAATGTGCCGATTTGAATAATTGCATGTCTGTGCACTGTTTCCCAGAATATTCTCTATTTCCCACACTACAGTCTAGCTTGTATTTCCAGCTTTCAGCCATGAGTTTGCAATTTTAAAGGGTCTCCAAAATGTGGATACATTTTCCTTTAGAAATCCTCTTCTTAAATAAAGCCATTTCAGCTGCAAATTACCTATTATGAAGGAATAAAAACACCCTTTTGAGTGAGTGATGAATGCCATAGAAATGGATGTTTCTGAGTAAGAATGTTTGCTTTATATAGCATGTAAGCATTGCTATCAAATTACATGTGTATATACAATATTTTTTCATATCTAATTTATTTTTCTATACTTGACATTTCAATCTCATTATGGGTCAATGCTCAATTTTTGCTTTATATATGAGTTCCAATAAAGAGAGGAATGTCTGTTTCACTGTCATAGAAAATAGCATCATTCTACAGGCTACAAAGTAACGCATTTGATTTTATATCTTAAGAAATCATAATTACATTCAGGCACTAACTTTGATTTCTCTGGGACTTGAACTCTATAGATACATATTTCAAACTTTCATATTCTTTTTTATGATTTTAATAATGCATGGTACATTGGTATATTATTTGCAATATTAATTATATTTTATCATAGATTAAAATGCTATTGAAATAATAATGAATCTTTAACATTTGAAAAAATAATGAAACAAAGCAGTGAAATGCAAAGAGTGTTAGAAATCTTGCAAGAGAGAAAAGTTTTACTTAAAAATTTTTCTTAATATTCAGTAACATTGTAAAGACGTGCATATATGGAGAATGAATTGCAGAGGGAACTATTTGCCTTTTTTTCCTTTTGAGTCTGTCTAGACTAAGAGAGTGGATTATAAAATCAGATTATATGTGTTCACATGACATTTTCCCTCAAATACTGGCTTGTTAATTTTGGCCAATTCACTCAGGGACTCTTTTGCTCAGACTTCTAATTTTTAAAGCATAAAGAATAGCATCCATCTTATAAAGTTATATTAAGATTAAGCAATATAAATACTTTAAAATGAATATCCTTAAGGAAATCTAAAATTTAACACAGACACACCACACAAACACACATGCAATTTTAAAAATTTGTTACAACTATCTTTTCATCTCCAGGTTTTTCTCAGCTAAAAGATCTCAAAAGTGTTGGAAATTCAAGACAATGAAATGTTAATCAGCACTAAAAAGAAACGAGCTATCAAGCTATGAAAATACATCATTAAGCCTTTAAACCTCCAAGAAGCATTCTCTTCCTTTCATCCCAGCTGCTACTGCCTGAGTTGAGAATATTTTGGACTACTAGGGTATCCTTTTAACAAGCTGCTAACAGGCTTTTCTGCTTTCAGTGAGTCTTTTACCTATATTACGGGTGAAAATATGATTTTTTCTCCTTTACAAAACAGACTCTAATGATTTCTCCCCTTAATCTTGAGCATAGAATCTGCAATTATTATAAATGTATTATTTCCTAAATGGCCCAACCCACCTGTAAAACTTCACTTCTCTTTGCTGTCTTATCAATTCTACACTCCAGCCAAGGCCAAAGTGGATTCATTCTTCTTTTAATATGTCCTCTGTATTTCTGTTTCATATTAATAAATTTACATTAATTTGGAATACTTTTCCTCAACACTCAATTTTTCAAATCCGACATTGCTGCAAAATTTCTTAAAATTTTTCCAGCAATAACTTATTTCAAAACCATACGACCTTTTAGCTCAGGGCCTAGTTAATGCTGCTTCTACTACCACTCTTCCCTATTTCTTGAGACTAATATCGCACATTGTTCAAGTACTATATTCCTTAGAAAGACATCGCTGAATTCCAGAGTAGGTTAGGGACCTCCCAGAAAAACCTATGTCTTATACTGTCTTGTAATTAACTATTTTCCCTCCCCTCAGCTCCCTTAGCAGACTAAGTGCTCTTTAATAGTAGGGGACTTAGTAGACTAAGAGCTCTTTAATAGCTCTTATCTCAGTTCTTGAGTCACAATGCCTGGCACACAGTTGGAGTTCAATAAATGTTTGTTGAGTGAGTTAATTTAGCTGTCTATCATACATTTTTAATGTAGTAATTTCTAAGCTATAATTATTATTTTATTACTCCTTTGCTTAAATATTTCCCCATTGTTCTTTGGATAAAGTCCACACATCTCAACACAAACTATAATATAAGGCAATGTTCTGCCTGGTATAGTCCCTGCTCATCTATCTCTTCAGTACAAACTTATCTTTTTGAGTCACATTGTTCATGTTCTTACTTGCCTCCAGATATTTGCATTTGCTATTCCTTCTGCTAAGGACACTTTTCTTACAAATATGTATATATATATATATATATATTTTTTTTTTTTTTTTTTTTTTTTTTTTTGAGATGGAGTCTTGCTCTGTTGCCAGGCTGGAGTGCAATCTCGGCTCACCACAACCTCTGCCTCCTGTGTTCAAATGATTCTCCTGCCTCAGCCTCCCAAGTAGCTGGGACTACAGGTGTGTGTCACCACATCCAGCTAAATTTTGTATTTTTTGTAGAGATGGGGTTTCACCATGTTGGCCAGGATGGTCTCGATTCCTTGACCTCATGATCTGCCTGCCTCTGCCTCCCAAAGTGCTGAGATTACAGGCCATGAGCCACCATGCCCGGCCTCTTACTTATATTTCTGAACCTAGTTTGAGAAATATTTCCTGACACCTTACTCATCTCCATCTGAATTATGTTCCCCTCTAATTTTCCTAAAACACCCTGTACTTACCCTAATACAATACGTGCCACAATCTTGTAAATATTATTTGCTTTCTTGTAGCATCTTTAGCTTGTTAGCTCCTTAAAGCTCAGTTCTTAAATTCCGTATATTACCAGAAATTTCATATTAATCTACTTAATATTGTATTTCCAGATTCTAGCATAGTACTTGACAAAACAGTATGTGGTGAATAATTATTTATTGAATAAATGGAAGCAGTTCAAATATTTTACTCATTGTGAAACCCAAAGAGAGAAAGCAAAGGAGAAATAAGCTCGCTGAATGTAGCTTGCATTCAGACTGCATATCTTTTTCATTTGTGTATTCTTCTCCTTAGAGAACCTAGTATACAGGAGATGCTTAATAATTATTTTTAGAATAAAAATAGAATGATTATTCTACCAACAGAGAAAATTCAATAAAACTTTAGATAATGAAGCATTCTACTCGTTGTTTAGAATCTCTGATTAGGGCCTTGACCAACACCAACTATGCAAGAGGTGAAGTCAAAAGAGCAGTGCAATTTAAGAATTCCTTGGGCAGGAACTCAAGGGTCACCAATTTCTGGCCTAATAGTGACACTAACTCACATTCATGGTTTCACATTCTAGGAGCAACAGAGCCATAGATGGAGGTCATCAGAGTGAGGTCTAACAAGACTCTTAACAGATTGTGTCCCCAGAAAACCTGAATCTGGAAAACATATCCATCAAATTATTTAGATGAGGGTTTGATCGAAAACAAACAGTCTTATTTTTTTTCCTTTTAACTTTTAATTTTCTTTTTGCTGCTTCTGAAGATTAAACATTCAGGAGTCTTGCCATTCTGTTTTCTGATCCAAACATTTATATGCATGATGCATTTCATTTTTTATCTTAAACTCGCAATTCCTCTTTCCTACTTGTCTTCCCTTGAATTATTTTCCCCTTTTCTTTTCAGAAAAAGATAGTTATTTTATTGGAGCTTCTGGCTTTCATGTGTTCCTATATTAACTTTCTTTAGCATATTCTGTTTTTAACTCTATTGCTGTTAAGCCTAAAGCACATTCTTTCCTCAAAGGCTGATGAATAGTTGGAGGACATAATGAAGAAAGGAAAACTTTTAATGACATCTTGAACAAATGTAGACTTTCACCACATGGTAATATATATACGTATAAAATAAGACAGACAAAATATCTATATTGTTGTTATATGCAAGATAATTACTTTCTAGCTTATCATTTGTATATGTTTCCTATCACAGAAATTAATAGTTAAGGCTTTCTATATAAAGAAACTTGAGATAAGTACAAATATATAGCACAAATTGTAGTAAGAATAGGTCTTGTCTTCAGTGAACACTGTATTTAGATATTGACCTTCTAGTGTTCATTTTGTTAGATGAATATCTTTAAATTGGAATTATAGAGTTAGGCAAGGCAGAACCTACTAGTATATATGTAGAAATTTTATAGAACAATCTATCAGATAAAGTCAACAAATGCATACTCATTTTTTGAATGACAGAAACCTTTATGGAAATGACACCTCATCTTTTCTGAGATGGTTGCCTTTTGATTGATCATGACAGTAAATTTTATGTGATGAAATGATGGCTTTTATACTGATTTGTATGGCCTGCAAAGTGTCCAAATTGTTCACCAGAATTCTGTCTTTAAATGAGGTGTTTTTCTTAAGATCCAGGAAGTCTCAAATTGAGTTTCTCAAGAAGGTGGGATCAGCAGCAATTGTTATGAATTTATGTTTCCTTGAAAGAAAATCTGGAGGTAGTTTATGTTACCTCTAAAACTTAGAGGTAAACAAATACATACTTCCCAAAAGACAGCATGTGTTATTTTTGCTCATTTGTTTGATAGTCTTTGCCACTAGATTGCAAATTAATTGAGTGCCAGGGGATCAAGCCCCCAATATTTCAACATAGGTTCTTTCTATTTTCCATAAGTGTAGGCCGGCTGGGAAACAAAGAGAAAGAGTACAAGGAGAGGAATTTTACAGCTGGGCCTCCAGGGATGACATCACATATCGGTAGGACTGTGATGCCCACCTGAGCTGCAAAGCCAGCTGGTTTTTATTGAGGATTTCAAAAGGGGAGGGGGTGCAAGAACAGGCAGTATTTCACAAGATCACATGCTTCAAAGGACAAAAAGGAGAACAAAGATCACATGCTTCTGAGGCCAATAAAGATCACAAGGCAAAGGGCAAAGCAAAGATCGCAAGGCAAAGGGCAAAATCAAAAACTCCTGATAAGGGTCTATGCTCAGCTGTGCACGTATTGTCTTGATAAACATCCTAAACAACAGAAAACAGGGTTCAAGAGCAGAGAACCAGTCTGACCTCAAATTTACGAGGGTGGTTTCTTCCCCACCCAAATAAGCCTGAGGGTACTGCAGGATACCAGGGCGAATTTCAGTCCTTATCTCAACCACATAAGACAGACATTCCCAGAGTGGTCATTTATAGACCTCCCCCCAGGAATGCATTCCTTTCCCAGGGTCTTAATTATTAATATTCCTTGCTAGGAAAAGAATTCAGCAATATCTTCCCTACTTGCATGTCTGTTTATAGGCTCTCTGCAAGAAGAAAAATATGGCTCTATTCTGCCTGACCCTGCAGGCAGTCAGATCTTATGGTTGTCTTCCCTTGTTCCTTGAAAATGGCTGTTATTCTGTTCTTTTTCAAGGTGCACTGATTTCATATTGTTCAAACGCATGTTTTACAATCAATTTGGACACAATAGTGGTCCTGAGGTGACATACATTCTCAGCTTACAAAGATAACAGGATTAAGAGATTAAAGACAGGCATAAGAAATCATAAAAGTTTTAATTTTGGGAATTGATAAATGTCCATATTAAAATGAAATCTTCACAATTTGTGTTCAGAGACTGCAATAAAGACAGGCATAAGAAATTTAAAAAGTATTAATTTTGGGAACTGATATATGTCCATATCAAAATGAAATCTTCACAATTTATGTTCCTCTGCCACAGCTCCAGCCAGTCTCTCCATTTGAGGTCCCTGACTTCCTGCAACATCTGAGAGTAGGCGTTATTTCTGCCCATTAAATGCAAAATTGTGTATATATGTAACCATAAGACCTATTATGAAGAAGTCAATAAACTCTACTTATTTTGTAGGCTGATGAAAATCTAAAAATATAGTTAAAATATTCAAATGCAAGGACTAGAACATGAATCTGAGCTCTATATACATATACAGAAATTACTGTGTACATATACACATATGTATGTATACACACATAAATAATTATAAAGGTTGATTGCAATCTATGTTTATGCTTATGATAACTGCTCAAAAACTGGGAGTAAAGAATCTACTCTTGACATATACTTGCTGTGGTAGACACTGAATTCTGCATTTGTATCTACAAAAGTTTTAGCATATTAGTCATTGTGTACTATTGGGATTCAAATCTTACTGACAATTTATTCATAGAAATGTACAAAAAAACCTTTCTGATTTTACTTGAGGGACTTATGTTTACAATCTTTACTAACTACCTCATTAATAGATCCTGGTACTTCTTCCTAATTCCACACTTAGAATAACTAATAATAACAATAATAGGTTAACATTACTGGAAACCAGGCACATTCACTAATCTTGTTAAATGTTTACATTAATCCTATCTGGTAGGTTACTGCTATTATATTCATATAACCTAGTTTCAACTGCCTGTGTATCTTTTCAGTTTTGCCTTTCAGGTAATATTAAGTTTTACTGCCTGGGAAAATTTTATATTTCTTATCCTCTAGTATTTCTGAAAAGGGTGGGAATGGGGTGGCTGTCAGGGAGAGGCCTCTTGTACTTCTCAATTCCTGTTTATACTAAATTTCCTGTCTCTTTTTTTTCTCACAAAAGATAACTGCTTTTTACCTCCACCTTACTTATTTCCTTGAAGCAACCCCCATACAAGGCAGTTGTGTGTAGCCAGTTTTTCTGAGGGTGCCAGAGGGAGGCTAAAGAGAGACTTTTTACAAGAATCGCAAATAGGTGGGCAGAGAAAGATGATAGGATACAAGTCTACGTTGTTGATTCCCCTCTGGGATACCAAATTTTAGCAACTATCTGCACACAGAAAAGAACTAGCACAAAACCCAAAAATCGGGTACTAACCAAGCCACAGTGATAGAGCACCCAGCAAGCTCTTGGGGCTTCCAAGTCCAGGCCTAGGCTCCTGCACAGCATTTTTAGACCTGTCATGGGCCAGAGGGGAACACTCTGCCCTGAAGGGTGAGTCGCAGGCCTAGCAACATTCACCACAGGCTGACAGAAGAGCCCTTGGGCTTTAAGTAAACATCAGTGGTGTCCTGAAAGAGCCCCCTGTGGACCAGGGGTGGTAGTGACCACAAGGAAAGGATCCTTTGCCTGCGGAAAGGGAAAGGAAGAGCAGGAAGGACTTTGTATAGTGGTATGAATGACAGCTTGGCCACAGTAGAATACAACATCAGGTAAATTGCCAAGGCTTTTGACTCCAGTCTCTAGGTCCCAGATAGCATCTCTGGACATGTCTGAGGCTTATGGGAGCTCGCTGCCCTCAACAGAAGGGCCAGGGCAAGACCCAGTGCTGTGCTGGCTTCAAGGCTGACCCAGTATGGACCCAGTGCATTCCCACTGGTGATGGTCACAGGGGTGCTTGCATTACTATACCCCCAGTTCCAGGTGGCTATGCACGCACACACACACACACACACACACACACACACACACACACACTCACTCACTCAGAGAGAGAGAGAGAAAGGAAAAGCGTCTCTGCCTGGTAATCCAGAGAATTCTTCCAAGTCTTATCCTAAACCACCAAGGCAGTACTATGAGTCTGCAAAAACCACAGCATTATTGGGCTTAGGGCCCAAGTTCCTTTGAATACTTGGAAAGCCTTCCCAAGAAAGACAACCCCAAACAAGCCCAGGCTACAAAACATATGTATCTCTTCAGTGCCCAGACACTGAAGAAAATATATAAGCATGAACACCACTCAGTAAATGTCCTCACCAAATGAACTAAATAAGGCACCAGGAACCAATCCTGGAGAAACAGAGATACATGATCTTTCAGACAGAGAATTCAAAATAGATGTGTAGAGGAAATTCAAAGAAATTCAAGATAACACAGAGAAGGAATTAAGAATCCTATCAAATAAGTTTAACAAATAGATTGAAATAAAAGAATCTGGCAGAAATTCTAGAGTTGAAAAATGCAATTAACATTCTGAAGAATGCATCAGAGTCTCTTAATAGCAAAACTGATCAAGCAGAAGAAAGAATTAGTGAAATTAAAGAAGGACTATTTGAAAATGCATAGTCAGAAGAGACAAAAGAAAAAAGATTATAAAATGAAGCCTGCTTACAAGATCTAGAAAACAGCATCAAAAGGTCAAATCTAAGAGTTACTCATCTTAAAAACGAGGTAGAGAAAGAGACAGGGATAGAAAGTTTATTCAAAAGAATAATATCGGAGAACTTCCCAACCTGGAGAATGATATCAACATTCAAGTGCAAGAACATTATAGAACACTAAGCAGATTTAACCCAAAAAATACTACCTCAAGGCATTTGACATTCAAATTCCCAAATACGAAGGATAAATAAAGGATCCTAAAAGCAGCAAGAGAAAAGAAACAAATAACATACAATGCAGCTCCAATATGACTGGCATAAGCTTTTTCAGTGGAAACCTTACAGGCCAGGAGAGAGTGGCATGACATATTTAAAGTGCTGAAGGAAACAAAATTTTACCCTAGAATAGTATATCCAGTGAAAATATCCTTGAAACATGAAAGCAAAACAAAGGCCTTCCTAGATAAATAGAAGCTGAGGGATGGTTTTATTGACACTAGAACTTTCCTAGAAGAAGTGCTAAAGGGAGCTCTTCAATCTGAAAGAAAAGGATGTTAATGAGCAAGAAGAAATCATCTGAAGTTATAAAACTCACTAGCAATAGTAAGCACGCAGAAAAACACAGACTAGTATAACACTTTAATTGTGGAGTGTAAACTAGTTTTGTCTTAAATAGAAAGACTAAATAATGAACCTATCCAAATAATAACTAATAACTACAACAACTTTTTAAGACATGGACAGTACAATAAGAAATAAAGAGCAACAAAAAGGTTAAACAGTGGGGGACAAAGTTAAAGTGTAGAATTTTTTATTAGTTTTCTTTGAGTGTGTGTTTGATCATTGATGCAAACAGTGTTAAAGTGATATCAGTTTAAAATAATGGGTTATAAGATTCCATTTGCAAACCTCATGGTAACCTCAAATCCAAAAAACATGCAACAGATACACAAAAAATAAAGAGTAAGAAATTAAAACATACTACTAGGGAAAATCACCTTCACTAAAAAGAAGATAGAAAGGAAGGAAAGAAGGAAGAGAAGACCATAAAATAATCAGAAAACAAATAATAAAATGGCAGGAGTTAGTCCCTGCTTATGAATAATAGCATTGAATGGTAAATGGACTAAATTCTCCAATGAAACAATATAGAGTGGCTGAAGGATGAAAAACAAGACCCAATGATCTACTGTATATGAGACACACGCTCCATCTATAAACATACACATAGACTGAAAATAAAAGAATGGAAAAAGACAATCCATGCTGATGGCAGCAGCAGTCTGTCTGGAGGAGTCACTGTGAAGATGCCTGCTGCAGTCGGGAAGGCATGGCCAGGCTCCTCTGTGGAGCTGGCAGCAGCTAAGAACAGGTGGGAGCCCTGCCCCCGACCAAATTGGCAGGGTGGGAGCCCTGCACTCATGGGCTCAGCTGCAGCTGCCCAGCCATGGCTCTGGACTCAGGCATCTCTGTGCTCTTGGAGTTCCAGGAAGCTCCACTGCCCCCACAGGCTCAGAAGTGCCTTCTTCCACAGCCTGGCCTCTCCCTGCTCCCAGCACCGGCTCTGATTCTGGAGCAAAGTTGAGGTGAAGCACAGACCCTGTCACAAACCAGCCAAGTGTGCCATGCTTAGGGAAGCATTGACACACCAGCCCTCTGCCGCCTTGACTCCCTCTGGAATTTGGGTGCTGAAGAGCATGGGAGGGAGGCTGAAGGGGGCTGAGGGTGTCTTGGTGCCAGCCTGCTGGCATTTCTTTGGACAAACAGCCTGGGTGCCATGGACAGCATGTTGATGGCATCAGGAGAGGAGGCAGACAAGTTCCTGAGTGGAAAGGTGTGGGTCCCCAATGAAGCCCCACTTTCAAGCCTGGGACAGCCTGAAGCCTGGAGGCCAGGCTACCAGTTCCAAGTGAAATCCATGGCCCAGAGTGAGAACTTGTGGTGCTTCTTCTGGGTCCACCCATGGCTGCTCATGGACCAATCTGCAGGTATTTCCTTTCTTCTGAGCCCATTAAAAATCCAAGACTAAGCAAGACTTGAAAAGATGTCCGGAAGACCAGCTGCAGAGAGGAGCTACCCACTCCAGGGCCACCTCAACTTGTTGGGATGACCTACCTATAGAAAGGAGCTACCTGGTTTGGGTCTCCTGAGAGCTATTTTGTTGCTCAATGAAGCTCCTCTCTGTGTTGCTCACCCTCCAGTTGTTCGTATACCCAATTCTTCCTGGATGTGGGACAAGAACTTGGGACCCACTGAATGGCAGAACTGAAAGACGTGTAACACAAACACAGCTGAAACACACTCCCCCAACCCACTCACCATGTTGTGGATGAGAAGGAGAGAAGAGCTGCAGTTTTTCAGGGAGCCCAGATCTACAGATTCCCCGAGCCAGGGCTGTGACAGCGTCTTTGGGGCTCTACAGTTCCTGGCATCTCCAAGCTTCCAAGTGCCACTGTGTTCCCCTTGTCTAGACATAGGTGCCTGCAGTGCAAGCTGTGTGCAGTACATCTGGTCCAGCCACAGCCTCACATGGAGCCGGAACCTGTGCTGGTGCTTGGAGCTGCCCATCCCACCATAGCCACCAGTGCCTGGCTCTGTGCTGTGGTCAGATCCTGTGCTCGCTTGCCCACATACCCCTTGCTTGCCTGGCATGCTCTTGGCAGGTGTGGTATCCAAGCCAGTAGAGCAAGTCAAGTGCAGCCTACCAGGCCAAGTGGCAGAATGAGTCAAGAAAGCACAAAAAATACTCAAACAGAAGGTGCTGCTGGACACAGAGATTGGCAGCTGGTGAAGCAACACCCCAAGGATCCCATGATAATGCCAATGGACACCAAAAATGAGAAGGCGTAGCTATATTTATTTCAAAATGGATTACAAGACAAAATTATAAGAGACAAAGAAGATCATTATATAATGATAAAGGGATTAATTCAGCAAGAGTATAATATAGTTATGAATATATATGCACCCAACACGGAGCACCCAGATATATATAAAGTAAATACTATTAGACCTAAAGAGAGAGATAGATCCCAATACAATAATAGCTGGGGACTTCAACCCCCCACTTTCAGCATGGGACAAATCTCCCAGACAAAAAAAATAGCAAAGAAGCTTCAGAGTAAATTATATAACAAATGTACCTAAGAGATAGTTACAGAATATTTCATCCAATGGCTGTGTAATACACATTATTTTCCTCAGCACATAGATCATTCTCAAGGGTAGATCACATGTTAGTCACAAAACAAGTATTAAAACATTCAAAAAATTAAAATAGTATCAAGCATCTTCTCTGACCACAGGAAAACCTAGAAATTAATAAGAGAAATTTTGAACACTATACAAACACATAGTAATTAAAGAACATGCAAATGACCAGTTGGTCAATGAAGAAATAAAAAGGAAAATTTCTTGTAGTAAATGATATTGGAAACACAACATACCAACTCCTATGGGATAGAGCAAAACAAGTAGTAAGAGGTAAGTTTATAGCTATAAGTGCCTACAAAAATAAAGTAGAAAAATACCAAATAAACAACCTAATGATCCAACATAAGGAACTACAAAAGCAAGAGTAAAACACACCCAAAATTAGTAGAAGATAATAAATAATAATGAGCAAAGAAGAAATACGTAAATTTGAAATAAAGAAAATACAAAACAAGTAATGAAACAAAAAGTTGTTTATTTTGAAAAGATAAACACAATTGACCAACCTTTAGCCAGTCTAAAAAAAAGAGAGAACACCCAAATGAATAAAATTGAGAAAGAGAAAGGAGACATTACAACTGAGGACACAGAAAATCAAAGTACATTTATGGCTACTATGAACAAGTATATGTCAATAAATAAGAAAATTTAGAAGAAAAGAATAAATTTCTAGACACGTACAACCAAGCAACATTGAACCAGAAAGAAATTTGAAACATGAGCCAGTAAAGAAAAGCCCAGGACCTGATGACTTCACTGCTGAAATCTACCAAACATTTAAAGAAGAAATAACACTAATCATACTCAGATGGTTCAAAAAAATTGATTACTTCCAAACTGATTCTATGAGGCCAATATTTCCCTGATACCAAAATCAGACAGATACATCAAACAAAGAAAACTACAGGCTAGTATCTCTGATAAATATTGATGCAAAAATCCCCAACAAAATATTATCAAACCAATTTCAACAATACAGTAAAAAGACCATTCATCATGACCAAGTGTGATACCACTGGGATGCAAGGATGGTTGAACATACAAAAATCAATCAATGCAATGCATCATATCAACAAAAGGAACATTAAAAACCATATTATCATTTCAACTGATGCTAAAAAAATCTTTTGTAGTTCAATACCTCTTCATAAAACTTTCAAAAAACTGGTTATAGAAGGAACATACCTAAACATAATAAAAGCCACATATGACAGACAAACAACTAGTATCATACTGAATGGGGAAAAAATGAAAGCCCTTCCACTTACATCTGGAACACGACAAGGATGCCTATTTTCACAACTGTTATTCAACATAGTACTGGAAGTCCTAACTAGAGTGATCAGACAACAGAAAGATATAAAGGGCATCCATCTTGGAAAGGAATAAGTCAAATTATGCTTGTTTGCAGATTATATAATCTTACATTTGGAGTAACATAAAGACTTCACCAAAAACTATTAGAACTGATACACAAATTCAGTAAAGTTGCAGAATACAAAATCAACATGCACAACTCAATAGCATTTCTATATATCAAAAGTGAACAAGCTGAAAAAATAAAAAAGGTAATCCCATATACAATAGCCACAATAAAATTAAATAACTAGGAATTAATTTAACTAAAGAAGTGAAAGATCTCTATGATGGAAACTAAATAACACTGCTGCAAGAAATTGAAAATGACGTTAAAAATGAAAAATATTCAATGTTCATGGATTAGAAAAATCAATATTGTTAAAATGTCCATACTACCCAGAAATTGGGAATGGTTAATGGGTACAAAAAAAGTGGTTAGAATGAATAAATAACACCTACTATTTGATAGCACAACCAAGTGAATATTATCAATAATAATTTAGTTGTACATTTAAAAATAGCTAGAACAGAATGATTGGTGATATGGTTTGGCTGTGTCCCCACCCAAATCTCATCTTGAATTGAACCTCTCATAATTCCCAAATGTCATGGGAGGGACCTGGTGCGAGATAACTGAATGATGGGGGTGGTTCCCCCATACTGTTATTATGGTAATGAATAAGTCTCATGTGATATGATGGTTTATTAAGAGGTTTCCCCTTTCACTTGGCTCTCATTCTCTCTTGCTTGCTGTCATGTAAGTAAGATGTGCCTTTTGCCTTCTGCCATGATTGTGAGGCCTCTGTAGCCACATGAAACTGTAAGGCAATTAAATCTCCTTGTCTTTATAAATTATAAAGTCTTGGATATGTCTTTATCAGTAGGGTGAAAATGGACTAATACTGTAAATTGGTACCAGGAGTAGGGCACTTCTGTAAAGATACCTGAAAATATGGAAGCAACTTTGGAACTGGGTAACAGGCAGAGGTAACAGTTTGAAGGTCTCAGAAAAAGACAGGAAGTTGTGGGAAGATTTGGAATTTCCTGGAGACTTCTTGAATGGTTTTGACCAAAATGCTGATAGTGGTATGGACAATTAAGTTTGGGTTGAGGTGGTCTCAGATGGAGATGAGGAACTTGCTGGGAACCGGAGTAAGGGCAACTCTTGCTTTGTTTTAGCAAAGAGACTGGTGGCATTTTGCCCCTGCCCTAGAGATTTGTGAAACTTTAAACTTGGGGAGATAATTTAGGGTATCTGGTGGAAGAAATTTCTAAGTAGCAAAGCATTCAAGAGGTGATTTGGATGCTGTTAAAAGCATTCAGTTCTGAAAAAGAAGCAGGGCATAAAAGTTCAGAAAATTTCAACCTGATAAAGTGATAGAAAAGAAAAACCCATTTTCTGAGGAGAAACTCAAGCTAGCTGCAGAAATTTGCATAGGTAATGAGGAGACAACTGTTAGTTACCAAGACAATGGGGAAAGTCTCTCCAGGACATGTCTGAAACTTTTGTGGTAACCCCTCCCATCACACTCCTGGATGCCTAAAAGGGAAAATTGGATTCATGGACTGGGCCCAGGGACCCCTGCTTTGTGCAGTCTCTGGTCTTGGTGTCCCATGTCTCATCTGTGGCTAAAAGGGGCCAAGATACAGCTCAAGCCATGGCTTCTGAGGGTACAAACCCTCCTTGGCAGCTTTCACATGGTGTTGAGCCTGTGGGTGCACAGAAGTCAAGAATTGAGGTTTGGGAACCTCCACCTAGATTTCAGAGAATGTCCAGGCAGAATTTTGCTGCAGGAGTGGGGCTCTCCTGGCAAACCGCTGCTAGGGCAATTCAGAAGGGAAATGTGGAGTCGGAGCCCACACACAGAGTCCTTACTGAGGCACTGCCTTGTGCAGCTGTTAGAAGAGGGCCACCATCCTCCAGACCCCAGAATTGTAGATGCATTGACAGCTTGCTTTGTGCACCTGGAAAAGCTGCAGACACTCAATGCCAGTCTGTGAAAGCAGCTGGGAGGGAGGCTATACCCTGCAAAGCCATAAGGATAGAGCTGTTCAAGACCATGGGAACCCACCTCATGCATCAGTGTGACTTGGATGTGAGACAGGAGTCAAAGGAGAAAATTTTGGAGCTTTAAGATTTGACTGCCCCACTGGATTTCAGACTTGCATGGTGCTTGTAGCCCCCTGCATTTTGGCTAATTGCATCCATTTGGAATGGCTGTATTTACCCAATTCCTATACCTCCATTGTATCTAGGAAGTAACTAACTTGCTTTTGATTTTACAGACTCATAGACAAAATGAGACATCGGACTGTGGACTTACAAGTTAATGCTGAAATGAGTTAAGACTTTGGGGGACTGTTGGGAAGGCATGATTGATTTTAAAATGTGAGGACATGAGATTTGGGAGGTGCAAGGGGAGGAATGATATGGTTTGGCTGTGTTTCCACCCAAATCTCATCTTGAATTGTAGCCTCCCACAATTCCCTCATATTGTGGGAGGGACCTGGTGGAATATAATTGAATCATAGGGTGGTTTTATCCACACTGTTCTCATGGTAGTGAATAAGTTTCGTAAGATCTGATGGTTTTATAAGGGGCTTCCCTTTTCATTTGGCTCTCATTATCTCTTCCCTGCCTCCATGTAAGACATGACTTTTGTCTTCTGCCATGATTGTGGGACCTCCCCAGCACGTGGAACTGTGAGTCCGTTAAACCTCCTTGTCTTTATAAATTATGCAATCTCAGTTATGGTTTGATCAGCACCGTGAGAATGAACTAATACAATTGGATTGTTTGAAACACAAAGAATAAATGCTTGAGGGGATGAATACCCAATTTTCCATTAAGTGATTATAATGCATTGCATACCTCTATCAAAATATCTCATGTACCCCATAAATATATAGACTACGTACCAACAAAACTCAAAAATCTGATAATTAAAAAAAAGAATTGCAAACAATTTACAACTGAGTGATAGACATACTTGTTCTCAAAGTCTTTTTTCCCTCCATGCCACCACCAATTTTTCACACACTACTGTTCTTTTTAGATTCCATGCTCCTATCAGGGATCTGGTCCTTCTCACAATATTTCTCTAAGTTTACTTCTTTTCTTCTTTCTGTCCACTGGCTATCCTCTGCCAAATGCATCAAATACTTATTTTGCTATGGAAAACATTTTTCCTTTTAATGACTCTTTTCAAGGTCTTCCAACATTAGGGCCTGAAGTTTAATTATCCAGCGTCTGGATGATGTATTAAGACAATTTATACAATATAACAAATTTCTTACTCAGAAATGCTGACATCTGCCTGTAATTATTTTGTTTTTGCTTACGTTTTAGAATGATAAAATTACATAGCCAGTTAATGGCAAAGCTTAGATTTGAATCCAGGCACTTTCCCACACTTAGTGGCTGCACTATAGAAATACTATTTTTGGTCCTTATCCTTGTGAGCCTTTTGATATCCTGAGAGCTAATCTTGTTGCTTTATGTCATACAAAATCTGTCTAAATGTTTCCCTCAGCTTGATCAAACTTCAGACAGATTTCTTCATGACTCTAGGCTCCTGACCTCCCTTTTTAAAGAATATTTACATTACAGAACTTTCCATTGTATATATATATATTTTTCTGTCTCTTTGACATGTGACTCTTATTTAAGCCCCCTGCCAATTTCATGACCCAAGATCTTCTTTCTCAAGGAAGTGGGAGTTGCCACTTTAAAATGTAATCACCTAAAAGAAAGAGCCTCTATCTCCCAGTTTCTGTGGCAGCATAGAACCCTAAAATAGATAAGTAACAATTAGCAAACATAGATAGCCTAGTCACCTTGGCCAATCGCCCCCATCACATCCTCCAGTAATTTTCCACTTGCTCACCCTAATGCTTAAAAATCCTCTAATTGTTTCTGTGGAGTTGAGTTCAATCTCTTTCTCCTCCTGCAACAGTCTTCAATGTAGTCTTCCTTCCCTACTGAACTCTGGAGCATTTTTTATTTTTGATGTCTCACGCTCAAGTATCCCCACACTACTGAAAAATGGGAGGTGCATATCTGGTATTAAAAACACTTTCAAATGCTCTGTTCCTAGAAAATTGTACTGCAGTTGTAAAAATGTCCTAGCCATTAACCAGTCAAAGCTGTTCTCCCATTCTTAATGTTGAAAGGCTGCATTGTGAGAACTTTTTAAAAATGGCAGAACGTGTCTTTCTAACACATCACAAGATGTCATTAGTAAGACATGGGTGAGGACAAACAGTCCTGCCTTTTTAAAAGGAGGATTCAGATACATGATTCTTAGATTATTTCACAAACTGCTGACACAGTTACCACGTTATTTTTATTGAGTTCTCAATAATATTTAGACTTTTTTTCCTAAAATGAAGTATTTTATCTAATGTGATAAATTAACTTTTATAAGGTATTCTATACTTTAGATTCTTTTAGATAAGGGCAATGAATGGTGCTACATTTCGAATTATTTCAGATAAGGCTGCTGAATGCTTTCTTTATAACACAAGGCATTTTAAAACAATCTCTATTATTCAGACAGTTTTGAGATGGGTGCTGACAGCAATAACAGAAACAAAACGAAATACTTTCCTATTCTTTTGAATTAGAAACTATTTCTGGAGTCCTGTTTTCTGTGTGAAATAAAGCTATCAATCCATCAGTCTATCCATATGTATTTTTCTTTTCAGCACCAGTGTCAGGCAATAGAAATCCAAGCTTTCTGTTAATGTTTTCTTTAGTAAAATCTTTGTCTACCTGCAGTGCTAATCTTTAGCTTTAAATTCAAGATAAGATTTACTTTACTTTGTATTTGTTTCCTACCATCTCTCTTCTCTCCTATTTTTATTTTAACAATGTGATGGAAAAATGTAACTAATCCCGTTATGACGGCATGCTTTAATATCTACTTAGTTTCTATCAGACTCTTTTAAATTATGTTTCACAGCAGTCTTATTTAATTTCTGGAAACTATTATAGCTCCCCCTAGCCCCCCCAACCCCGCTTATTGAAAACCTAAAGATCAGAATGTTGTACACAATCTAGATTTTCCAGTGTGTGTGTCTATGTGTGTGCATGGCTAGTTTTATGTGTAACTGGTTATCCATAGAGCAATATACACATACAAGGATAAATATTCATATTTTCATACAATGTTTTATGCATAGATTGGCTTGTATGGATCGTTATTTAATAACCCTTGGAAAGATTTTTTCAACTAAGAAACTGAATTATTTGATGAAACATAGCTGATTAATTTTCAGTGTTTTGAAGCGTTAGAAGTTTAAAATACACTTTTGAAGTCATTTCACTTTGATTAATAAAATGTGATGGGCTAATACTGTATCCTTTTAATATCTTACTCTGTGTTGGGCACTTTATCAGGAACTAAAATTTCAAAGACAAATAAAACATGTTTCCACACCAGAGGTCCTAATAGCAGTGGTTCTCCACCCTGTCTGTACATTAGAATCAGCCGGGGAGCTTGGAAACTACTTTGAGCTCTACCACAGAAGATAGTGACTAGCTTAATTTTAAAACTTCTCCAATTAATTTTGAAGTGCATTCATTAAGACTCATGATCTTATAGCACATAAGAGGAGGCTAAACTACACATGGGCAGACATTTAACTTATTTGGTAGGAACCTTAGATAGAATTACACAGGGATTGCAGAGATGGTGGAGGGTCAGTGAAAGCCACAGGAGTTTTTTTTGTGAGATTGGGGTGGGACAAGTGGTAACACGATTCTTGAGTTTTGAAAGAGAAGATTTTCAAGTAGTGGAGAAAAAGTGGATAGAAATGTGGAGCACAGAGGAATAAAATTCAGATAGAGGAAACTACAAACAAAAGGAGTCATATAGCAACCTGGTGTGAAAAAACTACGTGTGGTTTAGTGCTTTAGAATTCTCAGATGTACATTTGGGTGTGATCAACTTGGGACTGGAGTGAGGGAGATAATGGAGAGTCCTTAAGATGTATAATACTTTAAATGCATATTCAAATTCACATTGACAAGGAGAGAAGTAGGATAAAATAATTAAGTCTGAAAGCCACTCACTTTTGAAAATTGGATATAGAGATCAGTTACATAATCTTAAGCTATCCTGGTAGTGGTCACCAAGGAAATAAAATGTGCTATGTCTTGATTAATGTTACAAATGGAAATATAGCTTTTGGACTACCCAAGATATGTACAAATAAAAACAAACATCTTCCTTGCTAATTTGATTGTCTTATTCCAGAAGACTAAAAAAGTGTTAACTCCCCTAGCAAATAGAACCCATTTATTAAGGGCATGTAATGTTCCAGATACTTCCTCTCAATTAATTTTGGTCTATATGGCTGAGTCGTATGTTTTGGCCAAAGTATTGTAACAGAACCCAGATTTAGCTGCTTGTTGTTCAAAAGTGAACTCAAGAAACAAAAGTTGGTGGGCGGAAAGGCAGGTTTATTCAAGAAGCTGGCAACCCAAGAAGTTGTCCGACTAGTGTGACGAAAGCTATCTTGGTTCCTCGGGCTGGCTGAAGGGATTTTTAAAAGGAAGCACCTTGGGAAACTATGTGCAGGTCAACATGTCTTGTTCTGATGATTATCTTGAGTAGTGGGCCATCTGGTGGTCTGGTTGGTCTCAGCTAGACTATAAGAGGATTGTAGATTAATGCTCAACTTTGTATTTTGAGAAGGCATTTTAAAATTTTGGTTTTATCTCAGGGCTCCTTCCTGAAGTTTTTAAGCAGCACAAAGATTAGGCATTGGAAGAGAAAGAATGATTATTCTAAAATGGAGTGACTGCTTCGGTTACAAATTCCTCACTGCCAATTTTTAAATCCATTTCTATGGAAATGGAGCAAGTCTATTCTGGCTACTTCCTGCTGAATGGGGGCTCCACTGGGGACATAGATATGAAAACATTTGGCCAGGCAGTGAGTTGATGTTCAGGATCTTGTTTGTTTTCAGGTTTTTAGGACTTGATCTCCCAGTTGAAAAAGATGTTGGGCCACATCTGTGGGTTGAGTGGTCCTGCTAGAAGCAACTTACGAAGAGAAATCAATTTAGTCCTTAGAGCCTTAATATATTTTACTATTGCTAGATTTCTTAAAGTATTAGTAGATTCTCCTCCCAGTGTGGAAACTTGGAATAACCAGCCATATAACTTTAAAGAGAGTCAATTTGTGCCTATTTTGGGGAGCCATTTTGATTTACAACAGGGCAACTGTCAGAACCTTGTGTTGAGTCAAATTAGTTTTTTTTGACATATATAGGGATTTTTTTTAAGAGTACAGTTTATCGTTTTAGCTTTTTCCGTCATTATGGTCTCCAAAATACAATTTAAAGTTTGCAGGAAGGGGTGAGTTACAGCTTTTCCTGACATTACTGCAACTACCATCGTCTTTTTAAAATTGGGATAGACTGGTATTAACTACAAAATATATGGCCTCCATGTCAGTAAGAAAGTCAATAAGTTTGTTCCCCACTATCAGTTATGCTTGGGTCTCCTGTGAGAATATAATGATATGTTGATTAAACATACATATTTAACAGGTTATAGGAAGAGCTATGAATATTTATTAAGGTGGTCCTGACACACGTATATTAGACAAATATGCATGTAACACACCACTCATGTTCACCTTGGGGTAGAGACTTAACATTTAATTGTATTACAATTAGGCCCTATATGTTAAAGGTTCTTTTCAGGACACAAAAGCACATGAGTACATAATTTCTGTAAACTGGCCAGAACTAATCCATGGTCAATGATATCAGGAAAGTTACTGGAACCAGTCTCTTGTTCAATCAAAGTTGTAGTTATGGCTGGTGACACAGGAGCTGGGGTTCATTCAACATCTGGGGGAACTTCAAATTGTTTTAATACTGCTTATCCCAAGGCCAGTGCTTGTTTAGCTGCTAGAGAAAAATAAAAACCTTGTGACAGTTAGAACATAGCATATTCCTTAAGTGTAGGGGTGTGTGCCGTGAGACCCTTGCCTGGTATAGCCTTAGGTTCTGTTTTTAATTCAGTATCTTATTGTCACAGAGAGTCTGCTATCAGTTCATGATTTCTATGTAAACATTAGTGCTGGTCACTTGTGTCTAAACCATAAAAGGGAAGGAGTTTAATGAGGAGTGTCTGATTCTCCCATTTCATGTTGGAAACAGTTTTTAAGGTTTCCTTTCCTGGGGTTTCTTTGACCAAGGAAGTTTCCATTCAGTTGGTGATGGTCTTATAATTTTATTCTTTATTTTATATTCCCTCTTTTTTGGTAAAGATATGCCAGAGGCAGTATTGGTGGTCAAGTTTTGTTTTATTCCAAATGGATGCTGGGATGGTGTGGCTACCTGCCCTGAGTTCATCATGTTATTTTGTAGGACCCCTATGGCCAAGGGACTTAGAGTCGAAAGACTTAGACCAAGTAACCATTCTGAGCCAGATAGGAATAGAAGTGGGCAGGCATTAATTAACACTTTGACCCCTTTTAAGTAACACAAGAGCCAGAAAACAAAAGCCAAAAAGCAGGATTACAAAGTTGACTTGTCTATAAGTCTTATGTATTGAGCCATTAGCTGTTTAGGCACCTGTGTATCTGTCTTTGATTTGAAGGGTCTAAAGTAATTTTATCCCTCAGAACCGATCCTTACAATATCACACGCCAACCCCTTCCATGATAGTCCCTGAGCTTAAACAAAGGGTGCTTAATCTTGTTTAGCTTTAGCAGCAGTGCATTGGCAATGCAAAACAGACTGGCCCACTAGGATTGAACAGTTTTGAAATTCTGAACTTATTAGGTAGAGAGAGAAAGGTAATCTTTGTTGTTATGTTCAATTTTTGTAAGCTATAAATAGTTAAAAGAAAAAAGATTTTCCTGTCTCTGGAAAAATATAAAGAATGAGCAATATTTATTTTATTTTGAGGAGGTTTGTCAAAGATGTTAAAAGCTCCAAAATAAGTGATCAAAATGGAATCAGAGGCCAATGAAATATAGTTATTCATGTAACCAATAGTAATAAAAAAACTTTTAAAAATCAATACAGAAAGTTACACGAATATAAAACCTTAACTCTTTTAAAGTTCAGTTTTCCTAAGAAATCAAAAACCTGAGAAGACAACACAGGAATTATCTTGATAAAATGTAAAATCTTTGTTTCTTAGGCCAGTTATTAAAAAAAAAGAAAAAAAAACGCTTGCAGTGTGATTGCTTCTCCTATGGAAAGCTCATTTAGATAACTTGGAAACCAAAGCTGATGAAAAAAAGTAGTTGTGTTTCATCAAACCTAGGAAGACTGTGTTCAAGGTTATGAGTATAGCAGGGGAATATATAATTCTTAGTAACTGTATGAGAATTGTCCTAAATAAATTGAAAAATTTAGTCATGTAAAGAAAAGCCAAAAGTATAGAATCAAGTTATTCAGGGGGAAAAAACATTGTTTTTCTAGATCTTCAAAGTAAACTTTTCATCATCAGGCCACAACAATAGTTAGATCCAGAGGAAGCTTACAAAAAGTTGGAGAGAATTATCAAGGAAAGAAAAAACTGAAAGAAGGAAGACAGAGTAAAAGTTGAACTTTTTAAATATAAATCTGAAAGTGTTCAAAAAGAAACAGGTAATATAATTAAAAATAAAACCTTTTTGAAGTTTCATTAAGAATATTCATTAATCAATACCTTAAGAAAATCTTGTTTTAACATAGGGAATCAATCTTAGAAAGAATGCTATAAATGTTTCTCTTTTAATTATAGCCAATTTAATGACACAAAATGCTTTTTATAAATTCTCTTTCACAAACCTTATAACAATGTACACAGACTACTTACAACATGCTTGAAATTTCTGAGTTATCCTATACTACTTCTTTCCTAAATAACCAGTCATTTTACTTTAGGACAAAAATTTATCATATAAGATCTTTTCTCATAAAAAATTTATTCTGTTTCTAATAATCTTTCATATCAAAAATTCACCTTCATATTCATAACTTTCTTGACACCTCTGTCTTCTACTTAATGGTCCATTTCTAACTTCTTTCATACATAACTTTTAAATAACCTCCAAATTATGTAACATTATTGATTTTCTCAATAAGAACACAACTGATAGAATTATATGTTAACTAGAATTCTTACTCTTAATGACCTGAAATTTTAGTGAAATCCTAGGAAGAAAGAAATGCTGAACTATCTTGGATGTTAGCATTTTATAGATAAAACTACTGCACAATTTTTAGAAGCATATTTCCCCATATCATAAAACTTTCTTCATTGGAAATGACCAGACATCCAATGAGCATCCATAATGAAATTCAGAATAATTTAAAAATAAATTACACAAAAAGTTCACCTACAACCATTCCTCCCATTTACATGTACTCAATTCTTTCATTTTTAACAGTTTATCTAGGTGACTTCTGAAAACTGAGATACTGCAATTAGACACAGTTAATCATCATTTAAGGTTATTTTCCTGTTAACCATTTTTAAAGCCTGTGAACATCAGGTGTTCACCTAAGTAAGAACCTTAAACTCATGGGTATTTTGCCAATAACTTCGAAAATTCTGCTTATTTCATTGAACCAACAATCTTAAATTAGTTTTATTTGCCAAAAAAGCCCACCCAAACAAAGGTTATTCTCTTTTTTGGTTGAGTTCGTAGTATTAATCTTTATGCCATACTCTAGCACCTTAAAATCTTTACCAGAGGCAAATATAAAATAACCAGTAAACCCGTACAAAAATCTATGTTGACAATTCTGAAGACATTTTTATTTTGCTAGTAATTTTAAAACCATTTTTATTTACTAAAGATTACTCATTTCATATGAACTTGAAAAGCATTTGCACTTACTTAATGTTGGGGTGGCCAGACCCAAAACCAGGTTGTGGGGGTGACAAAGTCCGGCGGAGTCAAAGGATTGAGAAAAGGACAGTTTGAGAGAGAAAGATGGGACACCAGAGGGCCATTGTGATCGTGGAGACTGCGAAGGCCCTGAGCGCTGGGAGCCCACGCTATTTATTGGTAATCCAACAGAGAAACAGGTGGTGAAAATGTGGAGGTCAAAAGGGCAGGCACATGATCTACAGCTGTGATGGTTTAGCATTTATAAGAAACATGTTCTGCTACTTGAGATAATGGGAATAGGAGCCTAGGAGGGCTAGAAGCAAGGAGCCAGCAAGTCTGGACACATTCCAGAGGACATTATGTCAGTCATGCAAGTCCTGCCTCAGCTTTCTTCCCAAGCCTCAGCTTTTTTTCCAACACTTAATTTATGAGTATTCATTTATTTGTAACCCAATTTGGTAGCATTGTAGTCACAACATACAATATAATACATGTATATATACATAAACACATCTAAATGTATATACATAAATGTAAGTGAAGATCAAATAGCTTTTACCTCAGAACTAGTCATGAGACAGCATTGAAAATTCACTAGCCTACTAAAAATAGCTGGATCCAAATTATTTTTGACAAAATTGAGACCTGTCCACATGTCTAACCTTGTTTTCTCTTATAGGTAACCTAACACAGGGTGTAGACCAAATTTTTTGGCAAAGCAGTTTTCATGGCAGTTTTTTTTTTTAAATCTCTTTTACCTTCTTTTTTTCTTCAGTTTTAAATGAATTTTCATTGTCTATATTTTAGCTCAAATAGGCTGGGCTATGTAAGGCAAACAAAATCTCCAAGTGTCCTTGAATCAGTGTTACCATAAACAGTGAGTTTTATCTCAGCACCAATAAGTTAATAACAGCAGATTCAAAGCTGGCAGGAAGGAAAATAGGAAAATAGAGAGATCTGGAAGACCCTACTTAACTCTGTAGCTGCAGGTTAACCATTTGAGCTCTAAATTTTTCCTACTGTAATGTGCCCACTAGTTTAAAAATGCACACAAAAATGAGCCATAGTATGTAACCAGCTGGAGTCCCAGAAAATCTGGCATGCCTTTAGGGACATGAACAGACACTTCTCAAAAGAAGACATTTATGCAGCCAAAAAAACACATGAAAAAATGCTCATCATCACTGGCCATCAGAGAAATGCAAATCAAAACCACTATGAGATATCATCTCACACCAGTTAGAATGGCAATCATTAAAAAGTCAGGAAACAACAGGTGCTGGAGAGGATGTGGAGAAATAGGAACACTTTTACACTGTTGGTGGGACTGTAAACTAGTTCAACCATTGTGGAAGTCAGTGTGGCGATTCCTCAGGGATCTAGAACTAGAAATACCATTTGACCCAGCCATCCCATTACTGGGTATATACCCAAATGACTATAAATCATGCTGCTATAAAGACACATGCACACGTATGTTTATTGCGGCATTATTCACAATAGCAAAGACTTGGAACCAACCCAAATGTCCAACAATGATAGACTGGATTAAGAAAATGTGGCACATATACACCATGGAATACTATGCAGCCATAAAAAATGATGAGTTCATGTCCTTTGTAGGGACATGGATGAAACTGGAAACCATCATTCTCAGTAAACTATCACAAGAACAAAAAACCAAACACTGCATATTCTCACTCATAGGTGGGCATTGAACAATGAGATCACATGGACACAGGAAGGGGAATATCACACTCTGGGGACTGTGGTGGGGAGGGGGGAGGGGGGAGGGATAGCATTGGGAGATATACCTAATGCTAGATGACGAGTTAGTGGGTGCAGCGCACCAGCATGGCACATGTATACATATGTAACTAACCTGCACAATGTGCACATGTACCCTAAAACTTAAAGTATAATTAAAAAAAAAAAAGAAAAGAAAAAAAAATTGAAAAAAAAAAAGAAATTTTTCATGTTTTTAAACAATTAAAAACCTACAAACACACAGAAAACAAAACAGATGTAGCACTCCCAAACTAATTTCTGAAAAAGGACACCAGAGATGTGTCTTTTAGAATCTTATATCACAACAGATTGTACCACAAACAACCTGTGCCTGGTCCAAATGGCACAGAAGCCCAAACAGCAGAAACAGAGGAATTCTGGTGTGCACACTAGTTTGACTTACCCAATCTTGGAGGCCGTCAGCTCCTCAGATGCTGCTTTCCCTTGCACCAGCTGAGCACTACAAGCAGCAGAGGCCATGCAGAGAAGCAAAATACTCAAGAAAAGTTTTGTTAGTTGCTAGGGTCTTCCTAAAATCCCAGCTAGAGGGGTAGCTAGCCATGAGCAATTGGTACTCATGAGTAGTTGTCATCCTGTCTGGTAGTGTGAACAGATAAGTTCTGGCACACTTCCATGGCCTATTGCTCCATCCATTGGAAACCAGGCAGACAGGACCACCCAAGACACACATCCCACATTGGATGCCAGGAATTTTAACTGAGAATCTAGGTTCCACTGTTTGCCATTTGAAAGCCAAACTCAAGAGACAAGAGTTGGTGGAAGGAAAAGCAGGTTTATTGAGGAACTGGCAATCTGAGGAGATGGTAGACTAGTGTTACAAAGGCCATCTCTGGTTCCACAGGCTGGCTGAATGAATTTTAAAGGATAATGGCCTTGGGAAACTATGTGCAGGTTAGCATGTCTTGTTCTGATGATTATCTTGAGTGGGCCATCTGGTGGTCTGGCTGGTGTCAGCTAGACTGCAACGGTATTGTAGATTAGCTGCTCAGCATTTTCTTCAAGGGAGTGTTTTCCAACCTTGAGTTTATCTCAAGACAAGTTCCAGAAATTTTTAAGCAAGCACAAAGTTAGGCATCGTAAGAGAAAGAATGACTATTTACTTGTAAAAAATTAGTGCCTGCTTTACTACCACTTTACAGTACCACTTTAATTACCCAATAATGTCAATTAAATCATCATGAGTTTTATTGTTACTTTTTTCAAAAATTATTAATGGAAATGTGCATTCTGGATCAGAGTGAGAGATTGAATACGTATTTTTAACTTTCTTACCTCCAGAGATGACATTGAGATGATGTTAATGGAATAAAAAAAGTTTACATTTACAGTGATGAAGAAAATGAGAATGACTAAAGAAATGAGGTCAACATTCTTTAGATATATGGAAAGGAAATAGAGGAATGCTTGCTAATGAAGTTAGAGCTGCAGCCTAGGATAAGAAAGTAGAAAATTGTAGCCAAGGAGGGTGGCAGATGTGCTTTGTAGATCTTAGGCAGAAGGATTGGTGTTTGACATGCCAACTAAAGAATGGGGATTAAAAGAAGGAGATTAATTACAAATTAGTAGGTAATATGGTTGACTAGTCACCTCTGTCCATTCTAGACATTTAACACCACTTGCTCATCACTAAAGAAACTGAATGCACTCTTTGATGAGAACTAAGGTAATTAGTGTGGACACAGAAGTCTCAGAACATCCTCGTTTTGGGGTCCCAAAGTGTGAAATCCCAATCCTCTTGAGAACAATGATTGATGAGACATGCAAACTACTGAAAAGTCACACTCAGTTAGGTATTGTCTCCCTCTTAGGACCGAAGATTACCAGATTTTTGAAAAAAAAATAGTAGAAAAGAACTCTATATACGCAGGTATACAAGATGGATTTGGTAAGGGAATCACAAAACGTTACATAAAAATTAGAAATATATAATTGAAACAGGAGGTCAAACATCCAACTAATTGGAGCTTGGGGAAGAGAAGATAAAAAAATAAGAGAAAATTTTCAAAGAAATAATGTAGGAAATGTCTCAAGCTGAATCACACAATACTTTAGATTAAAAGATCTATATAGACTAAAGTAACTATTTACCATATTTGAACATTGAGAACAACAAGGCTAAAGAAAAGGAGGAGTTTGTTGTTACCCACCTTCTGAATCCTACTTCTGTCAATTCATCAAACTCATTCTCTGTCCAGTTTTGTTCCCTTGCTGGCGAGGAGTTGTGATTCTTTGGAGGAGAAGAGACATTCGGGTTTTTGGAATTTTCAGCCTTGTTGCACTGGTTTCTCCCCGTCTTCGTGGACTTATCTACCTCTGGTCTTTGATGTGGTGACCTTCGGATGGGGTCTCTGAGTGGACGTCCTCTTTGTTGATGTTGGTGCTCTTCCCTTTTTTGTTAGTTTTCCTTCTAACAGTCAGGCCCCTCTGCTGCAGGTCTGCTGGAGTTTTCTGGAGGTCCACTACAGATGCCAACCAGAGTTTTCCTGTATGAAATGTCTGTAGGAACCTACTGGGAGGTGTCTCCCAGTCAGGATACATGGGGGTCAGGGACCCACTTGAGGAGGCAGTCTGACCCTTAGCAGAGCTCGAATACTGTTCTGGGAGATTTGATGCTCTCTTCAGAGACATCAGGCAGGGACATTTAAGTCTGCTGAAGCTGCACCCATAGCCGCCCCTTCCCCGAGGTGCTTTGTCCCAAGAAGATGTGAGTTTTATCTATAAGCCCCTGACTGGGGCTGCTGCCTTTTTTTCAGAGATGCCCAGCCCAGAGAAGAGGAAGCTAGAGAGGCAATCTGGCCACAGGAGCCTTGCTGAAAACAGTCTTCAGGATATTATCCAGGAGAATTTTCCCAACCTAGCAAGACAGGCTAACACTCAAATTCAGGAAATACAAAGAGCACCACTAAGATACTCTTTGAAAAGAGCAACCCCAAGACCCATAATCATCAGATTCACCAAGGTTGAAATGAAGGAAAAAATGTTAAGGCAGCAAAAGAGAAAGGTCTGGTTACCCACAAAGGGAAGCCCATCAGACTAATAGCGGATTGCTCAGCAGAAACTCTACAAGCCAGAAGAGAGTGGGGGGCAATATTGAACATTCTTAAAGAAAAGAATTTTGAACCCAGAATTTCATATCCAGCCAAACTAATCTTCATAAGTGAAGGACAAATAAAATATTTTACAGAGAAACAAATGCTGAGAGATTTTGTCACCACCTGGCCTGCCTTACAAGAGGTCCTGAAGGAAGCACTAAACATGGAAAGGAACAACTGGTACCAGACACTGCAAAAACATAACAAATTGTAAGGACCACTGACACTATGAAGAAACAGCATCAACTAATGGGCAAAATAACAAACTAGCATCATAATGACAGGAAAAAATTCACACATAACAATATTAACCTTAAATGTGAGCGGGCTAAATGCCCCAATTAAAAGACAGAGACTGGCAAATTGGATAAAGAGTCAAAATCCATTGGTGTGCTGTATTCAGGAGACCCATCTCACTTGCAGAGACACACATAGGCTCAAAATAAAGTGATGGAGGAAGATCTACCAAGCAAATGGAAAGAAAAAAAAAAGCAGGAGTTGCAATCCTAGTCTCTGATAAAACAGACTTTAAACCAACAAAGATCAAAAGAGACAATGAAGGGCATTGCATAATGATAAAGGGATCAATGCAACAAGAGCTAACCATCCTAAATATATATGCACCCAATACAGGAGCACCCAGATTCATAAAGCAAGTTCTTGGAGACTTACAAGGAGACTTAGGCTCCCACACAATAATAGTGGGAGACTTTAACACCCCACTGTCAATACTAGACCGATCAATGAGACAGAAAATTAACAAGGAGATTCAGGATTTCAACTCAGCTCCGGATCAAGCGGAACTAATAGACATCTACAGAACTCTCCACCCCAAATCAACAGAATATGCATTCTTCTCAGCACCTGATTGCATTTATTCTAAAATTGACCACATAATTGGAAGTGAAACACTCCTTAGCAAATGTAAAAGAACAGAAATCATAACAAACAGTCTCTCAGACCACAGTGTAATCAAATTAGAACTCAGGATTAAGAAACTCACTCAAAACTGCTCAACTACATGGAAACTGAACAACCTGCTCCTGAATGACTGCTGGGTAAATAACGAAATGAAGGCAGAAATAAAGATGATCTTTGAAACCAATGAGAACAAAGATACAAGGTACCAGAATCACTGGGACACATTTAAAGCAGTGTGTAGAGGAAAATTTATAGCACTAAATGCCCACAAGAGAAAGCAGGAAAGATCTAAAATTGACACCTTAACATCACAATGAAAAGAACTAGGGAAGCAAGAGCAAACATATTCAAAAGCCAACAGAAGACAAGTAATAACTAAGATCAGAGCAGAACTGAAGGAGATAGAGACACAAAAACCCTTCAAAAAATCATTGATTCCAGGAGCTGGCTTTTTGAAAAGATCAACAAAATAGATAGACTGCTAGCCAGACTAATAAAGAAGAAAAGAGAGAAGAATCACACAGGCACAATAAAAAAAAATGATAAAGGGGATATCAACACTGATCCCACAGAAATACAAACTACTATCAGAGAATACTATAAACACCTCTATGCAAATAAACTAGAAAATCTAGAAGAAATGGATAAATTCCTGGACACATACACCCTCCCAAGACTAAAGCAGGAAGAAGTTGAATCCCTGAATAGACCAATAACAAGTTCTGAAATTGAAGCAATAATTAATAGCCTACCAATCAAAAAAATCCAGGACCAGATGGATTCACAGCTGAATTCTACCAGAGGTGCAAAGAGGAGCTGGTACCATTCCTTCTGAAACTATTCCAAAGAACAGAAAAACGGAATCCTCCCTGACTCATTTTATGAAGCCAGCAGCATCCTGATACAAAAACCTGGCAGAGACACAACAAAAAAAGAAAATTTCAAGCCAATATCCCTGGTGAACATCTATGTGAAAATCCTCAATAAAATACTGGCAAACTGAATCCAGCAGCACATCAAAAAGCTTATCCACCACGATCAAGTTGGCTTCATCCCTGGGATGCAAGGCTCATTCAACATATACAAATCAATAAGTGTAATCCATCACATAAACAGAACCAATGAAAAAAAGCACATGATTATCTCAATAGATGCAGAAAAGGCCTTTAAGAAAATTCAACACCGCTTCATGCTAAAAACTCTCAATAAACCAGGAATAGATGGACTGTGTCTCAAAATAATAAGAACCATTTATGACAAGCCCACAGCCAATATCATTCTAAATGGGCAAAAACTGGAAGCATTCCCTTTGAAAACTGGCACACAACAAGAATGCCCTTTCTCACCACTCCTATTCAACATAGTATTGGGAGTTCTGGCCAGGGCAATCAGGCAAGAGAAATAAATAAAGAGTATCCATATAAGAAAAGAGGAAGTCAAATAGTCTCTGTTTACAGATGACATGATTATATATTTAGAAAATGCCATCATCTCAGCCCCAAATCTCCTTAAGCTGATAAGCAACTTCAGCAAAGTCTCAGGATACAAAGTCAATGTGAAAAAATCACAAGCATTTCTATACACCAATAACAGATAAACAGAGAGCCAAATCATGAGTGAACTCCCATTCACAATTGCTACAAAGACAATGAAGTACCTGGGAATACAACTTACAACCAATGTGAAGGACCTCTTCAAGGACAATTTCAATGCACTGATCAAGGAAATAAGAGATGACACAAACAAATGGAAAAACATTCCATGCTCATGGATAGGAAGAATCAATATTGTGAAAATGGCCATACTGCCCAAGGTAATTTAAAGATTCAATGCTATCCCCATCAAGCTACCACTGACTTTCTTCACAGAAATAGAAAAAAAAACTACTTTGAATTTCATATGGAACCAAAAAAGAGCCTGCATATCCAAGATAATCCTAAGACAAAAGAACAAAGCTGGAGGCATCAAGCTACCTGACTTCAAAATATACTACAAAGCTACAGTAACCAAAACAGCATGGTACTGGTACCAAAACAGAGATATAGACAAATGGATCAGAACAGAGGCCTCAGAAATAATACCACACATCTAAAACCATCTGATCATTGACAAACCTGACACAAACAAGCAATGGGGAAAGGATTTCCTATTTAATAAATGGTGTTGGGAAAACATTCTAGCCATATGCACAAAACTGAAACTGATTCCCTCCCTTACACCTTATACAAAGATTAACTTAAGATAGATTAAAGTCTTAAATGTATGACCTAAAACCATAAAAGCCCTAGAAGAAAACCTAGGCAATAGCATTCAGGACATAGGCAAGGACAATGATTTCATGACTAAAACACCAAAAGCAATGGCAACAAAAGCCAAAATTGACAAATGGGATCTAATTAAACTAAAGAGCTTCTGCACAGCCAAAACTGTAAGAAACTATCATCATAGTGAACACACAACCTACAGAATGGGAGAAAATTTTTGCAATCTCTCCATCTGACAAAGTGCCAATATCCAGAATCTACAAAGAACTTAAACAAATTTACAAGAAAAAATCAAACAACCCTATCAAAAAGTGGGCAAAGAATATGAACAGACACTTCTCAAAAGAAGACATTTTTGCAGCCAACAAACATATGAAAAAAAGCTCATCATCACTTGTCATCAGAGAAATGGAAATCAAAATCACAATGAGATACCATCTCATGCCAGTTAGAATGGTAATCATTAAAAATTTAGGAAACAACAGATGCTGGAGAGGATGTGGAGGAATAGGAATGCTTTTACACTTTTGGTGAGAGTATAAATTAGTTCAACCATTGTGGAAGATAGTGTGGCAATTCCTCAAGCATCTAGAACTAGAAATACCAGTTGACCCAGCAATCCCATGATGGGACACATACCCAAAGGATTATAAATCATTCTAGTATAAAGACACATGCACACATGTTTATTGCAGCACTGTTCACAATAGCGAAGACTTGGAACCAACCCAAATGACCATCAATGATAGACTGGATAAAGAAAATGTAGTACATATACACCATGGAATACTATGCAGCCATAAAAAAGAATTAGTTCATGTCCTTTGCTGGGACATGGTTGAAGCTGGAAACCATCATTCTCAGAAAACTAACAAAAGAACAGAAAACCAAACACCACATGTTCTCACTCATAAGTGGGAGTTGAACAATGAGAACACACAGACACAGGGAGGGGAACATCACACACCAGGGCCTGTTGGGGGCGGGGGCCCCTGACGGATAGCATTAGGAGATATACCTAATGTAGATGATGGGTTGATGGGTACAGCAAACCACCATGGCCCATGTATACCTATGTAACAAAACTGCACGTTCTGCACATGTACCCTAGAGCTTAAATTATATATATTAAAGTATATATATTGAAGTATATATATTAAAAAAAAAACAGGAAAGACTTGATCACACAATATTTTGCAGCAAGAACCAGAACCATCGCATTTTGCTAGAAGGACAGGTAACATGTTCTTTAATCTTTTATGATTTTGCGCTCAGGTTTACTTTATATGGTTCCTAAGTGAACAAATACTGAAGGTAAATATATATACATGCATAGGTGACTAGAAGGAAACAGATAATGTAGAAATGAAAAAAATTATTAATTGGTAACTATAAGTGGTGTTATAAGTGTAAAAATGAAACTGTTTTGCAACTATGGAACAAAGAAGATGGCCTTTTTTTCATCAAAACTATGAACTAAAGGTTGAAAAAAAATTCATCAGGTGTGCTGCATTTTGATGATGTCAGTTCAAGAAGAGCCAGAACTGGAAATCATCATTCTCAGTAAACTATCGCAAGAACAAAAAACCAAACACCGCATATTCTCACTCATAGGTGGGAGTTGAACAATGAGATCACATGGACACAGGAAGGGGAATATCACACTCTGGGGACTGTGGTGGGGTTGGGGGAGGGGGGAGGGATAGCATTGGGAGATATACCTAATGCTAGATGACGAGTTAGTGGGTGCAGCGCACCAGCATGGCACATGTATACATATGTAACTAACCTGCACAATGTGCACATGTACCCTAAAACTTAAAGTATAAAAAAAAAAAAAGAGCCAGAATAATAAGTCAGAACAAATTAGGGATGTGTTTGATACCTGGAATCAATATTTAGAAGATGCATATACTTCTGGTTCATACATGACAATTGATGAAGCATTAGTTGCTTTTAGAAAACATTAAATACATATACTTTCAAAACCAAAACATTTTTAAAATTTTTTAAAATTATACTTTAAGTTCTAGGGTACATGCACACAACGTGCAGGTTTCTTCCATATGCATATATGTACCATGTTGGTGTGCTGCACCCATTAACTCGTCATTTAGCATTAGGTATATCTCCTAATGGTATCCCTCCCCCCTCCCCTCACCCTACGACAGGATTCGGTGTGTGATGTTCCCCACCCTGTGTCCAAGTATTCTCATTGTTCAATTCCCACCTATGAGTGAGAATACGCAGTGTTTCGTTTCCTATCCTTGTGATAGTTTGCTCAGAATGATGGTTTCCAGCTTCATCCATGTCCCTACAAAGGACATGAAATTATCTATTTTTATGGCTGCATGGTATTCCATGGTGTATATGTGCCACATTTTCTTAATCCAGTCTATCATTGACGGATATTTGGATTGGTTCCAAGTCTTTGCTATTGCAAATATTGCCACAATAAACATACATGTGCATGTGTCTTTAAAGCAGCATGATTTATAATCCTTTGGGTATATACCCAGTAATGGAATGACTGGGTCAAATGGTATTTCTAGTCCTAGATCCTTGAGGAGTTGCCACACTGTCTTCCACAATTTTTGAACTAGTTTACAGTCCCACCAACAGTGTAAAAGTGTTCCTATTTCTCCACATCCTCTCCAGCACCTGTTGTTTCCTGACTTTTTAATGACTGCCAATCTAACTGGTGTAAGATGGTATCTCATTGTGGTTTTGATTTGCATTTCTCTGATGGCCAGTGATGATGAGCATTTTTTCATGAATCTGTTAGCTGCATAAATGTCTTCTTTTGAGAAGTGACTGTTCATATCCTTTGTCCACTTTTTGATGAGGTTGTTTGATATTTTCTTGTAAATTTGTTTAATTTCTTTGTAGATTCAGGATATTAGCCCTTTGTCAGATGCCTAGATAGCGAAAATTTTCTCCCATTCTGTAGGTTGCCTGTTCATTCTGGTGGTAGTTTCTCTTGCTGTGCAGAAGCTCTTTAGCTTAATTGGATCCCATTTCTCAATTTTGGCTTTTGTTGCCATTGCTTTTGGCGTTTTAGACATGAAGTCCTTGCCCATGCCTATGTCCTGAATGGTATTGCCTAGGTTTTCTTCTAGGGTTTTTATGGTTTTAGGTCTAACGTTTAAGCATGTAATCCATCTTGAATTAATTTTTGTATAAGGTGTGAGGAAGGGATCCAGTTTCAGCTTTCTACATATGGCTAGCCAGTTTTCCCAGCACCATTTATTAAATAGGGAATCCTGTTCCCATTTCTTGTTTTTGTCAGGTTTGTCAAAGATCAGATGGTTGTAGATGTGTGGTATTATTTCTGAGGGCTCTGTTCTGTTCCATTGGTCTGTATCTCTGTTTTGGTACCAGTACCATGATGTTTTGGTTACGGCAGCCTTGTACTATAGTTCGAAGTCAGGTAGCATGATGTCTGAAGCTTCGTTCTTTTGGCTTAGGATTGTCTTGGCAATGCAGGCTCTTTTTTTCTTCCATATGAACTTTAAAGTAGTTTTTTCCAATTCTGTGAAGAAAGTCATTGGTAGCTTGATGGGGATGGCATTGAATCTATAAATTACCTTGGGCAGTATGGCCATTTTCATGCTATTGATTCTTCTTATCCATGAGCATGGAACGTTCTTCCATTTGTTTGTGTCCTCTTTTATTTCGTTGAGCAGTGGTTTGTAATTCTCCTTGAAGAGGTCCTTCACATGCCTTGTAATTTGGATTCCTAGGTATTTTATTCTCTTTGAAGCAATTGTGAATGGGAGTTCACTCATGATTTGGCTCTCTGTTTGTCTGTTATAGGTGTATAGGAATGCTTGTGATTTTTGCACATTGATGTTCTGTCCTGAGACTTTGCTAAAGTTGCTTATGAGCTTAAGGAGATTTTGGGCTGAGACGATGGGGTTTTCTAAATATACAATCATGTCATCTGCAAACAGGGACAATTTGACTTCCTCTTTTCCTAATTGAATACCCTTTATTTCTTTCTCCTGCCTGAATGCCCTGGCGAGAACTTCTAACACTATGTTGAAGAGGAGTGGTGAGAGAGGGCATCCCTGTCTTGTCCCAGTTTTCAAAGGGAATGCTTCGAATTTCTGCCCACTCAGTATGGTATTGGCTGTGGGTTTGTCATAAATAGCTATTATTATTTTGATATACGTCCCATCAATACCTAATTTGTTGAGAGTTTTTAGCATGAAGGGCTGTTGAATTTTGTCAAAGGCCTTTTCTGCATCTATTGAGACAATTGTGTGGTTTATGTCTTTGGTTCTGTTTATAAGATGGATTATGTTTATTGAACTGTGTAAGTTGAACCAGCCTTGCATCCCAGGGATGAAGCCCACTTGATCATGGTGGATAAGCTTTTTGATGTGCTGCTGGATTTGGTTTGCCAGCATTTTATTGAGGATTTCTGCATCGATGTTCATCAGGGATATTGGTCTAAAACTCTCTTTTTTTGTGTGTCTCTGCCAGGCTTTTGTATCAGGATGATGCTGGCCTCATAAAATGAGTTAGGGAGGATTCCCTCTTTTTCTATTGATTGGAATAGTTTCAAAAGGAATGGTACCAGCTCCTCTTTGTATCGCTGGTAGAATATGGCTGTAAATCCTTCTGATCCTGGACTTTTTTTGGTTGGTAGGCTCTTAATTATTGCCTCAATTTCAGAGCCTGTTATTGGCCTATTCAGGGATTCAAATTCTTCTTGGTTTAGTCTTGGGAGGGTGTATGTGTCCAGGAATTTATGCATTTCTTCTAGATTTTCTAGTTTATTTGCATAGAGGTGTTATAGTATTCTCTGATGGTAGTTTGTATCTTTGTGGGATCGGAGGTGATATCCCCTTTATCATTTTTTATTACGTCTATTTGATTCTTCTCTCTTTTCTTCTTTATTAGTCTTGCTAGTGGTCTATCAAATTTGTTGATATTTTCAAAATCCAGCTCCTGGATTCATTGATTTTTTGAAGGTTTTTTTTTGTGTCTCTATCTCCTTCAGTTCTGCTCTGATCTTAGTTATTTCTTGCCTTCTGCTAGCTTTTGAATGTGCTTATTCTTGCTTCTCTATTTCTTTTCATTGAGATGTTAGGGTGTCAATTTTAGATCTTTCCTGCTTTCTCTTGTGGGCATTTAGTGCTATCAATTTCACTCTACACATTGCTTTGAATGTGTCCCAGAGATTCTGGTATGTTGTGTCTTTTTCCTCATTGGTTTCAAAGAACATCTTTATTTCTGCCTTCATTGCATGATGTACCCAGTAGTAATTCAGGAGCAGGTTGTTCAGTTTCCATGTAGTTGAGCGGTTTTGAGTGAGTTTCTTAATCCTGAGTTCTAGTTTGATTGCACTGTGGTCTGAGAGACAGTTTTTTGAAATTTCTGTTCTTTTACATTTGCTGAGGAGTGCTTTACTTCCAACTATGTGATCAATTTTGGAATAAGTGTGATGTGGTGCTGAGAAGAATGTATATTCTGCTGATTTGGGGTGGAGAGTTCTGTAGATGTCTATTAGGTCTGCTTGGTGCAGAGCTGAGTACAATTCCTGGAGATCCTTGTTAGCTTTCTGTCTCGTGGATCTGTGTAATGTTGACAGTGGGGTGTTAAAGTCTCCCATTATTAATGCGTGGGAGTCTAAGTCTCTTTGTAGGTCTCTAAGAACTTGCTTTATGAATCTGGGTACTCCTGTATTGGGTGCATATATATTTAGGATAGTTAGTTCTTCTTGTTGAATTGTTCACTTTACCATTATGTAATGGCCTTCTATGTCTCCTGTGATCTTTGTTGGTTTAAAGTCTGTTTTATCAGAGACTAGGATTGCAACTCCTGCTTTTTTTTTTTTTCCCATTTGCTTGGTAGATCTTCCTCCATCCCTTTATTTTGAGCCTATGTGTGCCTCTGCATGTGAGAAGGGTCTCCTGAATACATCACAATGATGGGTTTTGACTCTTTGTCCAATTTGCTAGTCTGTGCGTTTTAATTGGAACATTTAGCCTATTTACATATAAGGTTAATATTGTTATGTGTGAATTTGATCCTGTCATTATTATGTTAGCTGGTTATTTTGCTCTTTAGTTGATGCAGTTTCTTCCTATCATTGATGGTCTTTACAATTTGGCATGTTTTTGCAGTGACTGGTACTGGTTTTCCCTTTCCATGTTTAGTGCTTCCTTCAGGAGCTCTTGTAAGGCAAGCCTGGTGGTGACAAAATCTCTCAGCATTTGCTCATCTGTAAAGGATTTTATTTCTCCTTCAGTAATGAAGATTAGTTTGGCTGTATATGAAATTCTGGGTTCAAAATTCTTTAATAATGTTGAATATTGGCTCTCACTCTCTTCTGGCTTGTAGAGTTTCTGCTGAGAGATCCGCTGTTAGTCTGATGGGCTTCCCTTTGTGGGTAACCCGACCTTTTTCTTTGGGTACCCTTAACATTTTTTCCTTCATTTCTACTTTGGTGAATCTGACAATTATGTGTCTTGGAGTTGCTCTTCTCAAGGAGTATCTTTGTGGCATTCTCTGTATTTCCTGAATTTGAATGTTGGCCTGCCTTACTAGGTTGGGGAAGTTCTCCTGGATAACATCCTGAAGAGCATTTTCCAACTTGGTTCCATTCTCCCCATCACTTTCAGGTACAGCAATCAGATGTAGATTTGGTCTTTTCATATATTCCCATATTTCTTGGAGGCTTTGTTCATTTCTTTTTACTCTTTCTTTTCTAAACTTCTCTTCTCACTTCATTTCTTTCATTTGATCTTCATTCACTGATACCCTTTCTTCCAGTTGATTGACTCAGCTACTAAAGCCTGTGCATGTATCATGTAGTTCTCATGCCATGGTTTTCATCTCCATCAGGTCATTTAAGGTCTTCTCTATGCTGTTTATTCTAGTTAGCCATTTGCCTAATCTTTTTTCAAGGTTTTTAGCTTCTTTGCGATGGGTTCGAACATCCTACTTTAGCTTGGAGAAGTTTGTTGTTTCTGATCTTCTGAAGCCTTCTTCTCTCAACTCGTCAAAGTCATTCTCCATCCAGCTTTGTTCCATTGCTGGTGAGGAGCTGTTTTCCTTTGGAGGAGAAAAGGTGCTCTGATTTTTAGAGTTTTCAGCTTTTCTGCTCTTGTTTATCCCCATCTTTGTGATTTTATCTACCTTTGGTCTTTGATGATAGTGATGTACAGATGGGGTTTTGGTGTGGGTGTCCTTTCTGTTTGTTAGACTTCCTTCTAACAGTCAGGACTCTCAGCTGCAGGTCTGTTGGAGTTTGCTGGAGGTCCGCTCTAGACCCTGGTTTCCTGGGTATCAGCAGTGGAGGCTGCAGAACAGCAAATATTGTGGAACGGCAAATGTTGCTGCCTGATCGATCCTCTGGATTCTTCATCTCAGAGGGGCACCCGGCCGTATGACGTGTCAGTCAGCCCCTACTGGGCGGTGCCTCCCAGTTAGGCTACTTGGTGGTCAGGGACCCACTTGAGGAGGCAGTCTGTCTGCTCTTGGATCTCAGACTCCATGATGGCAGAACCACTACTGTCTTCAAAGCTGTGGACAGGGATGTTTAAGTCTGCAGGAGATTCTGCTGCCTTTTGTTCAGCTATGCCCTGCCCCCAGAGGTGGAGTCTACAGAGGCAGGCAGGCCTCCTTGAGCTGTGGTGGGCTCCACCCAGTTTGAGCTTCCAGGCTTCTTTGTTTACCTACTCAAGCCTCAGCAATGGTGGGCATCCCTCCCCCAGCCTTGCTGCCACCTTGCGGTTTGATCTCAAACTGCTGTGCTAGCAGTGAGCAAGGCTCTGTGGGCATGGGACCCTCTGAGTCAGGCGTGGAATATAATCTCCTGGTGTGCCATTTGCTAAGACCATTGGAAAATTGCAGTATTAGGGTGGGAGTGTCCCGATTTTCCAGTTGCTCTCTGTCACTGCTTCCCTTGGCTAGGAAAGAGAATTCCCCGACCCCTTGTGCTTCCTAGGTGAGGCAATGCCTCACCCAGCTTTGGCTCACAGACCTTGGGCTGCACCCACTATCCTGTACCCAGTGTCCGACAAGTCCTAGTGAGGTGAACCCAGTACCTCAGTTGGAAATGCAGAAATCACCTGTCTTCTGCGTTACTCACACTGGAAGCTATAGACTGGAGCTGTTTCTATTTGGCCATCTTGATTCCTCCTCCAAAACCAAAACTTTCTAATGAAATTTCACTGCCTGTTTATTTTTATTTCTGCTATGTAAAATGACTTGAATATAAAAATAAAATTATGTGGCCCATCTGACCCAGCTCATGAAAAAACAAATAAAAGAACCGTAAAAACATGCCTTCAAATTTGTTTATTCTTCTACTGATAATTCTATGACCAGTGAAATTATCAAATGTCAAGATAGAAGAAATTATTTTTAGGCATTTAAACAATTATAATCGTTGTTTATCATGCATCCTACCTTAGCATGTTACTTTCAGAGAAATTATAAAGAAATAAACAGAAATAAAAAATTAAAATGCAAACAGATTAAATATTTCTCAAAGGAAATTAGTAACTGTAAGAAAGACAAAACTGTCTAACACTAAATCATAAAAGTATAATTCTCAATGTACCAATAATTAATGTTTTATATACTCATATTAACATGATTAATGAATTCATTCAGAATTTTAAAATCAATTTAAAGCCAGAGAAGTGGACCTAATTTTACTAATTGAAAGGAATCACCCTTGACCATATAAATGTACATGTGGCAAGTTGAAGGACAAAATGATAAACAAAAAAGACAATCAGAAGGATAATAAAACCCATATCTTAATATGGTAATGTTTAGAGCCAAGAATACTATATATTCTGTAGATTAAGAAATAAAAATATGAGCAATATTATTTACATTTTCCAAAACTAACTAATAAAGCATATAAATTTGGTGTTGTAATTATGCTGATAGTAAAAGACAAAGTGGGCTTGGCTGAATACTTCATAACAAAAAACCCAACTTCATGAAGTTTATAAAGGCAGAAGTAGCAACATTAATATATTAATTTATAATATGGGCATAACTCCCAGGAGAAATAGTTAAAGAATTGAATGTGTGAAGGGATGAGGGAAGAAAATGTTATGTTTGATTTTTAACAACCTTATTTGATTAAAAATAAATCCATAGATAATTTTAATAAACAGAAACAAGTTTAAATACATACATGTATATGTGCACCCTGAAGTTATAAAATTTATTAAAGTAGCTAAGCTCTACTCTCTAGCAATTATTTTTTAATGGTAACCAGATAGCAGCCACCATAGGGAATAACTGACAGTCTAACCATTTTGTAATTCTTAAAATCTAATGAGCTTCATACTCAGTTTATTTGATCCACTCCTCCTGACTACAGCTTACTCATCATTTTTATCTGTTACTGATTTTCGAAGTACCTCATAACTCAATGGTCTTTATCTTTCTTTCTTTACCCCTGCCTTCTGTAAGATGTTAGAAGGTATAGTCACTTTTGATGACTCACTCTTGGAAATTGTTTATTACCTTATTACCTACACTCTGTGACACTATTTTCTCCTCATTCCTCTTACACATTTCAGTTTCTTTTTTAGTCTCCTTTATAGATCTCTGTTTGTCTTTATATTAGGTCTCCAGGACTCACTTTTCATACAGTTCATGGGTCTTTACATCTAAAAATATGACTTTACATAACAAATCCAAAATCTATATTTAAAGTCTCATCCAAACAACTTATCCAAAGTTATTCTTCTATATATAACACTATATTGTGCCCCTCAATTTGAATAACTCACCAGTATTTCAAACTCAACCTGTCATGAACTCTTAACTGTTCTTCCTCCACTTGTCCTACTTCATCAAGCTGCTGGTCCTCCTAAAATAATTGTATTATCTACCTATTTTAGCAATATTCATAAACAATGGCACTCTGGGATGATCAATGAGCATACCTTCATCAGTTACCATGCTTCTTGTCACCAAACAGTGTAGACTCTTCCTCTGTAATAACTTAAAAATAAAGGCTCTCAACTCTTTTATATAACCTACTTACTCTTTTGATACTATACCCTTTATAAAAGCCTTCAATGGCTCTTGTATCTTTCATTTTTCCCATTCAAAAATTATCTGTCTCAGCAAAAGTGGGTCGTCAGTGTCTCCAAAAATGTGATGGGCATGTTATCTGCAAGATTTATTCTTTCAATAAAGCTGTTATCTCTTTACTCCACTTGCCTATATCTTACTCAACCTTCACATAACCCATCTCCTCAATAAAATCTTCACTTTCTCTGCAAATATTTGGACATCACTTACTATTTTGAAACCTATGGAACTTACTAGCAATACCAATTACTAAACTTGTTCTATATGTTAGGCTGAAACTTTTTTTCCCTTAAAAATTATTTATCTTACCCATTAGATGTTAAGGATTTCTTAAGAACAAAATGTATCCTATGCCTCTTCAAATTCTCAGTGTCTGTGTGTCCTACACATATTAGCTTCTCACAATATATTTTTGATGGAGATGAATAAAAAATCTTTATAGAATATATTTTCCCAATTTTCTCATTGTGGAATAATCTACACATTTAGGGTACTATAGTAAAGCACTAGCTTTTGATGAAAAAAATGTTTTAATGCATACCCTGTCATCATGTACTAGGATAAATAACACTAACATGTATACATTATTGATCATTAGAAGCTTAATATGTGTTAGTTGATGAAAATGTCCTAACAATGTCCATCTAAGAACTATGACATTTATCATATACCAATGGATTGTATTTTAGACAAGCAAAACCAAACATTATGCAAAGATATATTTTTAGGTATCCACTAAAAAAGCTACCTGCTAATTATCTAGGAATTCATTTTTTCGGTTTCTGTAAATTTCATGCTAATCATCTATTTTATGAGATGCATGAATCAGGTATCTAGCCAAATTTTGCTCAGTAAAGATGTTAGCTTGAGAGTATGTAGGCACCGTTCAAATAAGATTCAAAAAGATGAAATAATAATAATTAAAAAGATTGGGAAGATGATAGAGAATAATGCTTATCTGAATATTTCTCATCAAAATTATTTTTATAACCATGGTCCCATGATCATCAAAGATGAGAGAGATTAAAGTAAATTTGAAAGGGAAATGATAAAGGCACCCTAATATTCTCATCTATGTACTTCCTAAGGCTGAGTTCCCAACTTCCTGGTGGAAAAGGTAATTCCTTCTCAGAATACTGAGTTTTTGTTACTGCTTACATTTACAACTAATTTCCACTTAAAATATGCTGCAACTAATAAATAACCTCAGAATCTTTATGGCTTACAGCAACAAATATTTTGTTTTCACTCATGTTACATACTGATCCCATGCTACCCCCTGTAGTACTTCTACAGGTGTCTTCTTTGTAGGTCCTTAGCTGACTGAGTAGTCTCTAAGTGGGATAGTACTTTTATTGTGATAGAAGTAAAAGAAAGAATGGTGGTACTAACTAATGGATATTTAAGCTGTTCAGAGATGATGTGTGTCACTTGTTCTCATTTCAATGATAAAAGCAAGTTCATGATCTATCATAAGTAATGTTACAGCAGTGAATTATTTGAACAATAATTCTTCCACAATTTATTCCTGCTGTCACATATATTCACTTACTTTCTTCATATTACGTATTCTCACTTTCTTCCAAATAGAGTTAAATTAAAAATTTTATCCATCGCAACACTAGGCTTAAAGTCTAGGCTCTCATGATCTCTACATTGGTTTACAATATGAATTGTTTTAATCTAGACATTTCTGAATTAAATGACACACTATATCTCTCAAACATGCACTTTACAATTTTGGAACAGAAAACTGCAATAAATATACCTATTGAAAGAAGAAAAAATGGATGATGCCTAGGTGTCACTGGTTTGTTGTATATCCATTGAGGCCCAGTTAAGCTCCAGCTTAGCTGCATATGTTTTCTCTCTGCAACTAAGACAGGTGGATTTGTCTATAGCAGAGGCTCCTGGAAAAAAGAGTAAACACAATCGCTCAAGATTTTCTTCTTGAAAACCTACTCATAATTGTCACTCACATTTTATTGCCCAAGAAAGTTACATAGCCAAAGCTGACTTCTAGAGCAACAGAATAAATAATAGAATAAAGGTAGAATGAAGTTTGAAAAATACTAAAATCTACCACATTAAATTAGCATAACTTTAATACAAACACAAGTGCACAGGAAGAATTGTGTATATGCATTTTTGTTGAATACACAGAATGTAGAAAGAGCCAGAAAATCTATATTTTCTCAATATGTATAATATACATATATTTCAATTTACATGATATGAAGTAGTTTAAGTGAGTACATGCTTTTAAAATAGACCAAATTTATCTAGTATGTCTCCTTGTAAATTTCCTGGCTTCTTTGATAGATACTATAATTAAAAGAATAATATCTTTGCCCAAGATGATATGCCTTCATCATTGATAATTGTTGTCCATTATTGAAGTCAAAACTAGCCATGGAAGTCCAGCTTCATCTCTCATTTCCTACCTTCCATTACTAAGAAACGTGTACATATAATATACAATAAAACGTTAAGAATTAGCATGGCTTGCCAAAATATTTTCTTATTGTTCTTTATCCTGATTTAATTTATAAACTTGATGATAAAATCAAGTCCTTATAGAAATGAGAGTTTAAAATGAATATTCTTGAAATGTAATATATTTATATGCAGTGATAGGGAATTCCTCTGAACTTTTCTGACCATGGTTTGTTGTCTTACTAATCAATAATTGGTCTTAAAAGTGGTTCCATTAGAATAACTTAAATTTACTAAGTATCCAATAGTTCAAATATCATAATAAACTGCTACATTCATCAACAACTGAAATGGGAATAATCATTTTTATAATAGATCTGGCACATTATTTGCACTTTCCCCCTTTGGTCTTTAATGATATTTGCTTAAAAATATTAACAAGGTTACTGTAGCCTTGTAGTATAGTTTGAAGTCAGGTAGCATGGTGCCTCCAGCTTTGTTCTTTTGGCTTAGGATTGACTTGGCGATGTGGGCTCTTTTTTGGTTCCATATGAACTTTAAAGTAGTTTTTTCCAATTCTGTGAAGAAAGTCATTGGTAGCTTGATGGGGATGGCATTGAATCTATAAATTACGTTGGGCAGTATGGCCATTTTCATGATATTGATTCTTCCTACCCATGAGCATGGAATGTTCTTCCATTTGTTTGTATCCTCTTTTATTTCACTGAGCAGTGGTTTGTAGTTCTTCTTGAAGAGGCTCTTCACTTCCCTTGTAAGTTGGATTCCTAGGTACTTTATTCTCTTTGAAGCAATTGTGAATGGGAGTTCACTCATGATTTGGCTCTCTGTTTGTGTGTTATTGGTGTATAAGAATGCTTGTGATTTTTGTACATTGATTTTGTATCCTGAGACTTTGCTGAAGTTGCTTATCAGCTTCAGGAGATTTTGGGCTGAGACAATGGGGTTTTCTAGATATACAATCATATCATCTGCAAACAGGAACAATTTGACTTCCTATTTTCCTATTTGAATGCCCTTTATTTCCTTCTCCTGCCTAATTGCCCTGGCCAGAACTTCCAACACTGTGTTGAATAGGAGTGGTGAGAGAGGGCATCCCTGTCTTTTGCCAGCTTTCAAAGGGAATGCTTCCAGTTTTTGCCCATTCAGTATGATATTGGCTGTGGGTTTGTCATAGACAGCTCTTATTATTTTGAGATACGTCCCATCAATACCTAATTTACTGAGAGTTTTTAGCATGAAGCGTTGTTGAATTTTGTCAAAGGCTTTTTCTGCATCTATTGAGATAATCATATGGTTTTTGTCTTTGGTTCTGTTTATATGCTGGATTACATTTATTGATTTGCATATATTGAACCAGCCTTGCAACCCAGGGATGAAGCCCACACTGGTACCAAAACAGAGATATAGATCAATGGAACAGAACAGAGCCCTCAGAAATAACGCCGCATATCTATAACTATCTGATCTTTGACAAGCCTGAGAAAAACAAGCAATGGGGAAAGGATTCCCTATTTAATAAATGGTGCTGGGAAAACTGGCTAGCCATATGTAGAAAGCTGAAACTGGATCCCTTCCTTACACCTTATACAAAAATTAATTCAAGATGGATTAAAGACTTAAACATTAGACCTAAAACCATAAAAACCCTAGAAGAAAACCTAGGCATTACCATTCAGGACATAGGCATGGGCAAGGACTTCATGTCTAAAACACCAAAAGCAATGGCAACAAAAGCCAAAATTGACAAATGGGATCTAATTAAACGAAAGAGCTTCTGCACAGCAAAAGAAACTGCCATCAGAGTGAACAGGCAACCTACAAAATGGGAGAAAATTTTCGCAACCTACTCATCTGACAAAGGGCTAATATCCAGAATCTACAATGAACTCAAACAAATTTACAAGAAAAAAACAAACAACTCCATCAAAAAGTGGGCAAAGGACATGAACAGACACTTCTCAAAAGAAGACTTTTATGCAGCCAAAAAACACATGAAAAAATGCTCATCATCACTGGCCATCAGAGAAATGCAAATCAAAACCACAATGAGATACCATCCCACACCAGTTAGAATGGCAATCATTAAAAAGTCAGGAAACAACAGGTGCTGGAGAGGATGTGGAGAAATAGGAACACTTTTACACTGTTGGTGGGACTGTAAACTAGTTCAACCATTGTGGAAGTCAGTGTGGCGATTCCTCAGGGATCTAGAACTAGAAATACCGTTTGACGCAGCCATCCCATTACTGGGTATATACCCAAAGGACTGTAAATCATGCTGCTATAAAGACACATGCACACGTATGTTTATTGCGGCACTATTCACAATAGCAAAGACTTGGAACCAACCCAAATGTCCAACAACAATAGACTGGATTAAGAAAATGTGGCACATATACACCATGGAATACTATGCAGCCATAAAAAATGATGAGTTCATGTCCTTTGTAGGGACATGGATGAAATTGGAAATCATCATTCTCAGTAAACTATCGCAAGAACAAAAAACCAAACACCGCATATTCTCACTCATAGGTGGGAATTGAACAATGAGAACACATGGACACAGGAAGGGGAACATCACTCTCTGGGGACTGTTGTGGGGTGGGGGGAGGGGGGATGGATAGCTTTAGGAGATATACCTAATGCTAAATGACCAGTTAATGGGTGCAGCACACCAGCATGGCACATGTATATGTATATAACTAACCTGCACATTGTGCACATGTACCCTAAAACTTAAAGTATAATAATAATAAAATAAAATAAAATAAAATATTAACAAGATTTGGTTTTAATATACAATATATTTCATATGTGTCAACCAGTTGGGGATACAAACTGTGCTAAGAGAGCAAATGAATTTACAAAAAAAGGATATAATTTTTATAAATGCTGGACTTGGCTTTGGATGCTGGTTTTGTGTTTCAAGAATATTGTGGTTATTTAAAAAATAATGGTCACCAATATTTGCTGAAATCATTTTTTGGCAAAGCTAAAATGTTTTAAGAAGCATCTAATTCATCCTAAACATATCAGCTATCATTTACATTAACCTAGGGTTGTCATTTCAGACTAAAGTGAATCATAAAGGCATTAAGAAATACAGGGAATAAAACTCAATGGAAAATTTTTAATTGAATGTGTCATGAAATGTTCATGTTATATATTATGTACAATTTTTAAATTTTTGCATTATTAAGTTTGGTGCCACAGAAGATGAGAGTTTTTTTTCCAATTACTATAATTTCATGATGGCATCCATTAGAATTTTTTTCTCTAAAATTAACAAATACTTCAAAAATAGTGAATTAAACAAGAAATTAATTTTATATTTTATGAATACATTTGTTTCTATTTATAATGACAGCATCAATTACATTGTGGCCAAAATTAGTAGAATTCCCATTTGTTTTCTTCACACATGCAACTTTTCATAAAAATTGAGCCCATTCAAAGCCGTTACACTAGCAATAATATCTTTGTATGCTTGGATATAATGAAAAGTAATGGAAAGTATGCTTGGAAGTAATTAAATAACTCATAGTTTGAGAGATATCATTGATATCATTGATTTTTTGAAAATACTAAAAGATAAACTATTATTATTATTATTTTTACTTTAAGTTCTGAGATACATATGCTGAACGTGCAAGTTTGTTACGTAAATATACATGTGCCATGGTGGTTTGCCACACCTATGAACCTGTCATCTAAGTTTTAAGCCTCACAGGCATTAGGTATTTGTCCTAATGCCCTCCATTCCCTTGCCACCCCCAGCCCCAACAGGCCCTGGTGTGTGATGTTCCCCTACCTGTGTCCACGTGTTCTCATTGTTCACCTCCCAACTATGAATGAGACCATGCAGTGTTTGATTTTCTGTTCCTGTGTTAGTTTGCTGAGGATAACGGTTTCCAGCTTCATCCATGTCCCTGCAAAAGACATGAATTCATTCTTTTTTATGGCTGCATAGTATTCTATGGTGCATATGTGCCACATTTTCTTTTTCCAGTCTATTACTGATGGGCATTTCGGTTGGTTCCAAGTCCTTGCTATTGTAAATAGTGCTGCAATAAATATAACGTGTGTATGTTTCTTTATAGTAGAATGATTTATAATCGTTTGGGTATATACCCAGTAATGGGATTGCTGGGTTAACAATTGTTAAAATACCACATGTCAAATGTAAGCAATGGTCATAAAATGGCACTTAGAGGGAAAAATATAATCTTGTCATAAAATGACACTAAAATTACACTTAGAAAAATATAACCTTGAATAGTCATATTAAGAAAAGAAGATTAAAAATTAATGAGCTATGCATTTAATTTAAGAAGAAAAAGAATAGCAGGCAAACCAAAAGGGAATACAATAAATGATATAATAAACATAAGAGAAGACTTTAATACGATTGGAAACAGACATACTCTACAAAAGTTGGTTCTTTGAAACAACTAATAAAAGACACACAACTTGCTCAAATTAATCACAGAAAACAACAAGCAAGAAGAGGAATGTCACAAATAAATTATAGTTGATCCTCGAATGGGTTTGAACTGCATGGGTTCACTTTCATGTTTATTTATTTCAACATATTTAGAAATTCTTTGGAGAGTTGTAACAATTTGAAAAAACTTGTGAATGAACTGTGTAGCCTAGAAATATAAAAAATTAAGAAAGTTATGTTACTAGTGCATGAAATATATGTAGACAATACTGGTCTATTGTAAGATGACTACCATAAAATATACATCAATCTATTATAAAAAGTTAATATTTATTAACACATGCACACAAGCACTCACAAATAGTACATGACACCATTTGAAGCCCACAGAATTGTAAACAAATATAACAATGGAGTATTATTTCATAAACTGCATAATATGTTTGGTACTACTGCTATAGTTTTTTAGCCATCGCTTGTTGCTATTGTGGTCAGCTCAAGTGTTGCCAGTATCTACTTAAATACTCTGTGATACTAATTATCTCTGCATAAGGAGTTTGTCTCTACAGTAAATTGCCAATTGCGGTAAAAGGTGGTCTTTTGCGGTCCTTGTGTATTTTTCATCTTGTTTAGGGCAATACCATAAACATTGAATAGTGTCATGGGACCTATACAAAATGCTACCAGTCATGCTGGAAGTTCTCCCAAGAAGCAGAGAAACGTCATAACATTATAAGAAAAAGTTGAATTATTTGATATGTACCACAGATTGAGGTGTGCTGCTGCAGTTGCTGCTATTTTAAGATAAATAAATCCAGTGTAAAAACCACTGTAAAAAATGAATAAGAAATTTATTAAGCTTTCACTGAAGCTATGCCAGCAAGCATAAAAAAATTCACACTTTTTACAAATTACCTTTTTATCTAGTATTAAAACTGCAAATTTACGTGGATGCAAGGTTTGTATAAGAAAGGCATACTTACAGAATAATATAATTTGATAAAAAGTGAAGTCATTATATTAAAACTTAAAACTAAAGGAAGAAGAAGGATCTAAAGCTGGATAATGTAATGCCAGCAAAGGATAGTTTGATCATTTAAAAAGGTGGTTTGGCTTAAAAAATGTCAAGATAACAGAAGAAGCAGCTTCTGTTGACCAAGAAGCAGCAGACAATTTTTCAGATGCCATTTAAAAAAATAATTGAGGAGAAAGAATATCTGCCTGAACAGGTTTTTAATAAAGACAAAAGTGCCCTAATCTGGGGCCTGTGGTGGAGCTCCAAAGGACATTTATTAGTAAGTAAGAGAAGTAAGCACCAAAATTTAAGGCAGGAAAGTATAGGAAGGGAAAGACTATCTCTACTCTTTTGTGCAAGTGCAGTCAGGCTTATGATTAGAACTGCCCTTATGTCTAATTCTGGTAACTCCAGAGCCTTGAATTAGAAAGATAAATACCAAAAAAATGGTTACCAGAGACTGAGAAGGGTAGTGGGGAACTAGAGGGTGGGGGTGGTGGAGATAGTTAATGAGTACAATAAAAATAGAATGAATGAATAAGACCTGCTATTTCATAGCATAACAGGGTGATTATAGTCAATAATGATTTAACTGTACATTTTGAAATAACTTAAAGAGTATAGGTGAATTCTTTGCAACTCAATGGATAAATAGATGCTTGAAGAGATGGATGTCCATTCTCCATGATGTGTTTTATTTCACATTGCACACCCTCATGAAAACATTTCATGTACCCCATAAATATATACACCTGCTATGTATCCTCAACAATTGAACAAAATGCAGCAGGTAATTTTGCATTTGGAGGAAAAAAATGAAAAATAGCGGCTCCTAGTCAGTAGTTTGGTTGTATAACAAGTAGGCCAGGGCAATGAGGGCATATATACTGGGTCAGTTTCATTGATGCTTTGTCTCTGAAGTTAGGAAGTATCTTGCCAGTAAGAAACTGGCTTTTAAAGTTCTTTCAATATTGGACAAGGCCCCCGGCTATTCAGAACCTCATGAGTTCAATGTTGAAGGTGTCAAAGGTGTCTACCTTTCCCTAAATACGACTTCAATTCAACCTCTAGATTGGGGGTCATAAGGACTTTCAAGCCTCATTATGTACTCTATGGAAAGGATTGACATTGCTATGGAAAAAACCCTAATAGAAAGAACATCATGTGAGTCTAGAAGGATTACACCAATGAAGATGTTATTGTTATAGAAAATGCTGTGGAAGAAATCAAGCCTGAAACAATAAATTTCTGCTGCAGAAAACTGTGTACAGGTGTCCTGCATGACTTCATAGGATTTATGACAGGGCCAGACAAGAAAATCATGAAAGGGATTGTGAATACAGCAAAAAATATAGGAGGTGAAATCTTTCAAGACATGGATCTTAGAGAAATCCAAGACTTAATGTACACCACACAAGAAGAGTTAACAGAAGATGACTTGATAGAGATGAGTGCTTCTGAACCAGAGCCAGATAATGAAGACAACATAGATGAATCAGAGCCAAAAAACAAGCTGACATCAGAAAATCTGTCACAGATCTGCTTTTGACTTCTTTTCATGGCATGACCCTTCTATGACAACAGGCACTGAAACTAAAGCATATGGTGGAAGAAGGATTGGTACCAAATAGAATCATTGTAAGGGTAATGAAAAAGCAAAAAATGAGCAGAAATTACAATGTATTTTCCAAAAGCTCTGTAAAGGCCTTCCTCCCCTGCCTCCCTTTCCATCTCCTTTACCTTTTCTGCCTCTGGCACCCCTGAGACAGCAAGACCAACCCTTCCTTTTCCTCCTTCTCAGTCTATTCTATGACAAGCTTGAAGACCTTTATAATGACCCAGTGATAAAACAGACAAAAGATATATATATATATATATATATATATATATATATATATATATGAATATATTTCTCTTCCTTATGATTTTCTTAATAACTTTTTTACCTTACTTTATTGTAAGAATATAGTATATAACATATACAAAATCTGTGCTAATCGACTGTTTATATTATCAGTAAGCCTTCTGGTCAACTGTAGGCTGTTAGTTAAGTTTCTGGGAAGTCAAAACTTACGTACAAATTTTCAGTTGTGTGGTTCGTGGGCAATCCTAACCCCCATACTGTTCAAAAGTCAATTCTATACAAGGGGAAAAAGACAAAAAACAATGCAAGTATGAGAAACTAAATATAGACTAAAAGTGTAAATAATTTTATGCCAATAAACTTCAAAGTTTAGATGTAATGGATTCTTTATTAGAAAAAGTAAATTTCAAAGCCATCTCAAGGAGAAATAGAAATAAGGAAAAGTATATAACAATTAAATTAGGAGTTCAAAATATTCCCTCAAAAACATTAAGTTCAGATAATTTTGTAGGTGAGTTATTCTAAGAATTTATATCACAGGTATTTCCTACTTTTACAAACTCCTCCAGGGAATAGAACACAGGGAGTATCTGCCTTCTTATCTGAGACTAGATTTAAGTTCCATATTAAAATCAGGTGTCAGGAAAAAAATTAAATGACCAACAAATCTCAATGATAAGTATAGTTGCCAAATTCCTGAACAATACAGTAGGTATAAGAGGCCCAGGTATTTATCAAAAGCAAAACTAAACAAAACCAGAATATGTAGTAACCAAAATTTACTTAGTGAAGGAATTTATGGCTTGTTTAATATTAGAAAATATTTTAATGCAATATGTCATTTTAAAAGAGTAAACAATAAAAGCTATGTGAACACATTAATAGGTACACAAAAAGTAAAAATAAGTAGTATCCATTTATAATAAAAAAAAAAACTTAGGAAGAGAAGATCATTTACCAAGCATGAATCAAGGCATTAAACAAAAAGCATACTCCATAATGATAGGTGAGTATGCTTTTTTTTTAAAGTGTGAAGGAAATTATAATGTCCACTTCCACCACATTATCCAACATTGAGCTAGGAGTTCTAGCCACTGCAGTTAAACAAATAATAAGAAACAATCGTTATGAGAAATGCAACAGGCGAAACTAACTCATTATTTACAGGTAGTATGATATAGAAAGCTTCTCCCATCCAAATCTGAAGACAAGTTATTATAATTGTGAATGGAATGTGGTAAGATCAGTTAAATGAAAAATACAGAAGTCAATAGCTTTTCTATGCCAACTGAGTTAGCTAGAAAATGTATCTGAAATAAACACATAAGCACAATAGAAAATAAAATGTGAGCCTTTTATTAAAATAAAGAAATAAAACTTTACAAAATAAATGGAAATATCATCTTTCTAGATAAAGTTGTACAACACTTCAAAATGCAGAATTACCTCATTTGATTTATATTTTATAAACTTGCTTTGTATATTTCAATGTAAAAAGGAAAAACAAACATGTAAACCAGTTCACACTCTCCCTGGCGGAACAGATTGGTCCAGGGATAATTGCTGATTATACTGGAACGAATAATTGTAAATACGTTTCACTTTGCTAGAGATAGCAAGAAAACCAATATACTAACAGAATCATATGCTACAACCAAACAAATTATAACATAATGAAAGAAAAGTAATAAATATTAATCTAAAGAAAGAATAAAATTAATGAAGGTAAAAACACACCATAAATAATAACAAAAAGTATTCATATTGTCAATAAAACACCCCAGCTTTTAAAAGCTTTATATTAAGCATATTTCTATATTTCTATCTAAAATGAGGTTTTTTTAATCTTATAAGATAGTTTATTCAGTTTATAAAAGAGAAATAGGCAAAATATATTTGTATGACAAATAACATTTATACGATTATTTCAGCACTTGGAATTGATTCAATAAAAGCTAAAGTCCTTTCCTCATTAAAAAAATTTCATTTAAAAATTAGATATGAAGCATTGTAAGTTTAACAGAATAATGATCACTATTAGCTGTTAAAACAGTCAGCTAACTGCTGTACTAAGACGTTTGGATAGCAAAGGATTAAGCTTGGTCTCTGAAGATAGACACTGATCCTTTCCTTGTCATGTTCTACCATGGACCAGTTGGGTAAGCCTTAGCAAATTACTGTATTGCAGTTCCTTCATCAGAAATATGTTCATAAAAACAGTACCTCCTCTAAGGGTTTTCTCCAGGATTAAATAAGTTAATAAATATAATGCTCTTAGGATAATCCTTGCTACATATTAAGTTATCTATAAATGCAAGCTTTTGGTATTACTATACTTAAATATAGAACTATCAGAGGTATTGCAGTAAAAATAGGAAAGAAAAAATTTTACTGTTACTGCTATAATTATCATACTGCTCACAGTCTATGATACTACAAATTTTAATTAAAGCTTTCAATTGAATAGGTTTTTGTTAAAACCACAATCACATTAAATGTATATAACAACTATAAGATTTCACCTATATTTCAAAAGTGTTAAAGTATAAGAAAGTACGTTAGGATGTAAATAATATGTTAATATTGGCCTGAAAATGTAGCAGGTTATTAAAAAAATTCAATTGAAAGAATACATAATTGTTATTCTATGTTATATAAATTCATGTCTAGTATCCCAAGAAGACTAATTTAAAAAATGCAAATTAATAAGAGATAAGTAAAGAGGAAAGTATATATTTGTAAAAATAAAAACACATAATAACTATCAGGCAACTATTAAAATCACATTTAAAATGCATTCATTCAATTAATATACTTTCCCATGATTATTTATTCATGCATTGTTTTATATAGACATATATATGTTTGTGTATATATGTATATATATATATATATGTATTCATCCATTTGACATTCTCTTACTTTAGTAACTAATAACTTTAGATCTGAATTTTAATTTTCTTTTTCTTTTCTTTGGTGTGGGATTTACTAGAAAAGTTTGAAAAACAAACGCAATTACCAGGATTTCAAAAATAGGACACTTCTGACAGTTCTAAATACAAACAAATGTAGATAGTGATAAATTCCATATCCTTTTTCTGAAGTCATGTAATTCATTGAAACACAGCAAAGAATAAAAATGAGATGCTTTCAGAAAGAAAAAATATATTTCCAAATAAAAGTATACTTTCAAAAAATTTTTAAAAAGGGGATTTTAAGGAGTATTTCATCAAACAGACAAGCTTAGGAAAATTCATTATCGTGACCAATAATTTTTATAAGGTGCCATTCATGTAAATTTTCCTGATCTTTCAATTTGACACAACTTTGAGCATAGATTATATGCAGGTTTTCATTTCTTTTTGGCAGTAACATCAATATGAATAAAATGTACAAGTACATTTTAACAGCTGTAAAAAAGAAAACCTAATAGATTGCACTATTTTGAGAAGTTATTTAGAAAGAAAATAAAAATCTACTATAAAGTGTTATAGATATTTAGTATTTATAGTCAAGAATGTAAATATAATAGATGTATTATAAATCCATACTTAACAAAATACCCCAAAATACTTATATGCCATGAAATATTTTGAAAACATTTTCTAGGATGCCTTTATTTGTTACACATTAAGTACATGGTTTTTCCCCTAAATTTTTTGGAATTTCTTGGCATTTGAGTAAAGTGTCAAAGATATATTTTAATTCAGAGAAATTATTAAATTATCTGTGAATGATTTAATACAAGGGATAACATCATGGGAAGAAAAGGAAGTAAGTATAGGCTTGAGAACTGCTAACATTTATTTGCCCTTATTCTAACTCTTTATTTATTTGTTCATTCTAAAACAGACATATAGCTATTCATATTATAGCTCTTCTTTTATCCCCTTTTTCTCTGCTTATTAAAAAAGCTTATTTATGATATAGTTTCACTTATACTGATGTATGACTAACAACAACATCTTTTCTAAGAATAAGTGATTTTTTTACAAAAATGACATGAGACTGCTTAAATAGGAAAAATAAATAAATCTTAGATATTACAATTTCTGCTCTTAATTTTTCAGAGTTGTTTCAATTCCATCTTGACTGTTTAAAATAAATTAACAGAAGATAGAATCTTGGAGTTAGACTTGGTTATTAGCCAGTGTCTTTATTTCTCCCTTTATCTTTACATAGCCCCCCACTCAAATCATTGTACCTGTAGTTTTGCAAAGTGAATATCTAAGGTATTCAAAAATAATAACGTTCTTGTGGTAGGGCTTTTTGTATAATTTTAGGTGAAATTATAGGGATTCCACACAAAATGTGTTTACAGAACAATGAGCAAATATCAACACAGACTGGTCATTGAATTAATTTATATTTTAACTTAATTTGATAAGTTGAGAGCCAAGTCTCAACAAATGTTACTTTGTAATACATTGAGCAGTGTCGACAGAATCTAAATGTAACTTTATAAAACTAGGAAAACGTTGACTACATATGTGAACTTAGATGCTGGTACAATTATCCCATTTTAGGTTCAGTGACAAATTAAAGCTGACAAAGTAGAAATGAAATTAACATACTTTGAAATAGAAACATGTTCACTCTAATGGATTAATTTCCACATTCACCTGCCATCTTTCTGTTTCAGCAATAAGAAAGGGAAAAAAATTAATGAAGTTAGATGATCCTGTAAACTTCAATACAAAGTGAGTTCACTGATGTGATTATGGTTTCATCATTTCCTCTGTTAGAAGACCCAATTTTCAAAGATATGTTCATTTTCACCGAGGATTCTTTATAGATGAAAATCTTATCCAAAATCTCCATTTAGCAATGACATAAAATGTGTCACATTTATCTGCTTCCCACTTTCACCTAAAGAAATGTTTCTTCTGGCTTAACAAAAGGCAGCAGAAACTTCTGCAGACTTAAATGTCCCTGTCTGACAGCTTTGAAGAGAGCAGTGGTTCTCCCAGCACAGAGTTGGAGATCTAGGACGGACAGACTGCCTCCTCAAGTGGGCCCCTGACCACCAAGTAGCCTAGCTGGGAGACACCTCCCAGTAGGGGCTGACTGATGCCTCATATGGCTGGGTGCCCCTCTGAGAGGAAGCTTCCAGAGGAAGGATCAGGCAGCAACATTTGCTGTTCTCCAATATTTGCTATTCTGCAGCCTTCGCTGGTGATACCCAGGAAAACAGGGTCTGGAGTGGACCTCCAGCAAACTCCAACAGACCTGCAGCTGAGGGTCCTGACTGTTAGAGGCAAATCTAACAAACAGAAAGGACATCCACAACAAAACCCCACCTGTACATCACCATCACCAAAGACCAAAGGTAGATAAAATCACAAAGATGGGGAGAAACCAACCAGAGCAGAAAAGGTGAAAATTCTAAAAATCAGAGTGCCTCTTCTCCGCCAAAGAAACACAGCTCCTTGCCAGCAACGGAACAAAGCTGGATGGAGAATGACTTTGATGAGTTGAGAGAAGAACGTTTCAGATGATCGGTAACAACAAACTTCTCCGAGCTAAAGGAGGATGTTTGAACCCATCACAAAGAAGGTAAAAGCTTTGAAAAAAGATTAGGTGAATGTCTAACTAGAATAAACAGCATAGAGAAGACCTTAAATGACCTGATGGAGATGAAAACCATGGCATGAGAACTACATGACACATGCACAAGTTTCAGTAGCCGAGTTGATCAAGTGGAAGAAAGGGTATCAGTGATTTAAGATCAAATGAATGAAATGAAGTGAGAAGAGAAGTTTAGAGAAAAAAAGAGTAAAAAGAAATGAATAAAGCTGCCAAGAAATATGGGACTATGTGAAAAGACCAAATCTACGTCTGATTACTGTACTGAAAGTGATGGGGAGAAGGGAACCAAGTTGGAAAACACTCTGCAGGATATTATCCAGGAGAACTACCCCAACATAGCAAGGCAGGCCAACATTCAAATTCAGGAAATACAGAGAATGCCACAAAGATACTCCTCGAGAAGAGCAACTCCAAGACACATAATTGTCAGATTCACCAAAATAGAAATTAAGGAAAAAATATTAAGGATAGCCAGAGAGAAAGGTTGAGTTACCCACAAAGGGAAGCCCATCAGACTAACAATGGATCTCTCGGCAGAAACTCTACAAGCCAGAAGAGAGTGAGGGCCAATATTCAACATTCTTAAAGAATAGAATTTTGAACCCAGAATTTCATATACAGCCAAATTAATCTTCATAACTGGAGGAGAAATAAAATCCTTTACAGATGAGCAAATGCTGAGAGATTTTGTCACCACCAGGCCTGCCTCACAAGAGCTCCTGAAGGAAGCACTACACATGGAAAGGAACAACCAGTACCAGTCACTGCAAAAATATGCCAAATTGTAAAGACCATTGATGCTAGGAAGAAACTGCATCAACTAACAAGCAAAATAACCAGCTAACATCATAATGACAGGATCAAATTCACACATAACAATATTAACCTTAAATGTAAATGGGCTAAATGCTCCAATTAAGACACAGACTGGCAAATTGGATGAAGAGTCAAGACCCATCAGTGTGCTGTATTCAGGAGACCCATCTCATATGCAGAGACACACATAGGCTCAAAATAAAGGGATGGAGGAAGATCTATCAGGCAAATGGAAAAAAAAAATCAAGGGTTGCAGTCCTAGTCTCTGATAAAATGGACTTTAAACCAACAAAGATCAAGAGACAAAGAAGGCCATTACATAATGGTAAAGGGATCTATTCAACAAGAAGAGCTAACTATCCTAAATATATATGCACCCAATACAGGAGCACTCAGATTCATAAAGCAAGTCCTTAGAGACTGACAAAGAGACTTAGACTCCCACACAATAATAATGGGAGACTTTAACACCCCACTGTCAATATTAGATTAACGAGACAGAAAGTGAACAAGGATATCCAGGAATTGAACTCAGTTCTGTACCAAGCAGAACTAATAGACTTCTACAGAACTCCCCACCCCATATCAACAGAATATACATTCTTCTCAGCACCACATCACACTTATTCCAAAATTGACCACATAGTTGGAAGTAAAACACTCTTCAGCAAATGTAAAAGAACAGAAATTATAACAAACATTCTCTCAGATCACAGCGCAATCAAATTAGAACTCAGGATTAAGAAACTCACTCAAAACCACTCAACTACATGGAAACTGAGCAACCTGCTCCTGAATAACTACTGGGTACATAACGAAATGAAGGCAGAAATAAAGATGTTCTTTGAAACCAATGAGAAAAAAGACACAACTTACCAGAATCTCTGGGACACATTTAAAGCAGTGTGTAGAGGGAAATTTATAGCACTAAATGCCCACAAGAGAAAGCAGGAAAGATCTAAAATTGACACCCTAACATCACAATGAAAAGAAATAGAGAAGCAAGAGCAAACACATTCAAAGGCTAGCAGAGGGCAAGAAGTAAGTAATATCAGAGCAGAATTGAAGGAGATAGAGACACAAAAACCCTTCAAAAAAATCAGTGAATCCAGTAGCTTGTTTTTGAAAAGATTAACAAAATTGATAGACCGTTATCATGATTAATACAGAGGAAAAGAGGGAAGAATCAAATAGATGCAATAAAAAATGATAAAGGTGGTATCACCACCGATCTTACAGAAATATAAACTACCATCAGAGAATACTATAAACACCTCTATGCAAATAAACTAGAAAATCTAGAAGAAATGGATAAATTCCTGGACACATACACCCTCCCAAGACTAAACCAGGAAGAAGTTGAATCCCTGCATAGACCAATAACAGGCTCTGAAATTGAGGCAATAATCAATAGCCTACCAACCTAAAAAAGTCCAGGACCAGACGGATTCACAGCCAAATTCTACCAGAGGTACAAAGAGGAGCTGGTACCATTCCTTTTGAAACTATTCCAATCAATAGAAAAACAGGGAATCCTCCCTAACTCATTTTATGGGGCCAGCATCATCCTGATACCAAAGCCTGGCAGAGACACAACAAAAAAAGAGAATTTTAGACCAATATCCCTGATGAACATGGATGCAAAAATCCTCAATAAAATACTGGCAAACCGAATCCAGCAGCATATCAAAAAGCTTATCCACCATGATCAAGTGGGCTTCATCCCTGGGATGCAAGGCTGGTTCAACATATGCAAATCAATAAACGGAATCAATCTTATAAACAGAACCAAAGACAAAAACCACATGATTATCTCAATAGATGCAGAAAAGGCCTTTGACAAAATTCAACAGCCCTTCATGCTACAAACTCTCAATAAATTAGGTAGTGATGGACTGTGTCTCAAAATAACAAGGGCTATTTATGACAAACCCACAGCCAATATCATACTGAATGGGCAAAAAGTGGAAGCATTTCCTTTGAAAACTGGCACAAGACAGGGATGCCCTCTCTCACCACTCCTATTCAACATAGTGTTGGAAGTTCTGGACAGGGCAATTAGGCAGAAGAAAGAAATAAAGGGTATTCAATTAAGAAAAGAGGAATTCAAATTGTCCCTGTTTGCAGATTACATGATTGTATATTTAGAAAAGCCCATCATCTCAGCCCAAAATATCCTTAAGCTGATAAGCAACTTCAGCAAAGTCTCAGGATACAAAATCAATGTGCAAAAATCACAAGCATTCTTATATACCAATAACAGACCAACAGAGATCCAAATCATGAGTGACCTCCCATTCACAATTGGTTCAAAGAGAATAAAATACCTAGGAATCCAACTTACAAGGGATGTGAAGGACCTCTTCAAGGAGAACTACAAACCACTGCTCAATGAAATAAAAGAGGACACATAAAAAATGGAAGAACATTCCATGCTTATGGATAGAAAGAATCAATATCATGAAAATGGCCACACTGCCCAAGGTAATTTATAGATTCAATGCCATCCCCATCAAGCTACCAATGACTTTCTTCACAGAAATAGAAAAAACAACTTTAAAGTTCATATGACACCAAAAAAAGAGTCCACATTGCCAAGACAATTCTAAGCCAAACAAAGCTGGAGGCATCATGCTACCTGACTTCAAACTATACTACAGGGCTGCAATAAACAAAACATCATGGTACTGGTACCAAAGCACAGATATAGACCAATGGAATGGAACAGAGCCCTCAGAAATAATGCCACACATTTACAACCATCTGATCTTTGACAAGCCTGACAAAAACAAGAAATGGGGACAGGATTCCCTATTTAATAAATGGTGCTGGGAAAACTGGCTAGCCATATGTAGAAAGCTGAAACTGGATCCCTTCCTTACACCTTATACAAAAATTAATTCAAGATGGATTATAGACTTAAATGTGAGACCTAAAACCATAAAAACCCTAGAAGAAAACCTAGGCAATACCATTCAGGACATAGGCATGGGCAAGGACTTCATGACTAAAACACCAAAAGCAATGGCGACAAAAGCCAAAATTGACAAATGGGATCTAATTAAACTAAAGAGCTTCTGCACATCAAAAGAAACCACCATCAGAGTGAATGGGCAACCTACAGAATGGGAGGAAATCTTTGCAATCTACCCATCTGACAAAGGGCTTATATCCAGAATCCACAAAGAAATTAAACAAATTTACAAGAAAAAATCAAACAACCCCATCAAAAAGTGGGTGAAGAATACGAACAGTCACTTCTCAAAAGAAGACATTCATGCAGCCAACAGACACATGAAAAAATGCTCATCATCACTGGCCATCAGAGAAATGCAAATCAAAACCACAATGAGATACCATCTCACACCAGTTAGAATGGCGATCATTAAAAAGTCAGGAAACAACAGGTGCTGGAGAGGATGGGGAGAAATAGGAACACTTTTACACTATTGGTGGGACTGTAAACTAGTTCAAACATTGTGGAAGACAGTGTGGCGATTCCTCAAGGATCTAGAACTAGAAATACCATTTGACCCAGCCATTCCATTACTGGGTATATACCCAAAGGATTATAAATCATGCTGCTATAAAGACACGTGCACACGTATGTTTATTGCAGCACTATTCACAATAGTAAAGACTTGGAACCAACCCAAATGTCCATCAATGATAGACTGGATTAGGAAAACGTGGCACATATACACCACGGAGTACCATGCAGCCATAAAAATGGATGATTTCATGTCCTTTGTAGGGACATGGATGAAGCTAGAAACCGTCATTCTGAGCAAACGATCACAAGGACAGAAAACCAAACACCACAGGCTCTCACTCATAGGTGGGAATTGAACAATGAGAACGCTTGGACACAGGGTGGGGAACATCACACAGTGGGGCCTCTAGTGGGGTCAGGGGAGGGGTGATGGATAGCATTCGGAGATATACCTAATATAAATGATGAGTTAATGGGTGCAGCACACGAGCCTGGCACATGCATATATATGTAACAAACCTGCACGTTGTGCACATGTAACCTAGAACTTAAAGTACAGTAAAAAAAAAATTAATTAATTAATTAATAATAATAAAAGAATAAAACCTAGATGATGGGTTGATTGATAAGTTCAGCAAACCCACCATGGCACATGTATACCTAAGTAACAAATCTGCACGTTCTGCACATGTAACTTAAAGTAAAATAAAAAATAAATAGGCCTGGCACCGTGGCTCACGCCTGTAATCCCAGCACTTTGGGAGGCTGAGGCAGGCAGATCATGAGGTCAAGAGATCGAGACCATCCTGGCTAACAAGGTGAAACCCTGTCTCTACTAAAAATACAAAAAATTAGCTGGGTGTGGTGGCAGGCGCCTGCAGTCCCAGCTACTCAGGAGGCTGAGGCAGGGGAATGGCTTGAAACCGGGAGGTGGAGATTACAGTGAGCCGAGATCACGCCACTGCCCTCCAGCCTGGGCCACAGAGGGAGACTCCATCTCAATAAATAAATACACAAATATGTTATGAAATATTTGTACTAAATCCTGTAAAATTTGCAGAATAAAAAGATGTCAAGGCCCAGCGCGGTGGCTCATGCCTGTAATCCTAGCACTTTGGGAGGATGAGGCAGGAGGATCACAAGGTCAAGAGATCAAGACCATCCTGGCCAACATGGTGAAACCCCATCTCTACTAAAAATACAAAAATTAATTGGGCATGGTGGCACACGCCTGTAGTCCCAGCTAGTCAGGAGGTTAAGGCAGGAGAAAAAAAAAAAAAGAAAGAAAGAAATGTTTCTTCTGTGCACAGGGCTAAAATAATCTAAACTTGAATCCTATTTATGTCTCAAATTGACCCAACTTATATCTCAGAAAAATCCTTTGAATTAAACTATAGATGTTATTGTAATCTATCTTAAATTCTTATATTTAGAAAATGTGGCCGGGCGCGGTGGCTCACGCCTGTAATCCCAGCACTTTGGGAGGCCGAGGTGGGCGGATCACAAGGTCAGGAGATCGAGACCATCCTGGTGATCACGGTGAAACACCATCTCTACTAAAAATACAAAAAATTATCCGGGCGTGGTGGCGGGCACCTGTAGTCCCAACTACTCGGGAGGCTGAGGCAGGAGGATGGCGTGAACCTGGGAGGCAGAGCTTGCAGTGAGCAGAGATCCTGCCACTGCAGTCCAGCCTGGGTGACAGAGCGAGACTCTGTCTCAAAAAAAAAAAAAAAAAGAAAATGTATGACATAGTGCTAATAATTTACAGGAGTTTTATGAAACATTCAATTTTCTACAAATATAATTAATTATTAGAAGTACCCTAATGTATTCCAAAAAAGGAAAATCTACATATTAAAATTATTTTAATTTTTGGAGTCAATTCGTTATTAAAATTAGAACTTAGTTCCCATTATTTTTATGGTTTGAAATTATTACCGTAATTCTTAAGGTGATAGTTATAAAAGGTAATTTCATCATAATTTTATTAGCTTGTTTGTCTCCTGGAAACTTTAGATAATGAAAAAACTAAATATGGAATATACTTTTCCTGTCATATCTCATTGAGTTAATACTTTATATGTTTGTGCATTTATCTTATAAAATTATAATTTTATACTATGCCCTTTAAGCACAATTATCACAGATATATAAAATGAGGCATTTGATTTATATTTCCTCTTAATATACAAAAATCAAGGCTTTAATTGGTAATGGTGGCAGTGATGGCTAGGTTTCTACCAAGAGCCATCCTCTTCCTTTTTCATTGTAGTAGGTTAGTAGGTGGCACATGGATAGATGATGTTTTCCAGCATCCCTTGCAGTAGATGTCGACTTCATTTTCTCTACTCTAATGTAAGCAACACTAATGTGAGTGGTTTTTAGGCTGGAGCTTTTAAGAGAGAGGATGTTTCTTCTTTATATGTTCTTTCTCTCCTGTCTGCTGGATACAGGTGACAGTGTGGCCCTAAAGGACGGTAGAATACAAATATAAAATGGTCCAGGCTCCCAAATCAGTATTTGCAGACTAGCTCCTCAAAATACTTGTCCTGCCATTTATATGAACAAGAAGTAAGCCTCTATTGTCTTTGATATTTATATAGCTCATAAGAATACAGGTATTTTCATTGGAAGGGAGGATGTGGCCATAAAAAAATTAAAAGATGTGACATTTATTTAGTTGACAAGCAGTACGGGGGAAAAATGAACGTTAGAATGTGAGATATTTCTGCCAAACCATAATAAACATTTCATAAAGTTGTCATATGAGATAACTTAGAAGGTAGAGCATGATTTGAGCTTTTAGTTCTATGGGAAATAGTTAGCAAATAGAAGGTCACTGTGTTTTGACTTCCGTTTGCTGCATTTAGCAAGATATTATAGGGGATGAGGTTAAGTTGGAATTGATAGATTTGTAAAGAGAGGGAAGAAAACAGTCCATAAAATGAGGGCCCTAGGGACTTGAAATGACTAAGCTCACTATTTCATATAACTTCAGTATGTAGTCTCCATTAAGTTTAGAGAGAGAACTAACAGCAAGGTAAGGCACAAAGCAATAAACAACAAAAAAGCCACAACAAAAGCAAAAACAATGGAACTGAAATTTATACCTAAATTAGAAATTTAGTTGTGGCATTGGCACACAGAGCATGCTGGAAACAAAACACTGGAGAGAACTACTCAATTTCTGAAGGAATTTTTGCCAAAGAGCTCATGAGCTCTGCCTAAAAAGCCTGTAACTATTCAAACTTTTAATCTTTCGTTATTCTGCCAAACTTTCACAAGAAGAAGAGAATTGTGAAAGCAGTAGAATGACACATTCCCACATGCCCACTGCAGGTATGGTCCCAGGGTAGAACGCACAAAGAAGACCCTCTGATATGGCACAATTGAGAGTCAAAGAGAGAGGGGACACAGAATTACTAAGTGTGATCAGAGAGATAATAGGAGCCAGGTCATATAGGCCTTACATGCCATTGTGAATAACTTGGCTTTTACTCTGAGTGACAGTGGGAGGTTTCCAGGGGGGTTGAGTTGAGTAGTGACATGATCTCAATTAAAATTTTATCCTTTTTGGAAAGATGACTCTGGCTGCTGCATTGAGAATATACTATAGGGGTCAACCACAGACAAAATGAAACTATTTAAGAAATTATTATAATTATCTAAAAGATATCATGGTGAGTTAGACTGGGTTAGTATGAGCAAAGTTGTGAGAAATCCTGGGATTCTGCATATTTTGTATGTAGAATCCAACAGGCATTCTTTTGGATTGGCTGTGGAGTGAAAATGAAAGGAGTAAGGGACATGGCATTTTGAGTTTAGTAACTGAAAGGATGGAGGTTTTTTTTTTTTTTTTTAATCAACTGAATAGGGGAAGCTATTAGAAGAAGCAGCTTTAGGACAGGAGGTCACCAGATAAGTTTTGGACATGTTCAGTTTGAGATATCCAATGAATGTTCAAGTGAAGAGGTGGATAAAAATGGCAGGGGTTCTTGAGAGAAGTCTGAGTTGGATACTTTTGGGAGTTGTCAGCAAATAAATAATATTTAAAGCCACAAACCTGGGAAAGATAACCCAAGAGCTGAGACAGAGATGAGAGTAGGGCTATAGGGCTGGGTCCTGGAGAATGCCAACATTAGGAGTCAAAGAAAAGGAAAGCAGTGAAGGAGACTGAGAAAGAATAACTAGTTAGATAGGACTACATTCAAGAGACTATGGAATCCTATATTCTGTTATGTAGAAGGGTGTGTTATGGATATCACATGCTGCTGCTGATAGATAATAATGTAAGATAATGTTCAGAAAGAACTTTTTCATTAAATGAGTTCATGTGGCTATATTATTTCCAATGGAATATGAACAGAAGTGATGTGAACTATTTTCAGGTCAGAGTTTTTAAGATAGCACCTGTTTCAACCAAAGTCTTCTTTTCATTAAGGTGATGTAAAAGATGACATGAGTCTAGGAGATGCTGAAGCCATCAATGTGAAAGAAGCCTGAATCACTGAGTCACCATGTGGAAGAGAGGCAAAAACAAGCCTAGAATACCATCCTGAACTGTTTAGTGAGCAAGAAATAAATCCTCTTGTTTTTAGTGATTACATTTTGTGTCTATTTTTTTTTACAGTTGTTCAGCCTGCTCTAATTAATGCAGTAAGTTAATACAGCTTTCTCCTTAATTTCTCCTCCCATCAAGAACGGTATAATAAAACCTTAACTACTCGGTAATATTATCACTTACTGACAGGTTTTCAAACAGTTTTAGGTTTTTAAGTAAATCAATGTCTATTTTATTATATTTTAGATCACATTAATGGCTTCTCAGACACCAATATGTTGCTCACAAGGAACACTAAAATTTTATTTAGTGATACCACACTGCTTAATAATAAAAAGAAGGAGTACCTTCAAGTTATGGGTAAGTTTAACAGCATCATATCTGATTTCAGTACTGAGGGGCTTTCTTTTACTTTCTACCATATTTTGCTTCCAACGTGCCCTTCTCTCCACTTAATTTTTGAATTTTCTTTATTTCCTGCACTTGTTTTCTCTATCATCTCCTCTCTTTTAGTCTTTTGTTTTCTCATTTTTCTCCCCTTTTTATTTTCCATTCTTTCTCCATGTTTCCATAACTTCCATTTTTTTCCCTACTGTATAGTTCTCCTTTGTTTTGATTCACAAGAAACAAACACCAAAATCTCAGGGCCAAGATTGAAATCCACGGAGAGTATAAATTGGTGTTTTGGATAGTCCACAGAAAACAGGGTGCAGCCAATTAACCAAAGCAGGAGACACCCATGTATGATGTTAAAATTATCATGGATCTAAGGGCCCCTGATTTAGAATGGATTCTCTTTATATTTTGTTTGAGTATTTAACCACAAATTAAGATAAATATATCTTACCAGAAGGTCTAATGCTTTCCTCCTACAAACACTTAGAAAATTGAGAAAAGAAAAATCATATTTTAAAAACAGATGTTATTTGATCTGCAATGTCTTCCAGGCTATCAGTGTCCTAGAAAGAATAAAAGTTATGAAAAGTCACTCATATCCTGGAAGGAAAAATTAGCTTGTATTAGAAGCAATATTATTTCAGGCTATTTTGCCCTGTGCCACCTCTGATTTTCACTCTACCTTGTGCTTCCTTATTCTACACTCTCACTGCAATAATGTGTTACCAGCTCTCACTATTGGCCTGGATCCTACGCTTCTGAAAAGACTGGAGTGGAGTGGTGAGGGGTGTGTGAGTGAGTGAGCATGGGGTCAGGCCACTGTGCACAGTCAGGCACTCTGTCTGCTGCATCTGGGCAGGCAGATCCAGGTTTCAGCACAGAGGTTGGCTCACTGCAAGGCTGCTGCTGGACCAGGCGCACCACAAGCAGTTTCCATGGCTAACACCAGGGAATGTGGTGGTGCCTAGAAGCTTGGAGACTCTAGGAACCACAGGGCCCAAAATTGGGAGTCACACCCCTGGCTGGGTGAGCTCGCAAGTCTGCACTCCCAAAAGGTCCACAGATCTTCTCTTGTTCTCTCTTCTCTCCTTCTTTCTTCTCTCCTTCTTGTCACCTGCAACATGGTAAGCAAGGGATGTGTTTCAGCACTGTTTGTGTTACAGCTCTTTTAGCCCACCATTCTGTGGGTCCAGAGTTCTTGCCCTACACCCAGGAAGAATGAGGTATGCAGACAAGTGGAGGGTGAGCAAGACAAAGAGGAGCTTTACTGAGGAACAGAACAGCTCAGAGGAGACCTACAGTGAGCAACTCCTCTCTGTAGCCAGGGTATCCCAATAGGTTTTCAGCTCTCAGCATAGAGGGTAGTTCTTCTCTGCAGCTGGTGGTCCCCTCATCTCCTCAGCTCCCAGCAGAAAGGAGACCATGGCATGGGTAGCTCCTCACTGCAGCTGGTCATCCCATCCTCTCCCCGGTGGCTGAGTCAGGGGCTTTTATGGGCCTCAGAGGGGAGGAAGTGCACACCAGTTGTTCCATGGGTGGTCATATGCAAGCCCAGAAAAGGCACCGTGAGTTTCCGTTCCAGTCCAGGGGACTGGCAGCCAGGCTTCCAGGCTTCAAGCCCTCCCTGTCTTGAAAGTGGGCTTCACTGAGGACAAGCCCCCTTCCACCCAGGAGCCTGTCTGCTTCCTGCTGCTGTTAAAGACACCCAAGCTGTTCATGTCAAAAGACACCAGCAAGCCAGCACCAGGCTGTCCTCAGCTCCCCCTGAGGCTCCCTCCTGTGCTTGTCAGTGCCCAAAGTCTGGAGGGAGGTGACGTGGCAGGGGGCTGGCATGTCAACACTGCTGTGAGCATGTCACAGCCAGCGGGGCTGCTACAGCATCCAAGCTTGGCCCTGACTTTGCTCTGAGACTGGAAAAGGCATTGATAGATGGGAGAAGCCAGGCAGCAATAAAAGGCACTTCTGAGCCTGTTGGGGGCAAGGAGGCTTCCCAGGCTCCAGAGAATGCAGAGTAGGCTGGGTCTCCAGCAGCAGCAGGGCAGCTGCAGCTGCACCTGGGGAGCTCATACCCTGCCAACCAGGAAGGGGCGGGGCTCCCACTTGTCTCCAGTTCCTGCTGGCTCCATGGAGTGTACAGCCTAGGCAGTGCCTCCTCAGACCCTGAGTCAGGGGCTTCAAGTCCTCGCTGGGCCCCTCTCTGCCCACTCCTCTGTGCTGGACCATGCTGCTCTCCCTCAGACTGGCAGCTCAGCCTGGGCCTATAATGGTGGCTCCCAGGGAGGTGGGCTCAGGGGGTGTTCCCAAGGCAGGCTCCAGGGACTGCCTACCTCCTCTCCTCATTTTCCCTGCAGTGCACATGGGTGAGAGTGGTGACAAGGGTTCAGGGTTCAGAGTGGTGGAGGCTCTGGGCCTGGGAGCAGGTCTTGCCCAGTCGTACAAGGGTGGGGGACAGTTGGCTGCCTTGGGGATGTGGGGCACAGATGTCCCACCATCACCACTGCTGCTCCCACAGCTGCTCCTGCTGCCACCTCTCACATCTCCCCATTACAGCTAGCGTGATGGCAGTGGCCACTCCAGATGGCCTGCCACTGCCATTATTACCACCTCTGAATTGTGTGACAAAATGGCATGCTTTATGTTTTTCTTACAATTTTGGTGTGGGAGGAGCATTCATATAGCTTTTTCTTTCTTATTTATCTGGTGAACCTGTTCCATTGCCTGAATTGTTTAGGCAAGTCCGACAAACACAATATCCACTACCATTGTAGTTTACTACATAGTAGAATCCAGAACTGACACAACTGCCTTACTAAAGGGATTCTATGGAACAGAGTTTGGCCTTATTCTTCAACTTTGATTAAGCAAATAAATATGCCCAATTATCCCTGAAATTAATATTTAAAGAGATGCTTCTATCTTTGCCCTTGGGAATCTAACTCTGTAGCGAAGGCATAATTCAATTTCAATGAGAGGATCTGAATGATGGAATATAGAGACAACACTATAAAGCATAAAAGGAAGGAAACTTGTGATTGTGCATGGGGATGTCAGAAGAAGCTCTGTGTGGAAGGAGTAATTTTCTTGAGTTGGATATTTCAGAAATGAATACAAGCTTACCAGGTTTCATATGGTAACGGTGGGGAATAGGCTAGCAATCCACGAATGTTATTTGAATGAAGGAATAAAGAGAAAAGCACAGTGGAAACTCAAGAAATACAGGAACCCTATTCTGCAGAATCTTTTCATGCTCAACACTTAATGAAGTAAAACATATTTTTAAATGAAAAAACCACACATATTTCTCTGTCATTGATATATCTATTGCTATTATCTATCTATCTATCTATCTATCTATCCATCATCTATTGATCTATTGGTTTTCTATACTATTAGTTTAGTATAGTTTCCTAAACTTTTAGCCTTACAACTGGGCAGAATTTCCTGTGATTAAATGATTTAAAATGTTGCAATTCTGTCTTTAACTATTAACGTAGTTTTGTACCTACTGAGTGCCATTGTATGCTGTACTTATCCTTCATGATTCTGACAGTTGCAATAGCTTTCCATCCACACTTCTTTCAAATGGAGTAAGACTATAGCTCAGAACAAAGAAGCCAGAGGAATTTCTGATTGGAATTTTAAAACTCATGGCTGAGACAATAGATTTGAAATACAAAGCAGGTTTATTCACAAAAGCTGGGAGTTTTGACTTAGAATAAGATTTAGTGCCTAAAAACTCAGTATATAGCTGATCCGTAAAGAACAAAGTCAGGAAAAATAAAAAATAAAACAAAATAAAAGATAACTTTCATGTTACACAAAGAGGAACTTAAAATTCTTTCTGCACCCAAGAATAAATTTTAAGAGAATTGAAGAATAAGAGAACTTAGATGCCCAAGTGAGGTTTGAGACCGCATCATAGCAAGTGAGAAAACAGAAATCCCCTCTTATGTTGTGCTTTCTTCAAGGTACTAGCCGAGGAAAATGCCATGCTACTTAAAAAAGGTCCATTCCATTGAGAAACTAACATTACAGTTACAGTGCCCAGAAAAAGTGTCCTGAGAATGAACTCAGTCCAAATTGTTAAACTTCTGAAAGATAAAATAAAATGATTTGGAGTGGAGCAGAAGGCTTTCAGGAGTCAGGGGTTGAGGCCAGAGGAACACACCTAAGATTACCTCTGTAGATCTGATGACCAGAGCCCATGAGGGGTCATAAGAAGATGCAGACAGAAACTACTTTCTAAGGACTGTAAGGGTGTTGATAACTCATCAGTTGCCAGAAGAGGAGAGGCAAGGAGAAGATGACTCCTCACCAATGCCATGGCAAATCACAAGCTTCCCAATCCATCCCCTACTCAGAAAATTACATAACTGAAAAGAATGAGGGAAAGAAAAGGGTAAGTGTGATAATCCTGACTTGACCAAGTACCAATAAGAAATTTAGATTAACTAGGATTTTAAAAAATAGCTTTATTAAAATTTAATTTATATACCATACAGCTCACCCTTTAAGAGTATGTAATTCACTGGCTTTTAGTATATTCACAAAATTGTGCATTGATCACCACTATTTAATGTCAGGATCTTTATATTCTTTTAGATTAAATATGGATGTGGAACTTTTAAGGCAAATGAATAATTTGAGAAATTCAATTCTGTTGTCTTAGGGCTAAATTCACTTGAAAACAAAAATTGGTGGCTTTTGGTAAGGACGATGTTGTAAACATTTTGTCTTAATATTCTGAGGAGACTACTCGCAGGGCCTTCATTGCAGAATTGCCTACCTTATTGAAGCATATTCTTCTTTCAGATGTAATTCACAATCAGGGCTTTCATTCATTCATTCAGCAAGTATTTATTAAGGCTTTACATTTTGCCAGAGTCACTGCTAGGCCCTGGCAGTTCCAAATCAAGTGAGATTTTCTCAGAAACCCTACGGTCACGTGGCTGGAGAGATTGCTAAAGCCATTCTGGCCTTCATGATGCCATCTTGATGCTATGCTTGGGAGGAACGAGGTTGTCAGTGGGGATCCCATAACTATGGACTTGCAGGAAGGAGCTGACTGTATCTGTAAAGAAGATTCTGAGAACCATCTGAATGTTTCATGAGAGACCCAGATTTTCTTGGAGGTTGATTTCACACAGATACAGGAGAAACTGCTAAGCTGTTCTGAGAAGTGGATGTAGATTCTGAGAAGTGCAGTGAAGGTCCTGTAGTGTAATGAGATATGAACAGAAAGATTCCTACTGCAGTGTGGTGTGCCTCCTTTCTTCCTCCAGATCTCTACTTCAATATCACTTATCAGAGCGTCCTTCTAAGACCATGTATCTGAAGTAGAATCCTATCCTGCTCCATTTTGCTCTGTTTAAATAGCAAATATTTTTGATAACATCAGAGGGAAGTGGATTCACAGGTTGAGTTAAAATGAGAAATAGAGGTACATTTCTCCACACCTGGATTTTGTGACTGTTGTGGTGGTGACGTTTATGCCAGCTACTAGCAAAAACAACCATTTAGAGAGTACCTCCAATGTGCCATACATGAGTTAAATGTTTATATACACTATTCATTTTATCCTTATGAGATAGTAACAATAGTCACCAATTTACAGGGAAGGAAGCTGACATTCCTGTCTCATGTTACACAATCTGCAAGTAAATTGGGTAGACGTAATTCTAAGAAACTTGATTTTAAATTCTTAATCACTATGAAAATATACCTTTAGCAATGCACTCACAACAGAGAGAAAGAGGAAAGGAAATTTAGTGTACATTAGTGATGCCAACAACCTTGCCCATAAGTGAAAGGAAGGATGTCACAATCAGCTGTAGTTCTAGCCCAGAATATACGTTATATAAACATATAATAATATTAATTATATAAAATGCATAAACATATAATAACATTCACTGATAAGCAAGAAATCTGTAACTCATTTTTTTCTATTGTGCCACTGTATGCTGCTGTGATAATAACTGCCAAAATTAGAGGTCTTACCAAGCTAGGTATTGTAGAACCAAGACAATGGTAAGAAGTTGAAGGGAAGAATGTAAGAAAATAAATGCAAAGCAAACTAAAACCACAAACCAACACAAAAAAACCCAACTCCAACTAAAAAAAATTAAAACACAACTAATGAACAAAAAATACATAAAATATTTTCTTTTCTACGAACTTAGAAATGTCAAAAATAGTTTGTCCTTGTGGAGTAGTAACACGTTTAACTGGGGTTTTTCAGATTGCTTTAATGGAATAGAGATCCAGGATGAAGCCAACATGTTTCTTAACACAATTTGTCAAATATGTCGCATTCTTATTACTCAAGGATGTCCGTGGATGGAGCAGTGGAATAAACCTCGCCTGAAAGCTTGTGAGACATGCCAACTCTCAGGCACCGTGTGAGACACACTGAATCAGAATCTGCATTTCAATGAGATTCCCAAGGAATTTGCATGCACATTTATGTTTGTATGTACAATACAGTTTGTTTGAAAAAAATAAGGCATGCTAATTTTTATCAGAGATAATATATTATCAAAATTAAACTTTTTACCCTAATATGCCACTCATGGGCATATGGTTCACAACATTCTTTCTGCCTTTTATGCCACTTTGCCCCTTCTTTGGTTAATAAATTTGATTCTCCTCATACAACCTGGGTTCCCCATTCTTTCTTCTTAGGTCAAATTTGGTTGTTCTCTTGTTTATGTTACCGTGAAACTTAGTTTAGGTAGCTCTAGCAATGTGTTTGCATTGGATTATAATTCTTTGTGTCTCCCACAAGAAGTCATTCTTCCCATTTTCTTCATAAGTGAGGTAAGATATAATTTGGTCATCTGATTATTTCTTCAACATACATTTTCTTTTATATAAGAACTTCTAGTAGAAGATTGCTTTTGTTCTATGACTTATTGAATTCATATATTTAAGCTTTGCTTTTAAGGAATATGTTATAAATTAGATAGCATTTCTTATATTCTGGAGTCATTTGTATTGTATTGCTAGGGATGTGGATAGCACATACCTTTTAAATTACAATGTAATATAGGCTTGAATAAGTAATTCAGACATCACTGATAAGTACTAAGATGAAAAGTGACAATGTTATTAACCTACTCTTTCCTCATTAACCTCATTCTATGCCTAAGAGGTAATAATATTAACAGTTTGGTATGTATCTTCCACACTTTTTCTGTATGCATTGATACATACAAAATATTATTGTTGGCTAACATTTTAAGTGCTTACTTTTGACATCTCCTTTTGATATATATAATGAAAATATTTCTTCAAATCTCTTGTCTTTTATATATTTATGGCATGTTTTGCAGTATGGGATATTAAAACTTATGTAGTAAATTACGTTAATCTTTATGGCATCTGTTTTTTTTCCCTCATCTTGTGCCTTTGATTCTGACTGCCAGAAGTGTATTTTACTGGACGGCAATTACCCGGATCGTATCTGGCTTTGCTTCTTAAAATCATGTTTATTCATAATTATCCAGTACTGGTGCTGACACATTAGAAGGACCCAGTAGACATTACTGGACTGACTGACTACTTTTATACTAAAATGAGTTTCACTAATTGAATATATTTTAAATTCTATACCAAATCTCACTCTAAAATCCTATGGAGTGGGTGACATATTAAGAACACTTGAAATGATTAAGCAGAACCTCCATAATTAAGGTAAATTTTATTATCTATCATTTTGAAAATTATATCTTAATCCATATCAGAATATATTTATCCTTCAAGCTTTGAAAACTTGATTCTGTTCGGAGTGAACTTATTAGCAGAGTTCTTAAATGAGAGGCTAGATGCTGAAACAAGACTATTTGCAACATAGTTCTCATGCTGTGAAATAAAATTATAATATAAGAGTGATTTCATTTTCTTGCGTTTGCTAATTTGTTAAAGAAATCTGTATTTTTTTAAATGTAAGAGGATTCATAGCTAATGCTATTATTGAAACAGCACAAAACCAGTTGCTGTTATTTAAACATAACAGCTAATGACTTACAGCACTAATTCCCAAACTTCTGTATTTGAAACATGGCTGTATATCATGACACATTTCTGTAATCATCTACTACTTTTGAAGGCAAACACAACTATTCAAAGGTATATGGGAGTTGGGGGGTGGGAGTCACATGTGGGTATGGGAGAAAATTTTCTCTACCAATAAATTTTTTTCCACCCATATTTATTATTCTAAAATCTTTATTTATTTATTTATTTATTTATTTATTTATTTATTGCGGTTTTGGGCAGTTCAATGTACCATTCATTTCCCATTATGCACATTCATGGATACCACATTAAACAGCAGCCACCATACTTGGCAGGCTCCATATTCCACCTCATTATATCTTTACAACAAATGAAAGTAATAAGTGTTTCCCTATCATTTGACATTTGAAAAAATTGGTGTTTGAAGATATTAGGCAACTTGCTCAAGGTTACATAGTGAATAAATGGCAGATCTAGAAGTGGAACTCAGCTCTGTTGCACTGCAAAACTCATGTTCTTTGTTTTATTCTCCTAGGAGTTTCCATTCTCCCAGCAAAATCTGATTTTTCCCAGTGCTTACAGTGTCCCTTATAAGAGTCCAACAGTTTCAGAAGAACTTATTTTCCCCTTTTTCTTTTTCTGTTCGCTTTTTTTGGTTTCATTCTCCCTCCCTCTCTCTTCTTTCTGGTCTCTGGAAACCACTAATCTACTCTTTATCTTCATGAGATCCACTTTTTACCTCCCATATATGAGTGAGAATATGTGATGTTTGTCTTTCTATGCTTGATTTCAATTAACATAATGACTCCCAGTTCCCTCCATGTTGCTGCAAACAAAAGATTTCATTTTTTTATGGCTCAATAATATTCCATTGTGTATATGTACCACATTTCTTTATCCATTCATTCATTGACAAACACTTAGGTTAACTCCATATTGTGAATAATGCCACAATAAACATGACAATGCAGATATCTCTTGTATTTATTAATTTTTTTTCTTTTGGATTTATATTCAGCAATGGAATTGCTGGATTATATGGTAGTTCTACCAAAGGCTCTTACTTTTAGTTTGCCTACTAAAACACAATGAGGTACCAGGATGAAATTCAAATAAAGAGAGCAGAAAATTTTATTCACTATTGATCCAGAATTAAGACAGTTAAGTGTTTTTGAGGTTGGCTACTAGGGTCATAGTTCTTGTAAGAGGAACAAAGTTGGTGGTACAGCAGAAGGCCTAGTCATCATCAGCAGAATCTGGTGTGGTAATCAATGTCAATTTTTTTCTATCATTATTCCATGAACTTGCAATCAGACAAAAATACTAATTTATGACATGTTTGGTGGGAATTAATTTTTACTGAGAATGCTTGACAAACTGAATTTTGCAAAATGTTGTGGGCAAATCTTAGCAAGACTAAAATAACCTTGAGCCAAAGTAGAAGCAGATATTGGAATTGAAGGTATTGGAAGTGTTAGACTCTCCTAAGTTTTGAAATTGTGGATTTGAGGCAAGATTGCCTAAATCCTCAAGATGCCGGGAACCCCCAGCGTGTTTTTACATCACCTTCAACACCATATATTTGCCTCTGGAGAGAATGAAAAGCAATGGGATTATTGTTTAAGCCATGAAGACTAACTATCTACCTGTCAAGTTCCAGCACAGTGCTAAGAGTTTAAGATAGAGTGACACAGAGTAGTGACTGAGACAAGCAGGGTCCAGAACTCCTGGTGCTTTTCAGGTGAGCAGGAGCAAATGACAATGGCAATAATTGTAGCAAGAGGGCAGCTACAGAATTGTCTCAGAACACATCATATTTCTTCAGTTTTAAGATGCCAAAAATTACCAGGCATACCACTGATGTAATCATATATTTTTTTAAGTTTTTAAATAGAAAAAGAATACTTTTTTTTTTTTTTTTTTTTTTTTTTTTTTTGGTTGAGACAGAGTCTTGCTCTGTCATCCAGGCTGGAGTCCAGTGGCGTGATCTAGACTCACTGCAACCTCTGCCTCCCAGGTTCAAGTGATTCTCCTGCCTCAGCTTCCCGAGTAGCTGCGATTACAGTTGCGCGCCACCATGCTCAGCGCAAATTTTTTTGTATTTTTAGGAAAGATGGGGTTTCATCAGGTTGGCCAGGATGGTCTCGAACTCTTGACCTCATGATCCACCTGCCTTGGCCTCCCAAACATAAATACTATATTGAATGTGCATATCAATTAGAAGATGAGTCTGGATTTCAGAAATGTTTGAATATGGCTCAGAATTAAGAACATCAGGGAAAATTTTCAAGGGAATTAATATTTAATTGAAGGCTAGAAAGATGAGTAAAAGCTGGAAGTTGTTGGTGCATGGTGGAGATAACTGAGGAAGACATGCAGCAGGCAGAAGGAATGACTTAGCTAATGTTCCTAAGATGAAAAAGAACAGTGAACTAAATAGTGCAGAAGGACAGACAACCCCTGAGGCTGGTCATCAACATCAATAAGTAACTCATAGTAAAGTTGAAGAGCTTGCCAGGATTCAATATATGAAAGACTTGTATATCATGACTCAGATTTCATACTAAATCCACTAAAGAGTTTTAAATAGGGGAATGCCATGATCTAACAGCTATTAAAAATGTTATGAGTTCAATGTGAAGAATGAATTGAACTGAGACAGAAGTCAGTGTGGGGAGATACCAATCAGAATGGCATTAATCCTTTTCAGAGAGGGGATTCTATGCCACCTGCTTTGTAGGGTTACAAGGAATTAGATATATTTAAAATACATGAAAAATGTTGAACCGATTAAGAAATTAATTTCTGAGTGTAAGTTTGTTAGACAATAGGTTATCTATAGTGATGTTTGAGAATCCTTATCTGTGGAATGCTATACACCTACAGCAGAGTATGTAGCTAACAGCTGGCCAGGCTAGTGCACAGCCCCCTGTAGAGTTATACATCAATCGGTGAATATACACCCCACACTTGTGCAACCAGTATTGTTTGGTTGATGAAAGGATAACAAAATTCAGAAAATAATTACTATATGCTATTGATCTCTACAGTATGAAAGCTGATAAAAACAAATAAACAACGATCTAATGAGTTAGGACAAGAAAGGGTATGTGTTAAAGGAGTGAGGGATTGAACTGGACATTGAAAAATAGGATTTCAAGAGGTTAATGCAGAAGGCTGAGGCATTCTTCATGGGAAGAATAAACTTAGAAAAAGGAAAAGAACACAAGTTGTGTCTGAGACATTAACTTAATGTAAGTGAAGCAAACATTACATAACTGGACATTGATCTTGTCTTTCTCTCCCTTATGTGCCATGTAAAATCATTCACATAATCACAAAGGCCTATCCATTCTGCTTCTGGGTAGCTCTCAAATCTACATTAGTCTGAAGTGTTTTTCTAAAGTGCATACCTGATCATACTTTTCATGTGCTTAACATCCTTCAACATTTCCCCCATTGTCTGTAAAGAAAGTCAATACTTCGTAATATGACTTATGAGACCTAAATGACTCCATGATCTGTCTCATGCTTAGCTCTCTGGTCTCTTCTACTACTCAACCTGCTTCCCTCTCTTTTCCACTATGAGTACTTTAGCCAGAAGAGATTTCTTTCCTTTTCACCGACATGCCAAGTTCTCTCTTGCCTGTCAAATGCTGCACCTAATTTTTCTTTCTTCTGGAAGCCTTCACTCCTTTATTTATATTTATCCCCTCATTTTTACATCACTTTCTCGAAAAACTTCCGTATTTCCTTCCACAATGAGACTGAGATAACAGCTTCCCCCTTTGTTCCTTGTTAACCTCTTGTTTTTATTCTTATCTTAGCACTTTCACCATGAATTCCTTGCTTGTATTCATATTCGTATCTCCCCTGAAACAACAACAACAAAAACAAACCCTATAAACTTCCTAGTGTATACACTAACTTACATTTCCAGTATTTGTAATAATACCAGGAATTTAGTAGACGCTCAACATGTGTGCTTTGAATGGATGATTGGTTGAATGGTTATCATTTTGAGAGGTGAGGAATTGGCTTGGCTATTTGGAGATCTCCTTATAAGAGCCTTTAAATGCAACCTGAACAAGGTTCGTGTTTTTATTATTTTTATACTAGGGGTCTGCAATCATAAGCCAAATCTGGCACATGACTTACTTGGTTACATCCTGTGAGTTAAGAGTAACATTTACATTTTTAAAGAAATAAAGAAGGAGGAGAGGAGAAGGAGAAAAGAAGACTGAGATTTTATGTGATCCATAAAGCCTAAAACATTTACTATCTGGCCCTTTACAGAAATTGTTTACCAGCGCCTGTTCTACAAGAATATGTAATATGCCATCTTTGTAAACATTTCCCTAGAATAATGTTGATATTGATGTGCTTTTAACAACACTTGGCTACTTATATACTGAGTCTCCACTGGTCATGTTTTCAGTGTTATGATATAGCAGCTAATTTTCAAATATCCTATTACCTAAATTATTTCTCATTTATCTGTTAGTTTTTTTCCAAAAATCAGGGAGATGAACTGGATTACTAATTTTTCATTACTTGTGCTGATATGGTATCATAATAATACAACTAGGTTTAAGTTACGAGGTCCTTCATATGTAAAAAAGAGAAACGGGAAGTGATACTTCTTAGATTTACTTCTTTCAAAATGAATCCATTTACTTCTCAAAATAATGCATAAAACAAGTAATATACTTTTTGCCACTAATTTTTTAGTGAGTATACTTCCTCACACATCATAGTTATCAAATAAATGATTGGTGGATGACTGGATGAGTGAATGAATGACCCAGATGGGGTATACTAGTTCAGAGAGTGTAAGTAAATTAGTCTCAGTCATATGACTAGTAAGTGACTTAATTGGATGCTTTAACCTAGGGCTTCTCCTAAGGCCCATACCATTTTGTGTTGCTCAAATAAGGGTGCCTTTTATCTTAAACCTTCCTTAATGAACATGACAATTATAATATATTCAAATATTTTAATATTCATATTTAATATTTATTGAGCTAGGTATTATTATAAGAACTTTACATGAACATATTTATTTAAACCCCACAAAATTGGATGGAGTAGAAAATATTACCAAGTCAATTTAATAAACCCGAAATGGAGGCACAGAAGGAACTAAACGCTGCCACAATCAAACTGTGAGCAAAGCCCTGATATGAACCACCTTCATTTTCAGAGCTCTTATCTACAGCTGTATACAACTGAAGACTTGCTTTAGGGTACATACCTACTGTTATGTGTATAGCACTATGCTAGGTAATGTTTGCTTAATGATTAGCCTCCCTTTATAATCATAGTGCAGGTTAGCATAATTTTCCTCTTTTGCAAGCTGTGCAATGAGTTTATTTGTAAATCAATACAAATTCTATGGAGGATGAAATTGAAACTTAGAGGTTAAGTCATGTATTTACAAACGAATATTAGTATAAGTAAAATGGATTCATAGACCTTAAAGAAATATGCTATATCTTTTTCTCACACTAACATCTTACAGTTAGTTCCCAAATCAGAGATCCTGAGAATTGTGCTTTTACTATTTATTGTCTTCAACTTGGTGATAAAATATCAGTTTGATAATGAAGCAAATATGCAATATTTTGAAGAGAGCACAGTTTCCAATTGAAAAGTTTTTATATATAGTTATAGATAACCAACTACTTTTACTGACAATAATTTTAATTTTTATAAATAATAAAACCAGTTATGTAGCAGAAAATATCTTTATTTTTGCACTGAGAAAGTTATTTGGTGATATCAGAGTGATACAAGTAATGAACTTGTACACCTGCAAGAAATGATACTTACAAATAATGTCTTTTTGTGTTTTACTTATTTTTAATTTTAATTATTATGGGTACATATTAGTTCTATATATTTGTGAAGTACATATGATGTTTTGATACAGGCATACAATGTGTAATGATCAAATCATGGTAAATGAGGTATTCACCACCTTAAACATTTATCAATTCTTTTGTGTTAGAAACATTCTAATTGCACTCTTTCAGTTATTTTAAAATATACAGTAATTATGGTTAGGCATAGTCACCCTATTGTGCTACCAAATACTAGTTCTTATTCATTCTAACTGTATTTTTGTACCCATTAACCATGTCCACTTTATCTCTCCCTTCCTGTTGTCTTTTCCAGCCTCAGAGAACCATCATTCTACTCTCTACCTTTATGAGGTCAATTTTTTTTTTTTAGCTCCCACATATAAATGAGAACATGTGATATTTGTCTTTCTGTGCCTGATTTATTTTGCTTAACATAATGTTCTCCAGCTCTATCCATGTTGCTGCAAATAACAGGATTTCATTATTTCATTTAATGACTGAATAATATTCCACTGTTTACATGTATAATAATACCACATTTTCTTTATCCATTCATCCATTAATAGCACGTCACCTGATTTTATATCTTGGCTATTGTAAATAGTGCTGCAGTAAACATGGGAATGCAATTTATCTCTTCAGTATATTCATTTCCTTTCTTTTGGATATATACCTAGCAGTGGGATTGCTGGATCATATGGCAGTTATGTTTTTAGTTCTTTGAGGAAACCCCATACTCTATAGTGGTTGTACTAATCACATTCCCACCAAGAGGGTTCCTCTTTCTCCACATCCTCATCGGCATTCGTTATTGCCTGTCATTTTTATAACAGTCATTTTAGCTAGGAGAGGATGATATCTAATTGTAGTATTGATTTGCATTTCTTTTCTTTCTTTTTTTTTGAGACGGAGTTTTGCTCTTGTCGCCCAGGGAGGAGTGCAATAGCGTGATCTCGGCTCACTGCAACCTCCCCCTCCTGGGTTCAAGCAATTCTCTTGCCTTAGCCTCCTGAGTAGCTGGGATTACAGGCACACACCACCATGCCCAGCTAATTTTTGTATTTTTAGTAGAGATGAGGTTTCGCCATGTTGGCCAAACTGGTCTCAAACTCTTGACCTCAGGTGATCCAACCTAGGCCTCCCAAAGTGTTGGGATTACAGGCGTGAGCCACCACTTCTGGCCTTGATTTGCATTTCTCAGATGATTAGTGATGCTGGGTATTTTTATATACACCCATTGGCCATTTTGTATGTCATCCTTTGAGAAACATTTATTCAGATCTTGTGCCCATTTTTAAATCAGACTATTTGTTTTTTCCTATTGAGTTATTTGAGCTCCCTATATATTCTAATTATTAATCTTTTGTTAGATGACTAGTTTGCAAAAAAAGACTATCTCATACTGTTTGTGATTATACGTGCATACAAATTTTACATGGTGATTACATATATAGATTAGAACAATGTGTAATAAAATTTATCCAGGTTAGATTTTGAGTATAGATCACATATAAAACAAGGGTATCATGTTACTGTCTTGTAAACTACTAAATTAAAGGTAAAAGAATATTTAAGAGACAAATCAATAAGGTCAAAATAAGGGAGGTAAGAGAAAATGACAATAAAATTATGGAAGTTAAATTTTAGCTAAAAATGGTGCCTGACTTATAAGAAGTAAGACAGCGGTATTTTTTTTTTAATTATACTTTAAGTTTTAGGATACATGTGCACAACATGCAGGTTTGTTACATATGTATACATGTGCCATGTTGGTGTGCTGCACCCATTAACTTGTCATTTACATTAGGTATATCTCCTAATGCTATCCCTCCCCCCTCCCCCAACCCCAGAACAGGCCCCTGTGTGTGATGTTCCCCTTCCTGTGTCCAAGAGTTCTCATTGTTCAATTCCCACCTATGAGTGAGAACATGTGGTGTTTGGTTTTTTAAGACAGCGGTATCTTAAAATGGCAAGTTGAGGGCTGAAAAATGGCCCAATTTATTCCACAGAATGGTTAAAAGTTTTCTGAATTGAGGGCACCATATGTATGTAGTTGCAATTATTTTATATACATGTTTGTGTATACATATATATATATATATAATAATTGCAACTTTTATTTTGGATTCGGGGGTACATATGCAGGATTGTTACGTGGGTATATTGTGTGATGCTGAGGCTGGGGTATAAATGATCCCATCATTCAGGCAGTGAGCATAATATCCAATAGGTGCTTTTTCATCCCCTGCCTTCCTCCCTCTCTCCCTGCTCTAGTAGTCCCCAGTGACTTTTGTTTCCATATTTATGTCCATGTGTACCCAATACTTAGCTCCCACTTTAAGTGAGAATATGTGGTATTTGATTTTCTATTCCTTAGGGTCATGGTCTCCAGTTTCATCCATATTGCTGTAAAGAACATGGTTTTATTCTTTTTTATGGCTGCATAGTATTTCCTGGTATATATGTACCAAATTTTCTTTATCCAATCTACTGTTGGCAGGCACCTAGGTTTATCTCATGTTTGATATTGGGAATATTGTTGCAAGAAACATATGAGTGCATGTGTCTTTTCTGTAGAATAATTTATTTTTCCTTTGGGTGTGTACCCAGTAATGAGATTGCTGGGTCAAATGACATTTCTGTTTTAAGCTCTTTGAGAAATCTCCAAATTGCTTTCTGTGGTGGCTGAACTAATTTCCCACCCACAGTATATAAGTGTTCCCTTTTCTCTGCAGCCTCACCTAGGAAATACCACTACATATTTTTAAAATTGGGATTATTGGCTGAAATTTTGATTCAGAAACAGCTATACACCACAATACCCTTCTTTACTTCTCAGAGCAAAGCAACTTCCTTTAATCTATCCTACATGAATGAAAGAATGAATGAAAAGAATGTGTAATATCCATATAATTGAATATTATTCAGCAATAAAAAGTAAGGAAGTATTGGTGTATGCAGCAGCATGGATGAATATTGGAAACTAAGTGAAAGAAGACAATCACAAAAGGCCATATATTGTATATGTCCATTGATAAGAAATGTCCAGACTAGGCAAATGTATAGAGATAAAAAGGAGATTAGCATTTACCAAGGGCTGAAGGTGGAGGAGAATGGAAAGTATCTATTAATGAGTATGAGGTTTCTTTTGGGGGAAACAAAAAACTGTGTTAAATTTAGATTGTGCTGATGGATGCACAATTCTATGAACATGTTAAAAATGCCTTATGTCGTATGCTCTAGCTGGATGAATAATAATGTTATTTGAATTATATCTCACTAACTCCATTATTAGGAAAACACAACAAAATCCCTAAGTATTTGTTCTTTAGAGAAGATAAAGCAAAGGGTCTTTAAACTAAGACAAATCAGGTACAGTTGAGGGTGGAGAATCCTTGCTGAAAATAAGGGGATAAAGTGAATATTTACATACTGAAGTTCAATACTCTCCAGGCTTTTTACTTCACTTATTCTAGAATGTTGGCCTCCAGGTTTGCGACCTCCCTAGGTCTTCTCTGAGGACTCTGATCAACCCCAAAGGAAACACACACAGATGAGAACATCAGGGGTTCTTCAAACACTGATCAACCAGATTGCCCTGTACTAAAAACTAAAATGAACACCTTTCACCCTGCATGTTCAAAACTTTCCACTAGCTTCGTTATTAACACAATCTTAAACGTGAGTTGTGGGATACTCAAAACTAAGTGTCTCAAATAACTAATAAAAGCCCGGAAAAATATACAGAACAAAACAAATTAAACAAGACAAAGACCATGCAGGGTTAAAAAATGGAAAACTATCACTAATATATTTGAATAAATAAGAAAATATATTGCATCCCTAAAACACAGAAATGCAGAGAAACAAAATAGCTTTTGGAAATTAAAAACCTAATAGAAATGACAAACTTATGAAAAGTATTGAACAAAAGTAGAGAAAATCTTCCAAAAACCTTCTAGGAATTAAAAGAAAACTGCAAATAGATAAAAAAGATATAGAAGAATTGAGATATTTAGAGAATCTACCAAGAGGTTCAGTATCTGAATAAAAGAAGCAGAGAAAATCATCACTAAAATAATTTGAGAAAATATTCTAGAAATCAAGGACAGGGAGGATAAGTACTTGTAGACAAGTAGTTACTTAGGTCAGTGATATGAAAATAAGAGGCTAGAGTAGATAGGCTGATACTCAAAAGTCATATTTTAGGCAGGCTGTGAGCATGGGCAATGGGTTCTGAGTATGAGAGAGAGGGTTAGGAATTTGGTGGATGATGGAAGACAGTGAGGGATAATGTTCTTGAAGAAGCACTAGAAGGTCAGCGAATCTTAATGCAGTTGCACCAAGTCAAGCCACAATCAGAAAAAAAAGGAGAATGTGAAAAAAATTAAAGCAAAACAAAACAAAGAAATAGCCTTCATTTAAGATTGTAGTGGAAGCAGTGTCGTCAGGTGATAGCCAAGTTTTTCTATAAGGCAAAGAGATGAAGGGAGCTCTTGGGGCACATTAGAAATACTTCACTGGAAGGAAAGAAGGTGAAGGATTGGTTGCGATTAGGGGATTGGCCAAACATCACAGAAAAATAATTAATGATTTTATGAGTTTGGAACTTCTAGTAGCAATTGAAGTCAACTAAGCTATGAGCTCTAATTTTGATAGTTTCTTAGAGAGGAATGAGCAAACAATTCTACTGGTGATACACAAAGTGTCCTTCAGTGATTTACAGGGTAGCTAATTACTGAAATTTTGCATGATTCAATTACACTGATAGGGCAACTATGCCCCAGGGCATTATGTGTAATTATGACCATATATGGGAAAACATAAGTCTACTAATTCTGTGTTTTATCATTTTCTTACCACAACCTTCTTTTCCTCTATGTTACTAATTCTGTATTTGGAATATTTATTTCTAGCTATGTATTTTCTTATTGTATGCCAAGAGTTTCGGTGTAATATTATGCCAATGATAAGAATTCAGAAAATTACTTTTGAAAAGATGACTCAGAGAGAGAGATCATATTTGGCAAGATTTCAAAACTGTATCTAGAATCATAGACCTAGATGGAACTTTGTGGTGTCCTGTATTCCGAATTTTTAAATAGACATTTTCTTAATCCTTAAAATCATCTAAATATTGTTTAGGAGGATGGGAATAATCTCTTGGAAGAAGTAGATGAAGAATAGAGGAAAATAAATAAGGAGACTTTTCTACTAGCCCAGTCAAAGATGAATACACAAAATCATGACGTTATTTTATAATTCATGAAGATGCAGCCAGTAATGGGGATGAGATAAAAGATAGGAAAGGGATAATTGTTTGGAGTCAGAACTTGAATATTTACTCCAATAAAAACACTAACTCAGGCCAGGCACGGTGGCTCACGCCTATAATACCAGCACTTTGGGAGGCCAAGGCAGGCGGATCACGTGAGGTCAGTACTTCAAGACCAGCTGGCCAACATGGTGAAATTCTGTCTCTACTAAAAATACAAAAATTAGCCGGGTATGGTGGCAGGCACCTGTAATCCCAGCTACTCGGGAGACTGAGGCAGGAGAACCACTTGAATCTGTGAGGTGGAGGTTGCAGTGAGCCGAGATTGCGCCATTGCACTCCAGCCTGAGCAACAAGAGTAAAACTCCATCTCAAAAAAAAATCAAAACCAAAAACAAACAAAAAATACCAACTGAAATATCCTAGATTATTAGCCTGCTAGCCAAGGGACTGTAAATTTTTATTTGAAAAATCTTTCAAATTGTATTGAAAAATTACGGAGCAATAGTATATTCATTTAATAAATATTTTGAACTTAGGATATTTTATTATAAATCATTACACATGACTACATTATTTCCCAGCAATTTCCTTAAAAAAATATGCATCTTAGTTATCTTAAAGCTTCTTAAATTCAGTGTATTTAAATATATTTACAAATAATTTGTTAAAGATATTTATTGAATATGTATTGTGTTCGACAGTGGTTATAGAAAGCTAGAGAAATGCTCTGACTGGCCGGGCACGGTGGCTCACGCCTGTAATCCCAATGCTTTGGGAGGCTGAGGCTGGTGGATCACGAGGTCAGGAGTTTGAGACCAGCCTGGCCAACATGGTGAAACCCCATCTCTACTAAAAATACAAAAAATTAGCCAGGCGTGGTGACAGACACCTGTAATCCCAGGCACTAGGGAGGCTGAGGCAGGAGAATGGCTTGAACCTGGGAGGTAGAAATTTCAGTGAGCAGAGATGGCACCATTGCACTCCAGCCTGGGCAACACAGTGAGGCTCCATCACACACACACACACACACACACACACACACACACACACACACACACACACACAAAAGAGAGATAGAGAGATGCTCTGATCTCATGTATCTTACATTTGATACTGTAATATATGTTGTTTGGGGCTTTAAAAAATGTGGAAGAACCAGGCTTACTTTGAAGCTCCAATTTCTATAATTTATTTATTTTTTTCTAATTTTGCCTTGATTTTTCATTAGGCTAACATTTGAGCCAAATTTTATTGTCTGAATGGTTAAAATTTGATTTTTTTTCATTTAAACAGCATTTTGCCTTGGAGCAACCTGTGCATTTGATTTCATATAATTGCGGCAATTAACCAAGAGCTAATAAATCACAATACTTCTTAGGCAACCCATTGCCATATTCATAAAGTAGAAGGGAAAAGCAAGTTATATTTGTGTTTAAAATATTCAGGACAACAAAGTACAAAGTTATTAGTCTGACGATTTGAGGAAAAGGATTATGCATGCAAAGAACAACATTTGTTGTGTCTAAAATACATACTACTGAATTTTAGGATCTTGAAAATGTGTATGTAGCATGTCTCTTTTTCGTAATGAATTTTGTAATCATCAAATTTTTAAAAAAACTTTAAAAATAGAGAATAGCATAGAAAGAAATCAAAAGTTATCTGTGATTCTTCAAACCTGGGATAGTCATTGAATGTGTATTTCTGCTTTTGTTGAGCATTTTTTTTGGTAAATATATATGTGAATATATTTATATAAAAGTGAACTTGTGGCACATTTAGCTTTGTAACTTGCAGTTTCAAGTTAGAATTTTATACCCTATTTTCTCAAATCATTAAGAATTATTATAAGATATATTTTTAAATTACTGCATAATATTCCATTTTATAGCCATTCCATGAGTCACTGTTATAAGGGATATACCTAATGTGGTTATCACAGACATATTCGCAATATTATGCAAAATTTATTCTCACCCTTTAGATTCAAAGATGACATCATATACCATATTTCTTGTGTGAATATTTGTAACAGATGGTCACAGTAGATTGTGCATATGTTCTTGTTGTAGTCTGTTCAATCATTAATTACATAATCTAAAACTGACTATGTTTTGAGTATGAGTGCCTAATGCCTGTTAGGTGCACATATAATAAATTTATCTCTGATCCACTTTTGATCATTCTTTTAATTATGAGTTATACATATATGTTCACTCAGTATTATTATTTTAGCTAACCATTTTATTAAGTGACCATCTATTCTAGTTAGGGCAGAATGTTAGCTTTGGAAGATGGAAAGAGTAATAATTTATTTAATTCTCTCCAGGAAGATCCCAAACACTTAATCATAGCACAGTGAGCAGAAGAAACAGTGAGAGCCTGTGGATCTATGGAGAGTCCTGAGTTGACATCTCCACAGAGTCTCTTACCACCCTTTAATGCTGAGCATTTCACTTAATGTCTTTAAACTCAGTTTCTTGTATTACAAAATTCATATACTTACAGGTAGCTTGGTAGAAAGTACTATAAACAATCATCATAATTCCTTTATAACACTGGCTGACACATAAAAGGTGTGCCACAAATGGTGATAGTTATAATTAGTATAATTAGGATCTATAGGGATTAGGCCCACTTTCAGAAACCCAACATCAGATCAGTTACAGATGAGAGACCATATGAGGATACTATAGAAAGACAAATGGTTCTCTGTAAGGTCTGTAATGAAATCTGTGACTGTAATTTTATAGCAATATCCCTCTTCTTCTAAATCTCACTCAACAGCAAATCAAGAACCAGACAATTTTAATTATATGGGCCCAATGAAAGGTAATAAATGGTTGTTCATAAACACTCCCAGTGATTTTCATGAGCTAAAGATAAATCTTTGGACATGGACTTCTGCTTTTTTGGGTGGTGCTTACAGATGGGCAGTTGATTATGATGCATTAGTCAGCAAAGTTTAATAGTTTTCAAGGGAAGCTTTGGGCCTCCCTTAGAGGATAATGAAATCCACTGGAGTGGCTCAGAGCAGCATGTTGCAGAAAGATGTATCACTCTCACTTATGATAGAACATGATAGAACATATCTGTCTAGTATTACTAAATATAAATGGATTTCTATTTACAGTAACTATGGAGCTCCTTTACTGAACTTTTCTGTAAAATTAGGAAGAAGAATGATTAAACAAAGGTTTTCTACATTCTTACTAAAATGTTAATAATTGATGAATTTGTGCAGTGAGCTTTTACTTCTAAAGCCACTTTATAATATCTAAAATATAAATGAATACTTAATTTTTTGTTCCAACTCAGTAAACTTAGGCATACATAAATATTTTTAAAAAGAAATCATGAAGTTTTCAGCTTTCGTTAACTAAAATACCATTAGTTTCTAGTTAATTAAAATAGCATAACATAGTAGCAAGTGATAGCTCAGATAATGGAACACCAAAGCAACAACCTTCCTTCCTTTTTCTTGTTATGGTCTGTGTATGATAAAGTTAATGTTTATCTCTAATTCCAGAGCAACACTGCTAGCTCCAGTAGCAAGAGGAAACTAAAAAAGCTCAATGTTTTCTTCAAACTAATTACACTTTTAACCAAGCAATCCCTTGGGGTACCAGAGAAAGAAGCAGCTAATGTTTTGCTATAGAATGCATGAGCATTTTCATTTGTGTGTGTGTGTATAAATATATATGTGTGTGTGTACATATATACACACACACACTTTGTTCATATATAACTTAAAAGAAAAGCTTGAACATATGAGTGTGACTTTTTCTTTTGAACCACTGAAGTCTAATTTATTATTAGTTGCATGCAAGTTGACTGATACAAACCTTTGCACAAGGTGTGAAGACAGGCATCTCTCATGTACATTAATGCTTTTAATTATATTGCAACAAATTTCAAATGTACTTTAATGTACGAAATATTCCAAAGACCTAAAATATTGTAAAACACTTGTTTTATTATAAAGATTCATACTTAATTCATACTTAAGCCACCAGTAACTTTTCACTAAAAATTCTTCCAAGATGATTAATATTAAAATCTTGGCCAGGTGAGGTGGCTTACACCTGTAGTCCCAGCACTTTGGGAGGCTGAGGCGGGCGGATCACAAGGTCAGGAGATCGAGACCATCCTGGCTAACATGGTGAAACTCCGTCTCTAGTAAAAGAAATACAAAAAATTAGCCGGGAGTGGTGACGGGCACCTGTAGTCCCAGCTACTCGGGAGGCTGAGGCAGGATGATGGCCTGAACCCGGGAGGTGGAGCTTGCAGTGAGCGGAGATCGCGCCACTGCACTCCAGCCTGGGCAACAGAGCGAGACTGTGTCTCAAAAAAATCTTAAGATATTAATGGCTTCAAAATTTTATTGAAATATTTTAATTCATAATTCATTTATTCATCTGTACCTTAAATACTTAGGGTACATATGTGTCAGTCATTTTCTAAGTGATGAAAATCAAGATAGATATCATTTATTTGGAATCTACTATTTTAAAATAGTTCATCCATCGTTAATACATTAGTGGCAATAAGTAAAGTAGTTAACATGAGAGTTCTTAAACCAAACTAACGAGTTTGAATACAGGCTTCCCCTTGCTAGCTATGTAATCTTGTTTCTCGCCTGTCCGTACTTCACTTTTCTCATCTATACATTCAAGAAAAATGCCACCTATCTCCATTGTTTTTCTATATAAATGGAAATACTAGAACTTCCTTCCAGGTTTTTTGGAAATCTAGGTGTGTTACTAGTGTATGTGAGAGTTCTATAGGAGGAATGAAATAGTCTTATATCCTTTTTGTCACTCCAAATTCTTAATGCTATTTATTTATTTACTTTTTAATTTTCTACTTTCACCCATCATCTCACAACATATCGAGTACTCTGCTATCCTTCTGTTAATGCTTTTCTTTCTTCTTCAAAATTTTCTAAGGTTTTTGGAAAAAAACCCCAAAAAACAAAAAACAAAGGTTGGTTTTGAAATGTAGAATGCACATAACCAAGACAATAATAGGAATTGTCTTAAAAGTATATATTAGACATAATGATTTTGTAGGTTTCCTGACCACTTTCTGGTGAACTATTGTAGGATCCCTGTGTGTCGTTTTAAAAATTAATCTCTTCCGCCTAAAACCTATCTCCCAGTTTTCTTGTCTTTTCTATGATACACTCTACCACGCTTTTCCCTAATAGTCACACAAAAATATCTCAAAGGAAATCAACACATTTTAACAAGTATTTTATACGAAGTTGGAAATACAATCTAGGAGCTTTTTGAATAAGATGTGCACAAATTCTAATTGGGTGACTATGAATTTTTATAAAATGAAAGCAACAGTTTAATATGCACCCAGATCAAGAAACTCAACATAATCAGAGACCCAGAAGCTTTACAAACTCTTTTGTGACATGCCCTTGTCACCCTACCTTTAACCCTCCTTCGGCACTAAGGTTAACTATCATCTTAACTTTCAACATCAAACAGTAGTTTTGTCTGGTTTTGCATTACCTACTTTAACTCCATCAAGAATACTTAAGTGTAAACAAAGCCAGCTTCCTTCCCACACTCTTATGAACTGATAAAGAAAAATGAAAATTAATTCTCATTGGAAAGCTATTGGGATACTTCTTAAAAAACAGATTCACTGATAGAAATATTGTTTCAAAATAGAAAAACAAAAAACATTTTTTGATGGAGTTGTTTGTTTTTTTCTTGTAAATTTATTTGAGTTCATTGTAGATTCTGGATATTAGCCCTTTGTCAGATGAGTAGGTTGCGAAAATTTTCCCCCATTTTGTAGGTTGCCTGTTCACTCTGATGGTAGTTTCTTTTGCTGTGCAGAAGCTCTTCAGTTTAATTAGATCCCATTTGTCAATTTTGGCTTTTGTTGCCATTGCTTTTGGTGTTTTAGACGTGAAGTCCTTGCACATGCTTATGTCCTGAATGGTAATGCCTAGGTTTTCTTCTAGGGTTTTTATGGTTTTAGGTCTAACGTTTAAGTCTTTAATCCATCTTGAATTGATTTTTGTATAAGGTGTAAGGAAGGGATCCAGTTTCAGCTTTCTACATATGGCTAGCCAGTTTTCCCAGCACCATTTATTAAATAGGGAATCCTTTCCCCATTGCAGAGAAATGCAAATCAAAACCACAATGAGATACCATCCCACACCAGTTAGAATGGCAATCATTAAAAAGTCAGGAAACAACAGGTGCTGGAGAGGATGTGGAGAAATAGGAACACTTTTACACTGTTGGTGGGACTGTAAACTAGTTCAACCATTGTGGAAGTCAGTGTGGCGATTCCTCAGGGATCTAGAACTAGAAATACCATTTGACCCAGCCATCCCATTACTGGGTATATACCCAAAGGACTATAAATCATGCTGCTATAAAGACACATGCACACATATGTTTATTGCGGCACTATTCACAATAGCAAAGACTTGGAACCAACCCAAATGTCCAACAATGATAGACTGGATTAAGAAAATGTGGCACATATACACCATGGAATACTATGCAGCCATAAAAAATGAAGAGTTCATGTCCTTTGTAGGGACATGGATGAAATAGGAAATCATCATTCTCAGTAAACTATCGCAAGAACAAAAAACCAAACACCGCATATTCTCACTCATAGGTGGGAATTGAACAATGAGAACACATGGACACAGGAAGGGGAACATCACACTCTGGGGACTGTTGTGGGGTGGGGGAAGGGGGGAGGGATAGCATTGGAAGATATACCTAATGCTAGATGACGAGTTAGTGGGTGCAGCGCACCAGCATGCCACAGGTATACATATGTAACTAACCTGCACATTGTGCACATGTACCCTAAAACTTAAAGTATAATAATAAATAAATAAATAAATAAATAAATAAATAAATAAAAAACAAAAAACAAACGTGTTTTTGAACCTGACTTCATTTCTTGCTAACACTGGAATTCTGAGCAGTTTATTTAATGTCTCTGATTCACAATTTCCTCCATTTTAATGAAATTGTTGTAAGGATTGAGTAGGATGTGGAAGAGCTTACTAAACTATAAAGTGCTATAAAAATGTAAGATATTAGCAGCTGTAGCAGTAATTTTGCGAAAAAAGGAAAATTGAGAGACGACTTTGGGCAAGGCTGGTCAGTATAGGATGTGTTCCAGAAATGGCAAGTACCGTATACAGATGAGATTGCAGTTATAGTGTCAGGTACATGGTGGAGAGATTAATTATGGGCCATTAAATTAAAAATATAGTTTGGACATATGTTGAACCTATCTCTATTAATACGCAGTATCACCTAAACATATTTTTAAAGTTACTTATTATTTAAAGTTATTGCTTTTTTGGTAGCAATTGAGACTATGTTTTAGAAATTTAGGTATGGTGAACTTTTTTATATAAATTTGAAACAAAAAAATAATTTTAGTTCAGCATCTGAACTTCAGAATGTGAAGGGTAGTATAACTTGTATTACTGGGAAGAGAAACCTCTGGACTGATTTCTTCTCCTTAAAGATCCTGGTGTGGGGCTGGGCGCGGTGGCTCAAGCCTGTAATCCCAGCACTTTGGGAGACCCAGGCGGGCAGATCACCTGAGGTCAGGAGTTCGAGACCAGCCTGGCCAATATGGTGAAACCCCTTCTCTACTAAAACTACAAAAATTAGCCGGGCATTGTGGCAGCCACCTGTAATCCCAGCTACTCTGGTGGCTGAGGCAGGAGAATCGCTTGAACCCAGGACGCAGAGGTTCCAGTGAGCCAAGATTGTGCCATTGCACTCTGGCCTGGGGAACAAGAATGAGATTTCATCTCAAAAAACAGAAAACAAACAAACAAACAAACAAAAAAGATCCTGGTGTGAATGAGAAAAGAAAAAAGTACTTCTGTGGCCACTGAAAAATATTACTTGGTGATCAATAGGTAAAATTTAAGTATCTAAGACCATGGGTTTAATTCTCATGTCTGCATAGGAATCACTTGAGTGGTTTGTTAAAATGCAGGTTCTGAAAACTACCTTTGGAGATTCCAGTTCATTATGTCCCTGAGTGGGCCCAAGTGATCCTGATAAATGTGCTCCAGGAACAACATTTTAACCATCACTGAATGACAGAATCAAATATTCTGATTCTCATTTTAGGGGACAAAGAACCTGAAAAATATGCAACTCTTAGGCGCAAGCAGGTCAGGAGGGAGGACAAATACTGAAGCACAGTAGAGCTTAGGAAAGAAAAGAAGGGTGGAAATATGAGTATTCAAGCGAACCAGGCAAGAAAAGATGCAGAACCCCAGAAGAGCAGTAAAAGTCACATGAGAATCACATAAGACAGAGAAAGTGTGCACATGAGAGATGCTTCAGAAGAGTAAAATTCAAGAAGTTTAAGAAAGCGATCATTCAGAAGACTGTAGAGGGGGCTAATCTTTAGTACTATGTATTAGCCTGTTTTCACTCTGCGCTGATAAAGACTTCCCAAGACTGGGAATAAAAAGAGGTTTAATTGGACTTACAGTTCCTCATGGCTGGGGAGGTCTCAGAATCATGGCGGGAGGAGAAAGGCACTGCTTACATGGCAGTGGCAAGAGAAAATGAGGAAAAAGCAAAAGCGGAAACCTCTAATAAACCCATCAGATCTCATAAGACTTATTCACTATCACGAGAATAGCACGGGAAAGACCAGCCCGCATGATTCAATTACCTCCCCCTTGGTCCCTTCCACAACACATGGGAATTCTGGGAGATGCAACTCAAGTTGAGATTTGGTGGGGACACAGCTAAACCATATTATACTGTGACATATGACACTTGATAAATGTGAAAGAAATCTATCAGTTCTGTTATTTAGACACAATAAAATAATAGAAGAATAACATGCAGTTCCAAGACACAGCATCACCCATTCATGGCTAGAGAATGTGCACTAACACTGAGGCTGACTTAGGTTTTGTGGGTCTAAAGTGTATTCAGTAACAAAAGAAACGAAACAAGAATGCAAAATTATGGATTCTAATGCATTTTTCTTTAGAAGGAGAATATAAATTACATAAATTTTAAAAAGCTGACATTCACAACATTTAGAATAGTAACATAAAATAACTATAGCAATTGACTGGCACATGTCTACAATATTCTCCTTAATTTGTTTTGGCTGCATACTCTTGGGTCTCTTTGTAATTTGGCAGTTGTCTAATACTGCTTTTTTTCTTTCTTTCTTTGAGACAGGATCTTGCTCAGTCTCCCAGGGTGGAGTGCAGTGGTGCAATCCCAGCTCAGTCACTGCAGCCTTGACCTCCCAGAATCAAGCAGTCCTCCTGCCTCAGCCTCCAGAATAGCTGGGACTATAGGCTCATGTCACCATGCCTGGCTAATTATTTTATTTTTATTTTTTGTAGAGACGGTGTCTCACTGTCTTCCCAGGCTGATCTCAAACTCCTGGCCTCAAGAAATCCTCACACCTCAGCTTCCCAAAGTGCTGGGATTACAGGTGTGAACCACCACATGTGGCCTAATATTGCTTATTAAAAGAATAGAAAGATAATAAGTTCTGGTCTGTAGCATTAGTTATTGAATTGTTACAAGTTGTTATTATTACTATTGAGAGTTTTGAAAAGTTTATTTCGGCTTCACAATTCTATATCCACGATGCTGCATCTGTACCTTTCTTGGCAGTTCCTTGCTCGGGTGAATCTCTTGCTGGGAGAAGTCCTCAGAAAATTCAGGCCGTTGTTTTTTCTTGGGCCCTGACACTTGCTGTTTCTTGCAGTTCCATCTCTGCATGATCCTTTTTGCTGCTACATTTTCAGAGTTTGCGGAGAGGCTGAGCGTCAGCTGAGATGGCCATGAAACTATACCTACAAAATGTAGAGAGCAGAGTGAGGTCTGCAGTCTGCTTTTCCTGGGGCTTTTTGATGCTCATTTAAGTTTATGAGGGACAGGTTGTCACTGGCTGTGTGTGGATTCCAGCCTACAACCTGGAGATGACCACTGGGACAGGGAAGGCCCTAGGCTGGGACAACGACTATGTCCTTTATATTCTTGGAGAACAACTCTCTATCCTGAGGTGTTAAGCGTTTGCTAATGAAAATATGGTTTTAGCACTGGTTTGAATTCCTAACATAGTAATTGGTATGTCATGCATTTCCAAATCTCAATAGTCCCCAGAGATCATCTAATGTTTGGATTCATGTTCAGACAAGGAAGGGATATCAATGATTGGGTTATTCTGAAGCACTACATACCTTGCAGAAAACAGTGTTTGAATTACCTTCATAGTCACAGAGGCCTAATAGGCATATAGGCACCAGGGCCCTTTTGGTCCCGATATAAATGAAATTTGCATGATTGTTTCCAAACATCAATTAGCTCAGGCTCATGGGATAAAAACCTATTTATCATTACCATATCAAAGTCTAAACATAAAAATATACTTGCAGCCATCAAAAGATTATATAATTTGCTTCAAATTAGAACCAGACATAACTAAACTGTTATTTTGAATGGTGTGTATCATGCCCTTCCCCAATTTTTATAGTTAGCTGACAAATAAAATGACATAATTAAATATCTTACAGTTGTGCTGTATTACATTATATTTTCTGAGAACTTTTAGAAAGTTGTTCCTCAACTTAGTGTTCTAAATTGTGGGTTATCATAATCACCACTGATAATTTGTTCCATTGATTGAACCACTTAAGGGATTCTGCCAGTCAAATGATGAGCATTTTTTAGGGGGTAATCTATGGAATAATTGAAGTGTTTAGAAAAACTGACTGTGAGTAATAATTCTAATTGTATTTGAGTGACAGAAGAAACTCCTCATGATTATTTAGTGCAGGATCTAAAGCAATGCTTATCATTAATCTGATTTTTCCATCCTAGCTAAAGTCAAAACAAAATCATATTGTTGGAAGAATGCAGAATACAGAAAGAAAGCTTGGGTTTTTGTAAGGTATACTGTTGTTAAAGAACAAAATATAATATTCTGATGTCCTAGATATTGTGGTGTTAGTAGTATTCATGTCTAGTGTGGTGACTGGACACTTGACCAGTGGTCTCACCAAAGAGTATTGTGTGTGTGTGTGTGTGTGCACATGCGCATGTGCATGTGAAGAGATACAGTGGGAACTGGAATTGGGTGAGTTCATGTAAAACATGGTCGCAATCTCCATCAGTGTCTCCTTCCCCTACCCAAAGCCACCTTTGAATATCCATATTTATTAAAAGTAAACATGCAGTTTAATTAAAATTCATGTACATGCCATGTAGATTCAGGATTAAGATAAATCATAGAGCCCTGACTTTCAGCTATATTCCAACTAGATTTTCTCCACTAAGTGTCTCCTGTATAAGTATTCTTGTGTGGCATCCATACTTGATAGAACTGTGAGTGGGCAGGAGGAAAGAATGGCAGGCTAGTACAGAATAGCTATATTATGCAGCTAGTGGACTCTTGCACATTACTGATTAGATCTCATGTGATACATTGCACTGAGTGTCTTCTTCATGTGCCTATGGCATCATATCAATGTTCTGCAGGCTGTTCAATGAGAAAAGAGGTGAACCACACAGTCAGGTATAATGGATTAGACTGGAGTAAACAAGAAATACAATCTTACAATTCCAGTTTTCAAGGGTTGTGTTGAGTGGATGGGCAAGAGCCTAGACCGAGGTCTCTTTTCTGTACAGACATGCACACAGACAGAGAGTCAGACACACACACACACACACACACACACATAACCCCACTGAGTTTTAGGAATTTCTTGGATTCCTTCTAGTAAAATTAAATCTAGTCAAAGTATTGGATTTGTGTTATATATTCAAACTTTAAACACAGTATTTCCTGGGGATACTAAGATTTATTCTGAGGTATACGGGTAGCAACTAATTGGTAAAACTTAGCATCCAAGTGTTGAAATTCTCCTCCCTGTTTTAAGTTAGAAATAATCATAGCAAGAATTGATTAATGCTGAATGATCAAGATACAGTAAATTATCTTTCATAATTCTAAGAGGAAACGAATTAAATGTAGACTTTATATATAATAAAGTATACCCTTCATATGAGTTTTATCATAGTCTTGTGTTATTGCTTACACTTTTAGAGTTATACTGCTATTGGTCGTGAACTGAGTGTAGGAACTACGTTTCATATTTCTTGGTATCTCAATCCTAGCTTCCTGTCATTAGAGATGCTTAATAAATGCATGTAATAATGTTATTTAAACATTTTTAGAGCTACCACTGCTCTTTACTTATTTCTAGGAATACCCTCATGTACAAAGGACAAAGGAGCAAGATGAACAATTTTGCAATGATGTATTTACTATTCCACCAAACTCTGTTCTCTATGTAAAGCAATGAATCAATGAAATTTATTAAATAGCAATATTGTGCCCGGCTGGGTCCCATCCCTAATGTCCACTCATAGAACCTGAGCAAGTCTCATGTCTGCGCTAGTTGTGATACCATTAAATTGGGAGAATGGTATTTAAGATTTCCGACATTGTAGAAATCAATATTGCTCTCTGGCATGGTAGAAAGTGTGAGTTTGTCATATTGTATTTCTTTGAATAGAAAGATAATAATTGAAATTTTCATTACTCATAGATGTTTATAGAAAGAGTTACATGGTACCAAATCAAGATTGTTAAGATGTAAAAACCATTCTCAATGTTTGACACTCAATATTTTATATTCACAAAAAATAATATTAACACTTCATATGTATTTTATTTTTATCTGCATAAAAGCAAAATGTGTTATATATACACATTCCCCATTTCTTGAGGGACATAATAGCTAAGGAACAGTGCAAATCTGGGATCTTGGAACTCCTAGTACAGGTGCTATTTGTTTCACACCCTGAGCTCATGAGCGTCATCAGTTCTGATCTCTAATTTGAATATTGCCCTCTCTCTCACTTAGGTTGGCTCTTATCATTCTTTATTTGTTATTATGAATTCCCTTTACCTATTTTTCCTTCCACTATCCATATGGCCTAGTTTGCATTTCAGTTGTAGAGAAACTTCTCATAACCCATAAAGAAAAACGAGAAAGATATGATTACAATTTTCAAGCATGTAGTTGCTATTATAGATGGTATAGAAGAGTATATTTATTTAGGATATTTGTTGTTCTGCCTTTGTAACAGACATTTCAGCATGTTGAAGTCATGTCTCTGAGTTGCCCTTGTCTTTTCCAATGAAGTTATCCCTCTCCTAGGAGCCATGCTCCTGTTTTGCCAGCTGATTTAATGATGTTTGTATGAATAGTGTTGAAAGTGACACTGCCATCATGTTGGTTGCAGAGAGGTCATCAAAAATATAGATGGCAACAAGCAATCAATATATCTCTATTATACACAGATGGAAGGGAAGTGTTTAAGACAGCATTTCTGTCATCTAAAGGTGCTTATATATTCTCAAAGTAGCTGTCTTTAAAAGAATCAATTTTTAATGGGGTTAGGGCCTTATCACTTTAAAACTGTTTGGCCAGTCTATAACTTTCACAACCACCTCTATGTCATTTCTCATTTGTGAAGTTCTGTTTCAGCAAAAGTGCCTAGAGAAAAATTTTCAAACAAACAAAAAGCCATCTAGTTTTTCTTTGAAAGAAATTTCTTATATAACAATTCAAATTTTGTGGATTTTGAAATTAATAGCTCCCTATTAAAACAAAATACCAGTTTTCAAAAATAGTAAACCCATTATGAAAAGAGCATGTGTTTTTTAAAAATCCTTAAACTTAGAAGTAAAACATAAATAAATCCTTCCTATAGGTGGCTTAATAATTGGATAGGAGTAAAAAGTGGGTTGGTTAGAAGTAAGAACTCTTTCAAGCTGGATAATGACAGTACTGATATGAAAGCAACTCAGGCTTCACCAGATCTTGACATCTTAGCATTAACAGCTTCAGGGACCCAGCTCTTCTTGCTGAGACTTACTATAGTTATCTGCTATATCTGAGTCTCACTGGCATTCCAAAACATTTCTATTTTAACACAGTAATGTTGACCTAATGGCAGTAACTTTTGGCTTTGTGTTGAAAGACTTGCAACATCTATTACATAAAAAATGTACCTACTTTAATTTTCTCTACATAAAATTTTACCTTACAGCTTTTTTAAAACATTTTATTGGTTTATAATTGGCATATAATAAATCACATATATTTAAACAGTAAAATTTAATGTTCTGCCATATGAATCAACTCCACATTCAAGGTAATAAAAGAATGTATCAACTCCAAAAGATTTCTTATGTCCTTCTGTCATCCTTCCTTTCATTGCACTCGATCACATTGTGCCCCTTTTCCTTAGCAACCATTAATCTGCTTTCTGTCACTATTAGTTTGTATTTTCTAGAATTTTTACATGATCAGAATCATAGAACACTATTTTGTGTAGATTATTTCACTCAATTTTTCTTGAGATTTATTTCTGTTGATAAGTATATCAATACTTCATTTCTTCATATTGCTGGGTAGTGTTCCATCATATGAATTTATCTCATTTTGTTTATTCATTAACCTGCTGATAGACATTTGGACTGCTTCCAAATTTTAGTTCTTATATATAAAACTTCTATGATCATTCTTCTTCTAATCTTTGTAGGGATATATTCTTCCATTCTTCTTGAATACCCAGAAGTAGAATCTCTGAGTTATATGGTAAGTATATACTTATCATATTAAGAAATTATCAGATCAATGTATTTTTTGAGGTGGTTGCACCATTTTACATTTCAACAAGCAGTATATGAGGGTTTTAATTGCTCTATATCTTTGCCAAGAATTTGTATGGTCAGTCTTTTCTGGAAAACTTTATAGTTAATGTTACTTTTGATTGCCAAGTCATATTGTGTGCATTTGTGGGGTACAATGTGATGTTTTGATATATGTATACAAAGTGGAATGATTAGATCAAGCTAACTAGATGTGTAACGGTATCTTATTGTGATTTTAATTTACATATCGTAATAACTAATGATACTGAATATCTTTTCCATGTACTTATTTGGCACCCATGCATCATTATAGATGAGATATTTATTCAAATATTTTGCTAACTTTTATATTTGGGTTATTTGTTTCCTTATTATTTAGTTTGAAGTAGTCTTTATATATTCAGGATACACCTGTTTTGGATTTGTGATCTACAAATATTTTCTGCCATATGGCCTAGTTTGCATTTCAAGCGATTCTCTTGCCTCAGCCTCCCGAGTAGCTAGGATTACAGGCACATGCCACCATGCCCGGCTAATTTTTATATTTTTATTAGAGATGGGGTTTCTCCATGTTGGCCAGGCTGGTCTCGAACTCCTGACCTCCGGTGATCTGCCCATCTCAGCCTCCCAAAGTGTTGGGATTACAGGTATGAGGCACTGTGTCCGGCCCCTATTCAGGTGATTTTCTCTAGCTCCCTACTTTCTTAGATTCTGTCTCCAATTCCTACTTGGGGTGAGAATGGATTCAACTTGCCATCATTGGGCTGTAATTGGAAGACTACAGTCCCTGCAGTCTCTACTCTCACCACACCAGAGGGTGAGGGCAATGCTGTCCTGGGTCATTTGATGCCACTCCTCCCACTGACACGATGGGTGGAGGGGTCATCATCTGTGGTGTTTGTTCCTGAGTCCTAAAGTCCCTAGACCACCCAACTTTATAGCTCCATCTTTCACAAACTTCTTACTATTTTCTATTGTATTATGTCCTTAGCAAAAACGAGCAGAGAGAAATAAATGTATACTAAATGTATACTACTTTTCGTCACTAAAATAGATTTTTTAAAAAGCAGGAAACACTAATATCTTGTGGAATTGCATATCTGTGGAAACTAGTTGTGAAATACTACTGAATTAATTTATGAAGGAATGGAGAAAATTAGGGTTTGTTTGTTTGTTTTTGAGAATAAGTCTCACTCTGTTGCCCAGGTTAATGTATAGTGTCACAATTTTGGCTCACTGCAAACTCCTCCTCCCAAGTTCAAGCAATTTTCCTGCCCAGCCTCCTGAGTAGCTGAGATTACAGGTGCCTGCCACCATGCCTTGCTAATTTTTGTATTTTTAGTAGAGACAGTTTCCCCATGTTGCCCAGTCTGGTCTTGAACTCCTGACCTCAAGTGATCTTTCCGTCTTGGCCTCCCAAGGTTCTGGGATTACAGGCACAAGCCACCGCACCCAGTCAGGAAATTCTTAGTTTTCTTATGCTTACTAATTTCCAACTCTGTCTACCTGTATTCCTTATTTAAGAATAACACATGATGAAGTAGATTATTCTATATATTCTATAAATACTATTAGTGATAGTGTTTATATACTATGGCATAGATGCACTTCCCAATTAGGAGCCATCACTCCTTTACTGCAGAACCATAGGCAAATTACTTAGCTTCTCACTCTTGATTTCATTTCCAGAAAGAAAATGGAGATAATACTATGTTGTATTCCTCAAAGTTTTATTTTTTTCATTTCTTATGCTCATTCTTAACCAGTTAGGATAGTTACATCCCTCTTACTTTAGTGATGTAATCTAATTTAGTCCAATAAGGTATGAGGAGAGGCATACTCAAAGCTCCTGGAAGAGAAAGGCCAATCTTTTTCTAGCTGGATGGGATTGAGAAACATATTAACCCAGCTGCCTCTTTAAGCCAGTTTGCAATCAGAAGGTGAACTAGACTTAGGATGAAATTTATACTTTTTAAAGAAGAATGAAACTAGGAAAAACATGGATCATTAAGAACATTAAGGAAGTACTACATCAAACAGCCTTGAAGTCTGTCCTTTTTCTGGACATCTTCAAATGTGATATAATATTTTTTTAAAAATGATAGTGAAGTCAACTGGAGTGGCATAATTTGCAGTATCCTAAGTTAGTGGAGAATAATAATGAATCTTGATTTATAGTGTGGTGAAAATTAAATGAAATAATAAACGTTGAGTACATATCACAATTTCAAGCACATGGAAGGAGTTCAGAAACTGGTATTGATTATTTTAGATTTTGGGAGGTTAAGATTGGAGTGAGGGAGATTAAGGTCATATAGAGCATAAAAATTCAAGTTTTTGTAGGAAGTACATATTACTAATGATGAGCATTTCCCCCTTCTTTGCATTCCAGATAAATCAGGCAAATTAATTTCCTATTTGAATATTGAGCCTGCCACATATAGCTTTAAACTGCTCTGAGACAGAGCTATCTCCATCTTTGTGGTTCCATTTCAAATTATTTTTCTGTTGTGGCTCACTGAAAGCCTCTGAGTTTAGAATTTCTTAGTTGAACATGGTTACTTAACCATCCATTTTGTTCAAAAAATAGTCATTTAGTCATCTAGGAATTATTACTTTCAAATTTGCAACTGTTTAGAAATAATAGTATCTTAAGAAACCAAATATATATTAGAAAACACATTAATAGGCTTGGATGTGCCAAAAACATCACAAATTTAAATGACTAGATTCTCACAAATAGTCTGTTTTTTAGACACAGACTAAATATTCGTGGTTTACAAGATGTATACTAAAATATAGATCTCAATAGGATGAAAAAGTCATGTAACATATCGTAGCCTTCCTTACATATCTTTATTATGATTAGATATTAAAACAATGGCTGGGTTCAGAAATATAGTTGATTTTTCAGTGAACCAAGATGGTGAAAGTTACCACAATCATGGGCCCTAGAATTTTTTAAAACTTTTAATCCAGAATTTAAATTTTCCTGAGTAAAACATTATTTTCTGTAATAACATCATACATATTATAAATATATTTATATACTTGTATAAGAAACTCTAAGGTTTTATTGGTACATTTTAAGTAACTTGATTTCCTAGGGTGGAAGCTAGTTTTAGAAGAGAAGGGTATTACATTTTATTATTATTATTATTATTATTATACTTTAAGTTTTAGGGTACATGTGCACAATGTGCAGGTTTGTTACATATGTATACATGTGCCATGCTGGTGTGCTGCACCCATTAACTCGTCATTTAGCATTAGGTATACCTCCTAATGTTATCCCTCACCCCTTCCCCCACCCCACAACGGCCCCCGGAGTGTGATGTTCCCCTTCCTGTGTCCATGTGTTCTCATTGTTCAATTCCCACCTAAAAGTGAGAACATGTGGTGTTTGGTTTTTTTGTCCTTGCGATAGTTTGCTGAGAATGATGGTTTCCAGTTTCATCCATGTCACTACAAATGACATGAACTCTTCATTTTTATGGCTGCATAATATCCCATGGTGTATATGTGCCACATTTTCTTAATCCAGTCTATCGTTGTTGGACATTTGGGTTGGTTCCAAGTCTTTGCTATTGTGAATAGTGCCGCAATAAACATACGTGTGCATGTGTCTTTATAGCAGCATGATTTATAATCCTTTGGGTAAATACCCAGTAATGGGATGGCTGGGTCAAATGGTATTTCTAGTTCTAGATCCCTGAGGAATCGCCACACTGATTTCCACAATGGTTGAACTAGTTTACAGTCCCACCAACACTGTAAAAGTGTTCCTATTTCTCCACATCCTCTGCAGCACCTGTTGTTTCCTGACTTTTTAATGATCGCCATTCTAACTGGTGTGAGATGGTATCTTATTGTGGTTTTGATTTGCTTTTCTCTGATGGCCAGTGATGATGAGCATTTTTTCATGTGTTTTTTGGCTGCATAAATGTCTTCTTTTGAGAAGTGTCTGTTCATATCCTTTGCCCACTTTTTGATGGGGTTGTTTGTTTTTTTCTTGTAAATTTGTTTGAGTTCATTGTAGATTCTGGATATTAGCCCTTTGTCAGATGAGTTGGTTGCGAAAATTTTCTCCCATTTTGTAGGTTGCCTGTTCACTCTGATGGTAGTTTCTTTTGCTGTGCAGAAGCTCTTCAGTTTGATTAGATCCCATTTGTCAATTTTGGCTTTTGTTGCCATTGCTTTTGGTGTTTTAGACGTGAAGTCCTTGCCCATGCCTATGTCCTGAATAGCATTGCCTAGGTTTTCTTCTAGTGTTTTTATGGTTTTAGGTCTAACATGTAAGTCTTTAATCCATCTTGAATTAATTTTTATATAAGGTGTAAGGAAGGGATCCAGTTTCAGCTTTCTACATATGGCTAGCCAGTTTTCCCGGCACCATTTATTAAATAGGGAATCCTTTACCCATTGCTTGTTTTTGTCAGGCTTGTCAAATATTAGATGGTTGTAGATATGCGGCATTATTTTTGAGGGTTCTGTTCTGTTCCATTGATCTATATCTCTGTTTTGGTACCAGTACCATGCTGTTTTGGTTATTGTAGCCTTGTAGTATAGTTTGAAGTCAAACCAGGAAGAAGCTGAATCTCTGAATAGACCAATAACAGGCTCTGAAATTGTGGCAATAATCAATAGCTTACCAACCAAAAACAGTCCAGGACCAGATGGATTCACAGCCGAATTCTACTAGAGGTACAAGGAGGAGCTGGTACCATTCCCTCTGAAACTATTCCAATCAATAGAAAAACAGGAAATCCTCCCTAACTCATTTTATGAGGCCAGCATCATCCTGATACCAAAGTCTGGCAGAGACATAACCAAAAAAGAGAATTTTAGACCAATATCCTTGATGAACATTGATGCAAAAATCCTCAATAAAATACTGGCAAACCGAATCCAGCAGCACATCAAAAAGCTTATCCACCATGATCAAGTGGGCTTCATCCCTGGGATGCAAGGCTGGTTCAACATATGAAAATCAATAAATGTAATCCAGCATATAAACAGAACCAAAGACAAAAACCATATGATTATCTCAATAGATGCAGAAAAGTCCTTTGACAAAATTCAACAGCCCTTCATGCTAAAAACTCTCTATAAATTAGGTATTGATGGGACGTATCTCAAAATAATAAGAGCTATCTATGACAAACCCACAGCCAATATCATACTAAATGGGAAAAACTGGAAGCATTCCCTTTGAAAACTGGCAGAAGACAGGGATGCCCTCTCTCACCACTCCTATTCAACATAGTGTTGGAAGTTCTGGCCAGGGCAATTAGGCAGCAGAAGGAAATAAAGGGCATTCAATTAGGAAAAGAGGAAGTCAAATTGTCCCTGTTTGCAGATGACATGATTGTATATCTAGAAAACCCCACTGTCTCAGCCCAAAGTCTCCTTAAGCTGAAAAGCAACTTCAGCAAAGTCTCAGGATACAAAATCAATCTGCAAAAATCACAAGCATTCGTATACACCAATAACAGACAGAGAGCCAAATCATGAGTAAACTCCCATTCACAATTGCTTCAAAGAGAATAAAATACCCAGGAATCCAACTTACAAGGGATATGAAGGACCTCTTCAAGGAGAACTACAAATCACTGCTCAGTGAAATAAAAGAGGATACAAAGAAATGGAAGAACATTCCATGCTCATGGGTAGGAAGAATCAATATTGTGAAAATGGCCATACTGCCCAAGGTAATTTAAAGATTCAATGCCATCCCCATCAAGCTACCAATGACTTTCTTCACAGAATTGGAAAAAACTACTTTAAAGTTCATATGGAACCAAAAAAGAGCCCACATTGACAAGATAATCCTAAGCCAAAAGAACAAAGCCGGAGGCATCACACTACCTCACTTCAAACTATACTACATTTTTAAAAAATTACTTAAAGCTGAAGCAAACATTAAAATCACCACAGTTTAATATTATGCCTTGCCTTGAATTTATTGTATGCCGTTTATTTTATTCAAACCATTTCTATATCAGCAAGATTGTAGGATAGAACTGATTGTCCCAGATGTCATTGCAAGGTTATAGAAAGTTGTTAAAATTTAGAGATATATGGCTACTAAAGGTATATAAGTGAATATTATTTTTTAATATTATTAATGCACTTGGTTTAACATTATTTTCCTGTTTTGAATTGCACAATTCTATTAAAATATTTTTAAGATATCTAAAGTATAAATTTAGTCAAATTTCGATCTTTTATAACACAGGTATTATATCATATGAGGAACATCTGCTGAACCAGCTGTTGTCACCATTTAAGTTCAAGCTGTTGCCAGGGAGCATTTTCCCCCAATCGTTTTACTTGTTCATTTGGGGAGAATGATCTGGGACTGAGTGCCAAGGCTAGATGTGATTATTACAGTAAAGAGTGATTTGGTGGGCCTCAAGTGGGCCGTCATGTCTTTGCAATTTGAGTGGTCTGAATTGCTGCCAGGACATATTGGAGTATAGTTGATAGATATACTGAATGGCACTGTTAACAGTGATGGTGAAATATTTTGCTTTAGTGAAGGTGAATATGAACTCTGCACAGGAACCTGCTATAAGTGTAGTCATTTAACCAGAACAAAGTACCTGTTACCTACTGAACTCGGGTAATAGAGCCAAGAGTCTGACCTATGCAGTCAAAATGAATTGCAGGTTGAACATGAAACTAAGTTAATTTTGGTGATTCAACGAAACACCCATATTATCTAGGTTAGCTGTCTACATTTTATTTCCTCTCAATTATTGCTAATCTCTTTACTTTAGTAAACAGTAAAAAAGGGTTGAGATATAATAGTAGTTTAATTTAGTTGCAAAGATTAAATAGAAGCTCAAATATCTGTGAGAATTACCTCCAATTATTCAGCATGAGAATGAGGTCAGAAACATAGAATAATTTCTTTTTTAGTTTGTCTCACAAATATATATCTAATTAGAAGAAAGCAGTGATTTGTATGTATTTCTTGTACATTTGCCCCAGGAAATCACAAACCTCTGAACTGACCTGTCCATCATGAGAAAAGAGAGCTGAGAATAGATGTTAAACATATTATGTTCAACTTTTTAAACTGTGATACAAGCAAGATTACACCAAGGAGAAGAATAACAAAAAAATGCTTTTTACAAATGCTTTTAGACTGTGTTGGGGGAAAAGAAACCACAGGATAAAGTGACCTGCGTGTCAATGGCGTGTCAAAGGAAATACATTTCACACTACTGAGACTGTTTCTCTAAGACATCTCAGGGACACAGGTTTGCTCTTCTCTGGAATTAGGTCACTTTCTCTGGAAAAGTTAGAGATGCTGCAGTTCTGCCAAGTAGTGATACTCTGACTTTATGTGAGGAAATCCAAATTCAGTTATGCTGGGTTTCAATTAGGACATAGAGCAACTTTGCTTATGAATTAAAATCTTGATAGAAGACCAGGCGTGGTGGTTTATGCCTGTAATCCCAGCAGTTTGGGACGTTGAGGTGGGCGAGTCACTTGAGTCCAGGTGTTCGAGACCAGCCTGGCCAATATGGCAAAACCCTATCTCTACTAAAGATACAAAAATTAGCCAAGTGTGGTGGCATGCGCCTGTAATCCCAGCTACTTGGAAGGCTGAGGTAGGAGAATCGCTTGAACTCGGGAGGTGGAGGTTGCAGTGAGCCGAGATCACACCACTTCACTCCAGCCTGAGTGACAAAGCAAGACTATCTCAAAAAAAAAAAAAAAAAAAAACTTGAGAAAGAGTTGATAATTTGCAATTTTTATGCTAAAAAATAATGTCATTAGGGAGGCAGTACTTAAATCCTTGGGATCATTGGGGTTAGGTCTTTGTTCATCTCCATTTTCTAGAATTGTCACTTTGCCATGATCTGCTATTCCTAGGCACTGCTCTGTCAGTCCGTACTTCCAATGACAATTTCTCCTATTTGCTCTCCTCTTCTACACTTTTAATAATGAAATGGCCCTCACTCCACCTCACCACATGAAAACATCATGCTGAGATTAGAGTAAGAACATTTTTAGATGTCACACTCAAGAGTTTGGAATTTATTTTTATGTGAAGGGAGACAATAAAATATTTTTGGCCAAAGTTTAAGTCAAAAAACGACATGCTCAGATTGAATTATGTCATTAAAAAACAACATACCCCTATTCTTCATATAACAAAATCTGCCACAGAACATTTCGCATATTTGTTAAGTTGGGTGCTAGAATCCTGGTGAAGTATGTAAAAGCTAGACATTGTGAATTCAGAAAGACTCTCCAAAAAAGCCCAGTCATTGTGAAGAATGATGAGAAAAAAGAATAAAAAGAGGATTAATTGCAGGAAAGGTAATTAATTAATGTGAGAAACTTACTGAATATGACTTAGTTAATGGCTAGAGACTTAATGATGGGAGAGCTTTTTAAAACACATTAAAGAGAAGGAAAAAATTAAAAAAAAACAAGCAATTCAATGAAGAAACATGGAGGAACTTTAAATGTATATTATTAAGTTAAAGAAGCCAATTTAAAAAGGCAATATTCTGTATGATTCCAACTATATGATGTTACAGAAAAAAGAAAAACTATGGAGACAATAAAATGATCAGTAGTTCCCAAGGGTTATGGAGATGAAGGAGTGACTAGATGAAACACAGAAGATTTTTAGGGCAGTGAAAATATTGTGTGTGACTTTGTAATTATCATGGTTAATATTGGGTGTCAACTTGATTGGATTGAAGGATGCAAAGTATTGTTCCTGAGTGTCGTCTGTGAGGGTGCTGCCAAAGGAGGTTAACATTTGAGTCAATGGGCTGGGAGAGGCAGACCCACCCTCATTCTGGGTGGGCACCATCTAATCAGCTGTGAGTATGACTAGAATAGGGCAGGTAGAAGAAGGTGGAAGGACTTGACTTCCTGAGTCTTCTGGTCTTCAACATTCTCCTGTGCTGGATGCTTCCTGCCCTTGAACATCAGACTCCAAGTTCAGCTTTTGGATTCTTAGACTTACACCAGTGGTTTGCCAAAGACGCTCAGGTCTTTGGCCACAGATGGAAGGCTGCAGTGTCAGCTTCCCAGGTTTGGGGTTTTGGGACTCGGACTGGCTTCCTTGCTCCTCAGCTTGCAGACAGCCCATTGTGGGACTTCATTTTGTGATTGTGTGAATCAGTACTCCTTAATAAACTCCCCTTCAGGCCGGGTGTGGTGGCTCACGCCTGTAATCCTAGCACTTTGGAAGGCCAAGGTGAGTGGATCACTTGAGGTCAGGAGTTCAGGACCAGACTGATCAACATGGTGAAACCCTGTCTCTACTAAAAAAAAAATACAAAATTAGCCGGGCGTGGTAGCTCACGCCTGTAATCCCAGCTACTTGTTAGCCTGAGGCAGGAGAATTGCTTGAACCTGGGAGGCGGAGGTTGCAGTGAGCCGAGATTGCACCATTGCACTCCAGGTTGGGCAACAAGAGCAAAACTCTGTCTCAAAACAAACAAACAAACAAACAACAAATAAACTCCCCTTCATGTATGCATCTATCTCACTAGTTCTGTACTTCTAGAGAATCCTAATACAATAATGGTGGACACATGTCATTACACATTTTAAAACTCTATAGATATGCAACGCAAAGTGTGAACAACAAGTGCAACACCAAGAGTGATAATGATGTATCAGTGTGGGTTCATCAATTGGATGATAATGAAGATACCATTTTAGTGGAGGATGTTGATAATGGGAGAAGTTTTGCCTATGTGGGAGTAAGGAGTACGTTGAGTCTCTGTACCTTCTGCTCAATTTTGCTATGAACCCAAAATGGCTCTAAGAAATAAAGTCTATTAAAACAAACAAAAAAAGAGAATGCAGCAAAATATTGGCAAACTATGCCTTGCCAGCATTTCAGCTTGCCAAGAGAGTTATCCAAGCTGGTAAGAGGAAAAAAATGGGAGATAAAATGATGCTGGAAAAGCTTCCATAAACTATTCTCTTTCATCTGCCTCTTCTGCCCAGCATGGAGGTTGACTTCTCCAAGGAAAAGTTCTGAGCATTGCAGAATATTTACTTTTGGCTTTTGAGAAGCAGAAGTTTAGAAACTGCAATAATATTTTAAGACACTTTAATAACAGTCAATTATTATGGCTCTTGCCCACTGCAAGCTCAAGATGATCAGGGCATGGCGGCAGGTAACCAGGTAGTAACAAACTTGTACCCATTTAAGCAGCAGAGTGCATGGATGTTAGGGGATGAGCCTGGGTGGTCTTTAGTCAGTATCAATGCTATCATATGAAAAGTAGGTGTCATACAATGTTCCTGTATCCCACAAATTATCTCTATATTCTCAAATCAGAGATAAGGTATACAAGAAGTCCAAGCATGGAATGCCTTTTTCCATTAATTACATCTTAAATATTCAGTCCCATACTGACATATTGGGGAACTATCTATTCTACCTATTTTTGAAGTCCTCTAATCTGTGTCAAAACCCAGCATTTAGAAGTGCATGGAGCTGGTTCTGAAAAAAAATGTATTTTTATTAGCTAGTCATGAGATTATTATTTTGTAAACCCGAAAATATAAGAGAGGATGCTGGGGAGGCAGAATCAGAGACATAGAATACAAAATGACTTATTTTCATCCATGGATTAAGGTACTGTGGGCAGAATTTAAGGTTATTTTACATGAAGATTTTGGAGAGATATTGAGCAAAAGCAGAACATCAGTGGACCATTTAACAGAGATAAGTTTTTTTTTTATGTGTTAAGGTATTTAGAAAATCATATGAACAAAGTGCAGTAATAGGTTGAATATTGGGGTAAAGTAAAAGTAATTTGCAAGAATGATTTCTTAACTGTTTTGCTTGACAATAGGACGAGGCATACCTCTGAGCTCTTAGGTAAAAGACAGAGGGATAGCTGACTTGAGGCTAGAGGAAAGAGAGAGAACATGAGTTCGGATATGGATGTGTTGAATTTGTATTACCTTTACTATTATCCAAGAAAAGATATCAACAAGGATTTTGAATATGTGGGCTTGAGGCTTACAGAAATTCACTGGGGTGAGATATAAATTTGCTGTCCTCTATGGCTACAGTTAATTGAGACAAGGGCCTATTACTAAGACTTGAAGAACTGCTACAATTAATATATGGTAAGTGGAGGAAAGAGTCCTGTGGAATGTGAGAACAGCAACCAGGGAAATAAGACTATCATCAAAAAAGTATCTCCACAGAAATCAAGAAGTGAAGGTTTTCAAATAGTGTGCCATCAAGATTGTAAGAAGCTACTCAGAGACCATGAGCAAGACTGAAATTAATACCCTTGGTACTTAACACTAGAAGACATTGGTGACTTCACCAAGATGTTGAGTAATGGGGGCGGATACCGTGTTAATATTGGTTGTGGAGTGAATGAAACATGAAGAAATTAATACACCGAGGACAACATTTTCAAGAGCATGGCCTTGAAGGAGCAGTGATGCAAAAAGGAAAGATGACAGATATAAATAAGGCGACATTTTTCATTTGTTTTGTCTTGTTTTAATATGAGAAGCATAGTCAAAGTTTGATTTTTTTAAAAAACCCCATTTAAGTCAGAGAAAGCATATAAGAGAGGGAAAAATAATGAAAAATATAAAGTTCCAGAAAAATCTAAAGCTATGGTGTCTAAAAGGTAGGTTAGGGTCAGAATTGGAGAAAGAATGCTTGTTCTGAATATTGTGGCCTTTTTTTTTTTTTTTTTTTTTTTAAGTCTTTAGCCTGAAGGAGACTGGGAAATTGTAGGGAACATTTTATTCTAAGAGGCAATTTTGTTTTTTTTTCTTGCTCATTTCCCTGAGTTTAGACATTGGATTTATGGAAGCATATTGGTAGAGGAGAAAGACCATGGCATTTGAATCCGCATTGTTGTCTTTGAATGCCAGCACTGCAGCTTAGCTTGTTACATGATCTCTGGAAAATTACCCAATCTCTCTGAGCCCCAGTTTTCTCATCTCAAAAATTAAGACAAGAACATCACTTTAAAAGCTTTAAACTGAAAACTAAATGATATAATGAAATTCAAAACACCTAATGGTGTGTTTCTCACATACTATGCACTTAACTGATCTTAATTCCTTTCTCAGTTGAGCTTCATGAAATATTAAAATTTTAGTTTCAAGGTTGAAGTTAGAATGAGATATGTTTCCTCTAAACATAGACTTACAATCTGTGGCTTGTGGTTGGTTTGTGTCTTGTCTAGACAACAATAAACTTTATTAATATAGGGTCCTTCCTTATTTTGCCAAAGGACCTACAGTTTTGTTTTCATTTTTTTGAGACAAGGTCCTTCTTTGTTGCCCAGGATGGAGCGAGGTGGTGTGCTCATAGCTCACTGCAACCTCAAATACCTGTGCTCAAGGGATCCTCCCACCTCAGCCTCCTGAGTAGCTGGGACCACAGGTGTGCGCCACATCAGCCAGCTATTTTTTTAGCCACCAGGTGTCGCTATTTAGCTCAGGCTGGACTTGAACGCCTGAGCTCAAGCAATCCTCCCACCTCAGCCTCCCAAAGCGCTGGGATTACAGACGTGAGCCACCATGCCTGGAAGGAACTACAGTTTTGACCAAAACATCTTGGGCACTTATATTGGCACGTAGGGGTCTTCTGATATGGCCAACTCAGTGAATTTCTCTCTCTGATAATGTGTGACCAGCAAGCATTGGAAAGTGATGAATTTAGCTATGCTTCTCAATGCACATCGTCTATCAATTCAAACCTCACCCAGCAAGGCCTTTACCCTGGCCTCCAAGATCACCTACTTAATGTTCAGAACTCAAGCATCCATGGATGTCACAGATTCTATACCACTCATAGAATCCATTCTACTTTAATCATCCTTGCCTTGATTATAGTGATTTGGTTGGATCTTAGAACGAGACTGCCTGTATCAGATCATAGCTTTATCAAGAACCAGCTATGTGACCTTGGGCAGGTGCTTTAAAATATTTGTGTTTCAATTTCCACATTGGTAGAATGAAGATAATAGCACAGGGTTATCTTGATGATTAAATGATGTAATATGTTTAAAGCCCTTCAAGCAGTCTCTGCACATGGTAAATGCTGATTACATATAAACTAAGCATTTTCTTGCTATTGTGAAGTCTCTGCGGTTCTCACACTGCACTAGTTTTCATTTCTTTCTTTTAAAAAATTCAGATTTTTTTTTTTTTTTTTTTTTTTTGAGACGGGAGTCTCGCTCTGTCGCCCAGGCTGGAGTACAGTGGTGCAATCTTGGCTCACTGCAAGCTCTGCCTCCCGGGTTCACGCCATTCTCCTGCCTCAGCCTCCCGAGTAGCTGGGACTACAGGCGCCCGCCACCAAGCCCGGCTAATTTTTTTTATATTTTTAGTAGAGACGGGGTTTCACCGTATTAGCCAGGATGGTCTCGATCTCCTGACATCGTGATCCACCTGCCTCGGCCCTCCCAAAGTGCTGGGATTACAGGCATGAGCCACTGCACCCCGCCTCAGCTTAATTTTTAATTGAAACATATTTTAAGCAAAAGCTTCAGTCTAGAAATGCAATATGATCTCAATATCCCAGCCCAAACGTTGATTCCAAGTAGAAGTTAGAAGATATGTTTTGATAGCCTTAAAGGAGGGGGGAAGTAAAGTGAAGGCCACTCCTTTTGTCAATGAATGAAAAGGAAGGAAAAAAAAATATAGGAAATAGAAAGAAAAAGAGACAATTTAATGTTTAAATTTCTCATTCATTTAATTATTTATATTTTATAAGAAGAATTTTAATAATTTAACATTATGTCCCTTTGCATAGTGAAAAACTTAAGTATACATGATACTTTGTGATGAAGATGAAAATTAATTGAACATGTCTGGAAAAAACTTAGAAATAAATAAAATAATGATGCTTGTTTATTGAATTAATTTAAGGGACTCTCAGAAACATTGTGACATTTAGCACATATATGTGTTGACATGTAAGAAAAGGAAATGCTTATACAAAGTCCTGGAGAGAAACTGTGGGAGGAAAAGATGGCATTTTGGAAAAAGAAAATAAATTTTGAAAAGAAAATATGTGACATGTTGGCAAGAATTAATGCTTGATCTTTGGAGAGAGAGATAATGAATTCTATCTTCATTTACATTCTTGATAAGAAAAGTATTAGTGTTTTTATTTTTCTAGACATTTAAAGCAGCTATTTATTGAATTTTCCACGAAATTAAATGCATCAAAATTTACCCCACATTTCTTCTCATGCAAAAGCAGAAAAATGCAAGCCTTTAAAATATGGAAACATTTGGAAGAAATCCCCCTGGGCATCATGCACAAAAGCAATTCTGGATTTTTCTGGGTCCTAGAATAAATCATCAGTTGAACATTATAAAATCACATAACTGGCCAGACGCAGTGTCTCATGCATGTAATTTCAGCACTTTAGAAGGCTAAGTCAGGAGAATCGCTTGAGCCCAGGAGTTCAAGACCAGCCTAGGCAACATGGAGAAATCCTGTCTCTATGAAAACAGAAAAGCGTAAAAAATTAGCTGGGAATGGTGGAGCGCATCTGTAGTCCCAGCTACTCGGGAGGCTGAGGTAGGAGGATTGCTTGAGCCCAGAGAAGTTGAGGCTGCAGTGAGCCTCGCACTGCACCCAGCCTGGGTGACAGAGTGAGACCCTGTCTCAAAACAAATAAAGGAATAAAAAGTAAAATGGCACAAGTGAGTCACATAGAAGCTTGGGCTCTTTTTTCTAGACAAATATTCAGTAAGAATCATAAAGAATGATTAAACTTGATTGTTTTCTTTCAACACCACTGTGAGCTAGGTTAAATTAAGCAAGAACCATGGTTAATATTTTATTGTCCTTTACTTCTCTCTTTAGAGTTAGGATTTTCATTCCCTAATCATTTATTTTATCCCATTTATGTACTGTATATGTGTGCTTAGTTTTAAGATTGTTCTATATTTATTTCATTGTTCAACATGTCAGCTAAAGGAGTGAAAATATCTATCTAGCTTTCTCTATCAATTATCTATCCATATCTGCATATCACATCTGTCATCTCAACCAAAGATTATAATTTAAAAGATAATCTTATGTAAATATGTGTAATTATTTTTCCATAAACAAGACTACTACTGTTACCTAATTCTTAATAACTTTTTAGTCTTTGTTTACTTCTTGATTAGCCAATGCTAGAGTTAACATGAGATTACTGAATAATGGGAATGTGTTCATATTTAAGAAGATTGATAACTATTTCTATACATCAATTTCTAATAGATCTTCTTAAGAAGTATACATAAACAAAATAAGAATATGTAGACCAACAACTTCTAGACATGCTCAGTGACATGAAGAAAAATGGGATTCTTACCTGTAGAACTTTACCAGGTTCTTGGTCTTTTTATGAGCTGTGTCTATGAAACATCCTATTTATAAACCTGTTTAACCAAAATATTTTTCTTTACAGAGCCTTTTATGTAACTAGTTTTGGAAGAAAGGGGTTGTCAAATGCTGAAACCTGTCTCTTCATCTCATTGTGTATGTAGTGCCATAGTACTGCTCTGGTCTCAGATATTAGTATGTGATTTTTCTTGACATAGTTTTCCCATTTGTAAAATTAGAGGCATGATAAGATGACTTCCAAAATATCTATGTGCCTTGGGTCAAAGACATTCTATCATTATATAATTTTATATTACATGTCATCTTGATAAATTCATGCAGCAATGTTAAGAATGAATAGTTCTTTTTTTCTCTGGTAAATTCAATTTGAAATAAATTTGAAAAAATAGGTCACATTTTTTAATTGAAGTGAAACTAATAAAATTTTGACTACCATAAAAGACAGGCACAACCTTTCTCTCTGCCAAGATGCACGCTTCAACAAGACTGTGCTTCACAATACAGGATGCTAATTAGGCCTATGTTACTATCAGCAATGTCACAGTCTTTACAGAGCATATCCAAATTACTAAATCTAAAATGGAGCTAAAGAAACTTTTATTTCTTCCCACTCTATAGTATTGTACCCCGATATTCCCCAGTAAAAGAAAGAGTTATGTGAACAAGAGCAGAAAGTTATAGTAGTAAAAGCATTGCCTAGGATAAAGTGTTACTAAAGATAATTAACTTTCAGTCTTAAACTTCATCACCATAAAATGGGAGAATAATCTCTACACTTTCAATCCAACAATAGGGTGACTGTACAGCTTATCATCCAAATCATGATACTTTTAGAGTTCAAATGGGGCAATATTAATAAGTATGCCAAGGTGGTAGGTGTAATCATATCTGTTCTGAAACACTCAGTAGTTGTACAAATGCAGGCTACTGTAAAAGCCTATAACACAAATAAAATTTGATGAAAAGATAGAGAAATAGTTGGGCTATTTTAAATTTATAAATGAAGAAACAGGGTTATAGCAGAGTTGCTAATTACCCAGATGTATACTAGGAGGAGGCTTTGAAACTAGGAAGTTGCATGATTACTGATTATTAGATTAATGCTCTGAGTGCCTTAGTGACTAGCTAATTACTAGAATAACACCTGATGTGGCAAAGGGGATACAAATATTATTTGAGATATAAGGGAACTTCTATCTGGCCTTTGCACCATAGCTGAGCAAACAACTTATGTATTTAGTACTTTACAGGGTCCTTTTCTCAGATTAAACTAAATTTTAAAATTTATGGATAGGAGCCCTTGTTCAGAACCATTTAGGTTGTTATTCTATCTCTTATTGTCTTAATGAAAAAGACTCTATCCAATCAATATTAACTTCTGTTGGCCTCAACAGATATGTCTACAATAGAAATATTTATATGTAAATATTCAAGTAGTGTTTCTGATTAAAACTGCTTGTATAGTCTTTATTGAATTAGCACTTTGGGGAATCTAGTCTGAATTACAATGAAAAATGAAAATGTTAAATATTTTGTTTTCCACATTATATTAATAGCATTCCAAAAATAAGATATTTGAAATCAACTTTATATATAGGTATCTAAGAACTTTTGTATAGAGGTCACTTATTCCCAGAGCAAACCTTCCTAAGCTGTTTGACAGTTAAAATAAACTCTGGACACATACATTGCTTTGACCATTACACTCACTAAACTTGTCATCCAAACAGGGACTATTTATTACACAGGGGTGTGAGTAACATGAACACACAGATCAGTGCTAAGATCATGAAATCCATTTCATCATTGTTTACTCTAGCAATCTAGCCAAAGTAATCCTTAGACAAATCTTATTAGTCTAGATATGAATGTCAGCCCCTGAAGTAAGCCATCTGTGATTAATTTATGCAGCTACTCAGTTCCATTTCCTATTAATAGTGTGTTTATCATATAACTGTATTCAAGAGCTTAGCATTTTATCTGATTTATAAACACATTTAATACATTTGTTGATGCAAGTTTTCATGTATTTAATAAAATGCTCTATAAAGCTTACTAATAATGTGCAAATTTCATAGATAACTGAGTAGAGACTATATCTCCTATTTAGGTCGTGCTTTAAACAATATACAACAACTTTTAATGTATTATTTAGATGTCTTCAGAATTTGGAATGAAGGGTTTGAACTAAGCCTAAGCCGGCTAAGGTGGCATACTTATTTCTAGGGGTACTTTTACAATTCTAATAGAGATTCCATGCACATAGAACACATAGAACCTATGTTGAAAACCTATATTTTAAGAAGATCTGGCTATCAATGGAACATTTTTTTTCTCAGAAATAAAAACCATAAGCCAAATAAACTTCATCCTTTTCTCTCCCATAGTATCTAAGTTACAATGTATTTCTTCTCCAAAATTTAACTTTGCCTTGTTTAATATCAAATTTACTTTTCTGGCACATATTCTAGATGCAAGAAAGAAAATTTTAAACAACAACAACAAATACCTATCTTTTTGCTCTGTTGAAATAAGCATGAAACGACTGCTGACAACCAAGTGAGATAGAGGTTCAGGTTAGGGTCTAGAAGTTTCTAGAAGATAATAAGAGAGAGAGAGAAGCTAAGGAAATTTAAACACCATAAATGGGATAGGCTGTCACAGAAATGAAGATAACTAAGAGGGATAATGAAAATATACAAGGAAGCTTAGTGGCCTTGTATAATCTAAAAAAAACAAGAGGCAAAGAGTTTTGATCAAGACACCACACACTGTCTTTCTAAACTAAATAGAATGACTGTTCCTTTAGAAAAATGCTGACCTAGACTACGTTTGATTGTTGAAAATATCACAGAAGACTAATACACTATATGTTACATTTTATAGATAGGAGCCCTTATCCACAACTGTTCTGGATATTTTATTTTCATTTGTCTTCTTAAATAAAGAGATGGGTCAGTTCATTAATCTATCCAGATTGATTGGTAGTTACATTTGTCATGTATATTATCAAATGGATTTCTTATACAGAATCTTTTTGTATAATTTCAGACAGCCTAAACCCCTTTTCTCAATTCAGATACTCCTTGGAAAACTTCATTTCTAAAGTGCCAGCCCAGCTTGAGCAAACAATCAAACTCTGCTGGTTAGCACTCTGTGATACACAGCCTGGTCTTTGCAGCCCTTTGTCCCCATAGAAGCAGGCATCCAAGAACATTCTAACATATTTGATACTGTATAAATGCGTGCTTCTGAGGTTTATTTCCTATTTCCTATTGGAACAGTCAGCAACAGATAATTGCCCTGTCTTGAAGATCAAGAAAGGAAAACTAAAGAAACTAAAAGCTATTGCAAGGGTATAAGCTAATTTGTATGCTAAATGATTGGATTCCTGGACCTTGTGCCTGAAAATGAAGCTGAATTACTGAAGGAAAGGTTTGACGTATCATAGGAAAATAGTTTAAAGTAGTTTTGACAAGGTTTCTGGTACAGAAGATCAGAAGAATTTGCTTATATACTTTAATTATAAACCTCACTACCAATTTTCCCTTTGGGTTGTTGATTCCAATGATGGCTGGTTAAACCTGGGCTGAAGATAAAATTTTAATATGAAGACAGTTTTGAAAAATTGTTAAGAAAATGCAGCTAATATTCGGTTGAGTGCCTACAATGTGTGAAACATTTTATACATTACTTCATAGTTTCCTGGTGAAGGAATTATTATCATCTTCACTATTTAAATGAGAAAACCTCCCCAGTTTAGAGGTTATTAAGAAGTAGCAGAGGTGAGATCAGTTTGAACCTGTTAAAATTCTGGCTCTTTGGCTCTATATATTAGGATTTCTATAATAAATAGAAAATGAAATAAAGATTTTTCAAATGCTACTGCAAAGCACTAGATAAGCATGAGAGTTGCTAAAACAAAACCATCTGGTATTTCTATAAAGGTGCCATGTTAGCCAGAGGAAAGTTAGTGACCTAGATTGAGCATGAGTCAAACCATCAGAAAGGGCAGGAGAGAACGAATCAGAGATGTCCTCACCAAGCTCCCTTCTTTGTTCCCAGGCTTTTTACTCTTAGTGACAGAGACTTCAGACTTCTCTGCAGAGATTACAAAAAAGAGAAAAAGAGTTGGAAAATATAGTGTGATTTAAGAAGTGAAGAAACTTGTGGTCTGTAGAAATACAGTTATATTCATGATTCATCAATTTATAACTTTTTAAATTCCGAATGTAGAAGTAATTCATGTTCATTTCACATCATGAAACAATGTATGTATTTTTTTAAATGTAATCTCTCCTTGCCAGTCCTTTCTAATAATAATAGCTTAATGCTATCTCTTATGACTCATCCATATGCATACGTGTGGTTTATTGCTTTTTTAAAACATATAATAATTATTTTGACTCTTAAATTCCAATTTAAAAATATAGCTTAGTCATCTTTCCAAATTAAGATATACTTCTAATTACTTTTAATAACTATTAATACCCAGAATATAATCATACCATATTTAACAATTTCACCATTGAGAAAATTCCAATTATTTTCAGTTATACTGCTGTCAAAAATAATGTGGCAATATTTAAATATTCTGTAAGTATACGTACTGCTTTAATTTTTTCTTTTTTTTAAGACATGAGGTCTTGCTATGTTACCCAGGCTGGAGTGCAGTGGCTATTCACAGGTGCTATGATTTTCAAAGACTCTGATAACTTATAATAAAACAGTTATTTTATCTCATGGGCATTTTCATGATATTTGTCAACCTTTTTTTGATTTGCATGACGTTTGCATCTTAGACCTTAGGACTATGGTATTGATGCATAACATGATGTAAAACACATTTTTTAAAAAATTGACTTTATTGCAAAGCCACTAAATGATTATCTTCAACAAAGTGTTTTGAAACTCAATATCTTAAAAAACCTACTACAAAAGCTGTAAGACCAGTACCAATTATAAGAAGGGGCTATATTTTTTATTTGTATTTAAAAAAACTGAAACATTAAATCCACTTAACATTTTATAAAGATTTTATTAAGACCTTGGTCTCTTTCGTTTCTGTATTTGATATATGATTTAATATCTTATCATGATGTAATATCTTATCTCAAACATACAAATTAAATATTATATATCATATCATATGTTATTTTATATATATATGAATTACATATATAAATTACACCCTTATTTATCATTAAATTGGAATATCTGCCTTGATTTTTTTTTGTTTCAATATTTTCTTACGTTTGAAGATATCACATCAGAGCTGATGAGATTCGGCCAGGAGCTGGACTTTAAAGAGTAATATAAAAATAGTTTGATGACAATTGTACATGAAATCCAAACTAAGAACAATAACTTTATTAGTATTCACCAGAGAGACAGAACCAATAAGATATGTACATACATATATAGAAATATTAGAGGGGATCTATTAGGGAAATTGGCTCATGGGATTAGGGATGCTGAGAAGCTTCACAACAGGCTATCTGCAAGCCAGAGACCCTGGGATGCCAGTAGCATCGCTCAGTCTAACTTTGAAGGCCTCAGGATCAGAGAAGCTGATGGTGTAATATCTAGTCCAAGGCCTAAGAACCTGAGGGCTGCTGGTCAAAGTCCTGGAGTCCAAAGACTGGAGAGCTTGAAGTTCTGATGTCTAAGGGCAAAAGAAGAGTGTCCTAGCTCCTGGAAAGAGAGAAAAAAAATACCGCCTTTCCTCTCCTTTCTTGTTCTATCCAGCCCCCACCGAATTGGATGGTGCCCACTCAGCTTGAGTGCTGATTTTCCTCACTTAGTTCATGGGTGCACACCCAATATCCTCTGGAAGTAGCCTCACGAACACACCCAGAAATAATAATATACCAGTTCTCCAGGTATTACTTAATCTAGTCAAGTTGACACCTAAAATTAACCATCACAATTACAAAATAAAATATCTAAGAAATAATGGGAAGGACAGGAAATAAAACAAAGGAACGTGGATTTCTGAGGTTTTGAGATGGTTAGGAGTAGAAATTAAATATTAATTATGTGATAACTGTTTCATTTTTAAGCCATGATTCTTTGTAGGTGCTATTTTCATCATCAAATTAAAGAATGAATGTGGAATATGCATACTATAACTAAATATATTTATAATCGAAGTATTTCACAGCTTAATAGAAACTTAATAGAAACAGTCATTTCACCTTATTTTATGGAATGAACCTAAAGAAATTCTAAGCAAGAGTTTCAATTTTATTGTCATTTGAAGCTGTCTTCAGATATTAGTGAAGGAATAGCATGCTGAGAAAAATTAAATATCAAGGGAAATGAAGAGTCCGCCAAACAATTAGCATGACTTAATTATTTCTTCCTTTTAGGACAACCATTAAAGGTCAAGATATTTCAAGCTTAAGTGAGTTAGAATGTCCTGTCTCAACTTCTCCACTCTTTTATCTTTTCCTGCAAGAGACAGCAAGGCCACTGAGCATATGGAGACTGCTTGTTTGGAAAACATTTGAAATACATTTTAATTTGTAAATCCAAACACAACAGTAAAGTCAGTCCACTTTGTTTCTGGCTTCACATCACTTCTGCCGTGAGCTGCACTGTGTGCTATCAAATAAGTAAACATTTCTCACTTGGGGCAGAACTCTGAAGCCAAATTAGACTGAAGCCAAGTGCTATTAAATGATAATTTGCGTGAACAAGACTAGCATAATTTATCTCTTCAAACTTGAACAATTTAAAATATAACATTTAAATATTGCTATTATCTAAATATTTAAAAGATTTAAAAGATTCTTAGACGTCTTCAACAATGTATCTGGACAATGAGTAGAGGGCAGTAAGGCTTCATTCCCTGGCTCTGATATTTTGATCCAGCCAAGCCAGAGTTAGTATTTGTCCAGCTGCTGGAGTTCCCCAGTGGTGCTTTGATTGGAGGGACTTTAACTTCTATGGCATTTTAAAAAGGTAGCTGATACTTTCTTATATGACTAGCATGACTAAATATAGAACAATAACAACAAAGACTCATTATACTGACGAATTTCTTCACTTGTGAACCAAATATGCCCCAAGTCAAAAAGAACATGGACTGAATTGGGAGTGTAGCTAATAATCAAATTGATTAAAGGATAATTATAGAGCTTTCCTATCTGAAAGCTATGAATCACATATGACCAAAATTTTAAATTCATTTTTTTTTAAATTAAAAATTCTGCTTCTCAGTCATACAAGCCACAATTCAAGCTCTCAGCAACATGTGACTAGTTATCACAGTACTGGACCGTGCAGACATAGAGCATGTCTTGCAAATAGGAAAATTCTATTGGACGGTGTTACGACACAGAATGAGTACATTGCCCAGTGATTTGTTCTTTTTTTTTTAAATTTTATTATTATTATACTTTAAGTTTTAGGGTACATGTGCACAACGTGCAGGTTTGTTACATATGTATACATGTGCCATGTTGGTGTGCTGCACCCATTAACTCGTCATTTAGCATTAGGTATATCTCCTAATGCTATCCCTCCCCCCTTCCCCCACCCTTGCAATGCTGTGCTTTGCTAGAAATGCTACAGATTCAGGGTGATGGATCATATTGCACTCATGCCCTACTGAGCATTTCAAAGTCATGTTCTGGTGCCAGAATCAAATCTTTAAATTCAACCATCTATTCCAAATTACCATTCTCATAGCATTTCCTAACTAGGAAATTTGTGTGTACTTATAGGTAGTTAATTTTTTAATTCTATTAATTTAACTGAGTGCCTTATGTTTTCAGGTCTAAAATTAACGATTTTGCCTTTATGCACATATTCATTTGGGCTCTAGAAGCTTCAAAGAAGTATGGCTTTGCATTATATTTATTGCCAATCATCGATTTTTGGCTTTGGAAATTGTATTAACACATCATTTGACATCTGTTTGGACATGCATCAGTCGAATACATAATAGAGTATGTATAAGGTTTAATTTGTAAGACATCACTGCTTATTTTGTGACTCTGTCCACAACTTTAAATATAGTTTTTCTTATTTTTAAAATTATAAACAATACTGATAGTAGTTTTTTTGAGAAATACAAAAACATTGTTTTTCCACTAGTTGAATAAAAGTATAAAATGTTTTAATATTCTGTCTTAAGTCAAAAAATAAAACTTATGTTAGATATCAAATGTGAACCAACATTAAACAAGAAATATTTGGGTCTTATTCATATTATTAAAAAAAGAGGCATTATTGATTCTTAGGCTTAGAGGAATAAAGTTGTGCAATTAGTTATTATGATACAATACTTTTAAATATTAAGAATATGTATTTATTTTCATATTTGATTTTTAATACTTTTAATTATTCATTTATTTAAAAATATGTTTTAAACATCTACTTGAGCATAAATGTTAACATCTGACTGAAAGATTTGATAGACTGGAGTAAGTAAATTTTTACAATTATGACATTATATGCATTCAGATTATATAACTCCATACATATGTGTGTGATGAATTATAAAAGTATTTTGTAAAAGTCCTTCAAGGTCATTCGCAATGCATATACAACAATTAATGAGGAAACAGAAATTCCACAAAGGCAAAATGAAAACAAAAATTACCTGTTACCAGCTAAAGACAATTCCTGTTACTTTTTTGATGTGTGGTTTTATAGGTGTCTATCACATACTTATGTATACATATGTAAATATATATTTTTGTGTATTTAAAAATTTATTTAAAAAATTTTAAGGCTTGGGTGCGGTGGCTCACGCCTGTAATCCCAGCACTTTGGGAGGCCGAAGTGGGTGGATTACGAGGTCAGGAGATAGAGACCATCCTGGCCAGCACAGTGAAACCCCATCTCTACTAAAAATACAAAAAATTAGCCGGGCTTTGTGGCCAGCGCCTGTAGTCCCAGCTACTTGGGAGGCTGAGGCAGGAGAATGGCATGAACCCAGGAGGCGGAGCTTGCAGTGAGCCAAGATTGCACCACTGCACTCCAGCCTGGGCAACAGAGTGAGACTCTGTCTCAAAAAAAAAAAAAAATTAAAATGAGATATTTTATACATTTTATTTTGTATATACATTTTGTCTGTTTGTAATCATTGTGTCTCATGTAATGTCTTTTAAACATGGTTGGTTGTATTATCAACCTTCTATAACAGCATTTCAAATAGATATATGTTCTTCCATATACAATAAACAGCCAAGGACATTAGTTTACACCTTTATTAAGGTGTGTCTATTTGAAAACAGCAGAAAGATATGTTTTTGAGGAAATCAGAAACTTAAAGATTTTATAGAACATTGTCCAAGGTCAGTCAAAGTTGCACTAATCTTGGAACAGGGTGTTGGGGCAGTAAGACTGTGGTCGCAGTAAGACTGTGGTCACAGTGTACCAGCCACTGACTGGTCATTTTGGGTTTAAAAAAGGAGTACAAAAGAACAGCTGGGGAATAAGGTCTTGCAAGAATCCCAGTGGAACATTTTTAGTCCTTAAGGGTCTTTCAGAATGCATATACCATAATTCATTTAATAAAAAAGTTACTCTTAGGGATATTATTTTTCTCATTTAATAAATTAAAGCCCTTTAGTTGAGCTTTTCTAGCTAAGCCTTTGGACCCTCTACATATTTTTCTTAGGCCTTTATAATAAAGATCAATATTTATAATAATGGAACCTGGATCAAACAAGTGTATTAGGTACACTTAATTATGTATTAGGTGCCTATGGTTATATTTTTTGCACATAAGGTAATAGCTTCTTTCTTGCTTATTAAGTTTGCTTAAACTGATCCTCTGATTATCTGCATTTCTCAAAAATCCCTGAATACTTTCTAGTGTTATTGCTGGTAAATGCGAGGTCTAAGTTAACTCAAATAGAGGTTTGAAATAGTGCATGCATATTTTCATCTCTTTTCCCGCCATGTGATCTCCCTGAGAGTGTGTCTGGGCTAGCCTGTCACAATCACAATAATGTAACAGACTTATGGAGGAGAGTGCAGTGACACAGGTAAGGCCCTTCTAGACCAGACAGCACCCAGCTGACTCACTAGTTTACGAAAGACCCATGAAGAAGCCCAGCTGAGATCAGTTAAGCCAAGCCTTTGTCAGGAAAACCAGCTAACTGACCCACGGACTCATGCAGAAAAGAACATTTATTGCCATATGCCACTGAAATTTGTGGTTGTTTGCTATGCCACATTATTATGGGAATAGATAACTGATACATTGGCTAAATGTAAGTACAAGCAAAGCCAGTCAATGTACTCTGTTGCTTCCATCCATTCCAAATCTCTGGGGGAACTCACATAATTGGGGTGTGTGTGTGTGTGTGTGTGTGTATTAGAGAATAAGAACCCCCCTAACGTCCACACACACACACACACACACACACACACAGAGAATCTTAATGACACTAGAAAACATTATGAAGACTTTCTGGAAGGAGATAGAAGTTGGCATTAGATACACAGAATAAAAATTCCAGCAGAAACTAGTTTCAAACCTGCAGGAGAAATGCTGCAAGGTGTTAAGAAACATTACAGGACAATTCTTATTTCAGATGGAATAAACATTAGGTGCAACAGGCATCCAGAGGCAAACATGAGAGAGATGAATTGGAGCATTGCTTTAAGAGAAGATGAATCCTGATTCTGATGTATATGCTTTTAATGAAAAGATGCTTCTGAAAATAACAAAGAAGAGCAATGCTATTTTGAAAACAGGATATGTACTTACCATTAAAAATATAGTATTGTTCTGTTGAAGTTCACATTAGTAACAAGATACAGCATTAGTTCTATATCTAAATATGTCCTCATAGTAATATAAAACAAGTGGAGTTTGTTTTCAGTTGCTGTGGTTTTGATGAAGTTGTGCACAGTTGATCTAATTTTGTGTTGATTGACAAAGTCAAAGTAACTGAACCTGATATTCTGAAGACCATTTCACTTTGGCTATTTAACACTGAGCTAGATTTCTGCAGATCTTAACTGAACATTTTAAATAAACTTTGGCAAATAGTCAAACTTTTATTTGGGAAATGAAAAAAAATCCCCTCATATAGGCAAGTTGATATTAAGTAAACATTTGAAATATCTTTTCTCACATTGGTAATAGCCATCCTCCCACTCCAAATTCAAATGTTTTTGTTCTGTACCATATAAAATATCTTTTTGAAGAGTCTGCAAAGCTTTTGCTATTGCTATTGCTCAACCTAGAACTGATTAAATCAGGAGCAGCTAGCTGTCTGGGCTAATCTAATCAGATTATTTCTTAGACATTTTGAACTGAGAATCACAGAGAATATGTAAACTGAGAGATGGTACACATCATGTTACTTAGATTCTTTGGGGAGTAGGCTCATGGGAAAATCCTCATTTCTTTGCTTTCAAGTCTTCATTGTTCAACAATTCCACAGATTTTAGAACCCCACACCCCTGTGTGCATATATAGGCATGCACACACACAGAAGCACACCTCTACATGCACACATTTTAAGTTGTGTTCTGGTTCTTATATCCAGATCCATTCGTATCCTGACCTGAGAAGAAATTCTTCACCTACATGAAAGTATCAATGGCTCAATAGGCTGGCTCGTCCTTGGAACCAAAAAGCAACCTGAACATTGAATAAAATATTTCCTTTAATAATTATGTGTTGACTATTAAGAAGGAGTATATCTCTGATATAGGCAACAAGATAGACTTGTTCTTTTTTAATATATACTACTATTACTCATGTTACTCCTATAGAAAAATATAAAATTTAAAAGTGGGCTGGCCACAGTGTCTCACGCCTGTAATCCCAGCATTTTGGGAGGCTGAGGCGGGTGGTTCACCTGAGGTCAGGAGTTTGAGACCAGCCTGGCCAACATAACAAAACCCCATCTCTACTAAAAATACAAAAATTAGCCAGGCATAATGGCACATGCCTGTAACCCCAGCTACTAGGGGGGCTGAAGCAGGAGGATCGCTTAAACCTGGGAGCTGGAGGTTGCAGTGAGCCGAGATCATGCCACTGCACTCCAGCCTGGGAAACAGAGCAAGACTCTATCTTAAAAAAAAAAAAAAAATTACAAGTAAGTGCATTTAACTTAGATATGTTTTGGGTATCTTAGGGACTATTCCTTACCTGGTTTTGAATATGTCTAACTGAATCCAAGAAAAGTTCTCTTGATGAGCATTATTGAATATAGAACAAAGAGAAAACTGGAGCTATGGTTCTGTACCCCAGGTAAACACTCTTTTAGCATCAGCTAAAAACTATCTTAAGAATAGCTGAAGAACATATTCAGCATTAAGGCCTCCTTGCCTAGTGAGTTTGTCTCATTACTGAGCCAGTTAAGACTCTGAAAAACAAAAATCAAAAAAACAAAAAACTCCACTTCTGTCTGTGTAGCCAATGTAATGTAATTAGGTTGATGTGGAATTGTTTAATTGTTACTGTAGAAACACAACAGGACACCTGCAGAATCAAATTTCATCCTAGGTAAGTCTAGCCCTAAAAAACCAAAACCAAAACAAACCAACCCCCACCAGTTTCATGCTTAGGCCAAAACGAGTTTCAGAACATCATATCCACTCTTGAAATTTAACTGATTTTTATAGATTCAATAATATTTTGAAAGAAAGAAAATGAATATGGACTGTTTCATTTATAGAGGAAAAAAAGCAATGATATTCAAGATTAATCCAATTGTAAAATTTTTTTTTGTTCCTGGAGAGGATACCAGTGATTTTCATGTAAATTCACATTCCTGTAGGCTTATAGTCTCAGGAAAAGAAAGCACGGGATCCTAAGTACTAAACAATAGTATTACTTAGAAATTACATTTTCAAGAATGCATACATCTGGTTATCTTAAAATAAAATTTGGAAAAAAGGAGAGAAATTTTACTTGTGTCATTTTAATGTGCGAATGAAATTTTCATTTAAAGATGACATATTTGAGAAACAAAACAAAAAATATTCTTTTACCATGGCAAAATGTAAACATCTACTACATCTGGGTACATGATGGACGATTTGTTCTGTACTCTTGTTTGATAGGTTTCACAATTGAAATTACAATATAGTGTTTATGTAATAACAATTTATGATAAATATATACAACTTCTACACATTTATTTTTATTGTTACTACTCTGGTTCAGATTCATAGCTATAAACATGAATGAGTGTTTTAGAAAATATAATTCAGTTATGCAACTTCTAAATTGAAGAAGCAAAAATTATATAAGAAAAATTATACTAATAAGATACATTTCAGAGAAATCATGGTAAACTTGCACTTTTCTTTTTGAAAGGTAAATTAAAAATAATGGAGGAATTTTTTTTCATATAGAATAAACCAAGGGACATTTTCAGGAATTTTGTTAAGAATTTGATTTGGGCCAGGTGCAGTGGCACATGCCTGTAATCCCAGCACTTCGAGAGGCCAAAGTGGGAGGACTGATGGAGGCCAGGATTTCGAGCAACACAACAAGAATTCATCTCTATATTTTTTAATTTTTTTTTTTTTTTTTTTTTTGTGGGCAGACATGGTGGCACGTGCCTGTAGTCCTAACTACTTAGGAGACTGAGGGGGAAGGGTTGCTTGAATCCAGGAGTTCAAGGCTGCAGTGAGCTGACTGTGCCACTGCACTCTAGCCTGAGTGACAGAGCAAGACCCTATCTTTCAACAAAAAAAATTGATTTGTTCAATAAATAGAGATTCAGTTGCTGAGTTCGAAGCAGAATAGTCATAGCTGTCAAAGTAAATCTACTTTACAAAATGAAATTGAGCATTTATGTACAAAACTGTAATATCTTGTGAATCAGTCAATAATAAAATTTTCCCCACATCAGGCTATATAAAGTCATTTACTAATTAATTCACATCAAGATTAATTAGGTAAGCCAGAGGGTTATTAGTCTTCCCAATTTGCAGATGAGGAAGCAAAGGTAAGATAAGTTAAGATATATGCCACAGGCTCCAATAAAATGATGGCACTTTTTATTTACTTATGTCATGTAAATTCACATTCAAAGCACTAGATTAAATCACTCACTAATCCTCTTAATTTTACTGTGCAGTTGGTAGGGGACAGGTACAATTATCTTTGTTTTACCTTTAAAGAGAGTGTACTCCTCTCAGACAAATAGTTTGCCCAAGGTATTTGGCAGAGTTTAGAATTAGCCTTAACTTTAATTTACAAAAGTTATTCTTTTTGTCAGCATAATCCATTGTTTGTTAACTGAAGTCTTACAATTTAGAAGCAAGTAAAAGTGTTTTTGATATTCTGTCTTGATCTTAGCTGTTATTTAACAGTTTCTTCCAAAATTTTTCATGAGTGTATCAATATTTAACATAATATCATTTCAAAATAATAATACATGCAAGAAAACTATAACCAGAGGAAATTAGTATTGGCTTAAATATATAAAGAATGACGTAGAGAGCCCGGGAAGCATTTAGGTAAAAGACTGATCTTGATTGTACATCTCAGCTTTACTGCTGATTGCCCATGATGAAAGCTTACACTATATTAATCAAAATATTTTTAAAATGTATAAAATGGCTATGAATAACCACCTGAATACCTCTCTCCTGGTCATTAATTCTAATTTTTAGCGCTGGGTCTTTGGACACTGTTGAGAGTATTTAGTCATTAAAGATAGAGTATAAATACATTTTTTAAAATGCAACTAATTTATACTTAAGCAAAGAGCATTTTCAAAAATGTTTTCCATAGGTTAAGCAAACTAGCAAAAGAGTAGTAAAATCATAAATTTTTTAGAGCTGGAATAACCCAAAACATTTTTTAATTCCTCCTTTTAAGTGAGGAAATTGAATATCTGAAAAATGACTGACTCAAGATTACACAGTTAGGGCTAGAACCACGTTAAGAATATATGGCTTCAATCCCTCCAATCCAGTACTATATTTAGGTCAAATTTAAAAGAAAACAAAAAAACAAAAAAAGCCTAACAAACTGAATAATGCTTGTCTAGTAACGCATATATCAAGCACCTTCTCTTAACTAAAGCAAACTTAAAATACCCCATATAAGCCATAGAAAGCGTCATTCTCATTCTCAAAAAGGATTAAAATTAACATAATCAGAACACAATTTTTAGATGCCCTCTAATCCAAACATCCTTATTTTTGCACATGACAATGCTGTCAAGTAGCATCATACAAATTTAAAATTTTGAATTCAGTTTTGACTTTTCTCTTTACCTTGGTAGCTCACAATTAAGCAGCTACCCAATCTGATAGTTTCATCTCCAAAATATCTCTCAACATGGCTGGTCATTTCTTGGCCATTCTGAGATTGGCTTAGGGAAAGATTTTATTACCTCTTAGATTGGCTACTACAAATAAATTTCAGCTAGGCTTTTCTAATACCCTCCCTACACTCCACAATTTTTATATTGCCCCAAATTAATACTGCTAGATACAATAATAGCAACCCCCTTCCCACATGAAAGCAGTACATAGTGGTCCATTACCAATTGATTTGATACTTACTGTTCTACAAACATATCAAGCATGTTTGGGCTTCAAGGCCTTTGCCTGTGCCATTCCCCTCCCTGGAATGTTCTTTACCCCATCTTTTTTATGGATGGCCCCCTTTTCTTGTTAAATCCCCTCTAAACATTATTTCTCATTACCCCTTCCCTCAGTCAACCTTCCTTTATAGTGAAACCATCCCTATAAATTTTACGTAATTAACAGGGAAGAAGAGATGGGGGACAAATGAAAATAAACCAAGCTTGCAGGGAATTCAGCAATAATCATTAGGTCAGCTTGCTCTCTAACCTGCTTTTTCAGAGTTTTTTGCCCCTGAATGACACAGACCCTGTCGCATCATCAGAGCTCCCTTTAGCTGCTCTATAGATAACAACTTAAACATTTTGAAATGTTTAAGTTTTCCATTTGAGATTTTGCAGGTCATGCATGCCAGTGAAACTAGTGATGGCTGCTGTTCTGAAGGACTCACCAAAGAATACAGTTTTCACATCCTGATGATCTCATCTCCCTAACCCTGACCAATCTGTAAACCAATTTTCTAGTCCTTCACCTTCCATGACCCCTTTAAAAGCCCACAACCCAGAACTCTTCAGGCAGATGAATTTGCGGGTCTCTCCCATATTGTTACTTGGCTGCTCTGATATCACTAAACACTTTCTCTGCTTCAAATCCTACTGTCTCAGTGTATTGGTTTGCTACTGGACAGCGGACATAGGAACCTGTTGGTCCTGTAACAACAGCACACAGTGTCTGAGATAATCCTGTTTTTTTTTTTTTTGTATTTGCTTCTTGTTTGTCTGTCCTAACTAGCATGTAAGCACCACAAGAACAAATATCTACTTTGATCACTTCTGGATCCCTAAAAACCAGAATAGTAATTTGTGTCTCAAAAAAAATTTGTTAAATACCAGAAGTACTGGACTTGCGTTCAACAGGCTCATTCTCCAACAACCATTTACCTTCCACATTTATCAACCATTTCTTCTTTATATGCACCTATGTGCCTTCAGTTCCATTTACTTAATGATTCCAGATTCCAGACCTTTTTGAGCCTTGTGTCAAGTTGTTATAATCCAGGGGTGACAAGCACCACTAACTTGTAGGTTATCCACTTTATTGAGGTCATTTGTAAAAATGAAAAATCCTTGGCCTCTCTCAAAGCTCTTCATTAATGAACCACACCAAGATTCTGACTCAGAAGTCTTTAAATCTTTATTTAAAATGTTTCCAAGTGGTAAGCACGTACCATCTGGTGGGAAATCAGGTTTTTACCTACACTATCTCTACCAGTACTAAATGATCTATCCATTAATACCAAACTCAACCGTTACACCTTTACTGAAATAATTTATATTATCCTTGAATAAATTTAATTTTTCCTTTTTCTAAGGCTGTGGCACTCTCAGTTTGTCTCCATTTTTATGGTTCTAATAAATCTTTCTTAACTGGTAGGGCTCTGTTAATCATTATTTGTTATGATTATCATCATAGATGTATTTTTGTATTCTGCCTTTCTCTTCTTCCTAAGGAAAACACCCGCTACCCCTATAGCCTCATATGCCTGTGTACTAGATAGCTATTTTTAAAAAACAAAGTTTTTTGGTTCTTTGGTGTATTCATTCCTTCTCACGCTGCTAATAAAGACATATCTGAGACCACATAATTTACAAAAAAAAAAAGAGGTTAACTGACTCACAGTTCAGCATGGCTGGGGAGACCTCAGGAAACTTAACAATTACGGCAGAAGGGGAAACAAACATGTCCTTCTTCACATGGTGAAAGGAAGGAGAAGTGCTGAGCAAAAGGGGGAAAAGCCCCTTATAAAACCAGCAGAACTCATGAGAACTCACTCACTATCATGAGAACAGCACAAGGGAACCACTCCCGTAATCTAATCACCTTCCGCAAGGTCCCTCCCATGACACGTGGGGATTATGGGAACAACAATTCAAGATGAGATTCCGGTGGGGACACAGCCAAACCGTATCAGTTGGTTAATTTTATTTAAATCCGTATTTTCTACAAGTCATAGTATGGTATTTTTCACACAAAAAATATCAAATATTTGATATAGAAATGGAAGAAGGAGGCGGGAGGGAGAAGGAAGAAAGATTGGGTATTATGTACAAAAAATACAGTTAGATAGAAGAAATAAGTTCCAGTATTTGACAGTACAGTAGGGAAATTATAGTTAAAAATAATTTATTGCATATTTCAAAATATCTAGGAGAGATTAATTGTAATGTTCCCAACACAAAGAAAAGATACATGTTTCGTGTGAGGGATATCCCAATTATCCAGATTTAATTATTATGCATTACATACATGTATCAAAATGTCACAAGTACCCTAAAATATGTACTACTATATCAATAAAACGATACAAGAAAAAAGGAATAAAATTAAAATATTAGAATGAACTAGAAATAAGTAAAGAGGAAAAAAGAATGGAAGAAAGAAGAAATTAAAGAGCGGAAGAAGAAAAGAAAAAAGAGCTTGTACAATTTTTGAAAAACAGTTACTGTTTCCTTGCTTTGATAAATATAAAATATGTTTTTATATAAATTAAAATATATTCTTCATTATTCTAACCTCCTATGAAAATAGATGGACAATATTTGGGGCTTCCCTCATAACGTATTTAGGGATTGAAAATGAAAATGAGATTCACTAATTTCAGGCTAGTGTTCTAATGTCATTATTTCCGTCCCTAATTGCCACTCTCTTCCTTCTCTATTAGTGGATAGTGGCTAGTGTAGTCTATTCCCCTTTCAGTTCTATACATGGTACAAGTTGAAATAATACAAGGAGTACTTTAGTACTATAGTTCACTGTCTCTGAATGACAATATTAGTAAGTGTCTGAGACAGCAACAAAAGATGAAGTAAGTGCTTGGAACATGTATAACGTATGGAATGACACAGAAAATAAGTCAGGCACAATTCAAGAGTTTGAAAGGTCTAAACTTAGAAATAAAGGCAGAGGTATGTATTACTGACTCCATCTCCTTACCACTCAAAATGTATGACAGACGTCGATAAGCTGAAAATGACAAGGGCACAAAACGGCAACCTTGTCAGTCAAGCTGAATATGTCTTATCAAATATTTGGAAGTATATAGGCAGATATTCATGAATAATTGACAAGCACTTGCTAAAAATGTAAGACAATGAGTGTGTAAATAAATTAAAAATTCCTAAGTAACTTGTTTGGCCTCCTATAAGGCAGAGGTTAGGAGAAGTTATTTCCTCCTTCCTTTTCATTTTTACACTAAACCAACTGAAATGGATGTTCTAACTAGCTCAAATCAGGGATGTGCTAAATATTTTTTTTGTAGATAAAAATGTAAAATATCAAATATTAAGAGTGTGACTCTTCTATGTCAAATCCTGAATTTATTGATAAATGTATAAACAAACAAACAAATAAGTGCTGTGTCTTGGAAACACTCAAAATGGGAGATGGATTAACAGACAGAAAAGTAAATTAATACAAAGGAGAGACCGGCATCTTTGACACAGGACAGATCCTGGTACCATTTAATGAGAGAGACGACATCTGTTTTCACAACCGTCAAGAGCTGTGCACCCATAAACAACTAATTGTTATATAATTAGATAAACATTACACAGGCAGTATTGATACCACTCTGAAAACCTGGAAGAGAATGTCTACCTAGGAGTTTTAGGAAGAAAACATTTTATCTAAACTTTAAGAATGACTTAAAGTTTATGATATGGAAAATAGGTGAAAAGTGTCTTTCTTATAGACAGAAAGTAAAAGTACCAGTGGTACATCTAAGCAGCTATTTAAGAAACGCCCAAAAGCTAGACATTGTGAAAGGTAACTACAGGAGATGGTATGAATGAATGGAGATATGGGATGCTTCAGTATATGAGTTTAAAATTTAAGTTGGGCAAGACCCTAGTGGCTCTGAGGGTCATACTAAGCAAGTTCAATTGATCATTGTAGGCTTCTGGGACGGAGATCAAAGATGCTGAAATAGGGCGATGGCATTTTTACACTGCGCTTGCAGTGTAGATCATAAATTAAAGGAGAAAATCAATTAGGGAGCTATTATAGTAGGTTGGTGCAACGTAATTATGGTTTTTTTTCCGTATATTATCCCAGGTGAGGAAAAATGAAAACAAAATATAGAACAGGGGCACCAATTTTAAAGTTAGTTCAGAATTGAACTTTAGCAGATGTAGAGATAATATGTAAATAATACCTATTAGAGTACATATAATATAAAGTATATATGCAGATTTATATATATGTACATGTGTGTATATACATTTCTATATGTATATATATAAATCTGTGTGGTATTCATACAGTATGTGTAAGTATACTCAATCTCAAATCAGGGACATGCTGATATACAGACAAAACTAATACACCCTGTAGTGTGTATAGATAGTGTATACATGGTGTCTATACTATATATGTATGTATATATAAAGTGTGTACATATATCTATACATAAACACACACACAATATACTATATGGATAGATACACAGTATTAGTTTATACAAATTCACATGCTATGTTTCAGGTATTTTGTTAGGACGTTTATTTACGTTAATTCATTTAGCACCTTAAGAAGTATATATAATTTCTCCCTATTTTATAATGAGGAAACTGAGCCCTGACCTTGTATAGCTAGTACATGGTGAATTCAGGACTCAATTGATACTGCTTTTATACAAAGTTTTTTTTCCTGCTAAAAAGAGATAATTCTGGATTAAAATATGCAAAAAGAGGAATGGTGACAAGTGCACTAAATATAGCGTTTACGGTTGGGTGCACACATTCATTTTTCAGACCACTAGGGGACCATTTAGTGGGGTGCAGTAAATTAGAAAAATCCAGCTTAATACTAGGAAATGTCATTGATACTGAAAATTATGAATCTCCAAAGAATCATAAAATCCTAGCTCCAAGAAATCTTGAAATGTAATATAGGCTATTCCTACTTCTACTAAGTCTGACTGTACAAAAACCACCTCTAAGAGATGAGTATAACCACGTGTTCTAAAACTAGGTTCTTCAAGAATGGAAAAGGTTTCAGTGATATGGTAACCTGACCCCTCATCCTGAGATCATCAGGAATCAGGGTGAGTCTAGGACAATGTACTTGCATGCTCTGTAGTTGTTAAGTGAGATCAGATGCTCAATTTTACAAGTCTTAACCATTCCTCCTTTATTACTCCCCTCCCCACTACTATCGTCAGAGGCATTTGAACCAGAGCGACTCCATCTTGAATAGGGGCTGGGTAAAAAAAAGGCTGATACCTACTAGGCTGCATCCCCAAGTGGTTAGGTGTTCTAGTCACAGGATGAGATAGGAAATTGGCACAAAATACAGGTTAGAAAGACTCTGCTGATAAAATATGCTGTGGTAAAGAAGCCAACCAAATCTCACCAAAACCAAGAGGGCAACAAAAGTGATCTCTGGTCATCCATGCTGCTTATGACATGCTAATCATAATGCATTAGCATGCTAAGAAACACTCCCACCAGTGTCATGACAGTTTACAAAAGCCATGGCAAAGTCAGAAAGTTACCCTATATGGTCTGAAAGTGGGGGAACCCTCAGTTCTGGGAATTGCCTACTCCTTTCTTGGAAAACTCACGAATAATCCATCCCTTGTTTAGCATATAGTCAAGAAATAACCATAAAAATAGCCAACCAGCAACCCTCTGGGCTCCTCTGCTATGGAGTAGCCTTTTTTTTTTTTTTCTTTTACTTTTCTTTTCTTTTTCCTTTTTTTTTTTTTTTTTTTTTTTGAGACGGGGTCTCACTCTGTCACCCAGGCTGGAGTGCAGTGGCGCGATCTTGGCTCACTGCTCCGCCTCCTGGGTTCACGCCATTCTCCGCCTCAGCCTCCCAAATAGCTGGTACTACAGGCACCCACCACCACTCCCGGCTAATTGTTTTTATATTTTTAGTAGAGACAGGGTTTCATCGTGTTAGCCAGGGTGGCCTCGATCTCCTGACCTCGTGATCCACCTGCCTCGGCCTCCCAAAGTGCTGGGATTACAGGTGTGAGCCACCGCGCTGGCCTTTCTTTTACTTTTCTAATAAACTTGCTTTCACTTTACTTTGTGGACTCGTCCCAAATTCTTTCTTGTGCAAGATCCAAGAACCTTCTCTTAGGTTCGGTAACTATGATTATCTTATTTTCTTCTAGGAATTACAGCATATACCTTTGCTCTGCTCATCCATAAAAATGCCTTTAATGGGGAAAAAAGGAGAAAAAACTATAAACATGCTATGGTGCCATCTGGAGCTAAACCACACGCACTTTGTGTACAGTTTTTATAATACATCACTCTTAGGTAGCATGATCATAATCATTACAAGTAAGAAAGAAGCAAGATAGTATAGCAGAGAGAGATGTCTTTTGATTGCCAGATCTCTCATTTCACTTCTCTGAAACACACGACCTATAACCCTGAATAAAACATAGAAAATTGTTCATGCCCTCTTACTTTACATTGTTGTATTTTGTCAAATAAAACAATTATATAAAAGAACTTCAGGAGCTGAAAAGTAACATGGCACATACGTAGAGCGTATTCAAGAATAGAATATTATTATGTAATGTTATTATGTGATGACCACAGCTTATCTAGTCTACTCTCAGGGACACAGCATATCATAAACCAAAACTAAAATTCCAAACACCTCTATCAACTGAATGGAACCCTCCTCTTGGCCCAGGGCATTATAAAGTAAACCTGAAACACTAGTTCAGGCAATGATAGGAATGGGTATTTGGACATGCCTCATTATATGTTCCTCCCTTTGAATTTCAGGCACTACTGACCAGCATTGACATTAAAAGAGACCTTAAGACTGACAAAACCAACTCTTTATAGCATTAAGATATCAACATGAAAAGTAGCAGGCCCTGAAAAAAATCGAAATATTTTATCCCAAAATGTTTCTATGACATGCAAAGCTATTTCTTGTATGGGAAAATCTACATTCTGTAGAGAATCCCCTTCCCTTTCCAGCTCTTTTCCCTAATTCAGGAGAGAATTAACTAAGAGTTGGGTACATTTTTAACTATGATAAGAAACATTTACAATCTATTCTCTCTGAAGTCTGCTACCTGGAAGCTTTATCTGCATAATAAGAACCCTGGTCTCCACAACCCCTTATCTTAACCCAGCTACTCTGTTCCATTGATTCCAGGTCTCAAGATAAATTCTTTCAAACAATGGCCAATCAGAAAAACTTTGAGTCCATTTATGACCTGGAAGCACCCTCTTTTGAGTCATCCTGTCTTTCCAGACCAAACTAATATACATCTTACATGTATTGATTGATATCTTATGTCTTCCAAAAAAGTGTAAAACCAAGCTATAGCCTGACCACCTTTGGCACATGTTCTCAGGATCCCCTGGGGCTGGGTTATCAGCCATGGTCACTCACATTTGGCTCAGAATACATTTCTGTAACTATTTTACAGTTTGACTCTCTGTCAATAATATTCCTCCCTGTAGTTGTTACCTGGATCACAGCTATAGATAGTGTGTCCTGAATTGGTGGGTTCTGGTCTCGCTGACTTCAAGAATGAAGCCACCGACCCTCGCAGTGAGTGTTACAGTTCTTAAAGATGGTCTGTCAGGAATTTGTTTCTTCAGATGTTCATATGCGTCTGGAGTTTCTTCCTTCTGCTGGGTTCGTGGTCTTGCTGACTTCAGGAGTGAAGCTGCAGACCTTCGTGGTGAGTGTTACAGCTCTTAAAGGTGGCTCGTCTGGAATTGTTCATTCCTTCTGGAAAGTTCATGGTCTTGCTGGCCTCAGGAGTGAAGCTGCACACCTTCACAGTGAGTGTTACAGGAAAAAGGCGGCACAGGCCCAAAGAGTGAGCAGCAGCAGCAGGATTTATCACTTAGCGAAAGAACAAACATTCCACAGCATGGAAGGAGACCCTACAGGCTTTCCACTGCTGGCTCAGGTGGCCTGCTTTTATTCCCTTATCTGGCCCCACCCACATCCTGCTGATTGGTCCATTTTACAGAGAGCTGATTGGTCCATTTTACAGAGCGCTGATTGGTCCATTTTGACAGAGTGCTGATTGGTGCGTTTACAATCCTTTAGCTAGACAGAAAAGTTCTCCAAGTCCCCAGCTAGACAGGGAGTGCTGATTGGCAAGTTTACAAACCTTTAGCTAGATGCAGAGTGCTGATTGGTGCATTTACAATCCTTTAGCTAGACAGAAAAGTTCTCCAAGTCCCCTACTCAATTAGCTAGACACAGAGCACTGATTGGTGCATTTAGAAACCTTTAGCTAGACACAGAGCGCTGATTGGTGTATTTACAATCCTTTAGCTAGACAGAAAAGTTATCCAAGTCCCCACCCGACCCAGAAGCCCAGCTAGCTTCACCTCTCAATAGGTTAATAATGAATATTATGCATTTAATTTAAAATTCTACCAGACATTATTGGCTAGTGTAACTGCTCAATGGGTTCACCTTGCCCACTGCCTAGACAGAGCCTATTTATGAAGACAGGGGAATTGCAATAGAGAAAGAGTAATTCATGCAGAGCCAGCCGTATGGGAGATTGGGGTTGTGTTATTACTCAAATCAGTCTCCCTGAGTATTCAGGAATCAGAATTTTTAAGGATAATTTGGTTGATAGGGTAAGGCCAGTGAGTCAAGAGTGCTGCTGACTGGTTGGGTCAAAGATAAAACCATGGGAAGTTGAAGCTGTCCTCTTGTGCTGCGTCAATTCCTGGATGGGGGCCACAAGATCAGATGAGCCAGTTTATCGATCTGAGTGGTGCCAGCTGATCCTTCAAGTGCAGGGTCTGCAAAATATCTCAAGCACTTATCTTAGGAGCAGTTTTGGGAGAGTCAATCTTGTAGCCTCCAGCTGCATGACTCCTAAACAATAATTTATAATCTTGTGGTTAATTTGTTAGTACTATAAAGGCAGTCTAGTCCAGGCAAGAGGTTTGCTTTGGGAAAGGGCTGTTAGCGTCTTAGTTTTAAACTATAAACTAAGTTATTCCCAAAGTTAGTTCAGCCTATGCCCAGGAAGGAATGAGGACAGCTTAAAGGTTAGAAGCAAGATGAGTCGCTTAGGTTAGATCTCTTTCACTCTGTCATAATTTTGCAAAGGTGGTTTCACTAGCAGAAAGTAACTAAGTCCAAACAATTAATAATAGCAAATACAATGACAAAAGTAAACAATAAATCTAACGTTAAAATACGTAATGAATTAAAATTCCTATTTAATAAGATATTTGTACAAGTTTATATAGTTCAATGACAGAAATTAACCTCTGATGAAAAAAAATTAGAATGGTGACTACTTTGAAAGCTATCAATTGGAAAAGGGAGCAATAAAGCTTCTGGGGTGAAAAAATATTTTATGTCTTGAACTGGGTCGTCGTCTAACATATATACAAATGTAAAAAGTCATTGAGCAGTACATTTAAGATATGTAAAATTTACTTTATGTAAATGATAGTTCAATAAAACCTTTCCCTGGGTTATATTCTTACTACTTACTTCTTGAAACACATTATTTTCTTTTAGAGATCTTTTTCTATATACTATCCAAGTAGCATGTAGGAGGGCTGAGTGATTCTTTGGAAAAAATAATGACTTTTGTGACTGTCCAGATTCTGAGTACAGAGCCTTTAACATGATAATTTCTATATAAGTACTGCAATTCCTACATTGTTGCTAAACATAAAGGTACCTCAGTGCTACTTGAGGAAGTCAATTATGCTCCAAGAAAGGGATGTTGAACCTTCTTCTGACCACTTTTGATTTGCAAATTGTCTCTACTGCTGCTTTCAGGAGAGTAAGAGAAGTTGTATAAATATATTGGTTGTCTAAGCTTAGAGAAAAAACTTACAGGCTGAATTCTAACTGGTAATTCTTCTCCCATGTGCAAGAATATTAAATTATATTACTTTCTGAGTCATTCCACCAGATTCGGCTCCTAATCGAAACAACCTGAGATTTTGCTCTTTTAACTCTGTAATGACCCAAGGCATGAGTTCAATATTATTGTGCAAATATTGACTATTATTACTGTCAAATTATAAAAGTCCCCAATCCTTTAGAACTATATAAAGTACAATTCACAGAGATGATTGTTGCTTTTTTATAGGATACCATTTGATATTTCTAATAAGTGACATACATGAAAGGAAAGTTTATTAATATTGTCATCCCCACCCATGTACGAATTCTATATTTTGTGCCTTACCCATTGACTTCTGTCAACAAAAAGTGTCAAACTCTGTAAAATATTTGAAGAGATTTATTTTGAGCCAAATATGAGTGACCATGGCCCATGACACAGCCCTCAGGAGGTCCTAAGAACATGTGCCCAAGGTGATTGGGGGTGCAGTTTGGCTATATACATTAGGGAGACATAAGACTTCAATAAAATACATTTAAGGAATACATTGGTTTGGTCCAAAAAGGTGAGACAACTTGAAGTGGGGACTTCCAGCTTACAGGTAGATTTAAGCATTTTCTGATTTGACAATTGGTTTAGTTTATCTAAAAACTGGGGTCAATAGAAAGGAATGTGTGGGTTGCAGTAAGATGTTGTGGAGACCAAAGTTTAATCATGCAGAGGAAGTCTTCAGATAGTAGCCCTCAGAGAGAATAGGTTGTAAAATGTTTCTTATGACTCAAAGTCCATGTTGATGTTAATGCAGGAAAGGTATAATGAGGCATGTCTGACCCCCACTTCCTGTCATGGCCTGAACTAGTCTTTCAAGTTAAATTTTAAGAGAGCTCTTAGCTGGTTGGGGGCCTTAGAATTTTATTTTTGGTTGGCACTTCTCTCTTTACTTACATGCCTGTGGTCAAATAGCAGGAGAAAAAGATCAAGGGTGGATGTTGTGGTGGTCAATCTACTTGTGTGTGATGATTAATTATATGAGCAGTAGTAATTAGATTGCAGTTTGTATTCCTTGAGTACCTACCCTGGGCCAGGCACTCTCCTAGGAGATTTACATAGAGCAACATCCCATTGAATATTAAAGCAAACAAGCAACAAAAACAACCCCCCAATAAGTTAAGTAGCATTGTCAAACTTTTTCCTCTGTAAGAAAATGGAGACAACAGGTTAATTTTTCTAAGAACACACAAAGAGGTGGAGCCAGTACTAAATATCCAATCCTGTTACTTAAACTTCAAGAATATAACATGTTATACTCCCTGTTGAGGTAGTCAAGTAAAAAGGGGTCCCTGGAGAATCTTCTAGCAGCCTACACACTGGGAGGATGGAGTAGAGCCTCAGGAAATTCATGCCATTTGCAGGGATGAGAAGCCTGGCCCCTCCTGTTTCTGTGTGGTAACCTGGAATTCAATCTGTGAGGTGGAAAATCTGCTAGCAGGACTCTCTCTCACTTTGCGGAGAGTTATTTTTTTTTCTCCCAATATACCCTTCCATACTTACCCTACAATGTGTCTATGTGCCTAAGTTTTCCTGGCCATATGACAAGAACTCATTTTTTTCTACAATGCTATTACTGTATTCTGACTAATTTGCATACAAAATTGAGGGAAATTTTAAACAAACTGATAGTTTGGATTACCAATCTGTTGTCCATACAAAAGAAACAGAATTCAATATATGTGAAGATTGAAGGGCTCTGCTTTCGAAATACATTATATAAATAAAAGAATTTATCATAATGGGATTTTTTTCAAATATTTTAATGACCATAATACTATGATTTATAATCTATATCAAATACATTTCTATAGTAATAATTAACTTGACCAATGTATGAAATATATCCAATGAATGATAAATGAAAAGTCAGAAAGATGGTTTACTTGCTGTATCTCCATATAATTATTATATTTCCTTATTTACACCTGTTAATTCCCAGCCAAAGTTATAACTTTTCAATGAAACATCATGTAACTAAAAAGCACAGATTTTTTGCTGACAGAAACTCTTTTGAGGGTTTTTTTCCCCAAAGCAAAAGGGAAGAATTAGAGTAATTATATTTTACCAACTTTGTTTATTAAAATGAAAAAGAGTTTTTCTACCAGATTCTAGAAAAAATAACACTGAAACTGACAATAAATTAGGTAATGACTTGTCCATTGACATCCTCAAATAAAAACAAAGACACATGCTTTCTATACATACTAAGGAATAAATGATTTCAGCACATTTTCAAAGCATAAAAACAGACATCAAATTTATAACCACAAATGCAGAAATGACTCTCTGCCATGATAAATTACACAATTCTCTTTTTGGCCCTAATGCTTTAATTGTAACAATGAAGATTGTTGTATTAATATGTGTGTCCTGTATAACTCTACAGGGGGAAATTAGTTCATATTGATAAAAGATATTTGATATAAAAACCACAGCTTTAATTTAAAAAGCAGTTTAAATCTTTTCTTTCTGTTATTAATTATTTACAATAGTAGTTCTCTTATATATAGGCTATTGTCTATTACAGCAACATTTTTATAACCCCACGCTCTCTCTTTTGACTGTGTCTCATTTTAAAGTTAAGAAAACAAGAAAAAAAGCAAAAGGCTGTAGGAGCATAGTTTATACAATTTCTTTCTAAATTTAAAGAAGAAAAAAGATTGTGAAAGCACAGCAAGTGGTGAAAATCTTTTGGATTTCAAGTACTATGACATTCTTATTGGCTCTGTAACTTGTAATTTACATTTTCATTCATTCATCTTTTCTTCAAGGAGGAAGCAATTTAGAAGGGGTGACAGACAAGTTAACAGATAATTACCAGACATTGTGATGAGTGCTTTCTTAGAGAGAAGCAATTTGAAATGCTATTCAGTTTAGCAAATTGCTCTCACATATATCACACCATCTGATGCTCAAGGTGTTACTTGGAAGTAGGTAGGGTACATACATATTATCTAAAGTATCCCCATTTTATAGTTGAAAGAAGCTGAGATTGGTGTTTAATTTCTCTGAAACCATATAACAACAACAACACAAATGTTGCATTTGGGATTTAAACCAGGTCTTCTAATTTCTATTCCTCTGGCCAATCCAGTAAATATATCTGTACTTGTTAATACTCCTTAATAATCTAGGGCTTCACATTTCTATTCAAGTGACTCTGGATGAAAACTATTTTGTGCTACGTAGAAGAAACCTAATATTTGTCTTTGTATTTTGTGCTATGTAGAAGACACCTAGTCTAAAAAAAGAAAAAGGATGTAATATAACCAATCATGGTGCAATGGACAAAAAAAGAATGGGTAACAAATATTCTCCTCAGATCTAGTTAGCAATATAAAAATCTTTGTTCAATACCTTTACCAAATGAAGTTTGTAAGATATAGCCATGGGTTTTACAAGCTTTTAAAGCATACAGGAAACAGAGTGGATAAATAATATATTTAGTTCATGTGAGACAAGATTAGAAAAGTAAGTTCTAGAGCAAAAATTAATTGAACAAAGTACCTGTTTCTAGAAAAATACTTCAGAATGCCACTGAATAAAAATTAGGGATCTTTTAGAGAAATATCCATTAAGCTTTCAAACAAACACCCAGCTGAAGTAAAAGCAAAAAATATGATAAAATTTTATTGGCGGAAAATGGGACACGATTCTAGAGAGAAACTATTATTTCAATGCTTAGAATTTGTACAAATACTGCATAAATACTGCACAGAATCTGTTTCAATGTTGTATTTATTGCATCTCTTCTGTTTATTCCCCGAGAACTTTCAGGCTAAATTGCCTTTGAGTGAATACTCAAACTTAAGGATTAAGTCTCCCTTCTTTTTCTAGGTATTAATGTATGTTTACAGTTTTTTAAGTTTAAGGTATTTTGATTTTATGAAAGTCCAGGCAATTTAATTAATTTAGAAATCCTCTGTTGCATCCATGTGGCAGGCCAGGTCTCACTAACACAGGCCTCCATAACAACTGTTTCTGTACCGACTGAGTGGTTAAGTTAAATATTAAAAGCCAGTACCCTTATACAAAGGCGGGAATGTAACAAAAGCCCACCAAGAGTTTTGCCTAGGCGTTTCCTGAATCTTAAAGCATGAATAAACAAGTTTTACTGGGGATATGAAGAAACTCCCAGGCCTCCACAAACAAGTATATTGGGAGTCTGAAGGAACTCCCCAAACGTCTGTGATTTAGCAGGAGACAGGATAAGGGTAATCACCCCAGCACCTGGACAAATTTCTGAGGCTCCAGAGGAAGGTCTTTAAAACTCAGACCTTAGTTATAGGTTAAAAGAAGTTAATTGCTTATGTCTTTAGATGAATGCAAATTTACACATAGACATATAGCTTAGAAGGTACATAAGCTCTGAAAAACTTTGTAATCTTGAGTTGGTCTGGTGTTAATTTTCAGGCCTTCTTCCTGTAACTGGTTGCAGAAATAGAAACTCTCTTCCTCCCCAGTTCATCTGTATTTCATTATTGAGCCACAAGAAATGGCAGCCCAACCCTCAGTTTGGTCCAGGAACATCCATGCATTATTATATAAAACATTACCATGAATTTGGAGGGATTTGATTATTCATTAAAGATATTAATTACTCTGATGCTTCATATTTTCCATGATCTAAAATAGATATAGAATGAGAAGTTTAAAGAAAATTTCAGAATGAATTGCAGTATTAGGCACTGTGTCATTTTTTTACTTACTTAATTTAATACTTACACAAATGCTGTGAAGCAGAGTACTAGCTAGAGTTCTTAGTAGAAAGCAACACAAGTTGCACATGGATAATTTAAACAGAAAAAGAACATTTTGCAAGGATTGAGAATACTTCATAGATGTCTATCTCTTAGAATCCATGGAAAGTTTGCACAACAAAGCTCACAAAATAGCGTGAGCAAAGAAGGATGGACAGCCAAACCACAGCCACATTTCCAACACAAAGAGTGTTTGGAAAGAACAACAGGATTCCACAGCTCCAGCTACTTTACTGTCAGCAGGAAATGTTGAGCTGATTGCTGGCTTTGTTGCTAATTTGTGTCTGTAAACTTCATTTTTTCTGCTGGTGTCCCTGTGGCCAAAATTAATTCTCTATCCCCCTTTACTGCTGCACTTCTTTGAAAATAGTTCAGAATTAAAACCCTGGGTAATTGTAAGTAGCAGACTTAGCCTTGATCATGTGTCCATTTCTTCACAATCAAGGAAGTTGGGGAAAATAAACATTTAGTCTTTTGGATTCTGCCTCTTGGCATTACTCATAGAGTGGGATATACAAATCAAAAGAAGAGCAAGGTCAACATGAAGTAATAAACAAAATTAGTGATTATTACAATTACAAATTTCTTCATAATTTTATGGCCAAGAAAATAGTCTATTTAAGAGGCTTACTCAAGTTCATAAAACTAGTAAGTGGAAGAATTAGGTTTTGAAATCAGGATCTGCTTGATTATGAAGACTATATGCCATTTCCATATCCTAATTTGTATTGAAAAGTCATGCTTTCAAAATAGATTCAAGTGTTATAAAATACTGGAGTAATTTAATGACCTATGTGTAAAATCTCTATATAGAAAACTGCAAAATATGGATGAAAAAAATACCCAAGTAAATAGAGAGAAATACTATGTTCATGGATTGTAATACTCAATTTTGATGTCACTTTTCAAATTATTTCTAGATTCACACTAACCCCATTGTAATCATAAATGATAATTTTTAAAAGCAATTTATGAGGTTATTGCAAAATTTATGTAAAATCTGGAGGATTTAAAATATCCAAAGCAATTTAAAAAATTTACTTTGAAGACCTGTGTAACCAGATTTCAACAGTTATTATATAGATATGGTAATTAAGACAATGTGCTGCAGTTTTTAAACAATGAACTGACCACAGGAGACAGTCCTAAAATAGACTAATACATATATATTCAATTGATTTTCAACAAGTGTTTCAATGTAATTTAAAAAGAAAAGAATTTTTTTTTTTAATGGGGTTGTATATAGAAAATAAGAACATAATAAAAATAAGACACTTATTTCATTTACATGAAAACACCCACATATATTAATTTTATATAGATTATAAACCTATGCGTAAAGATTCAAAATTTGTAGCCTCAAAAAAAATGGGAGAGAGCAATATCTTTGTGATATTGGTGTAGGCAAATGATTATCATTCAGGACTCTCTAAACATTAACTAAAACATAAATATTGAGATGCTAAAGTTCACATTAATGACATTTGTTTTTCAAAAGATGCCATTAACACAGTAGTTATCAAACTGTAAGCATAGTTATAATAAAATCAGTTATATCCAGAATATACAGTAAGGATAAGACAATTCAAAAGTAAATTGTAGGTGGTCACATGTGGTGGCTCATGCCTGTAATCCCAGTACTTTGGGAGGCCAAGGCCGGCAGATCACTTGAGGTCAGGAGTTTGAGACCAGCCCGGCCAAAATGGTGAAACCCTATCTCCACTAAAAACACAAAAATTGGCCAGGCGTGGTGGCAGGTGCCTGTAATCCCAGCTACTCTGTAGGCTGAAGCAGCAGAATCGCTTGAACCCGGGGGGCAGAGGTTGCAGTGAGCCAAGATCATGCCACTATACTCCAGTGGCATGAGTATACTCCAGTGAGTGACAGAGTGAAACTCTGTCTCAAAATACATAAACAAACAAACAAATACAATTGTAGGAGGTGGGGCAGAGCAAGATGGCTGAACAGGAGGCTCCACCAACTCTCCCCTGGCAAAGACACCAATTTAACAAGTATCTACACAAACAAAGCACCTTTATAAGAACCAAAAATCAGATAAGCCCTCACAGTACCTGGTTTTTAACTTCACATTGCTGAAAAAGGCATTGAAGAGAGGAGGAAAGACAGTCTTCAATCAGCAAAATCACCCTGCCCCATTTCCTGGCAACAGCCATGTGGCATGGAGAGAGAATCTACACTTGGGAAGGAAGTGCACAGCAATTGTGACATTGCATTGAACTTAGTGTTGCCCCATCACATCAGACGACAACACTGAACTGAACCGAACTCAACTGATGTCCAGGGGGGAGTATTTAAACCACCCCCAGCCAGAGGGGAATCACCCATTCCAGTGTTTGAAACTTGTGTTCCAGCGAGCCTTTCTGCTATAGGATAAAGTGTGCTGAGGCTCCACATAAACTTGAAATGCAGTCTAGGCCACAAGGGCTACAAATCCCAGATAAATCCTAGTACTAAACTGGGCTCAGAGCCAGTGGACATGGATGGCTAACAGAGTGCTTGTGACATGCCCCCCTCCAACCCCAGGCTACACAGCTCTAGACTCCAAAAGAGACTCCTTCTTTCCACTTGAAGACAGGAGCAAAAAGAGTAAACAGGACTTTTATTACATCTTGGATACTAGATCAGCCCCAGTAGGATAGGGGGTCAATCCGAGCCATAAGTACCACTTTCCAGTACTTTGCTCCCAGATCATATTTCTACACACACTCTAGGCCAGAAGGGAATCTACCACTTTGCCTGGAAGGACATGGTCCTAAAAGAGCACATCACCTGCTTATTAAAGAGCCCTTGGGTGCTGAATAACCAGCAGTCAACACAGGTGGTGTGCCATGGGTCTTGGGTGAGACTCTGAGACTTGCTTGCTTCAGATATAAGCTCAACCACAAGGAGTAGAGCACTAAGTGGGCTCTTGGGGTACCCAATTCCAGGCCTTGGCTTTTGAACAGAATTTGTTAACTTACCTTGGGCCACAAGGGAGCTCACTGCCTTAAAGGAGGAGTCCCAGGCCAGCCAACACTCACTACAAGCTGACTAAAGTGGTTTTAGTCATAAGGGGAACAGCAGAAGTAGCCTGAAGTTTCTCCCCATGGGCTTGTGGTGGTACTGGCCATGAAGTAGGCACTTCTGCCTGTGAAAAGGGGAAGGAAGAGTGGGAAGGACTGTTTCATGGTTTGAGTGCCAGCTTAGCCACAGTATGATAGAATTCCAGGTAGATTTTTAAGTTTTTTTGACTCCAGTCCCTGGCTCTAGGATGGCAGCTATCTACCAATCTGGGCCTGGGGGATCTCATTGACCTGAAGGGAAGGAAGGACACAAACCTGGCTGGCTTCACCTCCAGCTGATGGTAGAGTCCTCCATGTCCTTGAGCAAATATAGATAATAGCCAAGTAGTGGTTACAGTGGCCCATGGGTGAGACCAGTCCTATACTGGTCTAAGGACTGACTCAGCCCAATATCAGTGATGGTGGCCACAGGAGTACTTGTCTCACCCTGCCCCCAGCTCCAGGTGGCTCAGAAGAGAGAGACTCCATTTGTTTCGAAGAAAGCAAGACAGGAAAACAAGAATCTCTGCTTGGTAAGCCTGATAATTCTTCTGGATCTTATCCAAAATCATCAAGGTGGTGCATCTATGATTAGTCTGCAAGAATCACAGTGTTACTGGCCTTTGGGTATTCCCTAATGCAGATTAATTTAGATAAAAACAACTATATCCTTCTGAATACCTGGAAAGCTTTACCAAGAAGGATGGGTACACGTAAGCCCAAACTGCAAAGACTACATGAACTACCTAGCTCTTCAATGCCCATACACAGAATTCAACGTAGCTTTTTTTGAGAAAACTCAAAGAAATTCAAGGTAACACAGAGAAGGAATTCAGAATTCTATCAGATAACTTAAACAAACAGATTTAAATAATTAACAAGATCAAGGAGAAATACTGGAGTTGAAAAGTGCAACTGACATTTTGAAGGATGCATGAGTCTTTTAATAGCAGAATGGGTAAAGCAGAAGAAATAAATAGTAAGTTTGAAGACAGATGGTATGGTTTGGCTGTCTTCCCACCCAAATCTCATCTTGAATTCTCACATGTTGTGGGAGGGACCCAGAGGGAGGTAATTGAATCATGGGGGCAGGTTTTTCCTGTGCTGTAGTCATGATAGTGAATAAGTCTCATGAGACCTGACGGCTTTATAAGGTAGAGTTTCCCTGCACAAGCTCTCATTCTCTTTGCTTGCTGCCATCCATGTATGATGTGACTTACTCCTCCTTGACTTCCACTGTGATTATGAGGCCTCCCCAGCCATGTGGAACTGTAAGCCCATTAAATTTCTTTCTTCTGTAAATTGCTCAGTCTCAGGTATATCTTTATCAGCAGCATGAGAGCAGACAAATACAACAGGCTGTTAGAAAATACAGTCAGAGGAGACAAAAGAAAAAAAAAGGAAGCATGCCTACAGGATCTAGAAAATAGCCTCAGAAGGTGAAATTTAAGACTTATTGGCCTTAAATATAAGGTAGAAAAAGAGATAGTTGTAGAAAGTTTATTGAAAGAGATAATAACACAGAACACCCAAACCTAGAGAAAGGTTATCAATAACGTTTCTTGTACTTGGTTATCAAATATCAATAACGAAGTACAAGAAAGTTTATGAAACACACAGTAGATTTAACCCAAAGAAGACTATCTCAAGTCACTTAATAATCAAACTCTCAAAGACAAAGGACAAAGAAAGGATCTTAAATGAGAAAAGAAACAAATAACATACAACAGAGCTCCAATATGTCTGACAGCAGACTTTTTAGTGGAAAACTTATAGGCGGGGAGATAGTGGCATGACACATAAAGAGGTGAAGGAAAAAAAACTTCTACCCTTGAATAGTATATCTGGTAAAAATTTTCTTTAAACATAAAGGAGAAATAAAGACTTTTCCAGACAAACAAAAGCTGAGGGATCTCATCAACACCAGACTTGTCCTACAAGAAATGCTAAAGGGAATACTTCAGTCAGAAAGAAAAGGACATTAATGAGCAATAGGAAAACATCTGAAGGTACAAAACTCACTAATAGTAAGTAATAGGATATACACCAAAGAAACACAGAGCATTATAAGACTGTAACTGTGATGTGTAAACTACTCTTATCTTAAGTATAAAGACTAAATGATGAATCAATTAAAAAAATGAGAGCAATAACAACAAATGTTCAAGACATAGGCAGTACAATAATATATGAATAAAAACAAAAACTTAAAAGCAGGGGAACAAAATTAAGGTGTAGAGTTTTTATAAGTTTTCCTTTTGCTTTTTTGTTTGTTCCTTTTTTATGCAAACTGTGTTAAGTTGTTATCAGCTGAAAATAATGAGTTATAAAATAGTATTTGCAAGTCTCATGCTAACCTCAAATGAAAAAACATACAACAGAAAAGAGCAAAAAAAAATCATACCATCATAGAAAATTACTTTCAATAAAAGGAAGATAGGAAGAAAGAAAGAAAAGGAGAAAGAGAAGATGAAAAAACAACCAGAAAAAAATAATAAAATGGTAAGAGTTAATTTCTACTTATCAGTAATAACATTGAATGTAAATTGATAAAATTATCCAATCTAGAGACAGAGTGGTTGAATAGATAAAAAAATCAAGATCCAATGATATGTTGTCGACAAGAAACAAACTTTACCAATAAAGACACACATAGGCTACAAATAAAGGGATGAAAAAGATGTTTCATGCCAATGAAAACCAGAAAAGAGTTGGAGTAGCTGTATCAGGCCAATAACTCTGATGAATATTGATGCAAAAATTCTCAACAAAATGCTAACAAAGCAAATTCAACAACATATTAAAAAGATTATTCATCATGACCAAGTGAGATTTATCCCAGAGATAGAAGGATGGTTCAACATACCATCTCTTTTCTCAATTATTCAATAGATAATTAATCAATTAATAATTAATGTGCTACATCATAATGACAAAATAAAGGACAAAAATCATATTATTTCAATTGTTTCCAATTGATGCTAAAAAGCACTTGGTAAAATTCAACACACTTTCATGATATAAAACCACAAAAAACTGTATAGAAGGATGATAACTAACATAATAAAAGCCTTATATGACAAACATACAGCTAGTATCATACTGCATGGGAAAAAAACTGAAAGACTTTCATTTAAGATTGAGAAAATAATGATGCCCACTTTCATCAGTGTTATTCAACATAGTGCTGTAAGTCTTAACTTGAGAAATCAGACATAAGAAAGAAAGAAAGGGCATCTAAATTGGCAAGGCAGAAGGCAAATTAACCTTCTCTGCAGATGAATAATCTTATATTTGGAAAAGCCTAAAGACTACACTAAAAAACAATTAGAACTGATAAATTTAGTAAATTTTCAGAATACAAAATTAACATACAAAATCAGTCGCATTTGAATATGCCAGCCATGAACTCTCTGAAAAAGAAATAAACTAATCACATTTATAATAGCTACAAATAAAATAAAATATGTAAGAATTAACTTAACCAAAGAAGCGAAAGGGCTCTACAATGAAAACTATAAAACACTGATGAAACAAATGGAAGAGGACACAAAATAACAGAAAGATAATTCTTGTTCATGGATTAGAAGAATAAATATCATTAAAATGTCCATATGACTCAAAACAATCTACAGATTTAATAAAATTCCTATTAAAATACCAATTACCTTCTTTACAATATAGAAAACACCATCCTAAAAGAAATACGGAACCACCAAAAACCTACAATATACAAAGCCACCCTGAGCAAAAAGAACAAAACTGGAGGAATCACATTACCTCACTTTAAATTATACTACAGAATGTGTATATATATATATATATATATATATATATATATATATATACACACACACACACATTATATATATATAATATATACAATTATTATATGTTATTTAGTCACCACAAGCTGACTAAAGAGGTTTTAGTCATGAGGGGAACAGCAGAAATAGCCTGAAGTTCCTCCCCATGGGCTTGTGGTGGTGCTGGCCATGAGGTGAGGTGCTTCTGCCTGTGAAAAGGGGAGGGAAGAGTGGGAAGGACTGGGAAGGACTTATATAATATATATAATTATATATAATATATAATACAAAATGACCTGGTACATGCCTAAAAACAGAAACACAGATCAGTAGAACAGAATAAGTATTTCATAGATATCTCCAATGAACTCATTTTTGACATAGATGCTAAGAACATACATTGAGGAAAGGATTGTCTCTTCAGTAAATGCTGCTGGGAAAACTGAATGCCCATATGCAAAAGAATGAAACTGTACTCCTATCTCTTACCATATACAAAACTCTAATAAAAATGGATCAAAGTCTTAAATCTAAGACTTCAATCTATGAAACTACTAACAGGAAACATTGAGGAAATTCTCTGGGACACTGACCTGGGCAAAGGTTTCTTGAGTAATATTCCACAAGCACAGGTAACCAAAGCAAAAATGGACAAATGGGATCACATCAAGTTTAAAAGCTTCTACACAGCAAAGGAAACAATCAACAAAGGGAAGAGACAACTCACAGAATGGGAGAAAATATTTGCTAACTGCCCAGCCAAAAAAGGATTAATAACCACAATATATAAAGAGCTCAAACAACACTATAGGACAAAATCTAATCATCCTTTTTAAACATGGGCAAAAGATTTGAATAGACGTTTCTCAAAAGTAGATATACAAATGGAAAACAGGAATATGGAATGGTGCTCAACATTGATTATCGAAGAAATGCAAATCAAAACTACAATGAGATATCATCTAACCCCAGTTATAATGACTTTAATCCAAAAGACAGGCAATAATAAATGCTGGTGAAGATGTGGAGTGAAGTGAATCTGTGTACTGCTGAAGGGAACGTAAGTTAGTACATCCACTATGGAGAACAGTTTAGCGGTTTCTCAAAAATATCATCAATAGAGCTACCTTATAATCCAGCAATCCCACTCCTATTTATATATCCAAAAGAAAGGAAATTGTTATATAGAAGAGAAAGCTGCACTCCCATGTTTATTGATGCACTTTTCACAAGATTTGGAGGCAAGCTAACTGAACATCAACAGATGAATGGGTAAAGAAAATGTGGCACATATACACAATGGAGTACAATTCAGCCATAAAATGCAATAAGATCCTATCATTTGCGACAACATGGAAGGAGCTAGAGGACTTTATGTTAAGTGAAATAAGCCAAGCACAGAACGTCAAACTTTGCACATTCTCACTTACTTGTGGGGGCTAAAAATGAAAATAATTGGGCACATGGAGTTAGAGCATAGAAGGATGGTTACCAGAGGCTGGGAAGGGTAGTGTATGGAGAGGGGTGGAAGTGGGGAGAATTAATGGGTACAAAATCATAGTTGGATAGAGTAAATAAGACCTAATATTTGTTAGCATAACTGGTGACTATAGTCAAAAATAATTTAATTGTACATTTTAAAATAAGTAAAAAAGAATAATTGGATAGTTTCCAATACAAAAGATAAATGCTTGGAGTGATGGATACTCCATTTACCCTGATGTGATTATTTCACATGGCATTCCTATATTAAAACATCTCATATAACCCCTAAATATATATACATAATATGTATCCACAAATTTTTTAAATAAATTTTATTTTAAAAAATAAAAAATAAATAACAATGGGCAAAAGGAAGATATGTGAATGGTCAATAAGTGCATTAAAAAGCACCATATTATTAGACATTAGAAAATTACAAATTAAAGCCAGAATTATATATCTCTACTCATGGGATTTTAAAAAATAATAAAAAGGTTAAACAGGTTAAGCTTAACAAATAATAATAATACTTAATAGGTTGTTGAGGACATGGTATACATTTTACACATTGGTGAGAATGTAAAATGCACAACCTTTAAAATAACTCTGATAGATATTTTTTAAGACTTTTTTAAGGGCACTATTAGATTGAAAGCAAAATTGAGAAGAAGGTACACAGGTTTCCCATATTCACTTTTTTCTCACACATGTATAACCTCCCCCATTATCAACATGCCCCACCAGAGTGGTACATTTACTACCATTGATTAATCTACTTTGATACATCATTATCACCCAAAGTTTATAGTTTACATTAGGGTTGACTGTTAGTGTTATACATTCTGTGGGTTTAGATGAATATCTACCATTATAGTATTATGCAGATTACTTCACCCTAAAAATCCACTGTGTTCCTTATACTCATCTCTCCCTCCCCCCAACCCCTGACAACCACTCATCTTTTTTATTCAGTCTCCACAGTTTTGCCTTTTTCAGAATGCCATATAGTTGGAATCATACAGTATGTAGGCTTTTTAGATTGGCTTCTTCAACCTACTAATATGCATTTAAGTTTCCTTCTTGTCTTTTTGTGCCTTCATCACTCTTTTTTTTTTAAGTGCTAGATAATATCCTATGGTGTGGATACACCAGTTTATTTACTCATTCACCTGCTGAAGGACATCTTCAGGACATCTTGGTTGCTTCCAAGTTTTGGCAATTATGAATAAACCCGCTAAAAATATCCATGTGCAGTTTTTTGTATAGACATAAGTTTTAAACTTCTTTAGGTAGATGCTGAGGAATGTGTTGCTGGGTCATATGTAAGAGCATGTTTAATTTGGGAAGAAACCACCAAATTGTTTTCCAAAGTGGCTGTACCATTTTGTGTTTCTACCAGCAATGAATGAGAGTTCCTATTGCTCTACATTTTCTCCAGCATTTGGTATTGTTAGTGTTCTTGATTTGGGCCATTCTAACAAGTGTGTACTGGTTATTATTTTAATTTGCATTTCCTTGATGACATATGCTGTGGAGCATGTTTTCACATGGTTATTTGCTATCTGTACATATTCTTGGGTGAAGTATCTATTAAGGTCTTAAAATGCTCTCTTTAGTTTATAACTATTGTACGAAGTAAATGTAATGTGAAATATAGCAATTAAGTTCTTACTATATTTTATTTTCTAATAAATTCAAATAAAATTAATGCTTAAAATTACAATGTAAATATACATACTTATAGAATATATGTATATTCTATTTTGGTGAAATATATTCCACATAGGCTACGGCAGGCTTCACTCACTAAGGACTTATGTGTTTTTTCTGTTTTGTACACTTTCCTTGTGCTGAGATGTCATCTTTGCAGAAAAATGTACCTGTGTTGAGCTCAGACACAGTGAAGAAGCATGAGTAAAGAACAATTGCTTTTCAAAATGGTTAGAAAAGCATATCAGTGCTACTTGGGGCATCATTTCAGAACAAGAGGTGGCAAGAAACAATCAGAAAATATATGATCTTTTCCAAAAATCAGGAAGACTGAGAGCCCCCTCAGTTGTCTAGATGAGATCCTCCAGGCATTATACTTTGATATTAAAGAAAATTTAATTGTGGAAGTCTCTATACTTTTCTGTGGCTTGTGGACTTTATTTAAGAAATTAGTTGCTTCAGGCTATGTGCAGTGGCTCACACCTGTACCAAATACTTTAGGGGGCCGAGGTCAGAGGATCACTTGAACCCAAGAGTTTGAGATCAGCCTGGGCAATATAGCGAGACTTTGCCTCTAGAAAAAAAAAAAAAATAAATAAATAAATAAATAAATAAATAAATAAATAAATATCTAGGTGTGGTAGCACATGCCTGTAGTCCCAGCTGTGATGGGAGGATCACTTGAGCCTGGATAGTCAGGTTAAGGCTGCGGTTAGCTATGGTAATGCCACTGCCCTCCAGCCTACATAACAGAGTGAGACTATCTAAAAAGAGAGAGAGAAAAAAAAAGAGAGCGATTAGTTGCTTAAATATTAAACTATTATTGTTATTTTTTTAAGCCAGTGGGGCTGGAAATAGAGCTGTGTATAGGTTGTGGGGAGGGTGCACATGGGCTACAAAGAAAGAAAAAGAGAAACAGTGTAAGAGCATCGACTAGAATCATGCAAAACTATGTTTGATTTTTTTTTCCCTCTATGACTTATTAGCTGGAAAATGTTGAGTCTCATTGGTACAGTAATTGTGGTAGTTACATGAAATGATGATTGTAAAGTTCTAATATGATACCTATTACATGACTATAGATAAGTCAGCTCTCTTATTTTTATCTCTTCTCCAGTGTTATTAAGGTAGTCCCTTGAAGCATTAACTGTCAAAGTTGCAGTGTAAACATATGGACCTTGTTCAATTCCTTCCTCATTAAGGGGAGAGAGAGTATTTGAAGGAAGTTATGAATATAATGGGGTTGGAAAGAGGGAATGACTTGCTTCTCTGCTATTTTGTTGGGGAGTGGAGCAGGTTCCCTTCCTCTTCCTGGAGAACTGAGGAATAAGAGTAGCTTTTAGAAAGGTCGGTAAACACAAATAGAACCAGAGTGCTGAATATTAGGTTTCTCAAAAATGTTGAAGCTAATAATTTTAAATTATGGCCAAGTAACATGTTGTAAAAGAAGATGAGGTCAAAGCAAATACTCAGATTATTTTTCGTGTCTTTTTATAGCCATCAATTAATCATTTCTGGCTGTAAAAGTTTGTCTCTGGGTGAGTTGTTTCTTGTAGTTTCATGTTCTTTTATTTTCCTTCAATATCACAGCTTCTTATCTTGCTACCAAATTCCTAGTGTGCACATTTTTAATGTTTTGCTCATGAATTAGAATTGCAGAGACAATGATGAGAGTTGGAGAAACAATAGTTCTTTATCCTAACTTCTTAGATCATATCCAGGGTTTCCTAATGCCAATTAAAATCAACTCCCTTTACTTTTAAGTGAAGAAAGAACTCATAGGCCAAAAATAGTAATGGAGAAACACTTTCAGATGCACTAATAATAAAGTGGCTAAATCTCAGCAAGAAAAGAAGACTTTTTGATGTTTAATTTGCCATAGTTCTGTAGTTGACTTGAAAATTGCAGTCCTGCAATCATAGTGAAAACCAGCAGCTTAGCAGCCCCTGGAGGGAACAGAATGGGTTTGAAGCAACTCAAAACGTCCCACTTCTGCAGCATTGTCACAATCTGACCTTTCAGGAAACTCACATGAAAAACTCCTTTCACAGGAGTTGTCTTTATTTTACTTGACTGGAATCTTTGAAGAAAGACCTTCTCTTAAGGCATTTAATTTAACATTGGCTGCCTATGGCAGTGATACCAGTTGAAGCAAACAAGAGGATTGCCAAAAAACTAAAAATAAAAACTTGTAGAGTGAAATGTCCACAGGAGGCTTAAAAAACTGCAGTATATTCCTGGGGCTCTAGAAAGCCTTGAAGATGAGCAGGGCTTGTGTATGACTAAGAAAGACTTTAGAAGGCCTAAGAATTTCACCTCTGGCTAACACTGAGGCTCTGTGCAAGCAACAAGTTAGCCAGATAAGACACAGTTGTAAGCTCCTGGAATGATGAAGGCATAACCCAACACTCACACAGCACCTCTTGGCAAAAGGTGGGAGACTTAGTGTTTCAAAGCATTTAGGGAAATTTCTATCTAATTATGAGGTGACCAGCAAGCTAACTGAGTCTTCAATGGTCACACACTATGAAGAATACATATTTTACAGAATTAGTCCAACAAAATCACTAAACCAACAGAAAGCAACAACAGTATCAATAACTAACCCTGAGGAAGAGTGAATTTATTTCCAGAATTTCCACATTATATTATTTAGAATGTCTAGTTTGCAACAAGAAACTTTGACACACAAATAAACAGGAATATTATGACCTATAAAAAGAATAACAAATGTAATCAATAGAAACAAAACACTAAAGTTGGACAATACTCTAAAGCAGGCTAAAAATCTGGAGAAATCTTTTTATTCTGAAACATATTTATTTGGGGGAATGTTTGCTTTTTCTATGTGTAGAAAGCTCAATTAATATTTTAAAAGTATTTCAAACTAAGGGTGTTTATCAGATATCTGGACGGTATTGCTTAAATAGTTGTTAACACAAACTAGGTTTTGCCTATTTAGTGACATATTTAAGCAACATAAATTAAATATTGATTTTCCTAAAAATATAACTACTGGGATTCTGATATCAGAAATGTAAAGCATAAGACTACTCATTCATAGTGAAAAATAGAACAAAATTTTGCTGCTAATAACTGTTTCTAAATTTTAGTTATATTTCTTACAGCTGCATATTCTTTGAAATTTGAGGCAATCAGTGCATTACTTTTTTCAGGTACTCAGTGGATTATTTTTCAAAAAAATTTTATTCTTGGTCAATATTTGTGTCAACAAATGATCTCAACTCTGGGACATGGAGTAGATACGGTGGTCATTAAGAGCAACTGTGGAACCTAAGTGGTAGGCCAGAAGGACAAAGAAATGTCTTGTTGTGATTACCTGGGTGTATAAAATAAATAATTTAGGTATTCTATGACAGAAAAGGTAGCATTCCAGGAATTATGCTGAAATGACTACAGGCAAATACATAATTTTGAAGTAAATTTTAAACTCTCTCTCTCTCTCTCTCTATATATATATATATATATATATATTTAAATATATATTTATTTTAAATTTTTCCTCAAATTATCACAGTCTAGAGAAACGTTTTTCTATTTTCCTTCACTCTGAGAAATAAATTGTAGGGCAGACTATCTCAGAAAAATTTTATATAGCTTATTTTTGAATTTTATAAACAAATCTATTAGGGTAATTTAGGCAGTTTACTTTTTTGGCAAAATAATCATGGAGTAGCAATTATATTATAAGCATTTTGATAAATACATTGGGCCTATAAAACATCTAACAAGTGGTGATCCCTTTTTAGGGAATTATTAAATTAGGTACAGTAACAATCTTCTACAGAAAATTGAAATAATAAAATAAAAAAACTGTCTAATGAGTACTGCAAATAAAAAATGCTGTACACATTTTTGAGAGCAATTTACTGTGTCTCAGTGGTCAGAAAACTTCATGAAGCTCAATGTTGAGCTGGTCTTTATTTAGATAGGAGATGAAGAGTGTTTTAAACTGAGTAGAAAATATGTAATAAAAGGTAAGAAGATAATAATTTTATTACTTAGGGTTCTCCAGAGGAGCAAACAACAGGATGGATATACAAGAAGAAACTTGTTATGAAAATTGACTCACATGATCATGGAGGCTGAGAAGTCCCACAATATGCTGGATAACCAGAAAAGTAAATGGTGTAATTCATTCCAGGTCTGGAGGCCTGAGAACCAGGAGAGCCAATGACATAATTTCCCATCGGGGGACAAAGGTCTAACAACCAGGAAGGTGGAGTGCTGGTGGCAGAGGTATGCCAGCATAAATGATGAAGTCTGAAGACTTGGGTACCAGGAGCTCTGATGTCCGAAGGCAGAGGGAGATGAATGTCCCAGTTCATGAATAGATGGAGAAATTCTCCATTCTTCTGCCTTTTTGTTCTATTTGGACCCTGAAGGGATTGAATGATGCCCGCTCCATATTGGGGAAGGTGGAACCTCTGTACTTAGTACACTGATTCAAATGCTAACATTGTCCAGAAACACCCTCAAAGACACACTCAGAAATAATGTTTTACCAGCTATCTCGACAGCACTTAGCCCAATTTGATACGTAAAGATTAGCCATCCCAGTAATGTGTAAGGAATAATAAGTATTGCAACCTTAATTAATTTAGGAATTTAAGGATGCTATTAGTAATTAATGAGATTGGAAAGGACTGTTAAATGGATGCCAGGCTAAGTATTCAGTTCTGGCTACATAATATGCAGAGCCCAAGGCAAATTGAAAATATGGGATCCTTTGTTTAAAAATATTAAGAATTTCATGATGGTAGCAGCAGATCAATAAAGCAAACATGGAGCCTTTCTAAGTATGAGACTCTGATTGCACAGTTAGCATGCCCATGAAGGCAGTTCTGTAAAGAGCTTAATCCTCTCTTAATAGACAATGGGGAGGTTCTAATGGGGTTTCATTAGGGAGAGAACATGATTAGTATGATGATATATTTAAAAACAAAATTGGTGATTATTTGTGGGCTAAACTAGAGAAGGTCAAGAGAAATGAGTGTAGTATCCCAGAAATGTACAGCTAAGATTCTTGTCCCTATTAGAAACAAAAAGGAAGAAATTTTCAAGAATTAAATTGGACAGGTTTGTGAATGGCTAGAAAAGAGAATAAGGAAGTAGAGGAGTAAATATGTGTGAAGGATTTCAAATACACTTGGCTGAGAGAATGATTTGAAACAGGTGTGGGGCTGAAATCATTAGCTATATTTTAGAAGAGCTTGTATTGAATGATGGTAGGGAAACAAAGTGGAGACACTGAGTCATTATTTACCAATACATAGATGGAGGAGTAGAGTGCAAGAGACAAGTTCGTTTGTGAGATCTGCAAGATGATGCAAACGGTGCGATTAGCTAATATTTAATGATACCAACATATGTCATTATAGATCTTAGTAATGATATTGACTTATTTTATTTATGGATTTCATGTTTCTCCTCCAAAGAGTTAATATGTTTTTTCCTCTCAGAAATAATACTTGACTGAAATCAATGATTGAACATTCAAAGAACAAAAATAGTTATGTGAAAAAACCTCCACCATTATTTAATAAAGTAATTGCACTCTCCAAGACCCCATTCTATTATCTCTTTTAGCATTTCCAACAACCTTATAAGATATATACTATTTTGGTTCATACTTTAAAGATTAAGAGACTTAATAATAGGTAAGCTAACTAAGTTTATTAATTATTTGAGGACTATTTATTGACTGATTACTAATCATAGTGTTCCAAGTGCTGGATATGTAATAATAGATAAGACTGTCAGCCACCAAATTCTCACAAATGTTATAAGATAATATCAATAATACCAAGTGATGTAAATAAAATAAAGTAAGAATATAATAGAAAAAACTCAATAAATACTTTACATTAATGGTTGGAGGAATAACTTGCCCAAAGTGATAGACTTAATTAATGTAAACTAAGGCTTGAACTCATTTCTGCAAGTGTAGAGACTTGTCTCTCTTTTTCACTGTTACATTGCCAGTAACCAGAATACTGCCAGTATATATTAGGCACTCAAATAGTTGTTGAAAAAAATGAGTAACAGCTCATATTTACTGATGACATGTCATGCATTGTACCTATTATTTTCATGTTATTTTAACATTCATAAAATCCATATTATTATTTGTATTTTAAGTATTTTAAATTTGAGGTACATGATGGTAAAATAAATTGCCCAAGGTTAAACAACAGCTATACAGAAGTTGGTATTTGATGTTCATAGGAGTCCAAAGACAGGAATTTCCCAGTGGACACTAATTTGCAGTGATTGCAATTCGTCTTTATACCCCCTAGGCTTGGAGACACTGTCATTGTGTGAGTCTTCATGGGACGATATGGGAAAAGGCTAGATTCTTGTATTTCAGAACACTGGCAGCTAGTGGATGGATGCTTCACTAAAATAATGCCCTGGGCCAGTGCTCTGAAAAGAAGAGAAATTCAGTAATACTTGAACACATTAATGTATCCGTTGATGAAAAAAATAAATTATAAAACTTTTAAATATTTAAATATGAAATTAGTGCCTATTTCATAGCATGGATTGAGTCACAAATACCTCTTTTGCTTTCAAATGACATTTTGCTAAAAGCTTAGCATGAAATTATTAATGATTATTGAGTTTGTTGATGTCTACATGTTCCCGGCAGACTGAGCTGTCTTTTAGGTGCTGGGACTGTTCTGACTCTTGCAATATGCCAAAACAATGGGTAGATCCTAAATAAATCTGCTTGGCCGTGAAGATAGGAAAAAAATAAATATTTCAAATTAGACTTTGTTTCCTCTACTATAGATATTTAAAATTCTGGCTTCTTTATAATAAAAATTAATTCTAATATGTAATGCTCAAGAATCATAAAATTTCATATGCAAATGATATACAACTGTGTTTTAAATTATATTAAGAGATAGAAAAAGATAGTTTGATGTCTTAGTAATGGTTGCTATGATATCTTATATAATCTAAGCAAAGTTAGAAAATCTATTAACATTTTAGCCTGTAGCAAGGAAACATGCTGCAAAGAAGGCTGAAGATAAATCACCTTTAAGTGCAAGGATCAGTTGATGGTAACAAAATGCCTTATTTTCTACATTATAAGGAACCCCTCCTTAAGCATGCTGAGGAAACGCCACAAATTGGGAAAGCCAGGATAGGTAAGTAAGCTGTTCTGCATCACACCACAGAGTAATTTGGTTTGCTGCAACATGGAAGTTATCTACCAGCTGCTTTCTAAGAGGGAATGTATCAAAATATTCTTTAGGTTTTTTGAGTTATTAACAAAAATAAGCTGCTCTTTTCTCCATAACACAAAGAATATAGTTATTCTCCACATTCCAAAAGTGTTTTTAGAGCAGATACATTGTGAAAGAGTCTAATACATTCTTTCTATATGTATCATACAATAGTTCACACATGGCTTCCATAGTCTGGGACTAATTAATGTTTCTCCCCCACAGTGGCAACTCTCAAAACTAATTTAATACATATCTATTGAGTTCTAAGTGGCATGTTCAGTGGTTGGCACTGGGAATATAGCGATGAGCAAAACCGATTACCATTTCTGTTCCCGTTAGAGGCTCCTTGTTAGGGAAAATCCATAGCCAAACTAGTTTTTTTTAAATTCACATTACATTTTTACATATTCTCTGCCTATTTAATTCTCTCAAGTGTCTTATTTTTTGTCCAGACCCGAAGACTGTCTATATACAACCATGTTTGCCAATGAGCTAACCAGTTCAAAGCGGCAAATGTAAATGGAAGAAATGAGCAACGATGTGAAAGGTAGTTAATCTAGCTCATTCAAACCTCCAAAGTTAAACCTGAATCTATCTGAATTATGGTGTCAACTCCTCTCTTCATTTTAATTGGATAAAATTACAGAGAAAAAAGATTGTCCACTAGCATGCTTATTTATAGTTCTAGGATAAGAGTGGGCGGAGGCAAGGTAATCTATCACCTTATTTTTCATTACCTGTGATCACTGCATTTTTTTATGATCCTCTTTTTCATGCACATTGATTTCTCTCATGTAGCAACTCAGGAAACTGTAAATGATAAATGATTGTACTCACAATTAAGCCATTAAGGTAACACAGTCTTATAATATGAAGATGTATTATAAAAAAGTCTTAAGTGAAGAAGTTGTAGAAGTTCAGTTTTCAGTTCCATTTTTTTGACAAATATGCAAAGACTCCATATTGACTTAATTTGAAGATTATATTTACTGAACTCAATTTTTACTATAGATTTTGAATGTGGTCAATATTTCTTTCATATTTTCAGCTATCTATTTCTTCTCAAAGATTTTTAATTTTTAAAAAGCTTCTTATAAATGCAAACCAGGTTTTCAGTTTTGTTTTTTAAATTGCTAACATTTTGAGATGCTATTTCCCAGTACTTCATAAGCATTTAAAAATATTATGAGAAATCCATTATATAATTAATTAGGAAATAAAAAGAAAAAGTTTTGTTTTGCTTATTTTATTTCTAACTTACTTTTGGTCCATGACTGTTCACATTTTCCAACATATTTTATCTTATATTTCACTCATGAAATATCATAGATGTATACATATGTAACTAACCTGCACAATGTGCACATGTACCCTAAAACTTAAAGTATAATAAAAAATAAATAAATAAATAAATAATCCACAAATATTTTATGAGCATCTACCTCAAATTATCCAATGCTTTGATTTCTGGGAACTAAAATTTAAGTTCACAGTGTTCTTGATTTTATGAAATGAGCAATTTAAAATGGGCAATAAGGACACAATATGATGAAGAAAGTACAGTGAGAGCAGGTGGAAGAGGTACCTAACCCACTCTATATATCCCTTTCTGTCATATCACCACACTCTAAACATCAAACCATACCCAATTTAAAGTGTCCAAATATAAGTCTTTGGTAAAGACTTATGTGGATAAAGTGTATACTTTCTGCTTCAAGGTTGTAACAATGCCATTTGAAAATATAACTTTACATCTCTATGTCTGTATCTATCTCTCAAGTATGTATTGGTGTGTTTATATCTGCATCATATTTATATCCATATCTATATATGTATTTTTTTTATCTTGGATCAAGCCAGATGATACAAGATCTTCAATTTTAGATTATAGTGCTATTGACCTTCATGGGTCAGCCTTTACTAAATTGAAATTTTGACATTTTACTCTGAAATTGCCTTGAGGTACATGTATGTCAGAATTCATATAAAATTTTGAATTTATGATTTTATTTATTGTAGTGGCATTTTGAAGGATACTATTTTCCACATCATGTAGGGTCTTCTTTTATAAAAACTCTATAAGGATGGTAGTTTGGAGATTATTCTCAGGCTTCATCCTTCTCATGAACCAAGGCAATGTTTTTAATCTTTTAAACACAGTGATTTTTGAAATGATCACTTTTTTACTGTTCCTTGAGATACTAGGAAACTTTAGAACGAATTATCATTTCATTTCAAATAATTATTTATGAATTTATATGTGCATATAGGTTTCTAGCTTTATCTTTAACTTCTTTTATTATTCTCTTTATTTAGTTTTTTCCTGATCTATCTTTTTTTCAAATGCTTTGTTTTCATAGGTAATGTCTTATGTATAATTGTATGTATTAGTATGTATTCCATATGTATTTTCTCTATCGAGGTTTTATTAACAAATTGAAATATTAGCATACAAAATACAAATGCATACTGCTTTTATGATTTTTTAATATTTATTTTAATGGCTTCTCATTTTATCTATGATCAGTCTAAATTTTTCTTGATATGTATATATATTTAATTTTATTATACTACCTGTATTAGTCCATTTTCACAATGCTAATAAAGACATACCTGAGACTGGGCAACTTACAAAAGAAATAGGTTTAATGGACTTACATTTCATATGGCTGGGGAGGCCTCAGGATTATGACAGAAGGCAAGGAGGAGCAAGTCACATCTTAAATGGATTGCAGCAGGCAAAAAGAGAGAGCTTGTGCAGGGAAACTCTCCCTTATAAAACCAACAGATATTGTGAGACTTATTCACTGTCATGAAAACAGCACAGGAAAGACCTGCCCCTTTGATTCAATTACCTCCCACAGGGCCCCTCCCACAAGAGGTGGGAATTCAAGATGAGATTTGGGTGGAGACACAGACAAACCATATCACTACCTTTATTAGGATGGTGCTTGTAACACCTATTTATGAAAGCTGACAACAGAATGCTGTTTATTTATAAGATATTGTTTATTTATTTCCAATAAAAATAATTATGGGCCCCCTTGTACCCAAAATTATTCTGGTGTTGTTCGGGGAAAACTTTCACAAGTTTAATTTATCAGTGTAAATGAGATTATGCCTGGTTTCAGGATCTGAGGACACTTTGGTTCACTTCTCTGCAGACTAAAACAGTGAAGGAAACCATAGCAGCTAAAGGTTCCTTTTTTCAGGATTTGCTTTTACAATGAATTGTTTTCATTATTGATTGACTCATGTTCTCATATGGTTAGAAGTACTTCATTTTCTCTTGATTTATTCTTTACCTGCTCAGCACTTTTCAGTAGCTATGCAATGTTTCACACTAATCAAGGCTGCCTTTATTGGCTGATCCAGTAATCATTTGGTAAAAGTGAGGGACAGAAGTGACAGCTCAGGAGAGAATAGAGAGAAGGAATCGAAAATGAAAAGATTTCAATTAAAAGGTATGATTTTCTTTTTTTCTAATCTTATTCTACATGTTTTTGTGTGTATATGTGTAAATTAATTTTTTGCTTATAAAAGTAGTACATTCAGAAAGCTCAAGATAGTTTTAAAAAGAGAAACAATGGAAAAATAAGAGCAGTCCTCTACATTAAGAACATTTTATACATTCAGTTCACAATTAAAAGCATTTAGCACACTAGAAAGTTTTGCTCTATTAATTGTTGCTTAATAATAATGTGGTGGTCACGTGTGAGTTGAAGAGCTTAAATCTTTAAAGGATTCAGTTATATCCTAGATGTTGCTGAATAAACTTTCTATATAAGCAAGCTATGCTTTATCATCTCTTTTTAAAATAATTAACTGTAAGTATAGAATTAGGCTTAACATTATGGATTCTGTGCTCAAAGGAGATATATATGTGTATATATATACACACACACATATACATATATACATATATACACACACATATATACATATATACATATACACACACATATATATACATATAATATTTCTTTTAATAAATTAAATTTATTTTAGGTCTTCTTAAAATCAGAAAATATTTGCAATTAATTTGTTCTGCATATTTGAAATGTCACTTGAAGCTGCAAGAATAAAATGTTACTTGATCTTCAGTGACATCAGTGGTATTTTGTAGAATGTTTATACTTGATAATACATATTCTAATTTACATTTAAAATATGAAATATTGAAACAGTTGTTGGTGTGAATCTGCACTTGCACTAAAATGAAAATACATTAGTGTCTCACTGTTATTAGGAGCAGAAAAATGTTCTCTTAATGCTGGCTTGTAAAACATTCGCCCTTAAGCTACAGTTTGATACCTTATGAGATGGCAAATTCAATAATTTACTTTTAGCTAGAAAATGGAAAAAAGAACCAAATTAATAAGTATCCTTGCAAAAGTATCTGCCATATCGATAAAAAAAAAAGATACACAGAACAGGTATTTAGAAACTTCAACAAATCATGATTTTGAGTGAAACTTAAAATTACTTGACAAAAATTTTGGAGTCCTAAAAAAGCTTTGTTTATTGACATATGAAAAATAAATTTGCAATTGCCTGGAGATACTTAGTTATGTGGGTGCAGCTAAAGATTATTGAAAACAAGAATTATTTTGTATACATTTTTCTTCCTAAATAAAGAACAGAAATTGGTCATTGGTTATTATTGATAATTAACATGAAAATGCAAATTGCAGAATGTCTGTCTTTGTAAAAATAATTATACAACAAACACTTATTGGATACAGTTTATAGATAAAATAATTAAAAACTTCCAACGTGTGGGATTTAATAATTTAAGACCACAATAACGATATAATCTCTTTTGTTTTGACTGACATTTGTCCCAAATTATTACTGAACCTTAAAGAAGGCAACTGGATTTTGGCAAACATAATTTATTTACTTTTTAAGGGATTGGTAAAGCAGAATGGTAAGAGGTAAAGCAAAATGCTAAAGTAAATGTAATTACACAATCATTTATTGGAAATAATTTGTGGAAAGCATGGATATAATACATTTTATTGCATAATGATACAAGCCTTGTAAGGAAGAGACATATGTCTTAATTGTTAAGAATTTTGACCATATGCACACACTATAAATACCTAACAAGCAGTGTAAAAAGCAAGTATACTTGGCCTATAACTTAACACAATGCATTCCATCAATAATCAATTGCAAACTTTTCTAAAATTCATTTCTTAATGTAGCTATAATGTAGTCTTCCAGACACTAATGAAAAGTAAGAAAATCATATATATTTTCAAGATTGATCATGGTGAGTTTCTTGAAAATTTTTGGTACCTAAGATTCTTATTTCTGAAATGGCAGGAACCAACTTTAAAAATAAATTAGTTATGTCCAAAATAAAATGAAGTGGTCTTCATCAGTAGCTATACCTGTACATTTTCAGATAGAACAATAATTCAAATGCTTTGGTGAACAAAAAAAAGAAATATTAGTAAAATAAAAGCATAGTCATAATAAATTAATAAAACAGCATCCTTGGTAGCTTCTATATGCATGTGTTGTATACACTTTATTTATGAAGATATATTTAGTGTTTACAAAGTGAAATTTGAAATCAACAAAGTTTTTTATAATACATATATTTTACCCTACAAATTAAAATTATTTGTCATCTAATTGGTTAGAGAAGTGAAATGACTGTACATCTAGAATGCAAAGGTTTATTTCATGGCCACAGATTTTCATGGATTTCCATTTCAAAGAGAGCCAAAAATTTAGAACATTTTTATGGCCAAATAAAAATCCTGTGTCTGACTTTTTCCATACATTCATTGCAGAATTTGCACCATCTTAGGTTTTGACTACTTTATTATGGTAACTCCCAAGTAGTCACAAGTTATTAATTATTCATATTAATTTTCTAAAACAAGAGTGATCAAATTTGTAAAATTATAAACTCCATGATACAACATACATAGCTTTGCCTATATGTATTATTTTTCTGGATAGAATCTGTTGGGTTTGGAAGAAATCTATTACAAGCCAGCATGTCTAACATCATACTCAACAGTGAAACGCTGAAAGAATTTCCTCTAAGAGCAGGAACAAGACAGGGGTGCCCATTTTCACCACTCCTATTCAACATATTGCTGGAAGCTCTGGCCAGAGCAATTAGGCAAGAAAAAGAAATAAAATACATCCAAATCAGAAGGACGGAAGTTAAATTGTCTCTATTTACAGATGACATTATCTTGTATATAGAAAACCCGAAAGACTCCACCAGAAAACTGTTGGGACTAATAAATGAATTCAATAAAGCTGCAGGATACGAAATCGACATACAAAAACCAGGTTGCGTTTTATACACTAATAAAAAACTATCTGAAAATAAAGAAAATAATCTTATTTAAAATAGCATCAAAAAGAATAAAATAGGGGATAAATTTAACCAAGGAATTGAAAGATCTGTACACTGATAACTATAAAACATCAATGAAAGAAATTGAAGAGAACACAAATAAATGGACAGATATCACATGTTCATGGATTGGAAAACTAATACTGTTAAAATGTCCATGCTACCAAGTGTAACCTAAAAACATAATTCAATAATTACCGAAACACAATGGTATTTTTCACAGTAACTGAAAAAAATTCTGAAATTTGTATGGAACCATAAAAGACTGTGAATTGTCAAAGCAATCTTGAGAGAAGACAAAGCTGGAGGCAGAACACTTCTGATTTAAAACTATGTTACCAAGCTGTAGTAATCATGACAGCATGGTACTAGTGTAAAAAAAAAAAGATGCATAGAACAATGGAACGTAATAGAAATCCTATAAATAAACTTATGCATATGTAGTCAACAGCTATTTAATGAGGCAGTAAAAAATACACAATGGGGAAAAGGATAGTTTCTTCAATAAATGGTGCTGAGAAAATTAGATTTCCTCATGCAAAAGAATGAAATTGGGCCTCTGTCTTAGTCCGTTCTTGCATTGCTATAAAGACACCTGAGACTGGGTAATTTATAAAGAAAAGAGATTTAATTAGATAACAGTTCCTCAGGCTGTACAGGAAGCATGGTTTGGGAGGCCTCAGAAAACCTACAATCATGGCAGAAGGTGAAGGGCAAGTAGGTACATCTCACATGGCTGGAGCCAGAGAAAGAGAAAGAGAGGGGAGGTGCTACACCCTTTTAAACAACCAGATCTCACAATAGCTCACTCACTACCATGAGAACAGCATGATGGGGGAAATTCACACACATGATCCAATCACTTCCCACCAGGCCCCACCTCCAACATTAGGGATTACAATTTGACATGAGATTTGGGCAGGGACATAGATTCAAACCATATCAGCCTCTACCTTTTAACACTCACAAAAATTAAATCAATATAGATTAAGGACTTAAATGTAAGATGTCAAACTGTAAAACTTTTATAAGAAAATATAGAGAAAAACTTCTTGTCATGTGTCTTGGCAATAACTTTTTAGATATTACAACAAAAGCATAGTCATCAAAAGCTAAGTAAACAAATGAACTCCATCAAACCAAAAGGCTTCTGCATAAGAAAGGGAATAATCAACAATCAACAGGTTGATGAGAAAACCTATAGAATAAGATAAAATATTTGTAAACCCTAAATCTGATAAGAGATTAATATTAGAAATCTGTGAGGAACTCATAGGAATCAATATCAACAATAACCATAATTATCTGATATTAAAATGTCTATTCAAAAGAACTGACTAGACATTTTTCCACAGAAGACATGCAAATGTCCAACAGGTAGATGAAAATAATGCTCAACAACACTAATCATGAGGGAAATGTAAATTATTACACATTGTATGTCTGTATCAAAACTTCACATGTACCACATAAATATACACAACTTTATGTACCCAGAATAATTAAAAATAAAAAAATTTAAAAATCAAAAAATGAAAAGACACAATAAGGTATCAGTTCATAATGTTAGAATGCTATAATAAAAATTATGAGAGAAACTAGTTTAAGCAAGGATATGGAGGAAAGGAAGTTTTGTACACTGTTGGTGGGGATGTAAATTGGTATAATCACTATGGAAAGCAGTATGGAAATTCCTCAAAAAATTAAAACTACCAAATGATCCAGCAATCTCACTTTGGGATAAATAGAAAAAAAATTAAATTAGTACTTGAAGAGATATCTGCACTCTCAGGTTCACTGCAGCATTATTCACAAAGACAAGACAGGAAAACAACCTAAGTGCTACTCAAGGAATGAATGAAAAAATAAAATGTGATATGTATCTAGAACATTATGTATTATAATATCACATATTATAATATATAAATGTGGTATATGTGTATATATGTGTATATATATGTGTGTATGTGTATATATATATATAATAAAATATCATTCAGACTTTAAAAAATTCTACCCTTTGCATCATGAAGTGACCTGGAGGGCTAAGTGAAATAAGCCAGAGAGAAAAAGATACATACTGCATAACCTCACTTCTATGGGCAATCTAAAAATATGAAACTCACGGAAACAGAGTATATTAGTGGTTGCCAGGTACTGTGGGATGAAGGAAATGGGGAAATATTGTTTACACGGTACAAAGTTTTAGTGTTAAGATGAATAAATTCTAGGGCTCTAATGCATAGCATGGCAACTGTAATTGATAATAATTTTTATATGCATGGAATCTATTGAGAGTAGATCTTAAATGTTATAACAATACACACACACACGCACACACATGCAAATGGTGATTTTGTGAGGTGATGGATATATTAACTACCCTGATTGTGGTAATCAGTTTGTAGGTACCTCAAATCATCATGTTGTACACCTTAAATATATGCAAATTTATTTGTCAATTATAACTCAATAAAACCTTAAAAAGTTATTATTTCATTATGTAAATTATCAATGATCTAAAACAGCTAAAGAGCAATGAATTCGTGTGGGGATAAATATGTGCTTGGAAAGACCTGTTGGAGATCTAGGATGGTAGAGTCTTAACTGACCCAGCAAGTAAGAAAATATATTGATCAAGTGGAAGAATACAAAATGTTGCTCAATTCTGTTTAAGTAGACACTCTGGTATGACTTAATGAACATTAAATTGTTGATTCCATCCTTTTTTTCCTCTCAAATATCACACGATCAAGTCTTGTGAAAATCAACCAAGTTAACAGTAACAATTATCTTTTTAAAATAATAACTAATTATATCACAAGTCGGAGCCCTTATTTGATTTTATTATTAAACTTTTATTTTAGGCTCAAGGGTTCATGTGTAGATTTGTTGTATAAGTAAATTACGTGTCATGGAGGTTTGGCATACAAATTATTTCATCATCCAGGTAATAAGCATAGTACTCAATAAGCAGTTTCTCAGTCCTCACTTTTCTCCTACCCTCCACCCTCAAGTAGGTCACAGTGTCTGTTGTTCATGTCAATATGTACTAAATATTTAGCTCCTACTTATAAGTGAGTACATGCGGTATTTGGTTTTCTGTTCCTGAGTTAGTTTGCTGAGGATAATGGCCTCTAGCTCCATCCATGTTGCTGCAAAGGACATGATCTAATTCCTTTTTATGGCTGCATAGCATTCCATAGTTTATATGTGCTACATTTTAAAAATCCAGTCTACCACTGCTAGGCATTTAGGTTGATTTCTTGTCTTTGTTAATGTGAATAGTGCTGAGGTAAACATACATTTACATGTGTCTTTATAGTAAAATGATATATTTTTCTTTGAATATATACTCAATTATGAGACTACTGGGTCGAATGATTATTCTGTTTTAAATTATATCACAAATTGCCAAACTGCTGTCCACAATGACTGAACCAATTTACATTCCCAGCAGTGCAGAAGTATTCCCTTTCCTCCACAGCTTCATCTGCATCTGTCATTTATTAACGTTAATAATAGACAGTCTGACTGGTGTGAGATTGTATCTTATTGTGGTTTTGATTTGCACTTCTCTAATGATTAGTGATGTTGAACTTTTTTCATAGGCTTTTGACCACATGTACATCTTCTTTTGAGAAGTGTCTGTTTATATTATTTGCCCACTTTTTAATTAATTTTCAGGTATGTCTTATTGTGTATTATTATTATTATTATTATTATTATTATTATTATTATTATTATTGAGATGGAGTTTCGTTCTTTTTGCCCAGGCTGGAGTGCAGTGGAGCGATCTCCGTCCACTGCAACCTCTGCCTCCCAGGTTCAAGTGATTCTCCTGCCTCCGCCTCCCAAGTAGCTGGGATTACAGGTGCCCACCATCATGCCCAGCTAATTTTTATGTTTTTAGAAGAGACTTGGTTTCACCACATTGGCCAGAATGGTCTCGAACTCCTGACCTCAGGTGATCCGCCCACCTGGGCCTCCCAAAGTGCTGGGATTATAGGCATGAGCCACCGTGCCTGGCCTCTTGTGTAGTATTTTGCAGGGGTTCTTGGCATTACCTGAATTTGAATATTGACTTCTCTAGCATGTTGGGGAAATTTTCATGGATGATATCATAAAATATGTTTTCCACATTGCTTGCTTTCTCTTCCTGTCTTTCAGGGAAATAGATGAATAATAGATCTGATATCTTTGCACAATTCCTCATTTCTCATAGGTTTTATTAATTTTTCTTTGTTTTGTTTTGTTTTTGTTTTTTTTAAATTGCCTGACTTAGTTATTTTGAAGAGCCAGTCTTCAAGCTCTGAGATTCATTCCTTACATTGGTTGATTCTGCTGTTAATACTTGTGGTTGTATTCTGACATTCTTGAAGCAGGTTTTTCAGCTTTATCAGTCCAGTTTGGGTCTGTCTTGGTGTGGACAGTTCATCTTTCATTTCCTGTTTTATTGTGTTCTTTAGAATCCTGGGATTGAGTTTCAAATTTCTCTGACTGTCGATTATCTTTATTCCCATCCATATTCTGAATTCTTTCTCTGTCATTTCAGCCATTTCAACCTGGTTAAGAACCATTTCTGGGGAACTAGTGTGGTTGTTTAAAGGTAAGAAGACACTCTGGCTTTTTGAGTTGCCAGAATTCTCTGCTAGTTCTTTCTAATTTTTGTGGGCTAATGTTCCCTCAATCTTTGAAGCTGCTATCCTTTGGTTGGGTTTTATTTTCTTTTATCCTCTTTGATGTCCTGGGGGTTTGATTATGGTATAAGGTGGCTTCAGTCAACTGGCTTCATTTCCGGAAGATTTTAGGGGTCCAAGGCCCAGCTCAGACTCCTGGGCTGCATGCGCTAACTCTGGGGGCCTAGTATTGGGCCCCAGTTCTTTATTCTCTCCTCCATCAAGGTTAGGAACTTGCTCTGCTGGAGGGTCTGATGTGTTCCTGGACCACTGGTCACAACACTCCCATGGGTGGTGCCAGCCAAATTGCTTCCTCAGGCAGTGGCAGTGGGATCGGTGCTTGTTCTTACGTGCCAGCAGCAGTGGCACTGTGGCAGGATGCACTCCTGTTGGCTGCAGCAGGGTGCTGGCAACTTCAGGTGTGCTGGCCTCCGTGTGAGTATTTACAGGAGTGACAGTAGCAGTGTGGTGTAGACGTGTGGGGCCACCAGCATCTGTGCATGCATTTGCACAGACAGTGGTGTTGGCACTTGGTGAGGCACTGCAGAAGTGGGACTGGCCCCCTCTGTGTGTGCCTAAATGCAGGCAGCATGGCCTGTGCATAGTGGGGAGTCAGGACCACTAGTCTTCATGTGTAGGTTCTCACCAACAGCAGTGTCGGTTCAGGAGTGAGGTGTTGGCAGCCATAGGGCGTGTGCTCTCTAAGCTTGTGAATGCGCCAGCCAGAGACAATGGTGGCACAGGGTGGGAAGCAGGGCTACTGTCCTCCTTGAGTGCTTTTGCATTAGCAATGTTAGCATGGTGGGGGGGTGGTGGGGGCAGGGTGCACTCACACTGGCAGCAATGGCACAGTGGGTTGCACTTGTACATGTGTGCAGTCAGGGAAGGGGAGGTGAGGTCCACCCTAGCACATATATGCTGACAAAGTGATGTGAGGGGTGGTTGTTGTTGAGTGCCTGCTGCAAAACAGCATGGAAAAGGATGTGGAGGCAGGAGGGTGCTGATGGGCTGTTGTGCATGAGTCTGGGCTGCTCTGCTGGAGCTCTCCAACAGTCAGACGCAGTCCACCAGGCACAGGAGCTATGATTCAGGACCCCAGAAGGCACCTCAGCTGGGCATCTGAGGCTGCACTACAAGCAGGAGGGGCCAGGCTAGGCCCCAGGACAGGCCAGCAGACAGAGGGGGATACTCAGGTTGGACCAGTCCCATTTCATCAGCAAGATGTCCCTGCACTGTTCAGGTATGATAGTTCCTCAAAGGCTAAATACTTGGGGGGCAACCCTTGGGGGATGGGTATCCCTGTCGATGCTCTGCTACAGATACTTCCGCACCAAACCCTCTGTGGTCTGTAAGAGCTGGAATTCTGCCCCTAACCCCTCTCTAAGCAGCATTTCCTGTCCAACTCTTGTCCATGGAGGTTGTGAGGTCTTCTGCTGCCAGGATTTGAGAGGTTCCTGATGAGAGTGAGTTGCTCCTGTCCTTCCCAACTCATCCATTCCCCAGGAATCACCCGGGGCCAGGATTTGTGAGATTCCTGATGAGAGTGAGTTGCTCCTGTCCTTCCCAACTCATCCATTCCCCAGGAATCACCCGGGGCCAGGAATGAGTCCCAGTGCAAGGTAGCCCCATGCAGGGTTCCCAGCTTCCACCCACTTCAGCCTAGCATCTGTGTCTTCCCTTTGTTAATGCCTTCCCTCTCAAGGTCTGCTCCGAGTGCACCAGTCTTCCCAACGTCCTAGTCCCTCAGTGGCAGTTGTTCCTCCTGGTTCCATCTAGTTGGCCATCTTGCTTCTAACCCTTGTACTCAGGAACACTTATCTTAAAAAGGAATTCTATAGATTACCATTATCTCATGCTTTAAAAAAATCAGTTATGTTTTCCCAGATAAAATTATGTTTAGTTACTGTTTTTTGAGAAAATGATGTTTAAAATAGATTTTAAAGGTATTTGTAAAAATTAATACATAATAATTTTCAACATATAAATTTTCATATTTTATTTTCATAATACTTGTTCAACATAGATTTGCTGATGGTGACAAAAATCAATAAAACTTTATTATTTTTACTGCTTTGATATAATTCAACATCAAATATATTTTTTAAGTAACAGCATAATATAAGAAACCATCTTGATGCAGAAAGTTATTTAGAGGCCGGGCGCGGTGGCTCACGCCTGTAATCCCAACACTTTGGGAGGCTGAGGCGGGCGGATCACGAGGTCAGGAGATCGAGACCATCCTGGCTAACACGGTGAAACCCCGTCTCTACTAAAAATACAAAAAATTAGCCGGGCGTGGTAGCAGGCGCCTGTAGTCCCAGCTACTCGGGAGGCTGAGGCAGGAGAATGGCGTGAACCCGGGAGGCGGAGCTTGCAGTGAGCCGAGATCGCGCCACTGCACTCCAGCCTGGGCGACAGAGCGAGACTCCGTCTCAAAAAAAAAAAAAAAAAAGAAAGAAAGTTATTTAGAGAAAAATTCAAACTGCTTTTAATATTTAATTCAAATCTACCTTTCCAAATTTAGCTCACATTTGGGTTCCTAAAAATTTAATTGAATATTTTGTCCTTTATTATCTGAGAAGATCTATGCTACATCAGAGGTTGAAGTACAGCAAACTTCAACAGGCTCTGTTATAACATTCTTTGACAAAGATTAAACAGGAGAAACTCAGAATTTAAATATATAACATAAAAGATTGAATTTTTCATAACAGTTTTTAATCAAATGAAGTTTGAATAAGTTCTAATTCATTTTGGGACTCTTTTAAAATAGATTTCTATAAAGAAATGTGTCATTATTTCTTTTATCCAAACTTATGAAGCAATCCTTTTTGGAACCAATCTTGACTTTTAATGAAGAGTAAAAGGTAAAACTGGAAACAGAGACATGCTATATTCTTTATCATAAAATGATCAAACTATAAATAATTTGAAATACTTGTTTTATTTGGGGATAGAATGAGATTTTTATTATTTTTTTGCATTAGACAGTATTGTTCCCCCTTGTCATGAAATAGAAAGATTAGAAGATTTCACTTTTACTCTTAAAAGAATTTCAGGATTTAATAAAATACATGCAATTGCATTAAAATTGATGATTGTTATTACTCAAGAGGTAGATATTTTCATTGGGGATGGCTTTACCTGTTAATCTTATTTGTACTTTTTGTAACCCCCTATATAAATGTACAAAACTTTTAAACCTTAAGATTATCCAACTCTAGTAATAAGTTTGTAGAAATTATTAAATACTCATGTACGAAGCATTTAAGTGGTAGAAGATATCTTATTGTCCATCATTTAGATAAAGATACATGTTAACTCAAATACAACAGAAACGATTACACTTTTGAAATATGATTCTGCTAGAATTCATTACAATATTCCAATTATTCTTCATGTGTTATTCAATTATATGCATTGATATTGGGATGACCTCACTAATTATAGTGTCAAAGTAATAGATGAGAGTTGTATCACATAATCATTCATGACTATGGTAAAAAGTAAAGTGTCATTTTCAATTCCTTTAACATTAAGTATTAGAATAACATAAGGATTAAAAGCTGAACACTAGTGTAATTGTCAGTTTTCTATCTAAATCCTTTCAATCTGAGGAACAGAATGTTTAGACTTACGTTACTGTACGGTGATCTACTTGGGATGATGAAATTACTGAATCTGTGTCATCTTTCTTTATGTGACAAGAAGTAGGACATGTCTATTTATGCTTTAGAGTAGAGAAAGCCATCCATTCCTGACATGGAAAACACTAATTTTTTTAGTGTATATAAAAGAGCATTTCCAAATACAGATTTCCAGCAGACTAACATATTTAACCAGGTTGGAGAATTGAGTTACGTTCTAAATCTACATGAGCAGTAAGTCATAATGGATTATAATAATAGATAATCTCATTTACCCGTTTTATAAAATATTTTGCAAATAGAGAAATGGAAAAATGTTTTAAACAATTAGGTGACAGATACATAATTGTTTTAATATTTACTTTCATTAAAAGTATAATATTTCTTTGCTTTTTATTTTTAACATCAAAAAAACTTATCACTTTTTTATAAAATTGCTGTGAAAATTTATGAGCCATTTTCAAAGTAACAAATATTGTGAAATCTTAGATTTTTTTGGAACTGGAAATCCAGGAAGTAGGATGTTAAATATAATAGTTATTTCCTTTAAATTACTATAACACAATTATTTCTTCACTCCAATAGTACCCAAGTCCTCATAAAATCTACACATTTCAGCAGAAAGAAATAAATTGGTTCTATTCACACTTCTAGAAAGTGAAAGGTAGGAATTCAAACCTAGGTCTCACTGACCTAAAGTCTGAGCAGTTGGCAGATAGTGTTTGGTGAAGAGTAAGTAATTTGCTGTTTTCACTTGTTTCTCAGAGTGGAAAGTCCTTCATTGCCTGATGCTAAATGGGAGTAAAAAGTGTTTGGCTGTGTCTTCTGGAACAGGTTATTTGGATGTGGCAGAAACTGGCTAATTTTTAATTATACGTCTTTATTCTTCTTAGGCAAAAGCTAGATGACCTTTCCTATTAGATAAGGCATTGTGCATAAATTCTAGCCAGTCGAATATGAGCAAAATTAGAGTTGTGGGGAGGCAAATTTTAATATTTATTTAAAACAAGGTTGAAATATTTAGTTTATATTTTCAAAATGCAGGAATATGAATATACCCAAGTATGTTAATCTCTATATGAGATTACTTCCAAATATACACTGCTGAAAGCCCTCCTAAGTAAATATTATAGATGCATTATTGTTTATATTTTCAGTCAGTTTTCTCCAAACACTTTGCCCAAATTTGTTAAAAATTTATTCTCAGTTTCAGGTACCGTTGAGAATGGAGATTGTCTGACATTTATAGCTCTATCCTACAGTTAATTTTAAATGCTATTTAAAAAAAATTAACCCATCCCAAACTTCCCTTCCAAATTTCTATAAGACCACCTATTTGTTCTCTTGTTATGTAGTGAGTCTGTAAGAAACTAAGTATATCAAGTAAAGCATTGTATACTTTTAAATTGTTCACTTATTGTAATAAAGGCACTTCATTTTCTGAAAATTTAGGTAAAAAGCACATTCAATTAACCAAAATATCATATAATAAATAAAAGGGCTTTGTTTTGTGTCTACCAAAATGAGGAAGTTGTGTTTTGGGTCATCGTGGGGTTTGTGTTGGAAAGATAAACTGAAATAAGGTACTGTAAAATGTGACTTTCACATCAGTGAAAATTGAATCCCAAATGACAATTTTGAGTGATTTCTCAAAGAGATAAAAAGCAGCCTCCGGTGATATTGTGTGGGGAAGGCTTTGTGATTTTCACCTTTGAGAGTCATGGAAAGAAAAAGATGTTCGATAACTAAATCATAATGGAATGATGGAAAAAGTCACTACTTTTATAGGTCAATAAAACCTTACCATTGGGAGATTTTTGGTTCTAAGTTACAAAACTTTGTTTCCCTGTGTAGAATAAAATGGTAATGATGATTTTAATCAAGTTTCCACTACAAATAAGTGTGAGAAGTAAGCAGTAGAAAGGCTTTAAGTGCCCTCACCCCTTCTCAAATATCAGCTGTAGTAGGTAGGAGCCATTGAAGAGGAAGCTTATGTCACATGACATGAGAAAGGACAGGGAGACTCACTTAAGAGGGCATAGCCATAGGGGATGCTCGCAATATGCATTCTCCCTGTTTAGATACCAAAGTAAAACTCTATTTGATTATTTTGTGTTGATATGATTAAGCAACATCTTTTAAATATATTTTTAGTATCCATAGTTTTAATTTTTAATTTTTTTTCACTTTTATTTTAGTTTGAAGGGTACATGTGAAGGTTTGTTACACAGGTAAACTCATGTCCTTGGGGTTTGTTGTACAAATGACTTTGTCATCCAGGAATTAAGCCCAGTACCCAGTAGTTGTCTTTTCTTCACCTCTCTCTCCTCCCACCCTTCACCCTCAAGTAGACCCCAGTGTCTGTTGTTTCTTCCTTTGTGTTCAGGAGTTCTCATTATTTAGCTCCCACTTATAAGTGAGAATGAGCTGTATTTTGTTTTTAGTTCCTGTGTTTGTTTGCTGAGGATAATAGCCTCCAGCTCCATCCATGTTCCCACAAAAGAGATTATCTCATTCTTTTTAATGGCTGCATAGTATTCCATGGTGTATATGTACCACATTTTCCTTATCTAATCTCTCATTGATGAGCATTTAGTTTGATTCCATGTCTTTGCTATTGTGAATAGTGCTGCAATGAACATTTTTGCGCATGTCTTTATGATAGAATGATTTACATTCCTCTGGGTATATACACAGTAATGGGATTCCTGAATTGAATGGTAGTTCTGCTTTTAGCTCCTGGAGGAATCACCATACTGTTTTCCACATTGGTTGAACTAATTTACACTCCTACCAACAATGTCTAAGTGTTCCCTTTTCTCTTCAACCTCACCAGCAGCTGTTATTTTTTCACTTTTTAATAATAGCCATTCTGACTGGTGTGAGATGGTATCTCATTGTGGTTTTCATTTGCATTGCTCAAATGATCAGTGATATTGAGCTTTACTTCCTATGCTTGTTGGCCGCATGTACAACTTCTTTTGAGAAGTGTGTTCATGTCCTTTGCCACTTTTACTGGGGTTGTTTTTCTTTTGTAAATTAGTTCATGTTCCTTATACATGCTGAATATTAGACCTTTGTTAGTGCATAGTTTGTAAATATTTTCTCCTGTTCTGTAGGTTGTCTGTTTACTCTGTTGATAGTGTCTTTTGCTGTGTAAAAAATCTTTAAATTTAATTAGATCCTACTTTTCTATTGTTGCTTTCATTGCAATTGATTTTGGTGCCTTTGTCATAAAATATTTGCAGATTCCTATGTCCAGGATGGTATTGCCTACATTGTCTTCCATGGTTTTTATAGTTTTGAGTTTTTCATGTAAGTCTTCAATCCATCTTGAGTTGATTTTTGTATATGGTGTAAGGAAGGGTTCCAGCTTCAGTCTTCTTATAGCTAGCCAGTTATTACAGCACCATGGTAATGGCAACAATGAACTGTCTGGAGCAGCTGCTGTGCAGATGCTGGCTGCAGTAGAGGAAGCATGGCCAGGGCTGCATGCTCCATGGACCCCACAGGAGCCTGGTACAGGTGAGAGCCCTGCCTCCTTCCGAGTTTGAGGGGTGGGGGCTCTGCCCTCTCCGGTTCAGCTGCAGCTGTCCAGTGGTGGCTGTAGACCCAGGCTGTGGACCCAGGCTGTGAACCCAGGCATCCCTGCACTCTCAGGGCCCAGGAAACCCCTCTAGCCCCTGCAGGCTCAGAAGTGCCTGCTCCTGCTGCCTGGTCTCTCCCCTCTCTCAGTGCTCACTCCAAATTTGGAGCAAAGTTGTGGCTGAGCCCCAGCACTGCCACAACTCAGCCGGGTGTGTGCACATTCAGGGTGGTGCTGACATGCCAGCCCCCTGCCACCTTGGCCCTTTCCAGACTTTGAGCCCCAGTGAGCACAGGAAGGAGGCCGAGGGGTTGCTGAGGGCAGCACAGTGTGGTCCTGCAGGCGGCCTTCCACATGAATAGCCTGGGCACTGTGGATGACATGATTGATTGTGGCAGGAGGCAGACAGGCTCCTGGGCAGAAAGGGTCAGGTTCTTGGTGAGACCCCACCTTCAAGCCAGGGACAGCCTGAAGCCTGGGCCTGGGCTGCCAATCCACAGACAGGAGTGAGAACTTATGGTGTTTTTTTCTAGGCCTGTCCATGGCCACCCATGAACCAATCAGCACACACTTCCTCCCCTCTGAAGTCCATAAAAACCCCCAGACTCAGCCACACTCAGGCAGATGACAGGAAAACCTGCCTGCAGATAAGAACTACCCACTCTGGGTCTCCTCTCTGCCGAGGGCTGCAGAGATGAAAGGATGACCTGCCTGTGAATAGGAGCAACCCACTCCAGGTCTTGTCTCCACTGAAGGCTGCAGAGATAATGGGATGACCTGCCTGTGGATAGTAGCTACCCACTCTGGGTCTTCTCCCCGCTGAGGGCTGCAGAGATGTTGGGATGGCCTGTCTGTGGATAGGAGCTAGCCATTCTGGGTCTTCTTCCTGCTGAGGGCTGCAGAGATGTTGGGATGGGCTATCTATGGATAGGAGCTACCCACTGTGGGTCTCCTGAAAGCTGTTCCGTCCCTCAAAAAAGCACCTCTTTGCCTTGCTCACTCTCCAGTTGTCCACATACCTCATCCTTCCTGGATGTGGAACAAGAACTCAGGACCCCATGAATGGTGAGGTTGAAAGAGCTGTAACACAACAGGGCTAAAACATGCCTCCCACTTGCCACATTGCAGGTGATGGGAAGGAGAGAAAAGAGGAGAGAAGAGCTATGGCCCTTCCAGGAGCCCAGACCTAGGGGCTCCTTGAGCCAGAGCTGTGATACCCTCTTTGGGGCTCTGTGGTTTCTGCTGTCTTCAAGCTTCTGGGCACCAACCATATTCCCCTTGACCAGACCCAGGTCCACAAATGAAGCTACTGCTTGTGGTGCATCTGATCCAGCCACAAACTTGCGTGGAACCTGCACCTGTGCCGACATCTGGAGCTGCCCACCCTGCCACAGCAGTCAACATGCCTGCCTGTTCACAGTGGCCAGACCCAACATTCACTCACACACCCTTCGCCACCCTGTGCCTGGCTTGCCCTTGGCAGACATGGAATCTGGGCCGGTAGCATGAGCTGAGGACAGTGTGCCAGGCTGAGTGGGCAGAATGAACCTAGTGGGCCCAAGCAAAACGTAGGCAAAGGGGCCACTGGCCACAGAGGCTTCCAGCTGGAAAAACAACAACCCAAGGATGGCAATTTATTCCCTAGAGAGTCTTTTCCCCACTGCTGGTTTTTGTTGAAGATCGGGTGGTCATAGGTATGTGGCCTTAGTTCTGGGTTTCTCTATTCTGTTCCATTGATCTATGTGTCTGTTTTTGTACCATACCATGCCATTTTGGGTACTGTAGCCCAGTAGTATAGTTTGAAGACAGGTAACATGACACCATCAGCTTTGTTCTTTTTATTTAGGATTGCCTCGAGCTGTTTTTTGGTTTCATATGAATTTAAAATAGATTTTCTGGTTCTGTGAAGAATGTTGTTGATAGTTTGATAGGAATATCATTGAATCTATAAACTGCTTTGGGCAGTTTTAATAACCGTTTTAATGATATTGATTTTTCCTATCCATGAGCATGACCAAGGGATGTTTTTCCATTTGGTTGTGTCTCCTCTAATTTCTTTTAGCAATATTTTGTAATTCTCATTGTAGAGATCTTTCACCTTGCTGTTAGCTGTATTTCTAGGTATTTTATTCTTTCTGTGGCAATTGTGAATGGGATTACCTTTCTCATTTGGTTCTTGGCTTGGATATTTTTGGTGTAGGAATGCCAGTAATTTTTCTACATTAATTTTGTATCTGACACTTTAATGAAGTTGTGTGTCAGATTAAGGAGCTTTTTGGCCAAGATTATGGGGTTTTCTAGATATAGAATCAATCATGTCACCTGCAAACAGAGATAGTTTTATTTCCTCTCTTATTATTTGGATGCATTTTATTTCTTTCTCTTGCCTGGTTGCTCTTGGTAGGACTTCCAATACTATGTTGAATAAGAGTGGTGAATGAGGGCATTCTTGTCTTGTGCCAGTTTTCAGTAGGAATGCTTCCAGCTTTTGCTCATTCAGTATATCAGCTGGCTATGGGATTGTCATAGGTGGCTCTTATTATTCTGAGGTATGTTCCTTCAGTACCTAGTTTATTGATAGTTTTTAACGTGGAGTGTTGAATTTTATCGAAGCCTTTTCCACATCTGTTGAGATAGTCATGTTTTTGTCATTAGTTTTGTTTATATAATAAATCAAATTTTTTGATTTGTGTATGTCAAACCAACCTTGCATCCTGGGGATGAAGCCTACTTGGTTGTGGAGGATTAGCTTTTTATGTGCTGCTAGATTTGGCTTGTAAGTATTTTGTTGACGATTTCTGAATCAGTGTTTATCACGGATATTGGCTTGAAGTGCGTACGGTGTGTATATGTGTGTGTGTGTGTGTGTCTCTGTCTGTCAGATTTTGGTATCAGGATGATGCTGGCCTCACATAATGAGTTGGGGAGTAGTGTTTCCTCCTCTTTTTTTTTTTTTTTTGAATAGTTTATATAGGAAAGGTTACCAGCTCTTCTTTGTGCATCTGGTAGAATTAATCTGTGAATTCATCAGGTCCTGGGTTTTTTTTTTTTGGTTGTTAGGTTCTTTATCACTCATTCAATTTCAGAGCTTATTATTGGTCTGTTCAGGACATTAATTTCTTCCTTGTTCAGTCTTGGGAGAGTGTATGCATCCAGGAAATTACCCATCTCTTCTAGGTTTTCTAGTTTGTTTGCATGGAGGTGTTCATAGTAGTTTCTAATGGTTATTTTTATTTCTGTTGAGTCATTGATAACATTCCCTTCATCATTTCTAAACAACTGTATGCCATCAAGTTATAGTTCAAAAGTGGTCATTTATAATGTATTACAGACATACAGACTCCTCCATTCTTAATTCCATGTACCTAAGAAGCCTCTTCCTTTCCTAATTGCCTAATGTTGAGTCCTGGAATCTACAATACTCATGGCATGTGGCACCGTAAGGAGTGGGAAAAGCTGTTTCCTACAACTTTAAGTGACCTCCTTCTAAGGTCTGACTAAAGTGGTTTCAGTGTTCCTTTCAGCTTGACTAAATTTGGACAGGCTTCTTCCTGACTCTAGGCCTCTAACCACTCTTATCTTAGAGGATTTAATTGAGAAGAAAATGTAACTTTTTTCTCAGTCTCTTTGAAATGTAAATCTTTCTAGCCGCTCCCCCACCCACCCTGCTAGTTTTATGATCCAGTGAGGTATTTTTCAATGACCTGGAAGCCATCTCTTTGAAATGTAATAATTAAGTAAGACAATACCCTTATCTCCCAGTCTCTGTGAAAGGGTAGGTACCTAATTGTAGGGGGTGGGGGATTCCTTGCTCCAAGATGTAAAACTACCTTCTGCCATTAAATAGGAGAAAGTTTCCTTCTTTTTTAAGTAAAAACAATTAGCAAACACATGGCTTCTCACCTCAGAAATTAAAACATTTCCCACCCTTAATTTTAGCAGAACTGAGTTCAGATTTCAGTTCTGGCCTCTCCACCCTATTGCAAGGCACTTAGCTAAAGATTTCTTTGCGTATGTAATTTTGTCCATTGTAATTTTACTTTGACAGTCCCATTGTGCAGGTCCTTCCATTGAAGAAGGGTCACCTGGAGTTTGGCTTGCCTTTCCAGGAATTTGTTTCAGGGAACTTGGGACCTGTTCATCTTCATGGATGATGATGGGGGCATTACAAGTGACATAAACCATGGTTATTAAAGAACAATTTTGTAAAATAAAACATTTAATATATGGTCTTACTGAACCAGAACTTAGCAGCTGGTATTCAAGTTCCTCAGACAATTTTGTAGTCAGTAGCTTTCAAAAAGATGGAACTGCTTCAGTAGTAATCACGAAGTATGGAATAAATGATGTATCTTGACAAAATAATAATTTTCCCTATAATTATGAAGAATATAAAAATATTTTACCCCGAAATATTTCTCTGACATATTTTGAAGTGGCTGCCACAGGGCTAGCAGATTGAGGTGGCTCTGCAAAGCTGTCTTTTGTGTGGGAAATTTGCATTCATAGAGAATCTCCGTTAATGCAGCCAAGTCTTCCCTTTCTAGGCTTTTCCAGAATCTAGGAGAGATCTGTCCAGAATCTGACACCTTTACAGGTCTGAAAAGAGATATTTACCATCTATTCTCTCTGAGAGCTGCTACCTATGAGACTTCATCTACATATCAAGGCCAACTTTGCTAGGCAAGCTTCTTCCTTTCTCCATCTTATAACCTGTCTTGCCACTCATACCTGGTTTAGCAACATAAGCTATTTGGCCATGCTCTGAGCCTACATTCTTTCTACAACCTCAAGATGGTATGTGAGCTTCTGTGCATCACTGGGATGTTGGGTCTTTATTCTGAAGCATCCCATGTATACATGCAAAATAAACTTGTAGTCCTTTTTTCCTATGAATCAATTTGATAAATGTCAATGATTTTCAGTGAACCTCCAGGGACTCAAGGGCCTTGGTCCTCACGGTTACCTCCTAAATTTATGTATTGATTTATTTACTTGTTTATTTATTTGTTATGCATGTAGAACTTGCACTTTCTCAGTTATGTCATGAGTTATTTTGATTATTGGTTTGTCTCTCCATTAGAACAGCTTTCTTGTAAAACGGCTTATGCTTGTTAACCCAGGCCTGTGGAACTCAATTCCTTCTAACACTTCCCTGGCATAATGAAACTGGAAGAAAATCAGGATGGTAATGTTCTTGGTTTAGTCTCTGTGCTAGTTGTCTATTGCTGAATATCAAATTATCACAAACTTAGTTGCTTGAAACAAACTATGTTTGCCTCATAGTTTCTAGTTAGACATCAAGACAGAGCTAAGGTGGTTCTGCATCTTCATGGCTTCTCACAGATGTTGAAATTAAAGGTTGGGCAGAGCTGAGGTCTTGTCTGAAATCTAGACTGGGGAAGAATCACTGCCAAGCTCATGTGGGTGGTTATTGACAAAACTGCAGTTCCTTAAGGGCCATTTAAGGGAAGTTCCTTATTTTTCTTGGCATGAGGATTTCAGTTTATAGTGGACATTGGCTGGAGGCTGTCCTCAGATTCTTTTTATGGAGGCCTCACTAACATGTGGGCTTACTTCATTAATGACAGCAAATAAGAGAGTTTGCTAGCAAGAGGAAGGTCATTATGTTATATGATCCAATCATATAAGTGACATCCCATCACTTTATTGTTTAGGAGTGCTAGAGGATTAAGCAGGGCATGAATACCAGGAGACAGGGGCATCTGGGGGCAATCTTAAAAGTTGCCTGCTATAGACCCAGTGGTAGGTAGTATGGCATTAGAGGACTTCCTTTTGGTTTCTAACACAATATATTTTATTTTCTTGTTACATCCATCAAGTTACAATGTGATCAAAAGGTAAACTTTAGAATGCAGAAGATTAAAATATGAATTAAAATAGAATGCAGACAGTAAAATAACAGGAGAGTTATTAGAGATTGCAATCTCATATTTTTCAAATTGTAATCAGTAAAGTCATAGAACTTCCCTGATACAAAGGGCTGATATTTGTTTCTATGATTGTTGGAACAACAAATCAATTATAATCCATTGAAATACCTTGATAAAAGGTATCATGATTTGGAGAAAGTAGTTCAAGAGAGAAGCTCACGAGTACTTCTTGAAGTAATATCATTGTTTTATAAAACACTTTTAATATCTGATACTGAGTACTTAGTTTCTGTTTCAGGATAATTTTGATAATATTGCTTAATTCATAGAGTTGTTGTAAGGAGAAAATTAAGTAATATAAAATATTAAAATACTAAATACTACTACTACACCATTAGCCACCATTTTGGGGGAGGAGAGAGGGCTAGTGTGGGGATAAAAATGTTGGCATTTATCTTTGAGTCATCTACCCTTATTACCAACACGATTTGTAAAAACTTTAATGGTCCAATATTAAGGCAAAGTAGAGATTATATTCACTTGAACGAGCAGAATTTCAAAGTGTTTAAAACATGAAGTCCAACTGCTCAGGTTTAAATGTTGGTTTCACCAGTTATTCACCCCCTAGAACTATCATTAAAAGCTTGTTTACATAATGGAGATAATAACAATAATAGTTCTTAGTTTATATATATAAGGTTACTAATATAGGTTATATATGTGTTTATATATACATTACATATGATATGTATTATATATAACTATATATTTATATAATTACATAATTATAATTTATATAATTATACCTCTTCATAATTTATATCTAATTATATATATTATATATAAATGTATATGTATACCTTTTTACATTAAGTACTGTAATGTATGTAAAGTGATTAGCCCTAATATTTAGTACATAGTGAGTCCTCAGCAGATATTAAGTACGATCATTATCATTAGTAATCTTATGATAGTAATTTCCTAGATCTAAGACTATGGTTTACATATCTTCTATATCAGTATCTTCCAATCGTAGCACAATGTCATAAAAGTACCAAGTGGTATGGGATCTTTGACAAAAAATCAGAGAGAAAAGCAAACATGGGAAATAATAAGGATATTACAAGGATATTCAAAGAAGGATATTACAAACATAGGAAATAATAAGGATATTACATGGGAAATAATAAGGATATCACAAAGGACAAAAAAGATGACAGAATTTGGCTGGGATGAAGGTGGAGAGCCATCTGTTTGGGTCTCGCCACTTACCTTGCCTGTCTACCCTTTTTCCCCCACCATAGCTTGGGACCATTTCTTAATCATATTTATCTATCCTCCTTCCATAGGGTGTGAATATTATAGACTCTAGTCTCATTCATAATATTCAGAATCAGGGCAGATGAAAATCAGGACAAATCATACTCTGCATCTTTAATTAGCATATTAGTATAGTATCAATGGTGTTGAAAGCAGGACATGTCATAAAATGTTGAAATGCTCAGTTCTCATGATGGGTAAAAGGTTTTATATGAACGAGACTTCATTTTTTGTGTGTGTTTTGTTTTTCAGTGGGTTTAGTAAACCTGTTGAAGGCGTTCTGTTATTTCCCTCTGCTGCAGTTTAAACCTTCTCAGGATGAGCAGAGTGCCATATTCCTTAAGCTTCTGCATCTAGAATGCCCAGAACATTATGATCAATTTGGCACTAAGTTGTCACTGAAGCAATTAGTTGAGATCAGATGCATTCAGGGTGGTATAGCCGTAGATGGAAACAATTAGAAATGTTTAGCCACTAATTTTCACCACCCTTGTAGGTACTTTTTTAGGCAACTGGACATTAGGACATTTTGCCCTCAAGTCTTCCCTTCCCCTCCCGTATCACTTCAAGCCATTTAAAACACACTAACACTTAAAAGCACATTTCCTCTCACAGAGACTCCATGCTGTTTGGCATTATTCCTTTTATAATCTTTTTTTAAAAATTTATTTAGTTTTCTCTTTCCGGTCCCCATGCCACAACTGTGGCCAGGTTGTGTTGTGAATGAGGTATGTGTTTGAAGGGATAGGAAGGAGAACTGTGACTCCCCGCTGAATGGACTTTTTACCTGCTGCTCTTCTGATTATTTGTGCTAGGATGAGGCAGCTCTTAAAAAGATCTAAGATTAAGGTTGCTCAGAGGGAAACTGAACTGGGTACCAAGAGAACACAGGAGAGAATCGATGAATTACTTGCTGTAGTTACCTCACCTCAGCAGCATATTTAGAAATTCCTGTCTTCGCAAATTTATTGTATCTGGCACTTCTCCCTCTGCATCTATCATAAGTAGAGAGAAAAGGCAACTGAGATTCCTGATCCTAGAGCTAGTGTTTTCTTCTTAGGCTGTCTATAATATGTTTGTCGACAGCCTCCTGTCGTGCAATTTCCTCTCACTCCACAGATTTCTCTTTTCTCAGATCAGATCCAAGGTTACAGTTTTGAAAGAGGAAAAAATGTTTCAAGGAAAATGAAAAAATCCTTTACTGACCCCGTTCCATGTTTGGTAGTAGGGCTTAAAAAGACTGGGCAAGGCTGCTGTTGAGGGAGGGGAGAAAGGCAGTAAGCACTACCAGGTGGACTTAGGTCCAAGTAGACAGATGTAGTATTGGACAGAGAGGCTCTGGCAACACCAAGCTGCAGCCACTATAACATAAATTGCAGATCAAAACATTGACCACCTCTCTGCCTGCAAACATCATACAAGTCCGCCTTCTTCCCTTTCATTATTTCCACTATGTATCTACTATAGAGCTAAGCATACACTCCACAACTCTAGGTCCATCTCGCTCCTGTTCTTCTTTATGTGGCATCTACATGGCATCCATATTAAACTTCTTAAAGGGCACTTCTGCTCATCACATTCATTCCATGAAACACAAATGTTCATAAAAATTATATTATCTAACAAATTGCCTGAACTCATTGGATTGAAACCCCTAATTCAAATCAAAACACCCCTTACTTCTCTCCTTGTGGCTTCTTTCTCTGTTTTTTGTTTCCTCTCTTTCTCTCTTCTTTTTTAACTTTCTCTGTCTTTATGTTGCTCTCTGTTCAAGGCTTAAAATACACTCTTTTGGTTTTTATATATATTAATCTACTTGAGCCACATAATAATATTATGAGATAGATACTATTTTAGTCCCATTTTACAAATGAAAAAACTGATGTTCAGCAAGTTTAAATGCTTTGTTTAACACAATTCCAAAGCTATCAAGAGGTGAAGCTTCAACTAGTATTTCCATTATTTATCTTTATATGTATCCTTTACAACTAGTAAATTAAATAAGATTTTTAGATATCATATATATCTACTTGGATATATACTAAGTACGTCCTATTATAGGATAGTAGATGAACTATCTACTGTAGGATAGTAGATATACTATCTCTTCTAGAATAGTAGATGTAATATCCAAGTACATCTACTTGAACATATATAGTATCTATGAAATGTAAAGTAGAATCCAATTTATTCTTGATAGGTAGTTGGATATGTGTTTAAATTTTAAGGGAAATGTTTGGGCTACAAATATAAACCTAGGAGCCAGTCATAAAACAAGATGAGATCAACTATGAATTACCATTGACAGAAAATGAAGAGATGAAATACAGAGGCAATACTGCTTTGGTGTCAGAAGGTTGCTTTTGAATCCTGGCTGTATTTTGTAACCATTATTCTAATCTTAGAAAATATTCTTATTACTTTAAATATTAAGTTGTAAGAGGCAGTGCATTTTAGGTTTTAAGAATATAAATTTCCAGCTTTGCCACTATGTAAAAGTGATCAAGTTATTTAAATTAGCCAAGTGTCAGTTTTCTCATCCAGAAAATGGAGAAAATAATTATATCTCCAGATGATTGTTTTGAAGTTTTACATAAATTAACATTTGAAAAAATACTTAGCATATTTTTGGCATCTAGTAAGACCCCTATAAATTTTGCTGTTTAATTTTTCTCCAGCTTAAAATGTAGTTGGTAATATAATCTGCCCCATATTCTGCTTTTGACACATTGTAATTTTACATATAGTGTACAATTAGATATTTTGATACATATATATGTTGTATAACAATGAAATCAAGGTAAATATATTTATCACCTTCTGCATTTATCATTTTTTTGTGTGATGAAAACATTTAAAAGTTCTCTTCTAGCTATTTTGTAATATACAAAACCTTGCTGTTAACCATAGTCACCCTACTGTTAACCATAGTCACCCTACTGTGAAATTGAACACTAGAAATTATTCCTATTTAATTGTAACTTTGTACCTGTTGACCACCCTCTCCCCATGCTCTCTTCTACATCCTCACCCCAGTTTCGGGTAACCACTGTTCTACTCTCTACTTCATCATCCACCCGCCTTGGCCTCCCAAAGTGCTGGGATTACAGGCGTGAACCACCGCACCCAGTCTCATTTCTACAAGTTTTACACGCATTTTTCTAAATCTGAAGATTTTACATATCTCAATTCTTAATCCTATTTTAACTCCCCATGTACTTTCTTTAAATGTCATATATACACACACACAGGTGCATGCACACACACACACACATACATATATATAATTTTGTGTTCTTAATTGTAATTTCTTAAGTCAGTTGTGGGTCCAATTCCTGTGTTGGAAACTTAATCCTCACTGCAGTAGTCTTGAGAGGTGAGACCTCTAGAAGGCCATTTGGCTATGAGGGCCTCTACCCTCATGAATGGATTAATGACATTATTGCAGCAGTGGGTTCCTGATTTTAAAAAAATGAGTTCAGCTGCTTTCTACCCTCTCTCGAGCTTGTGTTCTCTTGTCTTTCTGCTTTCTGCGATGTGATGACAGAGCAAGAAGTTCCACATAAAATGTCAGCACCTTGATATTAGTTTTCCCAGGCTCTAGACCTGCGAGAAATAATTTATTTCTTTATAAATTAGCTAGTCTATGGTTTTCTGTTATAGCAATACAAAGCAGACAGCCACAATGACAACTTGTTTTCTTATACTTGGTCTATTTTTTAACTCCTGCCTCAGATTTCACCAGGATTTTATGAACAAAAAAATTTAAATGCTCAGGGTCACTGGAGTCTATCAAATGCAATACAGGTGAATGCCAATTTTAGTGCCATAGATTTCTCTCGCTTTTCATTTTTATGTATTTATTTTTGCCTCTGATGATTCTTTAATTCCTTGGCAGCTCAATACTCATCAACATTTTAAGAGTTGTTTGTGCATGCAAGCACATGCATATATTTCTTTTGCTCTATTTTACCCATTGATTTAAACTTCACGCATTGTTTTTAGCTGTTCACAGCAGGAGAATCAATCAAAGTACATAATCCATCCCAATATTGAAAACAGGGATCACATTTTATTTTTCTACTGATGATATTTTCTTTTACTACTCTGGTAATAAAGTGAGCAATATCATATTAAGGAGCTTTATTTTGTATAGTGTAATGACTTTCACAGTGGAAGCACTACTTCTTCTTCTTTTTTTTTTTTTTTTTTTTGTTTTGTTACGGGAGTCTCGCTCTGTCATCCAGGCTGGAGTGAGCAGTGGCGCAATCTCAGTTCACTGCAAGCTCCGCCTCCCGGGTTCACGCCATTCTCCGGCCTCAGCCTCCAGAGTAGCTGGGACTACAGGCGCCCGCCACCACACCTGGCTAATTTTTTTTTTTTTTTTTTTTTTTAGTAGAGACGAGGTTTCACTGTGTTAGCCAGGATGGTCTCAATCTCCTGACCTCGTGATCCACCCGCCTTGGCCTCCGAAAGTCCTGGGATTACAGATGTGAGCCACTGCGCCCGGCCACCACTACCTCTTTAACATAGTACGTAGCACGTAGAAAATGTCCATTGGAAGCGCCTCATCTTTATTTAGTAATATATGGATATGTACAGTTTAGAATCAAGTACAAAATAAAATACTTGTATTCATTTCATTTATCTTTATAGAAAATGCCAGGTAAATTTTTATTATAGATTTCTACCAGATGCTGAAGAAAGGAAAAATTTACTATACTCATAATAATAGTATTAGTAATAACTGTAATAATGATAAATAATGATGATAATAATGATCACTTGTTACACTTATACAATATTACAAACACTGAATTAATTATTTTACTACACTATCTCATTTGCTTTTTTTATTTTTTTCTTTTGAGATGGAGTTTCGCTCTTGTAGCCCAGGCTGGAGTGCAATGGCACGTCCTCGGCTCACTGCAACCTCTGCCTGCTGGGTTCAAGCAATTCTGCTGCCTCAGCCTCCCGAGTAGCTGGGATTACAGGTGCCTGCTATCACCCCGGCTAATTTTTGCATGTTTAGTAGAGACAGGGTTTCACCATGTTGGCCAGGCTGGTCTCGAATTCCTGAACTCATGTAATCCACCCGCCTTGGCCTCTCAAAGTTCTGGGATTACAGGCGTGAGCCACTGCGTCTGGCCTCTCATTTGCTTTTCAAAATAAGTTTAAAAAAGTAGTTTCTTTTATGCTTTTCATTTCTATTTTAGGAAGCAGGCTTAGAGAAGTAATGCTGCTTATCTAAGATCACAAGGGTAAAAAGTGATAATGCTAAAATATGAACCAGGGTATCTATTCCCAAAGCCTATGACATTTGTTATATCTAATTTATTCAACCAACCTACATGTCTAGTTAAAACTGAGAATCTTAGTGAATAGGGAACAACTTAGCGCTACAGTCCACAGACATAGATTTTCCATTTTAGTATTACTGTATTTTAGTTATTAAAAATATATTAAATATATATTATACATTAAATATGTAAATATATAATACATAACATATAATATAAATATATTCAGTATAATTTATATAATATATAAATTATATATTATATATTTATATAAAATAAATTGTATATATAACATATAAATATATTTATTATATATTTATTATATAATAAATTAATATAATAAATATACAATGTGTATATATACATTTATAATATAATATAAATGTATTATATATTGTATAAATATAAATATATTAAACATAATATATTTAATATATTTATATAAATATATATTATATATTATATTTATATTAATATAATATATATTTAATATACAAATATATTAAAAATATATTAAAAGATATAAAAAAATTAAAGGTAGCCTCAGCCAGACTAACTAGTCTAGTGAAACTTGGAACTACATTTTTAATTGGTGGTTCTTCACAAAAACTTAAAATGGATTTTTAATCTCCTTTTTGGGATAAAGTTGATGTCTGAATTTTGAAAGTAGTCTAGATAATTGTAGGCATAATTATAATAAATTTTGTTGCATAAAGCTATCACAGATTTTAAACAATTGTTATGTGTTAGGTACTCTAAATACATTTTCTGATTTAATCTAACGAAAACCTTCGTGTCTACATTGAGTTTCAGAGAAGAAGGTGATATTATAGAAGTTTGCTCAGCTAATGGTAAGCTGAGTGATCTTAGGTTCAAATCTATTCATTTCTAAAGTCCATTTTCCTTTATATATATGACATAGTATTCTTTTTAAAATTGTTTTAAAAATGTAATGTTTATGGGTACATAATGTGTATGTATATGTGTATTATATATATACATATATGTATGTATACATATATACGTATATATACGTATATATGTATGTATACATATATACGTATATATACGTATATATGTATGTATACATGTATACGTATATATACGTATATGTGTATGTATACATGTATACGTATATATACGTATATATGTATGTATATATGTATACATACATATATACGTATATATGTATATATACACACATATATACGTATATATCTATATATACACACATATATACGTATATATGTGTATATATATACATATATGTGTACACATATATGTGTATATATACACATATATATGTGTATATATATATACACATATATGTGTGTATATATATATATACACACATATATGTGTGTATATATATATATATATATATATGAAGTACATGAGATATTTTGATACAGGCATACAAGGTGTAATGACCGTATCAGGGTAAATAGGATATCTGTCATCTCAAACATGTATAATTTATTTGTGTTACAAACATTTTAATTATACTCTTAGTTATTTTAAAATATACAATAAATTTTTGTTGACTATAGTACCCTGTTGTGCTATCAAATACTAGATATTTTTCTTAAAAATCTGTATAGTTATATTTAATTGCATGAGTAGTGCATAAAGGGAGTAGCATGAACACAAAATTTTTTTAGAGCTACTACACATAATGCACTATAGAGTTGGCCCTTGAACAAACAGCGGTGTATGGGTACTGGTCCCTCGCACAATACAAACTGAACATATACCTTTTGACTCCCCCAAATGCAAACTAATAGCCTGCAGTTGACCAGAAGCCTTACTAATAACAGAAACTGTCAATTAACATGTATTTTTGTGTTATATGCATTTATATTCTGTATTCCTGCAATAAAGTAAGCTAGAGAAAAGAAAATGTTATTAAGAAAAATCATAAGCAAAAGAAGATATATTTACGATTCATTAAGTGAAAGTAGGTCATCATAAAGGACTTCATCCTTGTCCTCAAATTTATAGGCTGAAGAGGAAGAGGAGGAGGAAGAAGAGAGGTTGTTCTTGCTGTCTCAGGAGTGGCAGAGGCAGAAGAAAATCTGCATATAAATAGACCTTCAAACCTGTGTAGTTCGAGGGTAACTGTATTTTTGCCTAATTATCTCATTTAAGTTTAACAACTATCTTATGAAATATTTATATTATGCACATTTTATGGACAAAGAAACTGAGGTACAGACATGTGGCATAATGTCCCCAAGGTCATACACATCTTAAAAGCCTGCGAAACTGGAATATGAAACTAAGTTTGACTGGCCTACGAATTCAAAATATTTCTACTCTAGCATCTTCTAGGCACTCAGCAATTTAAATTATTAAGACTCTTAAAATAATTGACAAAATCAATACTCAACCAAACGAATACAGGCATCTAAGTTATCATCAAACGATCTATGTTGTGATGATTTCACATTCCAAATTGTTTTTATTTAGTCACATTGGTATTGTTTATATTAGATTATGAGCACGCATGATATAGAAAACACAATTACACAATTAGCTTTAAAGCAACTACCAAGTACTTCAAGAAGTTAAAAAAATTATTATTGTTTGCTTAATTCTTCTCTGACGCTTCTTTGGCTGACACTATTTTATAATTCAGATATTTGCGGAAATGTCATTTCCTTAGATCATTGTCCTGACTGCCCTGTCTAATAATTATATATTCAACACTCTAACACATCATTCTATTTTACATATTTATTCTTTTTTATGAGTGCTCATTATCAATAATTTTAATTTATTTTTGCTTGTTTTCATTTATCTCCTCCCATTGGATCATAAATTACAGGGACCTTGTCTGTTTACCATGGTGTCCCTACAATCTGGAACAATGGACATAATATGTAAATTTTTGTTGAATGAATACTGTTTAACAGGATTTATGAAGGCTTTTTGAATCCAATTTTCTTTAAATGATACTTTAAATATTGAAGAGAAGAATGTAGTTATATGTATAATGATCTGATTTTGCTTACCACAATGCAATCTCTGATTCATTGTCACCATGATTTTTCCTTTGTATTTCTATTTTTGTGTGTGTGTGCTATTGTTTTGGCCTCCTTTCCCTCTATTTTATTTCCTTTCCTTTTCTCCCATCCACTATGTAGAGAGTAGATTTTTCTGAGTCCGGCTGATTATACTTATTGCCATTTGTAATGCCTAACAGTTAGTGGATTTTGCAAAAGAGGAAATTAAAACAGCAAACTCAGTAGCTCAAGGTCAAATATTAATGCTCATCCATATAAGTAGACACTAGAGATGCAAATGGGGGTATTGAGTTTTTCTGAGAGTATCAGTGTGGAGCTTTTATTGTTTTGTTATTAGGAAGATAAGTCACTGTGAGGATCAACCTACACTTTGCATTCACTTTAATAACTTTTCTTATTGTTGCCCAGAAATGTGCATCAGATTAGATTGCAAACTACTGTTCCCTTAATCTCCCATCCAGGAAATGAGTGTGCCTCAATGAAATATTAACACATTTTTCTTTTAGCTTTAAGATATGGCCTATTTTTCCTCTTGATTGCAGTTAAAAACAAGAGTCTGTTTATTAAAACAGAAAGTCACAAGCAAGTAGGCATTCTTTGTGTCTATATTGAGTTTGTGACTAGTAGTAACATGCTATCATTGAATGTGACATTGTTTTGACTCCTGGAGAAGACATAAAGTAGGATAATAAAACCCAATAAATTATAAAACAAAATCAGTGTGTTTGCTAAAATAAAGTAAATTTAAGGGCAATTCTACACATATTAATTATAAATATAATCTGATTCCTAAACACTGAGAGGTGTTGTGCACAGATATCTCTAGATTGACACAAAAACTGCTTCCCTGTATAAATACATTTCCACAAAAATAATAGTCTCAAGTTACGCATTCACTAATCATATAGAAATTCTCATTAGTATGTAAGATGCTTGTGTTAGCAAACCCTCTATACAGGCAGCTATTGAATGCTTACAATTCACCAAACTGTTTTAAGTGCAAGATATAGAGTGATAAACCATGCAAGACTTCTGCCCTCATGGAGATTATCTTTTACTGAGGGGAGAGATACAGTAAACATGAAAACAAAAGTATCACTCTTTCAGGCTGCAATAAGTGTTTTACAAAATGAGTAGATATGATGGGTGCCATTAGAGATACTTTAATTAGGGTGGTCAGGAAAACTACAGTGCAGAGGTGACTTTGAGCTGAGATATAAGCCATACAAAGGGAACTATGCAAAACACCAGAGAACTGCCTCTGTAGTATAAAGGGTATAAAAGGTACAAAGGCAATGATACTTAAAGACTAGAAAGAAGGCACACATAGCTGGAAGATATTAATGGAAAAGGGAAAAGTAATAAGACGTAAAGCTGGAGAGAAAAGTAGTCACCAGGTTATGTTGAGTTTGGTAGGAAACTTATAAGAAATTTGAATTTATTATAATTTGTAAACCAAATTATTGAAATAAATGTTTTAATAATGGAAATGATATTATGCTTTTTTAAAAAAAATCATGTTGTTGTTTGGAGTGTGGGTTGTAATATGATAAACCTGAAAGCAGAGAGACCAGTTAGGATGTTGTGTCTGTTTGGCATGTGAAAAATAGTGTTGGTCTGGAATGATGCGGAAAAAGTGTAAATAGTGATGGGTGGTCAGATTTTTTACTTTTTATTTTTTGATAAAGTCAACCAGAATTATTGGTGGATGGCATGTGTCAAAGAAGAAAAGAAAATAATTGAAAATGACTGTGGTCTTTTGTTTGAGCAATTGGGTAAATGTACAGTGGTGTCATTATAGGCTAAGAAGACTGATTCAGGTTTAAATTATATAACTTAAATTCAGTAAAAATAAATTTGGTGTGTACCTTATTATAGGCATTATAGATAGACTTCCTAGAAATCTTAATATTTTGGTAACTATTAAAAGTTTTATTTTGGGACCCAGGAGAAGATCCTAGTGAACACTCTGCATGTTTATTTCTTAATGGAATTTGAAAATATATTGCAGACCCAATTTTTGTATCTTGTATGTTATATATATTAAATTTCTGTCTTGAATCATTTTTTAATATCAGAATCTCTTGTATTGACAATAATTATAAAATAAAAAATTATAAACCTAAGTAATTTAGTAATGTTTTTAATTTGTAAGTGATATTATATTTTATGAAGAAACAATAACAAACTTGAGAACTGAAAAAAAATCAGTGATGAGCATTAATTGAAGGACTGTGTTAAAAACAGGCTAATGAAAGGCCTTCAAAAGTACTTTATCATAGGAGAAAACAGGAGAAGATACTATCTTATGTAGGAATCTGTAACAAGACTAAATCAGATGATTTAGCCATATGTAGGAATCTGTAACAAGACTAAATCAGATTAGTCATATGTAACAAGACTAAATCAGATGAAACCACTGCCCTTATGATTTGGTTCATTTTTAAAAAGTGAATGAATATACACAGATCCTAATGTTTAATGTTTATATTTTACATTTATTTTAAGAACTTAAATATCTGCATGTCTTGAGATCTTCTTGAAATTCACCTAAGTAATTTTTCATATGCTTGTGCAGCTAGTATTGCCTAATTTTCATTTCCATTGAATTATGATCACAATAATTCACTTTTCTGGCATGAGGTAACATTTTATTTCCCCATTAGTATTTGCAAGAAGCATATTTTGATTAAAAATTCAGCACTTTGCAGCCCATCTTTGTTTTAAAATTTGATGTTGTTAATCTGCAATTCTTCCCTGTGGTGTTTTTTATTACCACTACAAACTGGTATTCAAATGTTTTTTTTTTCTTAAATTATGAAGACATATGGTCGTTTTCCTAAGTGGGATGTAAAAAGTATGTTTTTCTTTATAATGTACAATGAAACACTTTTTTCTATAACTATTTTGTTACTTTGTATATTTCATTCTAATAACAAGAGTTAGAACAAATTTATCTGTAAAGACCTAGATTCATCTAATTATTTTATATAAAGTACTAATATATCCACATTGATGTAATGTTAATTATATGAAAAATAAAGGTAGACTATGAGGTAAAATCTCAAAACCTTTAAAACTGACTTACCTTTGATTTCAGAGCAAAACAATATTTGTAGACATTCTTTTAAAAAAATCAGATGAAGCCAAATATCTTTTCTCATATTTCTATGTCTTGCATCTGTGATAAAGCTTGCTTTTAAATCAAGGAAACAGGAAAATTAACCCAGCTTGCCTATATAAAGATAGTTCACAACTGTCCAATTTTGTTGGGAATGGAGTGAGGAGATCTAGAGACAATGTATAATAATAGGTATAACAATTAACCTCAAGCTAGAAAAATGCCCTACAAAGGTTGAGCAAATGTAGTGCATGGAGATGTGTTTTCATCAAGTAGTTGCTGCAGAGGACTTTTGGATGAAATGTTTTATAAATTTAAGAGTGGACGAAATACTGTCTGAGCTTTCGTTTTGTGAATTATTGTTTTAGAGATATTTGCAAACTATGCATCTGACAGGTGACCGATCCAGAATTTACAGAGAACTCAAACAACTCAACAACAACAACAAAAACAAATAACCTCATTAAAAAGTAGGCAAAGGACATAAATTTTCTTTTCAAATGAAGACATACAAATGGGCAACAAGCGTATGAAAAAATGTGCAATATCACCAATTATCGGAGAAATGCAAATTAAAATCATGATATCATCTTATATCAGTCAGAATGGCTATTGTTAAAAATACAAAAATGTAATTAATTTCAGCTGGATGTGGAGAAAAGGGAATGCTATACACTGTTGGTGGGAGTGTAAATTAGTATAAAGATTTCTCAAAGAAATAAAAATAGGACTGCCGTTCACTCAATCCAGCAATCCCACTACTGGACGTCTACCTAAAGGAACATAAATCATAATATCAAAAAGATATTTGAACTTGTATGTTTATTGCAGCATTATTCACAAGAGCAAAGCTATGGAATCAACCTAAGTGTCTATTAATGAATGATTGGATAAAGAAAATGTGGCATATATACTCCATGGAATTCTATTCAGCCATAAAAAATATTGATGTCCTTTGAATCACCATGGATGGAGGCCATTAAGTGAAATAACTCAGAAACAGCAGAAAGTCAAATAGCCCATGTATCTCACTTTTAAGTGGGAACTAAATAAATTGTGCTTATTATAAATACTGTGTGAAATAACGGACATTGGAGACTCAGAAGGGTAAAGGAGTTGATAGGAAGATGGGTGATGAGAAATTACTTAGTGGATAGAGTGTAGATTTTGGGGTGAGGAATATGCTAAAAGCCTAGACTTCACCACTATGAAATATATCCATGTAACAAAATTGCACTTGTACCCTTTAAATGTATACAAATAAAAAGAAAAAGAGAGATAAAATCTACTCTAAAATAGCTTCCCCCCAAACATTGAGTATGCAAATACTGTGCGCCAAATACTGTGCTATGTGTTGGGAATACAAAGGAAAACTAGATGGGAATGCATCTTGCCCTCATAAATTTTACATTCTAGTAGACAAGGAAGAAAAAACATGTATGCATTTAAGAATACAAATTGTGAATATTTCTAAATTGGAATTATAGAGACTAATATTAACTAGAACTACTTTAGATATTGATCCAGGAAGTTTGCTTTAAATAAATTATATTTAAACTGAGCTTCTTTGTACAAAGGAGCCAGTATGAACATATAAAATCTATTCAGGTGAAACTTTTTTTAGGACTATGAAAGACGAGGGTAAAATTTTTTTAAAAAAAGTTTTAAAACAGGTAAAAGTTACATTTGGTCTCAACTACTGTGAAACTCATCTAAAATGTTTATTTTAGAAGTCAGAATATCCATAAACTTAGCAAATAATTTATAATATGTGCAAAACATGTGTAGTCTATGTGTACTATTAACCTTAGGGTAAAAATATGTTTATCATTGTCAGTTAAAAGTTGCTTGGCTAAGGTAGTAAAACTTTTGCCTTTTCAATGAGTTGTTTTGCTATGGAAGTAAAACATGTCTAGATGACACAGGAATCTGACCACTTTGTGGTCAATTTGACAAGATGATATATTGTGTTATTTATTTTTTTAATTATCTAAACCATTAAACATTTCTACTTAAAAAAATAAAATATTTCCCTTAATATTTCTGGCTATAAAAAAGAATATAAAGATGTTTAAGCAATAAAAATAAGTATAAAGAAGAGAAAACTATTTTAGAAGCATAATTCAGAATTATTACTGTTAATACTTTACAGACATATCTTAATAAAATATGAATATTGTGTTTTATCTTGTAACCTACTAATCTTTTCTTAAAAATTATAACATTCTACACTTTTAAGTCAAATACATAATATTCCACAATGTGCATGCACAATAGCTTATTGGTTTTCCTATGAATGGGCATTTATATTTTTAATTGTTTTAACTACGAGTAACTATGCAGTAGTACTCAATATTCTTGTCATATTTTTTGTGCATATCAAGTTATTTCCAATGATACATTTCTGAATATGATTTTATTATTCACTATGTGAGGGATGAATAACCCATTTACCACAATGTGATTTTTATGCATTGCATGCCTGTATCAATGTACCCCATCTCATGTACCTCATAAATAATACTTTCAATGGTAAAAACCATAATTTTGTGCTAACCTAATATGTACACCTAATATGTAGCCAAAAAATTATTAAAAATTTAAAAACCCAAAAAAGTTCATATATTTTCAAGTTTATATCTATTGTAAAATTTCCTTTTAGAAGGATATATTTTTGCCCACTAACCTCTCAACCAAAAGAGATTACTGTATTTTTTTAAATTTTGCCAATATTCAGGAAAATCATGTAATTTTTAAAGCTCTATTTTTTTTTACAAGCAAGGTTGCATATTAGTTTATTGACTTTGATTCTTCACCTGTTTATTATATTGTGAATTTAAAAATTTTGCAAATACTATACGAGAATCATGTAGTTCTTAAAGTTATATCTTTTTAGCAAGTAAGGTTACACATTATTTTATTGACTTTGACTCCTTACCTGTTTATTTTATTGAGATTTAAAGCATTATTTTATTGAAGCATTTTCTTTAATCAAGATACATGAGGTTATACGTGTGGATAAATAAATCTCAGTATCTCAGTAGCTTAGAACACACACAAAAAGTCTCTCATTCATGTCACAATTAGATGAGTATAAGGTACTATACAGATCTAAAAATGTTGTCTCTAAATCCCACAGTTTTCCACAATCTAGTGATGCTATTTGGATCCCATAGTGAGGAGGTTTCTGGGTAGGACAAAATGTTGAAGTATGGCAAGGCTGTTTATCTTAACCGTATTTGGAAGTGGCCATGTTTTACATTATTTCCAACCACATTACGATGGCCAGAAGAAAGAATAATTTTCTGTTGTTTTAAGCCAACAAGTTTGTGCTAATTTGTTATAGAGGCCCAAAAAGCCTAATACAGTTGTCCTTTGGTATGCATAGGGGATTAGTTCCAGGACGTGAACAGATACCAAAATTTGAGGATGCTCAAGTCCCTTATATAAAAAGGCATAGTATTTGCATATAACCTAAGCACATCCACCTATATACTTTAAATAATCTCTGAGTAACTTATAATACCTAATATAATGCCTAAACATCTCTACTTTCACTTGGATTCAACATAGTACTCAGTGCATGGCAAATTCAAGGTTTGCTTTTCAGAACTTTGAGAATTTTTTCTTTTCCCTGGGAGTTTTTGATCCACGGTTAGTTGAAACTATGGATGCAGAACTCATGGAGATGAAGGACCAACTATGTATGTACAATCCCTGTTTTTATAAACCTCTGTGTAGTGAGTCAGGTATATACCTACATATATAATATATATATGCACACTATAACTATATACAAATAAATAATACAGTTTTAATAGAATTTGAAAAGCACTGTCTTTGAATCAGAAAGACTTGAGTTCAACTTCTTATGCTTCTAAACTGCTTGTCCTTCAATGGTCTCATCTGTATAATAAAAAACGTAGTTTGTAGGATTTTCCTGACTGGTAAATGAGTTGATTTTTGAGTTAGTATCATGCTCATACTTTAGGAGTGTGGAGTGTTATTTTCCATTATGTAACAGCCTTGCTAATCAAGCACACACATGGAGCAATAAAGAGTGTACACAATTGTACTTTATGTTAGTTTTAAATTATTTATTACAATTGTAATAAGTCTACAGTGGGTCAATGGGAGATTAGTCAATAACATTAGGGGATACTCTATTCTTCTGACCTCTCACTCTCATCTCTGGGTTTTCATTGAGTGTAGGTCTTTCATGAAATGACCTTTGGATTCTCTTTCTTCTATAATTTCCCTTTCAATCTTTGTTACTTGTTCTCTTTATCTTTTGGTCTCCACTACTTGTCTACTTGTCCATGTTTTCCTTGCTCTGTTGAGTAAATGAAGAGGAGTTCCCTTAACATCCCTTTTCTAGCATTTCTTCTTATCAATCTCCTGTATTTTATTGGCTAAAAGTATCTGTGTATTTCCCTCAACAATATACTGCTAAATCATGTTTCATATACTTTCCCAGAATGTTGAATTGTGCTATTGATGATACACATTCACACATGTGCATGCACACATGTACACACATTAAACTCACCCTGCCAAATATATAGTGTAGTACCTTGTACATACTATAGACTTAAAAGTTAATGTTTTATTAAAAATAGTAAATAAAGATTATACAGACAATATAAAAATATATGAACTATGCGGCATTTTAAAAAGTGATATAAATTGTGTTAGAAAAGAATTTAAGTCATTTTCAACCTTCAGTAAATCTCTGCATTGGATAATTTCTTGACCTTCTGTTCCTGGTTTGATTCTTTTTTCAAAGCATAATCAATAATGACTCAGTTCCCAGAATATAGAAACTTGTTTTATTAAAGTTTGGAAAACTGCAGAAATTTTCAGGGAACTTGATTTTAATGCACAAACTGATGGCAAACTACTCCACAGGAGACTCAATTTCTAGACATGAAAGTATTGCTGAGTTTATTGATTTGAGCTACATCTTCACCCTGGGATGCCACTTTCTTAACAAATGTTCTACCTTGTTTTCTTTGTATGCAGAAGAAACAAAAAAATCACTACGATTACTTTTCTAAGGCTTCTAATATACTACTCAAATTATAGTAAATTGATAAGAAGATGAATGGGTAATAAGTATCAACTTGCGATTTCTAATGTAGTAGAAATACTATCTAAGTAAAAAAGATAAGATATATTCAAGTGGAATGAAACCTAATGCAAGTGAAGAATAAAAAGAATATACTATTTTAACATAGTATTTACATAACATACTGCCTCATCCACCTTTCCATGGATAACTTGCTTGATGGTTGTTTAATAAACTGCATGAGCAAGTTTTTTTCCTCCTGGGAATTTGAGTCATGACATGTCAAATATTCAACAACTCTGTGAAGACACTCCACCATAACACTTCAGGATAGTCTTAAATCTTTAGGACCCTGTCATGTAACTTAGAAGTGAAGTGAGTAGGTTGGGCGCGGTGGCTTATGCGTGTAATCCCAGCACTTTGGTAGGCCAAGGTGGGTGGATTACCTGAGGTCAGGAGTTCGTGACTAGTCTGGCGAGCATGGCAAAATCCCGTCTCTACTAAAAATACAAAAAGTAGCTGGGTGTGGTGGTGGGCATCTGTAATCCCAGATACTCAGGAGGCCGAGGCAGGAGAATTGCTGGAACCCCGGAGGTGGAGGTTGCAGTGAGCTGAGATCATGCCACTGCACTCCAGCCTGGGTGACAGACGACAGAGCGAGACTCCGTCTTGGGGGTGGGGCGGGGTGGGGGGAAGTTAAGTGAATAGAAGTTTCCTTAATATCCATAAATTTGGGATTAGCCTGGGGCCGAATACTATACCCTAAAATAGGAGAGAAAGGAAATAACTGTTATTCACAGTAAGCAGCCAGGGGAACTGATCTCAGAACATTAGTTTTAATAAGAAATAAGTGATAAAGGATAAAATTCCCTGAACACTGCCTTGGTTGGTATTGCTTTAAAAGTAGAGTGGAGGCAGCTTGGGGACACGAATAAGACAGTGGCAAAGGGAAAGCAGTAGTGAAACCAAAGTCAAAGTTAATCAATTTTATTGGTCTAATAGTTTTATTTCAATGTGCCCTTTTGCTTAGTATAAGTGACTAAGAGTCATAGGTTTTATATAGCATGCTAATTCGCAGGATTAAAACCTTTCATTCATTCATTCATTCTTATAACAGATATTTTCCAAGTGCTTGCAATGCAACTGAAAGTTTTATGGCTGCATGTTCATGACACATAGATATATAACACAGTTGTCACCCCAATGGAACTTTTATTCTAGAAAAGAGACAGATAAGTGTAAGTAAATAGATGATTTTAATGGAAGGAAATCAGTATTAAAATAAAAGTCTGCTGAGAGAGCTGAGGCAGCAGAACTATGGGGTAGGCATTATTGCAGAAAAGTAGACTGTAATGCCAAGGTAGTTAATCCTTATACAGTGATTTTTTTTATACAACATTTTAATCCTTTCATAGTGGTTTTCATTCTTTGGGAATGCAAAGATGTACTTTCATTTTCAAAGTGAATTGTTAATACTTAACTGTAGCAGAGCTAAAATACTAATATTTAATTAGTAGAAAACAAACATCCCAAAGGGAATTTAGTCTAATACAGTGTTCTATAAGCTTTAAAGTAAATCGCCACTGAATAAACAATAAGAGTTTCTAAACTGTAATGGAACAGTAAAGGGCTTAGCATTCAGAGTACACTTTTCGCTTTATTTTTCTTATTTCATTGGCTCAATACACAAAGAGATTTCTATTTATAGTAACAGTTAATAGAAAAAAATAGATCAAAGAGAAATATATTCCAAAGCCTAGGTATGCTACGGTAGAAATTTTCTATTTTAAAACAAAACAAAAATCCAGTTGTAGAAATATCTCAATGTATAATGAGAAATTACTAGTGATTTACTTGGAATGTAGAAAGATAAATCATCTGCTCTTCTTGGAGATGAAGTACAGAATTATAATGTTTATTACAAATTAAGCCACAGCAGTTTTCCATTTTTTTCTTTTGAAAATACATTGGACTTACGGAAAGCAGCTGATAACTGAGCTAAAGCTTACATTCTTCTTAAAACCACTCATATTAAAATTTACATATTAACAAAAGATAGTGTGGTGTTTAAGAACTAAGATATATTAGAAAACATATTTGACCAGAATCTCATTTATCTAATTTGAGTCCTATTTATCTAATGGAATGATATCACTTATTTCAAAGTTCTGTTGTGAGGATTTTTGACAAAATGTTTGTGATGTGCCCTCGCATACAACGAGTACTCCGTGAATGCAGAAAGCTCCTCCTTTCTAAACTCCTCCCAGTTTTCTAAGAGCTACAGAATATATTTCTATGTTATTTACAGAGATAGTATATTATTGCTAGTTTCAATAAACAAGCACTTTGTACAGTCATTGTAAAGGTTATACTGATGTGCATATTATACATATTTTATATTTTTTACCTATAATTAATGTATTTATTTAATAGTAAGAATTTGCAAAAGGCAGTTTGTAGGGTGTTAAAACATACTGGCTAAATTTGACAGCAAGACAATAAAAATGGGGCAAGATTGCTAAAGTGCTTTAAGTCATTATTTTTTCCATTTTAGGTTAAGCCAATTGTTCTTAGGATTTAGTCAATTCCATATTTCTTTTAGGCAAATGAATTAGACTCTGAGCATGTGGGGCTGAATGGGTAACTTAGAGAGTCTTGTCTTGAAAGTTTATGGACCATACATTGTAGGATAGTTTGTTCCTGATTCATATATCTACTTATGGAAAATATAAGAGAGTCAGAATTGGTTTTAGACAGTATTTGTGAAATTTATTAACCAAGTTACGGAATGTGATTCATATGTAGTGTAATGGTAAATAGGATATGATTAAATTTCCTCATATATAGAAATCAAGGAATACCTTCCAATGCAATCTTAATTTTTAAAATGTTTCTCATTTATTTAAAGAAGAGAAAAATAGTGCTGATAATTTGTTAAATTATTAGTCTTAAGCCTTAATAATAACTCTACTGCCAATTTAAGGAATGACAAATAAAATGCTTTCAACTCTTCCTCACTCACTGTGAATGTTGTTGGTCTGTCATATATGGCCTTTATTCTTATACCTAATTTGTTGAAGATTTTTATTATGAAAGGTTGTTTTCTGAGGACAAGTATTCGTAGCTGCTATAAAGTAACAGATTGCGGGGCTAGCCTCAAAGTGGTGAGAAACAGTCTGGACTCCATGTTGAGCCCAGATCTTCATGGAGGTTCTGAAGTGGTCCCATGGCAGGTGATACCTGCTCCTAATCTTAAAAAGCAGAAAATAATCTTCTGTGAAGGAAAACATCTCAAAATTCCAATTTAAATTCACTACTCTTTCTCCAATTAAGGTCAAACATAGAGCTTGCAAGCAAAGATTATTGAACATATGAGAAAACAGACTATGTGTAAGATTCAACAGTCAAACACATAATAGGAGAGTAGATCCTGAAACTACTGGATAAATAATAAAGAATATAGATAAATAAAGGACTCAATCTCAAATATAATCTACAAAGGCTTATAAATGAATATATACATATGTATACCTATATATGTATACACACACATATATATGTATAAATTTCTAGCAATCAAAATTATGATTGTTGAAAATTTCATTCATGGATTAAACTTCAAAGTATAAACAGCTAAAGAATAAATTAGTGAACTGGAAAGTAAACTGTAAACTTAAAAAATCATCTGGAAACTACAAAACAGGCAACAAGATGGGAAACATGGGATAATAATAAGAAAATTAGAAGATAGGATTATATGAGAAGATTTAGCACAATTTTAATCAGAATATTAGGTCTCTGTATGGAAGGTGAACAGGAAGTAACAGGAAGACTTAACGGTATTTAACCATGGCATTTATTTCAGGATCTTTTATCAAGAGTAATTCCTAATCTCTCATTCAGTCAAAGGGATCTCTAATTAAGACCAATTCATGGCCGAGAACGGGGTGAAGGCCTGAGGCACCACTATGATGCCTCAAATTTGGTTTCCAGTTACCAAACATAGAGGTTATATTTTTGTTGTTGTTGTTTTTAATTACACAGATATCATTACCCTAATAAATCCCTCAGTTTCAGAAACCTTTGATAACTTAACCACTGACAAAATCCTTGAATATCATATTTTTTCAAAATACATCTTTGGTCCTACTCACTATAGTTTGGACATCACACTCATCTTATTTTTTTTTTTTCTGATGGTTAAGGGCTGATAAACAGATCTTCCAATTGTGGTATTTTGAAATTGCCATTGGAATCAGAGATTTTGTTTCGATGGGAGTATTTTTTGTTTTCATCACCAGACAGATAATATATTGTTTACTATTATGCTGCAAACCAGTTTTTGGTATTTTGTTACAAGAAACTAGTTTGTGGTACCAGGAATGAGATAGTGTAGTAACAGATACCTAGAAATGTAAAGTGCTTTGGAACCAGGTATTGAGTAAGGCTAGAAAAAAAATTAGGTCACTGATAGAAAAAGACTAACCTGCTTTGAAGAGACTGTTGGTAGAAATATAGACATTAAAAGTGATTCTGAAGGAAGTGAGGTGACTTATAGAGACAGTTTCTTTCATATTAGAGAATGCATAGTTTGTCATAAACAAAATGTTGCTAAAAGTGATACCATTAAAAATTCTGCTGGTGGGACCTCATATGGAAATGAAGAATGTATTATTGGCCTCAGAAGGAAAGATGATCCCTGTTATAAAGTAGCAGACAACTTGGCTGACCTGTATTATTTGGGGTAAAAAGTAGAACTTGTAAGCAATGGACTTGAATATTTAGCTGAGAAAGTTTTGAAGCAATGTTGAAGTAGTCTTCTTGCTGCTTGTAATAAAATGAGAAGGAAAAGAGATAAATTGAGAAATGAACTGTTAAGTGAAAAGAATCCAGAACTTGAAGATTTGGAAAATTCTCAGCCTATTCAGACAGTATGCTCTGGAAATAGAACAAATGCATGGCTGTAAACTGTTTGCTAAAGATATTAGGCATGTGACTCTTGGATCCAATCAACTATCTCAGCAGAAGCCAGAAATAAAAATGTGGTTATTCAGGAAATATTTGTGGAAGAACTTCTTGTCACATGGCTTATAATTTTTAAGGATTTCATGCCAAAAAGAATGCTGTCAGTCTAAAGTGAAAGAGGCAGAGACAAGATAGAATAAAGAAAAATAACTAAGAACAGAGGCATGGATGCAGAAACCAGGGTTGATTTGACACCCTCAGGCTGAGAGAGCAGCGTTGCTGCCCCACTGAACAGAGAAGGTGAAGCAGTCACCCCAGCGGACCTAGAGAATAGAGCATAGAACCACTGCCTGGTAGGTTTTAGAATTGTTTGGGGCCCACATTCCCTTTTACCCTTTCAATTTCTCCCTTCTTGAAGGGGAACATCTAACTTATGTCCGTCCCACCATTGTATTTTGGAAACAAGTTGTTTCCTAGTTTCACAGCTTCACAAATGAAGAGGCATTTTTCCTCTGGATAGACTATACTTAGAGTTTCATTCATACCTGATTTAGATAACTCAGAAGATGAGATCTAAGTCTTTTGAGTTGAATATGTAGTTGAGATTCTGAACTTAGAGTTGATGCAGGAATTGTGTAAGAATTTGTGGGATGCTAAAATGGAGTTAAAATATTTTGCACCTCAGAAGGATATTAATCCTGGGGACTAGAGGACAGATTGTTATGGGTTGAAATTTGTTTCCCAAAAGATAGAAGATTGAAGTCTTAAACCCCAATAGTTCTGAATGTAACATTATTTGGAAATCGGGTGTTTGCAGATGTAATTAAGTTGAAATAAGGTCATTAGAATCGGCCCTAATCCATTGTGACTGTTATCCTTATAAGTCAAGGGAAATGTGGGCACAGATATAATGGAAAGAAAATCATGCAAAGATAGAGGCAAAGATTGGAGTGATGCTATCCCAAGCCAAGACAAGCCTGCCCACCAGAAACTGGAAGAAGAAAGAAAGAATCTTCTTTTGGAGGCTTCAGAAGGAGCATGACCCTGCTAACAACTTGGTTTTGGATGTTTAGGCTTCAGAAGTGTGAGTGAATACCCTTTGGTTGTTTTAAGACATCTAGTTTGTGGTACTTTGTTACAGCAACCATAGGAAACTTATACACATGGTAAAGTTAATATCCTTAGTGTCTTTTGGAAGGCATAGTGAAGGGTTCAATGAGTAGGCTACACATGATAAATCCATTCCACCTTTCCTATAATCAGAAACTTTTGGAATTCGTTTTATTTAAGATTAGTGCCCACTGAGTCTAGGTTTCAGTTAAACAATCAAGGAAACAATTCTAGATGATTGAAAGGTTATTGAATATAAATTCTCTGGAAAAGAAATCAATGTCAATAATTCATCTTGACATAAAACATTATTAAAAACCATCGTCACTGCCTACATAAATTGTTCTGGTCTATTTGGTTTCCTTGTTCGTTTGTCTTAATTTTATTTATCTCTTGGGCATGCTGGACTCAGGGTTCAGGTATAGGTCTGATGGAGCATGAGAATTAGCAAAGACCTTTAAGTTAACTTGTAATACCTCAGATGTGTTAGCACTTTCAAACAAGACAGGGCAATCCTCATAAAACTGGTAGAATCAACCCTCTGTGATAAGGTAAATTCAGTGAGATTAGAGATTTGATATCCTCCAAATTGTTTCATTTTCAATTCTAGTGTCAATATTCTTTACCAATAGTTGCCCTAACTTTCTTTTAAGAGACTTGATAAGGCTGTGAAATTAAGTTTAAACAGTAGGGTCAATAATTCTTTTTTTTAAAAGCTGAGTCAATCTTACAGCTAAAGAGATGAGTCTTTTGATAAAATCATAGAAACTTGCTAATTTTTTGACCATACCGTCATCTGATAATTGAAAATTTAAATCTTAAATGTTTCTTTATATTTAAGCCCTCTAATTGTTTTAGAAACAGTTAAACGCTATTGTAGTCATTGTCCTTCATGTCCTTTACAATAATCTATATTAGTGACCTATCATTTAATCAAAATGTCATCTTCAATAGACATTTAATTCCAGGAGATCATAAATAATCATTTAAGTAATTGTTTCACAATTATGTTACATGGACCTCTGGTATATTAAGTAAGCAGGCTATAGCTTAACATCTTTAAATATACTAGAATTCTCACTAGCTTTAAACTCACCATATTATCTTTTCAATCCCATATTATAACTTAAGCGTTGTTTGTGTGTGTGTGTGTGTGTGTGCATATATCAATTAGCATAACCTTGGAAATGTGACTTGCTTCCAGAAGGGAACATAATTTTGATTGAAGCATTTTTGACTTTTTGGAACCTGGACACCAAGTTAAATAAATAGGTAGGTGCAATATTAGACTAACTAGTGGTCGTGTTATAAGTTTGATCCTGCTACTATGTGCCAAAATCCTACTATTTTCTTGCCCTTTTATTCGATCCTGGGGATAGAAATGAGAATAAGGCAGCTACTTTTGGATAAAGATGAAAGACACACTCCAGGATAAAGAGATGATAATGCAAAAGATTCTGAGATGCCAAATCATGAGACAAGTAGTTTAAATAATGACAACGAATGCAGTTCAGCGTCTGCATTGATAATATTAAGTATGTCTGGAAAATAGTTTGTAACTACTCTGGAGGGTATTAAGGACCATGTAAAAGAATCTGCACTGAATTTGGAAGGATAGAGGAGCCCCAGAAGGCTTTTTGACCACAGGATAACATGGCTTATGTTACTTTATAAGAAGATTACATTAAGATTCCTTTATCAAATAATGCCTGAGAGGAACAGAGAATTTATTTATTTCAAAAGTGTTTTAATAGGTTTAATCTTATTTTATCCATATAGAACTCCTAATTTTAGATAGGTCAAAGATATTTTTGACATTTTGCTGTTAGAAGGTTATCAGTTTTCTAAGATTAGACAGTTCACCTGACATCAATCTATATTTTAAGATAGCTGTGAGATCATATTTTAAAAATATCTTCCTCAGAATCTTTTCAAGATCTTAAATAGGTCAAGCCACATTTTCTTTTGAATAGCTTAAAGCTACAGATCATCTTGATTGAAATATTAATTTACAATTCACTGCAGAAAAACAGCTTTAAATATGTCAACAGATGCTTACAGGTTAGATGACCCACGAATAGTAAAATAGAGCTGCTAGTTTAAATTGCTTCAAAATGCATAAAGAACTCTTCTTTCTAATAACAATTATTAGAGCAAAATACGCTGTGCTTGCAAACACTTGTTTTAAAATTGGCTTTGCTCATCCATAGTGACTACAGTTGAAATTAGTATGAAATTATGAAATTAATTGTACTAATTGTATTTGTAGAAAAGATTTTCAATGCAAAAAGTTAAGGTCAAAAGGTTAATTTATTGGCTCAGATTTCAGTAGTTATTAGCAAAGCATAACTGGAGTTCTGTTTACTTGAATCACATTTCCATAAACAGAAATTGCTTTATGACAGAATCATTCATGGAATTATGCAGAAATCAGGAGGACATTAGACAACTGGACCTTTAGTAGGAATTTATTTTTAAGTTGTGCTATCATAGTAAAGGTCAAAATTTAATTATCCTTTAGGTATGTTATTATATGTATAAATGTATATATGCATTTAAATATTCCTGCTCTATTCATATTACAACATTCTTGACTTTTATCTATCCTTCATCTAGATATTAAGTGAGTAGGTTTATTACTTAAAACATTGAAAAAGTCTGACAGCCCAACACATAGATACAGTGCAGAAAGATTAAAATTACTTTCATGATATTTAGACTCAGAGGCCCACTGACATGCTGCTTTATAAAAGAGCACTTATGGGTTTCAGCCAACACTCATAATCCATTGCTAATAGAACAACTCATTTGATGGACAATGGAGAAGAGAAAAAAAAATTCTAACTTACTAATGTTTTGTTGGCAGTGCCTTAGGTACATATGCCATTGTCCCTGGAGTGTTCACACCTTTCATGCTATTACTTTTTACAACATAGATATTTAGAATGTTGTTTCTTTAATCTACTTTATCCTTATCACTTTTCTTTTTAATATGGGAGAATATTTTTCACTGTGATAGAAAAAGAATAAGCATATTTGACACTATTTTTTGTTTGTTTATTAAAATATACTTGATTTTGATTATGGCAATGGAATATTCTTAATTAATACCCGCTTTTTAAATTCTTGCCAAATACATTTCTACATGAAATCCTTCTGCCTTTATTAATTGATCGTAAGTGAAGCATTATTGCCCTAGGAAGCAGAAAATTTTGAAAGAACCCAATTAGAAAACTGTGAAATTACTGGCTTTGAGTTCCAAAACTGTCTTGCAATGCAATTTGGATCTCAGTTGCAAGAGCCTTAGATTTGCAAGAACTGTTTAAACATTTAGTTCCAATAAATTTGACCTTGACTACCAAATTAAAGTTTAACAATATTTGTAGCCTAAAATACAAAGTGTAGAGAAATACAAGATGATACAAGAAAGAAGAGACAGAATGGGCAAGATGCAAATTTTAATCATAAATAAGTAGGAAGGAAAACTAAATTACATTTGGTTGATGGAGTTAATGTTTGCATGTTTTAGTTTTGCAAGCTGTCAGACTGTGAAGCATCTTTGCTACCTCCTTAGAAATCTATTATTTATTCATAATATATGTATGTGGGAGGGTAGGAACTTAAATGAAAAAATGTTTTTATTTGGATGGGTCCATATACTTACAACATTATATTGATTAAAGTTGGGTTATTAAACACACACACATGCACACATGAGAAACACCCCAAATTTAGAGTTTTTCAAACAGCTATCATTGGCTTACCACTGTCAGTATTTTGCTATATCTACACACCACACTGATTTTAATATTTTATGCTTACTTTTAAAAATGTATTTGTATTAATTATAAACATTATTATAAAAACAATAAATGCCCCAAATTATAACTTGTATTATCAGGCAGTCACTTAATAAATTTTGGAAAATATGAATCTCATTAACATTCATGTGGGAAAAATCAAATGAAAGTTTATTTAAGGATCTAAAGGAAATTCAGCATTTCTTAATGAGGTAACATTTGGCATTTTGGGGGTGGGTGGGAGAGAAATGTCTTTACTCCTTAGGAATGGTCTCTTCTTATATGTCACTAAGCATCCTTGACTTTCAGGTACTAAATGTCATGAACACCTTACAATTTTAATAAAATCTACTCCCCCACCATTTCTAACCTCTTCCTATTAGATTTTGGCATCAACAGTCTCTATATAATGAATATGTATACATTCTTAAATACAAAAAAGAATACTCATTTAAATCAATCTATTATTATGATACATTTAATGGTTGTAAAAAAATAGAAAAGCAGAAGAGCGTTTCAAAAGAAAAATGAATGAGTAGGATAAGATTTCAGGGCAGGAATATGTGTTTTGGAACTAAGAAATATGAAACAAACAAAACTGGTGGACTAGGAATTACATTCCTATATTTTATGAGTAAAAAGTTATTGAGGCTGTGTAAGAGGAATGGATCTAAGAACCAGTCAATTCTTTTCCAGATTCTGCCAAGAATAGGCATAAAGTTAGAAAGAAATTATAGGATAAACTAAAGCTAGCAGCCCTATGTACTCAGAAGATGGAAATATCCCAGGGTTCACTGACAGGTTCTCCTAGGGATGCTGAGCTCAGAAGGATAAATGAATTTCACCCAAAGCTTTTAGCCTATCAAGTACAATTACTCTGTTTTTGAGTTACTCTCTCTTCTTGAAACAGAGCCAGGAATAAAAAAAAAGCCACAAATCTTTATTTCTGTGAATTCTAAAGTCTGCAAGAATATATGCCTTACTACATTGTTATGAAATGGGTCTATTTTTGCAACTATGTAACAGTTTAAAATAAACAGGACAAGGGCACCTACAGGACATGTAACAAATTAAATAACTACAAAGTCATATGTTTGAGATTCTTAACTCCATTATTTCCAGTGTTATTAATATTAATTATATAAAAATGTTAAAGAATGTTGATATATGTAGTTTAATCTATATATTTAGCTTCTATTTCTAAGTCCTTAGATTTACATTTAAATGTGAATTTATCAAACATACAAGTAATTGTATAAATACTTGAATTCTAAAGTTTGCTATTATTTACTTTGTTGAAAACCATTCCATTATTCATGGCAATAAATGCATTGAGAAATATTAACATTTATATTTAGTAAAAATTATTTTTATAAAAAGTAATTGACAAGAGGGTTCTTCAATAAATCCTATTCAAAAATAAAACAGGTATGCGCATATAAAATACACATATAAAACTAAAAATGTTAAAATTTCTGAGAGAAAAATATATTTACTGAAAAAAGTTGGAGACAAATTCTTATTGAATTAATACATATCATCAGGAACTCTGCTAGACATAGTTACATAGGTTTTGTTATTCCTTCAAACAATTTTATGAGGTGAGAATTATTATCTATCTTTGTGTTGCTTATTTTCACTGAGACTGAAAGGGTTTGTGTTGCCTAAAATCAGTGACGCAGTGGATTTCACGTTCAAATCCGGTCAGACCTCCGTATCTCCTCAGAACTATGGATTAGAATATGGACTCATTTAAATTTGTAAAACATGGAATATAATGGCTTGCCGATACTTTTTTAACTAGATGTAAAGGTAGAGTTTGAATATGTTATATTTAAACCAACATTATGAAGAGAATTACTATTGCATTTTCCTTCTTGCATATTATGTAAAAGGAGAGATTTATAGTGTTCAAAGTAAATTTAACTTTACAATAATAGAATCCTGTCATATCTAGAAGGGACTACGGTAAAATTGGCAGAAGCTGGAGTTAGAGTGTCAGTTGTCTATTAGAAGGTTTGCTATACCTTAAAGACAGATAATATGAATTTGCTGGGAGCGCCTTCTGTTTAGTTACTATAATGATAGAGATAAATGTTGTTTCCATTTGGGTGAAAAAATAAAATTATCAATAAAAGGATTTGGAACAGACAACATGTTATTTCTTCTCAATTTTCTTTAAAGATAAATAAAGAAAGAAAAAAAAATGAAGAATGCTTTGCTCTCCCTAGATCATTAAACTAGAGAGTCATGTAAAGATGACATGAGTTAAGCCAGATACTGGCTTTGCAATAGTCAGCAGGAAAAGACTGACAATTTACAACTGTGAGAATTTTATCATTGTTTTATAAACGCTGTCAGTTTTTTTTTTTTTTTTTTTTGAGATGGAGTCTCACTCTGCCTCCCAGGCTGAAGTGCAGTGGCACCATCTCGGCTCACTGCAATCTCCACCTTCCATTTTCAAGCAATTCTCCTGCCTCAGCCTCCTGAGTAGCTGGGATTACAGGCATCCGCCACCATGCCCAGCTAATTTTTGTATTTTTAGTAGAGACTGGGTTTCACCATGTTGGCCAGGCTGGTCTCGAACTCCTGACCTCATGATCTGCCTGCCTCAGCCTCCCAAAGTGCCAGAATTACAGGCATGAGCCAGCACGCCTGGCTGCTGTCAGTTATTTTCTACCATCAAAAATCTGTCTACTCTTTAAGTCTTACTTCCCTTCTCCTAAAGTGACATGTGAGGTTTAATGAGGTTTAAAGCATCTTCTACCTCTTTTGTTTTATGATTTTATGTTTGTTTGCATTTTTTAAAGAATTTTAAAACAGGTATTTACTGATTCTAGGTCTCTTTGTATTTTATGTTAATTTTAGGAAGCTAGGCATGTTAACTGTTTTATTATTAAATATTATTCCATAAAACTAAACTGTTTAGACTATTAATAGAATGATCTTTTTTTTTCTAAGTGGAACTATATAAAAATGTTGTTAAAATGCATATATTTAAAACTGGTCATTTATGGATTATTTTGCCTGATACATGCTTTTAAAAATTAGTCATGCATTTGTAATATTTTATGGTAATAATACAGTGATTAAAAATAGAAATTTTAATTTACTGAAGGATTTTCCATCATACCAGATTAATATCAAAATCTTTATTATCACTCTCAAAACAAAGTGAAAACTGAAATAAGTATATTGTATGCTATGTGCTTCTTGCTATCCTATCAATTTAAACAAGTTTTCTTAGGATGGAAATCAATTTGGTTCAACCATTTCTAGGTTCTTTTTTGAAAGTTTGTATGTATATACAGCTGACTCATTTGAATGCATATTGGAATCTCTTCTTAAGCCTGAGTTGAGACTCTAAAGCTCTCACTGACATGGTGGCCTATGCAATAGCTATGCTGGCTTCAAGGTTCTATTATGTAAATAAGGTAATACATCTATTTATGCCTCTCGGAATGTGACTGAAAACTGTAAAGAAATACAGTTGAGTGAAATGTGTCTGGAAAAATTTTACAGAGCTTTTTATGTCTGGTTATCAAACTCCACAAACTAATTACATTCATAAGAGAAGGAAAACATCCTTCCTCTACATTGTGTGTAGCTTCACAACATAAAATGAGAACAGAAACAGCTATTTAGTCTTATGAAATGTTAGTTCAATTTAGTTACATTTAAGCAAAAATTATTATTTTAGCATGCAGGTTTTAGAAACAAATCAATAAAATTGTCTATTTTTGGTCTGTGCAATTTTCTATATTTCCAATCAAACTATTATACTGAAATACATGACTTTGGAGATTTAATCATAAAGCAATTTTATGTTGGTTTTCCACCATTCCTTTACATATATACAGTGGAGCTAATTTTCCCACTGACACAGGAGAAAATACAGAGAGCCTTTCTTTCTTATGACTTTTCTTCTCATATTTTGTAATACAAATTGTATTTACTTTAGTTATTGAAATCTCCAATGACATGCCAAAAACAAACTTCAAACTGGATTCAAAGTCAAAGTACCTCCTCCATCCCTCCACCTCTCAGTTTGGATTCATTACAATGGAGAAGACTGTAATGAAGGAAGAAACATGGTTTGCTTCTTTTCCTCCTGCTCTGCCACCTTGCTAACCATCGTTCCTGACCCATACCCATCACTAAGTTTGAATTGGAGAAATGGGGGAGAGATGAACAGAAAATTTTCATCATTGATATGTTGTGAGCTGGCATTACTCTCTTAAAGCTGAGAAAGTGATTTAAGCTAATTCTCGCGTCAGTGTTTTTATAGGGTCCTTGTGATGGCAGCAGCAGCCTGCCTGGAGCGGCTGCTGCCAAGATACAGGCTGCAGCTGGAAAGGTGCGGCTGAGCCGAATGCTCCACGGAGCCAGCAGGAGCAAGGAGCAGGTGGGAGCCCCGCCTACCCAGGAGCAGTTGGAACTGCCCAAGTTGCAGTTGCAACCCTGGCCTCCCTGTGTTCTTGGGGGCCTGGAGTAGGCACAAGCCCCACCCTTCTGGGCACGGCTACAGCCACCCAAATTGTGGCTGTGGACCTGGATATCTCTGCGCTCTCCGGGGCCTGGGAAGGCCCCTTCTGCCTGGGAAGGCTTGGAGGTGTCTGCTCCTGCTACCTGGCCTCTCCTCACACCCCATGGCCTCTCCGATCTAAGAGACAGGTTGAGGCCAAGTCCAGGTGCTGCTGTAGCCTGGCCGGGTGTGCACACACTCACTGCAGCACTGACATGCCAGCCCCCTGCTGCCTCGCCCCCCATCCAGACTTTGGGCACTGAGGAGCACAGGAGTGAGTCTGAGGGGGTGTTGAGAGCAGCTCTGCGCTGGCCTGCAGACGCCCCTTGGCACAAACAGCCTGGGCGCCATGAAAGGAGGCAGGAGGTAGACAGGCCCCTGGGCAGAAGGAGGTGGGTCCCTGGTGAAACCCCACTTTCAAGATGGGAGGGCCTGAGCCTAGGGGAGGGGCTGCCGATCCCGCTGCGTGGAGTGGGAATTTGTGGTGCTTTTTCCAGGCCCGCCCATGGCTGTCCATGGACCAATACACACACACTTTCTCCCCTCTGAGGCCAATAATAGCCCTGGAGTCTGCCAGACTCCAGTGACCTGCCAACCAACAGGGAAGAACTGCCCACCCCAGGGTCTCCTCTAAGCTGTTCTATTACTCAATAAATCTCCTCTTCACCTTGCTCACCATCCATTTGTCTGCATACTTCATTCTTCCTGGGCATGTGACAAGAGCTTGAGACCAGCCAAATGGTGGTCCAGACCACCATTACCATCCAGGAGCCCCGGGTGATCCTGGAAGTTGAAGGAAGGAAGGTGGACCCCCTCTGGACACTGGAGCAGGCCTTTCAGTTACCCTCTCCAATCTAGCCCCCGGCTCCTCTCTTAGCGTGACCAAGAGGGGTATCTCAGGAAAGGCTTTAACCCAATATTTTCTTCAACCCTTTAGTTGTAGTTGAAGAGACCTCTTGCTTACTGTTCTCTTTCCCTGTTGAAGGAACCCATTTGCATAGAGCAAGAGGCTTTTCCCCCTAGGTACTTTCCCCTCCCCTGCACTTATGTTCTCCTTTCTCCACCATGTCAGGAGTCAACATAGTCCTGTGAATGTGGGGAGCTTTTCTATGTGAGGGTTTTTTTTTTTTCTCCTTTTGGGAGGCACCTTATTAGGCCACGTCCCCAGTTCCTGGGACTCCATTTCTCTCCCTTGTTTGAAGGGGACCTGGGCCCACAGCTTCACCTGCTTATGATAGGAGAGCAATGGAGTTACTGACCCCACTAGTTGCAGGCTGCAATTTGGTGAGGGCCACCTGGGACTAATTCAATGGATCCATACACCCTCTTGAGGCAGCTTTTTGTCCCAAGCTTCAGTTTGACACCCTAGACAGAAAATCCACATCTAGGGGATCCAGAGGCAGATGATAGCAGAAGCCTAGGGGCACAGCGCAGGTGAGCATGACTCATTCCTGCCAAATAGGCCCTCCCACTTTGTGGATGGAGTTCATACTCACATCGTGGCATAAATAAGGTCTAGTGAACTCAACGGTTACCAATAGTGGGAGGTTAAGGTACCACTAGGTGAATGTAAATAATCCTGCCGGCTATGCCTCCCTGCTTCATAGGGGAAGGTCATACCTGCACCCATGGTCGGCACCTGCACAGGTCACCGGGACTTAGGGATATAAGGTTGGAAGAAAGAAAGGGATACCTTTTTTGTTTGTGTCTCCCTCACATACCCTGGGTATTCACTGGAAAGAGTAAGGAACAAAGGTACACATTTTCCCCCTCTTTCCAGATGAGGAACCAACTATCTTCAGCCTGTACTCCTATTGAGTGCATCCTGAATCACTGGGACCCCTTTGACCCTCAGACTCTAGAAGGAGGGAAAAAAATGTCTTATTTTTTTTCCTTTTTCCTCTTCTGTCCTCTTTTTGCAGATGGGTAATTGTGTCACTGTACCACAGGGCATTCCCCTCAGATGCATAAAACTTAATTTCTGACTGAGCAATCTCTTGAGAAGGGACAAATTTTACAGAATGCAGGTAACCTCTTTGCTTCCTCTTCACAGGACTCCAGGGTCAACAGGGCTTCATAACTCAGGGGAAGGGAACCCGGAAGCCTGATGTACCAATAAAAGGTTAAACATTCTAGATAGTTGGACTTCTGGCTTTCCTCTCTCTGTGCAAACTGGTTGTAGGAATGGTAAAAAGTACTGCATTATCTGCTACTCCATGAGTTCAAAAACCAGAAGCATTGGCCATTTGCTGCGGCTAAGGTCAGGTAATAAGAGATTTAAAATGACCTTTTAAAAAGGGACTGCTATGGTCAAAAGTCAGCTTAATTAAAAGTGGGTAGCCCAGCTATTGGTACATTTAAAAGGCCTTTATGTCTTTTCACTTCTTGGATTTTGTTTTTCTAGAACATTTATTTTCTTCTCTATCCACTGGATTATTTTTCTCCACTCTTGACACATACATGAGAGGCCTTAGGATAACTTCTGATACCCTGGGACTCCTTGGTCAAACAGAAGAGGTGTCACAGACCTTGTCTTGGGAAAAATTTCTGTTTCCCTCGTGGAAACCCTGGAATTGGAAGCAGAGAGATTTCTCTCAGATTCTAAGGCAAATGAAAAATCTTAGAAATACTGGATCTTCTTTTGTTCATCTGTGTAGTTATAAACGTGTTGTGTGTGATGTTTATATAAAAAAGAGCTCTAAGTGACTGGCTTAAAGAAAAATAAAAGCTATAATGTCTTCTAGTTTATGTGACTTTTTTATGAGAAAAAAAATTGTAATGAGAGAAAAAGACATTACCTACAGATGAACTGTAGAAGAATTAGCTACAGACCGAGTGCCAGAAATCCAATGAGTCAAAAGACATCTATAAAGTATTAAATAAAAAACACTTGCAACCTAGCCATATCCAGCAGAAATATCCTTTAATAGATCCTTTAATAATAAAAAATAAGTATAAAGTTTTTTTACTATACTTTAAGTTGTGGTATACATGTGCAGAACGTGCAGGTTTGTTACATAGGTGTTACACATGCCATGGTGGTTTGCTACACCCATCAACCTGTCATCAACATTAGATATTTCTCCTAATGCAATCCCTCCCCTAGCCCCCAACCCCCAACAGGCCCCAGTGTGTGGTGTTCCCCTCCCTGTGTCCATGTGTTCTCATTGTTCACCTCCCACTAATGAGTAAGAACATGTGGTGTTTGGTTTTCTATTGCTGTGTTAGTTTGCTGAGAATGATGGTTTCTAGCTTCATCCACATCCCTGCAAAGGACACGAATTCATCGTTTTTTATGGCTGCATAGTATTCCATGGTGTATATGTGCCACATTTTCTTTATCCAGTCTGTCATTGATGGGCATTTGGGTTGGTTCCAAGTCTTTGCTATTGTGAATAGTGCTGCAATAAACATATGTGTGCATGTGTCTTTATAGTAGAATGATTTATAATCCTTTGGGTATATACCCAGTAATAGGATTGCTGGGTCAAATTGTATTTCTGGTTCTAGATCCTTGGAATCATCACACTGTCTTCCACAATTGTTGGACTAATTTACACTCCTACCAACAGTGTAAAAGTGGTCCTATTTCTCCACATCCTCTCTATCATCTGTTGTTTCCTGACTTTTTAATGATCACCCTTCTAACTAGGGTGAGATGGTATCTCATTGTTGTTTTGCTTTGCATTTATCTAACAAACAGTGATGATGAGTTGTTTTTTTTTATATGTTTTTTAGCCACATAAATATCTTCTTTTGAGAAGTATCTGTTCATATACTTTGCCCACTTTTTGATGGGGTTGTTAAATCACAAGCATTCCTATACACCAATAATAGGAAATCAGAGAGCCAAATCATCAGTGAACTCCCTTTCACAATTGCTACAAAGAGAATAAAATACTTAGGTCCTTACACGAGTTGTGAAGGACCTCTTCAAGGAGAATTACAAACCACTGCTCAAAATAATAAGAGAGGACACAAACAAGTGGAAAAGCATTCCATGCTCATGAACAGGAATAATTAATATCATGAAAATGGCCATACTGCCCAAAGTAATTTATAGATTCAATGCTATCCCCATTAAGCTACCACTGACTTTCTTCACAGAACTAGAAAAAACTACCTTAAATTTCATATGGAACCAAAAAAGAGCCCCTATAGCCAAGACAATTGTAAGCAAAAAGAACAAAGCTGGAGGCATCATGCTACCTGAATTGAAAATATACTATAAGGCTACAGTAACAAAAACAGCATGGTACTGCTACCAAAACAGATATATAGACCAGTGGAACAGAACAAAGGCCTCAGTAATAACACCACAAATCTACAACCATCTGATCTTTGACAAACCTGACAAAAACAAGTAATGGGGAAGGGATTCCCTATTCAATAAATGGTGTTGGGAAACTGGCTAGCCATATGCAGAAAACTGAAACTGGACCTCTTCCTTACACCTTATACAAAAATTAACTCAAGATGGATTAAGGACTTAAAGAAGAAAACCTAGGCAATAACATTCAGTACATAGGCATGGTCAAAGACTTTATGAGTAAAACACCAAAAGCAATGTCAGCATAAGCTAAAATTGACAAATGGGATGTAATTAAACTAAAGAGCTTTTTCACAGCAAAAGAAGCTATTATCAGAGTGAACAGGCGACCTACAGTACGGGAGAAAATTTTTGCAATCTATCTATCTGACAAAGGGCTAATATCCAGAATCTACAAGGAACTCAAGCAAAGTTCATGTGACTTTAAATTTTGAGAAATAAAAACAGCTCTGGAGATTACCGGTAATACAAAAATGTCTTCAGAATGTAGACATATGATCCAAAGTATGCAGGTCAGATACTAGGTTTGCTGAATGCTTTCAGGTAAAAAACTGTTTCTTTGGCTTTGGAAAATTATTTAACTTGCCTGCTTTACAGTTTGGTAAGGCCTGGGGACATATGGAATTAACTACACTCCTAACTATGCTGGAAAAAGCCAGTCTTTATCTGCATCTAGTACATAATTAAAATAACTTACCAAATTTTACACAAAAAATAAAAATTGCTAAGAGTTCCCATTATAACATGTAATTGAAACTGCTCAAAACAAATTTGCATATAATGTGTGTAAAACAGTGGAATGTGGTTTTGGTGGTGGAATATAAGAAGGCATGGGATTGTAAATTTCTGCCTAAGCTTAGAGGGTTCAAGGATTGTTCTGCATTACATGAGATAGAGCTATAAGTTTGAACAAGGTGTGGAAGTTTTGTACCAATTAATGTTTTAAAATAAATTCTGTGTGTGAACATATTGACTAAATTCAAAATGGTATTACTCGGTTGTTAAGTAAATTGAACATTGAAATAAAAGCACAAAGACACAAATCTGCTCTTTAACACAAATTTGGAAAAGGTTTATGAGACTCTTTTCTTATGGTCAAACTGATTAAGATTGAATCAATTTGTCTATAAGTTTTCATTTAAAAAATGGAGTTGACATTAATAGTAGACTAATGCAAAGGTGAAATTTGGTTTTCTCTCTTGAACAAGATTTTAATGTAATATTAAAGGAGAATGAAAGGTGTTTGTCTGCCTTGTGAATACTGAAAAAAAGGAATGACAAGAGACAGAGTGTTTGAAAAGCTAAGTCTTCCCTCTTAATGTATAAAGATTTTTGCCTTTTTAAAACAAAAATTTTGGAGTCATTGTTTTGGCTAAAAAAATGACTTATGGTAACCTGGAATCCTATTTCATGCTTTTAACATATTTTATTGCTTTCCCAAAATTAAATTTCAGCTTCAAAATTGTATTTTCTAACACCTAACTTTAGGATGCTACAGAGGGCCTTTGGAGCATCCAAAGGAGAGGTAAACAGGATTAATTTACTTGTTTAGTTACATAAGATTGTTGAGATTGGGTGTTATTTTGTCTTCTTCAGTATATATTTTAGTAAATAATGTTAATATGTGTTCCAAAATTGTACAGGATGTCTAAAATTCAAATGTTTGAGTATGTGTTACCAAGCATAATTAGGGTTATTGTGTTGGGTTATTGTAAACCAGAGAGGTGACCAATTTTTTTTTTGTCAGTCATGCTTTTGACTGTTACTACCCTAGGACATTTTGACATTTACTGACAATTGTTGTCTTGTATTGATCCCCTTCAAAAGATGGATTATAATCCTTGAGTGCAGGTTCCTGGTAACTTTGGAGATAGTGAACAGGAGTCAACTGGGTGGAGTGAACTAATAGAAGACTGAAGTAATACATATATATTTTTAAACTTTTTGCTTGGAACATTGCTGATTCTTTTTTTATTATTTGTTTATTTTCAGAGTCAAGGAAAACTTTCTTTTGAGCAATTTTCAGGTTTGACAAATTGTGGGGGTGAATCAACCAGTGACCTCTGACTGCAGCTCAGATGAAAAAAAAATGGATAGGCCATTAAACTCCAAATGGTTATGAAAATGGAGCCTTAGACAATGGCTCCCTTTTACTGGGAACCCATAGGTAAGCTTCTGAGAAAGATTTGACAGTTGTTGCCCCCAAAACATTGCTCCCTGCCAGCGCGAAACAGTTACAAGTGGTCATTGACCCTCATTTATAGGCAGGTAGATGTACCTCTTCAGAGGGGGAATTGACGGCAGCAGTGGCCCACCTGGAGGGGCCACAGCCAAGACACTGGCTGCAGTGGGGCAGGCATGGCTGGGCTGCATTCTCCACAGAGCTGGCAGGAGCTGGAAACAGTCAAGAGCCCTGCCCTCCTAAGCACAGCTGCAGTTTGGGGAGCTGCATCTGTGGACCTTGGCATCTCGGTACTCTTGGGGACATGGGATGGCCCCCATTTTACCCCTACAGGCTTGGAGGTATCTGCTCCCACTACGTGACCTCTCCCTACTCTCAGTGCCCACTCTAATTTTAGACTGAGGTTGAGGCTGAGCCCGGGTGTTGTTGCAGCTTAGCCAGGTGTGCACTAGTTCGGGGCAGTGATGAAATGCCAGTACCTCACTGCTTCAAACCCCTCTGGAATTTTAGCAACAACTGTAATGGGAGGGAGGCTGAGAGGGCTGCTGAAGGCAGCTTTACAATGGCCTGCAGGCCCCCCTTGGCATGGACGACCTGGGCGCAATGACTGGTGGCAGGAGGCAGACAGGCTCCTAGGTGGAAGGAGGCAGGTCCCTGGTAAAGACCCATCTTCAAGCTGGGGAGGGCCTGCAGCCTGGGGGCCAGGCTGCTGGTCTTGCAGCCAAGAGTGGGAACGTGAGGTGCTTTTTCAGGGCCCACCCATGGCTGCCTATGGACCAATCAATGCACACTTCCTCCCTTATGCAGCCCATAAAACCCCTGCACTCAGCCAGACTCAAAGACACAATGACCTGCCAACTGTGGAGAGGAGCTGCCCACTTTAGGGTCTCCTCTCTGGTGAGAGCTGAACACCAGATGGGATGACCAGCTGCAGAGATGAGCTACCCACCCAATTCTCTTCTCTGCTGAGAGCTGAGAAGACGATCGACAGCCTGCCTGTGGAGAGGAGCTACCACTCCAGGGTGTCTCCTCTCTGCTGAGAGCTGAACACTCATTGGGACACCTTGGCTGCGGAGAGGAGCTACCCACTTTGGGTCACCTCTGACTTATTCTATCACTCAATAAAGCTTCTCTTCACCTTGCTCACCTTCCATTTGTCCCATGTCTTATTATTCCTCGGCATGGGACAAGAAGTAGGGACCCACCGAATAGCGGGGCTGAAAGAGCAGTAACACAAACAGGGCTGAAACATGCCCCTCGATCACCACATTGTGGGTGACAAGATGGAGAGAAGAGCTGCAGCCCATTGAGGAACCCAGAACTAGGAGGTCCCTCAGCCAGGGCTGTGACACCCTCTTTTGGGGCTTTGCCATTCCTGACATCTCCAAACTTCTGGGTGCCCCTGCATTCCCTGGTGCCAGCCGTGGAAGCTACTTGCAGTATACCTGGTTCAGCTGCAACCATGCAGGGAGCCAGTACCTGTACCAGCACCTGGAGCTGCCTACTCCACTGCAGCTGGCATGCCTGGCTCTGTGCAGTGACCAAACCCCATGCTCACTTACAGACTCCTTGCCACTACACACTTGGATTGACTTTGGCGGGCATGGAATCCAGGCCAGTAGCACAAGTCAAGCACAGCCTGCCAGGCTGAGTGGGTGGGATGAGCCCAGTGGAGCTGAGCAAAACAGGCAAAGGCACCACTGTCCACAGAGGTTTCTGACTGGTGAAGCAACACCCCAAGGATCCTGTAACACATGGACAATCTACCCACATTTTGGGCAATAGCTCATCTGTAGTTCTCTTGCTGCAGATGATACTCTTTCTACTCATTGTTACAGATTCTTATTCAGACTCTGTGAATGTAATGATCCACTTTGCTGTTCTAGGTAGCCTTCTTAGAAAGAAACAAAATGAACTCCAGACAATTTCTGTCACATGTAACTCAAATCTGATTTAAGGAAAAACTAGCTGGCTAATTCCTACACCAAAAAATGAACACAAAACATCCTGTATCATTCAGTGCAAAAACCATGAAAACTTCAAGGTTATATTGAACATAGAATACAATGTAGCTAGATGCTTAGGGAAACCTTGCTATGAGTGTGCTGAAAATTACAATAGTCATCTATTGCTATATAACTAATCATCTAAAATATCAGTGGCTTAAAATAATCAATACTCTTTCTATGTAACTGAAACCTTGTATACTTTGATTAATGTTTCATCTTCCCCCAACCAGAGTAGATTTTGAATGTTTTCACCACACAAAAAAGTGATAAATATGCAAGGTGATAAATTTGTTAGTTAACCTGATTTAATCATTCTACATTGTAAAATAGATCATCACATTGCATCCCATAAATATATACAGTTAGTATCTGTCAATTAAAAATAAAATTTAATAAAACCTGTTATCTCATAGTCTCTGTGGATAGGGCATTCAGCAGCAGTTTAGTTGCATGATTCTGGCTTGGAGTATCTCACGATATATGGTTAAGATGCAACCAGTATCGCAATCATCTGAAAGCTTTGCTTTGTTTGGAAAATCTGCTTCCAAGATGACTCACTTGTCTGGTACTAGTTATATGCACTTATGTATCTAATGACATGCTCTTGTCTTCACTCAGAGAGAGTAAATAAAGGCAGAAAGATGGAACACAGATGCTTTCTATGACCTAGCATTAAAAAACACACTCCATTATTTCTATATCTTATATGCAACAGATGTTAGTCCCATTCAGTGAGAGAGGAACTCCAA